>NC_067399.1:301428955-302751455 GCF_016432865.1 Antechinus flavipes | reverse complement strand
AGGAATTAGAGTTGATGATTAATGAAATAGGTTAGGTTCACAATCACAGTAGTCATTGATTATAGTAGAAGTACTCCAACTCTGAGATAAGAACTTACAATTTTTTAAATATCTTTTTATATAGAACCCATGCCAGGGTAATTTTTTTACAGCATTATCCCTTGCACTCACTTCTGTTCCGATTTTTCCCCTCCTTCCCTCCACCCCCTCCCCCAGATGGCAAGCAGTCCTTTACATGTTGAATAGGTTACAGTATATCCTAGATACAATATATGTGTGCAGAACTGAACAGTTTTCTTGTTGCACAGGGAGAATTGAATTCAGAAGGTATAAATAATCTGGGAAAAAAAAACAAAAATGTAAGTAGTTTAATATTCATTTCCCAGTGTTCTTTCTTTGGGTGTAGCTGCTTCTGGCCATCTTTGATCAATTGAAACTGAATTAGCTCTCTTTATCTAAGAGATCTACTTCCATCAGAATACATCCTCAAACAGTATCATTGTTGAGGTATATAATGATCTCCTGGTTCTGCTCATTTCACTTAGCATCAGTTCATGTAAGTCTCATCAATCCTCTCTGTATTCATCCCACTGGTCATTCCTTACAGAACAATAATATTCCATAACGTTCATATACCACAATTTACTCAACCATTCTCCAATTGATGGGCATCCATTCATTTTCCAGTTTCTAGCCACTACAAACAGGGCTGCCACAAACATTTTGGCACATACAGGTCCCTTTCCCTTCTTTAGTATCTCTTTGGGGCATAAGCCCAGTAGAAACACTGCTGGATCAAAGGGTATGCACAGTTTGGTAACTTTTTGAGCATAGTTCCAAATCGCTCTCCAGAATGGCTGGATGTGTTCACAATTCCACCAACAATGTATCAGTGTCCCAGTTATCCCACATCCCCTCCAACCTTCCATGATATCTTTCCCTGTCACTCTAGCAAATCTGACAGGTGTGTAGTGGTATCTCAGAGTTGTCTTAATTTGCATTTCTCTGATTAGTAATGATTTGGAGCATATTTTCATATGTCTATAAATAGTTTCAATTTCTTTGTCTGAGAATTGTCTAGAACTTACTATTTGACAGAAAGTTGCTGGGGAATATGGAAAATCATATGGCAGAAACTAAACATTGACCAACACCTGAAGTAAAAAAAAAAAAAAAAAAAAAAAAAAAAAAAAAAAAAAAAAAAAAAACCTCAGATAAAGCAAAAATAAAAATAGATCTTATTAAAAGATATAAAGAAGGAAGGAAAGTACATCTTGATAAAGGGTACCACAAACAATAAAGTAGTAAAGATACTAAATGTGTATGTACCAAGTAATAAAACAACCAAATTCCTAGAGAAGATTTTAAGCCAGTTACAGGAATAAATAGAAAGCAAGACTATATTAGTGGTATCTCAACCTTCCCCTCTCAGAATCAGAAAAAAAAAAAAAACCTAATAACAAAATAAACAAAAAAGAAACTAGAGAGGTTAATAGAATCATAGAAAACCTATATATGATAGATCGCTGGAGAAAATTGAATAGGGACAGAAAATAATTCACCTTTTTCTTAGAAGTACATAACATAAACCCCAGTTTCTGAAAACTCATTATAGACTTATATCTCACACCCCATACCAAGAAAACGTCAAAATGGGTACATAACTTGGGCATAAAGTATGATACCATAAATGAATTAGGAGAACAAGAGAAAATTTACCTATGATATTGGAAGAATGTAGGACCAAAGAAGAGTTAGAGAACATTATGAAAGGCAAAATGGACAATTTTAATTGCATTAAATTACAAAGATTTTTGTATAAACAAAACCAACAGAAACAAGATTAAAAGGGAAATACAAAGTTGGGGAAAAAATCTTTAGATGTAATGTTTCTGATAAAGTACTCATTTCTAAAATAGATAAAGAATTTGTGTCAGAATTTTAAGAATACAAATCATCTTTACATTATGTCACCCAAAAAACACCACTTTCAGCCCAATTCACACATTGTGAAAATAGACCTGGGGAAAGTTATTATACCATCCTGATTTCAGGAACTACAGATTAATGTTTTGCCTTCTAAACTGGACTTTCATTAAAGCAATAAAATACAGTCTACATGTGTTTCAAACTCAGTAATCTAGTGTAAAATGCTACTTGAAACCACTCTTTTAAAATATTTCTATTTTAAATATGTTCATTAAAGAATTTCTCCTATTTTATAAAAGACAGGCTTTGTCATAAACCTTCTTCAGACTGGTATTTTTAATGTTTTGATTTTTTTTTTTTTGTTTAGGATGTTCTCTTTTTTTTAATCTTTTTTGAATTTTAAAACAATTATTTTATTTTATTTTTTTTAAAAATCAGTTTCAAATTATTTCCTTCCCTTCAACCTTATCCTAACCCATTGTTAAGACAATCAAGATGATATGTGGTATCCTTAAAAAACTATCTAAAGTTAATGGAAGCCATTTTGAGATTGCAGTTATTGCATATATTTGTGAGGATATGCTGTAGACTAAGATGAGATGGAGAGACAAAAATAGATATTTATTGTATTTATGCTTTCATTTTATTCCAGAATTGTTTCTGAAATTAGATCCTTCTAGTTTAGTCTTAATAGATAAAAGATTTTGTGATCTTTTGTTCTTGGATAAAAAATGCAAGAACAAGACAAATAAAAAATAAAAAAAAACTATTGAAATGCAAACATACATTCATTAGTTAATCAATTTTGAGATAATATCTTGTTATTCAAACATAAGTCCCTTTAAGAAGAGAATAGACTTATGAATTATGGCTAACCATTTTGTCAATTGTTCCTTCCCAGTGAGGACATTGGTCAGAATTTGGTCTTTAGTCAAAATATGTACTCTACATTTAAATGAAAACAAGAATAATTTCAAATCTTCTATTATTTCTTCTCTAGGACTATTTCCATGGTCTGCTTATTTTATTATTACAATTATTAGCTTTTTTGTAAGCTGCTACTATCCGTGAATTAACCTCTCTTAGAAAATTAGTTGTATGAAAGCAAAATCAGCCATTAGACCTGAAAAGTGAAAAGAAAAAATAAAATAACCTTGTTAAAAAGATAAATACACTTATCCTAAAGCAAAATTGCCTTCTATATCTACTATTAGATAATTTTTTTTTTAATAAACAATGAATTTTTAAGTAACTAGAAAGTATTTTATTTGTAAGGACAATGATAATATTTGATATAATGAATTTATCTAATTTTCCCTTAATTTGATTCTCTAATATGGAGGAGAGAAAACAATTTATCCATATCTGAGAAAAAATAAATCAGCTTCTCTCTCTCTTTGAATTCACTGGACTAGAATGTTCGTTTGAATCTCAGCAAGGGAAAAGTGAAAGAAAATAAAAAGTACTAATTGGACTACAATGCAGTAATAACAGGATTTTCTAGGCTAATCATAACAGTTTAATAATATTTTGTTAGGAAAATAAGAGGTGGAATTATAAACATAAAGTCAGAGGTGGAATTACAAAATTTTAGATAATTTTAAACAGATAGCAAATAGCACTAGATAATACAAGTAGCCAGACAAGTACATATAAGAACCCAAACTCTACAGAAGTTGTGTATTACTTTAGAGAAAATTTTAACAGGATATTTTTCAAATGATTAAACTTTGTGCTTAGAAAAGTACTATAAATGTATTTCTGTGTGTGTGTGTGTGTGTGTGTGTGCACGTGTGCACATGCATATGTTTGCACGTGTGTGTTTATAGTGGAATGTCATTAGGGGCAGGGTGAGATACTGTGTTACAAGGCCAAAAAGTAAACTCGGAGTTAACATTATTCATAGAGTACACTTTTTGCTCATTCTTTTTTTTCCAAATTCAGTGACAGAGTAGTGGGTATTCTCTGGAGTCTAATCAAAAATGAGAGAAATATGAAAAAACTATCCTCTTTAATTATTTTAAGTTTCCATTTTCCCATGGGATGAATGACGCACCTCCCTCTCATATAGAAACTTCAAATGAAAATCAATTAGACAATTTTCTGTTATCAACTATGGGATACTCTCAGAATCAAGTAACAGAAAATGTAAATACACATTAGACTAGCAAGCTCCAATAATATAATATAATAAACTGGCTTAATTTATTACATTTTTCTTTCTCTTTGCACTGGCTCCACATTGGACTGAGGGATAGGGGATAGAAAGAAAAATGATTTGGCAGGTAAAATTAATGGAATCTTTTGCCAGCAAAACACTCTGGGGAGCAAGCTCTCTTCAATTGATGCCACTAAAGTGTTTTATCTTCAAATTATTTCATGTCTCTATACTAGGCTTTTCCACTTTCCTCTTCTAACTGGCTCAAGTCACCTCTTGTTATGTACTGGCTTTCATGTCCTCTCATCTCCTTACTTCAAATTGTGCTCTACAGAAAGATTTCAGTTAAAAATTGGTATTCATCTGCTTTTGGTTGGGTAGGAGATAGAAGGAAAGGGTGCTTTTCTAATATTTTCTGCTCTACTTTGAAGAAGAAATATAGACCTAAGGTAGTCTTCATTCTTCTTTACTTTTCCATCCTATCATAAAGTCTACATAGGAATCTCTTTAAAAGATTTTTTTGGACCTTGAAATCTATGGATTCACATGTGTGCCTATACATATTCCAGTCTACCAAGTCTACATGACCATGGGTCCTCCAAAATCAGGTTACATTCCCAAAATTAAAAGTATTAGAGATCTGTTTACTGTAACAATGTGGATAGCATTCAGCTTTGAATCAGAGACAGCTAGTTTCAAAACCCTCTTCTAAAACTTGTCAGTTTTTTTGTTCTTCAGCAAATCAATGAACTCAGTCTCTGTTTCATCATGTATTAAATTCATATAATAATACTGGTAGTTTCTATTTCCTGGGTTTTTTGTGATATTTAACAAAGCTACTATACAAGATATTTTATAAAATCTAAGTACTATTTAAATGCCAACTATTATTCCTTCTCTAATCAAGTTGACCTATAAATTTTCATATAATTTATGATGAACAAACATCAAATTGAAAAAATATGATTTTTAGTAATTAAAATTTTATGTACTACTTGTGACACTACACAAAATCATCAAATTAGACTAGCACATGAGTGACTAAA
The DNA here is from genome assembly GCF_016432865.1 of Antechinus flavipes. Classification (NCBI taxonomy): domain Eukaryota; kingdom Metazoa; phylum Chordata; class Mammalia; order Dasyuromorphia; family Dasyuridae; genus Antechinus; species Antechinus flavipes. Next base: position 302,746,322 of record NC_067399.1, on the reverse strand, counting down.
TCATTTTGACCATCTTGATGATCACTACCTATTGGTGGGGCTATGTCAGTTAGGCCACAAAATACTTCAGTGATAGACAGACAACCAGATTGGAGGTATCACAAAAAGTTCTACTTGAAGGAAACAAGGTCATACACCTCATCAGTATTACATACACAAAAAGTGCTTTCTGTCTTTGGTCACCACAAAGCAAAATTGGAAAGTCAGATTATAGAAAATTCAGAATATTGAATATTCAAATTATTTATATTAGATGTTTGGAAAGAGATGTATAGATTATTGGAAATAAATATATACTTAAGTAGCCAGGAAAGCAAATAAACATAGCTTTAAATCCACTGTAAAAGCCAATAAAATCCAAATATTACCATCTATACCTTTAAGAGGCAGGTAGAGAGAGTGGTTGATAGAGTAAAGAATTAAGTGGCAGGAATATCTGGGTTTGAAATCTGCCTCAGATACCATCTAGCTATGTTGTCTTGGGAAAGACACTTAAACTTGTCAGACTTAGTTTCCTCATCTGTAAAATGGTAATGATAATAACACTACCTATCTTTTAAAGTTGTTATGAAAATAAAATATCAAAATAAGGAAAGAATTTTACCAACCTTAAAGTATTCTATAAATATTAGCTGCTATTATCAAAAATGTTTTATCTGTCTTGATATATTATCATGAGATAACTGTACAATGATCCTATGTTCTAAAATTTAGAGAAAGAGGACAATTTTGCACTTCACCAGTATATGAACAAGTAAATTTAGCATCTAGTTTGCATCACAAGTTACTTAAACTAGAAAAGTACTAAAGTCTTCTTCCTCCATTCCACTAGTACACGTCTGATTCTTCCCTGTAAGAGAAGCAGACTTGTCTTTTATGGAAGTGACCTTCCTATAGCTTTTGTAATGCCACCATTCAGGCATCTTTTCTATAAAATTCCTAAAAATTGATCTACTTTGATTTCTTTAATATTTCAAATCTACATAGACATATAGATCTATATGGATATAGCTATACACACATATGTATTTATTTACATTTATACATACATATATATATTTTATATATATATATGTTGGTTACAGTACATACATACATTGTGTGTGTGTGTGTGTGTGTATACACACATATACACATATCTCTCTCAAAATGTTTGCATATACATTTGTGTGAACACATAGGTACATATACTCCATGATATATACATTTACATTTACACACACACACACACACACACACACACACACACACATATTCCTTCATACACACACATTAATAAATACTTTTCGAATGATAGATTGAGACCTTAATCGTCTCTTAACCAAATAAGTATGTGTGTGTTTCTACTTTATTCCTATTAATATGAAAGCTGTCCCCTGTGACATTAATTATAAGCTTTATTATTTGTTGAATGACTGAGAATCTGTCATATACAGCGATGCTGGGAGTTGAATTCAGAAATACTTGACCTTTGTTTGCACATTTCTATTGAAATATAAAACTATGGTTATAACAACACAATTAACTTACAAGAACTTTACATTGCTCAACATTTTATTCTCTTGAGCTTTATTTCTCATTTTTGAGTTTCAGAAAAATCATAAACCTTGTTGACAAAAACAAAACAAAATAAAACATCAAAAATCATGCTATCAGATCCAGTGAAAGCAAAACAAATAACATAATAAATACTGGGAAACATATTGATGATGGGACCCAAAGCAAGTTACTTAACTTTGCTGATGATCAGCTTCTGCATTTATAAGCTGAGAACAGTAATAATCCTATAAGACTCTATATAGGAAAGCATTTTTAGCAAACTCAAAATGTTATAGAAATCTGAGTATTACTGAGTGTCAGTAACGCAATGGTAATTCATGCTCAAAATAAGGCTTTCAGTTAAATTTCATATGAGAGAGTCTTTCTCCAAGCAAATTTTAATTAATCATAATTAATTAATCTAATTTAATGCCAATTAATCAAGATTTTTCTCTTTAGGGAATACATCTGGTGACATTCTGGGAACTTTATGTATCTATCTATCATTTATATATCTATCTATTTGGCATCTGGGCTGATACAGATAAAAACTGAACTGTAACATTTATTCTCCTTTAATAGGGTTATGATGTAAAAGGTTGGATTTGGAATGGATCTTATCAAGTCTCTCTTCCAACTCTTTCATCTGACAGAACAGAAAACTGATGCCATGAAGGATGATGTAATTTTCACAAGGTGACACAAATAGTAGCTGATGGAATTAGGATTCAAATGAGAACTCATATTTTTGAATCCTATCCTAGTGATCCTTCCATCGTGTTTTACACCCCCTACCAAGAGGTCAACCAGTTGCTACATCGTTTCACTTTAAATTTCACAGTAATGCTAACTTGTTGTTTGTCCTTTGTTTTCAGAGAACAAAGAACATCAGAAGATAATGCCTTGACTCATACATGAATTGGATTTAAGTGAGACAGCATTGAACAAAATCACCAACCTCAGTTTCTCTTCTCAAAGTTATAGAAGTTCAGTGCTAGTCCTCCCTGAATACCCCATACCTATAGTTAAAGATAAAGCATGCTTTACTCATTTACTCATTCAGGAATTCTAAAGCCCTTGGTTCTTGACCTGTCTATGGTTTCTGTCAAGCTTATGATGAATTTTCTCCTGACTCAGTTTTAATAGAACTACTGATGATCTAGCTTAGCAATCTATAATTGACCAATCTCTTTTCTGAAAAGTAATTGAGGATTTTAGAAAAAGAAATTAAAATGACCGAAATTGTTTCATTTTTCTTGAGAAGGTATAGTATGGCAGAAAGAACACTATATTTTGAGTCCAAAGATCTAAGTTAAAATTCTGATTTTATAGATTATTACCTCTTTGACACTTGATAATTTAATTAAGCATTTTATTTTCAGTTTTCTCATCAGAAAAAAATGACAGATTGGGATACATTATCTGAGAAATACCTTCTGGTTCTAAATATGTGATTCTATAGTCTCTTTTTAAAAAAAAAATATCTATTTTGTCTATCTCATGTGTTGGTTAATAATAAAATGAGTAGAGACAAGTACATGGCACAGTGAATATGGATAGAGTTCTGACACTGAAATCAAGAGAACCTGAGTTCAAATCTGGTCTCAGATACTTAATACTTATTAGCTATATGATCTCAAGCAAGTCTTTTAACTTCAATTGCCTCACCAAAAATATAATAAAATAAAACAAACAAACAAACAAAAAAGCAATACAAGAAGTTGTGGTTACATAGTCATGGCTTCAAGGATTATATAACCTAGTGAGTTAACCTAATGGCATAGGTTAGGGACAAATAATTGATCAGAAGTCCATTTGAATTGGAAATTTCTACATAAGAAAACTGTTTCTTATCAACTCAGATCCTTAGTAAAAGGTGGGAGTTATGTTCAGTTATTCCAATTCTGCAAACACTATCCAAGGCTGCCTCTCCAGTTGATCATACACATTATATGTGTATATAACTTATATAAAATTGTTTACAATCTTGGGAAACAAGGAAGAAAGGCAGAAATTTTCTATTGAAAATTAATATTAGATTTAAATTAATATTAGATTTTTTAAAAATACTATGAAGACTAAAAATCTGTGTATAGTGTGTGTGGGAGGGTACATGTGACTGTGTCTGTCTGTCTACAATGCAAGGTAGAATGATATAAATGCATAGAAAAGGCCAATATATAAGGATGAAAAAAAAAATAGCAAGGGAAGGATCACTTTTAACTATGGGAATGGAAATGGAGTAGGTTGCCATTGAACAAGGGAGGCAAAGGTGTATGGGAGCTAAGCAGAACCAGCTCGCTAAAATCAATTGCTAAATTTTCATTGTGAGCATTTGTACCATGGGAATCAACAAATACTACAAATCAGGGCTTGATTTATTATTTTGTTTATTGCCTAGATGAAAGAAATTGATAGAGAAAATTTTACAGCAGATGAAACTTAAGTGTGTCCTGAATCTTTTTAAAAAACAAAAAACAAAGACAACTATTTTGAATATTCAACTGTTGTTCAACAGTTGCAACATTTCCACCTCTAGTGAAAGATAAAATGGAGTATTATTGACATCTTAAAAGTATCAGAAGAAGTGAGTGCAAGGGATAATGTAAAAAATTACTCTGGCATGGATTCTGTCAATATAAAGTTATTATAAAATAAAATTAAATTAAAAATAAATTAAAAAGTATCAGAAGGAAAATGTGTAATAAAAATTGTGAGGAGCAATCAGAGTTAGGAGGAAAACCACATTAGAATTTTGACTTTGAAACCTGGAGAGACTATGTAGAAAGAGAGAAGTGACATTAGTGTCAAAAAGAATGTACCTGCTTCTAGACTATTGTTGACCCTGGAGAGATATGAGGTTATTAAGTTTTTAACTGTCTATATAGTGGTAATGGAAACTGAAGGTATAGATGTGGAGGTTAGTCATATATTTCCATCATATGAGCCCGTTGAGTTTCTGGCAAAAAAACTCAAGAATACCTTATAACTTAATTGACTTTCCATTGATATGTTCTCATTTAAAACAGACATGGAGGAATTCATTGATAAAACATTCAAATTCAGCACAAAATCACCACTTATTGAATATATTGATGGGCAACTGTGATCTCTTTCTATATTTGTTTATGATATGTGTATACACACACAAACAATATAGCAAAATATTTTATATAAAATTATCAATTTGTATATAATATTATTTATCTTTCCTTATTGTTAAATAAATGGTTATGTTTAAGACCTAAGAGGGTCATTATTGTGAGTAGCTGGTTGTGTAGATAGAAAATACATTGGCTAGTTGCCTCTTACTGGATTGAATAAGTAGGTGAAATGTGTTTCCTCTCAAGGGGATTACTCTGGACTCAGGTTTAGTAAAATGTTTAATAAGTAACATTCTGAAAACAGAAATATAATCAGGGCACACTTTTAACTTAATATACATTATTAAAATTTTCTTAATATAATTAATAATTTTCTAGATAATAGAAAAATGAATCATGCGTCAATTTGTAGTGATTCCAAATTTTTGAAATGTAGATGTTCACAGAGAAAGTTTAACAATTTCCTCTCAGTAGCACTGCCAACTGCTGGTGCCAACACATCCCTAAAAGGACAGACATTAAAAGAGATTTTCATGGGTGCTGATGATGGTGATCATTAACATTAAAAGTCCTTATTTTTATCATGTTCATGATCATGACTATGATCTTGCTATTGTTGTGCCGAAACTGAAACCAGCTGGTATGAGTGGAGGTTAAAAAAAGTAAGCCTTAACCAGAGAAAACATGCCCCATGATCATAGTGCCTAAGGACACTTAGTAGGTTCTTAATGAGGTCCCATTGGTTGATCAATTCCCTTTGAGGGAAGGAGAACATAGGAGTCTCACTTTCTTTTTGATCTTCTAAGCTATAATTCCTTTCATCTTTCTATGTATGGTATCTCTGTTAAAGGTCAAGCCTAAAGGAATAACTCAAATCTGTGGTTAACATAACTTGAAAAATATTTTTAATGAAAATCAATGCACATGATACACAGAGACAATTTACTTGTAGAAATATAGAAATTGCCAGTTTCTTTGTTAATGAGGAATTCATAGAGGCTCCAACTAAAATCTCATAATAATGCTGTGGGATATGTGATAGGCTATTCTTATTTCTATATTATAGACAAGAAAATAAACAAAGCTTCTGAAAGGTTAAAAGATTTTCTTATACTCTTGTAAGAACAAGATTTGAAGCCAATTCTTCTATCTGCTGGTCTAGTGTTCTTTGCCTTTTTTCTTTGTGCTGATAGGGAAGAAAATCCTTTTTAAGATTCACAGAAGGTAGAAATTAAACTCTTTAAGCAGACCAGCTCCTGTAAATAATCCCCTTTGAAAAGTTTGTCTTGTTTATTTATTTACTTTTATTTTTACATTTATTTCTCCATTTTTCCTCACATGATATGTACAGAGAGTAATAGAAATGATATCTACATATCTGTGTTGCTCCCAGACTAGCTTTTTTATCTAGTTGTCAGTGTCAGGCCCTTATTACCATTAATCACTGTCTCAAGCTCTGATATAAAATCAGCATTATTCCCTTCTTGGAAGGGAGAGGTATTGATACAGTACTGTTTCTAGGGGAGATGTAGCAGCAACCCTAGACTACCTGGTCTTAACCATAAAGCCACCTAGCCTTGGGAGTGCTGTAGTTCCACAAACAAAGCTGGCTGTCAGATAACAATCCGTTGTTCAATAATAGCAAAGTTTCTAAGATAATGATGAAGTGAAAACCAAAACATTCTTTGACTCCACTTCTTAGACCACTCCTCAACTCTAGCTCTAAGTCATAAAATTAGCATATCAGCGAGAGGAAGCACCTGATCTTTTTTTTTTCTTTAAATCTATCATGACACCTGTTTGTGACCCTCATCCTTATGAGGTCCCTTCTGAACCTCAACAGTATGGTTTCAAGACTGCTTCTCATCATTAGTTTTCATTTGTAAGAGTAAAAGCTATCTCTAGTAAAACCTTGATCAAGAAGACATGGGGTAAAAAAAGTTTCTAGGGTAGAATAATAATGGTCCCCCCTTTTAAAGATACATTATTATAATTATTGTTTGCTGAAGTAAAAAAATAATTAAAGAAAACATAAAGAATGAAATATAACCAAACTAATTGGCAAAAGTTATGTAAAAGACAAAACACTTTTAGGGGGAACATGGGGGGAGAGCTGAGGTTTATTTATTTTTTTCAGGATTTTTTTCAATGGGACCAAACCTTTTCCTGGAGTTCAAACAATGCCCCAGAGTTCCTGGACAAGTTAGGGTAACTGTTTCCACACTTTATTATTTTTATTTTTTGGACTGCTTCAGCAAGTCTCTTTTCACTCCTGGCTGATATCTAGAAACATGCTTCCATTTCTAAGGAGGGCTTTTTTGGCAAATAATAATAATAATAATAACCTGTTTCTTGTAAGTAGAAAGGAGGATCTGTCCAGCTCTATATTATTTTTTATAGAAATTAAGCAATCAATCAATAAGCATTTTAAGTATCTACCATATGCTAGGCATTTGTGATAGACATGGAGGATTCAAAGAACAAAATGCCTTAGTGCCTAAAATAATGGAGTTTATCATCCACTGGGGAAGATAATACATAATGAAATCCTGGGTAACTTGGTGGGGTTGGTGGAGAAAGCCAGAAGTACTGATAAAATTATAATTTTATAATTATAAATTATCAACAAACAGGGAAACAAGCAGGGAAAGGCACAGATAGGATTCAGCTCTTACAGTCTCATCCCTGTGAAGGTCTTTAGAAACTCCATATTACTATATCTAATCATAAAGCCAAATTGTGATGTCAAATTGGGATTTGACATCACAATTTGGCTTTATGAGACAGCCCTGCCTCAATTAAATCAAATTCATTTGCACTTTATGCCATTACCTTCCCAATGACATGGTCCTCTTGAGAATGAAGGACAAGCAACAATAACGTGTATGTATGATGAGACTGGTGACCAAATGATGAAGTTAGAATCTAGGAACAAGACTCAAGGAACATGTGAACAATTTAAAATAATTTTTCTTTGCCAAAAGATACCTTTTATTTATAAGAAGAGATTATGGACAGAATGAAGAGCTGGAGCAGAATCTATTATGCTTCAGGTGAAGTCAAAAAAGCAGGGGAAGCCATCCTTATCTCAGATCAAGCAAAAGCAAAGATTGATCTAATTAAAAGAGATAAGGAAGGAAACTATATCTTGCTAAAAGGTACTATAGACAATGAAGCAATATCAGTATTAAACATATATGCACCAAGTGGTATAGCATCTAACTTCCTTAAAGAGAAGTTAAGAGAGTTGCGAGAAGAAATAGACAGCAAAACTATAATAGTGGGAGATCTCAATCTTGCACTCTCAGATTTAGATAAATCAAATCACAAAACAAATAAGAATGAAATTAAAGAGGTAAATAGAGTATTAGAAAAATTAGGTATGATAGATCTCTGGAGAAAACTGAATGGTGACAGAAAGGAGTATACTTTCTTCTCAGCAGTTCATGGAACCTACACAAAAATTGACCATATATTAGGATATAAAGACCTCAAAATTAAATGCAGGAAGGCAGAAATAGTAAATGCTTTCTTTTCAGATCACAAAGCAATAAAAACTACATTCAACAAAAAGTTAGGTGTAAATAGACCAAAAAGTAATTGGAAACTAAATAATCTCATCTTAAAGAATGATTGGGTGAAACAGCAAATTATAGACACAATTAATAATTTCACTCAAGATAATGACAATGGTGAGACATCATATCAAAATTTATGGGATGCAGCCAAAGCAGTAATAAGGGGAAATTTTATATCCTTAGAGGCTTACTTGAATAAAATAGAAAAAGAGAAGATCAATGAATTGGGCCTGCAACTTAAAAAGCTAGAAAAAGACAAATTAAAAACCCAATCAATTACCAACTTGAAATTCTAAATTTAAAAGGAGAAATTAATAATATAGAAAGTAAAAAAACCTATTGAACTAATAAATAAAACTAAGAGTTGGTTTTATGAAAAAACCAATAAAATTGATAAACCTTTGGTAAATCTGATTAGATAAAGGAGAGAGGGAAATCAAATCAGTAGTCTTAAAATTGAAAAAGGAGAACTTACCACTGATGAAGAGGAAATTAAAGAAATAATATGGGGTTACTTTGCCCAACTTTATGCCAACAAATTTGATAACCTAAGTGAAATGGATGACTACCTCCAAAAATATAAGCTTCCCAGATTATCAGAGGAGGAAGTAAATTGTTTAAATAGTCCCATTTCAGAAAAAAAAATAGAACAAGCTATTAATCAACTCCCTAAAAAAAAATCCCTGGGACCAGATGGATTTACATGTGAATTCTACCAAACATTCAAAGAACAATTAGCCCCAATGCTTTATAAACTATTTGAAAAAATAGGGAATGAAGGAGTCCTACCAAGTTCCTTTTATGACACAGACATGGTATTGATACCTAGATCAGGTAGGTTGAAAACAGAGAAAGAAAATTATAGACCAATATCCCTAATGCATATTTATGTTAAAATCTTAAAATAGCAAAAAGACTACAGAAAATCATCCCCAGGATAATATACCACAATCAAGTAGGATTTATACCAGGAATGCAGATCTGGTTTACTATTAGGAAAACTATCAGTATAATTGGCCATATTAATAATCAAATTAGCAAAAATTATATGATCATCTCAGTAAATGCAGAAAAAGCATTTGATAAAATCCAACATCCATTCCTATTAAAAACTCTTGAGAGTATAAGAATAAATGAACTTTTCCTTAAAATAATCAGTAGCATCTATTTAAAACCAGCAGTAAGCATCATATGTAATGGGGACAAACTGCAACCATTCCCAATAAGATCAGGAGTGAAACAAAGTTGCCCACTATCACCGTTACTATTTAATATTGTATTAGAAATGCTAGCTTTGGCAATAAGAGTTGAAAAAGAGATTAAAGGAATACGAATAGTCAATGAGGAAACCAAATTATCACTCTTTGCTGATGATATGATGGTATACTTAGAGAACCCCAGAGACTCTACTAAAAAAGTTATTAGAAACAATCCACACCTTCTGCAAAGTTGCAAGATACAAAATAAATCCACATAAGTCATTGACATTCTTATATATCACTAAGAAAACCCAACAGTTAGAGTTACAAAAAGAAATTCCATTTAAAGTAGCTACTGATTGTATAAAATATTTAGGAATCTATCAGCCAAGGGAAAATCAGAAACTTTATGAGCAAAACTACAAAACACTTTCCACACAAATTAAGTCTGATCTAACCAACTGGAAAAATATTAAATGCTCTTGGATTGGGTGAGCAAATAAAATAAAGATGACAATACTACCTAAATTAATCTATTTATTTAGCACTATACCAATCAGACTCTCAAAAAACTACTTTGATGAACTAGAAAAAATAACAACAAAGTTCTTATGGAAAAACAAAAGGTCAAGAATTTCAAGGGAATTAATGAAAAAAAAAATCAAATGAAGGTGGCCTAGCTATACCAGATCTAAAATTATATTATAAAGCAGCAGTTACTAAAACCATCTGGTATTGGCTAAGAATACACTAGTTGATCAATGGAATAGGTTAGGTTCAAAGGACAAAACAGCCAATAACTTTTGTATTTGACAAACCCAAAGACCCCAGTTTCTGGGATAAGAATGCATTATTTGACAAAAATTGCTGGGAAAATTGGAAATTAGTATGGCAGAAACTAGGCATTGACCCACACTTAACACCGTACACCAAGATAAGGTCAAAATGGGTTCATGACCTAGGCATAAAGAATGAGATTATAAATAAATTGGAAGAGCATAGGATAGTTTACCTCTCAGACCTGTGGAAAAGGGAGAAATTTATTACCAAAGAAGAACTAGACATCACTATTGACCACAAAATAGAAAATTTTGATTATATCAAGTTGAAAAGTTTTTGTACAACAAAACAAATGCAGACAAGATTAGAAGGGAAACAATAAACTGGGAAAACATTTTTACCACCAAAGGTTCTGATAAAGGCCTCATTCCCAAAATATATAGAGAATTGACTCTAATTTATAAGAAATCAATCCATTCTCCAATTGATAAATGGTCAAAGGATATAAACAGACAATTCTCAGACGAAAAAAATTGAAACTATTTATAGACATATGAAAATATGCTCCAAATCATTATTAATCAGAGAAATGAAAATTAAGACAACTCTCAGATACCACTACACACCTGTCAGATTGGCTAGAGTGATAGGGAAAGATAATGTGGAATGTTGTAGGGGATGTGGCAAAACAGAGACACTGATACATTGTTGGTGGAATTGTGAACACATCCAGCCATTCTGGAGAACAATTTGAAACTATGCTCAAAAAGTTATTAAACTGTGCATACCCTTTGATCCAGCAGTGTTTCTACTGGGCTTATACCCCAAAGAGATACTAAAGAAGGGAAAGGGACCTGTATGTGCCAAAATGTTTGTGGCAGCCCTGTTTGTAGTGGCTAGAAGGTGGAAAATGAATGGATGCCCATCAATTGGAGAATGGTTGAGTAAATTGTGGTATATGAACGTTATGGAATATTATTGTTCTGTAAGGAATGACCAGCGGGATGAATACAGAAAGGACTTGGTGAGACTTACAAGAACTGATGCTAAGTGAAATGAGCAGAACCAGGAGATCATTATATACCTCAACAACGATACTGTTTGAGGATGTATTCTGATGAAAGTGGATCTCTTTGATAAAGAGAGCTAATTCAGTTTCAATTGATCAAAGATGGCCAGAAGCAGCTACACCCAAAGAAAGAACACTGGGAAATGAATATAAACTGCTTACATTTTTGTTTTTCTTCCCGGATTATTTATACTTTCTGAATCCAATTCTCCCTGTGCAACAAGAGAACTGTTTGGTTCTGCACACATATATTGTATCTAGGATATACTGTAACCTATTCAACATGTAAAGGACTGCTTGCCATCTGGAGGAGGGGGTGGAGGGAAGGAGGGGAAAAATCGGAACAGAAGTGAGTGCAAGGGATAATGCTGTAAAAAATTACCCTGGCATGGGTTCTATCAATAAAAAGTTATTTAAAAAAAAAAAAGAAAATCAATGAAGTATATTAAATAAAAAAGAATTAGAAATATTTGAAGGGAATAACTCAGTACTGAGTTGAAAATGTTAATTATACACACACACACACACACACACACACACACACACACACAAAACCAAATAAGCAAATTTCCTATTTACCCAGTACTCCTGGGAAATCTGGAAACTGGTTTGGCTAAAATTAGGTTTAGACCAAAATGCTATATCATATATCATAATAAAATTAAAATGGGTATGATTGACTATTAAAGATATTATCAGAGATAAACAAAAAAATAGAATGAGAAAGGAAGAGATAGACAAAGGGAGAGTGAGAGAAACTGAGAGAGAGATAAAAGACAAAGAGACAGAGCAGACACAAAGGACAAGAGAGAAGATATTGTATGAACAAAATCATACAGGAGCAATAGAATAAGGAGATAATTTTTTGATTAAGAAAACATACTTCTTTCAAACGTCTCCTCTAAGATTGGTGTTCAAGATGTAGAGGAAATTAACACAAAGATATATGAATAGCCGTGCCCTAATATTTAAGTAGTCAAAGAATAGGAAGAATATTTTGCAAAAGAACTGTGAACTATGATAATCATCAGTCATAGGGAAATGTTGTTCCAAATCACTAATAATAAAAGAAATAATCAAAGAAAAGAAATTCTAAGTAACTTTGACGTTTCACTTCATAATACCTAAAAGACTGACAAAGATTACAACAGATGAAATTATTCAATATTAAAAAGGCTTTGAAAAGCAAACATACTAATTCACTGTTGATATACCTATAAATTGGTCCATTATTTTTAAAAAATGGAATTATGCTTTAGAAAGTGACTAAATGATCCATACCATATTATATTTAATTATATCCATTACTTTTAGCTCCCTTATTGCATTGATAGGTAATTGAGGTCAGAAAATATCTTTTATTATAATAATGTCAAACTCAAATAGAAACAGGCACCACTCGTCCATAATAAGGGTGCCTGCAATTTTCATATGACTTAGTTTGAACATGTTTTATTATATTTTAATTTATTTTGTTAAGTATTTCCCAATTATATTTTAATTCATTTTGGACTGCACTTAGGAATGTTGCAGGTAGTATTTTACTAAATGACTGTGTGTTTGATACCCTTTTACTTCTGTCTTATTATAGTATATACTCTCAGTGTCTGTCATTGTGTTCTTGTACAGATTACATGTATAGTCTATTATTTTTTTAAAGAAAGAAATAATATATTTCAGTGAGCATAATATTTTTCATTTTAAGCCAGAATATGAAATAAATTTGTATGTATGAAATGTTAATTTTAAATTATTTCTTTGCCTAGAAGAGATTTCAAAGTTAGACCAGGATAGCTGACTTGTAGTAGTATTTCTGGTATGGGAGAAGGTTGGCAAGTACCATGAAAAATGACTGTACCTAAGAGGTTCCTATCATTCTTTGTAAGATTCATTATTACTGTGTTCTTAAGACACATCTTTACCACAAAATGTGTTATTATTCCAACAAAAAATCCTAGAAAATGTGAACAGTTTTTCTTGGGAGATTTGAGGAAGAATTACAGTAAATTCTTCCTTGAGAGGCAAATATGTGTTAATTCTCATTGTGATTTGAGTGTCCCAAACCCCATATCTCACTTATACAATAAAAGTCTACTTATAAAATAAAAAAGAGTGATAAAAGAGATGAGCAATATTTGGATTACATGGAGGTTTACATGGCAGAAAATATTCTGTATATAGATTTTTTTTAAAATTCCACATATCTATTCAGTCTTTACCTATTATTAGCTATAAGAAAGTTTTTACTTGATCTCTTCTTTCTCTTACCATCTTTTTACCCTTCATGTTGACTATCATTAGTCCTCTGCTCTTAGTCTGAGAGGAAAGCTAATTTTATATTGGTTCTGCATGGCAATACTTTTATTCATACCTTTGTGTTTTTGCCACTCTTCTCACAGCTTGTCTGTTGACTTCTGAGGCCTTTGAACTCATCAAATGACATTATGCTCTCTTTAGAAAATTAAGATCATCCTTCATACACTGCCTCAATATCTTCCTTCTTTCCTCTTATCCTTTCAATGAATGCATTCATCAATTATCTACTCTTTCTCTCCTACATCAAAAGAATGAGATGGTTCTTTATCTTTCCAAAATTATCTCTTCCTCCTGTATACTTATTACCCTTGCCCCTCTTTACTCCAGAATTTACCTCTACCAAACATTGCCATTTCTTACCAATCAACCAATAAATATTAAATATCTATGAAGCAGGGCAATGTTTAAAGGCTTTTTGTATGAAAAAAACAAGAGTAAAGTAGTCAATATCCTAAAGAAAAAAAAAAAAACACTTTATTTTATAGTTTCCCCATATTAACAGAGGAAGAAGTAAATTGGTTAAACCGTCCCATCTTAAAAAAAAAAAAAAAGAAAAGAAAAGAAAAGAAATAGAACAAGCTATTAATCAACTACCTAAGAAAAAATCCCCAGGACTAGATGGATTTACATCTGAATTCTACCAAACATTTAAAGAACAATGAATTCCAATGCTACATAAAGTATTTGAAAAAATAGGGATTGAAGGAGTTCTACCAAATTCCTTTTATGACACAGACATGGTACTGATATCTAAACCAAGTAGGTTGAAAACAGAGAAAGAAAATTATAGACCAATCTCCCTAATGAATATTGATAGTAAAATCTTAACTAAAATATTAGCAAAAAGATTGCAGAAAAGCATCCTCAGAATAATACACTATGACCAAGTAGGATTCATACCAGGAATGCAGGGCAGGTTCAATATTGGAAAACTATTAATATAATTGATTTAATAACCAAATTAGCAAAAAACATATGATCATCTCAATAGATACAGAAAAAGCATTTGATAAAAGCCAATGTCCATTCCTAATAAAAACACTTGAGAGTTAGGAATAAATGGTCTTTTTCTTAAAATAGTCAGGAGCATATATTTAAAACCATCAGTAAGCATCATATGCAAAGGGGAAAAACTGGAACCTTTCCCAGTAAGATCAGGAGTGAAACAAGGACTATCATCATTATTATTCAATATTGTATTAGAAATGTTAGCCTCGGCAATAAGAGTTGAGAAAGAGATCAAAGGAATTAGAGTAGGTAATGAGGAAACCAAATTATCATTCTTTGCTGATGATATGATGGTATATTTATAGAACCCCAGACATTCTACTAAAAAGTTATTAGAAATAATCCATACCTGTAGCAAAGTTGCAGGATACAAAATAAACCCACATAAATCATCAGCATTTTTATACATCACCAACAAAATCCAACAGCAAGAGACACAAAGAAAAATTCCATTCAAAACAATTGTTGATAGCATAAAATATTTGGGAATCTATCTACCAGAGGAAAGTCAGGAATTATATAAGCAAAATTACAAAACACTTTCCACACAAATAAAGTTAGACTTAAATAATTGGAAAAATATTAAGTGCTCTTAGATAGGCTGAGTGAATGTAAGAAAGATGACAATACTCCCTAACCTAATCTATTTATTTAATTCTATACCAATCAGACTCCCAAGAAATTATTTTAATGAGTTAGAAAAAAATAACAACAAAATTCATCTAGAAGAACAAAAGGTCAAGAATTTCAAGGAAATTAATGAAAAAAAAAATCAAATGAAGGTGGCCTAGCTGTACCTGATTTAAAACTATATTATAAAGCAGCAGTCACCAAAAACATTTGGTATTGGCTAAGAAATAGATTAACTGATCAGTGCAGTAGGTTAGGTTCACAAGATAAAATAGACAATAACTATAGCAATCGAATGTTTAACAAACCCAAACCCAACTTTTGGGATAAGAATTCACTATTTGACAAAAACTGCTTGGAAAACTGGAAATCAGTATGGCAGAAATTAGGCACGGACCCACACTTAACCCGTATACTAAGATAAGATCAAAATGGGTCCATGATTTAGGCAGAAAGAATGACAATATAAATAAATTAGAGGAACATAGGATAGTTTACTTCTCAGACTTGCGGAGGAGGAAGGAATTTGTGACCTAAGAAAAACTAAAGATCATTATTGATCACAAAATAGAAAACTTTGATTATATCAAATTAAAAAGCCTTTGTACAAACAAAAATAATGCAAACAAGATTAGAAGGTATAAACAAACTTGGAAAATATTTTCACAGTTAAAGGTCCTGATAAAGTCCTCATTTCCAAAATACATAGAGATTTGACTCTAATTTATAAGAAATCGCATGGGCAGAGCCAAGATGGCAAAGAAGGCACCCTCAACTTTCTAAGCTCCTCTCATTCCCTAAACCAACTATTAAATTCATCCTGTAAAATAGCTCTTCACTGCTAAAATTCATGAAGATTAGAAGCACTACAATTTACCAGCCGAAGATAATCTGGAAGATCGCCAGGAAAGGTTTGTCCTGAGGGGCCAGGAACAGACTAGCACAGGCAGCGAGAGACTAGCATCCTGAGCAGACCAGGGGTGGGGGTGATCTCTAGAACTATGCTCAAAAAGTTATCAAACTATGCATGATCCAGCTGGGCTTATATACCAAAGAGATCCTAAAGAAGGGAAAAGGACCCACATGTGCAAAAATGTTTGTGTCAGCCCTCTTTGTAGTGGCAAGAAACTGGAAACTGAATGGATATCCACCAATTGGAGAATGTCTGAATAAATTATGGTATTTGAATGTTATGGAATACTACTGTTCTATAAGAAATGACCAGCAGGATGATTTGAGAGAGACCTGAAGAGACTTACATGAACTGAAGCTAAGTGAAATGAGCAGGACCAGTAGATTATTATACATAGCGATAAGAAGATTACATGATGATCAATTCTGACTGACATAGCTCTCTTCTGCATTGAGATGATTCAAACAAGTTCCAATTGTTCAGTGATGAAAAGAGCCATCTACACCAAGAGAGAGAGGACTGTAGGAACTGAGTGTGGATTACAACATAACATTTTCATTCTTTTTGTTGTTTGTTTGCATTTTATTTTGCTTCTCTATTTTTTTGTCTTGTGTGGCATGATAATTGTATAAATATGTGTGCATATATTGGATTTAATATATACTCCTACCATAATTAACATATATTGCATTACTAGCCATTTAGGAGAGGGCATGGGGGAAGGGGGAAATTGAAACACAGGGTTTTGCAAAGGCTAATATTGAAGAATTGTCCATGAATATGTTTTGAAAAATAAAAGGCTTTAATAAAAATAAATAAATGGATAAACAAATAAATTAACAGTAAGTTCTTATCATTTGTCAAAATGACTTTCAAATATTTATTTCCAAAACCTCTATTTTTTCTAATTGTTCTGCATCTCCAACTATCATATGGATATTACTGAAAGAATTTCCTGACTTTGCCTCATTTCTACAAAAGCCAATCTTCTTATGTATTATCCTGAAATTCATGACACCTAATTTCTCTATTTTCTTTAATTCTACCACCATCACCTTATTCATCAAGGTTCCTAAGTTTGGAATCAATTTTTATACTTTTGTCTTCCTCCTCTGTCTCATCCAGTTCATTGCCAAGACTGTTCACTCTAACTTTACAAATCTTGTATTTGATTTGCAATTCTTTTAAACATTTTCAAATTTGTTTGAGACTTCAAAACTTTGAGTAAAAAACACCTAATTAAGATGTTAAAAGCCTAATAATGAAGCATATCCAATGCTTTTTAGTAAAATATCGATGGAACAAAAGTAGAGAACAACAAATATATTCTTGGAAACCTTGCCAATACCTTACTCATTTAATTTGGCTTTAAATATTAATGGACAGTGATTGATATTTTTAAAGGAGCAGTAGTAAAGTGTTTTTAAAAGTTAAAAAAGAAAACATACATGTAAAGGAAAACATATGTAAAAGAAGATTTGGTAAGATTTGAAGAATATCTGATGGAAGCTTATTTCAAATCAGTAATAGTCTTGTATATTAAAAATTATAATATCTCTTGACTCCAGGCATTTTTCCTGGCTGCTTCCCACACCTGGTATTTTCTTCCTCCTCATCTCTACCTTCTGACTTCTCTCATTTTCTTCATCTCTCAGCTAAAATTCCACCAGTGGCAAAGACCTTTTCCTAGCCCTTAATATTAATATCTTTTTTCTGTTTATGATTTCCACTTTTCTTGTGTGTATATAGCTTTTTACATGTTGTTTTCTTCATTAGTCTGTGAGCTACTTTATAGCAGGGATTGCTTTTACCTTGTTTTGTTCCCACAGCACTTACCAGTGTATATGAAATGTAGTAGATGTTTAATAAAGAGTTTATATTTTATATGTTAAGTTCCATTGAACTAAAAAGTAGTTCATATGGATTTTGTTTGGTTAAGCTCAAAACTATTTGTTGTCTCTACTTGTTGGATTTTCAAAATAAATAATTCACATCCAACTTTACTTATCTTCATTTAACTGAGCCCCACCTAATTATAAGAACTTTCTAAATTCCTTTCCCATAAAATTATCTATTTCATATAAAGTTTGTATAAACTTAAAATGTGTATTTGTTTCTCCTTATAGAAAGAAAGCTTCTAAAATCTTTGAAGATAGCAACTGTTTATTTTTTGTCTTTATATGTCTCATTCCCAGAACAGTGCTTGGAACATAGGAGATATTTGATAAGTAATTATTGATTGAATAGATGATTGATTCAAATTATTGACATTATAGGCATAGCTGATTGTGAATGTCAATTGAGAAAATTGCTGTACCCAACACTTTCCTTCATTATCAAACATCCAGTAAAAATCTTGATTACTTAATTCACAATTTACAATAACAAAAAATAACCAACAAAACAATCATATTTATCATATAAGTAACTATCACCTCCCTGAATATTAAAAATAATTTGCTTAAATCTTATAGTTTCCAACTTCCAGTATTTTGTTTTCAAACCATTCAAAAATAACTTAAGAAGAAGATGGACATGTACATATTTCCTTAAAAAGCAATAACACCAACAACCAAAAAACTGCAGAAAAATCCAAAAAATCTCTGTCTTTTTTTGTTCATAAGTACCATAGTGAGTCTCAAAGGACAAATCCACAAAACCAATGATGTCTGTAGGCCTTTCATCTGGAAGGATCAAAGAACTTATTATAATAAATTTCTTTTAGAGAAAGGAACTGTGACATTTTCCTGACCAGTAAACTAAAAAAGAAAAGGAAGTTACAAAACTTCTATATTTTGGAAAGAACATGCTATTATTTTACCTTATTTGATGGCAGTACAATATGATGGTGATTACAAAATATTATAGATTATTTCTTTTCTTAGTTGGTTAACAAGCTCTCTGAAGCATTTAAAAATAAACTTGTCATCATTTGATATGTAATTAGAATGTTTTAAGTTTTTTTTTTTTAATGTTTACAAATCCAGCAACAAAGTCATTTCTCTCTTTTTAGTTACACATGAGAGATAAGATTAAGACCATCTAAACTTTAATAAAGAATATTCTCTAAGATCAAAATATGAAATTTTTCAAGTATATGGATACAGGGGCATGACCATCAATTGGGAAATGTTTGAATAAGTTGTAGAGCAGCTAGGTAGTGCAGTGAATAGAATACTGGACCTAGAAGCAGAAGGGTCTGAGATCAAATGCAGCTTCAGACACTTACTAGCTGTGTAATCCCAAGCAAGTCATTTAACTCTGTTTGCCTCATTTTCTTCATCTGGAAAATGAACTGGAGAAGGAAATGGCAATTTACTGCAGTATCTGGAAATCACAAATGGGGTCATTATGAGTGGGACATGATTAATCAATTATATAACAAACATGTATTCACAGTCAAAAGGATGTCAAGTTCAAATTCAAATATGACTATCCCTAATGATCAGAAATGCCAAAAATAAGTATAGACAAGTTTAAGTACAAGTGGTATTGAGGGAGATTTTTTTGTTGTTGTTGTCTTTATCAAACATCTCAAGTTCTGATCTTTGGAAGTATGTTATATTTATTAGAGAGCTGGCCAAAACAACTGAGACTCACTTTTTGCTTCTGCCATATGCTATCTGTATGAGCATATAAAAGTCACTTAATTTTTTATTTAACAAAGAAAATTTTTAAAACTATATTGCATAGAATGTGATGACTCACATTTATACAGGTAATTTATTCATCTGCCAAACCTGTAATAATAAAATTTCAGGTTCAATTTTTATTTCTCTTACCTTATCACCACCTTTATCTCTATCCTTATTATTACAGTTTATAAAGGAGGCACTAAGCCATTACAAATCTAACAATCCACTTTTTTCTCTACTCTACTCATTCTTTTAAGTTCTCCATTTTAGTTTCAGTCAAATTCTAATATTCACCTAGAAACAGGGCTGACAACTTCTAGGAATTAAGATTAGGCAATTCCTCAAATCCCCTTCTTCTCCTAAAATAGCAAAAACCTAGCATAGAAAGAATATACATCACCTGATAGATAATAAGGATCCCAGCAAGAAGTGTAAATTCAAAAACTACACAGAAAAGGGGCAATTAGGTTTTGCAATGGATAGAGAACCATCCCTGAAGTCAGGAGGACCTGAGTTCAAATCTATCTCACCTCAGATACTTAATGCTTCCTAGTTGTGTGATCCTGGGCAAGTCACTTAACCTCAATTGGCTCATTAAAAACAGCAACAACAACAACAACAACAAAAACAACTACACAGAAAGAGTTTTTTGTTTGTTTGTTTGTTGTTTATTTGTTTTTAAAGAGAGTTGAAATCTAAGGAACTGAAATGAGAAGGAAACTGGCTTCTGCAGGAGAAATTTCAGTCAGAAGTTAAGTTTGTTAGAAAATTGACTAATTGTCAATTCAATTTGTCTAAACAAATCTAAAATAGCTTTCCCTGATTCAGACAAAAACCAGTCACAATTCATACAAAAATGTTCAAAGCAGATCGAAAATGTTTGAGTATATGTCACTTTTCTTTCTCTCTCTCTCTCTCTCTCTCTCTCTCTCTCTGTGTGTGTGTGTGTGTGTGTGTTTGTGTGTGTGTGTGTGTGTGTGTGAAAGAGAGAGAGAGAGATTATTAAATTATAATAACAATACTGCAACTTTGTAGTGTTTTTTTTTTTTTACAAAGAGATTTCCATTCAACAACATCAAGTAGCATAAGTGTTTCTCTACACATTTACTGAAGCTGTGAATAATGAAGTGATTTGCCCACAGCTATTTAACATCAGATCCAAGATTTCACTCTATGTCTCAATTTTAATTCTACAATTTTTTTTATTATATAATTCTGCCTTTCAGACACTTGAGGAAAAGGCAGTCACTTAACATGTGAAGCATTCACAATGACACTAGTTTGTAATAGATTATATTATATATTAAAGCTAAAAAAGGCCTGATAGAGGTCATTGAATATAATTTACAGATGATGAAATGGATTCTCAGAGAAATTTGGTAGTCATTCAAGGACATGCTATATGGCAAAAGGAAGAGATGGGATTTGAATCCGAGTTCTCTGACTCTTAAAACCAAGTAATCTTTTTTTTTCCCATTGTTATGTCATCTATTATCTATTCTGGGTATATTTATTTTCTATTTGGTGAGGAATTCACACTTTTGCTGGTGACCAGAGGCAGTTACTTCCACCCCTCCTTTTTATGATCATAATTGGAGTTGCTTTTTTTAAATAGATATATCTGATAAAATACTAACATGTTTGTGTTTTCTGGCTTAAAAAAGATTCTCATCAGACTATAGAAGAATAATTTTCAAAATATAATACAAAAATATTTTCAAATTATTGTTATATTCATGTTTCATACTTGAGAACAGGCTTTTGTAATTTTTCTAGAATGATGCATTTAGCAGAATAAATCTCAATACCATTTCTTCATCATATAAATTACAGCAAGACTTGCTTAGGTTTGTGGAGTATATTTTCATTAAAAAGTATGAATCTCTTTTTTTCTTCAGACTCCTTATGTTAAGAATGAAAGGACTAAGATAAGCTTCAAAAGCTCCATAAAAAAACATCTTATCACATATTCTTCTCCCTTGAACATTATCAGTTTTCTCAGGGACTTAAAGAAGCCTATTTTCATAAAGAAGCAATGGATTTAGAAATGTCCTTTGAATCTGGAAGGATAATAATCTTCTGTCTTTTATATGCTACTCAATGATTTTATATCTTAGTATCAGTTGTTTAACTACCTTTTCTCCCTTTTGCTTTTATATCCTACCAAGTTAGTGGTTGTTCCCTCTCTCCTTGTCTTTGCACATAAACCATGATTGGAATGAATTCACTTTTCACTTCTTCTAAAAATCCCTTGCTTCCTTTCCTAACTCCACCAACTTTGACAATTGTTATTTTTTCTCTCTTTTCTCAAATTACTTGGTATATAACGATCTGAGGACCTATAGTATCTCTTCAGTACAATGTAAGCTCCTCAAAGCATTTGTTTTTTATTCCTGCCTCAGTTTCTTGTACAGAGTAGAGATTTGAAATGTTAAGTTAATTGAAATGAGTTGAATTGTAATCTATAAAAAAAGTCCTGAACAAAGAAAAATAAGAAACCCTGGGTTAAAGAATTATATTAGATACTTCTATGGCTAGACATGTTCTATCTACTAGGAATATACATACAAACACACACACATATATACATACATATATGTGTGTATATAAATATATAAAGTATCATTTTATATCATCTTCCTCCTCCCATAGCCCTATCAAAAGAAAATGGATGAAAAAATATTTTCTAAGATAAGATTCCAGAAGAAAAACATTTTAAGCATTAATTCTTATGGAGGGCATTCATTTCTCTATGGTATTTCAGGTTTTCAAGAAGGATTCCCTTGCTTATCACTTCTTATATCTCTATATTTTTTCTTTTTGTTATTCATAGTTACATCGTTTCTTTGCAAGTCATGGCTTAGCTTGAGTCAGGTGTCACTTTTCCTTGCTTGATTACTCCTATCTTCATATATTAATATAGTTAGGATGCAGTTTAATTTAGCAAAAATTATTAAATATCTACTGGGGGATAGATGTCAGGGATACAAAAATAAAAATGAAACAGCCTCTGTCCTAAAGGAGCTTATATATTCTAATCAAATGGTTGATATTCTCGGTCTGCTACACATGGTTACAAGCAGAGATATTCATTACTCATCCTCTTTGAAAGGTTATTATCATACTCACACTCACATATTCAGTGAATTTCCTATCATTGACAAAAGACAGAGGAGAAAGGAAGAAAATACATACCATTTCTATGTGCCAAAAAGCCATAAGTACATAATTTTTTTGTAATTTAAAAATGTACAATCCCTGTAGATTATACTAGGTACATATGTACAGGCATTTATCTCCAAAAAGAGAGCAATGAATAATTTCCTCCTCTGGATTTTGATTCAACCAGTTTATATGGAGCATAATTTGGCTTCAACTTCCCATATATTGGGCAGTTCCTTCTTGAAAGACATTTCCTTTCATTTAAATCACTCGTCTTCCAGTTCATTACACAGTGTCATTAATTCTTGTTTTAACAGTAAGAGGGTTCTTTGAATTTTTTTTTCAGGATCCCAGTAATTTTGTTTTGTAGACTACAAGACTATTCAACCTTTGAGTACTCTACATACAACAGTACCATTTTGTTTCATGATTTTTCATTTGCCTTGGACAGAAAGATTTTAGAGTAGAGCTCTATCTCCCCACCCAGATAGAACTCTATCATCCCATGAATGTTCCTTTTGATTTTCTGATTAGAGATCATAGTTGGATGTTACGATTCCTTAATATGGTCTGACTAATGTGCCAGCTGAAAATTTTGGTATCGGTTCTAATTTCTGAAACTACAAAACACAATTCAATATACATCCATAGCTATTAGCTAATAACATCGGGTATGGGTATGAAGGTTTTTACTTGAGTCATCATTCTTGGTGATATAATATTCATGAGTTAAGATGTCAGTATGTAAACTTAAACTTCAGATTTTCTTTTAAATTTCTAGTTAGTTAAAATCAAGTTGTATATTTTGTTTTCAAAATCTCTATTCCATTCAAAATAGAATCACACATATTTCCATTATACCTTGACTACTGTTAAAGACTTTTGATTTGGTTAAATTTGTACTGTATAGATGGTATTATCCTATCCTGTTCTTTTAATTAAGTGCCTGAGATAGGAAGTCTATGCACAAAAATTCTAGTATTATTTCTTTTTATATGGTCCAACTAATATTTTCTTTTTGAACCCACCAAACGCAGATCTCAAACCCCTTACCAATATCTATTGCTATTGAGGAACCTCTCAAACTTATTCAGATTCAGTTTCATATAATACTCTTCCCCTTCTACTTAGACTAAATATCAAAAATAATCATGAAAGCACTAACAGTCTTGGAGTTGTAGCCCTTGGTTAGGACCAACTACTTTTTCTTATTTTATGCAAGAATTATTTGTATTATTGCTTATGTTGTTTGGTTATTTTTCTATTGTGCCTGATTCTTCATAACCCCATTTGTTTTTTGTTTTTTGTTTTTTGTTTTTTTTTTGTCAAAGACATTGTAGTGTTTGTCATTTTCTTCTGCAGTTGATTTTACAGATGAGAAAACTGAGGGAAACAGAATTAAGTTACTTTCCCGTGGTCACATAGTTAATAAATGTGTGAGAGATTTGGTCTTAGGAAGATGTCTAGATATCCCTGACCTCAGACCCTGTTCTCTATCCCTAATTACATCTTATATCATTGCATAAAATGATCTTGTTGAGCTCTAATTTTCTTACTTCTATTATTAAAGTTTTCTGCATGCCCTGTTCTTCCTTCAACTATATCTCTTTAAGAGCAAAAGTAGAACTCAGTTCAGCTTCTTCACTGACATCTGATTAATAGAAGCTGGTTTTCCCTCAAGTCTGAATAGCATGTATTTGACTTTTTTTATCTTTAAACTCTGTCCAATAATTGTCTTTTGTCACTAGTTTTTTAACCATATTAACTCTGAATAAATAATGTTCTGTTCTTAGCATTCACACGTTGTTAGTTGAAATTATACTGTTTTAATATACTCTCCCTCTAATTATTTTAATCACATTAAAAGGATTCATGAAATTCTCAGTCACTGACATTGTTTACAATTCTCTGAAATAGATTCTTTAATTTTAACAACAAAAATATCATAGACTTTTGCTATTTTCTATGGGAAGTAATTAAAGGTTCACAGAATTATCACCAAATTGATATTAGGTGCTTAGGTACATTGAGTACTGTAACCTCAGAGCAATTCATCTTTATCAACCTTGAAATGGGTAAAACTTTGAAGGAAGACTTAATATTCTAAATTTTTCTACGATAATGCTTTCCCCTACTATGTCACCAGAATTCAAAGCCTAACTCTTGAAGGAGCTGTACTTGGTACTCAAAGTAGTAGGGTTTTTGTTTGTTTGTTTTGTTTTGTTTTTCCCTCATAATAACCTCATGGACATTGCCCAGTCATTGCTACAACCCTTAAGTTCCCATTTCTGTAGACAAGTACTTGAAGGGAATAGTAGTAGTAGTAGTGATAATAGTAGTATTAATAATTAATATTTGGAGAACATTTATTATGTGCTAATACACTTTGCAATTATATTTTCATTCCATCCATACCACCTTGGGAGGTAAGTATAATTATTTTTCCCATTTTACAAATGGGGTAAACTAAGACAAACTGATGCTAAGTGGTGTTTCCAAGATCATACCAATGGTTAGTATTAAAGTCAATATTTGAATTCAGATTTTCCTGACTGCAGGCCTGGCAATCTAATCATCAAACATCCTAGCTTAAGTAGAAACAGGAAAACAAGACTCATGGCAAAGTTCAGGGAAAAAAAAAAAAAAAAAACAAACCGTTATAAAATGGAGGAGGCAAAATATTCTAAAGACACTCAACCTTAAGAAGCACAGACCCTGAATGACTACCATCGTGATTCTGCCTATAGCTTTAGTAGATTAAAACAATAAGGGACCTTATGAATTCTCTACTTTTTGTCAGTTGCCCCACATTGAGCCTATCTTCATAAGGGGAAGAGGAACCAATGATGAAGAATGCTCAGCAGAACAGAACTAGAGCAAAAACATAGACATCAACTTTTACTCCTATACTACAGTTGATAACTGTACCTTTTCAAGCTAACTAAAATTGTAGATTTTTTGCCCATGGTTATTGAGGGTCAGCCATTTGTCTTTCCTGATGCCAGGATTTAGAGTAGTTGCTAGCATCCTTCCTAGGGATAGATTATTCACTGATAGACTGATCTACTTGCCTAATATAGTACACTCATTTACATTCTCTCCCAACACAACAAAACTAAATAAATAAACGTTCCCCATGTCTGTTTAAGGTACCACTATACTTCCAGTTACCTCATTCTCAACTCCTAACACTACCTGAGCCCTAAATACCTAGTCATTTGAAATATGTCTTATCTATCTTCCCTACAGCACTATACTAGATCAGACTGTTGATCACCTTTTCCCTAGATTATTGCAATATTCTGCTTCTGAGTTATTCTGACTTAAGTTTCTCCTTTTTACAATCTATCCTCTACACATATATCAAAGTTGTTTTCTTAAAAGGCAAGCATGGAGTTTTTCCCCTTCCTTTCCCTGGAATATGTGACATAATCTCTCTCTGTCTGTCTTTGTTTCTATATATCTTTCTGTCTATCTCTGTCTTTCTTTGTCTTTGTCTCTTGTTATTTCAGATTTCTATAGAAAGAAATGATGATGTGCTCAAACATGGTAGGTAGCACATCTGCAATGTGTGTGTGATTGCGTGTGTGTGTGTGTGTGTGTGTGTGTTTATGTTCTTAGCAATAATGATCATCAAATGGTTATTTTCAATATTAGAGATATGTTGAAAATTTCCTTGGTCCCACAGTTGTTACAAACTGAATTATTGAAGATGCTACCTAAAATTCCTATAATACTCCCTGAAAGATAAAATGGCCAGAAACAGAGTAATGAGTCTAATTCCTGGTTAGTTTTCCAGAAGAAATGGACCTTGAAGATAATATAGCAGAACTGAGGTGAATGCCATATATGTGTGTGTGTGTGTGTGTGTGTGTGTGTGTGTGTGTGTGTGTAGCTATCCTGCAAAATGTTTCATATTTTTATATTTGAAGTATCAGCTCACTAGGACAGTCTAACAATTATTGTAGTCTCCTGCTCCAAAAATAAAACAAAACAAAACAAGAAACTCCTTATCATTGTGTAGATTCTTTGCATTCAACATTTATTTTGTATACAGGAAAAAAATGTATTGTCCTGTGCCTGAAAATACATGAACATATCAATACTCCTGATAATGTTAACCCTCTATTTAATCAACTTCAAATGTTCTTATTACCTCTGCAATCACATATGAACTCCTCTACTTAACATTTAAAATCCTTAACAACCTAGCCCCAGTCTATCTTTCTGACCTTATAAATTACCCCCCCTTCACTCACAG
This sequence comes from Antechinus flavipes, assembly GCF_016432865.1. Classification (NCBI taxonomy): domain Eukaryota; kingdom Metazoa; phylum Chordata; class Mammalia; order Dasyuromorphia; family Dasyuridae; genus Antechinus; species Antechinus flavipes. The sequence goes on along the minus strand of NC_067399.1, from coordinate 302,719,128 downwards.
GGAATAATTAACAAACTAGTTTGATTGAAATGGAGAGTACATGGTGTGAATAATATGAACTTAGACAGGAAATAGAGATGGAGTCATGTTATGAGTTGCCCTAAATCCCAAATTGAAGGTTTTTTTTTTTTAATTTTTTTTTAATAATTTATCATAGTAGCAATAGGAAGTCACTGAAGATTTTTCAATTTGGGTAATGGCACAGTTAAAAATATGTTTATTAATATAAATATTGCATCTATTTGGAAAATGGATTGGAGAGAATTAGACACTGAAAATAGGGAGACTTCTTAATAGACTTTTACTGTAGTAGGAGCAAAATGTGGTAAAGATCTGGACTAGGATAGACATTGGACATATGGGTGCTTCAGGATGGATGAGAAATATTTGTTGGAGGTAAAAATCAATGACTTGTAAAATAGGATTAAATATAAAATTCTGAGGAAGAGGGAAGATTGATTCCTCTTTCAATTTGTTCACATTAAAATAGGTCTTAGATCCTCTGTATTTGCAAAAAAAAATCCCATGTATAGTAAACTTCCAGCCAGATATACCAATACATTGATCCACTTAGGTCATTTACTTAGTCCTTCTTTAGGCAAGATGATGATAGTAAAAAGTATGGAGTCTAAGCTGAACTTAAAGGAAAAGAAAAATGTCTGTCAGGATCCTTACTGGATGGAGTATGTGCCTGATCACCATTATTTAGTTGAGAGATGCAGTGTCAAAGAAAACCAACATAGCAATCAGAAGATCTGGGTTTAAGTCTCTCATTGTTATACACTGACTATGTAACTCTGAGGAAGTTAGTGAACTTTTCAATATTCCAACTATGTGAAACTATAAATTGTAGAACAGGTCATGTACTCATTTCTTATTTTTTTATTAAACATTTCTTATGTTAATAAAATCAAAGCTCTAGTCCAGAAAAATAAAATGGCCTCTTCATTCTAGTGTTTCTGTGAGGTATTTCTACTTACAACTTGTATTTTGTTTTAACAGTCTCTGGAGCTAGTGAACCATATATTCTACATAGTTTAGATTTTCTCCCCCATTTAATAAAACTGTTTCTATCATTTAGATTATTTAATTTCCATTTTCTGCATTTAAGTAAATCTGGAGACGTCTATACATACAGTAATACCAGTAAGGTCCTTACTGATGTTCCCATTGTGTTAAAGATATTTCTAATTCAAAATTAATGTACATATTTCTTTCTTTTCTTTCTATGAAAATGTTATAATAAAATTAAATTGTTTTAAATATTTTTCCATTTTCTCAGAGAAGGTTTTTCATTGCAAGATTTTTTTTTCTCCCTAATGGTTATCTATGTAATGGTTGTTTACTATTTTCCCTTGGTGACATTCAAATTGGATTGCAGATTTCTAATACATATATAAAGTATTTGACACTTTGCTCTTACTTCAGGTTTCACTCATATGCTCAGAGAAACTGGAAAACTGAAGCTAGCAAATAAATATTTTAGTATTCATATGTTAGTATTTTATAGTATTTTTATCAATCATGACTTATTCTTGGAGCAATAAATATTGTACTTTGAACATAAAGACATAAGAAGTCTACTAATGGATCACAATAAACCAAGAAGAAGTATATATATACACACACATATACATATGTATATATACATATATGTATATATACATATATATAACTAATTTTATGTAATATAGAACTTATATATTATAGCAAATTTTATATATATGAATGTAAAATATAGCAAATTAGCATATATATCTGTTTATCTATGTTTGTATGTATCTATATTATACATATACAAGGATACACATTATTATTGACATTGTTTGTCCTTTATTCTCAAAGAAGACCATAACATCAGGAAAGTGATGCCATGACATGCAAGTGAATTGGATTGAAGTGAGGAAGGGCTGCTTCACTTTCCTCTTCAGAGCCATCTGGGTCTAAGGGCCAGATAGAGATAGATCAGGACAACTGGAGATTACCCTGGATGCTGCAGGAGATCTTGGCCTTTTAAAACTAAGGTCTTCAACAAGTTTGACTGAGGCCACACCCATTCAGTAATTAAGGCTAAGTAGCAACTGAGACAAACTTATTTCTGTTTTGGCCAAAAACACTGAGGGTTTTACTCCCCCAGATTTATTTATTTATTTGACTATATAAAAGAGGAAATTGTTTGCTTCAATTGCTACATGAATACATATGAGTGTGTATGTATGTATAAAAGATCATCCTTCTAGGGTTTGCAGTCTCCTAGTCAAATTGACCTTCTAATTAATTGTTATATAAAGCACATCATATTCCACTTCCATACCTTTGTATAAGTGACAAGATTTTTTTTCACCTAAAACTTTATTTCTTGTGTTTTTCTTAAATTGAATTTTTACTGTTTTTCTTTTGTCTGGAAGAAAGAAGGAAATGAAAGAGAAATGGCAAAGACTAGAGAACAAAAAAGGCAGTATAACTAAGAGAGAAAAATTCCTAGAAAGAATAACTGAATAAGACAAAAAGAAAAAAAATTATGAAATGTATATTTTTAACCAATATGCCACTTCTGCCCTAAAATAAAAAAGACATTAAATAATAGGTTAAAGTAGTTAAAATCTTTATGTATATTATAAAAGTTGTTTTTATATCTCTGTATGTCTAAGAGCAGGCATTGTGTTAAAGTGCTGGGGATTTAAAGTAAGGCAAGTTGTCCCTGCTCTCAAGGAACTAATAATGGAAAAGATGGCATGCAAATAATGTATAAACAAGCAAAATATCTGAAATGATTGAAAGGAAAAGGTTTCCTGTAGAAGGCAAAATTTTAGTTATGACTTAAAGGAAGCTATGGAAGTGAAGAATCAGATCAGAAGGGAAAGCAATGCAGAGAGATGGGAAAGTTGGTGATGGGTGTGTGTGTGTGTGTGTGTGTGTGTGTGTGTGTGTGTGTTTGTGTGTGTGTGTGTGTATACACCTGTGCATGTGTTTATGTAGACAGGAGAAAATTTATAAAAATCCTATATCCTAAACTAAAACTGTTCCTTTCTAATTAATCAACCTGAAAACTTGGTGGGTCAATAAAAATGTTGTAGGTCACCTGAAAAGCAAACAAAAGAATTGTAACTGCCTTAAGAGCCTTTGAAGTTATAGATTAAACCAGTGGGAAATTCGCCAGATTGTCATTATATCTGAAAAGAGCCGGAAGGCTCCAGCAGCTAGTGTAATTATGCAAGTTTTGTGAGCCTTGAAAATTTTGTGATTGTATTGAGCTTTCTCCTAACCTTCATAAAACTCTACAACAACTCTAAGTCTGAGAATTGCTGTTTTGCCCATGGCATAGAGATAAATTAAGACAGGAAAACAAAAATGGTACCCAGCTTCCTCTGCTCACCAGGCATTTCTTTACCTAGTGTGATGCTAAATGTTACAAGGGACAGTGTATCCTTTTCCACTTAATATCCAACTGTGATTGGAGGAGGATAGTGACCCTGTTCTTTAAAGTGGTATCTAGTTGTAGAGTGAGTGAAATGTACAGCTGTGACTCATTATGGGTGGAATTCCAATTATAAAATAGATCAGTTGGGTACAGAATAGGGTCAGTGTCAAGAACAGAGATGCTCTGCAAGCTGCTTGGGTTCCTGAATAACTAACTCTTTAAGAAACAGGGGAAATTATATTAGTCCTATGGAATAAGGGGGGCAATAATAATCATAGCTTTAAGGATAGGTTTTTCTTTTTCTTTCTTTCTTTTTTTCTTTCTAATCCCTCTGAGTAAGGAAGCTACTATCAATTAGTGAGTTTCTTAATCTGAGAGCTGGTCGGAGTCAAAAGAAAGAAAGTGAAGAGTAGGAAAAATGGTGCAGTGTTTAATGGAAAGGAAGTGGAAGCAAAATAGACAGAAGGAAGTTTTCTGTACTAAGAAAAGGAATATTCAGAAGCTATTGAATGAAGAAGAAAATCCACAAAGGAAATTTTAGCCTCTAATGGAAAATCAGCATGGATGAATGAAAGTGTGAGTAATAGTGGGTTAGAGACTAAAGGAACTTTATGGAAAAAATAGATGTATTGAATTTTAAGTGAGAAAAGTTTTAAGAGATCATTTAATTTAATGTTTTTTAAACTTTACATAATGATGTATATGGAGCAGTGGACTAAAAGTTAGGAGACAAGAATTCAATTTCCATCTCTACCACCAATTAATTGTCTTAGGTTGAACAATGCATTTAATTGTTCTAGACCTTGAGTTCTTTATAAGATGAGGAAATTTATACTAGATGGTTCCTCAGATTTCTTTCAAATCATAAAATGTGCAACTGAAAATACGGAAATCAAGGCTGTAAAGTAATTTTTCATGTTACTCAGCAAATGATTTTATGACTCAGGGATAAAAACTAGAGTAAAAACTTCCAATTCAGATCAATATGAAATAATGTGCTATAATCATATTGAATCTGAAGTCAGAAGATTGAATTCAAGTATTATCTCATAACCTGTGTGATAAGTTAGTACTCTTTGAGTGTCCTATGATCATGAGAAAGAAATAAACAGTCTTAAAGGGGATTTTTCATAAAGGGGGAAGATAAAGTCTTTTATTCTCTTCTTATGTATGTGTCATCTTTTTTTTTTTTTTTTTTTTTTTTTTTTTTTTTTTGATAAAAGAGGTTTATTATTAGATAAGCAAAGGTAAAGTATAGGCGAAGGTAGAGATAAGGAGGGCACTGGACAGAGGGTCCAGTGGACAGAGGGTCCTCACATAGTAGCCATGTTTGGAATCTCTGCAAAGAGGGGTTCCCAGCGTGGCCTTTTTATAATAGGAGACTTAGCTCGAGGGGCTTTCGGGTGTAGCCCCAAAGTTGGCTCATATCCGGGTGGGGCTGGGAACAGGTCAGATCTTCTATTGGAATTCAAAGGGACCAGGATTTGTGAGTTAAAGGGCAATTTACATTATTAATTAGGAGAGGGTGGGAATCTAGAAAGAAAGCTTTCCCGCATCATTCCCCCCTCAAGCAGTTGGAACTTAAATTCATTTAAGGAAAAAGAAATAGGACAAAGTCTCTTATTGAGACAGAATTGAAGATTTTCTCCTTCCAGGATTTTCCAAGTTCAGGGATCCCCTGTTCATCCCCTCCTCAAGCAGTCACCTCCAAAGGCATGTGGGAAAAGGGGCGCCGATCTCCTCTTAACTGCTTCGAGCTGGCAAGGGTCGTAGAGATTTGGGGGTTCATGCCAGGAGGTGAGGCATGAGGTGTGGGGTTTGGGGATGACAGGTGTGCATCTAAGGGGTGTGTGTCCCGGTCAGTTGTCCCATGTTCTCCAGGCTGAAGGGCGGTTGAGAGTCCAAAGGTTGAAGCCCAGATCTCGGGAGCAGGTTAAAACCGGGGTGTCATCCAGGGTGGAGATGAGGACAGCAGGAGATGCATCAGATCTCTTCTGTGGGCTGCCTATAAAAATGCTGATGGCCCATCTAGCAAGGAGAAGTAGGAGAAAATGCTGGAAGCAAAAGATTATTTGTCTATAGTAAAAAGTGTTAAGTAGCCTCAAATTTAGCCCTTTCACTCTTAATTTCCAGGAAAGCTAATTTCTCCTGGTGTTGGTCCAGGGTGTAGACTAAGAAGTCAGGGGAAACTGGAGGCCTATAAATCTAATCAAGATAAGAATGCAATTTAAGCTCTTAGAAGTCTTTTAACTGTGCTGCCTTTCTTTAAAAAGAGTTGGTTCCTCAATAAGCAAAGATCCTAAACCTTCCCCCCACTTTCCCCACTCTTATGGGGGAGGGGTGGAAGGGGTCAGAGGGAATGCAAAGTATCTCAGCACTGCCGACCCAGCTTACCGGCCCCTGAGGTGTTGGGACTGTCCTGGGATAAAAAGGGAAACAGGGCCAGACCCCAATTCCCTACCGGAGAGTAGGACTGGGGGCCAATTCAGCCCCTGTGGTGTGACGCAGTTTCTCCGTTGTTCCTCCTGCTCGAACTCAGGACAGAGACTGGGGTCTCTTCGGACAGTTTCCAGGGCACCTTCGGGCCTAAGTCTGGGAGAGATTTGTATTAAACGGCGCTTCCGCTCCAAATGTTTTTACAGGAGGCAGAAGTTGCTCTGAGAAGAAAAGAGCTCAGTGTCTCAGGTTAGAGTTAAAGGGAAACCAACAGCTGTTAGCAGCAGAGTGGAAGAAACATTGGGGTTTGGACCCCGAAAAAGTTGAGGTGGTGGGTGGGTATGTATGTGTCATCTTGCAAATACATAGGACTGAGACTAGAGAGTACCTTCCATTTCAACTATTTGGAATTGAAGAATATAAAACCTAAATTTTACCTCAGATATTTTCAAATATTTGAAACCTAATATAGCCTAATGATTTTTTTTTTGATAAAAAATTCTGATCAGAGAAGCAAAATCATATGGGAAGTAGGGGATATGCACAGGGATAATCAGGGATAAGCACAGGGACACAAAAAGAGAAACAAAGTAGTCATTACAATTAAGAAGCTGATATTCTATGTTCTATTTTGCCTTACTACTTTTCTTATCTCCCCTGGACCAATTAATGAAAGAAATTCTCCCCCTCTTCCCTTCCCTCTCTCCTCATTCCTCCCTTCCCCTCCCCCTTTTTCCCTCTTCCTGCCCCCTCTCTACCCCTTCTCTACTCCTCATTCCCTCTCTCTTCTCCTTCCCCCCTTCCCTTTCTCTCCCTCCCTCCCTCTTTTCTTTCTTTTTTTCTCCCCCCTCTTCCTCTCTCCTTCTCCTCCCCCTCTCCCTTCTTCTTCCCCCTTGTCCTCCCTTGCATTTTCTCCCTTCCCCTCCCCATTTCCTTCCCTTTCCTTTAGCTCTTCCCTCCCTCTCCTCCTTTCCTTCTCCCTTCCACTCTCCCTTTCCTTCCTCTTTCCCTTCTTCCTTCTCCTCCCTCTTCCCCTCCCCCTTTCTCTCTTGATATGTAGGCAGAAAGAATTGAGGTTGAGAGTAATAACAATTCTCCAGTGGTGCTCCAGGGATGAAAACTGTCATTTCCTGACTTGAAACTTCATGAATCAATATTACAAAGCCTTTATGGAGGTTTTTAAATTAATGGGGCCTAGGTTTGGTTGTTCTGTAAAGAATAAATCAACATAGTTCATTTATTTCAAGTGAAACACCACTCCCTGAAAAAATAAAAATAAAATAAAATAAAATAAAATCTATGCTCTCATGCAATTGGTATTTTCAGGCTACATCTTCTTTTGTTTTTATAAATTTTATAAATTTTCTGGGTTTTGTTCCGGTTAAATGAAGGAACTAAGAAAATTGTTCTTTACCCTCTTTTGACACCTTTTTAAAACTTGTAGTATACAAAACCTCAACATGTGAACACAATTTAAAAACTTTCTGTTCCTGAAATATAAATTTTAATATTTTGAAAAGATAATTTTTAATATCACTAGAAATTAAATGCATATGAGGATATGATTTTCCTATTTTGGCTTGGTTTATTCATACAACTTTGTAATATATGATGGCAAGTGATATAATCTAACCTTTACAGAAGATTTATAACAAAGTCTTGTAAAGTTTTCAAATTCCTTAAGGCCACAACATTTTTGCTTGCTTGTTAAAATTTGCATTGACACCTATGCTCTTTAATGGCTTTCTTTCTTTTTTTTTTTTTCCTTTTCTTTTCTTCCTGTCTTGACCTTCAGGTATTCCAACTTATTACTAGCCAGAAATGATATGTATGTAGCAAGTACATTGGAGATTTCTTTCTTTCACATATAGACTATAGAATCGAAGATTAGGAAGAAGCCTTAAATAGCATCAAGTCCAAGTCCTAGCTTTGTGAAAGCAATGAACCTCCAGTGCTTTCCATTAAATTAATGAAAAAAGTATTTAAGAAATTGTTGAGTGCAAAGCATTATATATGTTGTTCTATTATTTTCAATTATTTCTGACTCAATGACACCATTTGGGATTTCCTTGGCAAAGAAAAGTAAGTGGTTTTCCATTTCCTTCTTCAATACATTTTACAGAAGAGGAAATTGAGGCATATAGGAAAAAGGGATTACCCAAGGTTGCACAACTTGTAAAGGTCTGAAGGCATATTTTAACTCGGTAAGATGAGTCTTTCTGACTCCAGATCTGACATGTTAATGCTACCTGGCTGCTCAATGCAGCATACACAAATAGGTAAAACTAAAAAAGCAAACCACTTTCTGATACTCACATTCTAACAGGGCAGAAGTTCTTAATTTTTTCTGTACCATGTATCCAATAAGCAGTTGAGTGAATCCCACATAACTGTTCAAAATATTTTATACATAGAAAATAAAATGTATAGATTTGCAAAAAAAAAGTTGAAATATAATTTTCTCTCTCATATATGTATGCATATTCATATGCACATATATGTATATCTGCTTATATATGCACATTCATATTCCACATGTGTATGTATATATACACGTATACATATATACATATATCTATATCTATATCTATCTATCTATCTATGTATCTATATCTATCTATCTATCTATCTATCTATATCTATATATCTATCTATCTATCTATCTATCTATCTATCTATCTATCTATCTATATATATATATATATATATATATATATATATTTTTGTAAAAGGCTCCAAGGTTTTTAGTTTACTATGGCCCAGGAGATAATAATATATTTTTAAAATAGTATTTCCACAGATAAAATTATATCCATTTTTGATGTTGAATTATTTGATAATGCCAAGAGCACTGATGGGAAAAACTTTATTTTGGGGGTTTTCAGAAGATTTCCAGACCCCCAAGATCAGGGATTACAGAACCACTTGCTAGGTCAGATCTCCATAAGTTTTGTTTCCCTAATCATTGGTTTTTAGGGATTAGTTGGGAGCTGCACAGGGAAAAAGTAGCTACTCCTATTAATATTGAGCTCTACTTACTTCTGAAAAGATATGGTTATTAAGCTGGTAGGGATAGTTTGATTTGCTTGGCACAGATACACTGTTTCCTATTTCTCCCTTTGTTGGAATCTTTACAAACTGCTAACTCATTAGAGTTGATAGATTATTGATCTGATCTTACAAGAAGATGTTTTGGGCCAGAACCTGAAACAAGGTACTAAGTAGAACTAATTAGTACAATGCTTGTGTTTACACCTTTACTCATCAGAGTTCACAAGTATGGGAGTTTCACAAAGTTAACTGTGTAACTTTGTGAATTCACACTTCCCTTGAAGCTCTTAGGGCCAGAGAGCACTCTGGGAAGAAACCCATAATTCCTCTCTCTCGTATCCCACAATTCCTCACTCTCGTATAAAAGAAACAGACAGAGGCTCTCAGATTTCGGCGGAATTATGCCAGAAGACAGAATATTTTCCACTTGGCTGGCTGGTGGCGGAAGAAGAGTTTTCAGAGGAAGAAGCTACGAGTTGAGAGCTCAGTGAAGATTGAGAAGGCTCTCTCAGAGGCAAGACTGATTCAACTTGTGCTGGCTCTGGAGGCTGAAGAAAGCAGAGGCAGACGCTGAAGGACAAAACCTTTGGATTTGGAGACATTTGGAGAGAGCTCTTGGAACCAAGCAGAGAGAGAGGCCTCAACTAACCAGGCTACTTTGGAAGGAGAAAGTAAACATTTGTATTTTTACCAGTTGGATGCATTTGGGGTCATTATTGATCTGAACTGATACTAAGGCTGCCTCCAAGAAAACCTCCCCCAAGAAACCTGCACCTCTCTCCCAGAGAGAACTATTCTATTTATTTTAAAAGAAGATCACCACATACCTTAAGGTATTTTTTGGGGGGAGTAGAACTTAATTTACCATTTTTGTTTGTTTGTTTGTTTTAGAAAATGGGTGCCTATCATTGAGGTTTCTCTCAGAAAATTTATGGTAGAAGCAGGCTTAGAAATGAGGTCTATTGGCATCTAGTCCAGTGTTCTTTCTAGAACATGCTGTTACTCCCTACCCAAATGCCCTCCATGAAGGAGAGGATGCAGAATTGTATTAAGAGTTGGTTTAGACTGGATATATGAGCCAGGTGCTTATCTCTAAAAAGGTTAAAGTCAACATTAAAAATACTTGTTCTGATATAGTTTTGCATACATAAATTGGATTTTGCTTATCAAATTTTCCCCTTTTAGAGTCATTGAAGGAAAGACAACATTTTTGTTTAGCTCAGATGAATTCTTCTCAACTTTAAATCACATGATCAATATCCTTTTCATTAATGTCTGCCTCTGTAAGAAGATAGCAAATAAAATTATTAAAGCATACAAGAATATAAGTGAAATAGTAATAATTATCTAGCAACAGAACATAGAACACACTTAGAATTTTTTTTCTATTTTATTTTTCATTCATTCATCAATTTATTTATATTTACTTATTCTCCTTCTCATGACCCTTAAATTCAAGATGACACATTCAATGAGATTAATTTGGTTTATATTCCAGAATTCTATCTTAGTTTTAGTATGTAATTCTAATTATCAAGAGTATTTATTGTCTTCATGTCTCTTATTTGAAAAAGTAACACACACACACACACACACACACACACACACACACACAAAACAAATGCCCAGTACTTTTACATCCATATTTGAATTAATAGAGCAGAATGGATTTTAAACTAACGAGACATCTGAAATTTCCATTTGACTACTCAACAGATAATCCATTCAACTAACAACTTACAAGAAAGGTAAGTTGCTATGATGACTGCCTGACAGTTTTCTTCTCATAAGAAAGGAAGATAAAGGATAATAATGATGGCCACAGGTGTGATGCTTTCATGGTAAGTCACTCAGAGGATTTGTAGAAGCTATTTGTAAAAAGCCCAAAGACTTTCATTTCTTGATTAATTTTTAAAAATATATTAGATCCTTGAGTGATTGTTTATTTAAAAAGAATAAAGTGCCATTCAAAACAGACAGAAATAAGGTAGAATGGAGATGGTCAAGGGGGGAAGCACTGGATTCTAAGTTAAAAGAAATGGGAAACCAAGACAGCAGAATGAAGTCAAGAAGCTGCTGGAGCTCTCCCAGATTCCTTTGAAAACCACATCAAACCAAGTCTTTGAACAGAGTCTGATGGAAGGAAACCACTCCCTAAGGTAGACTGGAAAAAACTTCAAGAAAGGTGACTCTCACTGTGTTGTTTAGCTCATCTCAGATGAAGTCTGAGAAAGCCAGTGAGAGGGTCTTAATCCCAGAAAATCAGGAACTAATCTCCTCAATCCTGGATCAGCAGAGGAGCAAGTTAGGGGGACAGCTTCCAGTCCCAGATCAGAAGGCAAATTCTGTGGAACCAGGCTATTTCCTGAAAAGAAAAAGGCAGCTACCCTCTGTAAATGAAAGGGCCCCTGTGCTCAAAGTCAAAGCTCAGAGTTGCACAGGATGCTTGGAACAGTGCCCCCTATACTCCAGGAGCAGAGTAAAAACAGAGAAAACGCCAAGAGAAAAGGAAAGAAAATGATTAAGAAACTGAAAAGAACCGTAATCATAGAAAGCTACTATAGTGACAAGGAAGACCAAAACACAAACTCAGAGGAAGATAAAATTTCCACAGAAGAAAATTCAAAGAGTGAGATAAATTGGTTTCAAGCCCAAAGAGGCTTTTTGGAAGTGCTCATAAAATATTTTAAAAGACAAATTAGAGAGGTGGGAAAAAATGAGAAAAGAAATTAAAAGTATGCATGAGAGATTCAACAGCTTAGAAAAGGAAGGAAGTAATTTTCAGAAGAAAACAACATCTTCAAAAGTACGATTAACAAAATGGAAGAAGAAATACAAAAGCCAACTAAAGATAATCACATATTAAAAACTAGAACAGGGTAAATGGAAGCTAACAACTATGTAAGAGAGCAGGAATCAGTCAAACAAATTTTTAAAAATGAAACAAGGAAGAAAATGTGAAATACCTCATTGGACAAATAGCTGAACTGGAAAACAGATTCAGAAGAGACAATTTAAAAATTATTGGACTACCTGAAGGTGATGCCCAAAAGAAGAGCCTGGATTGCATTTTTCAAGAGATCATTTAGGGAAACTGCCCCAATATTCTAGAAACAGAGGGGGAAATCATCATTGAAAGAATCCATGCATCACTTTTGGAAAGGGATCCCACAAGAAAACTGCCAAGGGGCACTTCCGGCCAAGATGGCAGAGAGGAGGCACACTGCTGTGTAACCTCCGCGTTTTTCTCTCACTATCCATTTCATTTCATGCCTCTGAATTAATGCTTGACTGAAAAAAACCATACAATTAGTTACCAAGAGAAACCATCCTTGAGACTCGTCAAGAAAGGTCTGTTTTTGTGCGAGGGTGGGGACGGTTATTAGATCGGAAGCAAGCTGCGGGCAACAGCGGCAGCGAGAGCACGGAAGGTGGCTCAGAGCCGAGCAGAGCAGAGAGGGGGTGGGGCGTGATCGCAGACGTCTCTGCGGGGAGAGCTTTGCTACTTTGCTCTGGCAGCAAGTCAGCAGCCCAGCAGAGAAGCTAAAAACCGCGAGGGTGAAGAATACAACCCCAAACAGCTGGAGTCTCTCGGGACCTGGCCACCCCTCCCCCACAGTGTCTCAGCACTCTCTTGGATCTCAGAGCGCAGGCACCGCAGCACAGTAGGACCCGTGCCTCACGGCTACCCTGCCCCTCCCCCAAAGAAAGCAGCCTCCATTCAAGGGTTTTTTTTTTCTTCTGTTTCTTTTCTAGTTTGTCTTTGATTATTAGACAGAATGAGCTAGAAACTGAAAAAGACTTTAACTCTTGACAGCTTCTATACAGATAAAGAGCAGACTCCAAATCCTGAGGAGACTAAAAACAAACAGTCCCCAGGTGAATCCCCAAAGGAGGAGATCATATGTTCCTCAGCACAGATGAATCTCATGGAGGAAATTAAAAAGGCTCTCACAAGGGAGCTAGAAGAAAAATGGGAAAAGGAGAGGGAGGCTTGGCAAAAGCAGAGTGAGGCTTTGCAAAACGAGAGAGAGACTTGGCAAAAGGAGAGGGAGGCTTGGCAAAAGAGCCTGGAAAAGTCAGTTAAAGAGAGAGTGGATAAAGAAACCAAATCCTTGAATAATAGGATTGGTGAACTGGAAAACAAAATTGGCGAAATGGAAAACAATTCCACAGAACAAAAGAACTCAATTGGACAATTAGAAAAAGATCTTTAAAAAGTGAGTGAAGAGAATACTTCACTGAAAATCAGACTTGAACAAGTGGAATTGAATGACTCGAGGAGACAAGAAGAATCAGTCAAGCAAATCCAAAAAAATCAAACAATGGAAAAGAATGTGAAATACCTTCTGGGGAAGACAACAGACCTGGAAAACAGATCCAGGAGAGACAACCTGAGAATCATTGGACTCCCAGAAAAGTATGATGAAAAAAAGAGCCTTGACACTATTTTCCAGGAAATTATCAAAGAGAACTGCCCAGAAGTCTTAGAAACAGAGGGTAAAATAGACATTGAAAGAATTCATCGATCCCCTACTGAAAGGGATCCTAAAATCAAAACACCAAGAAATATAGTGGCCAAATGCCAGAACCCTCAGACGAAGGAAAAAATACTGCAAGCAGCTAGAAAAACCCAATTCAAGTATCGAGGAGCCACAATAAGGATCACCCAGGATCTGGCAGCATCCACATTAAAGGATTGAAGGGCCTGGAATATGATATTCCGAAAGACTAAGGAACTTGGGATGCAACCAAAAATAACTTACCCAGCGAGATTGAGCATCTTTTTCCAGGGAAGAAGATGGATATTCAACGAAGTAAGTGAATTTCACCTATTTTTGATGAAAAAGCCAGAACTTTACAAAAAATTTGATCTACAAGTACAGAACTCAAGAGAAATCTAAAAAGGTAAAGATTAATCTTGAGAACTATATTTCGGCTATAAAGGTGTATAAAGAATACAGATATACCTTGTTCTAGAAACTAGATGTGGAAAGGACATTGTACCAGAAAAAGGGGAAAGTGGGGGTACTACATTTCATGAAGAGGCAAAGAAAACCTATTATATCTGAGAGAAAGAATGGAGAGGGATGAATATATTGAGTATTTTACTGCTTTCAGAATTGGCTTTAAGAGAAAAATTTTAAACATATTCAATCTATGGTGAAACTTCTCCCACCTCATTGAAAAGTGAGAAGGGAAAAGTGAAAAGGGAAGGAATAAGCTAAGTGGAAGGGAATACAGAAACTGGGAGGGAAAGGGGTAAGATAGGGGGAGGAACTCTAAGGGGGGGAGGGATACTAAAAAAGGGAGGGCCGTGAGAAGCAAGTGGTGCTCACAAGCTTAATACTGGGAAGGGGGATAAGGGGGTAAGAAGGGAGAAAAGCATAAACTGGGGTTAACAAGATGGCAAGTAATACAGAAATGGTCATTTTAACCATAAATGTGAACGGGATAAACTCCCCCATAAAGAGGAAGCGGTTAGCAGAATGGATTAAAAGCCAGAATCCTACAATATGTTGTTTACAGGAAACACACCTGAAGCGGGGAGATACATGCAAGTTAAAAGTAAAAGGTTAGAGCAAAATCTACTATGCTTCAGGTGAAGTCAAAAAAGCAGGGGTAGCCATCCTGATCTCAGATCAAGCTAAAGCAAAAATTGATCTAATCAAAAGAGATAAAGAAGGGCACTATATCTTGCTAAAGGGTAGAATGAATAATGAAGCAGTACCTATATTAAACATATATGCACCAAGTGGTGTAGCATCTAAATTCTTAAAAGAGAAATTAAGAGAGCTGCAAGAAGAAATAGACAGTAAAACTATAATAGTGGGAGATCTCAACCTTGCACTCTCAGAATTAGATAAATCATACCACAAAATAAATAAGAAAGAAGTCAAAGAGATAAATAGAATACTAGAAAAATTAGATATGATAGATCTCTGGAGAAAATGTAATGGGGACAGAAAGGAGTACACCTTCTTTTCAGCAGTTCATGGAACTTATACAAAAATTGACCATATATTAGGACATAAAAACCTCAAACTCAAATGCAGTAAGGCAGAAATAGTGAATGTATCCTTTTCAGACCACGATGCATTGAAAATTACATTCATTAAAAAGCCAGGGGAAAGTAGACCAAAAAATAATTGGAAACTAAATAATCTCATACTAAAGAATGATTGGGTGAAACAGCAAATTATAGACGTAATTAATAATTTCATCCAAGAAAACGACAATAATGAGACATCATACCAAAATGTATGGGATGCAGCCAAAGCGGTAATAAGGGGAAATCTCATATCTCTAGAGGCCTATTTGTATAAAACAGAGAAAGAGAAGGTCAATGAATTGGGCTTGCAACTAAAAATGCTAGAAAAGGAACAAATTAAAACCCCCCAGTCAAACACTAAACTTGAAATTCTAAAAATAAAAGGAGAGATCAATAAAATTGAAAGTAAAAAAAAACTATTGAATTAATTAATAAAACTAAGAGTTGGTTCTATGAAAAAACCAACAAAATAGGCAAACCCTTAGTAAATCTGATTAAAAAAAGGAAAGAGGAAAATCAAATTGTTAGTCTTAAAAATGAAAAGGGAGAACTCACCACTAATGAAGAGGAAATTAGAGCAATAATTAGGAGTTACTTTGCCCAACTTTACGCCAATAAATTCGACAGCTTAAATGAAATAGAAGAATACTTCCAAAAATATAGCTTGCCTAAACTAACAGAGGAAGAAGTAAATATCCTAAACACTCCCATCTCAGAAAAAGAAATAGAACAAACTATCAATCAACTCCCTAAGAAAAAATCCCCAGGACCAGATGGATTTACATCTGAATTCTATCAAACATTTAAAGTCAATTAACTCCAATGCTAAATAAACTATTTGAAAAAGTAGGGATTGAAGGAGTCCTACCAAACTCCTTTTATGACACAGACATGGTACTGATACCTAAACCAGGTAGGCTGAAAACAGAGAAAGAAAATTATAGACCAATCTCCCTAATGAATATTGATGCTAAAATCTTAAATAAAATATTAGCAAAAAGATTACAGAAAATCATCCCCAGGATAATACACTATGACCAAGTAGGATTTATACCAAGAATGCAGGGCTGGTTCAATATTAGGAAAACTATTAACATAATTGACTATATCAATAACCAACCAAACAAAAACCATATGATCATCTCAATAAATGCAGAAAAAGCATTTGATAAAATCCAACAGCCATTCCTAATAAAAACACTTGAGAGCATAGGAATAAAAGGACTTTTCCTTAAAATAGTCAGGAGCATATATTTAAAACCTTCAGTAAGCATCATATGCAATGGGGAAAAACTGGAACCTTTCCCAGTAAGATCTGGAGTGAGGCAAGGTTGCCCACTATCACCATTATTATTCAATATTGTATTAGAAACACTAGCCTCTGCAATAAGAGTCAAGAAAGAGATTAAAGGAATTAGAGTAGGCAATGAGGAAACAAAACTATCACTCTTTGCAGATGATATGATGGTATACCTAGAGAACCCCAGAGATTCTACTAAAAAGCTATTAGAAATAATTCATAATTTTAGCAAAGTAGCAGGATACAAAATAAATCCCCATAAATCCTCAGCATTTTTATACACCACCAACAAAATCCAAGAGCAAGAGATACAAAGAGAAATTCCATTCAAAATAACTGTTGATAGCATAAAATATTTGGGAATCTATCTATCTGTTGATAGCATAAAATATTTGGGAATCTATCTATCAAAGGAAAGTCAGGAACTATATGAGTAAAATTACAAAAAAACTTTCCACACAAATAAAGTCAGACTTAAATAATTGGAAAAATATTAAGTGCTCTTGGATAGGCCGAGCGAATATAATAAAGATGACAATACTCCCTAAACTAATCTATTTATTTAGTGCTATACCAATCAGACTTCCAAGAAAATATTTTAATGATTTAGAAAAAATAACAACAAAATTCATATGGAACAATAAAAAGTCGAGAATCTCAAGGGAATTAATGAAAAAAAAATCAAATGAAGGTGGCCTAGCTGTACCTGATCCAAAATTATATTATAAAGCAGCAGTCACCAAAACCATATGGTATTGGCTAAGAAATAGATTAGTTGATCAGTGGAAAAGGTTAGGTTCACAAGACAGAATAGTCAACTATAGCAATCTAGTGTTTGACAAACCCAAAGATTCTAACTTTTGGGATAAGATTTCATTATTTGATTAAAAACTGCTGGGATAACTGGAAATTAGTATGGCAGAAATTAGGCAAGGACCCACACTTAACACCATATACCAAAATAAGATCAAAATGGGTCCATGATCTAGGCATAAAGAACGAGATTATAAATAAATTAGAGGAACATAGGATAGTTTATCTCTCAGACTTGTGGAGGAGAAAGAAATTTGTGACCAAAGATGAACTAGAGACCATTACTGATCACAAAATTGAAAATTTTGATTATATCAAATTAAAAAGCCTTTGTACAAACAGAACGAATGCAAACAAGATTAGTAGGGAAGCAACAAACTGGGAAAACATCTTTACAATTAAAGGTTCTGATAAAGGCCTCATTTCCAAAATATATAGAGAACTGATTCAAATTTATAAAAAATCAAGCCATTCTCCAATTGATAAATGGTCAAAGGATATGAACAGACAATTTTCAGATGATGAAATTGAAACTATTACCACTCACATGAAAGAGTGTTCCAAATCACTATTGATCAGAGAAATGCAAATTAAGACAACTCTGAGATATCACTACACACCTGTCAGATTGGCTAAGATGACAGGAAAAAATAATGATGAATGTTGGAGGGGATGCGGGAAAACGGGGACACTGATGCATTGTTGGTGGAGTTGTGAACGAATCCAACCATTCTGGAGAGCAATCTGGAATTATGCCCAAAAAGTTATCAAACTGTGCATACCCTTTGATCCAGCAGTGTTTCTATTGGGCTTAAACCCCAAAGAGATACTAAAAAAAGGAAAGGGACCTGTATGTGCCAAAATGTTTGTAGCAGCCCTGTTTGTAGTGGCTAGAAACTGGAAAATGAATGGATGCCCATCAATTGGAGAATGGCTGGGTAAATTGTGGTATATGAATGTTATGGAATATTATTGTTCTGTAAGAAATGACCAACAGGATGAATACAGAGAGGCTTGGAGAGAACTACATGGACTGATGCTAAGTGAGATGAGCAAAACCAGGAGATCATTATACACTTCGACAACGATATTGTATGAGGATGTATTCTGATGGAAGTGGATTTCTATGACAAAGAGACCTAACTGAGTTTCAATGGATAAATGATGGACAGAAAGAGCTACATCCAAAGAAGGAACACTGGGAAATGAATGTGAACTATTTGCATTTTTGATTTTCTTCCCGAGTTATTTTTACCTTCTGAATCCAATTCTCCCTGTGCAACAGGAGAACTGTTTGGTTCTGCAAATATGTATTATATCTAGGATATATTGCAACATATTTAACATATATAGGGCTGCTTGCCATCTTGGGGGGGGGGGGGCGTGGAGGGAGGGAGGGGAAAAAACGAAACATAAGCAAGTGCAAGGGATAATGTTGTAAAAAAATTACCCTGGCATGGATTCTGTCAATACAAAGTTATTATTAAATAAAATAAAATTAAAAAAAAAAAAGAAAGAAAACTGCCAAGGAACATTGTTGTGAAACTCCAGACCTATAACCTCAAGGACAAAATATTGCAATCTGCCAGACAAAAACAATTCAAATATTAAGGAGCAACAGTCAACTTCTATAATAGAGGATTGGATGGCCTGAAATACCATATTCCAAAAGGCAAAGGACCTAGAGTTACCACCAAGAATTAACTCATAGCTAGACTCAGCATTATCTTTCTGAGAAGGCAATGGAGCTTCAATAAATTAAGACACTTTTAATCTTTTTATAGAAAAAATAAGAATAGAAAATTTAATCTACAAATACAGGACTCAAGGGAAGTATAGAAAGGTAAACAGGGGAAAATACATAAGTTATTTTGAGCTGAGCTGAGATGAACTGAGATGAGCTACATAAAGGTTAAATTATTTACAACCCTGGATGGGAAAATGATATCTGTAACTCTTGAGAACAGTATATGTCTTCTGCTTGTTCAGTGCCATACCAATCAAAATGCTAAAACATTATTTTAAAGAACTACAAAAATAATAACAAAATTCATCTGGAACAACAAAAGGTCAAGAATATCGAGAAATTAATGAAAAAAATATAAAAGATGGTTGCTTAATAGTACCAAACCTAAAACTATAGTATAAAGCAGCAGTCATCAAAACCATTTGATACTAGCTAATGCAGTGTTGGATCAGTGGAATAGATTAGATATACAAGACATTGTATTCTTTATGAGAGGTTCATTAGCTTGCTCTTTCCTTTTTCTCCTCCCTTGCACTGGAAAATCGTATTTTTTTTTTTTTTTTTACTTTTTATTATGTCAGATAATTCACACCATTCCATTTCTCTCTTTCCTTTTCTCCCAGTACATTTCTCTCTCACCCTTAATTTTATTTTTAAGATATTGCTCCTTCATATTCAACTCATGCTTCTGTCTCTGTCTGTCTGTCTGTCTGTCTGTATCTCTCTCTCTCATTTTCTCTCTCTCTCTCTCTCTTTCTCTCTCTCTCTCTCTCTCTCTCTTCCTTGATTTTCAAAATCACTTTTGAACTCTAACATAGCCTGAAACCAATTGTTATATTTCATTGAGGCTTTGGATGTAGGAGCTTTAACTTCATTATCATCTTCTGAGTATGTGTTTTGATCTTCCTTGTCTCCATTGTAAGCTTCTATGTTTAGAAATTTTTCTGTTGACTTCTCAGTCCTCTAGCCTATTACTCAGCTTTTAATTATTGTAAATTAGGGCTGTTTCCAGGGTGGAGGGTGCATAGTCCCAAGCTTCAGAGCTTCTGGGTAGCTGTTTTCAGAGATCCTATTTGGGACTTGATTACAAGCCCTTGTTTCTGCCTTGGAAGAGTTAAGAATGTTCCTACTCCTCAGTATCTATAAGATTTCATGTGCTAAAGCAACAGAGTCCTGCTTGGCTGGTGTTGGGTCTGGACTGGGACTGGGGCTGTGCTGGGCTGTCCTGCTCAGCCACTGCATGCGGGACTCCCACTGTGATGTTACAGACCTTTTCTGTTAACTTTTCAAGTCCTCTTTCATATCTCTGACATGAGAGGTCTGGAAGCTATCAGTGTTGCTACTGATTCAGCACCTGGACTGCACACTGGACTCCCACCCTAAGGTCACACACCTTTTCTGCTTACATTCTAAGCTTTTTTTGGCTGAAAAAAATTCTAGTTTATTTATATATATATATATATATTTTTTTGGTGTTCTGAGACTCCAAAATTTGTTTAGAGCTGTTACTTAAAGGGATTTGGGAGTGTTTGGGAGAAAGGTTGGGGAACTTCACTCCACTATCTTGGCTCCACCTTCCACTTTCATTTATTTCTAAAGTGATTAAAAAATATTACTCAACTGTTTATTAACAAATAGGTACAATGATAAGTATCAGGAATACAAAGAAAGCAGGGAGGGGGGGGGCAAGGTGACAGAAAACAGACAAATCTTTCTCTAAGCTCTTCCTGGCTTACCTCAGATCAACATCAGATTAAACCTCTGAATGGGATTTTGAGTGACAGAAATCACAAATTTCTAGCAGAAGGTACTTTGGAAGAACTTCAGAAAAAGTTTGTCCCAATGAGGAGAGCTGGTGGGGGTGTGAGGGGCATGGCCCAGCACAGGCGCAGTGCTGGGAGGCCAAGGATTGAAAGATCTCCATGCACCATGGGAATCTAGTGTAAAGCTTTTAGCCAAAATATAGCAGCACTGGCTACTCTGACCTGCTTCAGCAGCCAAGGGATCTGCAGACTAGCTTTGAAACCTCCAATGCAATTAAAGAAGGGAAATACTAAGCCCTGAACCTTAGCATAACAAGTAGGACTTGGCTACACCCATACGACAAAGAAAAGAAGCTGGCAGCACCAGGCCCAGAGCAGCCTGAAGCCAATATAGGAAGTTTGGGACAATCTCCCCTTTGCCCTAAGAGCAGACCTCAAGCCTTAAAAATGAGCCAAAAAAGCAAAAAAAGCTCTGACCATAGATAGCTATTATTATTATTATAACTAAGGGAAAGTAGGGTGTGGGGATGAACATTGAATCAAACTTAATTTCATCAGATTTGACTCAAAGAGAGAACATCAGACAAATTTTGTTTGATAGATAAACATCATATCTTATAGGGAAGTTGGAGGCAAAGGGGAAAAGGAAAGGGGGAGACTAATAGAAGGGAAGACGAACAGTAGAAGTGGAAAGACTGTAAAATGGGGAGAGATGGTTAAGGGAAGTAGTGGACAGAAGCAAAACACTGAGGAGGAGGGAAATGGGGAAAGAAAAGCTAAAGTACAACTTGGGGAAAATAAGATGGCAGGAAATACAGAATTAGTCATTTTAACTGTGAATAGTAATGGGATGAACTCTCCCTTAAAATGTAAGCAGATAACAAATTGGATTAAAAAACAAAATCCCATCATATGCTGTTTAAAAGAAACACATTTAAAGCAGATTGGGTAAAAGGCTGAAGCTAAATCTATTATTCTTTAGCTCAAGAAAAAAAAAAAAAAAAAGAAAGCATGGGTAGTGATCTTGACCTTAGATCAAGCCAAAGCAAAACTAGATCGAATTATAAGAGATAAAGACGAAAACTAAATGCTGCTAAAGACTATCATAGATAATGAAGTAATATCAATACTAAACATATATTCTCCAAATATCATAGCATCCAAATTTCTCAAGAAGTTAAGAAAGCTGCAAAAAGAAATAGACAACAGAACTATACTTATGGGAGATCTCAAGCTCGTTCTAGAAGAACTAGATAAATCAAAACATTAAACAAATTAGAAAGAAAATAAGGGGGTAAATAGAATTTTAGAACAGTTACATATGATAAACCTTAGGAGAAAACAAAATGGAGATAGAAAGGAATATCCTTTTTTCTAGCAGTAGATAGGACCGTCACAAAATCTGACTATATATTAGGGCATTTTGAATCCTCAAAATCAAATGCAGAAAGGCAGAAATTGTAAATGCATCTTTTTTTCAGATTGTGCTGCAATAAAATTTTATATGTAATAAAGGGCCAGGGAAAAATAGAGCAAAAATTAATTGGAAACTAAATAATCTAATTCTAAAGAACAAGTGGATAAAACAACAAATCATAGAAACAATTGATAAATTTATCCAAGGGAATGACAATAATGACACAACATACCAAAATTTATGGCAAGCAGCCAAAGCAGTTCTTAGGGTAAATTTTATATCTCTAGATGCTTAATTGAATAATATATAGAGAAAGAGATCAATTATTGGGCATGCAACTGAAAAAGCTAGAAAAAAATCTATTAAAATTTCCCAATTAAATATAAAATTTGAAATTCCAAAAACAAAAGGAGAGATTAAAAAAGTGAAAGCAAAAAAAAATACTAATAAATAAAACTGAGTTGGTTTTATGAAAAAAAGTCAATAAATCTTTAGTTAAATTTGATTAGGAAAGGAAAATTAAAAAAAAAAAAAAAACGAATTCAGCAAAAATGAAAAGGGTGAACTTTCCACCAATGAAGAGGAAGTCAGAGCAATAATTAGGAGCTATTTTGCCCAAATGTAGGTAAACCTATCTTATAATCTAAGTGAAATGGATGAATACTTACAAAAATATAGATTGCCCAGATTTACAGAGGAGGAAATAAATTTTTTAAATAGTCCAATTTTAGACAATGAAATTGAGTAAGTTATTAATAAACTCGCTAAGAAAAAATTTCCAAGGCCAGATGGATGTGCCAAGTGGATTCTACCAGATGGATTCTACCAAACATTTAACGAACAATTAATTCCAATACTATGCAAAGTCTTTGGAAAAATAAGGAAAGAAGGAGTCCTACCAAATTCCTTTTATGACAAAGAGTGCTGATACCTAAACCAAATTAGGGTCAAAATGGAGAAAGAAAATTATAAAACAATTTCCCTAATGAATATTAATGCAAAATTCTTAAGTAAAATATTAACAAATAGATTACAGTAAATTATCACCAGTATAATACAATGTGACCCATTAGGATTTATTCTGGGAATGCAGGGCTGGTTCAATGTTGGGAAAACTATGAGCATGACTGGCTATATCAATAACCAAACTATCCAAAATTGTATGATTATTTCAATAGATGCAAAATTCAACACCCATTGCTATAAAAAACACAAACTAAAGAATAAATGAAGTTTTCCTTAAAACTAAAGAATAAATGAAGTTTTCCTTAAAATGTTCAATTGTATCTATCTAAAACCATCAGCAAACATCATATATAATAGGGATAAACTAGAAACATTCTCAATAAGATCAGGGATGAAATAAGGTTATCTACTATCACCATTCTTATTCAATTTTTTATTAGAAAGTTCAGTTTTAGCAATAAGAGAAGGAAAAGATGTTAAAGAAAATAGAGTAGGTAATAGGAAAATGAAATTATCTCTCTTTGCAAATGATATGATAGTATACTTAGAGAATTTTGGGGAATCAACTATAAAACTCCTAGAAACAATTAACAATTTTAGCAAAGTTTCAGGAAACACAATTAATCCACATAAATCATCAGTATTTCTACATGTTAGCAACAAAGTCCAGTAGCAAGAAATATGAAGGCAAATTCCATTTAAAATAACTGAAGATCATGTAAAATATTTAGGAGTCTTCCTAAGACAAAATCAATAATTATATGAACAAAACTATAGAACAGTTTTCACAAATATAAAGTCAGATCTAATCATTTGGAAGCATATCAAGTACTCTTTAGTGGGATAATAAAAATGACAATTGTATTTAAATTGATCTAATAAAGAGACTAATTTAGTGCTTTAATTAATTAATTCAGTGCCTTATCAAACTGCTAAGAGATTACTTTACCTAGCCACAAAAATTAATAATGAATTCTTTTTGGAAAAACAAAAGATCAAGAATTTCAATGGAATTAGTGAAAAAAAATTGCAAATTAATATCTTTTAACTGTACCAGACCTAAAACTATATTATATAACCACAGTCATCAAAACCATTTGGTACTGACTAAGAAATAGAATAGTTGATCAGTTTAATAGGTTAGATTCACAAGACACAATAGTCAATGACTATAGCAATCTGGTCTTTGATAAACCCAAAGTCCCCTGCTTCTGGCATAAAAATTCACTATTTGAGAAAAATTTGGGGGAAAGTTCATAAAAAGTATGGTAAAAATTAAGTATTGACTGACACCTACTACCCTATACAAAGATAAGCTCAAAATGGTTCATAATTTAGACATAAAATGATAATATTTTTAAAATTAGAAGAACAAAGGATAGTTTATATCTGAGATCTGTGGAAAAGGAAGGAATTTAAGGCCAAAAAAGAACCAGGATCATTATAAAATGCAAAATTGATCATTTTGATTATATTAAATTAAAAATTTTATACAGGTAAAACCAATGTATACAGAACCAGAAGGGAAGAGAAAAGGGGGGAAAAATTACAATCAAATGTTCTGATAAAGGCCTCATTTGTAAATATATATAGTGGATTGAGTCAAATTTATAAGAATACAAGCTTTTCTATAATTGATAAATGGTCAAAGTATATGAACAGACAAGTTTCAGACAAAGAAATTATAATCACTTTGAATCATTTGAAAAAAAAATGTTCGGGAAAGGCAGGAGCCAAGATGACAGAGAGGACAAATGCTTCTTTCTGAGGTCTCCTGCTACCCTCTGTAAGGTTCTTGGTTTTCTGGAGGTCTCTGGGCAGCCTTCCTTTCAGGTGAGCAATCCCCACAAGAATAGCCAGGTGTTAAAGTCCAAAGTCTTTATTTTCTCCTTAACAATCTAGTTTCATTGCCTGGGGCCCAGGCCAGCTTTCTTAGAGCCTTTCAGATGGCCTTGGTCTCAGTGGGGGAAGTACAGGAGGCCAGCCCCCATGGTGGTATGAGATGAAGTGAATGAATCTGTCGCTCCAAGCCTCTGAGAGCTTGAGCTCCCGCCTACAGTCCTCTTGTTTTCTCTGACTCTGTCTCTGAGCCTCTTGGTGTCCAGTAAAGCCACCAAGAGCCTGACTGAAGATGGAATGAATGTGTCTCTGTGTCCCTTCCAAGTTTGTATCCAGCTCTTCTGAATATTTCTCTGAGCACTTCTGAGTCTGTCTTTGGTTCTGATTCTGGCTGAGGCTCCCAACTTATATGCTCTCTTATAATTACATTATCATAGATGTGAATCTTGTATATTAAGTACTAAGTACATGTACTGAACTAGAGAACTATTAATCACCATGCTAAACTAGATAATCATTGTCTTTATCAATTCCACTAACTTAATACCTTGTAAGAATCCTTGTTTCAGAGTTCTGGCCTGTAACAACCCTCAAACTAATTACAAAATTCAGCTTCTAAAATAACACTAAACTGTCAGAACCATGAATATTGGGAGTGCAGCAAATTACTGGCAGAAAATAATTCTGAAGATTGCCAGAAAAAGTCTGTTTTGGTCACGTTTGGGCATGGGAGGAGGTGGCCAGGCACGGGCAGGATGGCTGAGCATGGAGGCCAGCATAAGCTACCCAGACAGGGGTGGAGTGGTGGGCAGTCTCCACAGGACAGATCTACAGAGAGTACTCTACCACAGTATTGGCTACCCTGCTCTGGTTGCAAGCCAGAGGATTAGCAGAGAAGTTATAAAACATTCAACACAAATGCAAAGAGTAAAAGTGTACCCCAAAGTGCCAGAGTCTCACAGGACCTGTCCATAATCACCCAGCACTGGGGGTGACTCAGTGCCATACAAACAAAACTAATGCAGATATGATTAGAAGGGAAGCAATAAAATGGGAAACCATTTCTAAAATACAAGGTTCTGATAAAGGCCTCATTTCTAAAATATATAGAGAATTGGCTCAAATTTATAAAAAATCAAACCATTCTCTAATTGATGAATAGTTAAAGGATATGAATGGAAATTTTTCAGATGAAGAAATTGAAACTATTTCTAGTCATATGTAAAGGTGTTCCAAATCATTATTGATCAGAGAAATGCAAATTAAAACAACTCTGAGATATTACTACACACCTCTTAGATTGGCTAAGATGACAGGAAAAGATAATAATGAATGTTGGAGGGGATGTGGAAAAACTGGGACACAATTACATTGTTGGTGGAGTTGTGAACAAATCCAACCATTCTGGAGAGCAATTTGGAACTATGCTCAAAAAGTCATCAAATTGTGCATAACCTTTGCTCCAGAAGTGTTACTACTGGGCTTATATCTCTTTGGGATATAAAGGAGGGAAAGGGATCCACATGTGCAAAAATGTTTGTGGCAGCCCTTTTTTGTAGTGTCTAGAAACTGGAAATTGAAGGGATGCCCATCAACTGGAGAATGGTTGAATAAATTGTGGTATATGAATGTTATGGAATATTATTGTTTTGGAAGAAATTAACAGCTGGATGATTTCAGAGAATCATGGAGAGACATGAACTGATGCTAAGTGAAATGAGCTGAACCAGGAGATCATTATACACAGCAACAAGATTATACGATGATCAATTCTGATGGACATGGCTCTCTTCAACAATGAGATGATTCAAACCATTTCCAATTGTTCAGTAAAGAAGAGAATCAGCTACACCCAGAGAGAGAACTATGGGAAATGAGTGTGGACCACAACATAGCATTTCCACTCTTTCTATTATTGTGTACTTGCATTTTTTGTTTTCCTTCTCAGGTTTTTTTTTTTTCTTTCTTTCTAGATCCGATTTTTCTTGTGTAGCAAGATAATTGCATACATATGAATACATATATTGGATTTAACATATATTTAAACATATTTAACATGTATTAGACTACCTGCCATCTAGGGGAGGGGGTTGGGAGAAAAGAGGGAAAAAGTTGGAACAGAAGGTTTTGCAAGGGTCAATATTTTTTGTTTGTTTGTTTATTTGTTTTTTATTAAAACTTTTTATTTACAAAACATTTGCATGGGTAATGGGTCAATGTTGGAAAAAAATATCCATGCATATGCTTTGTAAATAAAAAGCTTTAATTAAAAAATGCTCTAAATCACTATTGATTAGAAAATGCAAATTAAGACCACTCTCACTCTGAGATACCACTACACACCTCTTAGATTGCCTTTGATGATAGGAAATGAAATTGGAGGGAATGTGGGAAAACTGGGACACTAATACAGTGTTGGGGGAGTTGTGAAATGTTCCATTCATTCAGGACAGCAATATGGAACTATGGAGCAATATGGGCAATCAAATTGTGCATACCCTTTAATCCAGCAGTGTTTTTACTGAGTCTGTGTTCCACTAAGATTATAAAAAAGGGAAAAGGACCTATGTGTTAAAAAAATGTTTCTTGCAGTCCTTCTTGTAGTGACAAGGAACTGGAAACTGAATGGATGCTCATCAGTTGAAGAATGGCTGAATAAGTTATGGTATATGAATATTATGGAATATTATTGTTCCATAAGAAACAATCAGCAGGATGATTTCAGAAAGGCCTGGGAAGACTTTCATGAACTGGTGCTCAAAGAAGTGAGTAGAATCAAGGGGAAACTGTATACAGCAACTACACAATTGTGCAATGATCAATTCTGATGCATGTGACTCTTTTCAACAATGAGGTTATTCCAGCCAGTTTGAATAGACTTGTGATAGAGAGAGCCGTCTGCATCCAGAAAAGAAACTGGGGGGAATGAATCTAGATCAAAATATAGTATTTTTACTTTTGTTGTTGTTGTTGTTGTTTGCTTGCTTTTTTGTTTTTTCTCATTTTTTTTCCTTCTTGATCTGATTTTTCTTGTGCAATATGACAAATGTGGAAATATGTATAGAAAAAAAGAAAAAGAGGTGAAAGGTGAATAGTCCCACACATGAGTGAGCTCTCTTATAAATAGGGGAGATAATATGCAAAGATCTCTACATACATATGTATACACAAATACATACATACATACTATATATATAGTTTGGGAAATAGCCTCAATTAGAAGGCACTAGCAATGAGAGAAAACAAGAAAGGATTCTTGCAGAAGGTCATTTTTGAATTGAGTCATAATGTAACAAGAGAAACTTAGAAACAATTGAAAAGGGAGACCATTCTAGAAGGGAAATATAGTGAAAAGTAGATTTGAAAAATGGAGTATAATGGGAAAAGAAGAGCAAGAAGGACAGTTTTATTGAATTAAAATATGAGTACAGGGAATTAAAGTGTAATAAGAGTTCAGGTTGTGAATGTCTTTAAAATTTAATAAGTGATATTCAATAAAGTGTCTTTGGGATTTATTGAATGATGGATATTTATGTTTTCATTCTTTTTTTTTTAAGATGTGATTTTAAGTACCATCTATAAGAATCCTTTCCCAGTTTCTCTCCCTAAATTTCTAATGTCATTCTTTCAAAAATAACAAGCATTTAATTACTTTGTATATTAGTAATTCTTATTTTTATATTTGTTATTGTTGACTGACTCACAGTGAGCTCCTAGTCCTCTGTCCTATTCTACTAAGAGCTTCTTGAGAGAAAAAAATATTTTTGGAAAGTTATTTCTCTCAAGATGAATACATACATACATATTGTATATGTATATATATATGTTGAAAAATGTCGCATACAGAGGGCTCATGGATTTAAATGAACATTCTTATGCTGCAGAGTTAGATCACTTATGAAAATCAAGATATTCTGCTAATCCATGTCCTACATGCTACTCAAAGTTCATTGTGATAGTAATATTTCTAATAGAGTAAAAAATTATTAATGCTTTTTTATCTGTATATCTTCTTCATCCTTCTCCTACCATGATTGAATATTTTTGAGGCATAAGGAAGAATAAATAAGAAAATAAATTGATATTTTCTCCAGATCTGGGAATGAATATATTATTTTCACCTGTTATCCACCACTTTTCTCCTTTAAGGAAAGATATCTATTAAATCCATTGCATTGATTTAACTTAAGATATATTTTATGAAAGTTTTTCTTAATATTTTTATTGTACTCTTCATTTCTCTCTTGCCTCTTAGTTCATTGAGTATTTCATCATATATTTCATATTTCTTATAAATTTTCTTCAGCATTATTTGTTATCACACAAAAATATGTCAATTGAGAGGTGCCTCATCAATATGAGTAGGCAGTAGTAAAATTCAAAGAAGGAGAGGAGTAAAGAATTTTATCATAGAAATTTATAGTAATAAGAGAAATTGAGCTAGTTTTGTGGTGAGTATGAGGGATAACAAAAGGCACCTGAGTGCTTTATGAGTATCTTCACAACATAATAAACTAAGAACAACTTTGGTATGTGGAGTTTATAACCTATGGCAAACTTCTGGAAACATGTGACCCTGAATTACACAAAATGAGCTGTGAATTATAAGTAAGTATCATGGGAGAAAATATTTGGTTCTATGAGATCATAGCTACATTTGAATAACTGTGCCGAATATGGTATGGCATAATATTATTCTGTTTTATTTATAGTCCACAATTTGTTGAATCATTCATTGGTTGATAATTATGTGCTTTAAGTTCAGTTTTTTTTTCTCCACCAAAACAGAAGTGCTATCAATATTTGGCCTATAGATAATATTTTTCTTTATCTTTGAACATTTGCGGATTAGATGCCTCATAGTAGAATTTTTGGATTAAAGAGGTAAAAGAGTACCTGACAAACTTGTGGTTCATTATTAAATTTTAATTATCACTTAATTTCAATGATATTTTTAGTTGTGTTGAATTTCCTTATTTTACTTGCTATTCATTCCAACTGAAAGAGGAAATTAACAGGGATAGAGACAGAGTGAGAAAGGAGCAAAAAATGAAATAGGCAGTTTGCATATTATTAGTCTAAGGTTTAAAATACTAACATAATGGAATTACTTGCATTCTATCAAAGATTCCAAGCATTTGGACAAACTCAGGTCTTTAGAGGCCTCAGGAGCGGAGTAGAACATTCATTGTAATGTCCTAGTGACTCCCAATTGTCAGCTTAAGTTTATTGAGTGAGAGATTGTAATAATGTGCCCCATCATCCCAAATCTGTGAGGCCAACCTTGAAAATGATATTCATATATGAAAGGTCACTTCCAGGTTAGGCAAACATAGCTTTACTGTACTAATTTCAGAATCCTATAATTACGGGTGCTGTGCCTGGGGTTGTAACTTGCCAAAACTCTCAACTTTGACTACTTTTTTCAAGCTATGATTGATGGGCTTCCTTTAGGAAATGTGAAACCAGTGAACTTGCCTTTGTCTATAACCTTACAAGTGCCATTTATAAAAGGATGTGTCACAGGTAATAAAATAGAGCAGATGGCTAAAGGAGGTTTAAGAGACAGAGTTATTCATCCTTTGTGCCATTTGGATTATTACTGGCAATGTCAATATGTTCCATTTATACATTTCCTTGACTCTATCCCTCAAAGACTATTATGAAAATAGCCTTCAACTTGTGACAAGAGCACATGTCCTTGCTTTCTCTCTGTTGGCAGTCGTTATCCAAATGAGGAGAGAAGCGCTCTGGAGACCATTTGAGATTCCCTCTTTGGAAACATTTTCCTTTATGTTAGGTTAGGTTACATTTGGTTTGGTGAGTTCTCAAGAGTACAGCTCATTCTTCTCACCCTTCCAGGATCAATACGGTATTATTTCTATTAGACTTTCAAACTGCAGGAAACTTTCCATTATATCAGACTTCAATTTATGGCCATTTATTTTTAATGTGTTTTTCATCACTTTTCTTGTCACTTTTGTTTATTATCAAAAAGGAAAAGAGGACAAAGTCTCCCCTCCTTGACTGGTATACACCCATTCACACCTCAAAGGGAATAGTTACTCATACTTCAAAACAGAGAATTGACCTCACTTTTCTTGACAACTGCCTTTTTCCTTTGCCAATCCAATACTCTTCTTGTTTCTGCAGTGAATTATCCATATTTTCTCACAATTATTTCTACCACAATAGAATAAAATGCCCAGAGAACAGTGACTAATTTTACTACAGAATCATTCTGTACAAACAGAGGAGGAACAGTTTTCTCTCAAACCTGTTTAAAAAAAAAAATCTTTTGTTGAAGAAGAAATTGTGAAAAGTTTAAAAGTGCAATGAATTTGCTTTGGAATCAATAAATGTTACCTTTGTTAAAATGCCTTAGTGGGAAAGTTATTCAGAGTAGTCCCTGGGAGACCAGAAAAGGTGAGTGGAAATCCCTGCTTGTTTATTTTCTTTTAAACATTCTAAGCCTTTACCCCACTTTTAGTCTGCACAGCATTTTGCCCTCATCACTTTGAGGCTTAGCTTGGATTCAGTTGTTTATTTCCCAATAGCCCCCATTCCCCAGCTGAAAATTCTCATTTGTGTTGTGTCCCAGAAAAGTTTGTGAAAAAAGTGCCCCAACTATTTTTTCTGTGCTCTTTCCATTAGTAATTGTCCCCTATGACATTTTCTAGTGCACAGTAGTCTGCAGTAAATTTAAGCCTTTGTCTGTTACCAACCATGTCAGATGGGGGGGAGCGGGATGTCTTGGATGAAGTACAATTTACCTGACCCATTAGCATCAGTTTGCATTGTTAAATATGCACATTACCTAAAAGAAAAAATAAATCTGATAGATATGTAAAACCCAGTATGATTTGCTAAAAGTTGTATATTCAGACATTAGTTGCTTTCTCTTTGTCAGAAACATGTTTGTTATGAAAAACTCCCTCTTCTAAAAAAAGCTTTGTAATTTATGATATCAGTTGTCTGAGGTACTGATACTGAGGGATTGAGGTACTGAGAGTGCTGAGATACTGAGATTTTAAGTGATTTGTCTTTGGACACATATGTTGGTGTCAGATGCAAGATTTGTACCAAGTCTTTCTAAATTCAAAGTCAGGTTCCTATGCACTTTACTGATCAAACATTATTCTGTTAGGTCAGGTGCTAGATCCCCTTACTCAGACTGACTAATCAGAAACATCTTTAGATAAAAAGAGAAAGCATTTATTTGATCCTTGCAAGGAGAGGCCCAAGCACACCTGAGCACACCCAGAGCCTCTCAGCTCCCATCTTCCAGCATTGTGCCCAGCCTAGTGAGCCAGAAAATAGTAAATATGGTTAAATAGCAAAAGACCCAAGTCTTTTCATTGGATGGACTGAAAAGGAAGCAGCCATTATTGCCCAATGGTCAGCAATGTTGTCTGCTTCCTGCGGGTCACATCACTCCCTGTCACTTCCTGAAGCTTAGATTTAGGGTCTGACTTGTCTGCTCGACAGAACTCTAGACCTAGAGATCATGTGACTTCTTACAACTTGGGCCCAAGGCTTGATCTTCCTGCCCTGCAGAACTCTGGGAATATGGATCATGTGACAGGCTTGCAAGCCTAGAGTCTGATCAGTTCCATCTCATAACATTTTTGAGAAATTTTCACCTGGTGCCATTGAATGCCACATTTTATGATGACAAAGAATGAAAAAAAAAAAAAAAGCTTTAGAACTTAATATGTTTTAAAGACTGATTCAATTCCTTTCAGCAGCAACTGTGTTAAAGATACAAGGAAACCTCATTAAATATACCATTTTCCCATGAAACATTTCTTGATTTTCACCAGCTATAAGTAATTTCCTTATTCAAATAGCTCATTGTATTTTTATTTATTCCTTGCATTTGTCATATTCCAGTTTATAATTTAATTATTTTCAAGTGTTTTAGTGGAATTAAGTTACAACTTCTGAAGTTAAAGTGCTTTAAAGGGCAAGGAAAGTCCCTTATTTACACACTCTGTGGATTCTATTTCCATTTCCCTTCTATTTTTAGCCATATTATAAACTTCTCTGTTATGCTCAGTAAATTTACCTATATGCTCTTGGTTCCACTGAAACCTAAAATATGTCTGAAAGTAATCTGATTTATCAATACCTATCTACATTTTCTTGTCTCCTTCCTTGAATATTAGAATATAAATAGGCAGCTCT
The DNA here is from genome assembly GCF_016432865.1 of Antechinus flavipes. Taxonomy (NCBI): domain Eukaryota; kingdom Metazoa; phylum Chordata; class Mammalia; order Dasyuromorphia; family Dasyuridae; genus Antechinus; species Antechinus flavipes. The sequence continues at coordinate 302,686,136 of NC_067399.1, read as the reverse complement.
GACTATACTCTCAAGCTAAAAAGAACCTTAACTTAAAATGTCATTTAGTTGTTTTTTTTTTTTTTTTTTTTTTTTGGTTTGGTTTGGTTTTATTATCTTTTGATGAAGCTCTATCATAGCTATCCTATAAAGTAGATAATACAAGAATTGTAAACCATGCTACATATGAGAAAACTGAGATTGTTAGGTTAATTATTTTTGCCAAAGAGTCATGCAACAAATATATTTCAAAGTATGATTTTAAACTCAGCTGTGAGTTGAATCCAAATCAAAAAAAAAAAAAATTCCATAATACACACTGCCTCTCTAAAGCAAGGTGGAATGGAGAAATGGATAGAAGTACATCTTTTTAATAACTTCTTGTCTTTATGAGCTTGTGAGAAAGGGGAAAAAAACAGATTCTAAATATATATAATAGTAGATGTTCAAGTGGTATTATCAAGTGAATGAATCTTTCTGATAGTCAATTATTAAAGTAAAAGTAAAATAAAAATGTAAAAATAATTGTGTTTAAATTGGTCATTGGTCAGCGTTGAAATTAATACACTAATGAACTAGAATCATTTGACTAAAGGAATTCCTGATCTTCCTTTCAGTATTTCCTTAAATTTATTTAACATGAAAACTTTCTCAGTCGGTAAATATCTCTTCTTCTTTAAGTGTACTTATAACTGTGCTTTTCAAATATTATTTTCTGAATTATCAATGTCATATTACATGTAAATTGTATTCCTCCCATGTAAATATGATGATTTCTCCACTATAGAAATTCAATAAATATATAAATGTTGAAATGAATTTTAATGCATAACATAACACTTATGAAGACCTTATCTTGAATTTTAGAATTAGAAAAAATAAGTGAGGCTTATATCCTATTGATAAAAGAAATCACTCAGTACTTTAGGGAAAAGGAAGGGTGTATTGAAGTTTTAGTCATACTGAATAGAGGAAAGGGAAGTTAGCAGTTCATCAGTACTATACCTGACTCCCCACGGAGCTAGACTAGTCCCTTATGTTGTGAACTTTGAGAAGAAATCCACATTGAGGTAGTAAAATATACAATAGGTCTGAGAATGTCTTAAGGGCAAAAGCACTGACCTCAATTCTCTTTCAGTATGGTACTTACAAAAATATGTGCAGGTATGTGGATATCTCTGGATTTAAGTTACAATACTATACACTAAATTCTCTAGAATGTGCCAAGAGCACAAGAGTATTGACCTTGAAATTTGGTGGTAACTTGGGGTTAATTCCTTTCCTGTTACAATATCTCATGACAGAAAGTATATCATGTTACCACAGCTGCTAATCATTATTCCCCTACAACTTATAAGATCTCCACAGCAGGTATGAAATTAATTAAACAATTCTAAGGGAGTACATGGCTTTGAGGATTAGTTATGGGACAGTGGGCCTTTCACTTCCAAATAGCTGGTTCTAGTCCAGACAATGTTAGTCACTGTTGAATAAAAGCATTGCTCTCCAATGACTATGTAGAGGCCAATAGAATATAACTGGGTGGTCTTAAACACCATCCAAAATCCAAGCACATCTTAACAGTCCATGGCATCTTAAACAAAGAGGTTATATATTTTACTGCTCCCATATTTTATTGCATGAGTTTTGTGATAAGCATAATTGAATAATAGATATGTATTACAAAGCCATTATAAATAGATCTATCTAGCCATCCATACATGCATCATTCAAATAACACAAAATCATAACATAATAATTTTGTTATTTAGAACTCCAAGATCAGAACCAAAACCACAGAATTCTGCACTTCTAGGTCAATTGTTTTAGAGAAAATAATCCAATTTCATATATTTACAAACCTTTTTTTTCTCACAACATCCCCATGTCTTGAGCAATAAACGTATTATCTAATATTTTTTAAATGAAAAATAGATTGAGTAAACTGACTCAAGGTCACACATTTTAGCTAAGAAAAATATCAAAATATGTTAAAATCATTGAATTTTTCCTTTTAAATGATTTTCCTGTTTAAAAATACTGTTAGATTGTGTTTCATTTTGTTTTTGCTTTATTGGATTTGCATGTGTTTGTGAAATATCAATGATGCTTTAATTGCCAAACTGGCCTTTTCTCACTCTATCCTTCTTGATTTGTTTGAAACCTCTGACATAGTTACTCTTTTCTGCATATTCTGCCCTCTTCTGAGAGGTTTTTGCAATATAGTATTAGTTCTCCTTCTACTTGTCTTCTCAGTTTCATTTTCAGAATTTTATCCTGCCAGTTCATGCCTACTAATCATAGGCTTTTCTAAAGGACTTCTGTTAAGCCATGTTTTCCCTCTACATTGCCTTGGTTAGTAACCTCATTAACTCTCATGTGTAAAGGGCTGCAAGTCTTGAGTTAATGCACTTAATTGACACTTAAGGTCGGACAATAGAGCACTTAAGGCTAACTACTGATTGGCCAATACTCTATAAGCATATGCTTGGAAAATGGCCCTTCCCACTATTTTGTGCTGGCTCCATAATTGGTGTATTTAGAGAACTGTAAGAGGGCCTAGAGGGTGGAGTAAGACTATCCAGAGTCACTTCTGGGCGAGAAGCAAAGAGGAGAAGTTGTGGAGATTCTGTGTCCATCCAATGCACTCCTACCTCTAAGGGCCAAGAATAAAGACCAAGGACTTTAGCTTATTCTGATTCCAGCTGATTCTAAGGCATCCAAGGTGCTAACTTGGTCTTCACACTCATTAATTCAGTTGTTATCTCTAAAGATAAACGAATATATATTTATATCTGTATCTATCTAAGATCTATCTACACATGTATGTATAGCTTATCCATGTATATGCATATGTCTGTGTTGTATGTACTTCTATGCAAATGTAAAATATATAATAATATATGTGTATCAATATGTAGCATCTTAAAAGGCTTAGGGAAGATTTTACATTTTAATAATTTCAGAATTATAAATACTATAGACATACAAAAACATAACTTAAAAATTTAAAATATGTATATGTTTCTTATATTAAATTTAACGTAACTACCTCCTTTTACTATGCATTATTCTAACCAATTTTCAAACTTTGTAAAATTTTCATTATCTTAGACTCAGTGACTAAAAAGTTTGTATTTATAATCCTATCCTTAAGATCATCCAAAGAATGAATTTTAGTGAATATGTGACAGTTTAGGTGTAACTAACCTCATGATAAAAAATCTGATCAAGATAAATCAAATGACTAAAGTTATTGTACAAAAGAATCTCCTTTACCAATAAACTGGTAGAAAATAATGTCATACAGAAACTTTCATATGCAATACAAAATGTCAAGGTGTCCCAGCTTGTTAAAAATTGAATATAAAATAAATTGTTATTCAAATTTTTTAAAACAAACAAATATCTAGGGGAAATTGAATAGTTAAACTTTCATATATTTCATATATTCATATAGTTGAAAACTATATTATTGAAAGTTTTTACTACAAATTAGGAGATAATCTATATGTTTACATATACATACAAGCATGCACATATTTTGTGTGTATATAAATTTATATACACACAAATGCAAATACATATGTATTCCCCAATTTACAGACATCACCTTATTTTCCAGATTTGTCTCAACAAGAGTATGCTAATAAACATTGTTGTATTTATAAAAGCTTGTTCTATTTTTTTAAATCTCAGATGAACAGAATAAGAAATATAGAATTTAAACATGACTTACAGAACAATACATTATATAAACCATGAATTAATTCCCTAAAGTAAAAAAAACAAAAATAAAAAAACACAATCACATTCATAAACAGATGGTTATAAATATAAATTCTAGCTAACATTGAAAAAAATAACTGATTTTAGTACTATACAAATTCTTTTGAGAGAAAAAAAGCAAAGGGAATTTTAACAAAGTCTAAATATGGTTTGACTCTCTAGCCCAGAAAGAATAAAAATCAAGAAAGAAAATTACAAGCTAATATCTCTAATGAATATTGATGTAAACATTTATGTAATATTAGCCAATATGCTACAGAAATATGTCACAAAGATAATACATTATAACCAGCTTAGATTAATAACACAAATGAAGTGTTGGTTTAATAGCAGAAAAGCTGTAAACATGATTGACCATTTTAATATCAAGAACAAATGAGTATCAATCCACTAGCTGAAATGTTCTTTCTCACCTCTGCCCCTGGCTTCTACAGCTTTATTCAAGATTCTTCTTGAATTCCACCTTATTCAGGAATCCTCCCCTCTAACCCACACCCCACCTCTGATGCTGCATGCCATTTTTCTAAGGTTACCATGCATTTATACTGCATTTTACACACACACACACACACACACACACACACACACACACACACACAGAGTCAAAATTATGTTTGCATATCATCTCCTTCAGTGTAATCTGAGTATCTTGATGTCAGGAATCAAGCTTTTCCTCAATTTGTATTGCAATTGTTTGATGGATTTCCCAAAACATAATTAGCATTTCATAAATGATTGTTGACTAACTGACAGATAAAATGTAATCTTAGAAATCATTTTTTCCTGGACTTGTATTTTGGTTCAAAATTTTAACTGAATCTTAGTTTGATAAGATATAATATAATTATAAAGCTCTAATTATCTAATAACATCTTTTTTTTTTTTCCCAACTCATTGTCAAATCAGAAATAACTCATTAGGTATGCGTGTGTTCTTTTAGAATGGAAAGTATTGTTTTTGATCTAACAATTTCACAAGGAGGTACTATATGATTCAATTTCCTGAGGGACTAGAACTTACTTCCAAATTAATGTTATATACATTACAATACTCAAACCAAATTTTACATCTATTTGTTTATTTTTTAAATTATTTGATGCATATTATAATAATGCTTTTTATCTCTAGAGAAAAACTTCTTAAGCTGTGGGTCACAATCCCATGAAATTATGATTTATTCTCAGTAAATGATTCATGTATCTATGTATCTACCTTACATATATATGTACTCTTGTCACTTAAAATTTCTCAGGCAAAAAGGGGTGGTGAGTGGAAAAAAAGTTTATGAAGCCCTTCTCTAAAGTAAATTCATTATTTTAGTTATATCGTTTCATTTTTTGTCACAGCAGTTTGTGAAGTAAGTTTCATTTAATAATTTCTGAATAAATTGAGGCAAATAAAGGTTAAGTGAATTCTCAATAGTCACATAGACTTCCCAGAGTCAAGATTAGGACTTGAGTTTCCTGAATATTGTCTTTATTTTATTTTGATTATATTTTATAACATCCTTGAGGATGGGGAATGTTTTGCCTTTGCCCTTGTAACCCCAGAATCACAGATAATTCCTTATGCATAGCAATCATTTGAGAAATGTTAGTGGAACAGAATTGCAATATATCAAAAGGATATCACAGGATCTCAGGTAACTTCTGATAAAAATAAAAGTAAACATTTTTATTTAAAATTTATAAAATAATCATTCTTTATATTTTCTTCCAAATTCTAGTTATACTTGATATTGGTATCCCACCCTCATTTACATTCATTCAAATTAACAGTAAACTAATTAATCGCCTTATTAAATCAGAAAAGCAAATTTCCTGAAAATATTTTGTTCAACATTTCCTAAATTAAAGAGATATGATGCTGAAAATACTTTTTCTTAACCCAGTGAATTTCCTCATTATGTCACATCACATTGTATATTTGGTTCAATTTCCCAGAAACTAGAAGTTTAGTTCTGTAACTGCAGTTGGATTGCAGGTGACATATCTGTTGTAGTGTAGATGGCAACTTCTCAATAGAAACATCAAATGTACAAATTTAGAGAAACCTTCACTGCAAATGTTGATATGGATTATTTGTCCCAGAGTTATGGTAGAGCCTGCTGAGAGTTCATACTGTTCTGATCAGCCACAGTCAGCACACTGTATCTTGATTGTGACATAATGATGTCATTTTGGCCTTCCTTGAACATGAAGGAACAACTATGCTAGGTGAAAACTTAATCTCAAGACAGCAAAGGAACTTGCCTCTAACTCTGGGAATCAGTAATAAGCAGTGACTAGAGTAAAGCTTCTTAAACTGTGGGTCACAGACTCATATGGGATCATGTATCAGTTTATAAGGTTCATAAAATTATGATTTATTATCAGTATATGTTTGATTTGTGTATTTATTTTATAGACTTATACACTTGAAATTGCATAAAATATTATGTATAAAAAGTGGTAAAAGTTTAAGAAACTTGGACTAGATATCTAGACTAGAACTAAAGATTCCAAGTCTCTTTCAACTAGATTGTGTGAATAAAAGCTATTAACATAGATAAAACTTTTTGACACCCCCCCAGAAATACACATATTTGTTGCATATTATAGATATTAAGAAAAGCAACAAGTAGGAAATGTAAAAATTAGTAAAATATTTGAAAAGCACAAATTTCCTGTGCTCTTCTGTTGTTCTACTGCATGTTGTACTTTCTCCTAAAAGGTGAGAGCTAGCAGTAGGGATGGAAGATACCTTTTACTTTTTTTGACTAAGAAAGTAAAACCAGTATCAAGTAAAACCAGTCTCCTTTTTTTTTTCTTCTTTTTTTTCCTCCCTTGCTGCAATATCCTGTCTGGTAATGGCTGTGTACAAATCTAGAGGAGAAAAAAAAAAAAAAGGAGAAAATTGTTCCTTTGAGTATAACATGTATGGTTTATAGCTCTCTTTATACCTCATGCTTAGAAAACAGCATGGTGTTTAGCAATCAATGGCAGGAATCTAATATACCTAATCATTCTCTTTAGATGTATTTTTAAAATATGATAAAGCAATGTGAAAATTAAAACACTTGAAAAATCTCACTAAAAAACAAGTTGCTCTAGAAAAGGTGAAACCAAGGAAGTGAATTTCCACTACATGATCAACTAGGAACAGCTCAACATGCTGAAAGATTGGTAGTATTTTCCATGTCTGTTACTTATATCTATTCAAGAACCCAAACCAGGATAGTCACAAGTACCAGATGAATTCAACCAAAATATTAGGCCATCAGGTCTTTATGTTTAGAATAAAGAATGACAGTTTTTAATTCAGTCAACAATTACATATTTGTTAATTTTTCCTGTATACTGAGCACTATGTTGATACAAGCTAAAACACAGTACTTTTCCTTAAAAGTTTGCAAATTCTAACAAAGGAAATGATATGTAAATTACTAGATACACACAAGATGTATACAGTGAGTGGAGTAAATTTGAAAGAGAAAATCATTATCACTAGAGGACTAAGAAAAAACCTACAGAAGATGAATTTAATATTGAATTTTGAAAGAAAAAAAGGGAAACTGAGGCAAAATTGATGGAGCAAAGCATTTCAAACATGGGAGACAGCTGCTGCAATGGCATGGAGAAGGGAAATGGAATTAGTAAAGGTTTGACGAAGCCATCAGAACACGTCATATTACTCATATCTTCAACAAGAAATCATGTATCCAGCCTTAGAAATAAGCCAATCCAAAGCCTTCATTTCACAGATCAGGAAACAGGAAAGTAATGTGTTTGCATGTGGTCACAGACTAGTTCATGATAAGGACAAGACTAGAAATTGGGTCACTTGATTTTAAGTATTAAATAGTTTTAAATTCCATTATACTGCTTCACCTTAGTATAATTTAAGTACATGTTGGGAGTCAATGCATAGATCTGTTATTTTATCGTATATGAAACTCTCATTGACAAAAATTCTCTTTACAACTTTTAATAGAAAGACTCTTGAATTACTGGACATTAAGAGTCTTACCAAGAGTTCCACAGTCAATATATATCCAAAGTAGAATGTGTTATTGTAGTTAAGATTTTCAAATCTTATAGAAGCAGTGCTAGTTCAAAACACTTTAATTAAGATCTTATAATCATATAGTAGTTCTAGTTTTAAATAAAAAAAGAGGTTGATGAGTTTCATTCAGATCATTTCAAATAATCATCTGGTTTACAAAAACAAAATAATAAAACAAACAAACAAAAATTTTGCTAAGTATATGCTGAAAATCATGCAATACCAGCAATCTATTGTCTCTTTCTCTATACAAAAAAACAAAAACAAAACAAAACAAAACAAAACAAAACTAGATCAGTTTGTGGTTCAAGGGTAAACACTATGATTTGTAATATCTTCTCTTAGATTGGGCTGCTTCTAAGGGAAAGATTAATTTGTCATTTGATTTCAATGTTGGTGCAGCCTACAAGTGATTAACCTTCTCCTGACTCTGGAGTTAGAGGAAAAAAAAGGATAGCCACAGGCCATAGTAAAGACACTGCAGATTTCTCTAAGGCCGCCAAACAATAATCAATTAGTCAAAAATCTTACAAGCTCATTTCCAAGCGATTTTGCCTTCTCCTCGCTCATTTACAAAAATTGAAAAATAGAGTTGTATCTTAGTTGAGAAAGACTGTAGTATAAGTATAATGAAAAATAAAATATTAAATCATGACATAAGAAACACTTTGTTACCTAACGATGATATTGACATTTAATGCAGGAGATCATGCATGAAAGTACAATATTATCTTCTTTCTCCTTACTCTGTTATTTTCCCCTACCTTTTATCCTTTTATTTCAAACCCGGAAGACTAGTCTCATTATAAAAACATCCTTGTAAAGTGTGAGTATGTTGAGATTACTCATATGGACTGAACTACAAACTCCAGTCCATGGGGAAGATAATAAAGCCAATGCAAATAGCCCTTTGATTGTTACAGATGAGTAGTTCAAGACTATTAAATTGGACTCTTTGTGGTATAACTCAATACATATTGAAATACATAGATAAGAATTTGTGAAAAAGATTCTAGAATTGCTAGAAGACATATTAGTCCAGTATATGAATTAGAAGGCATTCCCAATGAATATAATGATTATTTCTTGAATTCCTATTAAAATTAAAAAAAAAAATCATGGCACAGTAGACACAGAGCTGATGTAGAGTTATGAATTCCTTGGTTTAAGGCTCTCCTCTGACATATAACAGCTTAGAGACATGTACAAATCACAAAATTTCTGCACTGTAAAATGTCCAAGGCTTTTTAAACATCTCACAACACTTTTTTTACCTGAGAAATTTTTATGTAACCATAGGTATTTAGTTATTTAAAACATGTATACAAATCAAACATTTACCAATAATAAATCATAATTTTATGACCCCCACCTTCTGCTATAAGACATCATATGGAATAGTGAACCATAATGTGAGATGCTGGGTCCTTAACTATAGATAGTAAACACTCAGTTTCCCACTTCATGCAGGTGGCAAAATTCCTATGTGAGAGACCCAGATTAAAATATAATGAGAAAATATTTAATAAAATGAATAAAATGTAATACAACACATCTAACAATTTGTGATTTTCTAAGTCACTATATAGCTGCCAAAAATCCATTTCTATTTAAGTATGATTCTACTGCTCTAGATAACTTTGAAATTGGAAATGGGAAACAATTTGCTGATCTGCATTAGTAGAGGGAATTTATTCATTGTGATTTCCATCCACCAATGGAATCAGATATCAAAAAAGGAAGTATTATTTCACTTGATAAAGAAAGTAATGGAGAAACATCCAGAAGAGAAGTATCTTATGTTGCCATGATACTAACTACAAAAAATGAACATCAGGCAGAAACTATACTTCCAGCTGCCTTAGTCCTCACTGCCTCAAACTCCTGGCTTAGATGAAATAATTGACTATCACTTTTGCAAAGAAAAATGAGTGGTGACATTTCTCTTGGTTATGTTTTTTAACTTAAAGTCCATAGGTTTTTCCCATGTTCTTTAGAGGGTAAAATCAAAAAAATCATTGCTTGGAAATCACAAAAAACAAGAACAAGCAATAAGCCTCTATTTGAGTTCTCCCAACTTATTCCTTCACAATTTTGGCCTCTTTTCTTCTATCCAGAAGATGTTCAATTCCAGGACATCAAACACTTTTAGAACATCTGTGCTACCATCTATATAATATATTGAGCATCACCTTTTATTTGGAACCTTTTTTGTTTTTATTTATTTTTATTTTTTACTTTGGAACTTTTATGAGAAACCTTCATTGAAAATAGTGTCCTCACTAATGGGATATATCCTATGTGCTGTACCTCCAGATTTTCATCTCTGAATGCTGTTAACTGAATAAACTTTAAGGTTTAAAATTTCTTAGTTTCTAAAACTTGATCTCTCATATTCTCCTACTTAGATAAGTAGGTAGAAAAAAAGTTAAGCCAAGAGAGAGGCCTGTCTTCCACCTGCCTAATCGTATTCCTTATTTTTTTTAATAAGCAAATTACACATCCTAAACAATTGGAGGGATTTAAAATATTTCTTAATATAACTATTAAAGACAAATATTATTGCATAGATATATAGTCTTTATTAATTGCTTCAAAGAATCTGCTTTTGGAACTAAAATGAGATGCTAAATGGATGTCATAATTCCAAAGCTTTACTGAGTGATACTTATAAATAACATTTCTCTTACATATGTAAACCTGTGACTAGACAGTGATTCTGATGCCTTCATCACTACACAAATTGCATTCCATAAGTAATAGCCATATGTATCTTAAAGCCAACTCAAGGGTCCTTATAACCTATTGAATACCAGAAAAAAATACATTAGACTTAAAAAATGATAGAAAATTCTTGAATCATTTACCAGGAGCCCTGCAGTGACCTTTTAATTGATATTTTCTTAGTTGCCAAAAGAGAAAAGCATCTCTTTTGCCTAACTCACAGACTAGGTCTATAGAATATCACAAAATGATGGCTTGTATTTTCCAGAAATTTTTAAGGATTTAATGATAGAAGAGATCTTCTCTGTCACTAAACAAAAATGTTATCATGTTAGTAAACCCTAAAATAATATTTCTTCATTAATTTCTTGAGTGCAAATTAAAAAAAAAACTTTGCTTTGTAGAAAAGAAGCAATCTTTGTTCATATATTTATAAAATTTTTTTATCAATATTTTCATAAATTCATGGAAACAGATTGTGATAGTAAATAAGGATTCTGCTAAATGTAATGCTCATTAAAGGAACGAGAAGACAAAAAAGTGGGAAAAACTTATTTACATGGCAGCATGATTTCCTATTTAAAAAAGCATCAATATTCACTATAGGAAAGCATCTCTTCTATTATAAATCATTGGTCAGTCCTAAACACAAGGAAGGCTAAATGAAGCAGCATAAAAATATATGAGTTGAGTGACATACACTATTTTCCAATCAGATTCAATCAGAAATCAGTTTTTACTCTCACTTGTACTCCTTTTAATTTTGCCTTGATTGGACTCAGTAATTTAGAAGTGTCTAGACCCTTTAATCTTTAGAAGTTAGACAAATAGGGTCAGATTGTCTTAGGAGATTTTAGATGTGTACTTTACAATATAGAAAGATGCGTTTGAATAGGAACCTAAGAAGACAACTTTTTTCGTTTATATTTTCAAACACATCGACTTCTTGAACATATTGAGTGGTTCTTTTTTATCTACTTTGTTGCTCATGCTCACATATGATATATATATATATATATATATATATATATATATATATATATATATATATATATATATATATATATATATAATCTGCCATGCTCTATACAACTAAATGAAAATGCATGGCTTTGGATCAAATACTTGGTGTCATGAAATAAGAGTATGGAAAAAATTAGATTGTGCTGGTTCATTTCTTGGCCAAGCATAGTTTTGTCTAAGGTTGGATAGGTCATAGAAGCATGATAGTCACATAATTTATAGTGCATAAAAACAGTGTTTGCACACTTTTATTCTTGTATTAAACTAATGTATTGTAATAAATTCTCTATAAACTTATGACATACAAATTTATTTCACAACTGAACTTTAAAGTGCCATAGAAATATGAGCACTATTATTATGTTTATTATCTCATTTTTCTCCTCTTTATTTTCAACTAAGTACATATACATACAAATACACATATATGTAAATTTACATATATATGTATGTGTGCACACAGATATATGGATAAATAGATAGATAAGCAATCCTAGCACAATTCTCTTACACTTATTATATATTTAACATATGGTAGATTATTGGGCAAGACAATAAATGGATTGCCTTGGATAATTGAATAAAAGTATTAGGATAAAAAATTATTTTCTGTAGGCTTACTGAAAGCATCTTTGGGACAAATCTAACAGCAAACAGGGAAATGAGAAAGTTAAGCATTTCATTCTGTTCTCACATACTTTTGATTAATTTCACTAGATATCTATAATTTAAGAATATTTAATTCCACATACATTTGAATTTGTGAATATTGAGTGTCATTGTATCATCTATTAAAATGTTCTTCAATTTGTTTAGGTCAATGTTATTCTAGGAGATCATAGCTAACAATTTTGTCTGTGATGAGGTTCAGATTTCAGCAGACAATTTATTGAATTTATAAAAGAAAATATTTGAGTTTGCATTTTTATTCTAAAGTCATTTAATTCATGAAATACAGCTTTCTTGAAATATGTAATTTTGCTCCTTGATTGATTCTTTCTAGGTAATTAGAAATTAAATTATTATAACTTGCAACATGTTGCACAGTTTCCACCTTTTCTTCATAGAATCTTCATAGATCAATATATCTGAGATCCTGAAAGTTGGGCTTTATTTATTTTGTTGTTGTAATAATTTAATCATGTATCATTATTATGAGCCTCTTTTTATTTTTCTGAACAAATTTGCATCATAGACTTTTCTTGACATTTCTTTGTATATGTATCATTATTTCAGTTCATAGTATATCACCTGGTAAGATCTTTAGTTTTTCTCTTAAATCTTAGTCATTCCCTAGAATCTAGTTAAAGATAAATTTATATTGTTTATATTAAGTAAGTCAAAGGATCACTAGTGATTTTAAACCTTTAGAGCAGCTTTATGAAATAGCATCTGCTTATACCAGAAATGTTTCTGTACTAGTTTACTAGTTGTACTAGTTTAACTACTTGATTATGTCTTCAATATTTTTAGTTGTTGTTAATGAGGAATTTGGATTTAATAAACTATGTATTGTATTAATATTACACAGATTTTAGACTAGATGGATGTTCTAGTTTTTTCTTCCAAATGTATTCATTAAGATAAATAAATTAATTGTATTAATTACCCTAAAATATATGGATATCATTGAGGCTTTTTAATTTTTTTTATTTTTATTTTATTTTATTTTTATTTTTTAAAATAACTTTTTATTGACAGAACCCATGCCAGGGTAATTTTTAACAATATTATCCCTTGCACTCACTTCTGTTCCGATTTTTCCCCTTCCTCCTTCCACCCCCTCCCCCAGATGGCAAGCAGTCCTATACATGTTAAATAGGTTACAGTATATCCTAGATACAACATAGATATCATTGAGGCTTGACTTTAGAATGTAAGTTTTTTGTTGTGCATATTCTTCTCAAATCCTTTATGCTTGCTATGACTTGCTCAGAGAAGTCTAGCTTTTTTTTCAATATCACCTTTATTATTTAGTTGTATTTGCTTCCTAATAAAAACACAAAACATTCATACTATATCCCTCTTAGGCAAATGTTGTGATTTTTTACTTCTTGTATCTGAATGGCATTTAGATATGACTGAAAGAAGTCTTCATGAGATGATGAATTATTATTTTTAATTTTTATTTTTTTAGAGATATATACATTAAATGACTAATAATAGAGTTTTGATGTATCTTTCTTTGAAATGGAAGTCATATTAATTTCTGTGGAGGAGACATGATAATGAATTTAATGTTAGGTAGAACTTTAAAAGGATTTTATAATTATCACCATCATCTTTTATAAATAGAGGAATAGTAAATGGAAAGACTTCAATAAGGGAAGAGTGGATGGCATTGCTTTTTGGGCTACTGTACAGTACTTACATTGACATTCAGCTGATATAAGTGATGTGTTTGAAGGTCATTAAGTTGACATTAAGCTGTTTGAAATCAGGGGTGGAAAAATAACACACCCCTCCTCTTATTTTATTTTTGCCAGAATAAAATGTCTCCAAAAAATTGGACCCAAAGGAGGAATGTGACTGAGCTTTCAGCTTTCAGGTATAAAGATTAAAAACAGACTTGCTCTCTGAAAACTTTGTGTGTGTGTGTGTGTGTGTGTGTGTGTGTGTGTGTGTCCCTGTATGTTAGATTTTCATTGACCCTCTGAAGCAGCAATAAACTTGAGATACAGAAGACAAATACAAAAATTGTCTTCTTTCCCATGGGTTGCGAAGGAGAATCACATAAAGTGGGAAGAGTTAAATAAATAAATAGGTCTTTTGAGCATCCTTTCTTTGCAATCTCTCTTCATCCTTTTCCCAGTTCTTTATCATTTTTCTTTAGGGTGGAGCAGCAGAGAAACCAGATTTTGTGTGTGTGTGTGTGTGTGTGTGTGTGTGTGTGTCTGCCCTTAGTTGATGATGAGAATATTGCCTGGGGTAAGGGAAGATCTACCTAGGCCTAGGAGAAGTAATCCATTTTCATCTAGAATGTGTGTATGTTTGGGTCTATGTATTTCTGGGATAACTGCTGGAGTATATTCACAATTTATAGGACTCTTTTTTAATGAATTGATACTGAGGTAGAAATTTTCATTAAAAAAAAAAAATCTATGTTCCTGCTGTTTCTGATTAAATATCTCTATGCCTCTCTTCAGCAAAGCTGTATGTTTATTCAGCAGGGTTCAGCACACCATGCATCCTATTAATGATAACCAAAACAATCCCTACTTAAAGAAGTCTGTGATTTTTAAACAGCTTGTTAGAGAAATTTAGACAGAGTTTTAAATAGATGCTCTCTATTAAAGTTCTTTTGGGAAAATCTGGACAGTGCTTTAGATAGGATACAAAGAAAAATAGTGAAACATGATGGAGATGAATGGGATGTTACTTATGCCCAAGAACTTGCATAAAAGGTATTATCAAGGAAATGCAGAATCAAAAAAAGGAGTGCGAGTAGTTATAGGGGGACAATA
The DNA here is from genome assembly GCF_016432865.1 of Antechinus flavipes. NCBI lineage: Eukaryota > Metazoa > Chordata > Mammalia > Dasyuromorphia > Dasyuridae > Antechinus > Antechinus flavipes. The sequence goes on along the minus strand of NC_067399.1, from coordinate 302,671,113 downwards.
AAATGATTCATTGGCACTGACAACATATTAAAAGATCTAGAAAGAAGCCTTTGGTACATTGGGCAAGTACTCTATGGAGGATTTATTTTTGAATATGAATAAGAACTGCTTAGCATCAGGAGTTATGCAATTGTGAATTATAATAAAGAAGGGGATAACCAAAATGATTAAATCATAGATCCATTGGATTACTCACATTATATGTTCAAACTCTGAAGAACAACCTCACATCTATCAATGTGACTGATATGACACAAAAAGAAAATGATAAATGTTGGAGGAGATTTAGGAAAACTAGAACACTAATGCATAGTTTGTGGAGTTGTGAACTTATCCCACCATTCTGGCAAGCAGATGGAACTATGCCCACGGGGCTATAAAACTATAGATACCATTTGATTCCAGTAATATGAATGTAATGGAAAATTATTATTTTGTAAGAAATAATAAGCAGGCAAGTTTCAGAAAAATCTGGATAAAAATACATGAACTAATGCTGAATGAAGTGAACAGAACAACAAAAACATTGTACACAGTAACAACTGTAATGCCAGAGAAACTGAAGCAAGATAGAGATTAGAAAGTATTTAATACTTTATTTGAAAGGGAGAGATTCACTGGGATCAAATGGATCCATGGTTTGGTCCCAGGGCTGAATGAGACTGTTGTCTCCAAGAATCCAGCAAACAATGTGAGTTCTCAATGACATATATACACATGGCTCAGACACAGGGGGTGGACTGAGGCAGGAATAGAGTCAGGTGTTGAGAGCGGGAACAAGACTCTAACAATCTGGTTCTGACAAGGTGAGGGAGATGAGGAGAAGCATCTTGATAAGACAGTATCTGATATTCTGATAGATTGGATTGGGGAAAGGCATTCTGGTATTCGAATATTCTGATGATTAAGAGGAAAAATTGGTTGCAGGAATGACCAGAAAAATTAAGTCACAATTAGACCAAGACAGGCAACCCCAAACTATTAGAGGCATGAGATCAAATTGCAAGTCCTTTGAGAATGCTGAAATACTAATTAAGGAACTGGGGTAACAGGAGTGGAGAAACAGATCAGAGAGACTGCCAGTCCCCAGACAAGTGTCTGATTTCTAGTTGTTTCTAAAAAGTAATCCTAAAAACTGAGTCTGCCAGGGCAATTCCAGCAGAATACAGGATTTCAAAGTTTAAAAAATAACCAGCAAATCATAGTCTAGCAAATTTTAAGCAAGGAGTAAAAACGAAAAGGACTGTTTAAATGATTTCCGACTCAATCTGAACTAATGAGATAGGGGGTGGGGCAGAAGTGCCTAAGAAAAATTGTATTTTTTTCATGTTTCCCCAATTTCCTCCCTTTTTTTCTAACAGAAAGGAATTATCAAATAATTATTTCTCACATAAATCCCAAGAGTGATTTAAAATTCCTATATATAACAAACTAGTACAGTTAAGTTTCCTAAAAATCCCTCAAACATACAGCATTAGTTACACAGTTTTAACAGTCTTAAACACAGTAATACAGTTAAAATTTTAGCAATTATTCAATCACTTTCTCACTCCCCTATAAGTCAAAATTACATCAGGAGCAGTGGTCTCTCAGAAAGTGCTTCATGCTGAGGATGGCAGAGATACTCCCTCCAGGGAGGGGATTGGTTGTGGTCTTGCTGCCTGCTACCACAGCTTCATATGAGCTGATTCATGTCTCAGAAGCAAGTCAATACCTGTAAGTTGACCAAAATCTAGAACAAAAAACACAAATCTAACAAATAAAGGTTAGAGCCGACTGATACAAAATGTGAAGAGGCCAATATAAATTAGCCAGTAGCTTAATAGGCTTTCTTCACAGGACAGGCAAATGGCTGTCAGTTATAGTCCCAATAGATAAAATGGCAGTTAGGTTTTTGTCCTTTCATTAGTTTCATATATATCTATATCTATATCTATATATCTAAAAATATATAGATATAGATATAGATATAGATATATAGATATATATAGATAGATAAATATAATGATTACATATAACCAGGTTAGAAACAGCAAGGTATGACATAATTGAATTATATTAACAGTTTCTATTGACCATTGCTCTGATCATAGAAATCAGTCACAGGAGGAAAAAAATGCAGGGACACAACCATAACATAAGCAGTTAAAACTTAACTTTCAGCAAAACAGGATAAAATAACTTTAATTCATTTTTACTCCAATTAATTGTCCCACTAACTATCAAAGGGTGGAGCTTTAAAACTCCCAAATAGCATTAACTATAAGCCCAAGGAATTTTACTTCCAATAACAAATCCCATTAACTAAAGTTTCAGATAAATCCCAAACAGATATTTACCATAACCTTATATTTATAACAGGAAGAATTTGTCTCAGTAAGTTCACTTCTTTCATATCATAAATGAACATTTTACATACAAATCATTTTGCTTTAAAATATCTAATACATAGACAAATATTCCAAATTTCATATTGTCTATAACAGAAATATTTTCAAAAGGACAAAAAAAAATTATTTTCAGAGGCTCTTTAAATGACCTTAGGATGACCCAATACAATCAATTAAAATTTAGAATATACTATACAAAATATCCTAATAGCACATAAAAGAATCCAAGAGGTTCTTAAAACTATTACACTTTTAGAAACACCATAACCTCATATTGATAACAATAACAAATTTGTTTCAGTAAGTTCACAAGTTATCTTTCATATTTAACAGAAACATTTTCAAAAGGTCAAGGAAAAACTATTATTTTTGGAAGCCCTTTAAATGATGGCATAACCTCAGGATAAAATCAATTAAACTTATACAGAATACCCAATTCTACATAAAAGACTCTGAAAGATTCTTTAAAATATCAATTAAACAGTAGAAGCAATTAATATTTGAACCAGCAAGGAGCTGTGCAATTTGTCAAAAAAAAAAAAAAAAAAAAAAAAAAGCCACCATTTTAATGGGGGGAGGGGGGTTAGATTGTCCCTTTCTATGTGGTTGCTCTTCCCCCATTCTACCATGCTTCCCGACCCCAACTTCTCACAGCTAACCTTTTTAGGGTTCCATTTCCTTCAGGATCCAATCTGCCAGCTAAAAACAGGCCCCAACCTCATGGGGTATCTCCTTTCCCATGACAAATGGCAAATTCACTAAGGGGTTGTTTTTTGTTCCCTATTTCTGGAAAGCCATTTTTTTCTCTCTTCCTCCTTCTCTCACACCATCTCTTCGTGTCCTATCTCTGTCTCTCTCCTCTCAATGTTTACTAACTCAAACCTTCTCCAACATACTTTAAACACTCCCAAAACAATATTAGATGCTCCATTTAAACTATTAATTGCTTTTGCAAATCAATCTTTCTTGTCCCTTGTTTTTAAATCACATTTTTAAACTTAAAATTTCAAGATTCACAAAAATCTTTGAACTAAATTTCATAAAACTTATACTTACACCCAACGGAGCTGATACATTTTCAAGGCATAACTCATAGTTTACAAATTACCCAAAAGTTTTAGAAAACAACATACTATCTAAGTAGGGAGATACAAACATGACCTCCCAAGGTAAGCTACTGGCATTTTGTTTTAATAACCTATATTTTAACTTAAAATCCAATCAATTACAGCTTTAAATTCCCAATAATATAAAACTGCTTTTCCTATCATATTTCAAATAATGAATTTCACTAAACAACATAGTTTTTCTTTCACTCTGGCCCCATGTGGCCGTAATTCCCAATAGACTTCTCCTAAGCTCCAACTTTGGCCAGAGTTGGAGCCTTTAGAAAAGTCAGATCTTTCTTTACCTAATTAGAGGCACGTGACTCCTTTTAGGTAACTTAACAGAACTTTTTAAAAGAGGTATTGTTCTTTTAAGATCTTATACTTAAAGATAATTAAATCTAGCCTGCATAGGCAACAGTAAAATTTTTTCCCACAATTTCAGAATCATTCTAAAATTCCTAATCAAATGTTTTCTCCAGTCAGAATTCAAAGCAATTGGCATAAACTCTTTTGTTCTCCAGAGATCTTATCTATACTGGCCCAACCAAGCCACACCTGAATTTTAAACTACTTCAAGGAAAAGCCCAATTTCCTGTTTTAAAATACTTACAAATTATCACAAGAAAATTTTATACTAAGTTTAGTTGCAATATTGAAATAACTAATTCTCAAATTTCTTAATCAATATTCTTAAATTTTTAGCAGAGTTCTTAACCAACAGGACAGCCAAACAAGTCACACAGAACACACAGACATAGACTGTGCAGCTACAAAATCAAACAATACATTTAACACAGAGAGTAGGGGTTATCTGGAAACCTTAGAATAATCCTGAGCGAAGTTGTCACCCCAAGAGTCTTCCCTTCCAGAATCCAAATGGAGCTTTTTTTCCCAAGCCCCAGTTTGGTGCATTTCTCAGCTTCACAGAGAATACCCAGATTAAAATCTGATAGTACGAAAAGGTATTAAGAACCAGATAGTACCAAAAGGTACTCAGAACCAGATAGTACCATATAACATCCTACTGGCATTTCCCAGAGTTGTATGTCTCATCAGCCCAACTTTTTCTGGGGACCAAATTTGCTAGCAATCAGACCAGACAGAAAACTTATCCTGCAGGGGTTTGAAACCAGATTCTCACTAGGCCAAATGGAGGTGTTCACCATCAAGCATCAAGCACAGTTATGGCTGAAAACTACTGTTTTTCCTGGAGACTCTAGAAATAAATCCAGAGGGCTGGCCTATCCAAGCAAAGAACCCAGATCTGCAGAAGCCCTGAAGCCCAAGGTGGAGACCCAAATGTCTCAATTCTCTAATGCTGCTCTTGTTTTCTAACATCTTGCTGGGAAGCCTCCAAAATATAATGCTGGAGAAACTGAGGCAAGCTAGAGATTAGAGAGTATTTAATACTTTATTCGAAAGGGAGAGAGTTACTGGGACCAACTGGATCCATGTTTTGGTGCCAGGGCTGCATGAGATTATCGTCTCCAAGAATCCCACAAACAATATGAGTTCTCAATGACATATACATGTGGCTCAGACACAGGGGATAGACCGAGGCAGGGGCAGAGTCAGGGTGCTGAGAGTGGGAACTGGATCCTGACAATCTGGTTCTGATAGGGTGAGGGGAGCCACTGGAGATGAAGAGAGGCATCTTAATAAGACAGTATCTGATATTCTGATAAATTGGATTGGGAAAAGGCATTCTGATATTCAAATATTCTGATAATTAAGAGGGAAGGGTGGTTGCAGAAGTGATGAAAACAATTAGGTCACAATTCAGGGAAACTAAGTCAGGGCAATTAGGGAAACTGAGTTCAGAACAATAAAAGATAAGGCATAACACCACAACTTCATGTAATGATCAACTATTATAGACTTAGCTCTTTTCAGCACTGAAGCGATCAAAAAGATTTGTAATGGAAAATGCTATCCATATGCAGAGAAAGAACTATGTAATCTGAGATCAAATACACTATTATCACTTTTCTTAAATTCATTTTTTTTCATAATTTTTTTCCCTTTTGTACTGATTATTCTTTTAGAACCAAACTAACATGGAAATATTTTAAATGAGTATACATGTATAAACTTTATTACATTACTTGCCATATAGAGGAAGGAGGAGAGAATGGAATGAAGAAACATTTGGAACTCAAAATCTTCCAAAAATCAATACTGAAAATGATTTTTATATATAATTGGAAAAATACTATTAAGTATAAAACTATTTATTTCAAAAAAAGTATATGTTCATATTCAAGCTACCTTCTTTATCTTCTTTTAGTCAGAAATTGACCTTTATTTTATCTCACTCATATCTATCTACATACACATATAGATGAAAATGCACACACATATATCTTCTTTTATATCTATGACATAAAACGTAATTCATTATATCTTATTTTCTATTTTACCTATTCTCTATGATAGGAATGATTTGTGAGTACCAAAAAAAAAAAAAAATCCCTTTTCTTTCTATGTTGTTTGATTTGACTATGCTTGAAATTTCTATTGTTCATGAGAAAGTGGTGGTGAATTTGAAAACAAATTTTAAGGGGCTCTCATCCACTCCCAATTTTGCAGTAATACTGGGCAGATTGTTTTTTCTCCCCACAAAAGTTGTTTTCCATTCTAACACTGCTGGGTCAATCTTATGGAACCAAAATAAGACCTGATATTTTGTTAGTGCTATTATCCCTTGAGTGGGCTTTCCCATCTATTTTAATTCTTTGTGGACTCGAGTATAAAACTAGAGTTAGCAAACTCTTTCTCTGTCAGTTTAACGTGGTTAACTAACATGGTACTTAATTAAGGACAACATAATAGGTTTAATATATGGTTTTATTCATTTATACTTAATAGTCAATATTCATATTCAAAAGATAAATTCTGTACTTACTGGATCACATCTATGTACTTGTCCCTATATTAAGTGCTATGATGGACATCAGATAAATTAGTGCTAAATAGTCTTCATAAGACAGTGAAGTATACTGTAAAGATTTGTTGTCAGAGGCTATAGGTTTAAGTTTTAGTTAATTTAGTTATTCTATATACTCTCCATTTGATTTGGGTAAGTCATTTAACATCTCTAAGTTAAATTATTTATCTGTAAATTAAGGGGTTGAAAGAGATGACCTATAAAGGTCTTTGCATGCTCCAAAATTTATGATCCTAAATATATACAACTGGAAGAATTAGGTGGCATAGTGAATAGAGCACTCATTTTCCTACATTCAAATCTTACCTTAGACACAAGTTATGTGACCCTGGACAAGTCACTTAACCCTATTTGCCTTAATTTCTTTATTTGTAAAATGATCTGGACAAGAAAATGGCAAACCACTGTAGTATCTTTGCCAAGAAAACTCCAAATAGAATCACAACGAGTCAGACAATTGAAATAAATGAAAAACCAATAATACCATTGGTCAAAATAGCAATAATAGAGGAAAATCAATGATAAATGCATAGTTGCTATGATAAAATATTTCAACTTACATGTCCTACTTCTTTGCCCTGTTCTTTTGTGTCTCTGGGAAATTTTTTTCCCCACCAGCAGCTTTTTTTTTTAAACATTGTTGCTAGTGAATCATGGTCCTAAAATAAAGCTTATAGCATAAAAAGCAACAGTTTCTAAATAAAGGGGACATTTATTCAATGTAAGCAGTACGACTCTGACTTGAAATTTTATTATGGATTCACAGACAATCTCAGAACTTTCATTTATCATTATCATTATCAGGTATGAGGAAGTTCATAGTGAAATATATATGTGTATATATGTATATGTGCACATACACATATTAATTACTTATTTTGAAGTTTCATGACATTCTAAATCACCTAATCAATTAATCAGTCAATAAGCATTTATTTGGTACAGCAAGGATATAAAAACAAAACTTAACCTCTCTCTTTGAAAGCTTTATAATATGGACATATGAGAGTGTGTGTGTGTGTGTGTGTGTGTGTGTGTGTGTGTGTGTGTATACTAGATCTAGTCTTGTGGAAAGACTCTAGCCATTGAGGAGATCAGGAAATTATACAGTTGAAGAAACATTGAACTTTTAATATAACTAGTGTGGTGTTCTTCTTCTTTAAAATATAATGGTTCTCTCTGGGAGCAGGTTTCTTGGGAAGGTTTTCTGGAGGCAGCCTTAGTTTCAGTTAAAATCAATAATCACCCAAAATGCAATCAGCTGATAAAATGCAAATGTTTATTTTCTCCTTCCAAAATAGCCCAGTTAGTTTTTCTTAGAAGCCTATCTTTCTGCTTGGTTCCAAGAGGTCTTGCAGCTAGTCCTTTGCCTCTGCTCCCTTCAGTCTCCAACCAGTACAAAGGTGGAAAACAGAATGGATCTCTCTTGCCTCTGAGAGAGGGCTTCTGGCTCTCCCAGAGTGCTCCTCTCTGAGTCTTGGCAATATTCTGAAGTGAACTAACTTGACTGGCTCACTGAAGCTCTATTTATGCTCCTCCGATAGAGTAGGATTATGGATTTCCTCCCAGAGTGCTCTCTGGCCCTAAGAGCTTCAAGGCAGGTGTGAATTCACAAAGTTACAAAGTTAACTTTGTGAATCTCCCATACTTGTGAATTTCAATGAGTAAAGGTGTGAACACAAGCATTGTTTCTCAGTTCCACTTAGTAATTTGTTTTTTCTGGCCCATAACATCTCCTTGAAGGATCAGATCAACCATACTGAACCATGCTAAATTAGATAATTATTGTCTCTATCAACTCTAATGACTTAACAATTTGTAAAGATTCCAACAAACTAAGGTTTTAAATGTAAGTTAAGTAGCAAGGGCATTAGAGGCATGGTGATATGAGTGCAAAAGTTGAGTGCTAAAAAAAATGGAGTACCTTTGCTAAATTTTTTTTTTAACATTTAAATTCTTTTTTTTTTCTTTAATGGTATTTTATTTTTTCAATTACATGTAAAGATAACATTAAACATTCATTTTTGTAAGATTTTGAGTTCCAATTTTTTTCTTCCTCCCTCTTTTTTTTTAATTATACTTTTTTTATTTAGAAGTTATATCCATGGGTAATTTTATAGCATTGAAAATTGCCAAACCTTTTGTTTCAATTTTTCCCCTCTTTCCCCCCACCCCCTCCCCAGGATGGCAGGTTGACCAATACATGTTAAATATATTAAAGTATAAATTAAGTGCAAAATAAGTATACATATCCAAACAATTATTTTGCTGTACAAAAAGAATCAGATTCTGAAATAGTGTACAATTAGCCTGTGAAGGAAATCAAAAATGCAAGTGGACAAAAATAGAGGGATTGGGAATTCTATGTAATGGTTCTTAGTCATCTCCCAGAGTTCTTTTGCTGGGTGTAGCTGATTCGATTCATTCCTGCTCCATTAGAACTGATTTAGTTCATCTCATTGTTGAAGATGGCCAGGTCCATCAGAATTGATCATCATATAAACTGCAACATATCTAACATATATAGGACTGCTTGCCATCTAGGGGAGGGGGTGGAGGAAGGGAGGGGAAAAATCAGAACAGAAGTGAGTGCAAGGGATAATGTTGTAAAAAAAAAAAATTACCCTGGCATGGATTCTGTCAACATAAAGTAATTATAAAATAAAATATTTTAAAAAATTTGTAATTGGAAAATAAAAAAAAAAAAAAGAATTGATCATCATATAGTATTGTTGTTGAAGTATATAATGACCTCCTGGTCCTGGTCATTTCACTCAGCATCAGTTCATGTAAGTCTCTTGAGACCTTTCTGAAATCATCCTGTTGGTCATTTTTTATCGAATAATAATATTCCATAATATTCATATACCACAATTTATTCAGCCATTCTCCAATTGATGGATATCCACTCAGTGTCCAGTTTCTGGCCACTACAAATAGGGCTGCCATAAACATTCTTGCACATGCAGGACCCTTTCCCTTCTTTAAAATCTCTGGGATATAATCCCAATAGTAAACACTGCTGGATCAAAGAGTATGCACAGTTTAATAACTTTTTGAGCATAGTTCCAAATTGTTCTCCAGAATGGCTGGATGTATTCACAATTCAACCAACAATGTATTAGTGTCCCTGTTTTCCCATATCCCCTCCAACATTCCCCATTATCTTTCCCTGTCATTCTAGCCAATCTGACAGATGTGTAGTGGTATCTCAGAGTTGTCTTAATTTGCATTTCTCTGATTAATAATGATTTGGAGCATATTTTCATATGTCTATAAATAGTTTTAATTTCTTCATCTGAGAATTGTCTGTTCATATCCTTTGACTGTTTATCAGTTGGAGAATGGCTTGATTTCTTATAAATTATAGTCATTTCTCTATATATTTTGGAAATGAGACCTTTACCAGAACCTTTGACTGTAAAAATGTTTTTGCAATTTATTGCTTCCCTTCTAATCTTGTATGCATTAGTTTTGATTGTACAAAAACTTTCCAATTTGATATAATCAATTTTTTCTATTTTGTGATAAGTAATGATCTCTAGTTCTTCTTTGGTCATAAATTCTTTCCTCTTCCACAGATCTGAGAGGTAAACTATCCTATGTTCTGCTAATTTATTTATAATCTCATTCTTTATGCCTAGGTCATGATCCCATTTTGATCTTATCTTGGCATACAGTGTTAAGTGTGGGTCAATGCTTAGTTTCTGCCATACTAATTTCCAATTTTCCCAGCAATTTTTGTCAAACACTGAGTTCTCATCCCAAAAGCCGGATTCTTGGGGTTTGTCAAACACTAGAGTATTAAAGTTATTTACTGTTTTGTCCTTTGAACCTAAACTATTCTACTGATCAAGTAGTCTATTTCTTAGCCAGTACCACATGGTTTTGGTAACTGATACTTTATAATATAATTTTAGATCTGGTACAGCTAGGTCACCTCCATTTGATTTTTTTTCATTAATTCCCTTGAAATTCTTGACCTTTTGTTTTTCCATATGAACTTTGTTCTTATTTTTTCTAGGTCATTAAAATAGATTTTGGGGAGTTTGATTGGTATAGCACTAAATAAATAGATTAGGTAGTATTGTTATCTTTATTATATTTGCTCGCCCTTTCCAAGAGCATTTAATATTTTTACCATTGGTTAGATCAGACTTAATTTGTGTGGAAAGTGTTTTGTAGTTTTGCTCATAAAGTTTCTGATTTTCCCTTGGCAGATCAATTCCTAAGTATTTTATACTTGCAGTAGTTATTTTAAATGGAATTTCTCTTTGTAACTCTAACTGTTGGACATTGTTAGTGATATATGTATATATATATATATATATATATATATATATATATATATATATATATATATATATATATATGAAAACTGATAATTTATGTGGGTTTGAACTCTAACAATGGATTATTTCTAATAACTTTTTAGTAGAATCTCTGAGGTTCTCTAATTATATCATCATAGCATCAGAAAAAAATGATAATTTGGTTTCCTCATTACCTCCTCTAATTCCTTCAATCTTTTTCTCAACTCTAATTGCCAAAGTTAGCATTTCTAATACAATATTGAATAGTAATGGTGATAGTGGGCAACCTTGTTTCACTTCTGATCTCACTGGAATGGTTGCAGTTTGAACCCATTGTATATGATGCTTACTGTTGGTTTTAAATAGATGCTACTGGTTATTTTAAGGAAAAGTCCATTTATTCCTATACTTTCAAGTGTTTTTAATAGGAATGGATGTTGGATTTTATGAAATGCTTTTTCTGCATCTATTGAGATGATCATATGGTTTTTGTTAATTTGATTATTAATATGGCCAATTATACTGATAGTTTTCCTAATACTGAACTAGCCCTGCATTCCTGGTATAAATCCTACTTGATCATGGTGTATTATCCTGGGGATGATTTTTTGTAGTCTTTTTGCTAATATCTTACTTAAGATTTTACTATCAATATTCATTAGGGAGATTGGTCTGAAATTTTCTTTCTCTGTTTGCAACCTACCTGGCTTAGGTATCAGTACCATGTCTGTGTCATAAAAGGAATTTGATAGGACTCCTTCATTCCCTATTTTTTCAAATAGTTTATATAGCATTAGGGCTAATTGTTCTTTAAATAATTGGTAGAATTCACATGTAAATCCATCTGGTCCTGGGGATTTTTTCTTAGGGAGTGATAAATAGCTTATTCTATTTCTTTTTCTGAAATGTGACTAAGCAATTTACTTCCTCCTCTGTTAATCTGGGAAGCTTATATTTTTGGAGGTAGTCATCCATTTCACTTAGGTTATCAAATTTATTGATACAAAGTTGGGCAAAGTAAGTCCTTATTATTGCTCTAATTTTCTCTTCATTGGTGGAAAGTTCTCCCTTTTCATTTTTAAGACTACTAATTTGATTTTCCTCTCTCCTTTTTCTAATCAGATTTACCAAAGGCTTATTTTTTGGGTATTTTTTCATAAAACCAATGCTTAATTTTATTTATTAGTTCAATAATTTCTTTTTACTTTCAATATTATTAATTTCTCCTTTTAATTTTAGAATTTCAACTTTAGTATTTGATTGGGGGATTTTAATTTGGTCTTTTTCTAGCTTTTTAAGTTGCAAGCCCAATTCATTGATCTTCTCTTTCTCTATTTTATCCAAGTATGCCTCTAAAGATATAAAATTTCCCCTTATTACCACTTTGGCTGCATCCCACAAATTTTGGCATGATGTTTCATCGTTGTCATTATCTTGAGTGAAATTATTAATTGTGTGTATAATTTGCTGTTTCACCCAATATTTCTTTAAGGTGAGATTATTAAATTTCCAATTACTTTTTGGTCTATTTACCCCTAACTTTTTGTTGAATGTAGTTTTTTTTTGCATCATGATATGAAAAGAAAGCATTTACTATTTCTGCCTTCCTGCATTTAATTTTGAGGTCTTTATGTCCTAATATATGGTCAGTTTTTGTATAGGTTCCATGAACTGCTGAGAAGAAAGTGTATTCCTTTCTGTTTCTATTCAGTTTTCTCCAGAGATCTGTTATACCTAATTTTTTGTAATATTCCATTTATCTCTTTAATTTCTTTCTTATTTGTTTTGTGGTTTGATTTATCTAATTCTGAGAGTGCAAGGTTGAGATCTCCCACTATTACAGTTTTGCTGTCTATTTCTTCTGGCAACTCTCTTAACGTCTCCTTTAGGAAGTTAGATGCTATACCACTTGGTGCATATATGTTTAGTATTGATATTGCTTCATTGTCTATGCTACCCTTTAGGAAGATATAGCTTCCTTCCTTATCTCTTTTAATTAGATCAATTTTTGCTTTTGCTTAATCTGAGATGAGGTTGGCTGCCCCTGCTTTTTTTACTTCACCAGAAGCATAATAGATTCTGCTCCAGCCTTTTACCTTTATTCTGTATGTATCTCTCTGTTTTAAATGTGTTTCCTGTAAACAACATATTGTAGCATTCTGACTTTTGATCCAGTCTGCTATCCACTTCTGCTTAATGGGAGAGTTCATCCCATTCACATTTACAGTTAAAATTACTAATTCTGTATTTCCTGCCATCTTATTATCCCCAGATTATGCTTTTCTTTTTCTTGCCCCTAAACTCTCTTTCCCAGTTTTAAACTAGTGTGCCCCACTTGTATCCTGCTGCTCACCCTCTTTAGGATCCCTCCTTCCCCTCTTTGAATCTCTTCCCCTTCCTTGTAGCCTTCCCTTATTACTCTTTTCCTTTTCCCTTTCCTTCTCCCCCTTTTTAATGAGGTGAGAGAAGATTTTCTGTAAAACAAGTATGTCAATTATTTTCTCTTTGAGCCAACTCTGATGAGAGTAAGATTCAAACAATGTTCCTGCCCCTCTCTAAATTCCCTTAGATATTATAGGTTTCCTTTGGCACTTCATGGGATGTAGTTTCTTTCTTTTTATCCCCCCTTTCCCTCTTTTCTGACAGTATCCCCTTTCTATTTCTACTTCTCTTTTATATTATATCAGTAAAATCAAATTATATATGTAGTCTTTTTGTCTATCCACAACAGAAATACAGGTCTCAAGAGTTCCTTTTACTTTTTTTCTGCTTTTCTTTTTGAGTTCTGTGGTTGTAGATCAAATTTTTTGCTTAGATCTGTTTTTTTTTTCCTTAGAAACAGATGGAATTCATCTGTTTCATTAAATGTCCATCTTCTTCCCTGGAAGAAAATGCTCAACTTGGCTGGATAGTTTATTCTTGGCTCCATTCCAAGTTCTTTTGCCTTTTGGAATATCAGATCCCAGGCCCTTCACTCTTTTAATGTGGAGGCAACCAGATCTTGGGTGATCCTTATTGTGGCACCTCGGTATTTGAATTGTTTTTTCTGGTTGCTTGTAATATTCTTTGCTTAATCTGATAGTTCTGAAATTTGGTCACAATATTCCTTGGAGTTTTTATTTTAGGGTCTTTTTCAAAAGGTGTATGATGAATTCTTTCAATGCATATTTTACCTTCTGATTCTATTATATCTGGACAGTTATCTTTGATGATTTGCTGGAAAACAGTATCTAGGCTCTTTTTTAATCATAATTTTCAGAAAGTCCAATAATCCTCAGATTATCTCTCCTAGATCTATTTTCCAGGTCTGTCATTTTTCCAAGTAGATATTTGATGCTTTTTTCTAATTTTTCATTTTTTTGGCCTTGCTAGACTGATTCTTGATGTCTCAATGAATCATTGATTTCTATTTGTTCAGTTCTGATTTTTAACAAGTTATTTTCTTCATTAGCTTTTTTTACTTCTTTCTGTATATGTCCAATTGAGTTTTTAAATGAGTTGTTTTTCTCTATGTAATTCTTTTGTATTTCACTAATTTTTTTGTGTGTGAATTATTTTCTTTTTCCAATTCACAAATCCTACTTTCTTCAGAATTCTTTATCTTTTCCTATTTACAAGTTCTGTTTCCCTGCACTTCCTGGGAATTTTTTACCTTTTCCAATTCATATTTCAGGAAGTTGTTACTTTCTTGAATAGCTTCTCTTTCCTTTCCCCATTTTTCTTCTAACTCTCTTTTGAGACTTTTAATGGTCTCTTCTAGGAGAGTGTCATGTGAAGGGGGCCAGATAACACTTACCTCTGGGGTATTGTCTGGAGACTGCTTGCTATTAGTCTCCTCAGAGTTGCAAACCTGCTCTTTTTCTGTATAGAAGCTATTGATCATCCTTTTGATATTTTTACTCATTTTTAAAGCCTTTAGGGTCTGCCTTCAGGGTAAGGAGCTTTCCAGCTTTCCTTTGCAAACCAGTGAAATGTATAAGCAGGCTGCAAAGAGCAGCAATTTTGGGGAGTGCTCTGGGAAAAGTCCCCCCACCTCCCAACAGGAAGTGATTCAGAATTGACAGAGCTACAGAAATGACCAGCGGAGAACCCCACTTTGTGGCTTAATAACTGTCCTAAGCCTAGAGACTAAGCAGTGAAAGTGTCACTATCCCAGGCCAAAGCCCACCATGGGCTGTAGATTTTAGCAGCTGACCAGTGAATAGCCTCCCATAGACCTGAATTGTCTCTGCCCTGGAAACAAGTCACACTGTGGAAGTTCTATTGTCCTAAGCCAAGCCCCCCATTGTGCAGACTAGAGGATGCCCAGGCTGTGTCCCCCTTGCCATGCAGGTTCTTAACTGCCCCAAGGAAAAGCCTGGTACTACAGGTTGGGGCTGCACAGGTGTGCTGTGATCTGTGCTTAGTCATTTAGCTTCCTCTTAGGTTCTGGCATTTTTTAGAGTGGCTTTGATTTCTCTGCTGATCTACTGTTTTGCAAGCAGGGCAGAACAATCAGTCTATGCCAGTATCGTCTCTATAATTTTTCTAACCACAGAGACCACTCCGGCCCAGTCTGCACAATATGCTAGCCTCAGAATGACAGGGAAAAATAATGTAGAATGTTGGAGGGGATGTGGGAAAACAAGATACTAATACATTGTTGGTGGAATTGTGGAGACATCCAAGCCATTCTGGAGAGCAATTTGGAACTATGCTCAGAAAGTTATCAAACTGTGCATACACTTTGATCCAGCAGTGTTACTACTGGGCTTATATCCCAAAGGGATCTTAAGGAAGTGAAAGGGACTTGTATGTGCATGAATGTTTGTGGCAGCCCTCTTTGTAGTGGCCAAAAACTGGAAACTGAGTAGATGCCCATCAATTGGAGAATGGCTGAATAAATTGTGGTACATGAACAATATGGAATGTTATTGTTCGAGAAGAAACAACCAACAGAATGATTTCAGAAAGGCCCAGAGAGACTTACATGAACTGATGCTGAGTGAAAATGAGCAGGACCAGGAGATCATTATATACTTCAACAACAATACTATATGATGATCAATGATGGATCTGGCCATCCTCAGCAATGAGATGAACCAAATAAGTTCTAATAGAGCAGTAATGAACTGAACCATCTATACCCAGTAAAAGAACTCTGGGAGATGACTAAGAACCATTACATCAAATTCCCAATCCCTATATTTTTGTCTGCCTGCATTTTTTGATTTTCTTCATAGGCTAACTGTACAATATTTTGGAGTCCAATTATTTTTGTATAGCAAAATAATGGTGTGGATATGTATACTTATTTTGTATTTGATTTATACTCTAATGTATTTAACATGTATTGATCATCCTGCCATCTAGGGGAGGGGGTGAGGGGAAAGAAGGAAAAATTGGAATAAAAGGTTTGGCAATTGTCAATGCTGTAAAATTACCCATGCACATAACTTGTAAATAAAAAGCTTTTAAAATTTAAAAAAAAAAACCCAATATGCTAGCCTCTAATTCTCTATCCCTGCCTGTCCCACCCCTCAGGACAAACCTTTTCTGATTAAATTCCAGATTATCTTCGGCTGGTAAGTTGTTGTACTTCTAATCTTCGTGGGTTTTACCAATCAAGCACTGTTTTTCAGACTGAATTTAATAATTGGTCGTGAGGGTATGAGAGAGCTTAGAGTCTCATGTGCCTTCTCCACCATCTTGGCTCCCCCCACCCCCCCCTAATTTTTTTTTTTTTTTAAGAAGGAGAGTTGGACTGGTTTCTAGTGATTGTGTAAAGCAATAATGTATATAAAACTTTGAAAAGTAGAGTATGGACAGGTTCTGAAGGACTTTATATGCCAAAGAAATTTATGTTAAATCTAGAGGAAACCACTAGAGTTTTTTGCTTTTTTTTAGATTCCTAGCAGAGTTATACCTACATTTTAAGAATTTAAAAAAAAAAATTTGTCCTCTATGTGGAGGATGGATTGAAGGAGACAAATACTTAAAACAAGAACAATAATCAGGAAGCTATTGAAATATTTGGAGAGAGAGATGTGATGAGAGCTTGTATCTCATTGTTGGTAGAATGAATGGAAATAAAAGACTCTAGGTGATGTATGAAAATGATGTGGAGTTATAAACAAAAATATCTGACAACTAATTTGATATATTATAATCAATGAAAGATAATTAGAAATTTGGTCATATCTTCTACAGAAATAGAGAGGTTTGTAAGATAAATAAGTGTGGGATAAGTAAAGAACCTGACTGAACTTTAATAAAGATAGGAAGGACAGGAGCTAGACTTTTCAAAGCTCAGATGAAGGAACTCTATCAAAATAAATTCATAAGTCTCTATATCTTGATCTTAGAGAGTTGTCCAGATCACTGAGGGGTTAAGTAACTTGCCTACTATCATACAGCCATTATAAGTCAGAAGTGGAAGTGCTACAGTGCCTCTCATGATATTTAATTTTCTAAAACATAAAATAAATAGCATGTAGTCTTTTTCATGGTCCTAGTATCTATTTTGTTTTCTGGAACACTAATACTATTTGGGGGTATAAGAAGATTATTTACTTAACTCCATTGATTTTTGCTTTAAAATACAAGGCTAAAATGATCTCCAGATTTAACTTGAGGAAGTAATTTCTTCCTCAGGACATTTTGGCATTTTTTGGCAGGAATCTTGAATTGCCTTTCTCCTCCCTATCCCTGCCCCCACTTCATCCTGTTTTCTTTCTCTGGGGCACACATCAGGGACCATCCATTAGTCTCAGATGCACATAATCATGATCAATTTCCTGCAATTGTAAAAGTGTGGAAGGGTGTTGTTGACCCTTAGCCTTCTATTTCTTTTTTTTTTCTCTTTCCAATGATGGTATTTTCCTCCTTATCTGTAATAGTAACTGGAATCTAACTATGAAATAGGAAGTGAAGGGACAAACAGAATACCTCTACATATAATGTTATACAATGAATGTCTCATTGGTTGCTGTTGTTACATTGTTTTAGCTCTCATTTCCCTGGTACTTGTGATGTGATGGAAATTGTGGGAACTCAAATTCATTTTATTAGGTATTCTCTCAATGCTATAGAACTAAAGAAATGTTACTTTCTTTTAAATGCCAAGCCTGACTATTTCATAAAGAATGAATCCTTCCTAGAAAATCCCTCTTCCTTCACTCACAAAATAAATTAACTATTGCCTGAAAGTCTTAGCTCTAAAAGAACAATTTCATTTTTGATAGTTCTCAGTACACCAGACCATCTAGCATTTCATGAAGAAGAACAAGTTGAATGCAGAATAACAACAAACAGTTTTTACTTCTTTTTCTTCATTTTTCCCCCTTTACCCATTATAGCCCTAAAAATGTAGTTTTCTATCTCCATTCTCTTTCTCTTCTTCTGTCTCTCTTTTCTCTGTCTCTGTCAGTCTCTCTCTCTCTCTCTCTTTCTCTCTCTCTCTCTCTCTCTCTCTCTCTCTCAGAAAACTGCCTAATAAAACCCCCAAACTTTTGGCTTCCTCCTTTTTAGAGAGAATGGACTGTATTTTCAATTAAGCAGTAAAATCATTAGCTTGTACAGGTGTTATGAATCAAGCAAAAGGGAGAGTCGAATAATGCTAAAGATATAACCTAATTTCGCTATAAAAAAAGTTTGTCATTAGGTAGATAAGGCTTTCTTTGAATTACATTATGTTGCTAAAATATGATATAATTACATTATATTACTAAAACCATAATGTCATACATATGGCAGTAGAAGTAATGGATTAACATAGCAGCAGTCAACTCATAACATGTTTCTTGGTCTCCATCTCTGTTTCTACTCTGTATCTCTGGGTATTTCTTTCTCTGTCTCTGTGTATTTCTTTTTCTGTCTCCTCTTTCTATTTGGCTCTTTCCCTGTCTGTCTCTTTCTTTAGCTCATTCAAAATGCCTCTTGTATCCATCTTCTCTCCACTTTTCATCACTACTGTTATCACTTTAGCTTAAGAGATTTACTTCATACCCAGATCATTTTGATTGTCCCCATATTTTTAGTTTCTCTAATCTCTATATCTTTAAATTAATAGCCATTCTCCAATTGATAAATGGTCAAAGGATATGAACAGACAATTTTCAGATGAAGAAATTGAAACTATTACCACTCACATGAAAGAGTGTTCCAAATCACTATTGATCAGAGAAATGCAAATTAAGACAACTCTGAGATATCACTACACTCCTGTCAGATTGGCTAAGATGACAGGAAAAAACAATGATGAATGTTGGAGGGGATGCAGGAAACGGGGACATTGATGCATTGTTGGTGGAGTTGTGAACGAATCCAGCCATTCTGGAGAGCGATCTGGAATTATCCCAAAAAGTTATCAAACTGTGCATACCCTTTGATCCAGCAGTGTTTCTATTGGGCTTATACCCCAAAGAGATACTAAAAAAAGGAAAGGGACCTGTATGTGCCAAAATGTTTGTAGCAGCCCTGTTTGTAGTGGCTAGAAACTGGAAAATGAATGGATGCCCATCAATTGGAGAATGGCTGGGTAAATTGTGGTATATGAATGTTATGGAATATTATTGCTCTGTAAGGAATGACCAGCAGGATGAATACAGAGAGGCTTGGAGAGACCTACATGGACTGATGCTAAGTGAGATGAGCAGAACCAGGAGATCATTATACACTTCGACAACGATATTGTATGAGGATGTATTCTGATGGAAGTGGATTTCTCTGACAAAGAGACTTAACTGAGTTTCATTGGAGAAATGATGGACAGAAACAGCTACACCCAAAGAAGGAATACTGGGAAATGAATGTGAACTATTTGCATTTTGATTTTCTTCCCGAGTTATTTTTACCTTCTGAATCCAATTCTCCCTGTGCAACAAGAGAACTGTTTGGTTCTGCAAATATGTATTGTATCTAGGATATACTGCAACATGTTTAGCATATATAGGACTGCTTGCCATCCTGGGGGGGGGGGGGAGGGGGGAGGGAGGGGAAAAAACGAAACATAAGTGATTGCAAGGGATAATGTCGTGTAGAAATTATCCTGGCATGGATTCTGTCAATGCGAAGTTATTATTAAATAAAATAAAATTTATTATAAAAAAAAAAAAATTTTTTTGCTTTTGCTTAATCTGAGATGAGGTTGGCTGCCCCTGCTTTTTTTACTTCACCAGAAGCATAATAGATTCTGCTCCAGCCTTTTACCTTTATTCTGTATGTATCTCTCTGTTTTAAATGTGTTTCCTGTAAACAACATATTGTAGCATTCTGACTTTTGATCCAGTCTGCTATCCACTTCTGCTTAATGGGAGAGTTCATCCCATTCACATTTACAGTTAAAATTACTAATTCTGTATTTCCTGCCATCTTATTATCCCCAGATTATGCTTTTCTTTTTCTTGCCCCCTAAACTCTCTTTCCCAGTTTTAAACTAGTGTGCCCCACTTGTATCCTGCTGCTCACCCTCTTTAGGATCCCTCCTTCCCCTCTTTGAATCTCTTCCCCTTCCTTGTAGCCTTCCCTTATTACTCTTTTCCTTTTCCCTTTCCTTCTCCCCCTTTTTAATGAGGTGAGAGAAGATTTTCTGTAAAACAAGTATGTCAATTATTTTCTCTTTGAGCCAACTCTGATGAGAGTAAGATTCAAACAATGTTCCTGCCCCTCTCTAAATTCCCTTAGATATTATAGGTTTCCTTTGGCACTTCATGGGATGTAGTTTCTTTCTTTTTATCCCCCTTTCCCTCTTTTCTGACAGTATCCCCTTTCTATTTCTACTTCTCTTTTATATTATATCAGTAAAATCAAATTATATATGTAGTCTTTTTGTCTATCCACAACAGAAATACAGGTCTCAAGAGTTCCTTTTACTTTTTTTCTGCTTTTCTTTTTGAGTTCTGTGGTTGTAGATCAAATTTTTTGCTTAGATCTGTTTTTTTTTTCCTTAGAAACAGATGGAATTCATCTGTTTCATTAAATGTCCATCTTCTTCCCTGGAAGAAAATGCTCAACTTGGCTGGATAGTTTATTCTTGGCTCCATTCCAAGTTCTTTTGCCTTTTGGAATATCAGATCCCAGGCCCTTCACTCTTTTAATGTGGAGGCAACCAGATCTTGGGTGATCCTTATTGTGGCACCTCGGTATTTGAATTGTTTTTTCTGGTTGCTTGTAATATTCTTTGCTTAATCTGATAGTTCTGAAATTTGGTCACAATATTCCTTGGAGTTTTTATTTTAGGGTCTTTTTCAAAAGGTGTATGATGAATTCTTTCAATGCATATTTTACCTTCTGATTCTATTATATCTGGACAGTTATCTTTGATGATTTGCTGGAAAACAGTATCTAGGCTCTTTTTTACTCATAATTTTCAGAAAGTCCAATAATCCTCAGATTATCTCTCCTAGATCTATTTTCCAGGTCTGTCATTTTTCCAAGTAGATATTTGATGCTTTTTTCTAATTTTTCATTTTTTTGGCCTTGCTAGACTGATTCTTGATGTCTCAATGAATCATTGATTTCTATTTGTTCAGTTCTGATTTTTAACAAGTTATTTTCTTCATTAGCTTTTTTTACTTCTTTCTGTATATGTCCAATTGAGTTTTTAAATGAGTTGTTTTTCTCTATGTAATTCTTTTGTATTTCACTAATTTTTTTGTGTGTGAATTATTTTCTTTTTCCAATTCACAAATCCTACTTTCTTCAGAATTCTTTATCTTTTCCCATTTACAAGTTCTGTTTCCCTGCACTTCCTGGGAATTTTTTACCTTTTCCAATTCATATTTCAGGAAGTTGTTACTTTCTTGAATAGCTTCTCTTTCCTTTCCCCATTTTTCTTCTAACTCTCTTTTGAGACTTTTAATGGTCTCTTCTAGGAGAGTGTCATGTGAAGGGGGCCAGATAACACTTACCTTTGGGGTATTGTCTGGAGACTGCTTGCTATTAGTCTCCTCGGAGTTGCAAACCTGCTCTTTTTCTGTATAGAAGCTATTGATCATCCTTTTGATATTTTTACTCATTTTTAAAGCCTTTAGGGTCTGCCTTCAGGGTAAGGAGCTTTCCAGCTTTCCTTTGCAAACCAGTGAAATGTATAAGCAGGCTGCAAAGAGCAGCAATTTTGGGGAGTGCTCTGGGAAAAGTCCCCCCACCTCCCAACAGGAAGTGATTCAGAATTGACAGAGCTACAGAAATGACCAGTGGAGAACCCCACTTTGTGGCTTAATAACTGTCCTAAGCCTAGAGACTAAGCAGTGAAAGTGTCACTATCCCAGGCCAAAGCCCACCATGGGCTGTGGATTTTAGCAGCTGACCAGCGAATAGCCTCCCATAGACCTGAATTGTCTCTGCCCTGGAAACAAGTCACACTGTGGAAGTTCTATTGTCCTAGGCCAAGCCCCCCATTGTGCAGACTAGAGGATGCCCAGGCTGTGTCCCCCTTGCCATGCAGGTTCTTAACTGCCCCAAGGAAAAGCCTGGTACTACAGGTTGGGGCTGCACAGGTGTGCTGTGATCTGTGCTGAGTCATTTAGCTTCCTCTTAGGTTCTGGCATTTTTTAGAGTGGCTTTGATTTCTCTGCTGATCTACTGTTTTGCAAGCAGGGCAGAGCAATCAGTCTATGCCAGTATTGTCTCTATAATTTTTCTAACCACAGAGACCACTCCGGCCCAGTCTGCACAATATGCTAGCCTCAGAATGACAGGGAAAAATAATGTAGAATGTTGGACGGGATGTGGGAAAACAAGATACTAATACATTGTTGGTGGAATTGTGGAGACATCCAAGCCATTCTGGAGAGCAATTTGGAACTATGCTCAGAAAGTTATCAAACTGTGCATACACTTTGATCCAGCAGTGTTACTACTGGGCTTATATCCCAAAGGGATCTTAAGGAAGTGAAAGGGACTTGTATGTGCATGAATGTTTGTGGCAGCCCTCTTTGTAGTGGCCAAAAACTGGAAACTGAGTAGATGCCTATCAATTGGAGAATGGCTGAATAAATTGTGGTACATGAACAATATGGAATGTTATTGTTCGAGAAGAAACAATCAACAGAATGATTTCAGAAAGGCCCAGAGAGACTTACATGAACTGATGCTGAGTGAAAATGAGCAGGACCAGGAGATCATTATATACTTCAACAACAATACTATATGATGATCAATGATGGATCTGGCCATCCTCAGCAATGAGATGAACCAAATAAGTTCTAATAGAGCAGTAATGAACTGAACCATCTATACCCAGTAAAAGAACTCTGGGAGATGACTAAGAACCATTACATCAAATTCCCAATCCCTATATTTTTGTCTGCCTGCATTTTTTGATTTTCTTCATAGGCTAACTGTACAATATTTTGGAGTCCAATTATTTTTGTATAGCAAAATAATGGTGTGGATATGTATACTTATTTTGTATTTGATTTATACTCTAATGTATTTAACATGTATTGATCATCCTGCCATCTAGGGGAGGGGGTGAGGGGAAAGAAGGAAAAATTGGAATAAAAGGTTTGGCAATTGTCAATGCTGTAAAATTACCCATGCACATAACTTGTAAATAAAAAGCTTTTAAAATTAAAAAAAAAAAAAAAAACCCAATATGCTAGTCTCTAATTCTCTATCCCTGCCTGTCCCACCCCTCAGGACAAACCTTTTCTGATTAAATTCCAGATTATCTTCGGCTGGTAAGTTGTTGTACTTCTAATCTTCGTGGGTTTTACCAATCAAGCACTGTTTTTCAGACTGAATTTAATAATTGGTCGTGAGGGTATGAGAGAGCTTAGAGTCTCATGTGCCTTCTCCACCATCTTGGCTCCCCCCACCCCCCCTAATTTTTTTTTCTTTTTTAAGAAGGAGAGTTGGACTGGTTTCTAGTGATTGTGTAAAGCAATAATGTATATAAAACTTTGAAAAGTAGAGTATGGACAGGTTCTGAAGGACTTTATATGCCAAAGAAATTTATGTTAAATCTAGAGGAAACCACTAGAGTTTTTTGCTTTTTTTTAGATTCCTAGCAGAGTTATACCTACATTTTAAGAATTAAAAAAAAAAAAATTTGTCCTCTATGTGGAGGATGGATTGAAGGAGACAAATACTTAAAACAAGAACAATAATCAGGAAGCTATTGAAATATTTGGAGAGAGAGATGTGATGAGAGCTTGTATCTCATTGTTGGTAGAATGAATGGAAATAAAAGACTCTAGGTGATGTATGAAAATGATGTGGAGTTATAAACAAAAATATCTGACAACTAATTTGATATATTATAATCAATGAAAGATAATTAGAAATTTGGTCATATCTTCTACAGAAATAGAGAGGTTTGTAAGATAAATAAGTGTGGGATAAGTAAAGAACCTGACTGAACTTTAATAAAGATAGGAAGGACAGGAGCTAGACTTTTCAAAGCTCAGATGAAGGAACTCTATCAAAATAAATTCATAAGTCTCTATATCTTGATCTTAGAGAGTTGTCCAGATCACTGAGGGGTTAAGTAACTTGCCTACTATCATACAGCCATTATAAGTCAGAAGTGGAAGTGCTACAGTGCCTCTCATGATATTTAATTTTCTAAAACATAAAATAAATAGCATGTAGTCTTTTTCATGGTCCTAGTATCTATTTTGTTTTCTGGAACACTAATACTATTTGGGGGTATAAGAAGATTATTTACGTAACTCCATTGATTTTTGCTTTAAAATACAAGGCTAAAATGATCTCCAGATTTAACTTGAGGAAGTAATTTCTTCCTCAGGACATTTTGGCATTTTTTGGCAGGAATCTTGAATTGCCTTTCTCCTCCCCTATCCCTGCCCCCACTTCATCCTGTTTTCTTTCTCTGGGGCACACATCAGGGACCATCCATTAGTCTCAGATGCACATAATCATGATCAATTTCCTGCAATTGTAAAAGTGTGGAAGGGTGTTGTTGACCCTTAGCCTTCTATTTCTTTTTTTTTCTCTTTCCAATGATGGTATTTTCCTCCTTATCTGTAATAGTAACTGGAATCTAACTATGAAATAGGAAGTGAAGGGACAAACAGAATACCTCTACATATAATGTTATACAATGAATGTCTCATTGGTTGCTGTTGTTACATTGTTTTAGCTCTCATTTCCCTGGTACTTGTGATGTGATGGAAATTGTGGGAACTCAAATTCATTTTATTAGGTATTCTCTCAATGCTATAGAACTAAAGAAATGTTACTTTCTTTCAAATGCCAAGCCTGACTATTTCATAAAGAATGAATCCTTCCTTGAAAATCCCTCTTCCTTCACTCACAAAATAAATTAACTATTGCCTGAAAGTCTTAGCTCTAAAAGAACAATTTCATTTTTGATAGTTCTCAGTACACCAGACCATCTAGCATTTCATGAAGAAGAACAAGTTGAATGCAGAATAACAACAAACAGTTTTTACTTCTTTTTCTTCATTTTTTCCCCCTTTACCCATTATAGCCCTAAAAATGTAGTTTTCTATCTCCATTCTCTTTCTCTTCTTCTGTCTCTCTTTTCTCTGTCTCTGTCAGTCTCTCTCTCTCTCTCTCTTTCTCTCTCTCTCTCTCTCTCTCTCTCTCTCAGAAAACTGCCTAATAAAACCCCCAAACTTTTGGCTTCCTCCTTTTTAGAGAGAATGGACTGTATTTTCAATTAAGCAGTAAAATCATTAGCTTGTACAGGTGTTATGAATCAAGCAAAAGGGAGAGTCGAATAATGCTAAAGATATAACCTAATTTCGCTATAAAAAAGTTTGTCATTAGGTAGATAAGGCTTTCTTTGAATTACATTATGTTGCTAAAATATGATATAATTATATTATATTACTAAAACCATAATGTCATACATATGGCAGTAGAAGTAATGGATTAACATAGCAGCAGTCAACTCATAACATGTTTCTTGGTCTCCATCTCTGTTTCTACTCTGTATCTCTGGGTATTTCTTTCTCTGTCTCTGTGTATTTCTTTTTCTGTCTCCTCTTTCTAGTTGGCTCTTTCCCTGTCTGTCTCTTTCTTTAGCTCATTCAAAATGCCTCTTGTATCCATCTTCTCTCCACTTTTCATCACTACTGTTATCACTTTAGCTTAAGAGATTTACTTCATACCCAGATCATTTTGATTGTCCCCATATTTTTAGTTTCTCTAATCTCTATATCTTTAAATTAATATCCATACTTCATGCAGCTAGGCATGGCAATAGATAAAATGCCAGCCTTGGAATAAGGAAATTCTGAGTTCAAATCCAGCCTAATATATTTCTCAGCTGTGTGACCCTGGACAAGACAAGACACTTAACTGGCTTTGCCTCCATTCCCTCATGTATACAATGATCTGGAGAAGGAAATGATAAACCACTCTTTGCCAAGAAAACCCAAATGGGGTCACTAAGACTTGGACATGACTGAAAAAATTAATGAACCACAATCCATATTTCACATGCTGCAAGATTACTCTTTCTTTTTCTTCACATGGCTTGCTCAAAACCTATCAATTGGATTTTGGATAAAATACAATTATTGGATAAAGTATCAAGTTGAGTATTCAAGTTTCTCTATATTTCACCTTTCCAGAATAACCAAACTAAGTATGCTTCATCTTCCCAATCCAGACTTCAACAATTTTTTTTATATCATCCTTCTGCAAAGAAAAATTTTAATTGCTGTAGAATGGAAATGGGATCACAGAATCAAATAAGATGTCAGAACATTCAACAAATTGGGAAGCATTGTGATAAATTTCTCCAAGTAATAATTGCTTGAATGTCATATGGAAGCAAACTTGAATTCAACATAAGGAAAATATTCATCATTAATTTAATTCAACAAACACTTATTCAGCACTTCTCAACTGTTCAAGGTCTTAGGCTAAGCAGCTCTTAGCAATTAACTTTTTTAAAATTTCTGCCATCTCAGGTAGTAAGTTCAAAATCACTAAAAGTTTTCACAAAGGGAGGATGATTACTATTTGTTGAACATAGAAAATGATGTGGGACAGTGGAAAGAGCACTTGATTTAACTTAGAATAAGAGAACTTGGATTTATGCTTGCATTGTATGCTTGCTGAGAGAAAGTATTGTGTATTGGCTAGAGAGTATATTTTGAATCCAAGAAAGTGTGAATTCAACTTTTGCCTCATATATATTGGTTATGTGACCTTCCACAAATCATCTTATCTTGCATTTTTCAAGGCAAGTAGCATTATAAATTTCAAAGGAATGTCAATCTGCATATTTTCCATATACCAATTTTGGTATATGCAGAATTTCCATCTACCAATGGGAAAGATAATCCCCTATCCCTATCCCTATCCCTACCCTTATCCCTATCCCTATTTCTGTCTTTACTCCTTTATTCCTGTATTATCATTACCAAATAATTTGACCACTTTTGGCCTCAGTTCCCTCATCTACAAATTAAGTGTTGGACTAGATGATTTGGGGGGTCTTTTCCAGATCAAAATGTATGTTATAGAAGTGATTTAGACTTTGGGCACATATCGAATGAAATAAACCTTGGATTGCTTTGAATTATAAGGTTCTATAATGCCAAAGACTTCTTTTCAGAGCTCCAAATCCAATAAATCTTGATTGTTCTGCTATCTCTTTTGCCTGAAATCTATAGAAAAAGGCACCTGCAGAAAGAGAAGAAAAGAGAAAAGACAGAGAGACACACACGGAGACAGAGAGAGAGAATACATGAAAGAGCGCTCTACAGAAGAAACATATATTCAAATCAGCTCCAGATAATGCTTAAAATATCTGAGAACATCTAAATATTTAGAATGTCTTGGATCTAGAATCCCTATATTTAGGGACTAAAGCAATTGAACAAATGATGTTATTGATTTTTTTTTCCTTCCATAAATGATTATTTCTAGGGAGGCAATAGGGAGGCTCTATTATACTGTCATTCCCAAGAGCTTTGTTGAAAGAAATATTCTTCTTTTAGGGTTTTTGTCCATATTAATGAGGCAAAACTCAGGACACAGAGAATTAAAAATAGGTTATAATAAGTATTTCAACGTAGTAACATATTAATTGACTGATCACTAAAGTTGATTAATTGATTCAAGGTGAGGAGAGCTTTTAAGAGAATTAACATAGGTCCACCTAAGCAAAAGAGGTTGGATTTTTGCATCTCATCTGGTTCCCTAGGTAGCAAGGATGTGACAATTTGCAGATAGGAGTATATAACAAAGACAGGTAATACAAAAAGCTGAAGACGGTCTCTCTTTCCTCACTGGAACCTCCCCCAACATGGACTGATAAACAGCACTGGGGACAATGGGATATGGCGTCAACAAAACTTTCTAACATTCTCTCCAAATTGCTATGAACTTCCAAACTCTTGTTAACCAAGTTCATAGAAGCACAAGGTTAGCACTTAGTATAACCCATTTAAGTCACCCTTCTAATGTATTTTGTTTTGACTCTCTCTTTCCTGTAGGACTTAGATGAATGTGGCTAATTACTTTTTAATTTTGTTTTGTTTTATGTTGTTTTTAGTAGCCTATCTTTTCCATTGATGTTGTAGTGACTGTAGGGCTGAACAACCTTGACAATTATGAGGAATCATTCAGTTCAATATAAGTATTCATTTCTTTAAAATTTGAATTTCCTTTCAAATGGGATAAGAAGTATTCTAGTCATATAATTTTAAAGTTAGAAGAGATCTCAGAGGGTATATAACCCAACTTATCCTTACCCACAATATGAATCACAATTACAAAATTTTCTGGCAAGTAGTCATCCATCAACGTGGAGAACTCACTCCTACATTGAGAAATTGCATTATAATGCTACATAGGTCTAAAGTATTTAAGTAAAGGTTAGATGGTCATAAATCCATATAAATTCATTGGATGAAGATTTAGGCATTATCCAGCTTGACCTCCTCATCTGATTTTAAATTGAGGATTATTTCCATAGTATTAGTTTTATTCTAATTTGAATGGTATAGATGATCAATCGATAAAAATGTACTACCGCATACTCAGTGAGATTCAAAGCAGAAACTGGTCCTCAAGAAGCCTACATTCAATCAGAGGAGATAATATATATACGTCCATGTGTAAATATGTACAGAATAAGTATAATAAATTTTAAGAAGAAAAGTGGATCCCAATTAGGTGGATCCAAGAAGGCTTCATGTAGAACATGGTACTTAAGCAAAATTTAAAAGGCAGTAAAGGATTCTGTGAGATGAAAAGGAAAAGAAAATCCCTTCCAGATATAAGTAGCACCAAATATAAAGAGACAGAGATCAAAGATATATTTTCATATGAAATGAAAAGCAAGAAGGACAAGTTGGCCAGATAAATATTAAATTAGATGGATGAATAGGTTGGGAACAGTTTTTGGATAGCTGTAAACGGCAATCAGAATAATTAGTTCTAGAGGCAAGAGAGAGGTATTGCTATTTATTGAGTGGAGAAGTAATATAATCAGATTTTTGTTTATTATTTTATTTTAATTTTTATTAAAACTTTTCATTTGCAAAACATATGCATGGGTAATTTTCCAACATTGACTCTTGCAAAACTTTCTATTCCAAATTTTTCCCTCCCTCTCCCCAATCCCACCTCTAGATGGCAGGCAGTCCAATACACATTAAATATGTTAAAATATGTGTTAAATGCAATATCCAATACATATTTATATAGTTATCTTGCTGTACAAAAAAATTGGATCAAGAAGGAAAAAAAAAACCCTAGAAAGAAAACAAAATGCAAGCAAACAACAACAGAAAGAGTAAAAATGCTATGTTATGGTCCACACTTAGTTCTCACAGTCCTCTCTCTGGGTGTATATGGCTTTCTTCATCACTGAAGAAATTGAACTGGTTTGAAGCATCTCATTGTGGAAGAGAGCCATGTCCATTAGAATTGATCATCATGTAATCTTGTTGTTGCTGTGTATAATGATATCTTGGTTCTGCTAGTTTCACTGAGAATCAGTTCATGTAAGTCTCTCCAGGTCTTTCTGAAATCATGCTGTTGGCCATTTCTTACAGAAAAAAAAATATTCCATAACATTCATATACCATAATTTATTCAGCCTTTCTCCAATTTATGGGCATTTATTCAGTTTACAATTTCTAGTCACTGCAAAACAGGCTGCCAGATATTTTTGCACATGTGGGTCCCTTTCCTTTCTCTAAGATCTCTTTGGGATGTAAGCCCAATAGAAACACTGCTGGGGCAAAGGGTATGCACAGTTTGATAGCTTTTTGAGCATAGTTTTAATTTGCTCTCCAGAATGGTTGGGTCCTTTCACAATTCCAGCAATAATGTATCAGTGTCCCAATTTTCCCACATCACTTCCAACATTTGTCATTATCTTTTCTTGTCATCTTAGCCAATCTCAGAGATGTGTAGTGGTATCTTGGAGTTGTCTTAATTTGTATTTCTCTGATTAATAGTAAGTTAGAGCACCTTTTCATATGACTACAAATAGTTTCAATTTCTTCATCGGAAATTTTTTAATTTATATCCTTTGACCATTTATCCATTGGAGAATAGCTTCACTTTTTATAAATTTGAGTCAATTCTCCATATATTTTAGAAATGAGGCCTTTATCAGAACCTTTGAATGTAAAAACTGTTTTCCTGTTTATTGCTTCCCTTCTAATTGTGTCTCCATTAATTTTGTTTGTATTATTTTAAATTAAAAAGTTTTTATAAAAACAGAATTAATGGAGACACAATTAGAAGGGAAGCAATAAACTGGAAAACAGTTTTTGACCTTTTGTTATTCCAGATTGTTATCTTTTTTTCTAGGTCAGTAAAATAGTTTCTTGGAAGGTTCATTGTTATATCATGAAATAAATAGATAAGTTTAAGTAGTATTGTGAACTTTATTATATTTACTTGAGCTATCCAAGAGTACCTGATATTTTTCCAATTGCTTAGATCTGATTTTATTTGTGTGGAAAGTGTTTTGTGTTTTTACTCATATAGTTCCTGATTTTCCCTTGGCAGCTAGATTTCCAAATATTTTATACTATTGACAGTTATTTTAAATGTAATTTTTCTTTATATCTCTTGTTGTTGGATTTGGTTAGTGATATATAAAAATGCTGATGATTTATATGGAGTTATTTTGTATCCTGCCACTTTGCTAAAATTGTGTATATTTCTGATAATTTTTAGTTGTTTTTCTAGGGTTCTCTAAGTATACCACCATATCATCTACAAAGAGTGATAATTTGGTTTCCTCATTATCTACTCTAATTCCTTTAATTTCTTCTTGTTGTCTTATTGCCAAGGCTAGCATTTCTAATACAATATTGAATAGTAATAGTGATAGTGAGCAACCTTGTTTCACCCCTGTTCTTATTGGGAATGATTCCAGTTCATCCCCATTACATATGATGCTTGCTGATGGTTTTAAATAGATGCTACTGACTATTTTAAGGAAAAGTCCATTTATTCCTATACTCTCAAATGTTTTTAATAGGAATGAATGTTGAATTTTATCAAATGCTTTTTCTGCATCTATTGAGATAATCATATTTTTTTTAAATTTGGTTATTGATATAGTGAATTATGCTAATAGTTTTCCTAATATTGACCGAGCCCAGCATTTCTGGTATAAATTCTATTTGGTCCTGGTGTATTATCCTGGTGATGATTTTCTATAATCTTTTTGCTAATATTTTATTTAACATTTTTGCATCAATTAGGGAGATTGGTCTGTAATTTTCTTTCTCTGTTTCCATCCTACATGGTTTAAGTATCTCTAACATGTCTGTGTTATAAAAGGAATTTGGTAGGACTCCTTCATTGCCTATATTTTCAAATAGTTTATATAGCATTGGGGCTAATTGTTCTTTAAATGTTTAGTAGAATTCACATATAAATCCATCTGGTCCTGGGGATTTTTTCTTAGGGAGTTGATAAATAGCTTGTTCTATTTTTTTTTTCTAAAATGGGACTATTTAAGTGATTTATCATTTGTTAATCTGGGTAATCTATATTCTTGTAGGTATTTCTCCATTTCACTTTGGTTTTCAAATTTATTGGCATAAAGTTGGGCAAAATAACTCCTAATTATTGCTCGAACTTCCTCTTCATTGGTGGAAAATTCTCCCTTTTCATTTTTAAGACTATTTCCTCTTTCTTTTTTCTAATAAAATTAACCAAAGATTTATCTATTTTGTTGGTTTGTTCATAAAACCAGCTTTTAGTTTTATTTATTAATTCTATAGATTTTTACTTTAAATTTTATTAATCTTTTATTTTTAGAATTTCAAGTTTGATATTTGATTAGGGTTTTTTAATTTTTTTTTCTAGTCTTTTTAGCTGCAAGCCCAATTCATTGATTTCTTCCTCTGTTTTATGCAAATCAGTATCTACAAATATAAAATTTGCCCTTATTAGTGCTTTGGCTGCATCGCACAAATTTTTGTATGTTCTCTTATTATTATCATTCTCTTGGAAGGAATTATTAATGGTGTCTATGATTTGCTGTTTCATCCATTTAAGATGAGATTATTTAATTTCCAATTCCTTTATGGTCTATTTTCCCCTGGCCTTTTATTGCATCATGATCTGAAAAAATGCATTTATTATTTCTGCCTTTCACATTTGATTTCGAGGTCTTTATGTCCTAATATATCATCAATTTTTGTATAGGTTCCATGAATTGCTTTCAGTCTCCATTCATTTTTCTCCAAAGATCTATCATATATAACTTTTCTACTATTCTATTTATCTCTTTTACTTCTTTCTTATTTATTTTGTGTTTTGATTTATCTAGTTCTGAGAGAGCAAGGTTGAAATCTTCCTTTATTATAGTTTTGATGTTTATTTCTTCTTGCAGCTCTCTTAACACTTCCTTTAGGAACTTAGATGCTATACTCTTTGGTGCATATATGTTTAGTATTAATATTGCTTTATTATCTATGGTATCCTCTAACAAGATATAGTTTCTTCATTGTCTTTTAATTAGATCATTTTTTTTTTTTTGTTCTTTTTTCATCTGAGATCAGGATGGCTTACCTCTGCTGTTTTTTACTTCACCTGAAACATAATAGATTCTGTTCCAGCCTTTACCTTTACTCTGTATGTATCACTCTGCTTCAAAAGTATTTTTTTTTTGTAAACAACATATTGTAGGGTTCTGGATTTTATCCAGTCTGCTATCTGCTTCCACTTTAGGGGGGAATTCACTTCATTCACATTTACAGTTAAAACTACTAATTCT
The DNA here is from genome assembly GCF_016432865.1 of Antechinus flavipes. Lineage (NCBI taxonomy): Eukaryota > Metazoa > Chordata > Mammalia > Dasyuromorphia > Dasyuridae > Antechinus > Antechinus flavipes. Next base: position 302,638,171 of record NC_067399.1, on the reverse strand, counting down.
TTATTTCCTGCCATCTTATTTACCCCAAATTATACCTTTCTGTTTCCTTTTCCCCTTTGCTCCTCCCCAATATTTTACTTTTGAATACCACTTGCTTCCAGCAGCCCTCCCTCTTTAGAGCCCCTCCCCTGTTCTTATACTTTCCCCCTACTATTTGTGTTTTCTTTCCTATTAGCCTGCCCCTTCCTTTTTCTTCATTCTCCTCCCACTTTCCTATAAGAGAAGTTTCTTTGAGTAACCAAATAGGTATTCTCTCTTTGAGCCAAATATGATGCGAGTAAGAGTTATGCCATTGTTATCCCCCTCCCTTCTTTCTTTCAATTATAATAGATTTTCTTTACCTCCTCCTGAGATGTATTTTCTCTCATTTTTTTTTATTTTAAGAGTAAAATCAAATTATACATGCACTCTCTATGTATACCCATAACAGAAATACAGTTTTCAAGAGTTCTTTTCTTTTTACTTTTTTGTGCTTGTCTTGAATTCTATATTTAGAGGTGATTTTGTTGTTGTTGTTTAGCTCTGGTATTTTCATCAATAATAAATGGAATTCACCTTTTTCATTGAAGGTGTGTCTTCTTCCTTGGAAGAAAATGCTCAGTTTAGCAGGATAGTTTATTCTTGCCTTCATTTCAAGTTCCTTTGCTATTTAGAATATAAGATTGCAGGATCTTCTATCCTTTAAGGTGGAAGCTGTTATATTCTGGGTAATCCTTATTGTGGCTCCTTGATATCTGAATTTTTTTTCGAGCTGCTTGTAATATTTTTTCCTTGTTCCAGTAGTTCTGAAATTTAGCCATAATGTTCATTGGAATTTTAATTTTGAGGTCTCTTTCAGGAGGTGTTTGGTCAATTCTTTCAATGGCTATTTTATATTGTGTTTCTATGACATCAGGGAAGTTCTCTTTGATGATTTCCTAAAAAATATTCTCAGGTTCTTTTTTTCATCATGGTTTTCAGAAAGTCCAATGATCCTTAAATTTTCTCTCCTAGATCTGTTTTCCAGGTCAGTTGTTTTCCCAAGTAGGTATTTTACTGTTTCTTTATTTTTTAGAGTTTATTTTCAGTTTTGCTTGACTGATTTTTGATGTCTCATTTAGTCAGTTCATTTCCATTTGTTCAGTTTTCATTTTAGTGAATTATTTTTTTTCATTTTTTAAACTTTTTTTTTACTACTTTATGTATGAGGCCAATTGAATTTTTAAATGAGTTATTTTCATCTGAATTTCTTTTCCATTTCACAAATAATGTTTTTAAGAGTTTATTTTCTTTGTTCATTTCACATATTCCGTTTTTCTGGGAGTTGTTTTCTTTTTTCCACTTTATTAAATCTATCTTTTAATGAGTTATATGTTTTTTTTTTTTCCATTTCACTAAGCATATTTTGTAGTGAATTTCCTTCAGATAATTCCTGCATTATCTTTTCCAAACCCTCTTGCAAAATTTTCATTTCCTTTCCCCATTTTTCTTCTAGCTCTCTTTTAACTTACTTTTAAATTTCTTCTAGGAGAGCCTTTGTGTGATGGGGACCAATTTATATCACCTTTTGCAGCTTCATCTGGAGACACCTACTTTTAGTGACCTCAGGATTTGAACTCTTTTTTTTCTCTTTCACCATAAAAACTATCTATGATCTAAGCTCTTTATATATATATATTCATTTTTTTTTAAAGTTGAGATCTGTTTTTAGGACAAGGGAGGTTGTCCAAGCTTCTGGGTATTTTGGGATTCACTATTTACATTTTGTGTTTGTGTTGGCTATTTTATGATTTCTCTGCAGATATACTGGCTTGCAACCAGGGCAGAGTAGCCAACACTGCTATAGATTCCTCCCTGTAGATTCTCCACTACATAGAGCTTTGCACTGCCTTGGGACTCTGTGTTGCCTGTGCTCAGCATTTGTGCTGGGACTGCTTGTGTTTGTCCCAATTCTCTATGTGCCTGATTGAAACAGACCTTTCCTGGTGATCTTCAAAATTGTCTTCTGCTAGTAATTTGTTACACTCCCAATATTCATGGATTCTGTCAATTCAGAATTGATTCAGAGTCTGGATTTGCTAATTAGTCTGAGGGTTGTAGGAGAAAGTCAGAAAGAAACGTGTGGCCTCTCTTCCATCATGACTCTGCCCCAAAGCTTCTAGACTTTTGTTTTAAAACAAACAAAGAAACTTTAGTGGTTATTTGGAAGATATATTGGAATGGTAGAGGCAATGAGAATAGTTGAAATGAAGAAATAAACTAAAGTGGTGGATATCTGAACAGCGAGAAGACAGATCTAAGAGATTTCATGGTAATAAACATGTCATAATTCAGCAATTAATAGATATGTGAGACACTGAAAAGTGAATATTTGAATATAATACCAAGGTTACAAACATATGATGCATGCTTAGAAAAAGAGGGACTTCTTCACAAAAGCAGTGTGAATTTTAGGGAAAAGATAATCTATTCTGCTTTGGACAAACTGAGTTTGAATGTTTATGAGGTATCTTGCTTGGAATACCAAATAGACAGACTATAGTGTTGGACTATAGCTCAAAAGAGGGAATTAGGTTAAACATAAAGATCTGTGAGTCATGATGTAGAAAATAGTTGAAAACATGTAAATTAATAAAATCACCAAGTAAAGGGACTTAGAAAAGAGAATAGATTTCCTAAAAAACAACTTTGAGTATATCTACAACTAAAAGTCATGATAGGGGTGATGGTCAGTTGATCAGTCAATAAACATGCATTTATTAAATATTTCCTAAATGCCAAGTATCCAGGATACAAAAAAGGCCCTGTTCTCAAGGATCTCACAGATTAGGAACAGACAACTCACAAACAACTACATAAAAATCCAACTATACACAGGAAAATTTAATGTGTTCTAGAGATAACCAATTAACAGAATTAAGATGAATTGGTTTAGCTGGGACTTGAAGGAAGTAAAGGGTGAAGATCAAAGCATGAGGAGCAACTAGTGAAGATTTCCAGGATTGGGAAATAAAGTGTCATGCGTGAACAATATGAAGACCACTATCATTGGGTCACAGAATACATATGACTTGGGGTGGGATGGGAGGAGTAAAAAGTGTAAGAAGACTGGAAATGTGAAGGGGGCAGGATATGAATGAAATCCTTCAAATCCTAAACAGACATTTTACATTTTATTCTAGAAGTGATAGGGAGCTGGAATTTATGGAGTAGAGGGTGACATGATTGAATCTGTACTTTAAGAAGACCATTTTAATAACTGAGTGGAGGATGGATTAGAATAATAATAAGAGAGTTGGCAGATAAATCAACAAAAGACTATCACAATAGTTCACTAATAAGGTGAAATGATGTGAGCTTGCCCTAGATTCTTGGTAGTATCAAAAAATAGAAGATAGCATATGTAAGAGATATTATGAAAGCACAATTGTCAGGCCATGGCAATATATTGGATAATAGAAGTGAAAGACTGAGAAGTAAAAGGCAACATCTATATTGTCAATTCGTGTGATTTGGAGCATTGTGGTACTTTCAACAATGATAGCAGAGGGAATGAGAAGGGGATAAAAGAGAAGCTCACCTTTCATCATATGAGTTTATGATATTAAATTAGAAATGTCTTATAGGCAGTTGAAGATGTAAATTTAGGCATCAAAAGAGAATTTTGGACTGGAAAAGTAGATTTGAGAATCATCAGCGTAAAAATGATAATTGAATACAAGGTAGATGATGAAATTACCAAGTGAAATCATGTATAAGGAAAAGACAAACTATCTATTGTTAGCCTTTTATGTTCTAGATGAAGATCCAGTATAAGGAAACTAATGAGGTGTGGTCAGGTAAGTAAGAAGAGATCCAGGAGAGAGTACTATATAAAAATTATATATATAAAAAAAAGAAAGTGAAGAACAACTCAAAGGCTGTATAAAGTTCAACAAGCATAATGACTAAGAAAACATCATTAAATTTGGCAGTTGAGAGACTTTTAGTAATCTTACCAAATTCATTGAATGATAAGATCAAAAGCTCTAAAGTAGAAAGTTTAAAGAGCAAGAGGAAAGAAAGTAAAGGCACTTTTAAGTAGAATGAGAAGAAGAGTTCTAGGTGTGGAGCCAAGATGGCAGGGAAAGTCAGGAAGTGCTTGGGTTCTCCCAGGCTCCATGGAAAACCACATGAAACCAAGCTCCTGAAGCAAGTCTGATGGAATGGAACCATTCTCTATCTCAAGGGAGTCTGAAAAAAATTGCAAGAAAGTTCAGTCTAATCGGAGTGAAAAAGGTTTTCAGTTCAGCTGAGATAGAGTCAGGGAAAGCCTGTGAGAGGGTTTTAATCACAACAAATAAAAAACCTCAATTCTGGTTCAGTAGAGCAATATAGGGCAGCTTCAGGCAAATTCTGGAAAATCAGGGGTTTTTTTTTTTTTTGTTTTTTTTTTTTATTGAACAGAGCAGGCAAAGCTACCCCTTACAAACATAAGAGATGCTGTACACAGAACCCAAGCTCAGAACAGCAAAGAAAATTTAGGACAATTACATCTTTGCCCCAGGAGCAGAGCGTCACCTTAAAAGTAAAAGAGAAAGAGAGAGAGAGACAGAGAGAATACAAAAAGAAAAGGAAATGAGCAAGAAACAGAAAAGAACCTTGACTATAGAAAGCTACTATGGTTACAGGGCAGACCAAAACAGAAGTTCAGACTCCACAGAAGAAATCTCAAAGAGTGCGATAAATTGGTCTCAGTCCAAGAGCCTTCTTGGGAAGTCTTTAATGACTTTAAAAGGCAAATCAGAGAGATAAAAGGAAAAAAAAGAGGGAAAAAATGAGAGATATACATGAGAGAGTCAACAGTTTGGAAAGGAAGAGAAAAAATGATGAAAACAACTCCTTAAACAGTAGAATAAACCAAATGAAAAAAGAGATAACTGGAGAAAATCACACATTAAAAACTAGAACAGGGCAAATAGAAGCTAATGACTTTGTGAGACAGAAAAAAAAATCAAACAAATTCCAAAAAATGGAAAAATGGAAAAAACATGAAAATATGAAATACCTCATCAGTAAAACAGCCAACCTGGAAAATACATGTAGAATAGACAATGTAAAAGTTTTTGGCCTATCTGAAGGCCATGATCAACAAAAGAGTCTGGATAACATTCTACAAGAGGTCTTTAAGGAAAACTGCCCCAATATTCTAGAAACAGAGGGGGAAAATAACTCATTGAAAGAATCCTTCTATTACCTCTTGAAAGAGGTCCCACAAGGAAAACCCCAAGAGACATTGTCACAAAACTTCAAAACTATAATCTCATGGGAAAAAAAAAATTTGCAAAAAGAAAAAAAAATCAAATATCAAGGAGCAACAGTTGGGATTACCCAGGATTTGGCAGATTCTACAATAAAGAATAGGAGGGCTTAGAATACCACCCAGGAAGACAAAGAACCTGGAGTTACAACCAAGAATTAGCTATCCAGTGAGACTCGTTATCATCTTTCATTGAAGAAGATGGATCTTCAATGAAGTAAGAGACTTTCAATCACTTCTATTGAAAAAAACAGAACTAAACAGGAAATTTAATCTACAAATATATATAAAGAGGAGAATATATATACATATACATTTAAACAGTTTTAATATTTATATTATATTCCTAGGTAGGAAAACAATATCTATAATTCTTGCAAATTGTGTCTGACACTGGAGCAGACCAAGGGACAAAGGGAGGCATGGATTGAAGGTGTGGCTGTGAATGGACTCTGATGTGATGGCATCAAAGAAATAGACACTAAGAAAAAGGAAACAGTCTCTACTGAAAAAGTTGGAAAGAGAGGGTATAATGAAGAGGTGAAAAAGAACTATTACAATGGAGGAAAAGAAAGAAGAGGGATGAACATTATCTGATTTCATCAGTTTTAGTTCTAAGAGGAAATAACTTATTCATTCAGTTAGTTGGGTATAGAAATTTATCTAATCCTATAAAGTAGTAGGAGAAAGAGGAAAGGAAAATGAAAGACAAATAGAAGAGAAGGCAGAAACATTAGGACAAAAGGTAAGAGAAGAGAGGAAGAGTTGACAGAAGATAAGGTTGTATGGCAACGGGTAAAAAGAAATACTAGTAAGAAAAGGGACAGGGATGATAGGAGGTAAAGTACTGAGTGGAGTGGGTAAAAAAAAAACAAACAAACAAACAAACAAAAAAAAACCTACAGTATTAAAGACAGGATGGAAAGAGAGCAAAAGGATATATAGGGGATAAAATAGAAAGCAGGGAAATACAGAACTGGTACTCCTTACTATTCATATGAATGCTATGAACTCTCCCATAAAATGGAAACAAATAGCAGAGTGGATTAAAATATAATTGTTGTTTACAAGAAATACATTTGATATAACACATACAGAGTAAAGATAAAAGGCTGGAATAGAACTTATTATGCTTAAGATGAAGTAAAAAAAAAAAAAGCAGGGGTAGCAATTCTGATCTCAAATAAAGGAAAAGTAAAAATAGATTTTATTCAAAGAGATAATGAGAGAAAGTGTATGTTGATAAAGGGTACAGTAAACAACAAAGTTGTAAGGTACTAAATGTATATGCATTAATTAATAGAGATATAAAAACCTTCTAATTAAATGCAGAAACACAAAAATAGTAAATGCTTCCTTTTCAGACCATAATGCAATAAAAATTATGTTCAATAAAGTTCAATAAAGAGCCCAGGAAAGATAGACTAAAAACCATTTGGAAATTAAATAACTTATTTCCAAAGAATGAGTGAGTCAAACAACAAATTGTAGAAACAATTCTTAATTTCATCCAAGAAAATTACAATAATGAGGCAAAATAACAAAACCAATGGGATGCAATCAAAGCAGCTCTTAGGAAAAATTTTATATCTCTAAATAGCTACATAAATAAAGTAGAGAAAGAGGAGATCAATGGATTAGATATGCACCTAAAAAAAGTTAGAAAAAGAACAAATTAAACCACCAATTAAATATCAAGTTATAAATTTCCAGTTTCAAAAGAGATTTATAAAATAGAGACTAAGAAAACTATTGAATTAATAAACAAAATTGAGTTGGTTTTATGAAAAAAATGAAATAGATAAAGCTTTGGTGAATTTGATTGGAAAAAGAAAAGAAAAAAAGCCCCATTGCCAGAATCAAAAAAAAAGGGGTAAACTCACCACAAATGAAAAAGAAAATACAGCAATAATTAGGAACTATTTTGCCCAAGTCTATGGTAGCAAGTCTGACAATCTAACTGAAATAGATGGATATTTTAAAGAATACAAATTGCCCAGGTTAACAGAAGAGGAAATAAACTACTTAAATAGTTCCATTTTAGAAAAAGAAATTGAACAAGTCATTAATGAACTCTGAAAGAAAAAAACATCTCCAGGAACAGATGAATTCACAAATGAATTCTACAAAGCATTTAAAGAACAATTAAGTCTAATATTATGTAAACTATTAGGAAAAATAGGTAAAGAATTAGTACTGCCAAATTCCTTTTATGACAACTTTGGCACTGATACTTAAACCAGGAAGAGCCAAAATAGCAAAAGAAAATTACAGACCAATCTCCCTAGTAAATATTTATGCAAAAATTTAAAATAAAATATTAGCAAAGAGATTACAGCAACTCCTCAGCAGGATAATACACTATGACCAAGTAGGAGTTAGACCAGGTATGTAGGGCTGGTTTAATATGAGGAAAATTGTTACCATAATTGACCATTTCAATAACAAATCCAACAGAAATAATATAATAATCTCAGTAGATGCAGGGAAAAATTGACAAAATACAGTACCCTTTCCTATTTAAAACATTAGAGAGCATAGGAATAAAATGAACTTTGCTTAAAATAATAAACAGTATCTATCTAAAATCTGCAGCAAGTATTATTTTTACTGGATAGAAGCTGGACACATTCCTAAAAAGATCAGCAATGAAACAAGGATTATCACCTCTATTATTCCACATTGTACTAGAAATGTTAGTTTCCCCTAATACCCACAGCCTCAGGGCAGGCTTTGGATTGGGGTAGTGAAATTTTCACTGCTCAGCATATAGCCCCAGGGCAGTTGTTAACCTGCACAGCAGGGTTCTTTGTAGGGCACTTTCCCAGGTTGGCCCTGCAGGCCTGAGTTACTTCTGGTTGGGGAACTCTTTCCCAGAGCAGTCCCGTAGTCACTGCTCTTTGTAGCCAGTTGGCAGGACAGCTTCCCTTCCATACACCTATCATTCCTCTGCAGAGGAAGCTAGTAACCTCCTGGCCCTGAAGGCAGACATTATAGGCTTAAAAAAAAAAAAAAAAAAGAGTAAAAAAATCAAAAGGACAATCAATAGCTTCTATACAGAAAGAGAGCAGCTTTTCAACCTGGAGGAGACTAATAGCAGACAGTTTCCAGACAATTGTGTTGTCTCCAGAAAACACAAAAGTCTCTCCTAGAAGAAACTATTAAAAACCTTAAAAGAGAATTAGAAGAAAAATGGGGAAAGGAAAGAGAAGCTATACAAGAGAGCCTGAAATTTGGATTGGAAAAGGTAAAAAACTCCCAAGAAGTGCAGGGAAACAAAATTTGTGAATTGGAAAAAGAAAATAACTCACTTAAAAAAATTAGTGAAATGGAAAAAAATTCCATAGAGCAAAACAACTCAATTGGACATATAAAAGAAGTAAAAAAAAGCTAATGAAGAAAATAACTCACTAAAAATCAGAACTGAACAAATAGAAATGACTGATTTATTGAGACATCAAGAATCAGTCAAGCAAAACCAAAAAAAAAAAAAAAAAAAAAAAAAGGAAAAGAAAAACTAGATAAGAATGTTAAATATTTACTTGGAAAAACAACAGACCTGGAAAATAGATCTAGGAGAGATAACCTAAGGGTCATGGACTTCCTGAAAATTATGATGAAAAAAAGAGCCTAGATACTATTCTCCAGGAAATCATCAAAGAGAACTGGCAAGAAGTAATAGAACCAGAAGGTAAAATAAGCATTGAAAGAATTCATTGAACACCTTCTGAAAAAGACCCTAAAAAAAACTCCAAGGAATATTGTGGCCAAACTTCAGAGCTATCAGACTAAGAAAAAAATATTACAAGTAGCTAGGAGAAAAACAATTTAAATACCGAGGTGCCACAGTAAGGCTCACTCAAGATCTGGCTGCCTCCACACTGAAGGACTGAGGGGCCTGAAATCTGATATTTCAAAAGTCAAAAGAACTTGGAATGCAGCAAAGAATAAATTACCCAGCTAAGCTGACAATTTTCTTCCATGGAAGAAGGTGGACATTTAATGAAACAGAGGAATTCCATCTATTTCTAAGGAAAATGCCAGATCTAAACAAAAAATTTAATCTCCAACCATAGAACTCAAGAGAAGCAGAGAAAGATAAAAGGAACTCTTGAGAATTGTATTTCTGTTGTGGATATATATAAAGACCACATGTATAATTTGATTTTACTTATATAACATTAAAAAAAAAAAGGTTAGTAGAAATGGAAAGGGGATAATGTCAGAAAAAGGGGAAAGGGGAGATAGAAAAAGGGAAATTACATCCCACAGGGAGGCAAAAAAAAACCCTATCATATCTGAAGGAACTTAGAGAGGGGGAGGAACATTGTGTGAATCTTACTCTCATCAAAATAGGCTCAAAGAGAAAATAATTGACATATTTGTTTTACACAGAATCTTCTCTCACCTCATTAAAAAAGTGGGAGAGGAAAAGGGAAAAGGACAAAGAGTAATAAGGGAAGGATACAAGAAAGGGAAGGGATTCAAAGGGAGGAAGAAGGGAATCCTAAAGAGGGAGAGCTGTGTGATGCAAGTGGAACCCATAAGTTTAGTACTAGGGAAGGGGTGAGGGAGGGGCAAGAAAAAGAAAAGCATAATCTGGGAATATTATGATGGCAGGAAATACAAAATTAGTCATTTTAACTGGAAATGTTAATGGAATGAACTCTCCCATTATGCAGAGGCGGATAGCAGACTGGATCAAACATCAGAACCCTACAATATGTTGTTTACAAGAAACACATTTAAAGCAGGAGATACATACAGAGTAAAGGTAAAAGGCTGGAGCAGAATCTATTATGCTTCAGGTGAAGTCAAAAAAGCAGGGATAGCCATCCTTATATCAGATCAAGCAAAAGCAAAAATTGATCTAATCAAAAGAGATAAGGGAAGAAACTATATTTTGCTAAAGGATACTATAGACAATGAAGCTATATCAATACTAAATTTATATGCACCAAGTGGTATAGCATCTAACTTCCTAAAGGAGAAGTTAAGAGAATTGCAAGAAGAAATAGACAGAAAAACTGTAATAGTGGGTGAGCTCAATCTTGCACTCTCAGAATTAGATAAATCAAACCATAAAACAAAAAAGAAGGAAATTAAAGAGGTAAATAGAATATTAGAAAATTATCTTTGGAGATCTTTGGAGAAAATTGAATGGTGATAGAAAGGAGTATACTTTCTTCTCAGCAGGTCATGGAACCTATACAAAAATTGACAATATATTAGGACATAAAGACCTCAAAATTAAATGCAGGAAGGCAGAAATGCTTTATTTTCAGATCACAATGCAATAAAGACTACATCAACAAAAAATTAGGGGTAAATAAACCAAAAAGTAATTGGAAACTAAATAATCTCATTTTAAAGAAAGATTGGGTGAAACAGCAAATTATACACACAATTAATCATTTCACTCAAGATAATGACAACAATGAGACATCATACGAAAATTTGTGGGATGCAGCCAAAGTAGTAATAAGGAGAAATTTTATAGTCTTATGCAGGGATCCTCAAACTATGGCCCACGGGCCAGATGCAGCAGATGAGCAGGATGTTTATCCCCCTCACCCAGGTCGATGAAGTTTCTTTATTTAAAGGTCCACAAAACAAAGTTTTTGTTTTTACTATAGTCTAGCTCTCCAATAGTCTGAGGGACAGTGAACTGCCCCTTATTCTAAAAATTTGAGGACCCCTTCTAGAGGCTTACTTGGATAAAATAGAGAAAGAAAAGATCAATGAACTGGGCTTACAACTTGAAAAGCTAGAAAAAAAACAAATTAACCCCCCCCCCCAATCAAATACTAAACTTGAAATTTCAAAATTAAAAGGAGAAATTAATAATATTGAAAGTAAAAAGAAAAAAACTATTGAATTAATAAATAAAACTAAGATTTAGTTTTATGAAAAAAAACAATAAAATAGATAAACCTTTGGTAAATCTGATTAGAAAAAAGGAAAGAGGAAAATAAAATTGTTAGTCTTAAAAATGAAAAGGGGGAACTTTCCATCAATGAAGAAGAAAGTAGAGCAATAATAATGAGTTACTTTGCTCAACTTTATGCCAATAAATTGGATAACCTAAGTGAAATGGATGCTATCTCCAAAACTATAGGCTTCCCAGATTAACGGAGGAGGAAGTAAAATGTTCCAATAGTCCCATTTCAGAAAAAGAAATAGAACAAGCTATTTATCAACTCCCTAAGAAAAAATCTCCAGGACCAAAAGGATTTACATGTGAATTCTACCAAACGTTTAAAGAACAATTAGCCTTAATGCTATATAAACTATTTGAAAAAATAGGCAATGAAGGAGTCCTACCAAATTCCTTTTATGACACAGACATGGTACTGATATCTAAACCGGGTAGGTTGAAAACAGAGAAAGAAAATTACAGACCAATCTCCCTAATGAATATTGATGCTAAAATCTTAAATAAGATATTAGCAAAAAGACTACAGAAAATCATCCCGAGGATAATACACCATGATCAAGTAGCATTTATACCAGAAATACAGGGCTGGTTCAATATTAGGAAAACTATCAGTATAATTGGCCATATTAATAACCAGTTTAACAAAAACCATATGATCATCTCAATAGATGCAGAAAAAACATTTGATAAAATGAAACATCCATTCCTATTAAAAACACTTGAGAGTATAGGAATAAATGGACTTTTCCTTAAAATAATCAGTAGCATGTATTTAAAATAATCAGTAACCATCATATGTTTGGGGATAAACTGCAACCATTCCCAATAAGATCAGGAGTGAAACAATGTTGCACACTATCACCATTACTATTCAAAATTGTATTAGAATTGCTAATTTTGGCAATAAGATCTGAGAAAGAGATTTAAGGAATTAGAGTAGGTAATGAGGAAATCAAACTATCACTCTTTGCTGATGATATGATAGTATACTTATAGAACCCCAGAAAGTCTACTAAAAAGCTATTAGAAATAATCTACACCTTTAGCAAGGTTGCAGCATACAATCATATGTAACGGGGGCAAACTGCAACCATTTCCAATAAGATCAGGAGTAAAACAAGGTTGCCCTCTATCACCGTTACTATTTAATATTGTATTAGAAATGCTAGCTTTGGCAATAAGAGTTGAGAAAGAGATTAAAGGAATAAGAATAGGCAATGAAGAAACCAAATTATCACTCTTTGCTGATGATATGATGGTATACTTAGAGAACCCCAGAGATTCTACCAAAAAGTTATTAGAAACAATCTACACCTTCAGCAAAGTTGCAGGATATAAAATAAACCCACATAAGTCATCAGCATTCTTATATATCACTAACAAAACCCAACAGTTAGAGTTACAAAAAGAAATTCCATTTAAAGTAACTACTGATTGTATAAAATATTTAGGAATCTATCTGCCAAGGGAAAATCAGAAACTTTATGAGCAAAACTACAAAACACTTTCCACACAAATTAAGTCTGATCTAACCAACTGGAAAAATATTAAATGCTCTTGGATTGGGCGAGCAAATATAATAAAGATGACAATACTACCTAAATTAATCTACTTATTTAGTGCTATACCAATCAGACTCCCAAAAAACTACTTTGATGAATTAGAAAAAATAACAACAAAGTTCATATGGAAAAACAAAAGGTCAAGAATTTCAAGGGAATTAATGAAAAAAAAAATCAAATGAAGGTGGCCTAGCTGTACCAGATCTAAAATTATATTATAAAGCAGCAGTTACTAAAACCATCTGGTATTGGCTAAGAAATAGACTAGTTGATCAATGGAATAGGTTAGGTTCAAAGGACAAAACAGCCAATAACTTTAATAATATAGTGTTTGACAAACCCAAAGACACCAGTTTCTGGGATAAGAATGCATTATTTGACAAAAATTGCTGGGAAAATTGGAAATCAGTATGGCAGAAACTAGGCATTGACCCACACTTAACACCATACAGCAAGATAAGGTCAAAATGGGTTCATGACCTAGGCATAAAGAATGAGATGATAAATAAATTGGAAGAGCATAGGATAGTTTACCTCACAGACCTGTGGAAGAGGGAGGAATTTATGACCAAAGAAGAATGAGAGATCGCTATTGACCACAACATAGAAAATTTTGATTATATCAAATTGAAAAGTTTTTGTACAAACAAAACAAATGCAAACAAGATTAGAAGGGAAACAATAAACTGGGAAAACATTTTTACAATCAAAGGTTCTGATAAAGGCCTCATTTCCAAAATATATAGAGAATTGACTCTAATCTATAAGAAATCAAACCATTCTCCATTTGATAAATGGTCAAAGGATACGAACAGACAATTCTCAGACGAAGAAATTGAAACTATTTATAGACATATGAAAATATGCTCCAAATCATTATTAATCAGAGAAATGCAAATTAAGACAACTCTGAGATACCACTACACACCTGTCAGATTGGCTAGAATGACAGGGAAAGATAATAGGGAATGTTGGAGGGGATGTGGGAAAACAGGGACACTGATACATTGTTGGTGGAATTGTGAACACATCCAGCCATTCTGGAGAGCAATTTGGAACTATGCTCAAAAAGTTATCAAACTGTGCATACCCTTTGATCCAGCAGTGTTTCTACTGGGCTTATACCCCAAAGAGATACTAAAGAAAGGAAAGGGACCTGTATGTGCCAAAATGTTTGTGGCAGCCCTGTTTGTAGTGGCTAGAAGCTGGAAAATGAAAGGATGTCTATCAATTGGAGAATGGTTGAGTAAATTGTGGTATATGAATGTTATGGAATATTATTGTTCTGTAAGGAATGACCAGCAGGATGAATACAGAGAGGACTGGCGAGACTTACATGAACTGATGCTGAGTGAAATGAGCAGAACCAGGAGATCATTATATACCTCAACAACGATACTGTTTGAGGATGTATTCTGATGGAAGTGGATCTCTTCGATAAAGAGAGCCTTAATTGATCAAAGATGGACAGAAGCAGCTACACCCAGAGAAAGAACACTGGGAAATGAATATAAACTGCTTGCATTTTTGTTTTTCTTCCCGGGTTATTTATTACCTTCTGAATTCAATTCTCCCTGTACAACAAGAAAACTGTCCAGTTCTGCACAAATATATTGTATCCAAGATATACTGTAACCTATTCAACATGTAAAGGACTGCTTGCCATCTGGGGGAAGGGGTGGAGGGAGGGAGGGGAAAAATCGGAACAGAAATGAATGCAAGGGATAATGCTGTAAAAAATTACCCTGGCATGCGTTCTATCAATAAAAAGATATTAAAATTAAAAAAAAAAAGGTTGCAGCATACAAAATCAATCTACATAAGTCATCAGCATTCTTTTATATCACTAACAAAATTCAACACTTAGACTTACAAAGAGAAATTCCATTTAAAGTAACTACTAACAGTATAAAATATTTAGGAATCTATCTGCCAAGGGAAAATCAGAAACTTTATGAGCAAAACTACAAAACTATTTCTACACAAATAAAGTCAGATCTAAGCAAAGAAAAATATTAAATGCTCTTGGATAGGGCAAGCAAATATAATAAAGATGGCAATGCTACCTAAACTAATCTATTTATTTAGTGCTATACCAATCAGACTCCCCAAAAAACTATTTTAGTGACCTAGAAAAAATAAGAACAAAGTTCATATGGAAAAACAAAAGATCAAAAATTTCAAGGGAATTAATGAAAAAAAAAATCAAATGAAGGTGTCCTAGCTGTACCAGATCTAAAATTATATTATAAAGCAGCAGTTTTAGTAACTGCTTTGGTTACTGGTATTGGCTAAGAAATAGAGTAGTTGATCAGTGGAATAGGTTAGGTTCAAAGGACAGAACAGCCAATAACTTTAATAATCTAGTATTTGACAAACCAAAGAACCCAGCTTTTGGGATAAGAACTCATGGCTAAGAAATGGACTAGTTGATCAATGGAATAGTTCAAGTTCAAATGACAAATCAGCCAATAAGTTTAATAATCTAGTGTTCAACAAATCCAAAGACCCCAACTTTTGTGATAAGAACTCACTGTTTGACAAAAATTGCTGGGAAAATTGGAATTAGTATGACCGAAATTAGGCATTGACCCACACTTAACACCGTTCACCAAGATAAGGTCAAAATGGGTTCATGACCTAGGCATAAAGAATGAGATTATAAATAAATTGGAAGAGCATAGGATAGTTTACCTCTCAGACCTGTGAAAGAGGAAGGAATTTATGACCAAAGCATAACTAGACATCATTATTGATCACAAGAGAAAAATTTGATTATATCAAATTGAAAAGTTTTTGCACAAACAAAATTAATGCAGACAAGATTAGAAGGGAAGCAATAAACTGGGAAAACATTTTTTACAGTCAAAGGTTCTAATAAAAGCCTCAGTTTCAATATATATAGAGAATTGACTCTAATTTATAAGAAAGCAAGCCATTCTCCAATTGATAAATGGTCAATGATATGAACAGACAATTCTCAGATGAAGAAATTGAAACTATTTCTAGCCATATGAAAAGATGCTCCAAGTCATTATTAATCAGAGAAATGCAAATTAAGACAACTGTCAGATTGGCTAGAATGACAGGGAAAGATAATGTGGAATGTTGGAGGGGATGTGGGAAACAGGGACACTGATACATTGCTGGTGGAATTGTGAATACATTCAGCCATTCTGGAGAGCAATTTGGAACTATGCTCAAAAAGCTATCAAATTGTGCATACCCTTTGACCCAGCAGTATTACTTCTGGGCTTATATTCCAAAGATTTTAAAAAAGGGAAAGGGACCTGTATGTGCAAGAAGGTTTGTGGCAGCCTTCTTTGTAGTGGCCAGAAATTGGAAACTGAGTGGATGCCCATCAATTGGAGAATGGCTGAATAAATTGCGGTATATGAATATTATGGAATATTATTGTTCGGTAAGAAATGACCAACAGGATGATTTCAGAAAGGCCTGCAGAGACTTATATGAACTGATGCAGAGTGAAATGAGCAGGACCAGAAGATCATTACTTACTTCAACAACAATACAATATGATGATCAATTCTGATGGACGTGGCCCACTTCAATAATGAAATGAACCAAATAAGTTCCAATAGAGCAGTAATGAACTGAACCAGCTACACCCAGGGAAAGAACTCTGGGAGATGACTATGAACCACTACATAGAATTCACAATCCTTCTATTTTTGTCTGCCTGAATTTCTGATTTCCTTCACAGGCTAATTGTACACTATTTCAAATGTGACTCTTTATACAGCAAAATAACTGTTTGGATATGTATACACATTTTGTATTTAACTTATACTTTAACATATTTAACATGTATTAGTCAACCTACCTTCTGGGGGAAGACGTGGAGAGAAGGAGGGAAAAAACTTGGAAAAAAAAAAAAAGGATTTGCAACTGTCAATGCTGAAAAATTTCCTATGCATATATTTGTAAATAAAAAGCTATATATAAAAAAAGAAATTTTGGTTTTAGCAACAAAAAAAGAAAAAGAACTTAAAGGAATTAGAATAGCTATGCGGATATAAAATTATCACCTTTTTCTAATTTTATGATCATATACTCAGAGAATCCTAAAAAAAAAAAAAAAAAAAAAAAAAAAATCCAAAAACCTACTGGAAACAATTCACAGCTTTAGCAAAATTGCAGAATATAAAATAAATCCACACAAATCATTAGCATTTCTCTATATTACTGATAAAGTTCATTAGCAAAAGACAGAAAGAGAAATTCCATTTAAAATTCTTGTAGACAAAATAAAATACTTGTGCATCTACTTGCCAAGACAAACTCAAGAACTATATGACCACAATTAAAAATACTTCTCACACAAATAAAATCAGATCTAAAGAACTGGAATAATATTACTTGTTCATGGCTAGGCTGAGCTAACCTAATAAAAATGATAATTCTGCCTAAATTAATTTACTTTTTCAGTGCCATATGAATCAAATTGCCAAAAATTTATTTTATAGAACTAGTGTTGTAATCTTTACAAACTGCTAACTCATTAGAGTTGATAGATTATTGATCTGATCTTACAAGAAGATGTTTTGGGCCAGAACCTGAAACAAGGTACTAAGTTGAACAAATTAATACAGTGCTTGTGTTTACACCTTTACTCATTGAACTTCACAAGTATGGGAGATTCACAAAGTAAACTTTGTAACTTTGTGAATTCACACTTCCCTTGAAGCTCTTAGGGCCAGAGAGCACTATGGGAGAAACCCATAATCCCTCTCTCTCGCATACCACAATTCCTCTCTCTTGAATAAATAGAGCTTCAAAAGGGCCAGTCAGAAGAGTTTTCAGAGGAAGAAGCTATGAGTCGGAGTTGAGCTAGAGCCAGGAGACAATTACTTCGGAAGGCAAGAGAGACAGATTTATCTTTGTGCTGGCTGGAGGCTGAAGGGAGCAGAGGCAAAGGACAAAGCAGCAGGAGCTCTTGAATTAAGCAGAGAGATAGGCTTCTAAGCTAACTGGGCTATATTGGAGACAATAAAAGATCTGAACTTTTATCATCTGGCTGTGATTTGGGTGATTATTACTTTCAACTGATACTAAGGCTGCCTCCAGAAAACCACCCTCGAGAAAACTACCTTCTCCCAGAGAGAACCATCATCTTGTATTATTTTAAAGAAGAAAAAGAACACCACAAACTAGAAAAATAATAACAAAATTCATCTGGAAAAACAAAAGGACAAGACTATCAAGGGAATTAATTTTAAAAAATACAAAGAATGGTGGCTTAACAGTACCAACCTAAAACTATATTATAAAGCAGCAATAATCAAAGCCATTTGGTGCTGGCTAAGAAACAGTGTAATAGATCAGTGGAATAAATTAGATACACACAACACAATAATCAAGACCTATACAATCTAGTGTTTGATAAATCCCCAAAATCCAGCTTCTGGTATAAGAACTCACTATTTGACAAAAGTTGCTGGGAAAACTGGAAAATAATATATCAGAAAATTGGTACAGACCTATATCTCATACTCCATACCAAAATAACATCAAAATAGATACATTATTTAAGCATAAAGGAGGATAACATAAGCAAATTAGGAGAACTAGGGATAATTTACCTATCAGGTCTTTGAAGAAGGGAGGATATTGTGAGTAAAGAACTAGAGAATATTATTGAAAGTCAAAATGGACAACTTTGATTACATTAAATTAAAAAGAATTTGCACAAACAAAATCAACAGAAACAAGATTAAAAGGGAAGCACAAAGCTGGGAAAAATCTTTACAGACAGTATTTCTGATAAAGGTCTCATTTTTAAAATATGTAAAGGACTGTATCAAATTTATAAGAAAACAAACCATTCTCCAATTGATAGTCAAAATATGTGAATAGACAATTTTCAGATGATGAAATTAAAGCCATTTATAATTATATGAAAAATGCTCTAAATCACTATTGATTAGAGAAATGAAATTTAAAACAACCTCCCAGCTCTCAGATTGCCTAAAATAACAGGAAAAAATAATGATAAATGTTTGAGGGGCTGTTGGAAAATTGGGACACTAAGGCAATTTGGGGGAAATTGTGAAATGATTTCCATTCTGGAGAGCAATCTAGAACTATGCCTAAAGGGTTGTAAAACCATGCATATGCTTTGACCCAGCAATGCTATTACTTGATCTTTATCCCAAGGAAATCATAATGGAGGAAAAAGGACTCATGAAAAAAGTGCTTGTAGCAGCTGTTTTTACAATAGCAAAGATTTGTCAAAGGAATGGATCCCCATCAATTTGAGGAATGGCTGCATAAACTGTGGTATATTAAGGTAATGAAATCTTATTGTTCTATTAAAAATAATGAACTAGCTGATTTTAAGACCTGGAAAGATTTTCATGAACTGATGCTGAGCAAGACAAGCAGAACCAGAATTACATTGTACACAATAACAGCAAGAATGTGTGATTATCAATCATGAGAAGTTTGGTTCTCAATGGTTCAGTGATCCATAGCAATCCCAATAGACTTTGGACAGAAAATGCCCTCTGGATCCAAAAAAAATATCTAAAGATGAATGTAAATCAGCACATGCTGTGTTCATGTCTTTTTTCTGTTATTTTTTTTTAATCTCTCCCATGGATTTTCCCTTTTATTGTGATTTTTCTCTCCAAACATGATTCATAAAGCAATGAGTATTGAAAATAAATAAACTTACTACAATAAAAACAAAACAACCAAAAAAAGTAGAATGAGAAGGGGTTTTAAGATAGGAAGGAAAACAACCAGAGTAATTAGTATCACAAAAAAACCTATAAGAGGAAAAATGAATTGGCTAACATTATAAAAGTCTGTAAGAGAGATCAAGAAAAATAAGATTTGGGGGTGAGAAAATCCATAAGATCAAATGATTAAGAAGCCAATACTTGCTTTCAATAGAATTGTCAGATAGGGCACATATTGAAAGAGATGGACTTGTTTTCTTTTAACTTCCCTTCCAGCTACCAAGAGTCTATTATAATGTAGTGTTTTGTTGTTTAAAAAAAGAAAACAAATCATCAAAAGAATACTCTTCATGAAGTAGGTAGTGCATGTATTATCCTCTTGAATTTAGAAATTAGTAAACTCATGTTAAGTGATAAACGTGTATTTTAGTGATGGTCACATTGCTAATGAATAGCAAAACTGAGAATTAAACCTAGATTTTTCTAACTCCAAATTTAGTATATTTTTTTAAATCACACTATTCTGCAAGAGTTAATGATTTACACTAGTTTTCTTGCCTCACAATAATTGGTTGAGATCAGGGGAATATCATATTATACCACTCTTTGTACAGTTATTTCTTTCAAATTTCAAATCTTATTTAGGAGGAACAATAATCCCAGATAATAAGTATGTATATGCTCATTTTTACTTTTAATTTGTTTTTTCATTGATGATCCAATCTCTGAGGGTCAAGTTAACTCATATAGTCATCATTAGAGAACCAGACTTAGAATCAGAGAGTGGTTCTAACAAATACTGTAGGACAAAGAGAAAATTCACTTAACCTTTCAGAGTCCCAAGAAACTTTTGTTAGACAACAAGTTTCCAATAAGCTGGTTATTTACTTCAATGGAGAAAACTTCTAAGTCAGTATTTCTCTATGCTAGTTAAATCACATATGTAAATACTCCTAAATAATGGCAGTTATTAAGATATCTTGATGAATACTTTTTATAATTATGGATAACTTTGACACTGAAGTCAGGAAATATTGCTCCAGAAGCTTGACAGAATAGCATGAACACTAGATGAAACTTTAAAATGCTGAGTTTTATTCTTGGCTTTGTCATTAATATGTTGAAACAACATGACTAAATACTTAAACCATTTCATTTCAATTTCCTCAAATTTAAGTTCAGATATAATTATTATTACTATTATTAAAATCTGATATTACTCTAATAAGCATTTTAAGTATAAAATCATTTTTAAATTATTATATTTTTAGATAATTTTGTTTAAACTTGGTCTCTTCAGTGTCTTTTAATTCTGTAGAATAATGTGGTTTCATAGGTTTGAATGACTATCTAAGCCCAATTTATAGGCAGAACCATTTGACTCAGAGTTTAGGACACTAGCTCCCCAAGCACATGTGGGAGATAAATTGTCCTAATACATAAAACAGAGCAAAATGAAAACAAACCAAAAAACCCAACACAAACCTGGGTCCTTGCCCTTGAGAAGCTGTTGCTTGTCAAGTCTCACAGCAGAAAAGCAGATAAAAATCTCCTGTATAAAAACATTACTACTTGAAAAATGTATTAGGCTTCTAATTAAGCATATATTAACCTTTTCATGATATTTTTTAGATGCCTGCAACACTGCTCTAGATATGTGTGTTTAAGTGGACAAGAGA
Organism: Antechinus flavipes; assembly: GCF_016432865.1. NCBI lineage: Eukaryota > Metazoa > Chordata > Mammalia > Dasyuromorphia > Dasyuridae > Antechinus > Antechinus flavipes. The sequence goes on along the minus strand of NC_067399.1, from coordinate 302,617,010 downwards.
ACATTTTCTGTAAATGTACCATTTCATTAGTATATGAAATGGAGGACAATATGAGATAGATATACATTTAGAATCCTAAATAATAACCCAAAAGATACCTAAAAGATAGTCTAGTTCTATTGCAGATGTGGGAGTTTAATCCCAAGATTATCTAGATTCCAAGATCATCTAGAATCAAAATGGCATAACCCAAATTTGAACCCTCGTTCTCTAACTCCAAATCCACTATTCTCTTCACTGTTCAACCCAGCTTTCCAATTTATTCACCTTATATGAAAGAAGTACAGACAAAACTTAAAGTTCAGATTCATATTTCCATAGACTATAATGTTCAAAAAAGCATAGATGTAATATGATCAAATGATGACTGATAAAGTTATGACTCACAAGATCTGAGAATAAAGTTTTAGATTTGTTGGCACTTAATAAAACTATTAGAAGAGAAAATTGTCCCATTAAAGACTGTGGATCAACAACAGCTACCATATTGAGTTTAAGATTCTTTCTGGAATTACTTGCTTAGTCTCAGATAATTGGCCCACTTCATAGCCTTTGGGAAGTACTGTAAAGTACAATTTGAGATCAGATCACCATGTTGTTTTTCTGATCTGGAGAATGTACCCTAGCAACCTCTTCAGACAAGAACATCTGATGGGACTACTTCTAATCAACACAAGCATTGAATAACATCCTTACAACTCACAGTGGCTACTTAAAAACACCATTATTAACAACTGAAAATAAAACTCAGTAAAGCTCAATGGATTAGGAAATAATAGATATTTTATTCTAAAAACAGTCATATGATTATGCTAGTCACATTATAATTTTATTGACATAAATTATTTGTGTATTTTGTCCAATAAAATTATTTAATTGGTTGAAGAAATTGCATTTTTGGACAGAGAGACAATTTAGCTCACTTTATGCATTTTGGCATATTATTCCTTTGTGAAATTTATATATTATTATGAATGAGATCATATAAATGGCAGTAGAAAATAAAATGTATCAATATACCTTCCATATTTAATTTGTTTCAGCACATTTCACAAGCACAAAAGGAACATGGATTCTGGGTAATATTACAGTGGGCAATTCAAGGCAGTATATTCTGAGGTAAGGTTTTTCTATCCTGATTCTTCCCTTTCTTCCCAAACTTTTCTCTACTTTTGATATTATTGATTGAAATCCATTCTTCTGAATCATGAAAAGAAAAATCCAAATCAGCACTTTAGACTATTCTTACCTTTTGTAAGGACTCAATAATGAAGCCATGTAATTGAAAGAAGTCACTTAGTTTTCACCCTGGAGCTAGAAGAGGAAACACTTGCCTGTTCAGGAAGCCTAAAAATGGGGAAAATGTATTATAGATGAAAATGGTAAGGCTAATTGTTCTTGTGTTATTTCAAAAATGAAACCAAAACTAGTGATGGATTATTCTGAAACATTGAACTTAATAGGTAGAAGGGATTTAAAGATCAACTGTCTAGAACAGGGTTCTCAGCAGTGTGTGTGTGTGTGTGTGTGTGTGTGTGTGCATGTTTATATGTCTGTGTGAACATATATCATGGACCTCTTTGGTAGTTTTTTTGTGAAACCGATATATTGTAGGGATAATTTTCAAATATATAAAATAAAAGGATTATAAAGGAAAACAGTTACAATCAAATCATTATCAAAAGCTTTCAAAAAAGTTATCAAAAGTTAAAAAAAAAGTGTAGCTTCTTAAAAGACATACAGTAACAAAACTAGTAATAAAATCCAGTACTCTTCACTCTCAAACTAGTTTCCTTTCTATTTTGTCATGCTAATCCCTGACACTAGCTCTCTTTCCATAATTCTAATAGAATGGCAAATTTTAGAACTAGGAGGAATCTTAATTGTGGATTACATAGTGTAAGGCTTGAATTTTGTAGATCAGGACATAAAGATTCATAGAGGATTGTATTATTCTCTTGTTCTGTTTCTTGGGGTCTCTGGAAGCAGCCTTGTTCTCGGCTCAGTAATCACAACAAGAGTAGTCAGGGGTTAAAGTCCAAATCCTTTATTATCTCTTTCAAAGTCTTGTCTCCTTTCCTGGGGCCAGGTTAGCTTTCTTATAGTCCAGATTCTTTATTATCTTCTTCCTGGGGCTGGACAGCTTTCTGGAGAGCCTTTCAGACTGGCCTTGGTCTCAGTGGAGAAATGCAGGAGGAGAGCCTGCCACCAGTGGCCTGACTGAAGATTGAATAAATGTCTGTCCTTGGTTCTGAGAGCTTAAGCTCCTGCCTGTCTTCTCTGCCCTCTGAAAGCTTCTCTTCTGTGGCTCTCAGTCTCTGCTTATATGCTCCACACTGAGTATAAACCAATCATTATATTTCTAGGAAACCATTATTTGTTGTAAGATTAAATTAATCACACTGAACTTAGAGTACTTATTAATTACCATGCTAAACCAGATAATCATTGTCTTTATCAATTCCACTGACTTAACACCTTGTAAGAATCCTTGTTTCAGAGTTCTGGCCCATAACAGAGGATAAAATATTTTCCTTCACTAACATGGCTAGGGATTTGCAAAGGAAGTATTTGACAGCAGGTCATTTTGTTTCATTTTGCTTTAACTACAAAATGCTCTGTCATTTTTTTGAGCATGACTTAAGTGATGGAAAAGAAAAATCCATAATAGTTATGTTGTAAAAGGTAACCTAGACAAAGAACAGAAACAAAAACAAAAACTTAAGAAAAATGAAGTAAAAAATAAAAAGTATACTTCAATTTGCATTCATACCCCAAAGTTTATTTTTCCTCTAGGTATAACTTGCATCATTTCATCAAAATCATTTAGAGTTGTCTGGGATCTTTGTACAACTGAGAATAGTTATGTCATTCATAGCTTATCATCTTACAATATTGATCTTATTTTGTATCCAGTACATTTAACTTTGCTTGATTTACTTTCCAGGTTTTTCTGACAGTATTCTACTCATCATGTCTTACAGCACAAGAGTATTCCATCATAACTATATGCCACAATTTATATAGCCATTTCCCAATTGATAGGCTGGTAAGTTTAAACTAGCTCCCTGGAGTCCTCAGGATCAGTCAGAGTCATGATAACTAAAAGTCCTTGTTTTTTAGGGGGAGAAGTGAAAGAAGCAGGCAAACTGCCAGGAGTTTTGCCAAAGATCTCTTCTCAGTTCTGGAATCCAGAATCTCCACTTTTTCTCCTCCTCATCCTGCTGCCAATGAGTCTCTGGCTTCTGTCACCCCACCTTTTAATTCTTGCCTACAATTATCTTAACATCAAACATTGAGTATGCACCAAACAGTAAGAATAGCCATTTATCTAAACATATGCTAATAGTCATTGTCTCACAGTGTCTCATATTGAATAGGTAATTAGCCTTAAGTGCTGGGTTGTCTGATTAAAGTACACCTTTGTACTCATCCATACTTCATAGTTTCAGCCTTCTAAAATAACCTGCTTTCTTTTGTTTTAGAAAACTGGTGGCCACAGCATCCCTGACTTCTCAAGGAGGTAAAAACACCAAAAAGAAGATGCTAACATCTTCCCTGACTTCTCAGGAAGAGAGATGAAAAACACCAAAGGGAAGTGGGGAGTCAAGCCATATATTGTTGGTGGGTTTCTAAGCTGAAGGCCCTTACTAGAAACAGGTATACACAAACCCATCAGCAGGGGAGGTATTACACAAGCACATAGCAATAAAGAACAGGCTAGCAGTGATGACACCCCACAGCCTGTGCAGACTCAATGTGGCATAACAAACATGAATTATACATGCAAGTAGTGATATAACAAACAATATGAATCGACATGGTAATGTAAAAGATTTCCAGAAGTCCTAGAAGGAGGTTATGTAAATAATAGTCACACATATGCCTTCTTCAGCAACCAAGAGATAGTCCAAAGCCAATCTATTGTCCATTACTTCATGTGTCAGGGAATCTAATAATTCCTGCAGATTTTGAAGTCCTGCAACAGTTTCATCATGTCTCAGAGAATCCAGTGATTCCTTATTATTGTTTGGTAAGAAATGACCAGCAGGATGAATACAGAGAGGACTGGCAAGACTTACATGAACTGATGCTAAGTGAAATGAGCAGAACCAGGAGATCATTATACACTTCAACAACGATATTGTATGAGGACATATTTTGATGGAAGTGGATTTCTTTGACAAAGAGACCTAACTGAGTTTCAATTGATAAATGACAGACAGAAGCAGCTACACCCAAAGAAAGAACACTGGGAAACGAATGTGAACAATCTGCATTTTTGTTTTTCTTCCCGGGTTATTTATACCTTCTGAATCCAATTCTCCCTGTGCAACAAGAGAACTGTTCGCTTCTGCAAACATATATTGTATCTAGGATATACTGCAACATATCTAACATATATAGGACTGCTTGCCATCTAGGGGAGGGGATGGAGAGAGGGAGGGGAAAAATCGGAACAGAAACGAGTGCAAGGGATAAATTGTAAAATAATTACCCTGGCATGGATTCTGTCAATATAAAGTAATTATTAAATTTAAAAAAAAAAAAGAAAAGAAAAAAAAGAAAAGAAACCCTACCCCCCTCACCCAAAAAAAAAAAAAAAAAAAAAAAAGAATCCAGTGATTCCTGAGAGTTTTCAAGTGCTACAATAGTCTTATCATGTCACAGGGATTCCAATGATTCCTGAAAGTTTTGAAATCCTTCATCAATCTCATTAGCAATTTTTGATGTCCATGAGTCAATTGCTATAACTGCAATGCTCTTTCAGTGGTGGTCAGTGGTGTGCTCTTTCAGCACAATCAGTGATGGAACCACCCGATATTTCTTGGGTCTTCTTAATTTTTAGAGTCTGCTCTGTCTCTCTCCAATGGACAAGGTGAATACAGCTTGGCACCCATCTGATTTCTTCTCCATCTGTAGAGATACAAGCAAACTCTTTCCCCCAAGCAGAACCTATCTGGTCCCTTCCATTCACCACTTTCTGGATCTCTCCATATCACCTGGTTATTATCTAAAGATAGTGGAGCTGCTTGCACTGGACACTGACCTTCCAGGGGGTTATAAAACCTGTCTGCTGGAGCCAGTGCATCTATATCAAAAATCAAAAAATTAATAGTATAAAGAACTAAATATAAAAGTTTTCTAGAGTTACCTGTGACTCCCCCTTTCTTTTGTTTTTGGAGGAGAATCTTAATGGCTCTGTTTCTCCTCTCTACTATTACCTGTCTGTTATTGAGGATTAAAGGGTATGCCAGTAGTGTGTAAAATCTTATACTGTGCACAAAACTGCAAAATGTTTAAAAGTATATGCAGATCCATTATCTGTTTTTACTGCTTGTGGCACACCCATAATTGCAAATGCTTGTATAAGGAATTCAGTGACCACCCGGGCTTTCTCTTTTGCTGCTGGTATTGCAAAAGTGAATCCTGAAAAGGTGTCTACAACATGGATAAAAGACAGATGGCCAAAAGATTTATAATGGGTCACATCCATTTGCCAAATTTCACTGGGTCTCAAACCATAAGGGTTCTTCCCTGGAGAGAGTGTAGGAGCATGGAAAGGAAGGCAAGTTGTATAGTCTTTTACTATGCTCCTAGCTTCCTCTCTTGTTATTCTAAATTGTAAAATTAAAAAGTAAAAGTAAAGCTCAAACGGCCTGATGATATTTAGAATGAGATTCTTGGGCTTTCTGAAATAAAAGAGTATTAGTCAACATAGTTAGAAGGCTATTTGCCTTTGAATTACCATCAAAAATAGGACCTGGAAGTCCTCTATGAGAGTGGACATGCAAGATATAAATCTTACCTGGATGCTTTCTCACTTGCTTTTGAAGTTCTTTAAAGAGCTGATATATATTGGAAGCTACAAATTTTATTTAGGCTGTGGCAATTCTTTGTACCACACTTACTGAATAGGCCAAATCAGATATTATATTTATATCTCCTGAATAATAAGTAAGAGCTAGAATGATTACATCTAATTCAATCTGCTGAGTGAACTGAAAGGGAGTTCTGACTACTCTATTTAAAATTAAGTTATGAGAGTATACAGCACAAATATTATGTTTGGATGCATCTGTAAAGATAATTCTTTTTTTTATTTAATAATAACTTTATATTGACAGAATCCATGCCAGGGTAATTTTTTTTTACAACATTATCCCTTGCACTCGTTTCTGTTCCGATTTTTCCCCTCCCTCTCCCCACCCCCTCCCCTAGATAGCAAGCAGTCCTATATATGTTAGATATGTTGCAGTATATCCTAGATACAATATATGTTTGCAGAACCAAAAATTCTCTTGTTGAACAGGGAGAATTGGATTTAGAAGGTAAAAAGGATAATTGATTCTTTAAGAGGATCCATGCATAAAATTCGGAGCCATAGCCAATAAACTTTGCCACTCTGGGATGGTTTCATAGCATACATTAATTTGTGCAGTACTATAAAAGGTGTATATTTTGTCAGGTCTTATTGTACTGCTTGCTTAATGACCTTTAATAAAATTCTAGCCACAAGCACTGGGTAAGGAGTAAGGCTTTGTTCTGGTTGTGTTTGGAGGTTCACCCACTCTATCACACTGTCTCCTTGATGAAGAACTGCTATGGGTGCCTCTTGAGTAGCAAAAACTGATATTTTCAAGGGTTTTTGAACAACTCTTTCATCTCCATTGGATAAAGCCAGTTCAACTTCTCTCAAAGCCTCTTGAGAGCTCAAGAGGCTTTTGTAAACTGGTGTGATGAGTTTAAAGCACTGTCTCCCTTTAAAATGTCATACAATGGTTGCAACTGATAGGTATTCAAGCTTAACACTGGACGCGTCCATTGTATATCTCCTATCAATTTCTGAAAGTCATTTAAGGTGTTTAGCTTCTCTGTTCTTAAGGAAAGTTTTTGTACTGTAAGCACCTTGGGATATACTTCATATCCTAAATACTGAAAAGGAACATTCTTTGAATTTTTTCTGGAACTATATGCAATTTGTAGTTCCTTAGTGTTGCTATGGTCTTTTGTAGACATTCTTCTAATATTTGTTCCTCAGGTGCACTTCCCCTCATCCATGTAATGTAATAATTGGAGTGAGAGCAGCAACATACATTTGACACATGGTAGGGCTATTTTTCATTCCCTGTGGCAAAACTGTCCATTCATATCTTTTATAAGGCTCAGCTAAGTTAACACTGGGCAAATCTTTTCATATCTTCCTTATTTAGAGGGATAGAATAGAAACAATTCTTAATGTCTATTACCCAAAGAAGCCATTCTCTAGGCAACTGAGTAGGAGATGGAAGTCCAGGCTGAAGAGTTCCCATAGTTTCCATCTATTCATTTACTTTTCTTAAATCAGTCAACATCCTCAAAATTCAGGACTTATTAGATATAGTACAGGAGCAACTTGACCAAGGACACTTACAACCTTCTTTCAGTCCTTGGAATTCCCCTGTTTTGTTGTAAGAAAGAAATCTGGAAAATGGAGGATGTTGACTTCATAAAATTCTGTAATAACATCTTAACATAAGAAGATGTAGCCCCATAAAGAGTACAAGCCTTTTTCAGGTCTTTGATTATTTCTAGATCAAAAGGAGTGTATCTTCTACTTTCTTGACTTGAAGAGTTAAGCTTTCAATCACAGGAAACATTTCTATTCTAAAATCAGCTGTATTCTGCCCTTCCTCTTTGGCTTTAAGTAATGCCTTTTGTAATCTAGTCATAGGAGGGAGTGATTCCTGGGGGGATGTGCTGGTGGTATCACTGCCATTCCCACTCCTCTTCCTCCCTCTACCCAGGAAGGTGAAGTTGATAGGGGAGGGTCAACAGCCTGCTCAGGTGTAGATGGAGTTGAAGCTGGACTGTGAGAGTGATAATCACTAAGCCCTTCAAGTTCACTTAACTCCCCATGCCTTCTGGTGATATTTCCATTAATCTCTCTTTTCTCTTCCTTTCTCCTCACACTTCCTTATTTGGCTATTCTTAAAACTTTTCTTTTTTCTAGAACTTGCAGGATTCTTCAAGGTCAATGACATTAAGTTGTACATATAGAATGTTTCCTTAGAAATTAATCAGGACCTTTATCATTGTAATATTCACATAGTTGATCTTCTACTAGTTTCCAATTATCTGCCTCTATTTCTTCTTCCATGAAGAACCAAGGGGACATGCATTCTAATGTATCCACAAATCCATCAATCTGCTCCCAAGTTACAATCAAACCTTGTCTCTTTATTAATTGGAGTAAGTTTCCTACAGATCTCCCTCTGAGTGGGGGTGAGGGTGGGGATGGGGGAGAATCTTTGCCTTTTTTTAAAATTTTATTTTTATTATTATAACTTTTTATTGACAGAGCCCATGCTTGGTTAATTATTTTACAACATTATCCCTTGTACTCTCTTCTGTTCTGACTTTTCCCCTCCCTCCCTTCACCCCCTCTCCCAGATGGCAAGCAGTCCTATACAAGTTAAATATGTCACAGTGTATCCTAGATACAATATATGTGTGCAGAACTGAACAGTTCTCTTGTTGCACAGGAAGAATTGGATTCAGAAGGTAAATATAACCTGGAAAGAAAGACAAAAATGCAAGCAGTTAAAATTACCCTGGCATGGATTCTGTCAATATAAAGTTACTATAAAATAAAATAAAATATTAAAAATAAATAAATAAAAATGCAAGCGGTTTACATTCATTTCCCAGTGTTCTTTCTTTGGGTATAGCTGCTTCTGTCCATTCTTGATCAATTTAAACTGAGTTAGCTCTCTTTGTCAAAGAAATCCACTTCCATCAGAATACATCCTCAACAGTATCGTTGTTGAGATATATAATGATCTCCTGGTTCTGCTCATTTCACTTAACATCAGTTCATGTAAGTCTCACCAATCCTCTCTGTATTCATCCTGCTGGTCATTTCTTACAGAACAATAATATACCACATATTTACTCAACCACTCTCCAATGGATGGGCAGCCATTCATTTTCCAGCTTCTAGCCACTACAAACAGGGCTGCCACAAACATTTTGGCACATATAGGTCCCTTTCCCTTCTTTAGTATCTGTTTGAGATATAAGCCCAGTAGAAACACTGCTGGATCAAAGGGTATGCATAGTTTGATAACTTTTTGAGCATAGTTCCAAATTTCTCTCCAGAATGGCTGGATGTGGTCACAATTCCACCAACAATGTAGCAGTGTCCCTGTTTTCCCACATCCCCTCCAACATTCCGCATTATCTTTCCCTGTCATTCTAGCCAATCTGACAGGTGTGTAGTGGTATCTCAGAGTTGTCTTAATTTGCATTTCTCTGATTAATAATGATTTGGAGCATATTTTCAGATGGCTATAAATAGTTTTAATTTCTTCATTTGAGAATTGTCTGTTCATATCCTTTGACTGTTTATCAACTGGAGAATGGCTTGATTTCTTATAAATTAGAGTCAATTCTCTATATATTTTGGAAATGAGCCCTTTATCAGAACCTTTGACTGTAAAAATATTTTCCCAATTGTTGTTTTATTGTTTCCCTTCTAATCTTGTCTGCATTAGTTTTGTTTGTACAAAAACTTTTCAATTTGATGTAATCAAAATTTTCTATTTTGTAGTCAGTAGTGATCTCTAGTTCTTCTTTGGTTGAATCTTTTCCAAATACCTGCCCCATTTCAGCTAGAAAATGAGAGTTACTAGTTTAGCTCTTAACAAAGTAAGTTCCCTGTTTGTCTATTAAAATACTCATCCCATTTCCTGGTCACTCAGGCTTCTTCAGTGAAATTAGGTTCCTTGGTCTACATTGGGTGCCAAAATGTTAAGTCTAAGCTAGCTCCCTGGAGGCTTCAAAATCAATCAGAGTCGGGAGTCAGAGTCCTTGGTCTTTAGGGGGAGAAGTGAAAGAAACAGGCAAAGTGCTAGGAGTTTTGCCAAATATCTCTTCTCAGTTCTGGAGTCCAGAATCTCCACCTTTCTCCTCCTTATCATTTTACCAAGTGACTCTGGTCTTTCTCACTCCACCCTCTAATTCTTACCTAGGATTATCTTAACATCAAACATTGCATAAGCACCAAACAGTGAGAAGGGCCATTTATCCATATCATATGCTAATAGAGTCATTGTCTCATATGGAATAAGTATTTAGCCTTAAGTACTCGGTTGTCTAATTCAAGCACATCTTTTTCAGAATTTCAGCTCTTTGCAATGGGCATCCATACATTTGCATTTCTTTTTATCTAGAAAAGAACTGCTATGAATTTTTTTGTAAGTCCTTTTCCTTTATTTTTTCTACCTCTTTTGGGACATAGACCTACTAGTGATATTGGTAGGTTCAAAGGGTATGCATGGTTTTCTAGTCTTTTGGGCAGAGTTCCAAATTGCTCTACAGAATGGTTGCAAGCTATTCACAACTTCACCAACAATGCATTAATGTATCATTTTCTCATATCCTCTCAAATATCTGTCATTTTCCTTCTCTATTTTCTTAGCTAAGTTATCAGGTATGTGATAGTACTTCAGAATTGTTTTAATTTATATTTCTCCAACAAATAATAATTTAGTACATTTTTCACATGGCTGTAGATACCTATGATTACTTCCTTTGAAAATTGTTCATATTTTTGGTTATTTATCAATTGAGAAATGACTTATTTTTTATAAATTTGACTCAGTTATGACAAACTATATGTCTGAGAAATGAAGCCTTCATTAGAGAAATTTGCTTCATTTTTTTTTACAGTCATCCTTGTTAACTGTATTTTCCCCACTTATTCTATTTTTCATTTTCACCCTCTCCATCTTCAAAAGTATTTTGCTTCTGAATATCCCTCCCAATCTGCTCTCCTTTCTACTCCCCCAAGTCCCCACCCCAAATTATTTTCCCCTTCTACTTATCCTGTAGGGTGAATATTCTTCTTGAGCCAGTTCTTATAGAAGTGAGGTTCATTAACTCTTTCCTCTCTGCCTTCTTCTCCAGGGTAAAAGCTTTTTATTCCTTCCTTTATGAGAGAAAATTTATATTTTGACCTTGTTTCCAAAACATTCAGGAGGATTGCACTCCTCAATGGAATTTTGTTTGGGATAGAATGGAATCCAGAAAAACCAGTATGTGGAGAAAAAGAGGAAGGGCATTTAATGAATGAGAGATAGCAAGAGAGCATTATGACAATAAAGTATACTGTTCATAGAACAGCTAAGAGAATACTGGTCTCCTACTTGAAAAGAACATGTTGGGGGAATAAGATTTTAAAAAGACCCGAAAAGTAGGATGGGTATGGGTTACAAAGGGTTTTGAATGCTAAATTTTATATTTATTTTTATATAATTTTATATATTTATATACATTTTATAGTCCATCTTGGAGGCATGAGAGCTACTGTAACATAGTAAATAAGGTGAATGACATGATTAGACCTGTGCTTTAGGAAAATCACTTTGGTAGCTGGAAGGAGGATGGATTATAATGAAGAGATACTTGAGATAACATGAAATAATTCCCAATCTTTTATCACTATTAACATGTTGCTAATTACTCCTTTGGTCAATAAGTTCCAATTCTTTATTCTCCAAACAATTTCTTTTTTTTTTTTAATTTTTAGTAATAATCTGTTTGTTCTTCAAAAATTACTTGTGGATATATTGTAATTTGGAAGTTAGTGTCACAGTAGATAGAGCTCTAGGCCAGGAATCAGAAAGGCTCTTCCTTCTGAGTTCAAATCTAATCTCAGATCCTTACTAATTGTGTAATTCTGGGCAAATCACAACTCTATTTTATCTCAGTTCTTCATATGTAAAATGAACTGGAAAAAGAAATGGCAAACATCTCCAAAATCTTTGCTGCATTAACCTCAAACAGAGTCAAAAAGAGCTAGACAAGACTGAAAAAAAAACTCAGCAACAACAACACATTATACTTATATTTCCCTGTCTTGCCTACCACTAACATCAATCAATATCATTCTCTATAGAATATGTTTTTAAGAGCAAGGAGTATTAATTTTTTATCTTATATCCTTAAATATCTAGCACAATGACTGATAAATAATATTAAACTAATAAATATTTCTCAAATGAATGAAATTACCATGATGGTTAAGTTTATTTGGTTTTCATTATTTTTCTGATGCAAAAGATTGCATTTGATAAAATAATATCAAAAGTTTATTTTTCCATGAAGATGAAGAAAAGGCTGAATTATCAAGATGAGATTCATTATACAAAGTTTAAACTTACGAAGATGAAAAACTAAATGATGAACTCTGTTGCTGGCTTATTTAACAGGTTTTCAAAGTGACTAGCAGCCCTATCTTTACTTTGGTGTGATGGATACAATGTCTGCTTATATAGTTCTCTGTAAGTTTATGAAATAATATTTAATTAACTGAATGAAGAGCAAGATCTAAATCAGTAATAGTTGAATTCCAATTAATTTAATTAATTAGATGAACATCTAATTAAAAAAAAAAACCTTCATTCACATTATTTGAATCTCTAGAGACCCTGTAAAAATAGGTTAGGAATAATGCAAATGTAAATATTATTGTGAGATTTTTGGTTCTTCTGGTTTCTTCTTGGAAATGCTATGAGCAGAAATCTTTCTCACCAAATTGAAATATTTTAGGTTTATAGAAAGCCAAAACCTACAAACATATAGGCATCTCTGGAAATGAAATAAAAATAAAAGTTAGAGCTTGGGGGGAAATTATTTGAAGTTAAATGCACGTTAAATATACATATGTATTTACTATGAATCTAGAGGCTTAATGAGGGGAAGAGGGATGAAATTAAGATTCACTATTTAAGTGAAAGAAGTATACTCTTTTAAGGTTAGAATTAAGTTTAAATTAATCTAGTCTAATATGTTCCCTGATGGACTGGCTACATTAGTGGTCCCTAAGAGGATGTCTAAAAAAAGAGGTAGTGTTTTAAAATATGCAATTTTCTCTTAACCTGAAAAATGACTATTTAAAATGATATCCTTTTGTTTCTCTATGATCAAAATCCAGAGTTATTCCATCAAAGGGGATCATAAATTGAAAGAAGGTGGTGAGTAGGAGGATGAGGTAGGTATAAGAGGATGCTAGACTTTTCTGAAATCTTATCTAGAAGGTTGAAAACATGGAAGAAATTTTCAGTGCAAGACAGCCCATAGTCTAGATGCTCTTGGGTCATGACCAGATCTTTTTGTTGTTTTGAAATCTTGCACATTCCACAAAATCATGACAGTTTGGCTTAAAATGAAAGATACAACACCAGGACTATTTTACCCAAGACTAAAATACAAGTTTTAAATTGAGTCCAACTAAACAAAAATAAATAATACCCTACAAGAACACCACTTTCATCCTATCTTTTTTCTATTGGGGACAGCTCGTTTTATATGTAATCATCCCTAGAGACCTTAACATTGAAATAGAAAGGAAGAGGGAATAATGAATAAGAGACTATAACAAACTATTCAAGTAGAATATGAGATAAGCTGATGACAAACACAACTAGAGAATACTAGAGGTAAATTAGGTGATGTTATATGGAAAATTAAAGCATTTTTTTTCATGAAAAATGTGTGCAGAGTTGTGACTTTAAATTTTATCATATAATGTATCTCATCATTGCTTAATATATCTGTCACTGCATATTTTTAAGTAGGACTATAACCATCGTATTATAAATGTCTTCATTAAATGATGAGCTCTAGTAGCCATAAGCTGTATAGCCATCATTAAAGAATGATTTTATACCTACCTTTACACACATTCAGAGTTTCTACTGCATGTTAAAAATCTGTTATTCATAGTAACAGCAAGATTATGTAATGATCAACTAAGGTAGACTCAGCTCTTCTCAGTAATATAATGATACAAGGAAATTCCAATAGATTTGGTAGAGAAAATGACATCCCATTCAGAGAACTATGGAACCTGAATGCAAATTAAACAATACTATTTTCACATTTTATTGTTTGCTTTTTTCTTGTCATTTTTCTCTTTTATTCTGATTTTTCTTTCACATGACTAATAGGGTAATGTGTTTAAAATGATTGTACATGTATAACTATATCAGATTCCTTGCTGTTTTAGGGAGGGGAGAAGTAAGGCAGGGAGGAAAAAAAATTGGAATTAAAAATATTGTGATTATGGAAAATGTATAAATGCATGTAGGGAAAGCAATTTAATATTTTCTTCATGATTAATCATCATCATCATCACTAACAAGAAATGCTTTCATTTACAATGTTCTTTTCAGATTTTCAGAAAATTAAGAAATTTTGACAAATCTATATTTCTATATCCTAGGAATATGATGGAGAAGACAGGAGATTTCTGAGTAAAATAATTTAGTATTAAAGACAAGGGGAAAATAAAATAAAACAAAATCTGTTGCACTACATATAACCCTAAATATAACTTGCCTTGTTTATTTTTATGATATAATTCCATTTGGAGAAATGTGACATATATAGTTTAATTTTTTAGACTTCTGTACAACTTCAATATAATGAAAGTGATGCTCTCAGTCTTGAACAAAATTATTTTAATTAAAGAGCCATATTTCCATTTGTGGAAAGTGTGGGGTGGGAAAAAGAGAGAGAGAGAGAGAGAGAGAGAGAGAGAGAGAGAGAGAGAGAGGGAGAGGGAGAGGGAGAGGAGGAGGGGGAAGAGGAGGAATAGAAGAAGGAGGAAAAGGTGAAGCAAGAGAAGGAGGAAGAGGAGGAGGAAGAAAGAAAGAAAGAAAGAAAGAAAGAAAGAAAGAAAGAAAGAAAGGAAAAAAGAAAGAAAGGAAGAAAGAAAGAAAGAAAGAAAAAGAAGAAGAAAGAGAGACAGAGACATAGAGAAGGGCGGGAGAGAAGGAGGGAAGGAGAGAGAAAGAAAAAGAAAACTAGTGGATGCAAGCAATTGACTGCAAATGCATTTCTGAGGATGACTATTTCTTTCATAATAACGAATATGAAGAGAACTTTTTGAAAAACGTCCTGTATAATCTTTTTATGCCTCATCTTAGACATCTTTTAATAGTTTCCAGATCTTCAGTGTGACATTTCTAGGTGTAATTGTTATTTAAGGAAACATTTTATGGAAATGTTTCCTAACAAGTTAATCAGCCTATTGAAATCTGGGGTGGTTGGTAATGGTTTCAATATAATCTAAGCTTGAGAATGACATTCTTTCTTTAAATGGGATCTAACTGGAAAGGGAGTGGAACTAAAATGCCTCTCCATTTAGAAAGAATGTGGCATCACTTAATAACTAAAAAGGCCTTTCCTCCCCACAAAGTCTGTTGAAAGTCTCCAAACTAGTAGCTGCTATTATAGTAATTGTTGGATAAGTTGACTGCTCCATTAGTGGCTTTTCTTTTGTCACTTAGCAATGACATACAAAGTGAGGGAAGCTAAGACCATAATGAGTCTGCAACACTAGCATATTAACACTGAATTTGGCCCTCACTCTAGTCCAATAGGAGCATGGTCTTCACAGTCCACTGTCAGCAAAAAAAGGCGCATAATTGAAAAGATCTTTAGAACTAATTGGAACTGAATAACTCTGGCTGCATAATTGCTTATCACAAATAGATAAGTGTTTAAGAGGGAGGAGAATATATGCATACATACATATAGGAGTGTGTATATATACACACATATATATATATATATATATGCATGTGTGTATGTGTGTGTATTAATGTGTGTACACAAGTGTATACATATATGTGTGTATACATATATCTGCAGGTGCATATATATATATAATGTATAAATACATATATACATATATATATTTCCAAAAATGAATATCCAATGTTACGCAATATTCAAATGTTGTTATATATATATATATATATATATATATATATATATATATGTATGTGTGTATATATATATATATATATATATATATATATATATATATATATATATATATATATTTAGCTTCTCTGATTTCCACCATTCCATTTCCATAAAACCTTGACTATAAAGCTGAAAATTAAATTAAGTACTCAATGCTAACCAGATTTAGTATGCCATCATTATTTGAGTTAGAGGATGCAATGAAGGATTTAAAAGTGTCAAATTATTTTTTTTTAAAGTGAAAAGCTTCCCTTATCAAACCTTTTAAGAAGTGAAGAGGGGATATCTGATCAAAATATTTAACCATATTGATTGGCAGTTCTGGGAATGACCTCTGAGTTTGTCAGATTAGACTGCCTAGTAGAGTTTGAAGTACTTGTAGTTTGGAGAACAGTAGAACTTTTTCAGAATACGTAGAGATGTTTCTGATCTTATTATTATTGTATTAGGGTTTCAAGCAAAATACTACTTTATAAATCAAGATGATCCTGATAAGGAGAAATACTTCTTTATTGTAATTAATTTTTGCTTTTTCCTATAATCAAATGTATTATATGTAGTTAAAACCATTGGTCTAGGGGGTTTAAAGACTTCACCAGACCAAAGGGTGGAAAGTTCTCCCTGTTCATTTTTTTTTAAATTTAAATTTTATTTTATTTAATAATAACTTTGTATTGACAGAATCCATGCCAGGGTAATTTTTTACAACATTATCCCTTGCACTCGCTTATGCTCCCTGTTCATTTTTAAGCCTACTAGTTTGATTTCCCTCTCTCCTTTGTCTAATCAGATTTACCAAAAGTGTATCAATTTTATTGTTTTTTTTTTCATAAAACCAACTCTTAGTTTTATTTATTAGTCCAATAGTTATTTTTTTACTTTCTATATTATTAATTTCTCCTTTTAATTTTAGAATTTCAAGTTTAATAATTGATTGGGGTTTTTTAATTTGGTCTTTTTCTAGCTTTTTAAATTGCAGGCCCAATTCATTGATTTTCTCTTTCTCTATTTTATTCAAGTAAGTCTCTGAGGATATAAAATTTCCCCTTATTACCACTTTGGCTGCATCCCATAAATTTTGTTATGATGTCTCATTGTTGTCATTATCTTGAGTAAAATTATTAATTGTGTCTATAATTTGCTGTTTCACCCAATCTTTCTTTAAGATGAAATTATTTAGTTTCCAATTACTTTTTGGTCTATTTACACCTAACTTTTTGTTGAATGTAGTTTTTATTGCATTGTGATCTGAAAAGAAAGCATTTACTATTTCTGCCTTCCTGCATTTAATTTTGAGGTCTTTATGTCCTAATATATGGTCAATTTTTGTGTAGGTTCCATGAACTGCTGAGAAGAAAGTATACTCCTTTCTGTCACCATTCAGTTTTCTCCAGAGATCTATCATACCTAATTTTTCTAATATTCTATTTACCTCTTTAATTTCTTTCTTATTTGTTTTGTGATTTGATTTCTCTAAATCTGAGAGTGCAAGATTGAGATCTCCCACTATTATAATTTTGCTGTCTATTTCTTCTTGCAACTCTTTTAACTTCTTCTTTAGGAAGTTAGATGCTATACCACTTGGTGCATATATGTTTATTATTGATATTTCATTGTCTACAGTACCCTTTAGCAAAATATAGTTTCCTTCCTTATCTTTTTTAATTAGATCAATTTTTGCTTTTGCATTATCTTTCTATTTCTTCTCACAATTCTCTTAACTTCTCCTTTAGGAAGTTAGATGCTATACCACTTGGTGCATATATGTTTAATACTGATATTGCTTCATTGTCTATAGTACCCTTTAGCAAGACATAGTTTCCTTATCTCTTTTAATTAGATCAATTTTTGCTTTTGCTTGATCTGAGATAAGGATGGCTATCCCTGCTTTTTTGACTTCACCTGAAGCATAATAGATACTGCTCCAGCCTTTTACCTTTACTCTGTATGTATCTCCCTATTTTAAATGTGTTTCCTGTAAACAACATATTGTAGGGTTCTGACTTTTGATCCACTCTGCTATCTGCCTCCTCTTTATGGGAGAGTTCATCCCATTCACATTTATGGTTAAAATGACTAATTCTGTTATTTCCTACCATCCTAATATCCCCAGATTATACTTTTCTTTTTCTTGCCCTCCTTCCCTTCCTCCCTAGTATTAAACTTATTGGTCCCACTTGTGTCACACAGCTCTCCCTCTTTAGTATCCCTCTTTCCTCCCTTTGAATCCCTTCCTCTTTCTTGTACCCTTCCCTTATTACTCTTTTTTCCTTTTCCTTTTTCCTCTCCCACTTTTTAATGAAGTGAGAGAAGAATCTCTGTAAAACAAACATGTCAATTATTTCCTCTTTGAGCCAACTCTGATGAGAGTAGGATTCACACAATGTTCCTCCCCTCTCTAAGTTCCCTCAGATATGATAGCTTTCCTTTGCCTCATTGTCACATGTAGTTTCCCTCTTTTTATCTCCCCTTTTCCCTTTTTCTGACACTATTCCCTTTCCATTTCTACTTCCCTTTTTTATGTTATATTGGTAAAAATCAAATTATACATATGGTTTTTATGTATATCCACAACAGAAATACAGTTCTCAAGAGTTCCTTTTAGCTTTTTCTACTTCTCTTGAGTCCTGTTGTTGGAGATCAATTTTTTTGTTTAAGTCTGTTTTCTTCCTTAGAAACAAATGGAATTCCTCTATTTCATTAAATGTCCATCTTCTTCCATGGAAAAAAAAATACTCAGCTTAGCTGGGTAGTTTATTCTTGGCTGCATTCTAAGCTCTTTTGCCTTTTGGAATATCAAATTCCAGGCCCTTCGATCCTTTAATATTGAGGCAGCCAGATCTTGCATGACCCTTATTGTGGCATCTTGGTATCTGAACTGTTTTTTCCTGGCTGCTTGTAAAATTTTTTCTTTAGTCTGAAAATTCTGAAGTTTGACCATAATATTCCTCAAAGTCTTTATTTTAGGGTCTTTTTTCAGAAGGTGTTTGATGAATTCTTTCAACGCCTATTTTACCTTCAGGTTCTATTACTTCTGGGCAGTTATCTTTGATGATTTCCTGTAAAGTAATATCTAGACTCTTTTTTTCATCATAATTTTCGGGTAGTCCAATGATACTCAGGTTCTCTCTCCTAGATCTATTTTCCAGGTCTGTTGTTTTTCCAAGTAAATATTTGACATTTTTTTTCCAATCTTTCATTTTTTTGGTTTTGCTTGACTGATTCTTGATGTCTCAATGAATCAGTTATTTCTATTTGTTCAGTTCTGATTTTTAGTGAGTTATTTTCTTCATTAGCTTGTTTTACTTCTTTTTGTATATGTCCAATTGAGTTGTTTTGTTCAATGGAATTTTTTTCCATTTTACTAATTTTTTTTTTTTTTAGTGAGTTATTTTCTTTTTCCAATTATAAATTTTGTTTCGCTGCACTTCTTGGGAGTTTTTTACCTTTTCCAATTCACATTTCAGTTCTTTTTCCACTTTATCAAATTTTTCTTTTAGTGAGTTTTATGCCTTTTCTGTATTCTCTTGCATAGCTTCTCTTTCCTTTCCCCATTTCTCTTCTAGTTCTCTTTTAAGGTTTTAAATAGTCTCCTCTAGGAGAGTCTTTTGTATTGGTGACCAATAATTGTCTGGAGACTGTCTGCTATTAGTTTCTTCAGGGTTGAAAAGCTGTTCCCTTTCTGTATAGAAACTATCAATCATTCTTTTGAATTTTACTCATTTTGTTAAAGCCTGTAAGGTCCGCCTTCAGAGCCAGGAGGTTACCAGCTTCCCCTGCAGAGCAGTGAAAGGTGTATGGACTGGTAGCTGTCCTGTCAGCAGGCTACAAAAAGCAGGGAGGTGCTGGAGTGCTCTGGGAAAACTTCCCCACTTGGGAGTAACTCAGGCCTGCAAGGCAGAGCTGGGAAAGTGCCCTGCAAAGAACCCCTGCTGTGTGAATTAACAACTGCCCTGGGGCTAGACGCTGAGCAGTGATTGTTTCATTACCCTAAGCCAAAGCCTGCCTTGGGGCTGTGGGTATTAGCAGTTGAGCAGTGAATGGATTGGCAGGGACTGGAAGTGTCTGCCCGGGAAACACACTCTGCTTGCAAAGTTCTATTGCCCCAGTCTGAGCTCCCCACTGTGCTGATTAGAGGCTGCCCAGGCTGTGTCCCCCTGCCGTACACATTTGTAACTGCCCCTGCAAAGGCCCTGAACTGCAGAATGTGGCTGCAGGGCTGTGTTAAAGTCTGCCTGAGTCCCTTCCGGGTTTGAGTGGTTACAGCCAGATCTCATTAGGTTCTGGTGTTTTTTAGAGGACCCTCTGTTTTAGGCTTTAATTTCTCTGCCAGTTTACTGCTTTGTAGTCAAGGCAGAGCAGTTAGCCTATAGCAGAGTCGTCTTTATAACTTCTCTAGCCACAGAGATCACCCCTGCCCCTGGTCTGTCAGGATGCTAGCCTCTTGCTGCCTGTGCTAGTCTGTTCCTGGCCCCTCAGGACAAACCTTTCCTGGTGATCTTCCAGATTGACTTTTGCTAGTAAGTTATTGTGCTTCTAATCTTCATGAATTTAAGCAGTGAAGAGCTATTTCTGAGGCTGAATTAAATAGTTGGTTATGAGGGGAATGAGAGGAGCTTTGAGTTGTGTGTGCCTTCTCCACCATCTTGGCTCCGCCCCTGGAAGATGGTATCATGCTTTATGACCAAATCATGTATCCATTTTGATTTTACTTTGTTATGGGATGTGAGTATAAGTCTATGCCAAGTTTCTGACACATTATTTTCCACTTTACCTAGCAATTTTTGCTAAATACTGAGTTCTTATTTTAGAAGCTGGAGTGTGTGTGTGTGGGGGGGGTTATCAAACACTAAATTTCTATAGGCATTGATTATTGTGGCATGTGTATCTAATTTATTTCACTGATCTACCACTCTATTTCTTAGTCACTACCAAATGGTTTGGATGACTACTGCTTTATAATAAAGTTTTAGGTTTCATACTGCTACATCACCGTCCTTTGTATTTTTTTTTTTACTAATTCCCTTGATATTTTTTACCTTTTGTTCTCCTAGAATTTTGTTATTATTTTTCCTAGTTCTGGAAAATAATGTTTTGATAGTTTAATTGGTATGGCACTGAACAAGTTGATCAATTCAGGCAAAATAGTCATTTTTATTATATTAGCTTGGCCTACCCTTGAACAATTGATATATTTCCAATTGTTTAGATCTCACTTTATTTGTGGGAGAAGTATTTTGTAATTGTGTTCATATAGTTTTTGTGTTTGTCTCAGCAGGTAGACCCCCAAGTATTTAATTTGTCAAGTAATTTAAAGTGCATTTTCTCTTTCTATTTTTTGCTAATGGGCTGTGCTATACAGAAATGCTGATGATTTGTTTGGGTTTATTTTATATTCTGAGACTGTAAAAGTTGTGAATTGTTTCTAGTAGGTATTTGCTAATTTCTAGGATTATCTAAATATATCATCATATCATCTGCAAAGAGTAATAGTTTTATTTTCTAGGTGCCTGTTCTAATTGCTTTAATTTCAATTTCTTTTCTTACTACTAAAGCCAACATTTCTAGTATAAGGAGTTGAATAATAGTGGTGATAACAGGCATCCTTGTTTAACACCTGATCTTACTGGGAACATGTCCAGCTTCTCTCCATTATAAATAATGCTTGTTATATGTTTTAGATAGAAACTGCTTATTTTAAGGAAAGTTCACTTTATCCCTATGCTCTCTAGTGTTTTTAATAGGAATGAGGGCTATATTTTGTCAAAAACTTTTTCTGCATCTGTTGAGATTATTTTATGATTTCTCTTGGTTTTGTTACTTATATGGTTGATTATGATGAAAGTTTTCCTGATAATGAACTAGCTCTGCAATCCTGGTATACATCTATCTTGGTTATTGTGCATTATTGTGCTGATAAATTGCTGTAATCTCTTTGTTAATATTTTATTTAAATTTTTTGTATCAGTATTCATTAGAGAGATTGTTTTGTAATTTTCTTTTTCTGTTTTGGCTTTTCCTGGTTTAAATATCAGTACCATATTTGTGTCATAGAAGGAATTTGGCAGTATTCCTTCTTAATCTATTTTTCCAAATTGTTTACATAATGTTGGATTTAATTGTTCTTTAAATGTTTGGTAGAATCCACTTGTGAATTTATCTATCCCTGGAAATTTTTCCTTAAAGAATTCATTAACAATTTGTTCAATTTTATTTTCTAAAATGTACTATTTAAGTAATTGATTTCCTCTTCTGTTAACCTGAACCATTTATATTTCTGTAAATATTTATCCATTTCAGTTAGATTTTTATACTTGCTGCTGTACAGTTGGGCAGAATAGCTCCCAATTGTTGCTTTAATTTCTTATTCATTGATGGTAAGTTCATCCTTTTCATTTTTGATGCTTGTGATTTGATTTTTTTTCCTTTTTCTGATCAAATTAATCAAGGGTTTATATATTTTGGCGGCTTTTTCATAAAAACAATTCTTAGTTTTATTTATTAGTTCAATAATTTTCTTAGCTTCAATTTTATTGATCTCTCCTTTGAGTTTCAAAATTAGGGCATTTCTTCACTGGAATAATCACAGGATTATAACATAATGATGTTCTACAGCAATTAATCTCCCCCCCCCCCAATTTCTCTCTCTTTCTCTCTCTCTCTCTCTCTCTCTCTCTCGCTCTCTCTTTCTCTCTCTCTCTCCCTCCCTCCCATTCCCCTTTTAGGGACTAAACATGTTTAACCTGGAGAGAGAAGACTGAAAGGGGATGATGACAGCAAGATGCAAATATTTTACAGGCTGTCCAAACATAAGCATAATTAGAACCTTATACTCTTGACTAGCAGCAGCCACATACCACTTCATTCCCTCTGCATAGTATCAGATATAAGAGTCCTCCATGGTGCTCCATGATTCAACAGAACAGCACCAGGTAAACAATCAGATGCTGGCAATAGGATCCTGAAAGAGAACACCTTCCACTCTAGTATTAGATGGAGCTCAGTTTTAAAAGAAAACAAATAGTCCTCCCCTGAAAAATGAACAAAGAACAACAAAAAAGAATACAATTCTAGAAAGTTATTGTGGTGTCAGGAAAGATCAAGATACAGAAGAGGACAGCAATGTCAAAATACTTATGGAAAAAAATACAAAGAAAAATGGGATGTGTTCTCAAATCCAGGGGAAAAATGAACCCAAGAAAGGGCTCAAAAAGGACCTTGAAAATCATAAAAAGTTAAAGAAAATTTTGGAAAATAAATGAGAGTGATGCAAAGTAATTAATATATATATATAATCAATAGATGGAGAAACTTCTTTAAATGTAGAACTGGCTGAAACTGGAAACTGAGTGGATGCCCATCAATTGGAGAATGGCTGAATAAATTGTGGTATATGAATATTATGGAATATTATTTTTCTGTAAGAAATAACCAGCAGGATGATTTCAGAAAGGCCTAGAGAAACTTTCATGAACTGATGCTGAGTAAAATGAGCAGGAGCAGGAGATCATTATATACTTCAACAACAATACTATATGATGATCAATTCTGATGGATGTGGCCATCTTCAACAATGAGATGAACCAAATCAGTTCCAATAGAGCAGTAATGAATTGAACCAGCTATACCCAGTGAAAGAAGTCGGGGAGATGACTATAAACCACTACATAGAATTCCCAATCCCTCTATTTTTGTCCACCTGTATTTTTGATTTCCTTCATAGGCTAATTGTACAATATTTCTAAGTCTGATTCTTTTTGTGCAGCAAAATAATTGTTTGGACATGTATACATATATTATATTTAATTTATACTTTAACATATTTAACATGTATTGGTCAACCTGCCATTTGGGGGAGGGGGAAGAGGGAAGGAAGGGAAAAATTGGAACAAAAGGTTTTGCAATTGTCAATGTTGTAAAACTACCCATGCATATATCTTGTAAATAAAAAGCTATAACAAAAAAATAGTTATTTGATTAGTATAAAATAAAATCATCCAACAAATAACAATGAAAAAAAAAAGTAGAACTGGGCAAATGGAAAAGGATATACACAAAAATCTACTGAAGAAAACAACTCCTTAAAGAAAGCAATTGGCCAAATGGAAAAGAATCAAATCTGATAGAGTAAAATAACACCTTAAAAGTTAAAACTGGGCAAATGGAAGCTAATGAATCAATCAACCATATTTAAAGGAATGAAAATAATGGAAGAAAATGTAAAATACTTCATAAGGAAAAAAATGTAAATGACCCAGAAAATAGAAAATTTTAAAAAAAGAGAAAATCAGAATCATTGAACTTCCCAAAAGCCATAATCAAAGAGAAAACCTGGACAGCCTCACTCAAGAAATTATTAATAATAAGTGTACTAATGACATGGAACCAGAAAGCCAAATAAGTATTAAAAATGCACTAATCACCTCAAAAAAGAGATCCCCAAATAAGAACTCCAAGGAATGTTATAGCCAAATTTCAGAACAATCAGTGCATGGCAGAAAATAATACTGCAAAACTAAATCCAAGACTTGACTTCCAAAATCAAGGGCCAAGAAAAACATAAACAGATGAAAAAGGAAAACAAAACATAAGGAATTCAAGAGAGCTAAGTTATCTATATCTATACCTGGGAAGATGATGCTTGCAAATCTTGATAATTTTACCACTAATAGTGTAGCTAGAAAAAATATACATAGATAATATGGATATAAAATGAATTTGATCAAATGAAATTTTTAAAAAATAAGGGATGAGAAAAAGGAATGCACTGGGTATAGAACAAAGGAAAACATAGAATGATGTAAATTATTTCATGTGAAAAGGCATGAAAGACAATGGAGGGAAAGACAGGAAGATGGGCTATGAGCTTCACTTGAATCTCGCTCTAATCAGTGTTGATTCAAAGAGGGAATAATATACCCAAATCAGTTGGATCTAGAAATCTATCTTGCCCAACAGGAAAGTAGGAGGAGAAAAGATTAAGTCAAGAGGATGAGGTGGAAACTGACAGAAGGGAAGGAAAATCAGTGGATTTGGGGAAGTGGCATATAGAAGCAAAATTCAGGTGAGGAGGAAAAGAGTAAAGGAAAAAAGGACAAACAGGAGAAAGAATAGGATAGAGGAAAACATACAGGAAATAATAATAAATGTGATCGCAAATAGGATGAACTCTCATAAAATAGAAGTAGATCACACCCAGTATCCTACAAAATCTAGTTTACAAGAAAAATACTTAAACACACACACACACACAATCTCTCTCTCTCTCACACACACACAGACTAAACACAATGAAGCAATATCAATAAACACACACATGTACACAAATGCATACACACACACACACACACACACACACACACACATCCCAAGAGGTATAAGATGCAAATTTTTAAAGCAGAAGTTAAGTGAGTTGTAAGAGAAAAAAAGACATCAAGACTAAGTAGAGAACCTAAAATGCCCCCTCTCAGAACTTGATAAAGCTAACCAAAAACTAAACAAGAAAGAAACTAAGGAGGTAAATAGATTTTTAGAAAAGTTAGATATGGCAGAACTTAGGAGAAAACTGAGTAAGACCAGAAAGGAATATACCTTTTTCATTGTAAATATAAGGCACCGACACACAAAAAAAGAACATATAAAAGGGCATAAAAACCTCAAAATCAAAAGCAAAATGGAAGAAATATTAGACTTTTAAAAATAATAGTATAATAAAATTATATTCAACAAAGGACACTGGAAAGATAAATTAAATTAATTGGAAATTAATCAATCTTATTGGAAAGAATAAGTGGAGCAAAGAACTAATCATAGAAATAATCAACAATTTCCTTAAAGAGAATGACAATAATGAGACAACATACCAAAAACTATGGATGCAGCCAAAGCAGCACTTTGGGGAAAATATGTTTCTCTAAATTCTTATATCAACAAAATGACAAAAGGAACAGATGAATGAATTGGGCATGCAATTTAAAAAAAATCTAGAAAAAGAACAAAATAAAAATTCCTGAGTGACCACCAAATTGGAAACTCTGAAAATCAAAGCTGAGATCAATAAGATTGAAAGAAAAACAAATAACAATAATAAGGGGAAAATTCCCATACAATTGAACCAATAAATAAATGGAGATGGTTTGATAAAAAAGATAGATAAACTACTGATTAATCTGATTTAAAAAAAGAAGAAAAATATGTAGTAGCAACAATGAAAAGAGTCGAACCATCACCAACAAAGAAGAAAGTAAAGTAATCATTAGGAAATATTTTGCCCAATTATATGCCAATAAATTTGACAATCTGAACAAAATTGATAATATTACAAAAGAAAAAAATACTTACATTAACAGATCAGGAAATAGAAACTAAATAATTTAATCTTGGAGAAAGAAATTGAACAAGTCATTAATGAATTCACTAGGAAAAATATCCTCAGGACTAAATGGCTTCACAAGTGAATTCCATAAGGCATTACAGAACAAACATTTAAAGAACAGTACATTTTAATATAACATAAGTTTAAGTAGGCCAAGAAGGAATCCTAATAAAGTCATTTTATGATCAAATATGGTGCTAATATATAAACCAGGAAGAGCTAAAACAGAGAAAGACAATTATAAACCATTTCCTCTAGTGAATATTGATGAAAAGTTTTGAACAAAATAATAGCAAAACTATTACAGAAATATATTACAAGGTTTGTAATCAATGACCTGGTGAGATTCATACCAGCAATATAGTCATTTCCATATTAGGAATATTATTAACACAAATGACTATATATATATAAAACAAAATCAACAGAAATCATATGATTATCTCAATAGATTTTGAAAAGCTTTTCATATTAAAAACTTTAGAGACCATGAGTTTAAAGGGAGGATTTCTTAAAATGATAAGCATTATGTACTTAAAATAATGAGTAAGTATACTGGGGATGACCTAGAATCCTTCCCAATAAAAAGACGAGTGAAGCAAGGATGTCCATTATTATTATTATTCAGTATAGTACTAGAAAAGTAAGCTATAACCATTCTCAGAAAAAGAAACTCCAAGGAATTAGAACAAAGAATGAGGAAACAAAATTACAAATGTTTGCCAATGATATGATGGTATATTTTGAGAATCCTAGAGCATCAATTAATAAATTGAAGCAACGAACAACTTTAGAAAAGTTTCAGAATATAAAATAAACCTGTGTAAATCATCATTATTTTTTTTATGACCAACAGAGTCCAGGAGCAAGAGATAGAAAAATTCTATTTAAAATAACTATTAACAATATCAAATATTTGTGTGTCTAACTGTCAAGACAAATCCAGTAAGAATATGAACATTAAATTATAAAATAGTTTTCAAAGAAATAAAATCACATATAAACTACTAGAAAAAAGAGCAATTTCTCATGGGCAATGCTAAACTAATATTATAAAAATGAGAATTCTGCATATACCAATTTATTTATTCAGTACCCTAACGATCTATCAAAAAAAAAAAAATCTGAGAGAGGTAAAAATGACAAAATTTATCTGAAAAAAGTGAAGGAAAAGAATTTCAAGGGAATTAATGAAAAAATATATGAAGTTAACATGGCTTAGAAACACTAGATCTCAAACTATTTTATAAAGCAGTAATCATCAAAACTATCTGGTACTGTTTAAGAAATAGAGTGTTAAACCTTTGGAATAGAATTGGAATATAAGACACTGTTGTCAGTGACCAGAGCAACTTCATGTTTGATAAATTCAGAGAGCCCCTCTTTTTAGACAAGAACTCACTATTTGACAAAAACTGCTGGGATAACTGGAAAAATAGGACACAAACTAGGAATAGACGAACATCTCACACCATAAATCAAAATGAGCATATAATTTAGACATATAGGGAAACAAAATAAGTAAATTAAAAGGGCCACGAATAATTTACTTGTTAGATCTATGGCAAGTGGGAAAATTCATGAACAAACAAGAGACAGAGAACTTTGCAAAATGCAAATTCGATTTTGATTATATTAATTTAAAAAGTTTTTGTACAATCATTTCAAAGTCCGATTCTTCTTGTGCAGCAAAATAACTGTATGGAAATGTAAAGATATATTGTATTTAACATATACTTTAACATATTTAACATGTATTTGTCTATCTGACATCTGAGGGAGTGAGTGGGGGGGAAAGAGGAGAAAAATTGGAACAAAAAGTTTTGCAACTGTCAATGCTGAAAAATTACCCATGCGTATATCTTGTAAATAAAAAGCTATAATAATAAAAAAACAAAGCTTTTGTACAAACAAAACCAATAAAACCAAATGTTAGAAAGAAAGCAGAAAGGTGTGAAATAATCTTTATAGTAAGTGTATCTAATCAAGATCTCATTTCTCAAATATGTAGAGAACGGAGTCAAATGTGTAAAAATGTAAGTCATTCTCCAGTTGATACATAGTAAAAGTATAGGGACAACTTTTCAGATGAAGAAATCAAAGATATCTACAGGCATATGAAGACATTCTCTAAATCATTTATAGAGAAATGCAATCTAAAACTACTCTGTGATGTGATTCTATAATTATCAGATTGAGCAATCTGACAAAAAAAAAAAAAAAAGGAGATGTTAAATGTTGGAGAGGATGTGGAAATTTAGGGACCTTAATGCATTGTTGGTGGAGTTGTGAACTGATCCAATCACTTTGGAGAGTAATTGGGAATTGTAACCAAAAAGAAACTAAAGTGGGTATATCCTGTGAGCCAGCAAAACCACTACTCAGTCCATACCCTAAAGAAATTAAAAAAAAAAAAAAAAAAAAGGAGAAAAGGAGCTACATGGGAAAAATTATAACAGATCTTTATCTTGATGGAAAAATATTGGAAACTGAGGGAGTGCCCATCAGCTGAGGAATGGATGAACAAGTTGTGATACATGAATACAATGGAATAGTATTGTGTTGTAAGAAATGATGAGCAGGTAGATTTCAGAAAAACCTGGAAAGATGTAAATGAGCTGACGCTGAGTGAAGGGAGAAGAATCAGGAGAATATTTCACATTGTAAAAACACTGTGCAAATGATCAAACATGATAGACTTAGACTTCTCAGCACAACAATGATCCAAGACAATTTTAAGACTCATGATGACAAATGCTATCCACATCCAGAGAAAGAATTATGGAGTCTGAATGCAGATTAGAGCATACTATTTTTTTTTTTTGTTTGTGTTTTCTTTTCTCATGGTTTTCCTCTTTATTCCAATTATTCTTTCACAACATGAAAAATGTGGAAATGTATCTAACATGATTGTACATGTAAAACCTACATCAAATTGTTTGCTGTCCTGCAGAAGGGAGAAAGAAGGGAGGAAAGGAGAAAAATTTGGAACTCAGAAGCTTACAAAAATGAATGTTGAAAACTATCTTTACAATTATTTAGGAAAAATACAATACTATTAAGTGTGGGGAGGAAGTAAAATGAATGAATGAATAAAAATACAATGCCAACTAGATGTTAATTTGTCATTCTCTACATCAATATGCAAAGATTTAATTATTATTATTATTTTTTTGGCTGAGGCAATTGGGGTTATGTGACAGCCAGGAAGTATTAAGTAACTGAAGCCAGATTTGAACTTGGGTACTCCTGACTTCAGGGCTGGTACTCTATCCACTATACTAAGATGTTGCCCCCAATGGAGCTTCTTGTGCAAGGAAGTGACATGGTTTTATCCATTAGCGATTATAATTTGGTAGCTAATTGAAGGATGTATTAGAGAATGAAAACTGTGGAGACAGAGACATCAATTAGAATACTACTGGAAGTTCTACTGAGAAGTGATGGAAACTCGGGCTATTTGGAAGGTGGCCAAGCAGGAAAAGAAAAGGATGGATACAAGAAATGCTGACAAGTTTTCTTTTGACTATTTTGAGTTTAAGAGATGCTGATAAAGAGATATCCAATGACAATTAGAAGTGTGAGACTGAACTTTAGATAAGAAATCAGCATTAGAAAATTAATTTTGTCCTCTTTATTTCTGCTAAAATAAGTGTTATTTTTGTGATGGTTTGAAGAGAATTAATTTACGTACACATATATAGAAGAAAAATAATTATTTAAACAGTTCCTTCAATTCATAACTCTTTTCTTTATGATGGCTGTGCCCACTTATTTTCAACCTTGGCTCAGCCCTTGTTATCTTTTCTTTATTGTGATCCTGCAAGGAAGTAGATGCTATTCACCAGTTTGAAATATCTGAGTTTATGAGAAATCTATCATTGATATACAACTACACCTTTAAAATAAATGCATTATAAGAGTGCAGTTCTGTCAACCTTTCTCCATTTTGACAGTGAGAATTATTTTGCTTTCATGCAGCAGTGGGTATCCATGGTATGCTGTTAGTGGATTTCGTTCTATGTGTCAGAGAGTAGGTTATAAAATGAAAGCTAAAAGGGAATTAATTCAAAGTTTATTGGTTAAAATTGATCTCAAGCAACTAAGAATTCAGTGTTCTTTGATCTGATAGTGTATGTTTTCTCAGCATTCAACAGTGTGATTCAACTGAAAAAGATTTATCTCCTTGATATCACATGTAGGATTGCTGTGAGATTATGTAGAATGGAATTATGATTCTCCAAAGAGATTTTCATCAAAGTGAGAGTAGCCTTTCCTCTAATTTGCATTATGTTCCAACAACACTTGCTTAGAGAATTTTTCTGGATAGTGTGTACAGTGCTTTGTATTTGGAATAAAAAAATTTGGGTTTGAATTCTAGCTTTGCCACCTCATTCATGACTTCAGCCAAGTCACTTAGAACTTCAGTTTCCTCCTTTGCCAACTGAGGGGTTTGATCTACACTTTTAAGATCCCTTAAACTTAAATATACTTCTAATATTAAATGATTCTGTAAACTATATATATGAAATTTGCATAGTGAACAATCTTACCTACATTATTGATTATACAATCTTCCATCAAGACCCAATGAAAATCTTAACATATTTATAAATACATGACCAACCTTCAGGAACTATTCCAAAATCTTGAATTATTTGCTGTACCATCAATTTAAAATCTGTCATGTGCTATTTTATAGTGTGTGGGGCCAGGGGAGGAAGGGAGGGAAGGGTGGTACCTTGGTCCATCCTTAGAATCAGTCAACCTGCTAAGCTAACTCAAATCTCCTTGGATGATGCCTTTGGAAAGAATTCTGAATATGCACAAACATTTAAAAAATTTCTCTTAAACATGTAGTTAAATGAAACAAATTACAGAATGTATATGCTCTAAGATCTCTCCAAAGCACTTCCATTATGTGTCATCACAACTATCCCAGAATCATGTTTTGTTAGCTTTTCTGAAATGGGTAATAATACTGCATGAACTTTTTTTTTTATTTCAGTGCTTAGCACAATACACTGAAAAAAGTAGTTATCTAAGAAATATATGCATTATTTGTACCATAAATTTATCTATTGTTTTCATTGGTTACCTACTAAAATGAAATGAAATGACACACATTTATCAAATATTTATTATTCATCAGATACTGGGCTAGACTTTTAGTCAAAAATGAAATAAAGTTTCTGTTTTCAAGAAGCATACATTCTATTGACAACTGGTATCTTTGAAAATTTCTTAGAAGTTTATTATTTTCTCTAGTGAATTCCATTAACTATTAATACTTTCTATGATTATAAGATTTTCAGTTAGGTAGAGGAGTAGATAGAATTCCAGGACTGAAGTCTATAAGACATCTTAATAACTTCAAATCTGGCCTCTGACATTTAATATGTGACCCTAGACAAGTCACTTAAATCTCTTTGCCTCAGTTTCCTCATCTGTAAAAATGAGGTATATGGCAAATCCTTCCAGTATCTTTATCAACAAAACCCCATATGGGCTTACAAAAGTTGGACATAAATGAAATTACTGAATAACAGTTACAGTATATGAAATCCTGTATTGAGACATGGAAGGTACTTTGAAGTCATCTAGTTCAATTTTATCATTTTATAGTTAAGAGAACTGAAGCCTAGCGACATTATTTAACTTATCCAATGTCACTCAACTAGTGTCAGGATTTACACCTAAGTTTTTTGACAACAGATTCACCATTCTTTTTACTACTTTGGTGTAACAACAATTGTTTTATTTCAACAAAAGAATAATAATAATTCATTTATGTGGTGCTTTATGTTTTCCTGACATCAGCATTTTTACCTAGAAACCTTATGTCATTAATGGAAAACTGAGACTCACAGTAATTAATGATATATGCAAAGATGTAAAGCTTAAAGTATAGGTAGCAAGTCATTCTTTCGACAGTATACTATGATTTACTTTGGTGATTGATGTTTATGACACTTAATTATCCAGTTATATAAAACTACAGAATTAATATGAAATTCCCAGGCACAAAGCTAAGTATAACAAATTTGGGGGTAGAAAAATAAAATCAATATTTCAATGAAAGCATTATGCTTGGGTTATTCTTTTTTTCAGATATCTGCCAGCCATGTGGGAATTAAGGACTCTATGTCAAAGTATGTGTTTTGTGTTTTAGCCAAAGTTCCTCACCACCATCAGAAATTCATTGAATTGGAAGTTAGAGAATGTACCAACCTGAAGTGGTGGGAAAAATTAAACATAAAAATTTAATCTAGAAATGAAATCTCAGGAACAATCCCAGTCCTTAACCCTAGTTTTAACTCTTTATTTAGCAAAGATTTACCCAGTTTCATGAATATATTAATTAGCACAACCGAAATTTGAACCTCCTTCTCCAACTCAAAATTCAGTATTCTTTCTACTATGCATGAGTAGTTGTTTGTATATGAGTTCTTTGAAGAAAAAATATATTTAGTAGACAATGAGACTTGTAGGATCATAGTTGCAGAACCAGAAAGGACACCATTTTACAGATGGAGAAACTGTGCTTCATTAATGAACTAGAGGACATAATATATGGAACATTTAATTTTAAAACTTGAGGTTCAGTTTTGTCTTGGATATCTATTAACTGTTTGACCCTTTCTCAATCTCAGTTTACTTATCTGTAAAATGATAATAGTAATGATAAGTCTCATTTCTTTGGAGTACATGAAGATCAAATAAGATGAATCAGGGGAAAAAAAGACACTACACAATGTTAGTGATTATTGTTGTCATTCACAGTTACACAGGTGAACAATACCTTATGTGGTTACTGTGCTAATCATTGAACACATCATCACTATAACAATTCATCATGTACTTCAATATTCAACCTGACTCTCCAGTTCTTTGTCCTGGAGCACTCTTTAATGGAGAGAGTTCAAGAATATAATTTCTGTAAAAGATATTCAATTGATTGCCCCATAGCTCCACTATCTATCCTTGTAACTTCCCAGACCAAAAAAATGCACCTTGACAATCAAATATTTGTTCTTGTTTCTTTCTCTAAGAGAATATAGGCTTCTTTCGGGCTAGAAATATCCTTTAAAGTAGATTGCTTTTTATTTTTATGTTCAAGTGCTTTGCACTATATTTGAAATATATTAACCATTAAATGCATTTTACATACATATGTAAACACTAATGATATATAAATATTATTAATAATTCAAAGAAATATACTGGAGCCAAATTAGCTCACTGAGAGCAGTTGGAGTATTCTTCACTATGAACATTTATACCTCAGAAATTAATGAATTCTGAAAATTAAGGCCTAATTTACTGTTTTGTTGAATGTCTCAAGTCTGGACCTGAGAGAGAGATGGAAAAATGTTAATAAAACACAATAAACCTTAAAATGGTGCCATATGTACATCCTCACAATCCTTAGGGCTAGTTGTAAAACATTTACCATGATATCCCTGAAAATAATTTACATTCCTATGCCCTTTTACACCTTACAAAATATTATTTTTCCAACAAACCTGAGGGATAAATAAATGGTAAGTAATTTCTTTAATATACAAATTTTCAAAAAACAGAATCAATAAATTTAAATAATCTGAGCTATAAATTTTATAAAGGATTTTTACCTAATTTTTGAAAATAAAGTGTATTTGTATATTTTAGGGTAAAACTGCAATGATTTATTCTGATTTAGAGTTATTCTATTTATTCATATTGAGCTCTATATTATATTTCTTGTGTACTTCACAGAATTACAGAATTTGAGAGTTGAAAGGGATTTGAACATTTTACCTAGGCCAAAAATGATTCAGAACATGTAATATAACCCTAAAAATATATATCAGATCAAATAAAACAAAGGTTTTCTTTGGTTATATGAAAGGATACAAAAAACAATTGAAGTTTATAGCTTTCAGCATATGGATTATAGAGTACAAAGTTTAAATGGAGATAGTTTCTCTTAACTCTTATGACTTCTAGAGGCATAGCCAAGAAAAACGAAGGTTTAACATATCCTCACAACAGGATTTTGTGTCAGATCTGATGAGTCAAATACTCTTTGCTTGGGGCACTGTGAAGCTTATATAGCCTTCTCAAATTTAATACAATAATAAAATCATACCTCTTATAGACATAATAGTTCCTAAAATCTCGCTCCATAGCCCTGACTAGCTTTTCTTATTGGTATCGAGGTAGCACAATGGTTAGAATGCCAGGACTGAAGTGAGAAAAATGGGTCCTCCTAAGTTCAAATTTGCCCACAGACACTTCGGAGCTGTGTGAACTTGGGCAAGTCATTTAATTTTATTTCCCTCAGTGTCCCATCTGTAAAATAAACTGAAGAAGGAAATGGTAATTTTTAGTATCTCAGCCAAGAAAAACAAAACAAAACAAAACAAACAAACATATAAAAACAAATAAAGGGGGTTATGAAGCATCAGCGGTGCTGAAACAGTTGATCAACAAGGATTTTTCCTAATGCTAGATCTTATTAATATAATATTTGGGTATATGAGCCATTCAAGATGGACTAACACTTTGGTGCCCATCTTGATTTTTGTTTTGTCACCAGATTCTCTCTAATAGAGAGAGTAAGACAATGTTTTCTGCAATTTTTGCCTCACTTAAATCCATATGTTAAGACATCACTCACCCCTTGATGCCATTGGTATGTTTGAAAAATGAAGAACAAATAACAACACCTTATATTAGCTTTTGGCACTTGTACTTAAAAGCTATTAAAACCATATTTGATATTTCTTGATCTAGGAAACTTACAATCAAATCATTCATTTAACTTCTTAGGCATCTAAGTACAATACCTAACAAAGAAATCAGAACTTCCTCCTCCATGCTTTCATTAATAAGACAATTTGCTCAAGAGACAGGTAGGGAAGCTGACTTCAAAGCAATAAAAAGTCTATTTTGTTGAATATACTTTCCCTGTTTTGAATAAGTAAACTTCCTGTTATTAACTGCTATATTATGAAGTGATTCAAGATTATTCCAATAGACTTGTGATGGAAAGAGTGAGTCACATCTAGAGAAAGAGAGAGAACTTTGGAGATTGAATGTGGATCAAAGCATAGTATGTTCACCTTTGTTGTTTTTGTTTCTTTGCTTGTTATTTTTTCCCTTTTAATCCAATTTTTTTATTATTATAACTTTTTATTTACAAAACATATATATGGGTAACTTTTTACAAAATTATCCCTTACCCTTACTTCTGTTCTGACATTTCTCTTCTCTCCCTACACCCCTCCCCTAGATGGCAGGCAGTCTTATACATGTTAAATATGTTATAATATATCCTAGATACAATATATGTGTGCAGAACCATACAATTCTCTCGTTACACAAGAAGAATTGGATTCAAAAAGTAAAAATAACCTGGGAAGAAAAACAAAAATGTAAACAGTTCACACTCATTTCCCAGTGTTCCTTTTCTGAGTGTAGCTGATCCTGTCCATCATTGATCAATTAGAACTGAATTAGATCTTCTCTTTGTGGAAAATATCCACTTCCATCACAATGCATCCTCATACAATATTATTGTTGAAGTATATAATTGATCTAATTTTTCTTGAACAGTATGAAGAATATGGAAAAATATTTAGAGGAACTTCCCATGTTTAACCTATATTGGATTGCTTGCTATCTAGGGGAGGAAGGAAGGAAAGTTTGGAATACAAGGTTTTGCAAAGAAGAATGTTGAAAACTATCTTTGAATGTATTTTTAAAAATAAAGAGCTATATTAAAAATAAAAATAAGCTTAAAAAATCAATTATTAGGTTGTCTATGAATATCTCATTTTGTTCTAATCCCAAATGTGAATAAGCAGCCTGGCCTGAATCAGTTTTAGGGAAAGCTTTTCATATTCTCATTGCCATATATGGCTAAATGAGATAACCCATGATAATGTTTTGGTGAATAAGACCATTCCGTGCTAAATTTATCCACTTAGAGGTTATCTAATTCAATTTAAACCCAGAAGAAATATCTACTAAAAGGTACCTGAAGGGTAGTAATATAGCTGTTTTCAAAAGTTCTCTAATGAGGAATGCACCCTTTCTTGATGTGTCCCATTCCACTTTGGAGAGCTCTAATTGTTAGAAATTTTATTTTAACATCAAATGATAATTTGCTTCACTGTTTCTATTCATTGCTCTTTCTAGAGAATTACCTAGCATTTTCAATTATAACTAATGGCAACAAAGAAGATATTTAATAGAGCTAAATAAAATGATTGCAATATTGATTTGGAAGAACCAAAAACTTAGAATCTATATAAAAGGCTTTTTTGAAAAATTTTTTAATAGAAATAAGGAGGGAATGATGCTTTTAGACTATAAATTAATCTCTAAAGCAGTTATTATCTAAACTGTTTACTCCTGATTAAATATAGAAAAGTAGATACATCAAACAAAGTAGAAAAAGGAAGAATCAAAAAAAAAATTAAAAAGAAAAAAACTCAATAACTCAATATTAGATAAACTTGGGAGCCTAAATTATTTGAGGGGAGAAAAACATCCCTTTCATCAAGATTTTCTGGGAAAACTTCAAAAGTAGTTTGACAGAAATTCTATTTCGACTAATAAGCAATACCTTATATCATAATATGATCAGAATAGTCATATAAATTCTATATTGTGTTAAGTCCAAGCTATCTCCTTGGTGGCCTCTGAATCAGTCAGAGTCAGGATAAATTAAAGTCCTTGATTTTTAGGGGGAGAAGTGAAGGAAACAGATATACTGCCAGGAGGCTCGCCACCCAGTTCTCTCCTCCTCCTCCTGCCTCAAAGGGAAGTCTCTCCTCTCTCACCCCACCCTCTAATCCTTACCTATGATTATCTCAAGACCAAAAATTGAGTAAGCACCAAACAATAAGAAGAGCCATTTTTCTAAACATATGCTAATAGAGTCATTGTCTCATATAGAATAGGTAATTAGCCTTAAGTGCTCAGTTGTCTGATTCAAGCACATCTTTTCATAGTTTCAGCCCTTTACATTTAAGGATCAATTCATAACATAAGAGCAACAAATAACTAATTTCTCACACATACTAAACATAACATAAATAATTTTAATTATTTGAAAAATATATTTATGAACAAAGTTAATACAAATAAGATAATTAAGGGAAAATAAATTGAGGGAAAAATAAAACTGCATCAAATATCTCTTAAGAGAGTCTACTATCCAAAATATGTAGAAAATTATGAAAAACATTTGAAGCCAAAAATCATTTACCAGAATAGAAGAGTAACAAATTATTAACAATTATTTGGGAATTATTAAAAAGCTAATAATAGAGGCAATATAAATCAGAACAACTCTGAAGTTTTACCTCACACCTAACAAACTGGAAAAAATAACAAATGATGAAAATTTCCAGTGTTGCAGAAGAGGTAGAAAGACAATGATATTAATACATTCCTAGTGAAATTGTTAATTGGAGCAAAATTCTAGAAAACAATTTGAAATTATATTAAAAATTACTCAAATGCCCTTACAATTTGACCCAAACATCTTATTGCTAGATATATAAATAAAAGAGGTAAATGATTAAATGAAAGATCTCATATACAACAATATATAGAGAGAGCAAAAATTTTATGTATTAGCAAATAATTCACAACAAAGAATAACAAATCAATTAAAATTTTTCTTATATAAAACCCACTAAAATAGGAGGAAACAGACTATTCTTTAATATGACCAAAAGCATTCCTTAAAAAGTAGGACTTACTAAGAGCATTGTAAAAGATTGACCTTGCAGTGAGAATGCTCTGGTTTCTTTTCTTGAAAACTATTGCCTGTGTGATCCTGGGAAAGATACCTTCCCAGCACCCTTTAGAAACTCTTTGAGATAGTTGGTTACTGAGTAAACTTCAATCTGGAAGTTATACTAAAATAATAATAATAAAAATTCAAAAAAATGCAAACCAAATTTAAAAAATAAATATTCTATTAGTCTAAAAATGCCCAATGATCCTTAAATCATTGGCATAAATCCAACCAGACCACAGTGAATATTTTTAATGTACAATTCTAAAATATTTGCAAGTATTTTATTTAAAGTTTTAATCAATATTCATTAATATAGTGAGTGACCTAGAATTTTTTTTCTAGCTTACCATCTCCCTTATACCTATATCTTTATTTATATCTTATGGTTTCAAATTTCTTTGATTCTGGTTCTGTCTCTGACTATACTAACATAAAGAATAGATAGATTTAGACTATATTTTAAAGCAGTAATTATCAAAAAACAACCTAGCACTGGCTAAGAGACAGAATAGTAGAGCAGTGGAATCATTAAAGTATACAATGATTATAATAATCTAGTCTTTGGTAAACCCAAGGATCTAAGTTTTTGAGAAAGGAATTCATTATCTGGCAAAAATTGATGAGGAAATCAAAAGCAGTTTGGCAAAAACAAACTATAAACCAACATCTTACACTATATGCCAAGATTAGGTTAAAATTGGTACATGATTTAGACTTTAAAGATGATATCATAAACAACTGAGGGAGGAATAGGAATATATAGTTGTCAAATTTTTGGATTACAGAAGAGTTTATGACCAATAAAGAAATAGAGATGATCACAAGAAGAACAATATATAATGTAGATTATATAAAATTTATAAAAGTATTTGCAGAGAAAAAACCAAGGTGGCCTAAATTAGAAAGAAAGAAGGGAGCTGGGGGAAAAGTTACATCAATTTATCTAACAAAGGCCTCATATCTCAAATATATATGAAAATGAGCCAAATTTGTAAAAATAAGAGCTATTTCAAAATTGATAAATGGTCAAAAGATATGAAAAGGCAGTTTTCAGAAGAAAAAAGTGAAAGGTATCAAGAATTATATAACATGTTCTAAATCACTATTGATTGGAATAATGCAAATTAACCTCATACCTAGCATATTGGCTAATTAGATAAAAAAGGGAAATTACAAATGCTGGAAGGAATATTGAAAAATTAGAACACTAATGCACTGCTGGCAGAAATGTGAATTTATCCAACTATTTTTTGGAGAACAAATTGGAATTATGCTCAAAGGGCTATAAAACTGTCTATACCCTATGACTATTAATACTGCTATAGGTCTATAATCCAAAGAGAACAGAAAATAACTTATATGAGGAAAAAAATGTATAGTAGTTTTTTTGTAGTAGCAAGGAATTAGAAAATGAAGAAAGTAAGGATTGGCTAAAGAGGTTATAGGATAGTTAAGTGATATAGTAGATCTTACAAAGAGCTGGAGAAGCAAATGGTAACCATATTGTTGCCAAAAAAAAAAAAAAAAACCCTCCAATAGGGTCAAATATAGTCAAATAGGAATGGGGCAAGGGAAAGAATTTACAAATTGTGGTATATAAATACAATAAAATACTATTGCACTATAAGAAACTAAAAAAGGCATTGTTTTGGGAGTACTTTGGAAGACTTATAAGAGCTGATACAAACTGAAATGAACAAAATTAGGAGAATATTATATACAGGAACAGAAGTATTGTAATGCTGATTAACTGTGAAAGACTAATCAATATGATGATCAAAGACAATTTCAAAAGACTCACAATGAAAAATATCAGTATTCAGAGCAAGACATGATAGACTGCAGGTGTAGATTGAAGCATACTTTTTTTCACTTACTTTTTTTTTTCTTTTTTTGCAACATGGATAATTTGGAAATATGTTTTACATGGTTTCACATAATAATTTCATCATATTGCTTTCCTTTTCAATGGTAAAGAAGGAGCAGAGAGAAGGAAGAGATTTGGAAAACAAAATAAAAAAATGTTAAAAATAAAGCATAATTTAAAAAATAATATATAATATTTTATCAAAGAAGATTTTTTCTAATTGATGAGTAGTTTTTATGTGAGTCAGTTCTCTGTATATTCTCATGGTTGTTAGAGCTAAGATCAGAATTTGGGAGGATTGAACAAACAAAAATAAAAGAAAAATACAGAAAAAGTTTATTTTGAGTATTATTAAAAGTATTATTTTGAATAAATCAAAAATTACAACAAAAATGAGAAAAATATAATTGAAATACCTTGTAACAAATTAAAAAAAAAGAACATATAAACTGATTCTGAGAGGAAATACAGAGTTGCTCACATATATTTAGGCACATTTACAAAGAAGGGAGATAGATTGTGTCCTTTTTTTTCCCCTAGAATTAGGCTAGGTCAATAAAATTGCACAGTATTCTGTTTCCCTTTGACCCTAAAGAGATCCAAGATAGAAAGCACTAACTATCCCAAAATATTCATGGCAGTGCTCCATAGCAGCAAGAACTAAAAATCAAAGTGAAGCTCATCAATTCAAAAAACACAAGGACATAATGGAGTACTACTGCATTATAAGGAATAATAGATATTGAAAATTCAAAAAAAGCATTCAAAGTCAAATAAAATAAAAAGGATGAGGAAAATATAGGTAATGACAAAATAACATAAAAATTGAGTACTGTGTAATAACAACAAAGTTTAGTCACAGAAGAAATACTTAATAAGTATGAGATAATAATAATAATAATACAGGCCTCAAACTTCCCTCAGTTCATCTCTGGCAGGAAAGAATATCTTTCATGGATAATCATAAAACTACATCCAAAGTTTAACATCTTTATTTTATCCTCTAACTTTTTTTTCTTTCTCTATGTCAATGATTGGCTATTCTCCCAATTTTACTGCTAAAAATAATATAAAAAATGTAAAATCAGTTAAAAGTTTTTAATATTTTAAATATTTTTAAAATTTAATTTAGTATTAAAAACAATTTGAGTACTGCTGTATTTTCCAGTAATATTGAAAGTAAAGCTTGCAAATAAAAGTGACTCTTACTTCTTAGCTGTCTGAGATGTATAAAAGAATAAAATAAGGGGAGTAGAAAGTCAAAAAAAAAAAATGGACAATAGTGGGAATGGGGGAAGAGCCATTGATAAAAATGAAATCATTTTATTAAGCTGATTGAATATCCTGGCAGAAAATTATCACTATCCATAATAGCCCACTGCCTATAGAGTTATTTTATACTCTTCCTGCAAAATTTTAAATCTTCTACCACAATTTAAAAATGATAATAATTTTAAAAAAGGGGATAGCCTTGTTGGTTTCCACCTATCATTCCCATTAGAGTTTTTTAATATTGTAATTTCTCAGAGGGGACATTTTTCCTCTCTCTTTCTCTGCCTCTCTCTCTCTCTCTCTCTCTCTCTCTCTCTCTCTCTCTCTCTCTCTCTCTCCTTTCCAGATTCACATACAATTGCCCACAACAACAAAGCCTTTCCTATGTTTTGCTATAGAAAGAAAATGAGAAGCAGAGGAAGGAACAAGACAAAAGTAATCAGTAGTTCTAAAAATATTACTTTTTTTCAGAAATGTTTTTTTTTTCTTTCAGTAAAAACAATGACTCTAAAATTTAACACTATAGAGCAGAATGAACAGTTTTATATATGACCACATGTAAAATTTTATTGTAAGATTACACCTTTAAAACATTTTAAAAATAGATATTTTCACAACAATATCCCCTTATAACAAATCCATTTCTGAGATTAAGATAAGAAAAAAGAAGGAAGGAAAAAAGGAAGAAAAGGAGAAAAAGGGAGGAAGGGAGGAAGGGGAAAAAAAGAAAAGAGTAAGGGAGGAAAGGAAGAAAAAGAAAGAAAAGGGGACCAAAACAGAAATAAAATGGAAGTGGGATAGGGAGCTAAGAAGTTGTATCAAAAACTAAGATATGAATAAAATCAATAACATTTCTGCCACCCAATATACTTTTGATGATAGAAAAGTCATATGAACTCTCTGAACTTCAGTTTTTTGAAAAATAATATCTACTTCATCTTGTTGTCTTCTGCCTCAAAGGAGATAATGTAAATAAAACACTTTACCAACTTTAAAGTGCTATTTAAGTTATCATCACCACCATAAACAACGATGCTAACCATGAAATTAAAATAATTATATACAATATGTTCATTAAACCAATGCAGGAACTCCTCTAAACCATACTATAATGACTTCATGAATTTCTGTAGACAAGTCTCCCAGAGTCCAATCTTAAAGTAACTTTAACTATTTTTGACCCTGAAATACTGTTTGAAGCTTTTATAGGTTCTTTTATTCCTACTGTATAATAACAGTCATATTTCTCTTTGATTTGGGCAGAATAGCTGAGAGAAACATCTTTCATAAAATTAATAAGTCCAAAGCATTATGCATATTTTAGCTCATTAAAGAATATACTCTTTCACCTGGTTGCAAAGTCTGTCCCCTGTTTTGTACCAACTAGTCAAATCCATAAAATAAAAGAAGAAAATGCAAAAGAATACAACACAAAGAAAATATGTGCACCTGACTAACTGATAGTTTAATTCCAAAGAAAAATGATCACTGCTTAACCCTGTTTGCATTGTCTCCTAAAAAATCATACAAACACAAACATAGTTACCACAACAATATCCATACCTCTGATTTATTTATTGTGAATCTTTTCTTAGCAAACATTGTAAAATGATCCCAGCATTTACATTCACATCTCCAAAGAGCAATAAACAGTTGACAATTAACTGGTAATTATTTCCACCTGCTGAACTCTATTTCAAGACATTTTGATTAATTAATGGCAAAAACTTATCACTATCAGTTACTGAATTTAAAAGAAAGCACCAAAAACCCATTCCTCAGTCCAAATTAGCATTCATCTAGAATGAAGTTTTGGTCCATTTTCTGGGTCGTTGCCACTGAACTCATTACACACATAATTGGAAAAAGCAGCCACTGTTAATCAATATAACAATATGATTTCCTTTATGAAAGTTAATCGCAGTTTTGGGAGAGGCAGAAAATAAATTTAAGGAGAAAAAAGGAAACCAGTATTTTGATTCTTAACATTTTAACCTTGTGATTTATCCCTTAGGCCCTAGGGGAAAGACCTTTACTATTTGTCTAGTATGTTTTCTCTTTCCTTTTTTTTTTTCCAGATAATTCAGCAAGGCAATTTAAGGTTACTGCAGTTCTGCAGAATCCTCATCAGAGTTCTCATTTATTACAGTGAATAGTGCACACCAATGTTTTAGATCAATTAGGCTTGGATTTCACTCTGATTTAAGGTTGTAGAGAATAAAGCAGCTCCATCTCTCAGCCCTCCCTTCTCCCTCTGGAGATTAATGTACTTTCAATAGTGTATGAATTTTCTAAGCACTGTGTACAAGTTAGGCTTTTCCCATTTTTAATCTTCATCATGTTCTTGAGGCAGTAAACAAAGCCTAGTCCGGGAACTGAAAGGAGGAGGAAATGTGAATGATCGTTTCTCCTTAAAAATTCATGAGCACGTTGGTACTGGTAAGCCAACTGTGAACATTGGGAAATTTCATAAATCTCAATTGACAAGCTGAATCTCATGAATTCTACGGGAACTTAGCCAAAGAAATGCATTTTAGTTTTCTTTTTCATTTGAAAAAAAAAATGCATCTTACCTCCTCAAATCTTGAAAGTTCTTAGCAATGCTCCTGAGCCCTAGCAAGAGCTAAATTTTGTTCCCTTTTTAATTCCATGTTCATATGGATTCATATGGGTTCATAATCTTCTACCTAATAGGGATAGATATTACTACCCTTGTCTATGCTAAAGTAAGTGGC
Organism: Antechinus flavipes; assembly: GCF_016432865.1. NCBI lineage: Eukaryota > Metazoa > Chordata > Mammalia > Dasyuromorphia > Dasyuridae > Antechinus > Antechinus flavipes. Next base: position 302,573,142 of record NC_067399.1, on the reverse strand, counting down.
TCAGTAAAGGTGGGTGAATGGGACAACATTAACTTTATTATCTGAAGAAGCCATATCAATGTTCCCATAAGTCTTTAGAGTATTGGGAAGGGGATGCACATATTTTGTGATGTAGAGGGGAAAATCACTGAATCTACTAACTAGCTATATGATCTTCTAAATTTAATCTCTGTTCTTATTGAATATCTGATTTTCCATGGAAACATAGTTATTTGAGAAATCAATTTCAAGTTAGCAAATGTGTGATCCTATATAATTTTAGATATTTCCATATCAGCCTTGCTTTTTTTTTTCTTCTAGATCTTTTTACATGTTGATTTCATAAAAGTAAATAACTTTCACCATTTCTACTAGGCCTAGTTTGTCAGTAAATGTCTTATGTACATTGAGTGTAAGCATAACATTAGAATTGTGAGAATAAACATATTATTAGCACACCAGATACAGTAACGCAGGAAGAAAATTCTCTAAATTTAATTTCATCATAAAACATAACAAAGGTGAAACACAATTTGTATTCTGGGAGCTGTGAGATTATCTGAGTAGGAACTCTAGCCTCTTACACTCTATGTATAAAATCATCTAAAAGATAAGTTTCTTTAGAATGCCCATTAGCTGGGAAATGACTAAACAAGTTGTGGTATAAGAATGTAATGGTATGCTATTATTCTATAATAAATGATGAGTAGGCAGATTTCAGAAAAAGCCTGGAAAGACATTAATGAACAGATGATGAGTGAAGGAAACAGAATTAGGAGAACATCATACACAGTAACAGCAGCACTGTATGATGATCAACTATGATAGACTCAGCTCTCCTCAGCAATTCAATGATCTGAGACAATTACAAAAGATTATTATGGAAAATGCCATCCACATCCCAAAAAAAGGAACCATGGAATCTGAATGCAGATTAAAACATACTATTTTCATTTGCTTTTGTTTTTTTTTTCTTTTTTATGATTTTTCCTATTTGTTCTGATTTATCTTTCATAATATGACTCGTGGAAATATCTTTTAACATGATTGTACATGTATAACCTATATTAGATTGCTTGCTGTCCAAGGGGAAAAAGAAAGGAGAGAGGGGGAAAAGATAGAATTCAAAATATCACAAAAACAAATGTTGTAAACAATATATATATATATATATATATATATATATATATATATATATATATATAAAATATTAAGCTCAAAAAATATTGTCAAACACCTATCATTAAAAAAAAAAAAAAACTTAATTTCTTTACCTGACTAACTACTGATGCTTACTGTTGGTGTAAGTCAACTTTTGGCAAATTTCTTAATATTCCTAATTTTCAGTTTCCTTCTCTGCAACATATTTGATTGAACTAGAAAATTCCTGTGGTCCCTTCCAGTTCTAGACCTTTGATACTATGAACCCAGTATAATTTGATTCTTTGTTTAAGGATGTTAAAGTAGGAAAAAAAACTGTTATACAATCTGAATTTTGGTGCTTACACGGACATTTAGTAGATATGTGACTCTGAGAAATATTCCACTTTTATAGGAAGATAGTGAAGTATAACAGAAACTGTTGTATTTAAAGATAAAAGTTAAATATTGGCAATTCTATTTACTGTTTGACCATGAGTAGACCAGTTAATATCCTTGAGTATAAATTTCCTTAACTATAAAATACAGCACTAACTACCTCAGCAGAAAGCTGTGAACAAAGTACTCTATCAATCTTAGCATGCTATAAAAATGCTCTATCACATAAATGTGACTTTGGGTCTAGTCCTAGAATAATATCCAATTAATTGTAGACCATAGATAGTCAAGCCACTTTCCTCTCCCGGGCCTCTGTTGATTCAGATGTAAACAGAAGAGACTGAACTAAACACATTCTAACGTGCTTTTCATCCCTAATATTCTATGTTTTAACATTCTATGATTTAATGCCCCATCCAACTCTAGCATTAGAAGTCCATTATTATCAATTAGAGCACAGAGAGCTGACCCCAAAGCTAGGAAAACCTGAGATCAAGTATCTCTTGTAATATGTACTGCTATGGGACCCTGGATAAATCATTTAAACTCTCACTATTTTAAATAACTCTCTATGGCTAAGGAAGTTGGTCTTGATTAGTATTCCCAAATGCTAATCTGTGACAAGTTACTATTGACCTGAAAAAATTTTAATACTAAAATTCTCTTCTTTAAAATGATAAACAAAAATGCATTAATACTTTTCCTTCTCTTCCTTTTTGTACTATTTCTTACTCCATTGGTTTTATCATTTTCTTAAACTCTTTATTTCAATCTTCCAAAGTCAAAGAAAGTTATATTAGTCATTAGACTAGAGGGTCTAGATATATTATTGATTCATAAATTAGTTTGTCTGGAGGATCAGTGGGATTCTGGCATGCTTGAAAAAAATTGTAATAGGTAATTCAAATTTTAAGATTCTGAAAATGTTATTTTTTGATATTTGGAATATGTGAACATTTCCAGTACAAAAAAATAGTGTTTCACATTCAGTATATGTGGAACATGATACTTCAATCCATGATTTTATTAGTAGCCAACATGAAGCACTGATGATATATATAATACAGAGAAGGACTCATATTTGTGTATTTACAGTAAAAGAATAACTGAAGATCATATTTAGCAATTTAGTGCTATGGATTTTTAATCATATATTAACTTTTCAGTTATTTTTTTTGGTTATATTTGACTCTACACAACCCCATTTACTGTTTTCTTGGTAAAGATACTGAATGCTACATTCCCTTCTACAGGTCATCTCATAGAGGAGGAATTTGTATCAAACAGTATCCCACAGCTAGTAAATGTTTGAATACAGATTTGAACTCAGGAAGATCAGTCTATCCTAAGATTCTTATCCTCATTAGAAATCTCCCATTCCCCTATCCCATATTCAATTCATTTTTCATCTCTTTTTTAAAATTTCTTCCAGTTATTCTTAGTTCTCTTAGTCTTGTAACTAAGATGTTTTTCTCTTTAATATTGTTTGTAATTGTATTTGGGCTCCCTTTTTTAAGTTTACCCCTCAGACAACTCTTAACAACTAATATTTTTTCATTATTTTCAAATTTTTCTTTTGTTTATATCTAGCCTCAGATCTTCATTTGCAGTTTGTCCCAGGGTCAAACTTTGACCTACTCATATAATTTTGAATGCTATTTGTTCTCATCTTTAATTTCCGTAATTTAAAGTACTAACTTCTCCCTCTACTTGAGTGTTTATGTTCAGAACACTGATTCTCTTCCCTTTTCATTGACTGTGATTAGAGCTGCATGCCTTATACCTCCCTGAAGCATAACTGTTCATAGAACATTGGTCTTCATGTCACTTACTGTTTCAGTATACTCCAGATTTCAATACCCCCTGGAATAAACCAAGAGTGCTGCAGTAAATCTGTTCTCAACTGTAACACCCTTGGTCAGATTACTGATAGGTTTCAGGCTTGTTTATATGAGTTCACATTGGCTTCCCTGCTCATTTTTTTTGTCTTGGAGTCCAGGGGATTCTGATAGTCATTTTGTTTAATTCTGAATTGCATAAATGAATTCGCCATTGCTCTTTATTTTTCTTACTCATTTAAAATAGTGCCCGTTTGAAAATTTTGCTATGATGCTTATGGGAAAGTTATCTTTTCTATGACTTTTCATGTCACTATTTTAATCAGAAATACTAGGGCTTCATTTTGCAAATGAGGAGACTGAAACTCAAAGTGGTGATTTGTCCAAGGTCACACAAATTATAAGTGAGACAGCTAAACTCAAAATTCAAATCTCATGAGTACAAAATTAGTTATTTTTCATGATCAAACTGAAATTGTCACCAGGAATAGGCTTTCACTCAAAGCAATGCCTCTAAGAAATTAAAAAAAATCCACAATAACAAAAGACAATTCAGAAACAGGGAACTAGATTGTTTTGGAGGCCACACAATTCCAAAACACATCATTATTTTACAATTCATTTCTGAAATAGTAAATTTTAAAAAGCCTCTAAAATCCAACACATTATGATTTTTATTTATTTATTTAATGCATCATATTTAATTTTACTTATATTTTAATTGATGTCATAATAGATAGAGTTCTGATCCTGGTGTAGGAAGACCCATCTTCATTAGTTAAAAATCTGTCCTTCGACACCTACTATCTATGTGACTCTGGGTGATTTACTTAACCTGTTTGCCTTAGTTCTTCATCTGTAACATAAGTCAGAGAAGAAAAAGGCAAACTACTCCAAGATTTTTGCCAACAAAGGTCAAAAATAGGGTCACAGCAAGTCAGACATGACTGAAGTGCTTGACCAAAACCAAAATATTTTAATTTAATACATATTGTAAGATGCTATTTTAAAAGGCAAGCAGAAATAATGGAGAGACAAACTTATTGTCAAGAAATCTTGGTTTAATTCTGTCTCTGACAACAAATTTTCAAAAAAAAAATCTCATAGCCAGAAGGGAGTTTCAGATATCATTTATTCCAACTCACATATGAATTGTAATGTTCTCTGAACTATCTCCAACAAGTGGTTACTCAGCTTCTTCCTAGACTGTTGGAATCCTTACTAACTGTTAACTAATTAGAGTTGATCTAATCTTACAAGAAGATGTTTTGGGCAGAACCTGAAACAAGGTACTAAGTAGAACTAATTAATACAAGGCTTGTGTTCACACCTTTACTCATTGGAGTTCAATGAGTTCATACCTCCCTTGAAGCTCTTTGGGCCAGAGAGCACTATGGGAGAAAACCCATAATCCCTCTCTCTGGAAGGAGCATAAATAGGCCAATGGGCCAGTCGAAGAGGTTCTTCAGAGGAAGACGCCACAAGTCGAGATTTCACCGGAATGACATGAAGACTGGAGCTGGCTGGAGGCTGAAGAAAGCAGAGGCAGAGGCTGAAGGACCAGACCTTTGGATTTAAAGACATTTGGAGAGAGCTCTTGGAACCAAGCAGAGAGATAGGCCTCTAAGCTAACCGGGCTATATTGGAGATAATAAAAGATCTGAACTTTTATCATCTGGCTGTGTTTTGAGAAGAAAAAGCTCACCACACTAGACTTCTAAAGAGAGATAACTTTCAGAATCTACATATCATAAAATTTGACAATTGGATGGGACTTGAATTTTCTGTTCCCCAGAGAAACCTGTTTTACCTTTTGAACAATTTACATTGTTAGAACATTATTTTCTTTATGAAAATAAAATCTAACTCATTTCAAAGAATTAAGACTATTAGCACCATAAGGTATATCAGAAGCCATCTTTTTCATTCTCATTAAGTGCTCTTAAATTCACTACCTAAAAATCCACCATTGGACATGAATCTATTGCCTTTCATCTAAGGCAGTCCATGTAGCTTACAGTTTTTTCATTACCTCCAGTTCTGAATATAACTCTTTGTTCTCCAATACGCTCCCATAGTAAAGAATGAAAAGTAAAGTAAATCATTCAGTTAAACTTATCAAAATATCAACTACATTTGACAGGGTAATGCAATGGTCCACTGCCAAGATGGGAGGGGGTGAAATTGATTTTCTCATTTCTTTTCTTCTAATATTGAACATAAAAATTATATACTTCAGTTTTGATTTGTTGAAGTTAATGTATATATTTTTCCTTAGGCTTACATAATTATGTATCAGTTTGTATTTTCCCTATGCTTCTCTGAATTTTTCATGTTTATTGTTTTCTTTTCTAATATGACATTAAATTCCCATTATATTCATGAAGCATAATTGGTTTAGCTTTACTCCAAATGGATTATTTCAAACTTCAGTTCTGACTCTTAAAAGTAGGGTGACTATGGAAATTTCACTAAATGTTCCAGAGACTTCATTTCTTGTATCTAAAATGAGAAATATAATACTTTCATTGCCTCAAAAAGTCATTTTAGATCTTTTAAAAAATCCTATGTGAATATGACTTATCAGCTAAATTTGTCACAGTTTAACCAAAGAAGTAAATTACAGTGCCAAGTTCAAAAGGAGAAATACAATGGTAATCACAATGGCCAGGCATCATCTTTTAATAATTTTATCATTTTCTTCCTCCTTCAAGCAAAATGCAATTGTCACCTATTTCAGAAAACATTTACTAGTCATCCTGAATAAGAATAATTTTCCCTTCCTTATATTTCTAACAGTCCTTTGACCTATGATATTTTTATAGTTAGAGACTATCTTTTTCAATACTTAGCATGATGTCTGGAGCATAATAGATGATTATTGATTTCCTGATCATTTTCTGGATTTATATATTGACCTATGTAGAGTTCATATCATGCTTCACAAAGATAAGAAAAATATTATTATCAAACATTTTCCAAAGTCAAAGGAACAAAAAATAATTAGACATGAAATACATTATAAAGTTCAATCAACCCAATTCCTTTATAGAAACAATAGCAGTAACAAATCAAATTTATTTATAGTATGAATATATAAATTTTATTTTATACATAACATAATTTTTTTTTAAATTTACATAATTTTTTATCTGTTCTCCCTATTTTTATGCCTAAAAGAAACAAAAATAAATGCAGAAAATGCCAACTAAAAACAGATAGTCAAGATGTCAGAGTAAAGGCAGGGACTTGCCCATGTTTTCCCTTAAACCCCTCCAGATCCCTATAAGTAATGATAAAAAAAAAAAAATTAACAAGAGAACCCACAAAAAGAAATGGTGAAACAATTTTTTAGCCAAAAACATCTTAGAAGGCCAGCTGGAAAGGTCTGTTGTTCCAGGCAGGGAATCCAATTCTGTCCTGCCTCAAACCAAGCCAGAATAGCCTTGTCCCCAGCAAATCAGGAGCAAGCACTGAGGCTTTGCATCATTAGCAGCAGCAGGGGTGGCTTCCAACATTCTCAGCCCACAGACCCCGAAGATGACTTGGTAGGGAAATAGGAAGTTTGTTTCACGAGGGTGAGAGGACCTTAGGAAACCAGCAAATCAGGAGCTGCCCTACGAAGTCACTAAATCAGCAGTGGAGGCAGTAGTATGTGCTAAGACAGTATGTGCCTGGAAGAGGTCAGAAGGAGGTCTCCTTAGTAGCATTGAAGTAGGACTCTATTGCTTTACAGCCAGAGTTAACATGGGCCATTTTCACAATCCCAGGGCAGAAAAATATACTCATGGTCACTCAAACACATTTCCTTCAATCCTAATACTTTGAAATAACTGAAAACGTAAAAGTACCTAGAAGGATCTCTGAAAATAGCATCATACAACTCCTGAAGCTTTGGATACTACATCATCCACTCTGGAGCCCTACTTTAATGAAGAGATAAAAACTAAGTAGTAAGCTGGAAAATTAATTTTAAAAACAAACAAAAAAAAATCCTGTCCAGAAAAAGGTACTAAGATGACAAGGAAGATCAAAATAAAAACTCAGGAGATAACAAAGTTAAAGCTCCTACACCCAAAGTCTCCAAGAAAAATGAGAATTGGTCTCAGGTCATAGAAGAACTTGAAGGAGATTTTGAAAATCGAACATGAAAGGTAGAATAAACATTAGGAAGGGAGATGAAAATGATTTAAAAGGGAAAAAACTAATAAAAATATCTTATAAAGAAAAATTAGTCAAATAAAAAGAGGGTACAAATGCTTACTGAAGAAAATAATTTTTTAAAAAATTAGAATTGCAGAAGTAGACACTAATGACTTTATGGAAAATCAAGAAACAATAAAGAAAAATCAAAACATGAAAATAAATGTGAAAAAATCATTGGAAAAATAACTGATCTGAAAAATAGATGCAGGAAATATAATTTTAAAATTATTGGTCTATCTTAAAACCATGATTAAAAAAGAACTTAGATATCATCTTTCAATAAATTACCAAGGAAAAAAAAAGCCCTGATATTCTAGAACCAAAGGGTAAAATAGAAATGGAAAGAATACAGCAATCATCTTCTGAAAGAGATCCCAAGATGAAAACTCTCAGGAGTATTGTAGCCAAATTCTGGAATTCCCTGGTCAAGAAGAAAATATTGCAATTATCCAGAAACAATTTTAGTATAGGGGAGTCCCAGGAAGTACAACAAAAGATTTAACCCCTTTCTATATTAAAGACAAGAGGACTTGGGATATAACATTATGGAGAAAATATATAGAGAATTGACTCTAATTTATAAGAAATCAAGCCATTCTCCAATTAATAAATGGTCAAAGGATATGAACAGGCAATTCTCAAAGAAATTAAAACTATTTATAGCCATATGAAAATATGCTCCAAATCATTATTAATCAGAGAAATGCAAATTAAGATAACTCTGAGATACCACTACACACCTGTCAGATTGGCTAGAGTGACAGGGAAAGATAATGTGGAATGTTGGAGGGGATGCTGGAAAACTGGGACACTGATACATTATTGGTGGAATTGTGAACACATCCAGCCATTCTGGAGAGCATTTTGGAACTATGCTCAAAAAGTTATCAAACTGTGCATACTCTTTGATCCAGCAGTGTTTCTACTGGGCTTATGAGATACTAAAGAATGGAAAAGGACCTGTATGTGCCAAAATGTTTGTGGCAGCCCTGTTTGTAGTGGCTAGAAGCTGGAAAATGAATGGATGCCCATCAATTGGAGAATGGTTGAGTAAACTGTGGTATATGAATGTTATGGAATATTATTGTTCTGTAAGAAATGACCAGCACGATGAATACAGAGAGCACTGGCGAGACTTACATGAACTGATGCTAAGTGAAATGAGCAGAACCAGGAGATCATTATATACCTCAACAACGATACTGTATGAGGATGTATTCTGATGGAAATGGATCTCTTTGATAAAGAGATCTAATTCAGTTTCAATTGATCAAGGATGAACAGAAGCAGCTACACCCAAAGAAAGAACACTGGGAAAGGAATGTAAACTGTTTGCATTTTTGTTTTTCTTCCCGGGTTATTTCTACCTTCTGAATTCAATTCTCCCTGTGCAACGAGAGAACTGTTCAGTTTTGCACACATATATTGTATCTAGGATATACTGTAACCTATTTAACATGTAAAGGACTGCTTGCCATCCGGGGGAGGGGGTGAAGGGAGGGAGGGAGGGGAAAAGTCGGAACAAAAGTGAGTGCAGGGGATAATGTTGTAAAAAAATTACCCTGGCATGGGTTCTGTCAATAAAAAGTTATTTAAAAAAATAATAATATGGAGAACAATGCATCTAGGGTTATAACCAAGAATCACTTATCCAGAAAAACTGAATATAATTATTCAGGGAGAAGGTGGATATTCAATGGAATAGAGGACTTTCAAATATTTCTGAGGAAAAGACCAGAGCTGAATAGAAAATTTGATTTCAAATACAGGACTCAGGAAAAGCATAAGGAGGTAACCAGGAAAGGGAAAATGTGGAACTTAATAAGGTTTATCTGTTTACATTCCTACATGCCAGGATGGTATTTTTAACTCATTAGAACTTTATTATTACTTTGGTTGTTAGAAGGAGCACATACATAGAGGGCAGAGATGTGAATTGAATATGAAGGGAGGCTATGTGAAAAATAAAATTAAGGGATGAAAGAGGAATGTAGTAGGAGAAACAGAAAGAGAGGAGGAATGGTATCAATTGTATTCTATAAAACATGCAAGAAAAAACTTTCACACTGGAGAGGAAGAAGGGGAGAAAAAGAGAATGAATGAAAATCTCATCAGAATTGGTTCAAAGAGGAAATAACATACACACTCAATATGGTTCTAGCAATCTATCTTAGCTTGCAGGAAAATAGGAGGAGAAGAGAAATATGGGAAGTGGAAAGAGTGATAGAAGAGAGGGCCTATTGATGGAGGGGTGTTCAGAAGCAAAATACTTTTGAGAAAAGAGAGCAAAAAGAGAGAAAAATAGGATAAAAAAGTGGGGAAATTCAGTTAGCAATAGTAATTGGCAGAGTAATTTTGAAGGAAGTTTCTCTGATGAAGACTTCATTTCTCATATGATATGAAACTAAGTCAAATTTATAAAAAAAATAGGAGCCATTCCCCAATTGATAAATAATTTAAAGTTATGAACTATCCCCAAACGGCTATAAAGTCATGCATATTGTTTGATGTAACAATACCACTACTAGGCCTGAATACCAAAAGAGATTTAAAATAAAAGGAAAGGGCCTATATGTACCACAATACTTATCACAACTCTTTTTTTAGAGCAAAGAAATGAAAATTTAGGGGATTTCCATTATTTGGAGAATGTTGAAAAAATTGTGGTTATGTTATTATGATGGAATATTATTTTTCTATGGGAAATAATAAGCAGAATGCTCTCAAAAAAACCAGGAAAGACTTCCATGAGCCCAAAAAAGGTAATGTGTACTATGTACATTGTCACAGTAGTACAAGAGCACAGTAGCACAATTAGTACAATAGCTAAATTGTGGTATGATCAGCTGTGAATGGCTTTGCTATACTCAGCAATACAATGATCCAATAGTATTCTGAAGGACTTACAAAAAATGCTATCCATACCCAGAGAAAGAGCCGATTGTGTCTGAATACAAATTGAGGTATACATTTCTTTTATTTTATTTTTCTTGAATTTGTGTGTGTGTGTGTGTGTGTGTGTGTGTGTGTGTGTGTGTTTGTGTATATGTGTGTTGGAGGGTAATCCATGTTTTCTTTCACAACATGACTTTTATGGAAATGTTTTGCACAATTTCATATGTGCCTTCTCAATGAGGGATGGAAGGGAAAGAATTCTGAATTCAAAATTTTAAAAACAAATGTAAAAAATTGTTTTACATATAACTGGGTAAAATAAAAATTATTAAATCAAAAACCTAATCAACATATCAAAAAATGTTAAAATGTAGGAAAGGCTTGTACTCATATTATCTTGCCTTTGCAAATAAGAGGAGTAGGGAATGCTTTATGATACTTCTTCAGTTTCAGTTTTTGTGGGTTGTTTTGTTCTTTACACTTGTATATATTGTTGTCCTTATTTTATTCACTATCCTCTGCATTACAGTGTATTATATATCTTCCTCTATTTTTCTATGCTAATAATTTAATTTATTGAAATTCCATTATATTCATGTTCCAAAATTGATTTAGCTATTCTGTAATCAGTGACTTCTTAGTTACACTGAATATTTTGATGTACAGTATAACAGACTTTTCTTTTATAATTTATCTCCTTGGAAACATTCTGTATCAAAATTTCTGGGTCAAAGCAAATGAATATTTTCATCACTTTTGCTGCAAAATCCTTGATTAGTCCCCAAAATGATTAAAATAGCATAGTTGTGAGCTTTTATTTCTGCAACTCCTTTGAATCAGACAATTGTTGTCTTTTTGTCATGTTTGCCAAATTATCTGTCATTAGTGATGTGATTTTCCTCTTGTATTATTGTTTGCAGATTAGAATTTTCTTTTTATAATTCATAATTATATAATTTAAAATTACAGGGAAAGGGTTTACAGTGCTATGTATATGTTTTAAAAATCTATATATCTTGGGTATCAACTGTACCACAGATAATTTACATATATTTTATTTGTTTGGTTCTTCCTTTCTTACCAGTTTTCATTAATTTTGTTCAGAAAAAAAAAAGTATTTTAGTTTTATATAATCAAAATTATTTACTATATATGTTTAAATCACTTATAAACTTTAATTATGATTCAATACTTAGACATTACTGTGATCTGATTTCTAGAATATTTAATAGAACAATATGTATGCATTTTAAAGGTTAAGTAACATGACATAAAGTGTAAGCCTATTTTTATACTTACTAAGAGTATTTTGCATATGCATAAAGATTTTAGACATATTTTTTCATTAAAACCTTTCTGTGCTCATACTTTGTAGCATTTTTTTCAGAAATGAAATTATACTTTGTCACTTATACTTTGTGACTTTTTAATTATAGCAAATATTGATTTTCATTCCTTTTTTGATAATTAAAAAATATTTAAGACCCAATTTCTTTTCCTTTTCCCACACATTGCCACATTCATTGAGAAAGCAAGAAATATGATGCTTATTTTACCTATGAAGTCATGAAAAACATTTCAACATTAGCTATGTTTGAAAAAAATTACAAGAAAAATATTTATAGTACTTCAATCTATACTCAGAATCTACCAGTTCTCTTTCTGGACATAGATAGTACTTTTTATTCATTGGTTCTTTGTAATTAGTATGACTCATTGCACTGATCTGAGTAGCTGATATTGCAGTTACTATGTACAATGTTTTCTTGATTCTGTTCAATTCATTTTTCATCAGTTCATATACGGCTTGCCAGGTTTTTCTGAAATCATCTCCTTTATCATTTGCTATGCCTTACTCGATAGTATTTCATCACAATTATATCCCACAATTTAGCCAACTATTCTCAACTAATAGACATCCCTAATATCCGATTTTTTTGTCACTACAAAAAAAGATACTATAAATAGTACACACATCTTTTTGCTCTTTGAACTTTTGGGGAAAGAGATATGGTAGGAGTATTGTTAACTCAAAGGTCAAACTATTTATACAGTTTTATCATTTTCTAGGCATGATTTAAAATAGTTCTGATTAGCTAGATCACTTCTCAAGTCTATAAAGAGTGCATTAGTGAACTAATTTTTCTACAATTACTCCAACATTTGTCTCTTTCTGTCACCAATTTGATGTGTGTGAGGTAGAGGTAGGTCAAATTATTTTAATTTGCATTTTTCCATTAGTAATTAAGGGATCTTTTCCATTTAATATTGAACACTTTAGTTTCTTTTTTCTGAAAACTTCCTGTCCAAATCATTTTATTATTTATTAATTGAGAATTGACTCATAAGTGCATGCATGTGTTTGTGTGTTTATATACACACAGATATATCTATATCTATTTAAATAAATATTTAAATAGATATAGATATAGTTCTTAAAGATGAATTATGTTATTAAAGTTCTATTCATATATAGTTCTATTAAAAATAAAACATCTTTGGTAGTTTGATTAGTATGACAAATAAGTAAATCAAGATAGCATTACCATTTTTATATTTTCTCAGTCTCCTCAGAGGAAATTAATATTATTTCAATTTTTTATGTTTTTTAATTTTTGAAGAATATTTTGTAATTATGTCCATATGATTCCTATGTGTTTCTTGATAAGTAGATCCTCATAAATTTTATACTGTACAATTATTTTAAATATAATTTTTTTTTCTGTTGGGCATTTTTTGAAATATATAGAAGTGTAGGAAAAATACATAAATATCCATTTTTCTTGTATATACTGCTTTAGCTGAATCCTACAAATTTAGACATATTTTCTAATGTCATTATCATTAATAAATTTATTGATTTTCTATTTTTTGATTGATCTACTAATTCTTTAGGATTAAATTATCTAGTTTCCAATTTTTCTATATTTCAAAGGCCCTTTATTAAATATAATTTTATTGCATTGTGGTCCAAAAGTGATGTAATTAATATTTTTACATTTCTGCATTATTTATGAACAATGCATGATTAATTTCTGTGAAGGTAGTATTTGTAACTATTAAAATTTATAGTATTTTATATTTGTATCTATTTTGTCTAACAATTTATTTTTTCTACAACTATATTCATCTCTTTGACTTTTTATTTATTGTACCACTGGATTTGTCAAGGTCTTAAATGAGTAAATTGAGGTCCTCTATTAGTATAATTTTACTGTCTATTTCTTCCTATAATTTATTTTAAATGTCTTATAAAAATTTGGATACTATGTCATTATGTGAACAAAAGTTCAGCATAGATATTATTTCATCATTTTTGGTACCTTCTAGCAAAGTGCAGTCTTACTAATTTGTTTTATTAAAGTCTATTTTGTTTTAGTTTTATCTGAGATCATTATTGTTTCTCTTGCCTTTGTTTAACTTCACCTCACCTTTGTCTCAGTCAGTTACATTGACTAAATGTTGCTGTTTCAAATATATTTCTTCTAAATTATATATCATTGGACTCTTATTTCTGATCTATTTGATGTCCTCTTCTATTTTATAAATGAGTTTGTTCCTTTCACATTCAATTATGATAATTGACTATATATTTTCCTTCCTTCTATTTTCTATTATTTATCTTTCTTTTTGTTTATCTTGTCTATTCCTCAAAGTCTGTTTAGCTTTTGATTGATATAAGACTTACAATATTCTTCCTTTTACCACCTCATCTTCTATTATTTCTTTTCAGCCTACTCTTAGGCAATATTGATTTCTCTTCTTAACTTAGGATATGAGTTTGTATTGTGTCCTCTTTGAACTTGTTCAGATGACAGTGAGATTTAAGTGAGATTTAAGTGATGCCTTCCTCTTCCTCCATTCTTCTTCCCTATTTTGTAAAATCTCTTCCTGAATTATTCTTATATGTGAAGTAATTTTCTAATTTTCCATTCCCTTCCTCCTTCTTCTAGCATCTCTCTTTCTTATCCTTCAGTTTATTTTTTTGACCTCATCCTAACATCCATGGTGTTTGTTTAATGGACTCCTAATGATGTGAAACTAATTAGAAGTAACATGTACCATCTTCCCATAAAGGGATATAATCAATGCAAAGCTTTTGAAGTTCTTGGTGATTTTCATTCACGTTTAATTTTTTTTTTTTTTTTGGCTTTTGAGTTTTGAATATGAATGTCAAGTTTTTTGTTCAGCTCTGATCAAGAATACTTGAAAGATCTCTTCTTTAAATTTCCATTTTTTCCCCTGGAGGATTTTACTTAGTTTTGCTGGGTAGGTTTTATTTGATGTTGTTGTTATTATTTTTATTGTTTATAATACTAGCTCCTTTGCCTTCTAGAATATCATATTCCAAATATTACATTTTTTTGTTATGGTAGCTACTTATATCTCTGTTTTGCTTGTTTTGATTTTATATATCTACAGTATTTGAATGTTTCCATTTCAGATATTTAAATATTTTCTCCACAACCTCAGAGCTCTGTAATTTGATTATAATATATTTGTAAGTATTAATTTTTGAAACTCTTTTAGGATTAAATTGGTGGCTTCTTTTGATATCTACTTTAGCACCTCATTCTATGATATCTAAATAATTCCCTTTTAAATTTCTTAATAGATGATATCTAGGGTTTTTTAAAATATGTTTTTAAATAGTGTGATACTTTTAAAAATGGTTCTCTCCATCTATTATTCGTGGTCAGTTATTTTACCCCACTATAATATTTTACTTTTTCCTCTATTCTTTTGAGTCTGTTTTATTGTTTTTTAATTTTTTTGTTGTTTCTTGATGTCCTAAGAAATTATTACATTCAAGTTGACTAATTCTTATTTTTATTGGAGTTACTTTTTCAGTGAATTTTTGTGCCTCTTTTTCCAAGTTATTAATCATTCATGATTTTCTTTTCTTACTCCATTTCATTTCTTTTTTTTTTCTCAAGCACTCTTATTTAACTTTGGATATACTTTGTTCTCTTTAATATTTTTTGAGCTTATTTTTGTTGGGCTTGTGTCAAATTTTCATTTTCCTTTGATACTTTTTTCAAGCTATTGTCTTCTCAGCTTGTAAAATAAAACAATCCTTAGAGGTGAAAACACCATGTCATAATCCACTCATTTCTCTCTCTGCATATACATGGCTCTCCCCCATCATAAGGCCTTTGGATCTGACCTGAATCACCTCATTGTGGAAAAGAACCACATCCATCAGAATTGATCATTTCTTCTTTCTCCTGGAGATCAATTGTAATTGCTCTTCATCTGGTGCAAAAATTCCTTATTTTAATAGTTAGAGATTTAGAACTGTCTTAAGAAAGTGATTAAAACTCAACTTGCTAATTATGTTTTCAAAGATTTCTAACTTATTTAAAGATGAGGAAATTGAGAGTCAGAGGAGTTAACTAGTCAGAGGAGTTAATTTACATATGCATAACACGGAGAATATAGCAGTATTGGGACTTGAACTAAAGTCCTGTGACATTAGATCTAAGGTTGTCCAATTCAAGCTCTAACTCTTACTTTACTATGTTCTTATCCTTTTGTTCTTACCATGAACCAATGTCATTCACTCAATATATACTGAAGAGAACTAATCAATAAGAATATTACATTTAATTCAAAACATCTCAAGGAATTCCTTATTCCAGTTTCCCCCACCATTACTTATCAAACATATCATTCCCAAACTAAATTAATGCAAAGAAAATGGTTATGAGCATTAGAACTCTCTGGAACAGAGATTCAGATATGCTCTTGCAAACTTTCTCTCAGGAAAACATATATTATCAGCTCATAGAAAGAAAGCTCCGTTGATTTTCACCTTTGAAATAAGTTATTCCAATGCAGCATGTGTCATATTTCCTGCCTTTTATCTTCCAGTAATTGGTCACATAAGAATTAAAGTTATGCTCTAAACATTTTTCCTCTTAATCTGTATTCTAGTCTTTGGTCACTTTATTTTGATTGTTATTTTTGCTACTGTAAACATACAGTGGGTGTGATAAGTGATTTGAAACTATTTCTGCAACAAATCTTTTAGATCAAGTTTCAAATTAGTATGCACAGAGAATGGTTTGACATTTACATAATAGAAGACTGTTTACTCTAGATTACCACAATTGAGTTATCATTGATGATCTATATCATTATAACAATTCACATTATAAGAAATTTGATTCTTGGTATTACTTTTAGAAGCAGAGGGATGTGATGAAAATATGGTTAGCTTCAGACTCAGAAGACTTGAGTTTCAATACTAGCACTATTACTTATTCAATTATGACTTTGATAAGTCACTAAAGCTCTTTAAGACTCAGTTTTTTCATTTATCAAATGAAAATAATGACTATAATAATTACTCAAAAATCCTGACAACAGAATCTTGTAAATTCTAAAACTATTCAAATATAAGGTATCTTTATCAATTATTAACCATCATTTTAATACCTTGACTACTCTATAATTCATCAGTGCTACTAGTCCTTCTACTGATACAGGTAATTCCCTTTCTATGCCTCTTCATATTATTACTTATAAAAGTTATCATAATTAAATGTATTGTTAATCATAGTTATTATTACTATTAATAAACATTTCAAAATTTTAAGATATCAAAGCCCAGCATTCAGAGAAATACTAGGACTTAGACATGTAAAATAAAGTAGTATTCTGATTATGGAATCATTCTTTTCAGTAAAGTATTTAAAATCTTCAACAATAAAGCTATCATTTACCTTTCCAATCTTATTTCAGATTTTCTTTTCATATTTTCCTTTCATTACTAAGAAACTGACTATGAATCACATTTATACAACATTCCATTTTCCTTTTGATCACTTCTCACAAATAATCCCCCAGCCTAGAATATACTCCCTCCTCATCTCCAAATCTAAAAAGCTTTAGATTTCTTCAAAGCACATTTTTATGCATATGAATCATCTAGATCTCCCCAGTTGTTAGTGTCCACTCCATCTCAAAAAATTTTTATAAATGGTTAATATTCCATATTATGATTAAAATAACTATTATTTACAAAGTTTTTTTTAATGTTTCCAGAGTGCTCTGAAAATATTATCTCTATTTTACTCTTGCAACAACCCTAAAAGATATCATAATTGTGGGAATAAATGGACCACACTGATTCTATTTTGAGACTGAATTCTGATCTAGCTTACTTACTTTTCTATTCAATTAGGGATTTAGTCTAATTTCTGTCTGTGATAAAATTTTATTCAATATGAGAATTGTGAGAAAAAAACACATTATATTGTTTGAATATATCCTTCTGTAGTTGAGAAGGTGGACCATTTCTACCTGTTGCTTGCAGACCCTTAACTAAGGACCTAGGTTATGCTGACCACAAGTACAGTCAAATCTGAAGACAGATGCAAGGAGTTTTTTTATAATCATACATCTCAAACAACTCATGTCTTTTCTGAAAACTGGCCCCATGTTATAAGTTACTGTTTCTTTGTCTATATTTCCATTTGGGTGGCAGTAGGGGGTGGAGGTGTGATACTTCTTTTTCTGATTTTAGGAAATTGTACCTATTTGCTCTCCTGTTTTCAACTTAAAGATTCATTAAAATTTCATCCAATTGGAACTCAGATGCCCTAATCTTGTGTCCTGGTTTATATCCTTTTGTTTCCTTTTAGTATATATAAAAAAAAAATCTGTTTCCCCTTATATTAAGTTTCCAGTGCCAAATTAAGGAGGTCTGTTCTTGATTTGTTATTTTATTGATATGCATTGCTTAATAAATCAATGTGCTCAAAGCTTTCAGTTTTGTTGTCTCAGTTATTTCAGATTTCACTTGTCACAAAGGTGGATATTATTATTGTTCTTATTTTACAGAAGAATAAACTGAGGCAAATAAAGGGTAACTAACTTGTCTATTATCACACTGCTATTCAATGTCTACAACAGATCCAAAGTCACCTTTATGTCTCAAAGTACAAGGGTGTATCCAGTATCTTTCTAGCTGCCTAATTATGTCTCCTAAATAAATTGTAATCAACTTGTGTATAAGAAATGTTTCTTTTTTTTTATTTTGAATCTCCAGGATCTAACACAGTGAATGATATGTGAAATGTATTTAATATATATATTTTTTAAAAGATTCAGATAAGATAAATTTATGGCAGACCTGTATTGATCACTGTTAGGAACTGTGGAGAATATATAAAAAGCATATTATTATTCTTACTATTGAGGATATTATAATCTAATAGAATCACTATAAAACAATTAATAAACTCAATAATAACAATTTATAACCATATATGAATCATTCAAGTAATATTTTTTATTAAGTTTCTACCACGTGGTCCTAGTACATACTATGTCATGCAAGAGACATGCAAAGATAAAAATGAAACGGTCTTTGCCATCAAGCATCTCAATATTTCATTTTTGAAATAAATGTAATGCTATATATAATAGTTTTAAGGTTTTCAAGAAAGCTTTTCATATTAAGCAAAACAAATAAAAACCTACCTGTGAGATAGTCAGTGAAAATATTTTTAATCCCTATCTTTTAAGATGATCCTGAAGTTTTGTGGCTTGCCAGAGACTATCTCATAGACAGCAATTTCGCATATTCTCTCCTGCAAAAACCACAGACTAGGCCACTGGCCAAATGAAAACAATAAATCAGAGTAAGGTGTTATGTCTCTTGTTGACTTGAAGCAAAGATAAAAAAAATCATCAACATTATGATTTTTTATTAAAAAGTCTAATATTCTTCCAACTGACTATAATCTTCATCTTTTCCTATGTCTTATCCCAGCCTAAACCTATTCTTTGATCTGAGACTTCCAATTCCTCTACTCATCAGTAATTTCTTAGACTATTAAGACTACTCTATTTTAATTTTCCTCTTTCCCTTCTCAACTTTGTAGTTAGTTATTTCATCTCCTCATTATCTTCTGCTACTAAAACCCTTCCATTATTGTCCTGTTGTTCTCTTGCCATATCTCAGATTTGGATTATTCCTATCATCTTAGAACCTCTTTGAATGAAGCTAGAAGGAATATAAGAGTTGTGTTATATATATTATAAATTTATATTGTGGTGTTTTAACTCTATCTTCATTGATTCAAGAAATTCCTTTTTTATCTCCAGAAATAATTTGTCTATCATCCCCACAAAAGTCATTCTAAAATTTCTCTTCCAGATGGAGCTTCAATGAAGAAAAATTCAATCTGCAATCATAGTACTCAAGAGAACAATGGATAGATGAATGGGGGAAAATATAGGTTATTTAAAGGTTAAACTCTGTACATCCCTAGATCCATAAATATATCTGTCATTCTTAAGACCTGTCTCTATCATGGGGCAGACAGAGTGACACCACATGGACTGAGGATGTAGTTGTGAATGGACTCTGTTGTGTTGAAATCAAAGAATCACATGAAGGGTCTGTACTGAAAAAAAAGAGGGAAATGAAGGTATAATGGGAAAATTTGTTCATATGAAGAGGTGCAAAAGACCTATTACAGTGAAGGAAAAACAGGGAAATCTATTTGTCCCCTCCCCTCAATAGAATCTCATTCTTTCTCATCTCCCAAATTGTAAAGCCTCCATTTTTACCTTAAAATTAAAAAGAAATCCAATTTTGTATCTTATATACTGTTATAATTTGTCTTATTGAATTAATTGTTTTTAATACACAATAATCTGACTCACTCAGGATCTTTAGATTAACTGGGCAGTCCATTAACTATTATTTCTGTTTAGCTAATAAATAACATAGTTTAGATTGTTTCCTCAGTTATTATAAAGTATTTGCTACATTACTCAAAATTAAATTATCTGTACTTATGCAGTATACAATAATACAAAACTTGAAAAAATTAGATTTTATTGATTAATCTTTTGTTTCCATACTCTTCTCAGTCTTATTTTTTTAACCCACCCCACCCACTACCTTATCTTCTATCACCT
Organism: Antechinus flavipes; assembly: GCF_016432865.1. Lineage (NCBI taxonomy): Eukaryota > Metazoa > Chordata > Mammalia > Dasyuromorphia > Dasyuridae > Antechinus > Antechinus flavipes. The sequence goes on along the minus strand of NC_067399.1, from coordinate 302,552,746 downwards.
CTTCCCCCCTTCTCTTACCTTTTTCTCTAGTGTTTCTGCCTTCCCTTCTATCTGTCCCTCCCTTTTCTTTTTCTCTTTCTCCTCCTACTCTTTTATAGGATTAGATAAATTTCTATACCCAACTGAATGATTGAATTATTTCTTCTTAGAACCAAAAGTAATGAGATCAAACTTCAAACAATGCTCATCCCCCTTCCTTTTTTCCCTCCATTCTCCTAAGTCTTTGCACCTCTTCATGTGAACTAATTGTCCCATTGTACCTTCCCTTTCCTCTTTTTTTCCAGTACACACTTTTTCAATCCCTTAATGTCTTATTCTTTGATGTCATCACATCAGAGTCTTTTCACAACCACACCCTCAGTCCATATGATGCCCCACTCTGCTCCAGGAACAGATTCAGTTTTCAGGAGTTATAGATATAGTTTTCTTATATAAGAATGTAAACAATTTAACCTTTAAATATACATATCTTCCCCTATTTACTTTTTTTATGATTCTCTTGTGTCTTGTGTTTGTGGGTTAAATTTTCCCTTTAGTTCTGTTTTTTTTTCTTTTGTTTTTCAATAAAAATGATTGAAAGTCTCTTATTTCTTTGAAGCTCTATTACTTCCCCTTAAAGAGGATGCTAGTCTGGCTGGGTCATTAATTCCTGGTTGTAACCCCATATTCCTTCCTGAAATATGGTTCCAGCCCCACATATCTTTTACCATAGGAGATGCCAGATTCTGTGTAATCCTGACTATTGCGTCTTGATGTTTGAATTGTTTCTGTCTGGTAGCTTGCAGTATTTTTTCCTAGAGATTTTGGAGTTTTGCAACAATCTGCCTTGAAGTTTTCCTTAGGGCATCTCTTTCCAGAGGTGATCAATGGATTCTTTCAATCAGTATTTCTCCCTCTGTTTCTAGAATATTGGGATAATTTTCTTTAATTATCTCTTATAGAATGCTATCCTGGCTCTTTTTTTGATTAGAACAATATTTTTAAATCGTTTCTTCTGGATTTATTTTTCAGTTGCTTGTTTGTCCAAAGAGATACTTCATATTTTCTTCTATTTTTTTCATTCCTTTTAGTTTGTTTGACTGATTTATGCTGTCTCACAAAGTCATTAGTTTCAATTTGCCCTGTTGTAGTTTTTAATGTGTGATTTTCTAAAGTTAATTTTTGCATTTTTGTCCATTTGGTTAATTCTACTGTTTAAGGAGGTGTTTTCTTCAGACAATTGTTTTCCTTCCTTTTTGAAATTGTTGACTCTCTGATGCATACCTCTCATTTCTTTTCTCATTTTTTCTTCTACCTTTCTAACTTGCCTTTTAAAGTCTTTTATGAGCACTTTCAAGAAGCTTCTTTGGGCTTGAGACCAAACTTCTGGGGCCATCCTGTGCTCATCTGAGTTTGTGTTTTGGTCTGCTTTCTGTAGCTTTCTGTAGTCAAGGTCTTTTTCTGTCTCTCTATCATTTTCTTTCCTTTTTTATTGATTTTTCTTTTCTTTTTCTTCTTTCTTTCTTTCTTTCTTTCTTTCTTTCTTTCTTTTTTCTTTCTTTCTTTTTTTTTTACTTTTAAGGTGGAGCTCTGCTCGTGGGGTAAAGGGGGATGGGAGGGAGGGAGGGTTACTGTCCCAAGCTTCCTGTGCAACTGTGAGGCTTGGCTTTGAGCACAGCACCCCTTTGTGTTTACAGGGGATAGCTTTGTCTGCTCTGGTTTCCCAGCGTTATCTTCTGAGCTGGGACTGGAAGCTGTCCCCCCTGCTGTGCTTCTCTGCTGAGCCAGGACTGAGGGGTTTAGATACTAGTTTGCTGGGATTAAGACCCTCTCACTGGCTTTCCCAGAGTCTCTCTGAGCTGGACTGAGCATCCTTTTTACCCCAGTGAGATTGACCTTTCTTGAGTTTTTTTCAGTTTATCTTGAGGTGGAGAGGGGTTTCATTCCATCAGACTGTTAGAGGTTTGATCTCCTATGGTTGTTGAGAGAAACTTGGAGAGCTCAAGCTCCTGACTTTACTCCATTATTTTTCCCTCAAGCCCCAGAATTCTAATCTTTTCTTGATATTTCTATGTATTTACCTCTTCTATGTTTTTCTTTTATGGGGAAGTTTGCAAGTCTGATATTTTGCTTACCTCTCTCATTATCGCTCCCCAAAAATCCTTTGAATCATTTACTTTTGTTTAACCTCCATTCTTTTTAATTATTGCTAGACAAAGCTTTGAAAGATATATTGCTAAAAGTCAAAATTGAGTTCCTCACCTTCCCAGAATAGTTTTATTCCATTCTTTTCTGTGATTTCTCATAGCTGCTAAAGAATCTTGATTTTTTTTAATTGACATCTATTTATTGTCTTGTAAATAAAGTAAAGTGGAGGAAACAAGAATTTATTAAGAACCTATTATGTGTCAAGCACTGGGTAAATTACTTTACAAATTATTCATTTATCTCTCACAATAAATCCTGTGAGTCGGGAGATATTATTGTTCTCATTTTCCGAATGAGATAGAGGTAGACTGAAGTTAAATGACTTGCCCAGGGTCACACAATTATAGTTTGAGGTTGGTTCTGAACTAGGTTCTTCCTGATCTGGCCCAGATCACTATTTACTAAATTATTTAGCTGCCTCAACTGAAAGTTTGTTGAATTTGCCATATGGTACTGAAATTATGAAGTTTAATCATTACATGCCTGGGATTTCAGTAATGGAGGAATATAGCTTTAAAAGTCAATGGTTGAGAATACAAAGAGAAAAGGTTGTTTTTTTTTTTAGAGAAAGTTAAACTAAACCAAATGATCTGTGAGAAAAAAATGGAAAAAAGAAACTATGAAAAGCATAAAAAATCCTAATAGAATAAAGTTTAAAAAAAATTAAATAATCTGGAGAAATGAATGTGAAAGACTCTTGGTTAAGAAGATGATTAAAAAGGGGTCAACCAATTCTAACTGCCCTAAAAACTTCTAGGTTAAAAAGATAAGAGTATTAAACATTAAAACTAAAGGAAACTAGAACAAGTTCTTTAATCCATTTTACAGCTGTACAAGGAGATGGTGAGAAGCCTGTAGGCTCTTTGGGTGGGAACATACAACAGTGGCCTAAAACCAGCAAGTAAAACTAAACCACTGGAATCTTAACCTTATTCTGTATCTCATCAAAGAACAAAACCAGAACTTCTAGGTCATTGTAAAAAGCAACAGGATAGGGGAGAAAAGCAGAAGAATGCTCTTCAGGAGGTCTGAAACTAGTAAGATCTTTAATATCCTATCAGAGAAGAGACAGGGGTCAGGCAAAAACAGGTATAAGCAGGTCACTGTCAAAGGAAATAGAAATGGCAGAAAGCCTGGGGAACACACAAAAGAAATCTTCCAGGAAACCTTAATTAAACAAAACTTTTAAATTCATTGGTTGCATCAGGATGTCTAGGTGACATAAATTGATGCTTTCCAAGAGGTTTAAAACCAAAACATTTTATTCAAAGCTTTTCAAGACTATAATGGGAGATGAAGTCAATTCCTCATAGGGAATGGCAAAACAAGTGGGAAGTAAGAGACAAGACTGTAGCTCATGTTGGATCATTAGAAGAGCTAAGCAGAAGCTACAAAATGAAATAAAGAACAAAGTCTAATCCTAGAAAAAATCAGGAAAGGAGATCAGCAACTAATTGTCCCAATCTAGATTGTGACAAGAACAACAACATCCTTTCCACCACAAAAGAGCTGCCATAAACATTTTTGCACATGTGAATCCTTTCTTCTCTTTTATGATCTCTTTGGAATACAGACCTAGTTCTACTTTCTTTTTGAAAAATGATTCTAAATATTAAACAAATCAGGAAACAAGAACAATTATAAAAGAAAGATTAGATAATGCTATATCTTAAATCATCTCTTATTTATAAGGTTTTTTTTTTCTGCCAAAAAGACAAAAAAAGAAAATAATTGATGAATGGGGTTAACAAAAATGAACCAACAAAAGATCAAAAAGTACTGAAGGGGTTAAAGTTTTAAAAGAAAATGAAATAATCAGAAGAAGCAAAGGAAAGAGTTGAATTTGTATTCTGGACTTCCTACAAGTGAATCAATATGTAAAAAAATGAAAATAGAGTTTTGAGTTTTCCTAAATAGAATGTAGAAGTGACATACTTAGTGGAATAGATGGTGGTTCATCTTTGCCAAATGCATAAGTTAACAATGAACATATTGTCATTCCTACTCCCTAAGCAATATGAAGTTATCCAAGAGAATAGAATGGAGATAGCAGACAGGAGGGATTGGGATCTGGAGGCTGAAAAGGATGAGTTTACATGGAAGAAGATGAGATCTAGGTTCATAATGAAAACATCCCTTAATGGCACTTACATGGGTGAAGAGACAACTTTGTGGCACAATAGACAGAACACCTGAGCTGAAGTAAGGAAACCCTGAGTTCAAATCCAAACTCAGATATTTATTAACAGGGAACTTGGACAAGTCTACTAATCTCTTGTTTGCCTCTATATAATTAGTGAGGTTAAAATGACTATCACATATAGTTAGCCAAAGAGGTTGAAGGATCTTTCTTCTTTAATAATAAAGAAGAAAGAAGTTATAGTGACATGAGGGACATGAGATGATCATTCTTATGTTTTTGAAAAGTCACCTTTTGTAAGTGCTAAGTAGTTCTATTGTGTAGTTCAAAGAAATAAAAAAGATTAAGTAAATCTACATAAACCCCGAAGATTCACTTACTTGAACAAGGAAGAAATTAAGTCAAATTTCTCTGAATACTCTTTCATTTTCATTCTATGTGACACAGCTGGATTATAAAGATTATAAGCTAAATGTGGACAACATTTTTGTCTGATAATATGTATAATATTTTCCAAACATGCTGGGTAGTTAATATTTATTGTTAACAATAAAAGAATCAATTATGTTCTATGTCTAAATGAGGGAATCTTAAAGCAGCTTCTCTATGGATACAAGAGGTAGGGGAAGACTTTTGATTCATGTGTTCTTGAATAATCTTCCACAAACTCCAATGTGACTAATATGTATCTTTTCTGTGAAAGAGGTAAAAGCACTTTGGAAAGTCTCTGTTATTATTATTATTATTTTACTTCTTTGTTCTTTGATGTCTTTCTGCAGATAAACTTTTTTTAGGACAAGAATTTGGAAGTACCATGTAACAAGAATACTTTGACTTTATAAAGCCCTTTAAGGTTTGCAATTGCTTTGAATATTTTATTCTAATAACAACTCTTCTGCTACTATTATCTCAGTTTTACAGATAAGGAAACAAATTTAGAGATGTTAAGAGACTTACTCTGGATCATAGACATATTAATTATTTGAATCAAGATGTGAACCCTCTTTTTCACCATTTAAGTTCAACATTCAATTTACTATGATACAGTAAATCTCTAATTCAAACTGAGATTTTATATATTCTCTGATTTCACCCACCTTCCTTCTTGCCCCCCCTCAAAATCTATTTTCAACAGGAAAAAAAGGTCTCTTGTTACAGTTTGCATATCTCTGGATAGATATATTCAATATTTGAATAGATTTATTCAAAATATAACTAATTTCTTCAACCCAAAGAAATGTCAACAGTTTGTTTTGTATCTGATATAAGCTATATATAAATATCATATATTCACACAGAGAAACACACATACGTAAAACACCCAAGATATTATGGATCACACATCTCCCACTAATTCTTTGTCATCTTAGATGGAGTGCTAATTCAAATTTAACAAAAGACCATTTCCCCCCTGTACCTCAGTGACGAGCTAATCTGTGAGAAATGCAACATCTGCTAGAGCTATAAAACAAATGAAAAATTAATTAGGTATTTGAAGGTCTCCTTTTGAGACAGTGGGGTTTAGTCATCTCTTAAATCCTCTTATGGCTTAAACTGTGTGTTCAGTCTAGGGATAAAAACAGAGCTTTACTTGTTTCCTGATCATTGTGTTTTCAGATCATTTTCTTCTTGTTGGCCAGCTTCAGGGTTTGATTAGAACAATTGAAATAGCCTTCACTGCATTTTGAATGTCTTCTCAGACTTTTATAATACCATCCAAGATTATTTCCCAGTCTTTAAGAATTTCCTCATTCCAACTGCCTGTGGCTCAGAGATAACTTTCCTCCCACCCTGTTCCCCCATAAACACTCTGTGTAGCTATATTGATATCTATATATTTATGTCTATATCTATATCTTTATATTTAAATTCTCAGCTAAATCTGATTCAACTTTTTTATCCTAAGAAGGTAATACACCTTTTACTACTTTTATTTAGTGTCTTTACTGTTCGTGTCTATCCATAACCACAGTATTTCACCCAATATATAGAAGGATTTCCTCTAAAACTCATTACATCATGGGTAGCCATGGAACACATATTCATTGTTTATCTTTTGTGATTAATGAATGAAAAATCTTTCTTTTTAGAGAACATCATTTTCACTTTTTTTCTTATCAAATTCTTTAGGGCAATACAGACTGATTTCCAACATTACTGTTTGGCTCACTTTTATTTTTGGAGACTATCTGATATTTTATGCTTTATAGACATAAAATATCACTATAGTCATTCCCAGGAAAAAAAAGGACCAATAATAATTTTCTCCCATGATGAGCCAGTGTGCCCAACAAACACAAAATTTATGTCTATGAATATGAGAAGGAGAATAATGGTATTAAATGGTATTAAAGAAAAATCTTGATGATGAGGAATGTCCTCAGTAGAGCCCAAGGCTGGAGTTTTTAAAGTCCCTCAGATGGTGTCCCCAATTAGTACTTCAGCTTCTAGATGATAATCAACTGTAAAACCACAAAAGGTTTCCCTACTTAACACTTTCAGCAAATACTTATTCTTGTTTATAGTCTAAAAACCATAGGTCCTATTAGCATATGATTTACATTACAGTTTGCTCTCCCCTCTTACCCAGGAGGACATATAATTCATTCCGGGACAGTGCCTGCACAATTAGGAAAGTCCTCACCATTTGGTCATGCACCTAAGATTACCTTATTTTCCAGACAAGATAGCATCTTTTTTCTATAAAAACTCTAGCCCTACCCAGCAAAGCTGCTGCCTCCCTTAAGGAGCAGAGACTGCCAGGAGCATTACTCCAAATAAATGCCTTTATTTGATTTGGGACTGATTTCTTTTGCATTGACATTGTGACACTCACTCATTACCCTCAATGTTGGGACCCTTAAAATACTTTTATCTTTCTCAAAGCAATATAATCTGATTTTATTAATTTGGGAGTCCAGTCTTGTCCATTTGCAGTGTCTCTTCAAGGGTTGTGTGACTATGATGAGCAATATGGGCTTTCTAGATAAGAGAAATTATTCTTTCACTTAAAGTATGTATAGCTAGACCAAACACTTCTTAGTGATTGTAGATTTCAACATGTTCTGTAATCTTCTGGACTTGACTCAAACATCATAATCTCACTCACTAACAATTACCTATTGGGCCTTATTGTCTAAAATACATCCTTCTATCATCTGTACTCTAGACTTAATGATATTTATGACAGTGACAAAAAACCTGAGCACATACATATTTCACTATTTATAATCAAAAGGTCATCAAATATTAATTTCTACATTTATATATTATAAAATTTTCACATATGCATGAGAAACATCTTGTTAAAAAGATCCTTTAAGAAAGCATTTTGTTTCATTAATTTCAAATATTTTTGTGTGAGAGAACGCAAAATAGGATCTTTTATTTTGAACCTTTCATTGTACTTTGTAACTGTGAGATTGTGTCATACTGTAGGTTATTATTTAGAGACAGATGCTTATTTCTATCTTGTATTATTAAGAACATTTTAAAGCAAGTCTCTTTGGGGAGTAAGGTGGAAATCAACCTAAGATATTGACATAGGAAAATTAGTCTCATAAAATTTTATAAAAATATGGAAGTTCATCTTAGAGTATTCTCTTGGTGATTTTGTGTGTGTGTATGTGTATGGTGATATTAAGATTTGAAGTTATTCTACTACTCTTGTATCTTCTTCTTTTTCAAGTATTTTTAAAATCTTTAAATTTTAAATTAAAAATTTTTAAATTAAAAAATTAAATTTTTAAAATTTAAAAATAATTTAAAATCCTCAAAATTGTCTCATCCATTATAGCTCTAGTCAACCTATCCTTAATCATTAGTCTCATCTCTGTTTTTCAACACATCATTTACCAGTCTTTTAATTAATCACATTCTTTCAAGACAAGCAGATGAACAAGAATATTTCTGATTTAAAGGAGAATAATTTTGCAGGCTCCTGACTTTCCCTAGACTACTTTTCTAGCTCTTCTTCAGTGGCCTTCTCATACTAGAGATGCTTCCATTTCTATGGACATTTCTTCTGATTGATGAATTCCTCTTCTAAATCTCCTTTTAAAGAAGTACCCAGACCAGTCATATTCACTTTTTCTGTTTATATCATGATTTTCATAATTTCATTTTGATTTTGTCACCAGCTAAGCCTTCGATTTCCGTCTCCTGTTAATTACTTCTTAAGGGAATGAACTATTCTTCTTTTTGCTTGTGTTTTTATTCCCAGAAGTTAGAAAAATGCCTGAAACATTACAGACCCTTTACAAATTCATTTTCTAATTTAACATAATGTATTCTGAAAATAATATAGTAAGATATTCAAGTGGTATAGTTTTTTTTTTAATTTATATGGAATAACAATTCAATAAACTTTCTCTATAAGTAGTTATATATTATAATTTGATTAATATATAAGCATTTATACAGTATCGTTTTTTTGTTCCCTTAAGTACACTGTACTTTCCCTGTTTATATAATTTTGCCTTTTTCTTTTTTTGCTGTTGCCATTTTGAAAGCATGAATGTTGCCCCTGCTTCTTTAAGTTTCCCCAATATATTTGTGATTCTACTCCAACCCATCTTTTTTATTATTATTTTTATTTTGCCCAGTTACATATAAAAACAACTTTTTTTGGTTACAGAAATATTCACTTCCTTTTTTTATATATTTTCTCATTAATCATGTTGGGTGGAAAAATCAACAAAAGAAAAAAAAAACAAGAAAGAAAGAAAAAAACTGAAGAAAAAGGGGAAAAAATGAACATAGCATGTGTTTATAACATTCACTCTTCATACTTCTTTCTCTAGATGCCAATGACATTTTCTATCCAACGTTTATTGGAATTGCCTTGGATCACAGAACCACTGAGAAGTACCAAGTTTTCCTAGTTATCAAACAAACTTGCTGTTACTGTTATGATATATTCCTTGTTCTCCTTGTTTGACTCATCATCAATTCATGTAAATCTTTCCAGATTTTTCTAAATTCAGCGTGCTCAATTTTTATACAACTATAATACAAACTCAGTAAGGGCACTGCTAGATCAAAGGGTAATGACAGTCTGATAGCCCTTTGAGCAGAGGTTCAAACTGCTCTCCAGAATGATTGGATCTGTTCACAACACTACCAGTAATGTATTAGTGACCCATTTTTCCCATATGTTCTCCAACATTTATCATTATATTTTTCCTGTCATCTTAGTAAATCTGAGAGGTGTGAGGTGGTACCTCAGAGTTGTGTTAATTTGTATTTCTCTAATCAATAGTAGCTTAGAGCAATTTTATATGACTGTACCTTTAATTCTTCATCTGAAAATCATTCATATATTTTGACCATTTATCATTTGGGGAATGGCTAGCATTCTTATAAATTTGACACATTTCTTTATATATTATAAGAATGATGTCTTTGTGAAAAACAGTGAATGTACAATTTTCTTCTAGCTTTGTGCTTTCCTTTTAATCTTGGCTATGTTGGTTTTGTTTGTGCAAAATCTTTTTTAATTTAATGTAATCAAAGTTGCCCATTTTGCATTTCATAATGCAAGTTCTACTTTGGTCATAAATTCCTTTGTTCTCCAAAGATCTGATAAATAAACTATCCCTTGCTATCAGCCTTTTAGCTCAAACCATGTACCCACTTTGACCTTATTTTAGTATGGCATGTGAGATATAGATCTATGCCAAATTTCTGACATATTATTTTCCAATTATCCTAAAAATTTTTGTGAAATAATGAGTTCTTATCCCAGAAGGAGTTTGGGTATTTATCAAACATTAGATTTCTACAGTTACTGATTATTGTGCCATGGATATCTAACCTATTTCACTGATCCACCTCTATTTCTTAACCATTAACATATATTTTTGATGCTGCTTTAAAATAATGTTTTAATTCTGGTACTAGCAAGCCACTATATATATATATATATATATATACATATATATATATATATATATATATTTTTTGTTTTCCCCCCCATTCATTCTCTTCATGTTCTTGCCCTGTTGTTCTTGAAATGAATTTTGTTACTATTTTTTCTATCTTTATAGAATAAATTTTTGGCAGTTTTATTAGTATAACACTTTGAAAAAGTAGACGAATTTAGGTAGAATTATCATTTTTATTTTATTAGTTTGGCTTACCTATGAGCAATTGATGTTTCCCCAATTGTTTAGATCTGATTTTATTTGTATGAAAGTGTTTTTAATTGTATCCATATAGTTCCTTTGTTTGTTTATCTTGGCAGGTAGATATCCAAATATTTTATTTTGTCTACAGTTATTTTAAACGGGATTTCTCTATCTCTTGCTGCTCAACTTCGTTAGTAATATATGGAAATGCTGATGATTTGTATGGGTTTAATTTATATTCTGCAGCTTTACTAAAGATGTTAATTGTTTCAAGAAAGTTTTTGTATGATTATCTAGGACTTGCTAAGTATACTATCAAATAATTTTTTCTTTGAGATGATAATTCTGGAGTTTTACAATGTTCCATGGGGTTTTCCTTGTAGAATCTCTCTCCAGAGGTGATCAATTGATTCTTTCAATGATTATTTTGTCTTCTGATTCTATTATGTCAGGGCAGTTTTCCTTGATAATCTTTTAAAGAATGTAATCCAGGCTTTTTTTTTTTTTTTTTTTTTTGGTTGTGGCCTTCAGGTAGATCAACACATTTAAAATTATCTCTCCTAGAACTATTTTTCAGGTCAGCTATTTTTTTTCAATAAGGTATTTTACATTTTTTTAATGTTTTTAGTTTGTTTGATTTGCAATGTCTCATATAGTAATTTAACTTTCATTTCCCTGGTTCTAATTTATCATCTATGATTTTTTTTAGTTACCTTTTATATTTTTTTTCCATTTGATTAATTCTACTTTACAAGTGTTGTTTCTTCAGTGATTTTTTTTTCTTTTTTTCTTTTGGATAATTGTGTCTTTTAAGGAATTGATTTCTTTTTTTAAGCTTTTTCTTTTCTTTTTTATTATTAAAGCTTTTTAATTTACAAAGCATATACATGGGTAATTTTTCCAATATTGACCCTTGTATAACCTTTTGTTCCAAATTTTCCCCTTCCTCCCATTCCCTCCCTAGCTGGCAGGTAGTCAACATATTTTTAAATATGTTGAAATATGTGTTAGATACAATATATGCATACATATTTATCCAGTTATCTTGTTGCACAAGAAAAATCAGATGAAAAAGAAGGAAAATGAAAAACTGAGAAAGAAAACAAAATACAAGCAAATAACAACAAAGAGAGTGAGAACTCTATGTTGTGTTCCACACTCAGTTCCCATAGTCCTCCCTCTGGGTGTAGATGACTCTCTTCCTCCCAAGATCATTGGAACTGGCCTGGATCACCTAATTGTTGAAGAGAGCCATGTTCATCAGAATTGGTCATCAATTGGTCTTGTTGTGGTCGTGTATAATGATCTCCGGGTTCTGCTCATTTCACTTAGCACCAATTCATGTAGGTCTCCCCCAGCCTTTCTGAAATCATCCTGCTGGTCATTTCTTACAGAGAAATAATATTCCATATCATTCATTCATATACCATAATTTATTCAGCCATTCTCCAGTTGATGGGCATCCATTCAGTAGGAATCTATTTCTTTAATAGATTTTGTTTTTGCATTTGACTGATGGCATCTTTTAAGGAATTGTTTTCTTTCAAGCTGTTGATTTTTTCTTGCACACCTCTCACTTCTTTTCTCCATTTTTCTTCTATGTCTTTTTTTAAATCTTTTATGAATGCTTCCAAGAAGCATCTTTGGGCTTGAGACCAATTCATGACATCCTTTGAGATTTCCCATGTGGGCATTTTATCCTTATCTGTCATCACAGCAGCTTTATATGGTTAAGGTTTTTTCTTTGTTTGTTTCTTTTTTTCTCTCTTTATTTTGTGGCTTTCAACTACATGCTCTGTTTCTGGGGTACAGGGGCCATTATACTAAGCTTTTTATGCTGCTCTGACACTTGGCTTTGAGTACAGGAGTCCCTTTTGTTTTGATGTTTTGTAGCAGGCAGTTTTCTTACTAGCTCACTTCAGGCCAAAAGCTGGTTTCCTGAGCTGACAATTTGCCTCCTGAACTGGCATTGGAAACTGCCCCATTGGTCTGCTCCAGTACTGAGCCAGGACCAAGGGTCTGAGTTGCTGATCTTCTGTAATTGACCCTTTCCCAGAAAAAGATCTGAGCTAAGCTGAACACCCTTTCAGTGAAACTGACCTTTTTTTTGAAGTCCTTCCAATCTATCATGAGCTATAGAATGGTTTCATTCTATTTTGACTCTTTTCAGAGACTTGATTTCATGTGATTTTCTAAGGAAAATGGGAAAGCTTGAGCAGTTGTATTGGAACTGTCCCCAGTTTATCATTTAAACTCAGTTTAAATCTTTCTATTTCAAACATTATATATATGTATAGATAGGTAGATATAGAGATAGAGAGATAGAGATAGAGATTTCTATAGATATAGATCTATAGATCTATATCTATAGAAATCTCTATCTCTATCTCTCTATCTATATATATATATATATCTTAACAATAGATCATAACATTCTATTTTAAAAGATATTCTGCCTCTCCTCTCTGTTTCATAGATGAATTCATCCCTTTCACACCTACAAATATAAGTATTAGCTGTATTCCCTCAATAATATTTCCTTATATTTTTTTCTTTCTTGTTGTTCTAATTTACAAAAAAAAGGTGGTTAAAAAAGGAAATTTATCTATAATTGACCACTTGGATCCAACTTTCTACCCCATCCCTCCTTATTTAGTCTACAAACTGGTCACTAATTTTTCCATACCCTTCCTTTTAATAACCCCTTTTTGATGACACATTATTTAGAGTTGAAGTTTAGTTGCTTAAGCTTATTCCTTCCCAAGATTTCTCTCTTTTTTAAATGATTATCTCCAATTTATGTTTGAATTTTCCATTTTAGATTTAATGTGATTCAATACTAATTATGTGTGTTTGTTTTTTGTGTTTATATTGTTTCTCTCCCTCTCTCTTTTCATTCATCCCCTCCTGGGGCAATTTTCTTTTTTTCACTGCATTCTGTCTCTTAAAACCAACAAAATGATTTCTAAACCCATTTTAAAGAAAATGATTTTTTAGACCCATAAAGAAAATATGATTTCGAAGAGAAACTTAACTATTCTCTCTCTATTATAAGTAGTTTATTCTAATATAAATACTTTATTCTCAGTTAGCCTTTTTAAAATGATCAAATACACTTCTTTTCCAAATTTCTTTTTTTATTGTTATTATTATTTTCATTTCCCTGAAAGAGATTTTACCTACTTTTGCTTTTTTTTTTTCATTGCAAAGTCTTTAAAGTCCTTTAAGCTAATTTAAACTAACTTTTTATTAATGTTTTATGTTTCATCTGATTGTTTCATCTATCCCTCCTTCTCCATTTCCCAGAAAGCCATTCCATACAAAATATTTTTGCAGTGGAAAGAGAAAGAAAAAAAAAAAGTCAGCAGTTTTCTGGCTGAAAACGTGCATTGTGTAATAACTGTGGGTTGGGGCTATCTTCTCATACCTCTTCATTTGATTTCCATTTGCTCTTTATTTTGTTACATTTGCTTTTAATTTTTTGGTATGTATTTATTCTTTTCTATTTAAATTGTTGTCACTGTCATCTAAATTGTTTTCATTGCTCTGCATATTTAACTGTTTATCAGTTCATATATTTCTTTCCAACACATCATTTCTTACAGGATTAAATAAGATTGCATTACATTCATGTGCCACTATTTTTGTCACCATTCCCCAATTGATGGGAATCTACTTTGTTTCAAATTGTGTGTGTGTGTGTGTGTGTGTGTGTGTGTTTGTATGTAATGTGAATATTATTATTCCCATTTTATAGATGATAAATTGGGGGTATATAGATATTAAGTCATTTTTCTAAAATCACCCATTTAGTAAAAAGAAAAGGTAGGAATTCAACATAGTTCTTATGATTCCATATTCCTATAAACTACAACCTCATTCAATCAGGAGTCCTTGAAGAAATCAATTCATCACCTAATGAATTAAAAACAGTATTTCCCTCCTTTCCCATTCCATCTCAGCTACAAGTTACTTTCACAACAAAAACAACAACAATAAAAATAACACTCCATTAATCCACCCTCCCCTTTGTAATGAGTCAAAATGAGAGTTCAGATTAAGAAGACTGAGACATACTTTTTGATTGAGTAAGGAATAAGGATAGGACAATAAGAATTGAATAAATAAAGTATATGACTTTTTTTATGCCTTAGGAATTTGATCTTCACATGCATTTTAAATTACTTGAGTAAAAATACTGGGAATTCCAAGAAAAAAATTATGTATTTCTCATTAAGGTTTTTTAGTAATTTTTTGTTGTTCCTGTTGCCATTGTTTTTATTCTTGAACTTATGACTTTAAGAGGGTTAGGGAAATATCTGTTGTGGACATTCTAGCCAATTATGAATTTTAGTGTTATAACTAAGTCTCAGAAAGAAGCCTTGGGCCATGAAAGGGTGAGGAATTTGCCAATGGTCAAATAGCCAGGAATGGGTAGCAAATCTGAACTTAAACCTCCAAATTACTCATTCCAATTGTAGTCCCTTCTTCATTATATCATGTTACCTTACCAATATAAATACAGTTTCAAAAGGGGAAGAATTGAGCAGAACTTTTGAGCACATACTAGTATTTTTTAAGAAGTTTAAGAAAAGCCTATGAATGGAGGGAAAAAAATCAGTCAGTATTAGTCTTGGATCAGTAAATATTGGCATATTTTGATCATGTGATTTTTAATAGTTTCAAGTACTAATTATATTGGACTATTATTATTATTATTATATAATTCAAAATAATGAATAACCATTAAACAATGTTTACCTTTGTAAACTCTTTAGGCTTTTTATATTTGAGAGACAACATTACATAAATAAATTTAATAATATATTAAAATTAATATTAATCCATATATTATTAAAATGATAACAATAGAAAACATTTATAAACCCTATTGTAGCCAGACACTATGCTAATAACTACACATATTATTTCATTTTACTCTCACAATAATTTTTGGAGTTAGGTGATATCATTCCTGTTTTGCAATTAAAGAAATTGCAACAAACCAGGTTAAGCAACTTTTTCACACAACTATTAAGTCTAAGAATAATTTGGAGTCATGTTTTTTTGATTCTAGGTCCAGTGCTCTATTCAATGAACCATGAAGCTGCTTCATGAATTTTGATTTCACCCTTATGAGATAATGTGCATAAAATTTAATTTATATATGTTTATTCTATCATGCACATACATGTGTGGATATATGTATTTATATATCTTTGTAACATGTGTGTTGTGAACCTATATGCATATGAATACATGTATTTGCATATATTTTATATGTACACGTAAGTATATCTACAGTGTGTAGATTTAGCTATATACCTATACACATACATGCGCACACAGACACACACATGTTCCGTCCTTTTTATTAATATAGTTTGAAGAAATTCTCAATGCTTTTTCCTCTGATCCTATCTTTTTGGATATTGAGCACAATATTGAATGGTTGTGTTGGTATCTTGAAAATCTTTACCTGGCACTCAATTTTCTTTCTTTGTTTTAACAAAAGTTTGAGTGAGAAAGGTAGCTAGGTCAATACAGGACTAAAAAGAAAAAAATAACAAAAAATCCTCTCAAATATATAGATTTCTTAAAAGACTCTGTGGCAGGAATATGAGACAGATGTGACTTACTGTCTGTTAGGTGAGAGCCATAGAGATTGCTGGTCAGAAATCATTAGATAGGAAATTAGGGTCAGAAAGGGAGAAACACAGAAGAAACTTTGAGCCACTTGTTCATTGAGTTCCCCCAGAAGGAGAATTGGTGTCACCCACTTATTAAAGGCTTTGTGTTGAGAATGAAAACAAATGGCCCTTACCCTTAAGAGCCTTCTCTCTTGAGCTTGATATTCCCAGATCAGATTTCTAACTCTATATTAGAGTTATTAGAATTACTTTCTGTCTCTGCTTGATGAACTCATACTCTTTCATCAATGCTCAGCTTATGTGCCCCTGCCTTTGGAAGCTTTCTACAATTCTTCTAAATAAAAGTGTTCTTTATCTTTTCAAATTTTCCTAGATTATTTTTCTCTCTTTTATAGTACTCTCAATGTTTATTAATACTGGCCCTTATGTGTGTGTGCTTATATACGCACACACATATATACATATAATATATAAATATAATTTGAAATAAACTAAAGAGTCATTAGTTATTTAGGATGCAGCTTGGACATTTAGGTGGTACTATAGATCAAACTACAGGATTGGAGTCAGAAAAGACTTATTTTCCTGTATTCCAATCTGGCCCCAGACCCTGAGCAAGACACTTAACTCTGAATGATCTAATCTGAAATAATCTAAAGAAGAACATGGCAAACCTCTTTAGTATCTTTGTTAAGAAAACTTCAATATGAAATTATGAAGAGTTAGACATAAGTGTAACAACTGGCCAAAACCAAAATATTTTAATTTTGGTTACTTACATACTATAAGGTTTTATTTTAAAAGGAAAGGAGTAATGAAGAGAAAAATTGATTGTAAAAAAATTTAAATCTGATATCTGACAGCTCTGAATGTGGTTAAAAAGAGTCAGACATGACTTAAAATGACTGAACAGCAACAACAAAGGGGAAGTCAGATGGTTTAGTGAATAGAAAACTGGGCCTTGAGTCAAGAAGACCTGAATTCAAATCCATCCTCAGGCACTTATTAGCTGCGTGACCTTGAACAAGGGATATAATCTCTGTTCACCTTAATCCAGTGAAGAAGGAAATGGCAAACCATTTCAGCATTTTTGTTAAGGAATCCCGTTGGACATAGTATGGACAGACTAGGATCCACAGGGTGATAAAAGAGTCAAACAGGACTGAACGATTGAACAACATATTTGTTATGTGCCAGGCATTGATCTAAGTATTAGTGATATAAACACCAAAGATACATAGTCCCTGCCTTCATGTATTTTACATGCTGTCTGAATAACGGTGGTAGGGCACAACATAGCTAAGTAAATACAGCAACTTCACAAAATAATTTAAAATGAGAGAGACTACTTACAAAAGTTTGAAATATGGAAAATAAGTTTAGAAAAGGCAAAAAAATCTGTCCCTCCCCACTCCTCCAACAATGGACACTGACATTTTTGGCAATGTGATATTTTTTATTAAATGATATTTTTGATCACATGGTATTTAATCACTAATACCAGTAGGGCCAGAAGAAGAGAAGAGACTAGAAAAAATCAAGTGTAAGAGGTGAAACTTGAATTGTTTCTTAAAGAAAGCTAGTGATTTTTATAAAACAAAGGTGAGGTCATGATATATTTGGTACATAGATAGGTGTCTATGCATTAATAAAGAGGTTTATAAACTAGATAGAGAAAAAAGAATATAACAATATGTCTGGAGTCAGGAAGATATGAATTCAATTTTGGTCTCAGATATGTGAGTTGAAATGTAGAATAGAAGTAATATTATTACCTACCTCTCAAATTTGTGTTGAGATTAAAGTGAGATAATAATTGTAAAGAATGTATCAAGTCTCTGGCATATAATGAGTGTTATATAAATGTTAGCTTTTATCTTTTATTTTATTTTAAAATTATTATTTTATTTAATTTTAAAATATTTATTAGTTTAATATTAATTGGCTTAATTACAATATTAAATCAACAAAATTTTATAATTTAATAATAAATGAATACATTTAAATATTTACTATTTAAAACATTGATACTTTAATATCATTAATATTTTCATAAATGGAAAACCATGAATAGCCTAATTAGATTTAAATAGAGAATTAATGGAAAAGAATTATTTGAAATAAGCATATTTTTGTGGAGGGCTTTAGATATTCAACTGAGAATTTTGTATTTTACTTTAGAAGAAAGATATCTGAAAATTTTTTTATAAATTTGTAACGTGGTTTCAACTGTATTTGAGGTGTATCAAGTGTGTAGAGAGAATTGATTCAAGGGAAGGGAGAATTTACAAGAAATCAATTAGGAGGCAGTTGACACAAGAGGCGATGAGTGCTTACAGGAGTGTGGAATTGTGAGTGTAGAGAAGACAAAGAGAAGGAATGCTATAGTGAGTACAGAAATACCAGAAAGGAACTCTGAAAGCAGCAGAGATGATTACAGTCTGTGAGATTTAACATTATTCAAATCTGCCAATCATCTTCAGTTTTATGAGCAATAAAATGAATGTATAATGCCTATCTCTTAACTGAAATAAATATGTTACAATATTATGCTGTATACTGGAATGCACCAAGTTCATTTATTCATTCCACAAACATTTTGCTAGCACCCTATTATGAACAATGTGCTGCATTAATAATTTCTTCAGAGAATATGGAGGTAAACAAGATCTATTCTCTCTTTTCAAAGAGCTCAGATTTTCATTTGACCAAGAAGATGTGTACACAGATAAGTATAATATAAATGAGAATGTGAAAGGTACATAAAAGATTTCATTGCACTGTGTAATCAAATGAGATAGTGAGTCCTTAGGGAATGTTATAGAATAGCCAGAGATGGCCATATTAAAGCGGTGAAATTTGAACAAAGTCGGGTGAAAGATATGTGGGTAGAGGGGAAGATGTTAAATTTTTTAAATACAATTTTACTTTTTTAAAAATTTGATAACATAAACTTATTTATAAACCTCAGATTTAGCAGCTATAGAGAAATACTAATGATCTTACAATTTCAATGAAGGAAAGTTTTTGACAGTGTTTCAAAGAGAGAGAAGGTCACACTGGATTGGTCTAGATTTCCCTTGAGGATATTTGGAAGGTGCTTGTAAATAATTTTCATTCACAACTGTCATGGTAGCAATGACATGCTTTTTAATTTCACAGAGAATGTTCAAAAGCAATCCTGACACTCACTAATACACACAAACACCCTGGGAAGCAGAGACGAAAGGAATCAATGATTTCATTGCAATTGGGAAAATGAGACAGTGAGAAATCAAATGTAAGCATTATTATGGAACTAAACTTAAGCAAGGTTTTTGACTATGAATTTTTGGAGGAAGGGAAGAGGTTGCTAGAAAGTGGCTCTATTATCTTATTTGTGTTGCTACTTTTAAATAAGGAAATTCCTCTCTGTACATATCAGATACTCAAAGAGTTTTTTTTTTTTAATTTGATCTTTTGAGCAATCATCTAACAGTGATTTCTTGACATATCCTAACATATTTTGATAAAGAATCTACTTGTATTTTAAGTGGTTTTTAAAAAAAAGACTGGATAAAGAAATTCATTCTACCAGTATATATATAGAAATCTCTGATAAATATGATCTTAAGAGAATTATATAGAATACTGAGAATTTAAATGCTTTCCCTAGGCTCACAAATCTAATGTGTGTCAGAGAAGAAACTAGAATTCAAGTCCATATGGTTCTCTGTCCAATAGAACATAACCAATAAAAACCTACTTCTCACTAACAACAAAGATGTATTTTCAATGCAGAAAAAAATTTCATCCATTTGGAAATTTACAAAAAAACAACTCAAAGGGGAATTAACTAATTTTAAACTAATAAAATAAGTAACAGAAATACAAGCCTTTTAAAAATCACAATTGTCAAAAACCATGATCATTAGCACAGATCCCATTAAGTATTACAGAAAATTACATATAATTATCAGAGAATGTTCAGTCAGCAGGGGAAAGGGTTGAAGAAGTCTTTAAGTAAAATTAACAATACGTTCTATGATTTCATTATTTTATGATGAAAATAATTCTAATTTCATGTTCATTTACAATGCAGGGTCTCATTGAAGGACACTCATGAGTTGCCTGGCAGGAGGCAAGAAGACTAATTCATTTGCTTTCTTATATCTCTAGCATATGTGTAATAAAGTTCTGTCTAATCTTTCCACATAGTTCTATATGGGATAAGATTGGATATATGATTCCATTAGTATATAGAAATCCCAAATTAAAAAAAACTCTATCAATGTAGAGTAAGACCTTTGCAATTCACAATCTTAATGAACTCCATAGAACACTGAGAGTTAAAGTGATTCACCTAAGATCACTTAGCCATTTTGTGTCCCTGCCTCCAAGACTGGCTCTCTATCTACTACTACATGTTATCCATAGCGAGAAAAATTACATATATATATATATATATATATATATATATATATATATATATATATGTGTGTGTGTGTGTGTGTGTGTGTGTCTGTAAATATATGGAAATGGAGTTTATTATTGTTATGATAATTTTAGTCACATCAAGTATATATTATCAAGACCATAACATAGTTGGCCTCAATTTCTCAACTCTGAACCATTTTAGGATCTACTTTATTCATTTGGTGAATCATCTATGATCATCACTATTATTAATAATTCATATTTATACCACACTTTTAGATTTATGATCGTTTTCCTCAAAATAAGCTTATAAAGTAGGTGGCACTAATATCATTACCCTTATAAAGTAGGTGACACTAATATATTACCCTTATTTTAAAGATGAAAAAGTATGTGAAAGGTGATTCAAGTGACTTCCCTGAGAATACATAATTAATATTTGATTTGGGAGACTAAATTATGTCTTTCATCCTTAAGATCAGAGAATTTTCCACTTCACAGCACTTTCAGATCATTTCCTCACAATTGTACATATATTACAACCATCAACTTCTTCCATTTTACTGATAGCTTAGACTCTACTCTAAGCCATGGTCTTTTAGGTGAGCTTTTTTTTTTTTTTTTTTGTTTGTTTGTTTTGTTTTGTTTTGTTTTGTTTTTTTCCCAATCAGTCCTCCACAATGCTTCCCAGGGATATTACTACTCTAGGTGGTAACCTCATCTTCCTCAAGATATTTGAATTCTGTTGATGGGACTAACAGCAAAAAAAAAAAAAACATAACAAAGAAACAAACCAACAAACTTCAGTAGTTGATATAAATAGAAATTAAAAGTTTGCCCATTTTATTTCTCTAACTCAAGAAACCTCAGTCAGAAAATATATACCATGCTTGTCAATTATTCAAAAGACAACAACAACAAAAACCATGGCTGCATGTATGGTTTAAAATATATGTCCAATTACAGGGTTTGTTTTTTTTTTTTTTTTTTCTTTTTCAATGCATAAACTTAACAACAACACAGAAACCTTCAATTCTAGGTAGTTCAACATTGCCCCGCTTGTACAAATTCAGGTTTATGTTATATGTATTCTTGGTCTGTATCTTTACACTCTAAGACTGTTCTAAAATTCATAAAATCCTACAATTTTCCTATAGGTACAGATGTATTTATGAGTATGGGACACTGATTGAAAAAGATGAAATATGGAGACTTTTCCAGTCAAATCTGCATATGGAAGATCTTCAAAATGTTTTCTTGATTTTGAATTCTCTCCAAGTCTTCATATCTAGTTGTTGAGATAAAGATACTAATTCCAAACTTGTTAAATAAGTTGAATTTAGTACATTTGTATTAGGTGTATACAATGGCTAAGGTAATGCAAGTGTAAAAACAAAACAGAACAAAATAAAACAACCCTCAGAGTTTAAGTTTGTCTCATGCTAGATGTTGCAGTAGAGTACCAGCCCTAAAGTCAGGAAGACTTGAGTTCAAATGTGGCCTCAGATACTTAAGATTTATTAGCTGGGTGACTAAGAAAGTTGCTTAATCCTAATTATCCTGCAAAAATTAAAAAAAAAAAAGATTAAAAAAAGACCCCTCCAAAGATCATTTCACCCCTAAATTATTGGTTAATTGGTCCATTGGTTAATATTATAACACGTCTCTCCCTATCCCAGTCCATTCTCAATTCAGCTGCCAAACTAAACATACCAAAGTACAAATCTTATTATGCTCACTTCCTACTTATTAAACTCTAACAGTTCTGCTATTACTAGCAAAATTAAATATAATTGTTTCTCATTTGACTTCAAAACCTATGAAGTTGCTTTCATTTCAATCATGTTCAACTCATCATAACCCTGTTTGTGGTTTTCTTGGCAAAGATATTACAATGGTTTGTCATTTCCTTCTCATTTTCACTCATTTTGCAAATGGGGAAACTGAGTTAAATAGGGTTAAGTGATTTGCTCAGGGCCACACAACTAAATAAGTTTCTGAAGGCAGATTTGAATTCAAATCTTCCTGATTCTAGGTCTGACTTTCTGTATTCTACACTATATAGGTGTTCCTTTAAAACTATTAACCCTCTGATATCTTCTCAGTCTTCTTCTATCTTCCATATTTTGATTTGCTGGTTCCCCTGGTATTCTAAGTTACAGCTAAAATTCCACCTTTTTCAGGCAGTCTTCCATGGTCCCCCTTAATTCAAGTTTCTTCTGTTATCCACATTTTTCCTGTAATAGGTTAATATAATAATTTGTATTTTGTTTTCCTTATTATCCTTGAGAGCAGTAACTATCTTTTTGTCTTTTTCTCTTTGTATCTTCAGTAATTGACACAATGTCTGGCACATGGTAGGATTTTAGAAACATTTACTGACTAATTTATTGGCTGAAAAAATATTTAAAGTATATTTATATTTTGATAACTAAATAAATAATTGAAAATTAAACGGTGAAAATTTAAATATGAAGCAATTATCCATAACTTCTTTTTGATTTTTCAGGAAGCTTGATATTAAAAAAAATTAAAACTTAGAACATTGTAGGACTACAAGAAAGCTGGAACACAGCTCAAATGGATAGAAAAAAAAATCTGTTTTTTTGTTCTAATTAATTTGTTCCCCATGCTTTCCATTTTCTTCTTTATTGCCAGTGTGTTTTCTTTTAATGAATCTGAAATAACATTTTCTGAGGCTTTTGGACCTAGAGCTTGAAAGAACATAAGAGGTCATCTTGGTTAACTCCTATCATTCAGTTTTAGTGATGAGGACATTAAGACCAAGGGAGATTAACTGACTTGGCCAGGATCACTCAGGTAGTAAAGGAGAGAGGTTATAAGTCCAGATCTTCTGACTTCAGAGCTGGCATTATTTATACCAAGTCATAGTACCTTAGCAATAAAAATTTTTGTTATCCTAAAAAAGTAGAAAGCTTCATAGAAAATATAAAGCTTTTCCTAACCTATAACTCACTTATGATCAAATGTGAACCTAAAAGCCAAATTAAAACACACACACACACACACACACACACACACACACACACACACACACGTGATGTGTTGAAAATAAAGTCTTCATTTTTTTTATATTCTTCTTTTCCCTGTCAGACAAGCATTGTATTATTCATCTTTCCTGGTTTTTTGTTTGTTTGTTTGCTCCCCACAATAGCAATTTCTTTCATATGAGAAATAATAATATGTAGGAAATAACTGAAAGCTATTTCCATGGAGAAAGGAGAGAGTTGCTTAAGCTGTGACTAGGTATAGGAGAGCAAAAGAAGGGACATAAGTTAATGTTGAGAAAGGTGAGACCAGGGAGAGAAAAGTCCTAAAGGGAAGAAGTCAAAATTAATAGCTGTTCTAACTTGAAAGAAGAATCAAAAGATACTGAATATTATTTTCAGATACATTTATCTTAAAAAAAACTTGTCAAGGAAGATTTTATTTTCTTAAAAACTACCACTGTACATGAACCCACATAGTCAACATGTACTCAGACTGCAAGTTGGAAAAATGCAATAAAACCTTATTAAGATGTTCCCTTCTAGATCTTGTCCTTTGATATATCTCTTGGCCCCCTCTATATCACTACTTCTCTTATGAAATATGCTTTTGGTTAACTTAAAATTAGTACCTAGAAAAATGAATTATAAAGGTTTCACTACCACATTTTATACATCCAACAAGCATTAAAAGATCATTAGTCACAAAATAAACACATTATGGTGTCAGTTTTCATCCAGTCAAAAAAAAAAAGGGAAAGAAAGAAGGAAAGTAAAGACTGAGAGATAGGGAATGAACAGCACACAGTAGAAATTCCCTTGCTTTTACTCAACAAATAAGTCACTGGAAATCTTGCAGAAAAAGAGCTTATTTATTTCTCTTTTCCCAATATAAATGAAATAATACTTGCCAACTAATTTTTCTAAAGCCTACCTCTTACCATTTTTGAGTCTCCAGTTCAGTTTGCCAAGTCCTTCTGTCCCCTCAAAATGATGTAGAACAATAACAGTAAACATTTATGTGTTAATTTAAGGTTTGCAAAGTGCTTGATAGGTGCATCTAATTTGAGCCTTATAATAACATATGATATAGGGGTTATTATCCACAATTTTTAAAGAAACAAAAGGTGGATGGCAGTTAAATTTGTATGTCTAGGATCACATATTTTATACACATTTGAGGTAGAATTTGAACTTAGATTCTCTTTAAAGAGAGTCTTTTCACCATCTAGAGAGTTCCAAATAGTTTTGCATATCAACATTATTCTGGGATGAAGTCTCCATTTTATAACCCAGCATAAAGAGTTGGTCCTGACTAACAATAATAGATCAAGGAAGTTTTTCTTAATTGCTAAAGTTGGGTACACATCTTTTACATATGTTGCTGCATAAATTTCCCAGATTAGCTATAGTCATAATTAAATTTTTTATATGAATAAACAAATCAAAATATCAAAAAAGATTTGTCATGAAAACTGAGGTTAGATAAGGGGCATTCTTAATCAATCTCTTACACTGTCATCTACTTAATTGGAAACTATGTGAATAAAAATATTGTGCAAATCAGTTTGCAAAATGCTTTTCTGGTGATTGCCAAACTCCAGAGAATATATTATAAAGAATTTGTATAATTTATTATATATTTTTCTAATTTATAGTAAAGTATTTGCCTAATGTATTGTAAAGCATTGGTCTTCACTCCCTGCAAGTTTCTAAACATGAAAAGAAAATGATTTTAGTGTCTGTAGAATACATAGAAAGATTTGAATTTAAACAGTTTCAAAATCAGAATAGAGATGTCACCCAAATCAAGATACTGCTTAAATTACTGTCCAGTAAAACAGTTTTTCTCAGGCATTTTCATTTCTGCTCTTAATCCAGTCTACCTTATACATACCAAAATGGAAATAAGTATTTCCCCTTTGTCATTCAATTTCCTGATCATTCCCATTTCAGTAATATTGAACTCTTTGCCTTACTGCTTACAATATTGTCAGAGTTTAATTTCACCCCTGTTGCATAATGTTTCTCTAACAAGAAGTTTTCATTGAAAATCTATAATTTTCTATGGGGCTGATGTTTTCTATTCTATTCTCCTTTGTCCCTGTCTTGATAATAAGCTGAAAAATAAAGTCAATGGGCCCCAATCTGATTTGTCTTTCTCTCAGCAGAACTACCAGTGTGCATAACTCAGACTTGACAAGCATTTTCCTTTCCAGGGATCTTCTTGTATTAGCTACAATTTGACAATGAAGGTAATCAAACACACATGGGTCTCTTTTACAGTGTCATCCTCCTATATGAATGTAATCTGTGTGAATGCATGTTACAGATAGTGACTCATAAAGCTCCTCAAGGGGCAAGTGGTAGCATAAGCAAGAACAGGAGAGGATTACAGATTCTGAAAGACAAAGGCATGATTTCACCTATTTCTAATTCTTTCAGATATCATTTGGAAAAATCAACAAATTCTCACATCCAACTGGCACAGTTTCCCCTTCTTTTTGCTTCCTCTGACCATTTTTGCCCCACACCCAATATTTGCCTATAATTAAACATATTTCTGATTTTTCAATCACAAATGACATTTTAAAATTTCTTTTTAGGAGCCATTTTAATATTGGAATGGAGTAAAAAAAATAATAAATGAGGCATAAAACATCATTGCTATACCCCTTATAGTATACCTACATGTAATACCCAAAGAATACTCCAGGTAGCACAACCTCCTAAACAGAAGAGGAGAAATAAACTTGGTTGTATAGTACAATAAGCTTGAAATCCCTTTGGCAGTCAGGCTGTCTGCAGGGGCATATGAGCTGCATCTGAATCACTCCGATTAATAGGATAGAAGACATTCGTAAATAATTGTATTGGGATAAACAGTTTCAGAGCCCTTCAGCTGACAAACTCTGCTACTGGAGACATGGCATGCATAATGCAGGCTGGATAAGTGGTAGGAAGATCACTGCTATTATAAATATAAGACATTTTAAAAAAATAAATTCTTGTTTACACAGACCAGTGCATACTCATTCTCCTGTGGTAGGTAGATAGTGATAATAGACTGCTATTTAAATACACCAATAACACTTACTATGTCTAACTCAGTTCTGGGGAAGGGGCATTTTCATGAAGAGTCAAATTAATTACTATTATGTGATGCTATAGTTTCTATTATATCTAACCAATTTGAGTGATACAGGTTACCATGGTTATTGCTAGGATTCAGTAGTGGGGAGGAAAATCTGTATATATATATATATATATATATATTATATATATATATACAGAGAGAGAGAGAGAGAGAGAGAGAGAGAATGTCAATAATGATTTCTGATTTTCAATCTTTTTTGACATTTTAAAAGAATCTTAGAACAGAGGGAGGAAAAAAAAAAGTGTTGATTCCAAATAGGTAGATTATACATTTTATACTCAGCCACCTCCATTCCTACAACTTATCCTAAGTTAGACAGGGGAATCACTGAAAGACAAATGATGGTACAACTAGGGGATATTATTCACAACATGAACCCAGGTGAGTAATAACTGGACTTGTTCAAACAGCTTTGAAGATACATTTTGTTGACAGAATTCTAACACGGACTCCCTAGATCCGGGAAGAAAACAAAGGTTTTTCATCATTTGTGGTTAATGTAGTTCTTCAAGGTCCTCCATGAAAGCCAAACTGGAATGCTAAACACTTTGTAACCCTTGGGAAGGGAATGGCACACTGTTGAGAAATTATCTCCTAAGAAGTTACTTTGTGAAATGAAATCAGCACAGGTAGTGGGAAGGTGAAAAGGTGGGGAAGTGGGGAGAGATTCAAGAAACCTGGATTCTAATTGCAGTTCTGCCACTAACAAATTGTGTGACCTTGGGCAAACTATATCACTAAAAATGTTTTCTCAAAACGTTTCTGGGTTACTGTCTTCTCAACTGTAAAATGAAGAGATTGAAGTGGCTGGCCTCCAAGGTCCCTTTTAGTTTTAAATTTATGATCCTATGATCTTTAAAACAAGGAAACTGGACTAGCTTGGGGGTAGGAAGAAACACTGACCCTAGAATCAGTTTGGATGCTGATTACAGGATTTTTCACTTAGTAGATGTAGAGCAAGCCATTACCCTTCTCGGTTTGTAATTTAGGGAAAAAATGGAATTGGAGATAGGATGAAGCAAAAGACAAACCAGATGATTTGTATGACCTCATCTAGCTCAAAATCTATAATATTTTCCTTAGATGAATTGTAAATTCTTTTCCACATCTTAAATCCTCACTTGCTCTCAACCACTCTAACTTTACTGATATGTATTTCCTTGTTTTTTTATATATTTATTCATCTTTTTACTTATTGATTCATTTTGTGTGTCCATCCAGTCATTTAATCTTATTTATTTTTCACTTGCTTATTTATTCATTTATTTAATTAGGAATAGCAATGTAATGAAAAGATTTTAGAAAGAGATACTGAAATATTAAAATAGGCATTAAAAATTCTATACCTATTTAAAAAAATTACAACAGACTTTTCTCTTGATGATCTACATTTTGGAACTTGAACATGGTCTTGATTCAATTACACATATAATTCCACTTAATAATATAACTAAGACAATATACTTTTAAAAGATAAAATGGATTTTAATAAAGGTTGTGGCTATTCACAAAGAAAAAATAGTACCGAAGCAATGCAAATTCAACATGAACAAAGATTCTTTAATTGTAGGGTGGGACCCCATGTGGGATCACATAACTAAAAGTAGGGGGTCACAAAATTATGATTTATTATCAGTAAATATTTGGTTTGTATACCTCTCTTACATGTTTTATATAAATTAATATACCTATTTTCTACATAATCTGGGGTTGCAAAGAAATTTCTTCTGTACTAAGAGGATGGCAATTGGCAAAGATGACAGGAAAAAAAATGATGAATGTGGGAAGGGATATAGGATAACTGGAACACTAATCCATTGTTGGTGGAGTTGTGAATTGATCCAATCATTCTGGAGAGAAATTTGGAACTATATCCAAAGAACTATCAAACTGTTCATACACTTTGATCCAGCTGTGTCTCCACTGGGCTTGTGTCCCAAAGAGATCATAAAAAAGGCATGCACATGTGCAAAAAAATATTTATAGCATCCCTTTTTGTAGTGGCAAGGAATTAGAAAATCAGTGGATGCCCATCCATTGGAGAATGACTGAATATATTATGGTACATGAATGTTATGGAATATTATTGTTCTATAAGAAGTCATCAGCAGAATGATTTTCAGACAGGCCTAAAGAGATCTAGGTATACTAATGTTAAATGAAGTAAATAGAACCAAAAGAACATTATACATATCAACAAGATTATATAATGATCAAATCTGATGGATCTGGCTCTTTCCAGCAGCAAGGTGATTCAGTCCAGTTCCAGTTAATTTGTGATGGAGAGAGCCATCTGCATCCAGAGAGAGGATTGTGGGGACTGAGTATGGACCATAATATAGTATTTTCACTTTGTTGTGTTTTGCTTTTTTTCATTTTTCCTTTTTGATCTGATTTTTCCTGTGCAGCATTTAAAATGCAGCACATTTAATTTAATTTAATGCTGCACACTTAAATTGAGAAATATGGATAGAAGATTTCCACATGTTTCATATATATTGGATTACTTGCTATCTAAGGGAAGGAGTCATGAGAAGGGAAGTACCAAAAAACCATTCGGAACACAAAGTATTGAAAGAGTAAATGTTGAAAACTATTTGCACATATATTTTGAAAATAAAAGCCTTTAAAAACAAAACAAAAAAATTCATGTGAAAAGGAGTGATGAATGGAAAAAGTTTAAGAATCTCTGATCTAGAGAAAAGGTAAAAAATGTAAATAAATAATGGTAAGTTTTAGTGCCATGAAAGCATAGCTATTCCTCCAAAAGTTTTTTTTTTAAGCGATTCATTGTAATTTAGCAATCATATTATATCTTTCTTATCAACTTACTCTCCTACTCTCCACAACATCTCTCCCAAACATCTTCATCCTTACTCAAGTCTCCCATGACTTTCTCTCCCCCAATCACTCAGCTGAGAAATTTGTCTTGAATTCAATAACAACAAAAACAGAATCAGGAATAACAAAAAAATAAATAAATAATTGAGACCATTCACTGTGAACTCTCCTCTTCTTGATCTGTCTTTTAGATGTCTTCTATTATTCTCTCTTCCTTCATCTCTGTCTAATATTAAACTTACTCATTAATAAGATTAATCCCTCTTCCTGTACAGTTCATCTCACGTCCACAAAATGATTACCTACTATAATATTCCCATTATTTCATTTATTTTCAGTCTCTTCATTTCAACTAACTGATTCACATAAACATTCCCAGGTCTTTCTCTATTCTCATTGAGCCCCCCATACTTGCTGAATAAACATATATTTCTTCTGCCTTTTGTAGCTAAAAACCTTCTAAAATAGGTGCCTCTTCTTTCTTCCCCCCCTCACTCTCTTCCTAACTTCTTTATAATTCAGCTTCAGATTTTATTATTGCAACAAAATTTATCTCTCCAGAGTTACTAATGAACTCTTAGAAAGTAAGAGGAGAAAGGGGAAAAAAGTAGGGAGCAAATAGAAGAAAGCACAGAAATAGCACAGGGAAGAAGAAGGTAAAAGGGAAAGCATTATAGAAGGGAGAGCAGATTGAGGGAGGCAGTGATTAGAATCAAAATCCTGGTGCGCAGTGATAGGATGAAAAGAGAGAGAAAGTAGAAATAGAGATACACATTTATTTGGTAATCATAAATGTGAATGTGAATGGAATGAACTTTCCCATAAAAGGAAAACAGATAGCAGATTGGATTAAAAATAAGAATCTTAAAATATATTGTTTACAAGAAACACATTTAAAAAAAAAGAGTATACACATAATAAAAGTAAGATGTTGGAGCAGAATATATAATACTTCAACTTAAGTAAAAAAAAAAAAAGCAAGGATAAAAATACTGATCTCAGACAAAGCAAAAGCAAAAAAAATAGACATAATTAAATATTTAAGACATATTATCTGCATCTTGCAAAAAGGTACTACAGATAATGAAATAATATCAATACCAAACATATATGCATCAAGTGGTAC
Source organism: Antechinus flavipes (assembly GCF_016432865.1). Classification (NCBI taxonomy): domain Eukaryota; kingdom Metazoa; phylum Chordata; class Mammalia; order Dasyuromorphia; family Dasyuridae; genus Antechinus; species Antechinus flavipes. The sequence continues at coordinate 302,522,092 of NC_067399.1, read as the reverse complement.
AGCATCCATATTTTTAAAGAACAGTTATGTGAGTTACAGGAAGAAATAAGCAGCAAAACTGTGCTGCTGGGGGAATGCAACCACCCCCAATAAGAAAGAGATGATTCTTACCACAAAATAAATAAGAAAGACATTAAGGACATGAATGGAATTTTGGAAAGTTTAGAATACAATAAACCTCTGGTGAAAATTGGAAGGGGATAGAAAATAATGTATCTTTTCATTAGAAGTACCTGGCACCTATACAAATACTGATTATGTATTAGGGCATAAAAACCTCAAAATCAGATGCAGAAAGGCAAAAAAAAAAATATTAAATGTATCATTTTCAAGTGGTGATGCAATAAAAATTGTATGTAACAAAGAGTCATGAAAAGTATAGTTAAAAATAAATTGGAAATTACATAACCTAACCCTAAAGAATGAGTGGGTCACGAATCAATAATTTTATTCAAACAAATGACAATAATGAGATTGTGGTGTTCTCTTCTTTAATATAATAGTTCTTTCTGAGCAGGTTTCTTGGGGAGATTTTCTGGAGGCAGCCTTAATTTCGGTTCAGAGAAAAAAATCATCCTAAATGCAGCTAGGTGTTAAAAGTTCAAACCCTTTATTATCTCTGGTTTTTGAATCTTCTTCCTGGGGCCCAGTTAGCTTTCTTAGAGGCCCATCTCTCCTTGGTTCCAAGAACTCTCATTGCTAGTCTTTTGCCTCTAGCTCAACTCTGAATGTCTCCAGTCAGCACCAAGGTGAAAGTTGGAATGAATCTGACTCTGCCTCTGAGTGTGGGCTTGTGGCCTTCTGTATCTCCCAGAGTGCTCCCCTCTCAATCTTTTCAACTAAACTTTGACTGAGCCTCTGTCAGTTTCTTATATATGATCTCCCAAAGGTTAACTCCTCCTCTGAGAGAGTGGGATTATGGGATCTGAGAGTGAGATTATGGGTTTCTGACTTGTGAATCTTCCAAAAGTGTGAACTCCAATGAGTACTTAAATACATTAGTGAGCTAGAGGATTTGCTAAGTACCATGCTAAATTAGTCAACTGATATCATTTTGTAAGGATTCTAACATGAGATAACATACCAAAACTCATGGGATACAGCCAGAGTAGTTCATCGGGAAAATTTTACATCTCTCTTTATATCTCTCTAGATGTATGCATAAATAAAATTGAGAAAAGGGAACACAATGGATTGGGCAAGTAACTAAAAAAGTTTAAAAAAAAGTTTTGTCCAATTAAATACCAAGTTATAAATTCTAATATTCAAAAGAGAGATTAATAAAATTGAAAGTAAGAAAACTATTGAACTAATAAATAAAAATAAAATCTTTTTTTATGAATATATCAGTAAAATAGTTAAATCTTTGGTTAATTTCTTAAAAAAAAAAAAAAAGAAAAGAAAACCAAACTCCCAGTATCATAATGCAAAGGATAAAATCACCACCAATAAAGAAGAAATTCAAGGAATAAATAAGAGCTACTTTTTCCACCTGTATGACAAAAAATCTGACAATTTTGTCAGTGAAATTTAGAAATATTTACAAGAATATAAATGGTCCAGATTAACAAAAGTGGGAAAATACATTAATAACCATATTTTAGAACAATAAATTAAACAGATCATCAGTGAACTCCTTTGGTAAAATATTCCAAGGGCCAGATGGACTTACAAGGGAGTTCTACCAGACATTTAAAGAACAATTAATTCCAATACTATATAAACTATTTGGAAAAATAGATGGGTTCCTACCAAATTCATTTTATGATAGAGATATGGTACTGATAATTATATCAGGAAGAGCCAAAGCAGAGAAACAGATCAATTTCCCTAATGAATATTGTTGCAAATAAAATGAAATGAAATATTAGCAACGAAGTTACCATGATTTATCACTAAAACTAGGTGAAATTTATGTCAGGAATACAGGGCAGCTTCAATATAAGGAAAACTATCTGCAAAATTAATCATATAGATTATAAACCCACCAAAAGTGATGCAATTATCTCAACTTATGGAAAAAAGCTTTTGACAAAATGTAACTCCCATTTTTATTAAAACTCTAGACAGCATAGGAACAAATGGAGTGTTCCTTAAAATAAGCAACATTTATCTAAAACCATCAACAAACAATGTAAATAATGTGAATAAGCTAGAAGCATTCCCAATAAGATTAGGGGTGAAATAAGGATGCCAATTGTCACCATATTGAAGTAGAAATGATGCCTTTAGCAATAAGAGAAAAAAAAAATTGAAGGAATTAGAATAGTGTAATACTTGCTCTAAAATGTATTCTCTGTTGAGGTTTTCTTGGGGTCTCTGGAAGCAGACTTCTTTTCAGTTCAGTAATCACCACAAGTGCAGCCAGGGATTAGGGTCCAAATCCTTTATTATCTCTTTCCAAGTCTTATCTCCTTTCCTGTGGCCCAGTTAGCTTTCTTATACTCCAGATTCTTTATTATGTCCTTCCTGGGGCTGGACAGCTTTCTGGAGAGATTTTCAGTCTGGCCTTGGTTCCGAGAGCTTGAGTTCCCACCTACCTTCTCTGGTTTCTGAATCTCCCTGACTTCAAAGGTTTGTGCTTCAGCCTCTAGCCACAACAAAGGTGGAAGATGGAATGAATCTGTCTCAGCCTCCAAGAGCTTCTAGTGCGCTTGTCCCTTCTGGCCCCAAGAACTTCTCCCTTATAGGCTCCACACTCAGTATACATCATTATATCACTAGGAAACCATTATTTGTTGTAGGATTACATCAATGCTAAATAGATTTAACCATTGTCTCCTCAATTCCACTTAGTACCTTGTTTCAAGTTCTGGCCCATAACAGAATAGGCAGTGAAGAAACAAAGCTATCACTTTCTGCAGGTGATAGGATGTTATACTTAGAGAATCAACTAAGACACAACTTTAGCAAAATTATAGGATATAAAATAAATCAACATAAATCTTTACCATTTTCATATATTATTAACAAAGACCAGTAGCAAGAGATAAAAAGAAAAATTCCATTTAAAATAATTATAGACAATATAAAATATTTGCCTGCTAAAGCAAACCTAAGATTTCATAAACACAATTGCAGAATACTTCATATGTAAATAACTGGAAAACTATCAAATGCACATGAGTGAACTGAACTAGTATAATTAAAACAAATATTGTAATCTACTCTTTTGTAAACTCAAAGACTCTGGTTTCTGGGATAAGAACTCACTATTTGATTAAAAAAATGGGGAAAGTGAAAAATATTATGGCGGAACTAGGCTTCAACCAATATCTCATACTTTATACTAAGATAACTTCATAATTGGTACATGATTTAGACATAAAATGTGATACCATAAGCAAATTAGGAAAACAAGAGTAGTTTAACAGTCAGATTTATGAAGAAGGGATGGGTTTATAACCATAGGAGGTAGAGAACATTTTGAAATGCAAAATGGATAATTTTGATTATATTAAATTAAAAAGCCTTTGCACAATCAATACTATTGCAGCTGAGACCTGAAGGGAAGCAGAAAGCTGGGAAATGATTTTTACAGCCAGTGTTTATGATAAAGACAGCATTTCTGAAATATATAGAGAATTGAGTCAAATTTAAAAGAATGCAAGCCATTACTCAATTGGTAAGTGATCAACATATATGAACACACAGTTTTCTAATGAAGAAATTAAAGCAATCTATAGTCATATGAAGAAAGGCATAAGTATCTGTATGTAAATCACTATTGATTAGCAAAATGTAAATTAAAACAATTCTGAGTAAGACCTCACAACTATCAGATTTGCTAATGTAACAGAAAAAATGATAAATGTTGAAGATGTGGGAAAATTGTGGCACTAATGCATTGTTGGTGAAGTTGTGAACTGATCCAACCATTGTGGAGAACAATTTGGAATTAAGTGCACATAGCTGTAAAACTATGCTTAACCTTTGGCCTAGCAGTACCACCACTAATTCTGTTTCCCAAAAAAGTCATAAAAAAATGAACAAGAAACCACATGTAAAAAAGGTGTCTATAGCACCTCATTGTGGTTACAAAGAATTTGAAATTAAGGGGATACCCATCAATTGGGGAATGGCTGAGAAAATGTGGTAGTTGAAGTAATGGAATACTATTATTCTTTAAGAATGATGAGTAGCAAAATTTCAGAAAAACCTGAATATATAAATGAACTGATGCTGAGTAATGTGTGTAGAACTAACAGATCATGGTAGTTAGTAACAGCATTGATATTTAGATAACAGTATCAATTTCAGTAGAATTAGCTTTTCTCAGCAATTCAATGATCCTGGGCAGTTCCAAAAGATTCAAGAAAGAAAGTGCTCTCTACATTTAGAGAAAGATGTATATTTCTGAATCCAGATCAAATCATATTATTTTCACTTCTTCACTGCCTTTGTGTTTTCTTCCACATTAGTTTTTCTTTTTTGATATGTTTCTTTTTCCACAAAATGACTAATGAGGAAATATTTAAATATTGTTGTACATGTATACCCTATATCAGATTGCTTGCCATTTTGGGAAGGGGAAAGAACATGGAGGGAAGGAAAAAAAAAATGTGGATATCAAAACTGTGTAAAAGTAAATGTTGGAAACTGTACTTACACATAAGTGGAAAAAATATTAAGTGGGGAAAAAAGAAAGAATATGGCTTAAATATACAGAGCTTGTTAGAGGGAGAAAGATTAGTTCTGAAAATATAAGAGATCTGGTGGAGATGTGAATTAATCCAAACATTTTGGAGAGCAATATAAAACTATACCCCAAACTCTGCATACCTTTTGTTCCAGCACTAGCTCTATTATGTGTGTATTACAAAGAGGTTTAAAAAATATATTTATAGCAACTTTTTTGTGGTGGCAAAGAATTGGAAATCAAGGAGATGTCAATCATTTGAGGAATGACTGAACAAGTTGTGGTATATGATTGTGATGGAATATTACTGTGGTAGAAAAAACAGCAAGCAGGATATTTTCAGGAGGGAAAAAACAACAACAACAACAAAAAAAAACATAAAAAAATGAAGGTAGCAGAACTAGGAAAAATAATATTCCTAATAACAGCAATATTGTACAATGATTAATTGTAAATGACAGATAATCTCAGCAATATAATGATCTAAGAAAATTCTGCAGAATTTTTAATGAAAATGTTATCTACTTCCACAGAAGGTGCTGATAATGTCTAAAAGCAAATCAAAACATACAAAAGGTTATTTTTCTTGTTTTTTGTCTTTTTTTCAAAACCTGAATAATATGGAAATGTTTTGCAAGACTTATATATCTATATATCTATATCTATATCTATCTATCTATATCTATATCTATATATACATACATATATATACATATATATATAACATATAAAATTGCTTATCTTTTCAAGATGGGTGAGGTACAAGAAAAGAGAGATAGAGAGAATTTGGAGCTACTTAAAAATATTTTTCCTAGTTACATCTGAAAATAACATTTTGGGATTATACATTTATATTAATTTAAAACATATTTCCTTAACGCCAATTGCCTCAGCAAAATAAATAAATGGTGAACAAATAAATAAATGAATGAATGAATAAACAAACAAATAAATGAATGAATGAATCATATTGAGAGACAAAAAGTGAAAACACAAGGGGAAAATGTGAGGAAAAGAAAAGAAAAGAAAAAAGGGGGGAAGGGAGTGAACAGAGACTTTGATTTACATTCAGTCTCCATAGTTTTCTCTCTGGATAAAGATGGAGTTTTCTATCCAAAGTTTATTGGGATATCCTTGGATCACTTAACTGCTGAGAAGAACCAACTCTTTCATAGTTGATCATCAATCACATAATATTGCTGCTGCTATGTACAATGTTTTCCTGGTTATGCTTGTTTCACTTAGCATCAGTTCATGTAAATTTTCCCAGGCTTTTCTAAAATAATAATAATAATTAATTATACAATTATAAACATAATTAAAATAATAATAATAAAACAATAATATTCCATTACTTTCATATACCATAACTTATTTAGTAATCCCCCAATTGATGGGCATCTACTCATTTTTCAATTCTTTGATACCACAAAAAAGTTGCTACAAACATTTTTTTTTTTGCAAAAGTAGGTCCTTTTCATATTTTTATGATTTCTTTGGGATATAGTGCAAGTGAATCAAAATGTATACACAGTTTTATAGCACTTTGGGCAAAGTTCCAAATTGCACTCCAGAATGGTTGGATTATTTCACAACTCTGCCAACAATACATTAGTGTCCCCATTTTCTCACATTTCCTCTGATATCTATCATTATCTTTTACCATAATCTTAGCCAATCTGAGGGTGAGATAAGGCTCATTTTTTAAAAAATGAATGTCAACCATTGTTTTGCATGTAATTTGAAAAAATATTTTAAAAAGAAAAAAAATCAAAGTTTTTTTTCTAATTTAAAATAGAGAAGAATAATATACAGTAATTTATTTGTAAAATATCATTGAGTGTTATATATAAATATAATATAATATTCTGTATCTGATAATAAAGGAAGATAATGATGAATTCAGGGAAATATGGAAGGCCATGAATTGATTGGGTTAGAATCAGGAAAATCATATTGGATGTTATCACAAGAAGGAAAAAAATATAGTTTACTCTCTTCATTTCAGATAAATGACCATGAATGTAAAACATTACATATATGTCACTTTTTTATTTGATATGTTAACTCATTTTATAAAATTGTTTTTCTTCCCTTCCCCCTTTCTCTTATTATTTTGTGATAGCTCTCCATGTATGGAAGGAAGAAAATTTATATTCAGGAGAATTCAGGAGAACATAAACAGGAGAATGTAAAACAAAAGATATCAGTATTCATTTTTTAACAACCCCCCTTTATATCCTTTAACCAACTATCTTTTGGAAATGTTTTTTGTCAAATATTTATGTCAGTTCTCTATGGTAGCTTATAACATTTTATAAGCATCATTAAATTCTAATATTTTTCCTCTTCCATTTAAAAAAAAATGTTTTTAGTTAATTTCTTAGGACAAAAGCCTTTTCTGCTTTGTGTAGTCAAGAACCATGATGAATAGGAAAAAGTCAGAAAAAACATGGAAAGACAAATCTGAACTAGTACAGAATGAGGCAAGGAGAATTATTTGGATTATTATTACAATAATTTAAGTGTCTAATAAGAGTGAAGAAGTTTAGCTTCAAAGAAGAGTTAGAATATTTAACTTCTCTCCCTTCCTTGTAGAGCCCTGGAACTATTATTATGGAATAGATATATTCTAATTTGTTTTTTTCTTCTGATTTGTTCTCATTATCTTTTTTTTTTTCATTCTTTGTTACAAGGGTTTGCTTATATTGATGGAGAAAAGGTGGATATATTTGATAATAAATGTAATATATCTCAATCAGATGGCAGATCATATATTTCATCACAGGTTTTCTAGAATCATGGTTAGTCATTATATGGATCAGGATTCTTAAGTTTTTCAAATTCATTTATTCTTTACAGTGTTGCTTTAAACAATGGATCTGATTTTATTTTCTTAAAAGAAAATAAATGTAAAAAAAAACAAACAAGTGATATGAATAATTTAAAAATATACAATTAAACCTTGATAGAAATATAGATAGATATATATTACCAAATTGCTTGTTTCATCTTTTATGAACTTCCCTATCTTTGTTTTGGTTAATAATTCAATTTTTAACAATAGTTGTGAAAAGTACCCGATATTTTTCTCTTTTATTTTGTTTTATGTGACCATTTAATTTAAATCATATATCTACTTTGCACTAATTGTGCCCTATGTTAAAAACTGTTATTCTAATTTCTGTGAATTTGCTTTCCAGTTTTTCCAGCAATTCCGATTTCTTTTTTTAAAAGAAACTTCTCTCCCAGTAATTAATATTATTTTTAAGCAAATATCAATATCACATAACAATTATGATTATTCTTTTTTATATTTAGAACATAAAATAAAACTTCCATGTTAAAGAACACAAAATTTACATATATCTGCTAATAATGATTCTTGGTTCACAAAACTCTTGTGTTTAAAGTCAGAGGTGATAGTTTGCATTCTTAATCACCTAGAAGATGTTAATAAAGCATTTTTTAAAACCTAGTATAACCCAAGAACTAACAAAAAGATTATTATTACATTCAGCAATCCCTCAACATAAAATCCCATATTTAAACTTTATCTCTTTCTCTATTCAAAGTTTCTATCACAGCTACTGAATTAAATATATTTGCATAATCGGTTGCCTCTCTTTGGGATAATAAAATCTTATGTTTTATGTATTAAAACATTTAAGGGGACATTCTTTTCTTTGAACATAAAATAAAACTCCTTTATAAAATAAAAGTTTAATTTTTGGTACAATATTAAAAATGCCCTTCCTTCTTAGAGTCAAGGAATTTTTACAAGAGCCATTTTCCTATAATTCTTTAGAACAGTGTGTCCATCAAGGGTTAGAAGCTGATTTCTATCTTCTTTTTTTGTTTGAAAGCTTTTTATTTTCAAAACATATACAGAGTTAATTTTCCCTTTTTTAATTTTAATAGCTTTTTATTTACAGTTATATGCATGGGTAATTTTACAGCATTGACAATTGCCAAACCTTTTGTTCGAATTTTTCCCCTCCTTCCCCCCATCCTCTCCCCTAGATGGCAGGATGACCAATAAATGTTAAATATGTTAAAGTATAAATTAAATATGAAATTAGTATACATCCACACAGTTATTTTGCTGTACAAAAATAATCGATCTCTGAAATATTGTACAATTAGCCTGTCAAGGAAATCCAAAATGCAGGCAGAAAAAAATAGAGGGATTGGGAATTCTATGTAGTGGTTCATCGTCATCTTCCAGAGTTCTTTGGCTGAGTGTAGCTGGTTCAGCTCATTACTGCTTCATTGGAACTGATTTGGTTCATCTCATTGCTGAACATGGCCACATCCATCAGAATTGATCATCATATAGTATTGTTGTTGAAGTATATAATGATCTCCTGATCCTGCTCGTTTCACTTAGCATCAGTTGTTAAGTCTCTCCGGGCCTTTCTGAAATCATCCTATTGGTCATTTCTTACAGAACAATAATACTCCATACATTCATATACCACAATTTATTCAGCCATTCTCCAATTGATGGGCATCTACTCCGTTTCCAGTTTCTAGCCACTATAAACAGGGCTGCCACAAACAGTTTTGCACATATAGGTCCCTTTACCTTCTTTAAGATCTCTTTGGGATACACTGCTGGATCAAAGGGTTGCATAGTTAATTTTCAACATTCAACCTTGCAAAAAATTGTGTTCCAAGTTTTGTCTTCCTCCTTTTCCCTCACTCCTTCCCTAGATAGCAAGTATTCCAATATATGCTAAACATGTACAATTTTCCTATACATATTTCCACAATTATTATGCTGCACAAGAAAAATAAGATCAAATAGGTAAAAAAAAAAAAAGTGAGAAAGAAAACAAAATGTAAGCAAACAACAACAAAGGTGACAGTGCTATGTTGTGATCCACACTCACTCTCACAGTTCTCTGTCTGGGTGTAGTTGGCTCTCTTCATCATCTCATTGTTGGAAAGAGCCACATCCATCAGAATTGATCATTATATATTCTTGCTGTTGCCATGTACAATGTTCTCTTGACTCTGCTAACACTTTACTCAGCATCAGTTCATCTAAGTCTATCCAGGCCTATAGGGGCTGATTTCTAATTATTATTACTAATTACTACTGAAATTCATTCTTTAGTTTGATAAAGGAAAGCTTTTAAATGATTTTAGGGTACAGTGAAAAATTAATGCACTTTATTGATACAAAAAATGGCTCCATGCTCCAAATCTAAAGGCACACAAAGGGATCAAAAGACTATCTGAGGGCTTTCCAAAGTCCTAAAGCATAGGCCTAACCAAAATTTGAGTAACCTGATTCCCTAGCAAGATGTCAGACAGATTGACCATTTCCTTTATGCCCAAATATCTCCCATACCACAAAAGAGTCTGAAATTCTCACTTTGTCACGTTGTCTAAAAATGAACACATTAAATGTTCATTGAGTTAACAGCTGCTCTTTAAAAAAAGAAAACAAACAAGTAAAAGCAAACTATACAATGAAAAGTAAAAAGGTGCTTGCAGTTACTGAACTACAGATTGAAAATGCATTATTTTGTGTGCTTTCTATCTAGTTTTATTATCAGTATGAAATAGTGAGGAGATTGACTACTTTATTTTTCTCTTTCTTTAGCAAAGTTGCAGGATACAAAATAAACCCACATTCTTATATATCACTAACAAAACCCAACAGTTAGAGTTACAAAGAGAAATTCCATTTAAAGTAACTACTGATTGTATAAAATATTTAGGAATCTATCTGCCAAGGGAAAATCAGAAAACTTTATGAGCAAAACTACAAAACACTTTCCACACAAATTAAGTCTGATCTAACCAACTGGAAAAATATTAAATGCTCTTGGATTGGGCGAGCAAATATAATAAAGATGACAATACTACCTAAATTAACCTATTTATTTAGCGCTATACCAATCAGACTCCCAAAAAACTATTTTGATGACCTAGAAAAAATAACAACAAAGTTCATATGGAAAAACAAAAGGTCAAGAATTTCAAGGGAATTAATGAAAAAAAAATCGAATGAAGGTGGCCTAGCTGTACCAGATTTAACATTATATTATAAAGCAGCGGTTACTAAAACTGTCTGGTGTTGGAATCCTTACTAACTGCTAACTAATTAGAGTTGATCTAATCTTACAAGAAGATGTTTTGGCCAGAACCTGAAACAAGGTACTAAGTAGAACTAATTAATACAAGGCTTGTGTTCACACCTTTACTCATTGGAGTCCACAAGTATGCCAGCTTCACAAAGTAAGCTTTCTAACTTCAAGGGAGTTCACACCTCCCTTGAAGCTCTTTGGGCCAGAGAGCACTATGGGAGAAAACTCATAATCCCTCTCTCTCATATCCCACAATTCCTCCCTCTTGGATAAAAGAAACAGACAGAAGCTCTCGGTCAGATTTCAGCGGAGTTACGCCAGAAGCCCTCTCTCCGAGGCAAGGCAAGGCAGAATACATTTTCCACTTGGCTGGCTGGTGGCAGAGGAGAGTTCAGCTGGACTGGAGAGGAGCGACTCTGGTGGCAGAGAAAGAGTTTTCAGAGGATAAAGCTACGAGTGAGAGTTCAGTGGACAACCAGATTCATCTTCATCTCACACCACTGTGGTAGGTGGCTGGGCTCCTGCACGCCCCCCACTGAGACCAAGCTGGTCTGAAAGACTCACCAGAAAGCTAGCCGAAATCCAAGAGAAGGAAACAAGAGATTCATTCCATCTTTGTGCTGTTGGAGGCTGAAGAAAGCAGAGGCAGAGGTTAAAGGACAAAACCTTTGGATTTGGAGATATTCGGAGGGCTCTAAGCTAAACCGGCTGTGTGTGGAGAAGAACAAGAACTCCAACATTTGAACTCATAACAGTCTGGTATTGGCTAAGAAACAGACTAGTTAAGTTGCTCAATGGAATAGATTAGGTTCAAAGGACAAAACAGCCAATAACTTTAATAATCTAATGTTTGACAAACCCAAAGATCCCAGTTTTGGGGATAAGAATGCATTATTTGACAAAAATTTCTGGGAAAATTGGAAATTAGTATGGAAGAAAAACTAGGCATTGACCCACACAACACCGTACATCAAGATAAGGTCAAAATGGGTTCATGGCCCTAGGCATAAAGAATGAGATTATAAATAAATTGGAAGAGCATAGGATAGTTTACATCTTAGACCTGTAGAAAAGGAAGGAATTTATGACCAAAGAAGAACTAGAGATCACTACTGACCACAAAACAGAAAATTTTGATTATATCAAATTGAAAAGTTTTTGTACAAAGAAAACTAATGCAGACAAGATTAGAAGGGAAACAATAAACTGGGAAAACATTTTTACAGTCAAAGGTTCTGATAGAGGCCTCTTTTCCAAAATATATAGAGAAGTGACTCTAATTTATAAGAAATCAAGCCATTCTCCAATTGATAAATGGTCAAAGGATATGAGCAGACAATTCTCAGATGAAGAAATTGAAACTATTACTAGCCATATGAAAATATGCTCTAAATCATTATTAATCAGAGAAATGCAAATTAAGACAACTCTGAGATACCACTACACACCTGTCAGATTGGCTAGAGTGACAGGGAAAGATAATGCGGAATGTTGGAGGGGATGTGGGAAAACAGGGGCACTGATACATTGTTGGTGGAATTGTGAACACATCCAGCCATTCTGGAGAGCAATCTGGAACTATGCTCAAAAAGTTATCAAACTGTGCATACTCTTTGATCCAGCAGTGTTTCTACTGGGCTTATACCCCAAAGAGATACTAAAGAAAGGAAAGGGACCTGTATGTGCCAAAATGTTTGTGGCAGCCCTGTTTGTAGTGGCTAGAAGCTGGAAAATGAAAGGATGTCCATCAATTGGAGAATGGTTGAGTAAATTGTGGCATATGAACGTTATAGAATATTATTGTTCTGTAAGAAATGACCAGCAGGATGAATACAGAGAGGACTGGCAAGACTTACATGAACTGATGCTAAGTATAATGAGCAGCACCAGGAGATCATTATATACCTCAACAACGATACTGTATGAGGATGTATTCTGATAGAAGTGAATTTCTTTGACAAAGAGAAGATCTAATTCAGTTTCAATTGATCAAGGATGGCCAGAAGCAGCTACACCCAAAGAAAGAAAACTGAGAAATGAATGTAAACTGCTTGCATTTTTGTTTTTCTTCCTGGGTTAGTTATACCTTCTGAATCCAATTCTCCCTGTGCAACAAGAAAACTGTTCGGTTCTGCACACATATATTGTATATAGGATATACTGTAACCTATTTAACATGTATAGGACTGCTTGCTATTTAGGGGAGGGGATGGAGAGAGGAAGGGGAAAAATTGGAACAGAAGTGAGTGCAACAGATAATGTTGTAAAAAATTACCCTGACATGGGGTTCTGTCAATAAAAAGTTATTTTAAAAAGTAATAATAATTTGCATTTCTCTAAACAAAATGATTTAGAGCCTTTATTCACATGGCTATAGATGGCTTTAATTTCATTATTTGAAAATTGTCTATTCATATCCTTTGACTATTTATCAACTGGGGAATGACTTGTATTTTTATGAATTTGACACAACTCTTTATATATTTTTGGAATGAGGCCTTTATCAGAAACACTAGCTGTAAAGTTTTTTTTTTTTTTTTCAGTTTTGTACTTTTAATTTTGGTTTTGTTAATTTTGTTTGTATAAAACCTTTTTAATTTAATGTAATAAAGGTTGTCCAATTTGCCTTTCATAATGTCCTCTAGTTTTTCTTTGGTCATAAATTCTTCCCTTCTCCAAAGATCTAATAAGTAAATTATCCCTCACTCTTCTAATTTGTTTATGCTATCATCCTTTATGTCCAAATAACACACCTATTTTGACCTTGTTTCAGTACGACATGTAGGTCTATACTGAGTTTCTGACATATTATTTTCCAGTTTTCCCAGCAATTTTTGTCAAATAGTGAGTTTTTATTCTAGAAGCTGGAGTTTGGGGTCTTATCAAATCTTGTATTACTGTAGGCCATGATTATTATGTGTGTGTATCTAATCCACTGATCCACCACTCTATTTCTTAGTTAGTAACAAATAGCTTTGATGATTGCTGCTTTATAATATAGTTTTAAGTTTGGTGCTAGAACTCAAAAACTTAAAAACAAATTTAAAAAAATTGTTTTGAATGTAACTGGAAAATATTACATAAATAAATATTTTTAAGTGAAAACAAATATATAAATGATACTGAGTTATGGAAATGCTTATTTTATTCCATAAATTTAAAATTAAATTTAAGACGATCCACAAAAGTTCAATTTGGACAACTTAATATGCTCCTCTAATTAATTAGGAGAGTAGCTTCCCACTCCTAAGTGAAAATTAAAAACAAACATCTAGAGTTAATATTGTAAAAATAAGAATCATTTATTTCTGAGAAAGCCATCACTGAATTCCCTAAGAAAAAATCTCCAGGGTCAGATGGACTTAAAAGTGAATTCTACCAAACATTTAAAGAACAATTAATTCCAATACTATGTAAACTTTTTGGAAAGAATCAGTGAAGGAGTCTTACCAGTTCCTTGTATGACACACATATAGTGCTCATACCTGAATCAAGAACAGCCAAAATAGAGAAAAAACTATAGGTCGAGCTCCATAATGAATATTGATCCAAAAAAAATTAAGCTCAACTATGAAATCTCCAAGTGCTAAAATTACAAATAATCCTATCTTCTCAGGTTTCATACATAAAACAATAACAAAAAAGTCTACTGTTTGGCTTTAAAAAAATTAAAGGAAATTTAAGATCTACTTTATGGATATTTCCAAGCACTTTTTGGTAACTTTTTAAAGATTATTTCAAGGTGCCTCAAAGTATTTGAGGAAAATAAAAATTGGTCTGATACTTGTACTCTCAAACATAAATTCAGTAATAGAATCACATAAAGTTTGGATGTTTTAAAAACAGATGCCTTTTTCCCTTTTAAAACCGGTTTTAAAAAGACATTTTTATATACTTCTTGAATGTGAGATTAGAGACAGAAATTCTAAAATGTCAGGAGAAAAGCTGTCTTTATGGCATTTATGGTCTGACAGGTATATAACAAAAATAATAAAACACAGCTTTATTTTGTATCACTTATAAAATCACCACCCCAAAGTAATTTATGGAATTAAACTACAAATAACAGGAGCAAGAATCTGAAGTTTAGTAAGTAGTTCAAAAAGCAATTCTTTCATAGGAAATTTGAAAATAGAAAAACATATAACTAATATTTTGAGCACCTGAAATCTATATCACACTGAGATTTCTTGGTGGATAATAGTATTGTCCTTGGAAAGAAAGAGGAAAATAGGGAATCTTGAAGACACTTCTGTAAATTATCCATTTGACCATTGTATTAGCATAGCTGATATGAAATAGAACTTTGTTTTTATTGTAGATGTTTAAATGAATGAAAAATAAATGTGGCATAGGAATGTGTTGAAATATTATCGTGCTGTAAGAAAAAAGGAAAATGAGGAATTCAGAGAAATTTGGGAACACATTTATGAATTGATGTAAATTACATCAAATAGAATTAAAATATTTATAAGAACACAATACTGTAAAGAAAAAAAAACTTTAAAAAATAAAGCTGATAAATTAGAATGATCATTCTTTTTCCTAGAGAAACTTAAATAATCATCTTTCTCCCTTCGGTAAAGCTATGGGATTATAGTTTTAAATAGTATACAATGTCAGATTCGTTGTGTTAGTAGATTTTAGAGATTTTATTTTGATACAAAGGCGGGTACTCATTTTGAGGGATGTTAGATGTAGATTATCTAGAAGTGTGTGTATGTGTGTGTGTGTATGTGTGTGTGTTTGTGTGTGTGTTATCACAAATATAGGACATGAACCCAGATCATTTTGATCCTAAGTCTAGTTGCCATATACTCTATCATGATTCCTCTCAAATGTAATAGCTATGTGATAAAATCAGCAATACTGGTAGCATTAGTTGATATTCCTATCCTATTTTAGTATGTTTGAAGCAAATTTCTTTAATATCCTGCTGTGAATGATATTTGTGCTAATCACTAAAATTTCACTTTAAAGCAAATACAAAATTAGAGATCTTCAGAGTTCAGAATGAATGACAGGATTAAATAATAAATATTTATGTCAAGGAAGTAAATATGAATGTGTTTTAAAAAGAATTCATTTTTACTGAGAAAATGCTTCTAATTTTTGAAATCCTTGGTGTAAAGAATCACTCATCGAAAAGGCTTTTATTAGGGGTATCTTCTTTATAAAACAGTGCTAGATGTGACATATTTACAACAAAGATTACTAGATTTTTCAGGTTATTCAGAAGAATTGCCTTTGGAAAGGCTCTTGATATGGTGAAAAATCAGGAAAGGTATGTTGAAATCACATGATCTAAATTCTAATATCTTAATTTTCTGTTCATATTTTGCCAAGTTACTTGATTTTCTGGACTTTAACTCATTCAGAAAATAAAGAAGTGGTAGTCTAGATAAAATTTAAGGTACATTTTAGGTTTAAATCAATGATCCTATGATTCTCAGAACAATTTTTTTTTCTTTTTAAATTTATTTTATTTGAAAAAAAAGAGTAAGAAAAAAAAAAGAAAAACGGAAAAGAAATGCAAAACAAAATAAAGCAAAACAAAAGAAGAACAGTGTCAAAAGAGTATGCACACATGTGCGCACACACACACACACACACACACACACACACCAGAAAAATAAAGTGGGAATAGATATGCTGCAATCTGTACTGATATTCAAGCTCTTTTTTTGATTGTGACTTTCAGGTAGATGGATAACTTTTAAATTATTCTCTTCTGTATCTATTTTCCAAGTCAGTTGTTTTTCCATCAAGATACTTCACATTTTTTTTTCTATTTTTTCATTTTTTGTTTTGTTTTATTATATCTTGATTTCTCATTAGTTTCCATTTGCTCAATTATAATTTTTAAAGAATTATTTTCCTCATTAGCTTTTATAAGAATTCCTTTCCCAACTAGCCAATTTTGCTTTTTTATGTCATTTTTTTCCTCATTAATTTTTTGTATTTCCACCTGCACCATTCTCAATTCTTTCCCTAATTTTTCTCTATCTCCCTTTTTACAATTCCTTTTGAATTCTTCCATGACATGAGCTGAATTCATATTTTTCTTGGAGGCTTTGGATATTAGGAGCTTTGACTTTGTTATCTTGTTCTAAGTGTGTGTTCTGATTTTCTTTGGCACCATAGTAAGTTTCTAGAAACTTCCTTTTTGTTTTCTGCTCATTTTCCTAGGCTATTACTTTGCTGTTAACTCTTTGTTAAAGTCGGGCTCTGTTTCCAGGGTTGAGGGTGCATTGTTCCAAGCTTCAGGGGTTTTGTGCAGCTATTTTCAGAAATCCTTCTAAGAATATGAGCACACGCACCTTTTTCTGCCCAGAAGCTGTTAGCCTAGCCATTCCCTGCTGCATGTTAGCTGTAAGATCTTTAGTGTTCTCTTTAAAATGTAATGTTCTCTGTTGAGATTTTCTTGTTTCAGTTCCGTAATCACCACAAGAACAGCCAGGTGTTAAAGTCCAAATCCTTTATCATCTCTTTCAAAGTCTTGTCTCCTTTCCTGGGGCCCAGTTAGCTTGCTTAGAGCCCCATCTCTCTCCTTGATTCCATGGGCTTGAGCTCCTGCCGCCAGTCCTTTGCCTTTGCCAGCTTCTGCCTCTAGCTTCCCTCTGAATGTCTCTTCTGGCTAAGGCTCCTGGATTATATGCCCCACACTGAGTATACACCAATCATTGTATCACTAGGAAACCATTATTTGTTGTTGGATTAAACCAATACTAAACTAGATTTAACCATTGGTTTCCTCAATTCCACCTACTACCTTGTTTCAAGTTCTGGCCCATAACATCTCCTTGTAGGATTAAGTCAATCATACTGAACCATGCTAAATTAGACAATTATTGTCTCTATCAATTCCACTGACTTAGTACTTTGTAAGAATCCTTTGTTTCAAATTCAGAGTTCTGGCCCATAACAAAGATCTACTTAATTTGCTTTGCTGACACTGAGGCTTGAACTAGACCTACAGCTGCACACTGGACTCCCACCTTGCTGCAGACCTTTTCTGCTGACCTTCCAAGTCCTCACTGGTATCGTTGAGCTGAGAGGTCTGGAAGCTACCTGCTGATTCAGAAGTCCTGCTTGTCTGATATTGGGTCAGAATTGGGAGTAGGGCCAGTATTAGAATTCTTACAAGGTGCTAAGTCAGTGGAATTAATAGAGACAATGATTGTTTAGCAGGGTGCTTAAGAGTTCTCTAGATGTACTTAGTACTTAATACAGTTCCACAAGATTCATACCTTTAAGAGAGCATATATAAATTAAGAGCTTCAACCAGGATTGACTCTGGGAGATTCAAAAGCCAGGATTCAGTCGAGGAGATTCACAAGTCAGAGATGGCAGTCGGGCAGAACGAAGGAAGACAGAGAAGTGGTGGCAGGCTGTCCTGTGGAGAACACTAAGACCAAGATCCGGAAGACCTCCAGAAAATTAGTGAGCTCCAAATGAAGGAGATAAGACTTTGGAAGAGACAATAAAGGATTGGGACTTTAATACATGGATGCATTTGAGGTGATTATTGAATCTGAACTGAATTATTACACTGAACTGAAACGAAGGCTGCCTCTAGAAGCTCCCCAATAAACTTGCTCCCAGAGAATGATTATATTTTAGAGAAGAACATTACGGTCCAGGGTTGTGCTCTACACTGACATTGTGAGCTGGGCTCCTAACCTGCCTCCACAGACTTTTTCTGCTGACCTTCCAAGATCTCTTTAGTGTCTCTGGGCTGAGAGGTCTAGAAACTGCCAGTACTGGCACTGCTTCAGAGGTCCCAAACTCATTCCTGTTTTACAGACATGGATCTGGGGACAGCACAGGAGCCAAGCTGGACTGGGGTTGTGCTGTTGTGGCTTTCACCTGGACTATACATTGGGCTCCCACCCTGATGTCACTGACCTTTTCTGCTCACCTAAGCTGCTTTCTGATGGAAAATCTTTTACTTTGTTTTGGGGCGTTCTGAAACTCCAAAATTTTAAAGTCATAATTTAAAGGAATTTGGAACAATTTCAGGGAAAGGTTGGGTGAGTTCCTGCATTTATTCTGCCATCTTGACTCCACCTCCCCCTGGTTAGCAGTTTTGTTTTGTTTTGTTTTTTCATCATAAATCCTCTGGAATTTTTGTGGATCGTAGTATCTATCAGACTGTCTAAGGCTTTCACAGTTGATCATCAATATAACATTGATGTTACTATGTACAGTGTTCTGCTTACATTGGATTAAGATTTTTTGTATGGAATAAAAATATTGTTTAAAATGTCTACTGTATACCAAACTTTTTGCTAGGTAATGTAAGGGATTGCAGGGCAAATCACAGTCACTGCACTTGAATTATTTTCAAATTGTAAAGATACATGAATGAATAAACCAAGAGTTATTTTTTTCAGGATACAATGTATTTTATCCTGATTATCTATGAAAAAAAATCAAGAAAATAATGTGAGATATGAGCATATGACATTTCTGTGTGATTCAGATTGAGTTATAGAATGGAAACAAGAAAGAGACAATTGAGTCATGGAAGCTTTGTGAAAAAATTGGGAATTGAACTGAATATTGAATATTAGAAACTATATTAGAGGATTAAAATTTTTCATTCTGCATTGTAAGGAAGCAACAGCTAGGTTATACAGAACATGAAATTCTGGGCCTAGAGTCAGAAAGATTCATCTTCTTGAGTTTAAATATGTCCTCAGACATGAGCTATGTGACCCTGGACAAGTCACTTAACCTTAGGTGTCTCAGTTTCCTCATCTGTAAAATGGGCTGTAGAAGGAAATAGAAAACTACTCAATTCATTGCCAAGAAAATTCTAAATGGGCTCATGGAGACAACTGCAACAACTAAAGAGCAAACCATCTTAAGGAATTAGAAAATTTTGGATGGGTAAGACTAATAGAGTATATAGCAAGGATTCCCGTGTATTTTAGGTAGACAGAGGGATAGATAGATAGTAACCTCTCCAATATCTCCCTCCATTATGTCATCCTAAGTGCCTCCCCCTCATTAGGTTATCCCCATCCAGGTATCTACCCCATTATGTCATTGTTCTTGTTATCCTATAAAAAAATCTTGCTGTCTGATACTCAGGGCTGGATTCTTTGAGACAATAGGTTTGGCCCTGGGACCAAACATGGATCATTTGATCCCAGAAAATCCCTCCATTAAATAAACTTGTTCTCTAACCTCTGTCTTGCTCAGTTTCTCTGGCATTACATAAGAAGCAACAGTCAGGATTACCCAGGATCTGATAGCTTCTACAATAAAAATTGGAGAGCCTGGGATAATTTATTCCAGGAAGGTAAAAGACCTGGGGTTACAACAAAAAATTAACTACCCAGTGCAACTGAGTATCATCTTTTGGGTATGTGATAGATCTTCTATGAAGTAAGAGACTTATAGTCATTTCTATTGAAAAAAACAGAACTAATCAGAAAATTTAATCTTCAAATACAGGACTCAAGAGAAGCATAGAAAGGTAAACATAGGGGGAAATATATATTATTAAAAATGTAAACTATTTACATCCATAGATGGAAAAATAATATCGTAACTCTTGAGAACTCTATCGATTACTGGGGCAAACAAAGAGGGCATTACATGAACAGAGGATGTGATATGAATGGACTCTGGTGTGATGATATCAAGAAAAAGACACTAAGTGATAGAAAAAGTATTGTACTGAGAGAATACTAAAGGGTAGGTATAATGGGTCAAATTAAATCACATGAAGAGGCAAAACAAGACCTAATCCAACTGGGGGAAAGAAGGGAGGGAGATGAATATTGTTTGAAACTTTATCTTATCAGTATTGACTTAAAGAGAAAATAATTTAATTATACAGTTGGTATAGAAATGTATCTACTCCACAAAGAAATAGGATTTGGAAGTTGAAAGAAAAGGAAGGGGGTGGGTAAAAGAGGACACAAACATTATGAAAAAAGGTAAGATTAATGTGGAAGAGGCAAAGAAGAGGGTGGGGTAGGTAAAATAAACACACAAAACACTACTAAGCTCAGGGTTGAAAGAGAGAAAAAATGTATATAGATAGGGAAAAATAGGAATGGAGGAAAATATAGAGCTGGTAACCAAAATAGTGAATATGAATTGGATGCCCCATTAAAAACAAATTATAATATCTTATTTACAAGAAACACATGTGACACAAAGAAACACATCCAGAGTAAAGGTAAGAAGCTGAATCAGTTATTCCTTATCTGAAGTTTAAAAAACAAAAATTGGGGGGATAGCATTCCTGATCTCAAATAAAGCAAAAGTAAAAATATATCTAATTAAAAGAAAGAGGGAAGGAAAGTACATCTTGAAAGGGTTACATAAAACATTGAAGTAGTAATGCCATTAAATGTATATGCATCAAGTGATAGACCATACAAATATTTAGAAAAGCTATTAAGCCAATTATAGGAAGAAATAGACAGCAAAACATCTTAGTGGGAGACCTCAACCTTTCCCTCTCAGATTCAGAGAAATCCAATCACAAAATAGACAAGAAAGAAAGTAGGGAAGTTGATATGATATGATAGACTTCTGGAGAAAATTGAATAGATACAGAAAGTAATAAATCTTTTTTCTCAGCAGTACATGACACCCACACAAAAACTGACCATGTGTTAGGGCATTAAAAACCTTACAGTCACATGAAGAACTGCAGAAAGAGTGAATGTTTCCTTTTTAGAGTGCAATGCAATAAAAATTATATTCAATAAAGTTTAGAAAAAGATGGATTAAAAACCAATTGGAAATTAAATAATCTAATTCTAAAAATGAGTGGTCAAACAACAAATCACAGAAACAATCCATAACAGACTTCAATTAATCTGCAATTAATATTGATGCAAAAAATTTGAGTAAAATATTACCAAAGAGATTACAGCACCTTATCAGCAAGATAATATGCTATGACCAAGTAGGATTTATATCAGGAATGCAAGGCATGTTCAATATCAGGAAAACCATGCCATACTTGACCATATCAACCACAAAACCAATAGAAACTATATGATAATAGATGTAGTAAAAAGCTTTTAACAAAATATAGCACATATTCCTAATAAAAACACTATAGAGCATAAAGAAAAAGTAAGCTTTCCTTAAAATAATAAGCAATATCTATCAAAACCCAATAGCAAGCAATATTTGTTATTGATAGAAGCTAGACACATTTCCACTAAGATTTTGACTGAAACAAGAATGCCCACTATCATCACTATTATTCAATATTGTACTAGAAATGTTGGCTTTAGCAATAAGCAAAGGAAATTCAAGGAATTAGAATAGGCAACGTGGAAATAAAACTATTACTTTTTGAAGATTATATGATGATATACTTAGAGAACACTAGAAAAACATTCAAAAACTGTTATGATTCTTACAAGGTGCTAAGTCACTGGAATTGATAGAAATAATAATTATCTAATTTAGCATGGTACTTAGTAGTTCTCTATTCACTAATGTACTTAGTACTTATTAGAGTTCCACAAGATTCACACCTTTAAGAGAGCATATATAAGGAGGATCCCACTAAAGGATAAGCCCACTAAGCCACAAGCCCACTCTCGGAGGTGGAGTCAGATTCATTCCATATTCCACTTTTGTGCTGGCTGGAGACTGGGAGGGAGCTAGAGGTTGAAGCTGCCAGAGGCAAAGGACTAGTGGCAGGAACCAAAGAGAGAAATAGGCCTCTAAGCAAACTAACCGGGCCCAAGGAAAGAGACAAGACTTAAAAAGAAACAATAAAGGATCTGGACTTTAACTCCCGCCTGATTTGAGGTGATTATTACTCTGAACTGAAACTAAGGCTGCTTCCAGAAGCCCCCCAAGAAATCTGCTCCCAGAGAACATTATATTTTAGAGAAGAACATTATAAAAACCTATTGGAAATAAAACAGCTTTAGCAAAATTGCAGGATACAAAAACCCTACACAAATCATCATCATTTCTCTATATCACTGACAATGCCCATCAGCAAGTGAGAGAAAGAGAAATTCATTTAAAATTATGGTAGACAAAATAAAATACTTGGGGTTTGACCTGGCAAGACAAACTCAAGAAATTATGACCACAATTACAAAACACTTCTCATACAAATGAAGTCAGATCTAAACAATTGGAAAAATATCAATTGTTCATGGTTAGGCTGAGCTTATATAATAAAAATGACAATTCTGCCTAAATTGATCTACTTTTTCAGTGCCATATTCAGTGCCAAAACATTATTTTATGGAACTAGAAAAATAATAACAAAATTCATCTGGAAGAACAAAAGATCAAGAATATCAAGGGAATTAATGAAAAAAAAAAAAAAGTAAAAGATGGTTGTTTAGCAGTACCAGTCCTAAAACGATATTATACAGTAGCTGTTATCAAAACCATTTGGTAATGGCTAAGATATGGAATGGTGAATCAGGGGAATATATTAGATACACGCAACATATTAATCAAGGCCTACAGTAATCTAGTATCTGTCAAGCCCCTAAACTCCAGCTTTTGGAATAAGAACTCACTTTTTGAGAAAAATTGCCAGGAAAACTGAAAAATAATGTATCAGAGACTTGTCATAACTCTATATCTCACATCCAGTGCCAAAATAAGATCAAAATGGTTACATGATTGAGGTGATCCCATAAGGACACATGGAGAACAAGGAATAATTTATCTATCTCATCTTTGGAGAAGGGATTAATTTATGATCAAAGAAGAACTAGACAACATTATGAAAGGCAAAAGGGACAACTTTTATTATGTTAAATTAAAAAGGGGTTGCACAAACAAAATCAAAAACAAAATAAGAATAAAAAGAAAGTACAAAGCTGGGAAAACTTTTTTACATCCATTGTTTCTGATAAAGGTCTCATTTCTAAAATATGTACAGAACTGTGTCAAATTTATAAGAATACAATTCATTCTTCAATTGATAAATGGTCAAAGGATATGTACAGACAGTTTTTAGATGACAAAAACAACTCTGAGATACCACATCATCTCTCAGATTGGCTAAGATGACAGGAAAAGATAATGATAAAAGTTGGAGGGGATGTGGGAAAACTGGGACACCAATGCATTGTTGGTGAAGTTGTGATGTGATCTATCAAAAGTAATTTGGAACTATGCCCAAAATGCAATAAATCTGTGCATGCCCTTTGATGCAGCAGTGCTATTACTGGGTTTCTATCACAAGGAAATTATAATGGAAAAGTACCCACATGTGTAAAAAGGTTTGTAGCAGCTCTTTTTCTGGTAGCAAAAAATTGAATAATGAGTACATGTCCATCAATTGAGGAGTGGCTGAATAAGTGGTATATTAAAGTAATGGAATATTATTGTTCTATACAAATGATAAACAAAGTGATTTTAGAAAGACCTGGAAAAAAATGACCAGCAGGATGATTTTAGAAAGGGCTGGAGAGACTTACAAGAACTGATGCTCAGTGAAATGAGCAGGACCAGGAGATCATTATATACTTCAACAACAACACTATATGATGATAAATTTTGATGGACGTGGCCCTATTCAACAATGAGATGAACCAAATAAGTTCCAATAGAGCAGTAATGAACTGAACCAGCTACACTCAGCAAAAGAACTCTGGGAGATGACTATGGAACCACTACATAGAATTCCCAGTCCTCTATTTTTGTCCACCTGCATTTTTGATTTCCTTCACAGGCTAATTGTACACTATTTCAAAGTCTGATTCTTTTTGTACAGCAAAATAACTCTTTGAACATGTATACATATATTGTATTTAACCTATACTTTAACATATTTAACATGTATTGGTCAACCTGCCATCTGGGGGAAAGGGTGGGGGGAAGGAGGGAAAAGTTGGAACAAAAGGTTTTGCAATTGTCAATGCTGAAAAATTATCCATGCATATATCTTGTAAATTAAAAGATATAATAAAAAAAAGAAAAAAGGAATTAGTTTGTCCATATATATGCCAATGAATTTGAAACTTTACAAAAATGGATAAATATTTATAAAACAGTAAAAAAAAAAAATAGAAAGACCTAGAAAGATTTATATGAACTGATACTGAGTGAAACAAACAGAATCAGGAATATGTTGTACACAATAATAGCAAGAATGTGTGGTGATGGACTATGAAAGACTTGGTTCTTCTAATTGATTCAATGATCCAAAACAATTCCAATAAACTCTGTACAGAAAATGTCATCTGCGTCCAGAAAAATAACTAAGGAGCATGAATGTAAATCAATACATGCTATGTCACTTCTTTTTTTTGTTTGTTTGTTTGTTTTTTTTTTTTTTTTTCCCCCTCTCCTGCTCTTTTTTCCTTTTGTTCTGATCGTTGTTTCCTGTAATGGGCTGAGGCTCGAGTTGATGCACTGAGGTCCCAAGCACGTGAGGCTAAATAGTAATTGGACCATACTCTATTAATATATAAGCTTGGAGAAAGAATGGCCCTCGCGCACTCTTTGTGCAAGTTCTGATGTGTTGTATAGGAAATGACGATTCTGGTGGGTGGAGGCAGGGGAGTGTAAAAGAAGGGGTAGGAGGGACTACTTGCATTGCCATTGCAACGGCTTGTCAGCTCAGGTCTCTCTCTGCTTGCTGTCTCAGCTGCCCATATTGCTATCGCAATCCTTCTTGCCCATATTGCTATAGCAATCTTTTTTCACCTCTTCACTTCAATAAAGATTGAAGATTTTCCCCTTAACCTGAATTCCTGACTCTGGCTGATTTTAAATACACGGTCATTACAGTTTCCCAATATGATTTATAAACCAATGTATATTAAAAACAATTAAGTAAATATAGTGGATTTTGGGGGGAAAGACACAAATTATGATTTGAATGTATTGATTTTGAGGAGTCTTTGGGATACATCAATTTTGATTTGAAATACCCAGTAAATAGTATGTTTATGATTTAGAACTGGAACTTAAAAAATACTAGGGCCTTGGTTAATTGATCTTTAGTTAGATTTCCACATAAGAATATATAGAAAAAAGCTGAGACCCTTGGAGTATATATATATAGAGTAGAGACTTGATATAGATTGTCAAGTACTAAAGTAGCATTAAAAAAGGGGTTGCCTCCTAAACACAGGGAAAACCAGAAGAAACTAGTATATAAAAACCCCAGGGAAAGTAGCTTAAATTTTCTTGCTGAATTAAATTTTATTATTCCCTACCAACTCAATTCTCTATAAGCTTCTACCAAGGGAGGAAACAATGTTTTCTCTGTAACTAAAGGAAAAAATATCCATGTAGAATAATGTGATTGTTTTTTATTCTTTCCCAAGTATTCTCTTCCTGAAAATGAATAGGAGTGAATATTTGAATCCCACTACCTTGAAAACATGGGATTATGAAAAATTCAAACTAGAATTCAATGAATGTTCTTTACTACCTGACCAAACAGATTTTTAATTACCATAAAATAAACCATCTTTATTTTTTAAAATTCTTTATTGTATTTATTAGCTATCCTGCTATTACTGGGGCTAATATTAGCTATGTGAAACTTAATATTTCCTATTACAATATAGAAAGGGAAAAGAAGAGGAAATGACTTTAGCTCAGGGTGTCAAGGGTTTCCTGTATTTTTCTACAGCCTACTAGAATGCACCCTGGATCTTTTCCTAGGCTGAACCAACTTAGGTTGTCGTGTATTCTGTTACAGCTCTCCAGGGGTGTGTTTCCATTTTTCATTATTTTTGAATTATTTGAACATATCACCAACTTCTATCATAAATACAATTTGGATCTCATGGTGTGAAAGTTTGACCTTCACTCTGCATTTTAGTGATATTAATATACACAAGCATACCATATACTAGCATGTATTTTTCCCCTAGGAAAAGAATTCCAATATATATAAAAGATATGGTATAGTAAAAGACAACTGATCTAAAAGTCAGGACATGTTAGTTCCAGCCCTAGATTTGTCAATAATTAGCTATATGGATAACAATGAATACACACACATATGTGTTGGAATCTTTACAAATTGTTAACTCGTTAGAGTTGATAGAGACAATAATTATCTAATTTAGTATGATTGATCTGATCTTACAAGGAAATATTATGGGCCAGAAGAAACAAAGTACTAAGTGAAACTGAGAAACAATGCTTGTGTTCACACCTGTACTCATTGGCGTTCACAGGTTTGGGAGATTTCAGGGTTTAGTATGAGATATCTGAATTCACACCTCCCTTGAAGCTCTCAGGGCCAGAGAGCACTCTAGTAGAAACCCATAATCCCACTCTCTCTCAGAGGAGATCGTATATAAGAAACAGACAGAGGCTTTCTGGGGAGTTCAGCTGAAAAGACTTGAGAAAGGAGCGTCAAGTCAGTTCAGGAGAAGCCCTCTCTCGGAGGTGCAACCAGATTCACTTCATCCCACAGCACTGTGGTGGCTGGGCTCCTGCACTTCCCCCACTGAGACCAAGCTGGTCTGAAAGGCTCTCCAGAAAGCTAGCCAAGCCCCAAGTGAAGGAAGCAAGAGAGATTCATTCCATTTTCCACCTTTGTGCTGTCTGGAGGTTGAAGGACAAATCTTTGGATTTGGAGACATTCCGAGGGAGCTCTTGGAACCAAGCAGAGAGATAGGCCTCTAAGAAAAAGTAACCGGGCTATTTTGGAATGAGAAAATAAACATTTGCATTTTATCACCTGGCTGCGTTTTGAGGTGATTATTGATCTGAACTGAAACTAAGGTTGCCTCCAGAAAACCTCCCCAAGAAACCTGCTCCCAGAGAGAACTATTCTATTTTAAAGAAGAAAAACACCACACATATACATATACATACACATACACATACATATACATACCATGATAGGGTGGACTAGATCTGTGGTGCCAGTCTCAAATAGAAATGAGATACACCATTCTTATCCATAGAGAGAACTGGAGACTGAATGTGGATCAAAGTACAATAGTTTCACCTTTTTATTTTCCTTTATCATATTTCTCCTCCTCCTCCTTTTGGTGTGATTTTTCTTTCACAATGTGACAAATGTGGAAATGTTTAAAAAGATAACAAATATTGAATCTATATCAGATTTCTTGCTGTTTTGGGCGGGATGGGTGAGAGATGGGATGGGGTGGGAAGAGGTGAGAGAGGGAAGGAGAAAAATTTGAAACATAAAGTTTTACAAAGATGAATGTTGAAAATTATCTGCATATACTTGGAAAAATAAAATACTATTGAGGAAAAAAGAAATGAGATCCACTAAAACATACATATGTTTAAAAATTAATGTTTTTTATGTTTTACTATATTTTTATTTTCTTAAAAATATGCCAATTATATTTTGATATTGTTCAGCCTTTATTTGAAAGTGTTGTGGGGTACATTCTTGACACCTATGAACTTGATGATCTCTCAAGGACACTTCCAAGCTACACATTTCTAGGAGTCCATGAATGGTCATCAGATTAAGAGAAGAAAAATATGTTATTAATTATAGAACATTATTTTGACTTTACTATGCTAATATATTGAACTCAACATCTGTAGAATACCCTGAAAAAATAAACACACACACACACACACACACATACATACACACACACACACACACACTCACATACACACACACACTGAATCAGTTTTGGGGTTCCTAACAATAAATCTTAAATGTGGGATTAGTGAAGGGTTTAGAACTTGGAGAGTTTTTTTTCTTAATCCAGCATTCTTCTCTGTCCACTTAAGAAAGTATTCAGTGAGTATATACATATATATATATATATATATATATATATGTATATGTAAAATATATATATATGTAAAAGTTCTGAGGATACAAAAAGAAAAGAAAACTCAATCTAAAATAGCTCAAATTCTTTTGGAGGAGGCAATCTGTATATGTGTAATTCAAACAGAATAAATTCAAAATAAAATTCAAGAAATGTAGAAGGTGGGGCCTGAGTTGAATGTTGATCAAAATAAAGTATTTTAAAAGTCAGATGGAAGGAGAAAATGAAGTCTATATATGTGGGACAACTGGTTCAAAGTCAGGAAATACTCTCTATGGGAATAAAGAGGAAACCAATTTATTTGGACTGAGAAATGTGATTGTGATAATGGGAGCAGTGTCAATAAAGCTAGAATATTAATTTGGGGCAAAGTTTTGAATGGCTTAAAAATCCAAGGAGAGTAGTTTATATATTATCTTATAGTCAATAAGGAACTACTGGAGTTTATTAAGTAAAAGAAAAACAGATTATTTTATTAAATTTGTGGAGAATGAACTGGATTAGATTGGAGAGAGATTTGAACAAACCAATAGTGCAGTATTCGACCTAGATTTAGGAAAGCCTGAGTTCAGTGCTGGCTTCAAGCACTTATTAGCAATGTGACTTTGGGCAAGTTCTGAATAGCTTAGTTCACTAATCCGAAAAATAGGGATAGCAATAGCATCTATTTTACACCATTGTTCTGAAAATCAAATGGGATATTTATGAAGTGTTTTGCAAATCTGAAAGCACAAATATCAACAATTATTATTACTGAGGCTGGGAATTTATTAAGAGACCATTGCAATACTCCTGGATAGGGACTATGAGGGACTGCACTAATATGGTAGCTGAATGACAAGAGTCTAAGAATCAGAATGCAAGAGATATTGTGGAAATAGAAAAAGCAATATTTGGTAGATGGTGAACATTTGGGATGAGGGAAAGTGAGGAGTTAAGGGGAATGGGAAGATTATGAGCCTGAAAAACTTTAAAGAATGTTGGACCCTTTTACAAAAATAGGAATTTGAGTTGCCTCCAGGACCTCTTTTTTGAAATGTGTTATCATTAGAATCAATAGCTACTGGGGCTCAGATTCATTCACATAAATGTCTTCACACCACAGAGTGTATAAAAACATTCGTGTGTCTGTGTATATTGTGAATGTTTTTCTTTTTCAGTGACCTCATTTAGAATTAGTTTTGTTTCTTACCATGTGATTAAGTTATTTTCATTGGAAAACTTCTACTATTAATTAAACCCTCAATGATATACTTTTTTTGGTAGTGCAATGTGTTCAATAAATATCACAATTGGAAAGAGACATCATGAAGAGGAAAGACTAGAAATTGCTGTCTTTGATAGCATACTTTTCTTTTTTCTCTGTTCCCAACTAGCTTTTATCTGCTAAATTTCTGATTCTTCTCTGACTCATGGTGAGAAGCAACAAACTGAGGGCAGACAAGGCCATGGCCTAGTGGGGATCAGGAAGGGTCTTTTATAAGTTAAAGATAAATAATCCCAAATGAAGGGCAAAAGAAGAAAAAAAATGAGAGAAGATAAGATCACAAGAAAAATAAGGTGTATAAATTTCAGAGCTAGGCAGAATAAAATCTGCCATCTTCAACCAATCATTTATTACATACTTACTATGCTTTCTATACTGTGCTAAGCACTGAGAATACAAAGACATAAGCAACACAAATCATTTTTAAAAGAATTTTGCATGTTATGTTAGAAATCACTTTGTTTTATTAATAACAAGATTTTTCAAAACTGTGCACTCTTTGTGGTATTTTAAAGCTTTCTCCATCATTTCCCTGAATTCACATTTCCTAAGAAGTAACCCTGTGATTATATCCCATTCATCAAGTTTTGGGGAGCATTTATCTCTTGTAGTATCTGCCTTTTATAATTTATATCCTGTCTATCTCCA
Source organism: Antechinus flavipes (assembly GCF_016432865.1). Classification (NCBI taxonomy): domain Eukaryota; kingdom Metazoa; phylum Chordata; class Mammalia; order Dasyuromorphia; family Dasyuridae; genus Antechinus; species Antechinus flavipes. Next base: position 302,491,678 of record NC_067399.1, on the reverse strand, counting down.
AGAGGATTTGGCATAATATATAATATCATTCTTTCAACAAATATTTAATGTGATTCACCTATTTACCTATCACATGCTGGGTGTGGTGTAAAACATTAATTTTATCTGATAAAATACCATATCACAAAGTACTTACTATTATGCATGGGAGGGGAGATGAGACATGGAGACAGACATACAGTAGTATCTTATGTGACAGGTCAGATAATGGTACTGACTGCTAAAATAATTTGATGTGAGGAGAAAAAACAGCTGGGATGATTATCTAGCAATGGTTTAGTGAAGGAGGAAATATTTTGATGGGTAGAATTTGGAAAGACAGAAAGAGAATGGAGATGGAAAAGGATAAGTGAATTCTAGGTGTGAAAAATACCATGAAACAATTCTGGAGGAGAGCAAAGCTATCCTGTGTAACAAAGAAAAAAGATCAGTGGAACAAAGTGACATAGCAACCTAGCTTGATAGCATATATAATTATCAATCATCTTGGTGCATTCCTTCTCTTGAGAGGAAAGAGGAGGGAACATGAGAAGTTAGATGTGAAGACAGGAAAGTATAAAGAATGTTCAGAGAAATGAAAGTAACACATTTGACTATCATATAGAGTTTGTTTAGTGTTAGTTGAATAAGACATGAGGATCAGAATCTGAAGTTAGTAAATTAGCATTTATTAAGCATCCACCTATATCTCTGGTACTGCACTAAATACTGATGAAGGGCATTGAATGCCAGGCTATGGAGTTTGAGCTCTATTTTTAAGGAATTATGGAGATATGATATATTTGTAGAACAACAAGATCAATTGTCCTAAATTATCCTGAACAATGGATGTAAATTAAAGCAGAGACTCACAGAAATGCTACAAATTGATTTAAGCTTCACTTAATTTTTTTAAAACATATTCTGACCTTTTTATTACTTTGACAGTAATTATAGTGTGCTTTCTAAGGTCAACAAAGGCATATATATATATATATATATTTTTTTTTTTTTGTTGACCTTAGAAAGCACACTATAATATATATATAGTTTGATCAAGTGATCATATATGACCTAAATTTCCGCTTTTTTTTCCTCATGGTGACACCTGATAATTTTCCTGTTGCTTGTCTTTACGCTTTTCACTAAAAGTCAACCTTTTTTGTTATAATTTCATTTTCTCCAGAACTGCGGTAAAAATGAGTTAGACTTGGAAGACATGGGACCGGGGACCAAATCTTGTCTCCTTCACTTGCTGTCTTTGTGACCTTGGGTAAGTTACTTACATTTAATGTACACATTGGGCTAGATTACGTCTGATAAGCATATTGTGAAGGGCAATAAATGCCAAGCTAAGAGCTTATATTTTGTGTTATAGGTAAGTTGGAAACATGATATGCTATTGAATAACCGGTTAGCAGGATTCAAATGACATTGTAGTAGAAAGAGAAATGGACATTGAATCAAAACACCGTTAAAATAATGACTGCCCTCAATTTTTTAGAAATTTTGCAGAAAGGATTCTCAGCTTCAAATTCAAAACTGAATGAAATTTGCTCAAAATTAAAAAAAAAAGAAAAGCATAGTATTGCCCTTTGTTTTGCCAAAGTTATTTTTTTGCACATGGCCTTGTTCAAGATAACAACTTGAGAACTGGAGACGACAAGGACTAATGAAAGGAGAGAGCTGAGTATGAATGGGGACCAGTGAGAAGTTAAGTTTCCCTGAAATGGAAAATGCATGAAGTCAGTAACAAAAAAAGCATATAAAAAAACTTACTTCACTTCTTTTTAATTTGGAAACTTAGGTACCAAAATTTTACTTATAAAATAGGCTTTTAATTGTTTTATAAATCCATTAAATCATTTTACAATTACATTTCATCTTCATTTCTATGTTACAATAGATACTGAGCATGGTACAATGAAAACAGACTAAATGTTTCATCAGAAAATCTTATTTTGAATCCTGGTTGAAAAATTGCCTAACTGTGTGACTATATGAAAATCATAATATTTGTGTTTGTTTTGGTTCCTCTTCTATCAAGTGAGAAGACTGAATTAACACCAAGTCCCCTTGTGATTCTAAATTGATAGCACCAAACTAGAGTGACCTGTCATCAGTTTATGTATGAGATCTATCTTTTCATTGATTTAAAAAGAAAAAAAACCTAAAAATATAGATGACAAAATTCCACCTGTTTGTTTATAGGGTAATAAAGAATTAAAATAACTCTGCTCATTAATTTTTTAATGACTGTTCTTGCTAAAGGTGCTTATCAAAATAGGATCAAAGGGATTTGGATTGCTAGGAAACAGAACAGATATATACTTCTGGAAAGGCTTCAAATAATGACAATGAATGTTGGCAATGTGATGACTATTCTAGTTAGGCTCTGAAAAGTTGATTGCTAACTAGATATTTATGTATTGTCAAAGAAGAGTTGCAATTGGAATTCATGTATGGAGTACCTGCATCAATGAAATTATTGATCCTTGAAATATATGTATCAAGGCATATAATGTATACTATAGGTCACATATATACATATGTGTATGTCTATGTGTATAAAAGTTACTTTTGTATGGAGGAGGAGCTTTTAGACCTATGACTTCATCTGTAAAGAAAACACCCAAGGAGAAAATTCCTTGAATTGTACTTGTTTTACTCTTCTATACAGTCAAAATTTTATAGCATTATCTTGGGTCCTGAGTGGTTGTTTCTAAGTGATTTATCTATGCACCCATAGCTCATATAGAGGAAATCTGGACTAATGATCACATTGTTTATTATACACACATGTATTATATATGTAGATAAATAGTGGTATATACATATTTGCATGTATATAAATATATGTATATATGTTTCATACGTAAACATGTATATCAAAGGCCCTTTCCATCTCTAAATCTCTGATTTTATGACATAAAATATATATATTTACGTATATATATTTATTTTCCAACAAATATGTCCAACAAACACAGTTTTTAGCTACAGCATAAATCTTTAAAGCCATTTATTAAAGTATAAAGAAAACAGGATCTCTGTTGGTAAATGGAATAGTCACAGAAATTAAATCACAAATCACTGAAGAGCAGATTCAGATTGTACAATACTGAGATGAACCCTGACCACTGTCCTGCAAATAATAAAATTTATTTTTATTGATTCAGCTGAGAGATAAAACCTAGTCTTGAGTTCTCTTGAGGCCATCCATGATTTTCCACTCAAGTCCTCCCTCTGAAGTGGCAGCAGTTTGGAGAAGCTTGAATAAGATTTTTCATTTTCAGACACCAGAGACCCAGTCCACTCCATGTTTACAAAAAAACAAAAAAACCAAACAACACTTTCTTTCCTTTGAAAGATAAGACTCCAGAAAGATCCCCACAGGGTGCCAAAACTAAGGCCATAAACACTTTCAGGAATAATCAGGGATCAACCAATCAAATTAAAGTTGGACTGGGGGAGGGGATACTTTTGCAGATGTTGGCAAGGCTGGCTTTTAAACTGGTGATAAGTGTCCTTCATTCATTGCTTCCTGTAATTGAAATGTATTGCATGAAGAAATAAGGCTTGTTAATGAATTACTGAATTAATTAGAAATGAAGTAATCAGTAAACCATGCTAGTCAGCAAACTGCTATTCTACTAATTTCTCTTTCCTGTTCTTTTCAGCAAGAGTAAATGTAATTGCCATTTAATTCAAGTACCAGTACTATGGGATAACAGCATCATTGAATATTTGACTATACACTTTTTGCATTGACTGCTTCTTTCGCCCATATATCTCATTGTGTGTAAATTCAAACAATAACCCAATCTATCAGTGCTATCAAAATAGCTCCATTTTTCTTCTGTCATGGGGTAGGAGAAGCAATCGTAAAAAAGGTATGACCTTCCTCTAACTCTTTCCTTTTTTCATTCATCCACAAAAGTTCAAGCACCTTAACTAGGGAAGATGGTAAGAAAAGCTTAGTTTTACATTCCTTGCTATCTATTTGGCTGTTAGACCTCACACATCTAAACAATACCATGGGACCTGCTAATGTATCTTAAGAGCCCTTGGATTTTTCTCTGTTACACCCTTAGAAATCTAGGCTCTTTTATGGATCCACTAGATGAACTGCCTTATGTGTATTTCCCCTGTATTTAAACAGTGAATTCCTGGAAAAGAGTTTTTTTTTTTTTTTTTGTTTCCTTTTCCCCACTGCTTAACAGAATATTTGATTAATAGTAGAACTGTAATAAATGATTTTTATTCATTTTCATTTCACTCTCCACTTTCCAATATTTATTCAGTCACATTCTCTAAGTTTCCCCTAGACATAAACCTTATGAGGATTATACAGATTATACACCATCACTGAGCATTCCCAGCTCTGAAATTCTCTCATTCAGATTTTCACTCACACTTTCTGTCTTGCACTTTACTATAGATTCATTGAGCATATTTTAAGTATTTCAATATGAGGCAACAGGAACCTTAGAGTATAGAGTACAAGATATGAAGTTAAAAAGTCCTGGATTCGAATCCAACTTTACGTTATAGATTTTCAAAACAAAGCAAATCAATTACTTTCTGTCTGACTCACTTGTCTCATTTGTAAAATGTGTTGCATGACTTCACATGCATAACTGACGTCATCTTTCTTCTCAATGAATACAGAAGGGATTGAGGGAAAAAGGGAGTTTGGGATTCAAAATTTTAAAAACGAATTTAAAAATAAATAAAAATAAAAGTATTTCTTTACATTTCCTCCAACATGTCATTTTTCTTTTTTGTCACCTTCACCAATATACTTAAGTATAAAGTAGCGCTTTAGTTTTTATTTGTCTGATTACTAATGATTTAGAGTATTTTTTAAAATATGGTAATTAATACCATAGGTATCATAATATCATAGGTAATTTCCTATGAAAATTGTTTATTACTTTTAACCACTTATCTACTGAAGAATGTCTCTAAATTTTAATCAGTTCTTTATATCTTTTATATTTCAGACATTTATCTGAGAAATTGCTATAAATTTTGCTTGTAAGAACATATATCTTTCCCTTAATACATAATACACATACCTTTATAATACATAGCAGATTTGTGTGAAATAACTCCTGCTGATCCTCTCTAAGACTTTTTGTATCAATAATGGTTCTCTGATCCATGTACATGAAAGGTAATTTCTTCCTTGTTCCTCTAATTTATTTATTTAATTTTAAAATCATTTATATATTTGGATTGTGTGTATGTATGTATATATATATATATATATATAGTGGGATTGTAGTTTATACCTAATTTTTGACAATTTTCAGTTTTTCCAGCAATTATATCAAAAAGTAAAGCCTTACTTTAAGGTCTCTGTTTCTTCACAAGAAATATCTTCATATTTAATTTGTTCCATTGATCAATCTGTCTATATTAAAACATGTATCAAATCATTTTAATGATTATTACTTTGAAGTATAATTGCTAGTCTGGTATTGATAGACTATATTCCTTTCTACTTTTTTATTATTACCTTGAGATTTCTAACATTTTGTTTGACAATGTAAATTTCATTAGTATAAATTTTCTAGCTATCACTTTCCACCTGCTATCTTATTTGTTGTGTCCCTATTCTGTATCCTCAAATAGAATGTGAGTTTCTTAATGGTCTTTTTTTTTTTTCATCTTTGTATCCCAAACCTATTGCAGGAAAAGTCAAATATATGTAAGTTCTATTTTTTTTATTCATGGCTTTCTGACATTGGAACTAGTACTTCTATCTATTGTAATACTAAGTTTCTTCAAAATTAAGGAAGAAGTGAGGAAATTGCACTCAGAAATGTCTAATTTACCTAATGTCATTAGGGAAATAGATGATTCATATTAATTAATAAGTTTACCAGTTTATGAAGATATCAGATGAAAAGCTTAAAATGTAAACTGCATTATTGTTGTCATTTTTTTTCAGATAGAAGTAAACATAAGAAATGTTACCATTCTTCTATAATCTTTAATAATCTCTGAAATATTACATATTTGTATAAAGCTTTTTAAAATTTTTATTAAAGCTTTTTATTGACAAAACATAGGTAATTTTTCAAAATTAACCCTTGCAAAGCCTTCTATTCCAAATTATCCTTTCCTTCTCCTCACCCCTTCCCCTAGATGGCAGGTAGTCCAATACATGTTAAAATGTTAAAATATTTGTTAAATACAACATATGCATACATATTTATATAGTTATCTTGCTGCACAAGAAAAATTGGACCAAGAAGGGAAAAAAAAACTGAGAAAGAAAACAAAATGAAAGCAAACAACAATAGAAAGACTAAGAATTCTTTGTTGTGGTTAACACTCAGTTCCCACAGTCTTCTCTCTGAGTATATATGGCTCTCTTCATCACTGAACAATTAGAACTGGTTTGAATCATCTCATTGTTAAAGAGAGCCATGTCCATCAGAATTGGTCATTGTATAATCTTGTTGCTGTGTATAATGATCTGGTTCTGCTCATTTCACTTAACATCAGTTCATATAAGTCTCTCCAGGCCTTTCTGAAATCATCTTGTTGGTTGTTTCTTATAGAACAATAATATTCCAAAACATTCATATACCATAACTTAGTCAGTCCTTTTCGTTTGATGGGCATACATTCAGTTTCCAGTTTCTTGTCACTACAAAAAGAGCTGCCACAAACATTTTTGCACATGTGGGTCCCTTTCCTTCCTTTAAGATCTATTTGGTTTATAAGCCCAATAAAAACACTGTTGGAGCGAAGGTTATGCACAGTTTGATAACTTTCTGAGCATAGTTCAAAACTGCTCTCCAGAATGGTTATATCCATTCACAGTTCCACCAACTATGTATCAGTGTCCAAGTTTTCCCACATCCCCTCCAACATTTGCCATTATCTTTTCCTGTCATCTTAGCCAAGCTGAGAGGTATGTAGTGGTATCTCAGAGTTATCTTAATTTGTATTTCTCTGATCAATAATGAGTTGGAGCACCTTTTCATATGACTATAAATAGTTTCAATTTCTTCATCTGAAAATTGTCTGTTCACATCCCTTGACCATTTATCAATTGGAGAATGGCTTGAATTCTTATAAATGTGAGTCAATTCTTTATATATTTTGGAAATGAGGCCTTTATCAGATCCTTTCAATGTAAAAATGTTTTCCAAGTTTATTGCTTCTCTTCTAATCTTGTCTGCATTAGTTTTGTTTGTAATGAAAACTTTTTAACTTAATAGAATCAGAATATTTTGTGATCAATAGAGATTTCTAGTTCTAGTTTGGTCACACATTTCTTCCTTCTCCTTAGATCTGAGAGGTAAACTATCCTAAGTTCTTCTATGTTATGAGTTCAAATATTGGAGTTCTTGTTCTTCTCAAAACACAGGGCTTAGAGGCTTAGAGCCCTCCGAATAGCTCCAAATCCAAAGGTTCTGTCCTTCAGCCTCTGCCTCTGCTTTCTTCAGCCTCCAACCAACACAGAGATGGAATGTCTCTCTTGTCTCCTTCTGGGGAGCCCAGCCACCAACTACAGTGGTCTGAGATGAAGATGAATCTGGTTGTCCACTGAACTCTCCACTCGTAGCTTTATCCTCTGAAAGCTCTTCTCTGCCACCAGCCAGCCAAGTGGAAAAAATGTATTCTGTCTTAGATCCCTCATCACTGGCCTTTTATCTGACTCTTCTGAGAGAATGGGATTATAGGTTTTCTCCCATAGTGCTCTCTGGCCCAAAGAGCTTTAAGGGAGGTGTGAACTCCCTTGAAGTTAGAAAGTTTACTTTGTGAAGCTGGCATACTTGTGGACTCCAATGAGTAAAGGTGTGAACACAAGCCTTGTATTAATTAGTTCTACTTAGTACCTTGTTTCAGGTTCTGGCCAAAATCTTCTTGTAAGATTAGATCAACTCTAATTAGTTAGCAGTTAGTGAGGATTCCAACACTTCTAATTTGTTTATATCATTCTTTATATTTGGATCATGAACCCACTTTGACCTTATCTTGATACACTGTGTTATGTGTGGGTCAATGCTTAGTTTCTTCCATACTGTTTTCCAATTTTCCCAGCAGTTTTTTTCAAATAGTGAATTCTTATCCCAAAAGCTGGGGTTTGGGGGTTCGTTGAACACTAGTCTGATATAGTCATTAATTATTTTGTCCTGTGAACCTAACCTATTTCACTGATCAATTGTTCTATTTCTTAACCAGTACCAGATGGTTTTCATGACTGATGCTTTATAATATACTAAAACTTTGTTTTTAATAAAAATATTTGTATTATAAACCAATCTTTTGAATCCTCCTTCATTCTTGGCAACTTTGGGACACTATAGCAGCAGCTAGAATACCTGGGATAATTACTTAATCCACAGCATCTATTCCAAAGATTACAATTGCAATGTGTGCTTAAAAATTGCTTGTTGGTTGATTGATTCTGTTCTCATGTCTTTAATTTCTTTTTTTAGATTTTGAATTTTAAAGGTTTTCCATATGTCTTGGATATTATAAATAGTGAGTACAGTGACATCTATCTGTATGGATTTTCTTAAATGTTTATTAATGGATTTTTTGTTTAAGTGATTATGGGCCAAAGATTTGCATGTGATAATATTCATATTCTAGAACAGATAATTTGCTGAATTCTCAAAGGTATTGTTTTTGTTATTATAAAATGATATTATTTTGTTCAATAACATTCAGAGAGAAACATTCCTGGAGCATGTCACTATCATTCAATTATTGTTTTTTATCTAATGTTTGGTAACACAGTTAGATAAAACAGTTTTTTATAGTTGATTGCTAACATTAGAATTAAAACTTTTTTCCCAGTAAAATAAGTGAAGCAGAGCCCCAAGTGGATCCAAATTCCTATAAATAATGACTCTAAACAAATTCTACAGCATCAGAACATCTCAAGGACAGAATATTTTCCAGCCAAAGGCAATTTAGAAGCTCAGCATAAAAGGTGGGAGTCCAGCATGCTGTCCCAATGCAGGGTGCACCTAAATCAACATCAGTGCTGGAGGTTTCTGGATTTCTCAGCTGGGGGACACAAAGGAGGATTTCAAAGGTCAGTAGAGAGGATCTGTGGCAACAGGGTAGGAGTCTGATATGCAGCCCCAGTCTCCAGAGCCCCAGTTCCAGCCAACATACTAGATCTTACAGTTACAATGGGGCAGGGACACAGCTAAGGGCTCCAAGGAAGAAAAGAGCGCTTGTGGTCAGATTCCTAGAAGGATCTCTGAAATCAGATACACAAAACTCCTGAAATTTGGCACAGTGCACCCTCCACCCTGGAAACAGAGCCCTACTTTAACAATGAGTTAAAAGCAGAGTAATAAGCTAGGAAAATGAGCAGAAAATCAAAAAGCTTCTGACCATTCATAATTACTATGGTGACAAGGAAGATCAAAACATACACTCAAGAGATGATAAGAAAGTCAAAGCTCCTACATCCAAAACCTCCAAGAAAAATAATAACTGGGCTCAGGCCATAGAAGAGATCAAAAGGGATTTTGAAAATTAAATAAGAGAGATAGAGGGAAAATAGGGAAAGAAAAGTTGAAGAGGAGAAGAATGCCTTCAAAAAGCAAAATTGGCTAATTGGGAAAGGAGGTATAAAATCTTACTGAGAAAAATAATTCCTTAAAAAATAGAATTTAGCAAATGGCAGTGAATGACTTTATGAGAAATTCAGGCATAATAAAGCAAACAAAAAAAAGAAGAAGAAGAAAAATAGAAAAAAGCAAAATATCTCAAAAAAAAAAAAAAAAAAAAAAAACTACTGACTCCAGGAGAGATAATTTAAAAATTATTGGTCTACTTGAAAGTCATGATCAAAACAAACAAGCAAAAAATAGCCTGGACATCATCCTTTAAAAATTATCAAGGAAAATGATTTTCATATTCTAGAAAGAGAGGGTAAAATAGGAATTAAAAGATTCCATCTAACATCTCCTGAAAGAAATCTCAAAATAAAAACTCCCAGAAACATTATAACTAACTTCCAGAAGTCCCAGGTCAAGAAGAAAATATTGCAAGCATCTAGAAAGAAACAATTCAAGTACAGTAGAGCCACTGTCAGAATAACACATAATTTAACAGCTTCAACATTAAAGGACTGGAGGGCTTGAAATATGATATTCCAGAGAACAATGGAGCTAGGATTGCAACCAAGAATCACCTACCCAGAAAACAGAGGATAATCATTCAGAGGAAAAGTGAAAAAAAAGGATTTTTCAGGATTCATGATGAAAAGAAAGCTGAATGGAAAATTTGATTTTCAAATATAGGACTCTGGAAAAGCATAAGAGGTAATCAGGGAAGTGATATTAAAGGGACATAATAAGATTTATCTGTTTATAATCCTATATGGGTAAATGATACTTGTAACTCCTTAGAACTTTCTCATTATTATGATAGAAAGAGTTTATATAGACAGAGGGCATGAGTATGAGTTGAATATGAAGGTTTAATATTAAAAAAAATGATGAAATTAAAAAAGTAAGAGAAATGTACTAGGAGAAAAAAAGGGTGAAGTGTAATGGTGCAAATTATCTGCTACAGAAATTAGGCAAGAAAAATCTTTTACAATGGAGGGAAAGAGGTGGAAGAGAGGGTGAGTGAGTAAACTTTATTCTCATTAGAATTGGCTCAAAAAGGAAATAACATACATACTCAATAGGGGTATAAAAATATATCTTACAGGAAAATAGGAGGATAATAGGATATGGGAAGGGGGGAGGGTGATAAAAGAGAGCTCATAATGGGGGAAGGAATGGTTAGTGGTAAAACACTTTTGATCAGGGACAGGTTGAAAGGAGAGAGAGAATAAATGGGGGGAAATACAATTACTACTAGTAACTATAAAAAAAAAATTGAAACAAGTTTCTCTGATAAGACTTCACTTCTTAACAAAGAAGGAACTGTCAAATTTATAAAACAATAAAAGCCATGTCCCAATTAATAAATGATCAAAATATTTGATCTATGCCCAAAGGGCTACAAATTAATGCATATCCTATGAAGTAACAATGCTACTACCAGGTATGAAAACCAGAAACAAATTTAGGAAAAAAAAACAGAAAACATGGAAAATGACCTATATGTACAAAAAATATTGTTAGCAGCTCTCTTCTCAGGACAAAAAAAAATAATAGAAATTGAGGGAATGTCCATCAATTGGGGAATGACTCAATAAACTGTGGTATGTGTTTGTGTTGGAATATTATTGTTGTCTGGGAAATGATAAGCAAAATTCTCTCAGGGGAAAAAACCTGGAAATTCCTTCATGAACAACATGAAATATACAAAATACAAAGTAATAGCAATGTTCTGGAATGACCATCTGTAAATGACTTTGTTATTCACAGTAGTTGAACCATCCACAACTATTCTGAAGGACTTAAAATGAAAATTTCTGTCCATACCCAGAGATGGAACTGATTGTGTCTCAATACAGACTGAAGCCTTCTCTATTTCTCTCTCTATCTCTCTCTTTCTTTTTAACTTATTTTTCTTGAGGATTTTTATTTTCATTAGGGTGGGAGATGTTTTCTTTAACAACTTGACTTTTATGTAAATGTTTTGCATAACTTCACATGTCATTTCTTAATTGTGGATTGGGAATAAAGAAGAAAGACTAGAACTCAAAAATCTTAAAAACAAATGTTAAAAATATTGTTTTGAACTGGAAGAAAATATGAAATAAATAAATCATTTAATTTATATATATCACATAGAATTCTCAGCATAATTCCAGCTATAGGATAATAGGGATGATACCTGATTCCCATAAGAATTTGATTTTTCTGGCTAGGTCTTTATATAATGAAAGACTTTCTTTCAATATTACCTGGAAATTATGAGTATTTAGTATGATCACAACTATTTAAAATATTGTTATTAATGTCATATATGGGCAACAGTAGATAACATTTTGATTCATGATAATGCTCTCCTCACTGCAGTCCAACCTCTCTTCAGCCATAAAATTTGCTCCATATACCTCCAAGATCAAATACAAAATCCCTTGTTTGGCATTCAAGGACCTTTAAAAGCTAATCCTTGTTATTTTCCCTATTTTTTTTTACACTTTATTCTCTCCTCTCTCCACTTTCTGTTAACACTGATTTTAGTGCTTAAAAATCCTGTTTACTGTGTATTGTTTTTCATATCCTTAATCTGGGTATTTTCCCTTAGTGTCCATGCTCAGATTGCTCTCCCTCCCCATTTTTGCCTTCTGATTTTCTCAAGTTCTTTCAAATCCCAGCTAAAAGGCCATCTTCTCCAGGAAGCTTTCTGAACTCCACTTCATTCTAGCATCTTGTCTTTGTTATCTCCCTCCCCTCCCGACCAATTTTTCCTCTTTATAATTTTTTGTATATAATTATTTACATGCATTCTGTACTATTTTATTGTCAGTTTCTTGAGAGAAAGCATTGCATTTTGCCTCTTTTTTGTATCCCTAGGGATTACACTGTGTCTAGCATAAAGTAGATGTTTAATAAATGCTTATTGACCAACTGTCCTATGATTAATAGTTTCAGATTATGTATCAGGTTTTTTTTTTATTTTTACTATCATCTCTTTTTCTGACAAACCATCTTCTGTCACTATTCAATATTTTGTTCATCTGGACCAAGAGTCAGCAAGACTTGAGCTTAAATCTAGCTTCAGATACTCACTATGTGACCCTGAGCAGATCATTTTATTTATGCTCACCTTGCTTTTCTCAAGTATAAAATGAGGATTAATGAGTGCCTACCTTCCAGGGTTGCTATAGGATCGAATGAAATAAAAATTGTTACAAGATTAACACAGTGCCAGATCTATAGTAAGTGCTCCATAAATGTTAGTCAGTTAATAATAGTAATAGTAGCAGTAGCAGTAGTGTCTGCACGTTTGCACTTTACTCTTCCTAATATCCTCTATTATTTAAAGAAGAAGTTATAAACATGGCTGTTTTAAGTCAGAATATTTGGGCTCCTTTTTGTAGTGGCAAAGATTTGGAAATTTGAGTGGATGCTCCTCAGTTGGGGAATGCCTAAAAAGCTGTGGTATATGAATGTAATGGAATATTATTGTTCTATTAAAAATGACCAGCACTATGATTTCAGAGAGGCGGGGAGGGAGTTACATGAACTGATGCTGAGTGAATTGAGCAGAACCACTCAGTAAAAGCAAGACTGTGAGATGATCAACTGTGATTCTTTTCAACAATGAGGTGATTCAAGGCAATTCCAATAGATGGAAAGAGCCATATATCCAGAGAGAGAATTATGGAGACTGAATGTGGATCAAAGCATGGCATTTTCACCTTTTTGTTGTTGTTGTTGTTGCTTGCTTATTTCTTTCATATTTTTCCTTTTTGATCTGATTTTTCTTGTGTAGGATGATAAATGTAGAAAAATATTGGATTACTTGCAGTCTAAGGGAGAAGTTGAGGTGGCAAGGGAGGGAGAAAAATTTGCAACACAAAGTTTTGCATAGATGAATGTTGAAAACTGTCTTTGAATGTATTTAGAAAAATAAAAAAAGCAATTATGTAAAAAAAAAAAATCCTGGGCTCTAGATACCTAGATTGCATAATGGATTGAGCAAAGGACTAGGAGTCAAGAAGACCTAAATTCAAATATAGCCTTAGATACTTACTAGCTTCTTGACCTTGAGAAATCACTTATCTTCTTCCTCAAGTGTAAAATGAGAATATTAATAACAACTACCTCCCCTGATTCTTATAAGATGACATTATATATACATACATATATATATGTATATCTATACATATGTGTGTGTGTGTGTGTGTGTGTGTGTGTGTGTGTGTATATATATATATATATATATATACACATATATATGGAAACATATTTATTTATTATTTTATTATAGCTTTTTTGTTTACAAGATATATGCATGGGTAATTTTTCAGCATTAACCCTTGCAAAACCTTCTGTTCCAATTTTTATCCTCCTTCCCCTCCCTACCTCCCCCAGATGGTAGGTAGACCAAAATGTTAAATAAGACATAATATTTGTAAAGTATTTGCATACATTAAATACTTAATAAACTTTTCCTTTTTCTTTCTTTCTTTCTTTCTTTCTTTCTTTCTTTCTTTCTTTCTTTCTTTCTTTCTTTCTTTCTTTCTTTCTTTTCTTCCTAATTGAATCCTGCCACTATGTGACTTTAGACATCTCCCTGAGTTTCATTTTCTTCATTTGAAAAATATGATTTGATTAAATGTTATTTTCCTATAAATGCCTATAATCCTTTTATGTTTTATATCTAGTTTTCTGTATTGCAGGAAAGTATAGAATAAGGACAAATATTATTGTGGTTGAGTTTTGAAATAGCTTGGGCATTGAAAAGTGTATTTATTTCTTAATACACTGCTTCTGCAGTGTATTAAGTTGTTAAAATTTTTAAATAAGTGACTTCCATTCCAAATAGTTATTACATTTGAATTTATCTTCCTCTTTAAATATATGCATACAGGAGTATTTTTGGTTCTTTTTGTTTAAATATTTGTGTATTTGGTTAATTTTTTTAACTGAACATGTGATTTCATTCGGGAGATGACCAATGCATAACTGCATCTACTATGCAACTCACAATCATAAAAAGTTGGCTGGGGACACTCAGAGAGTAAAAATTTACTAAGGGTCATGTTAGTATCAGAGATAGGATTGGAACCCATATCAAACTGATTTGAAGGTCCAGTTCTTTAACCACCCCACTTTCTTCAAGTTATATCTATGCAAGCAAAAGTATTATTATTTGTTGCTGTTCAGTAGTTTCAATCATATCCAGGTATTTGTGACTTCCTTTAAGATTTTCATGGCAAGGATGCTGGAGTATTTTGCCATTTCCTTGTCCATCTTATTTTACAAACGAGGAAACTGAGGCAAAGAGGGTAAAGTGATTTGCCCAGGGTCACACTAGAGTCAATGTTTAAGATCAGATTTGAAATCAAGAAAATAATTGACTTCAGATTTAACATACTTATTGTCTGCACCAGCTATTTATCCAATTTTATTATTCTAGGTTTCAATGTATTTCCAGTCAAGCATTGTTAAGAAGTAGCTTGGAGGATAGCATCAGAGAGATGAATGACTGGAAAATTAAACAATAAATCAGCCAGTAAGATAGTAAGAACAAAATATAAGCAATTGATCGCCCTCATGCTATTGGCCTCCAAGCCAATAGAAAAAAACCCTTAGTAGCTCGGTTGTCCTCCTACAAATAGTTGTTGAAAGATAGAGGCAAATGTTCCCAGGAGGACCAGATATTTATAGATTCTGATCTGCACCAATGGAAAGGAGTTCCTTTATCAGTGAGATAACAGATCCGTGTTGAATCAATGATGTCTAACAATGTTAGAGGAGGAAATGGGGCAGTGAGGTCATAGCTCATTTCTGGAGGGAGAGAGAGAGAAAGAGAGAGAGAGAGAGAGAAGAGAGAGAGAGAGAGAGAGAGAGAGAGAGAGAGAAAGAGAGAGAGAGAGAGAAAGAAAGAGAGAGAAAGAAAGAGAGAGAGAAAGGGGGGGGGGTCAGAGAGACAGACAGATAGAGAAATGGAGACACATGCAGATAAAGAGAGACAGAAGCAGAGGCAGAGAGACAAAGACAGAGAGAAAGAGAGACAGAGAGGTGGGGAGGGAGCAAGAGAGAGAAAGAATGAGGGAGGGAAGGAGAGAGAAATAGAGAAAGAGGGAGAGAGGCAGAAAGATATACAGAGACAGACAAACAAACAGAGACAGACAGGGACAGAAACAGAGAGACCGAGAGAACAACCTAGAATCACCATTCAGAATTTTGAGTAAAGGGAATTTTGTTTCAGTGAAAGAAAGGTAAGACAAGAGAGAATGTGAATGATTGACTCTAGAAGGAAGAACAAGCAGGAAAAAAAAAAAAAAAAGGAAATCAATTACATAAGTAAAGTGGAAGGATAAAAAAAAGGACCTTTGTTATCTAACTGGATTTTGCCTTCTCCAAGGACTGGTCCATAACAATGTATCTACCTTTTTCTTGCAGGTAGTAAGGAGTAATTTAAGTCAGAAGTTTTCAATATCACAACCCAAAAATGTAAGAAAATTTAATTTTTAAAAAAATTTCATCAGTTACTTTGTTAGATCCAAAGAGCACTGGAATAACTCATAAAAACTAGTAGTAAAGGATTTGTAATTAAGAATACACACACACACACACACACACACAGATGAAGGGTAGATACCCTTCAAATGCCTCTTAACTTTTTTATTTCAAAAAGATAGTCATGTGCCATAATTTTTAAAAAAATCTCTTATTAAATTAGCATATATTAGTTTATGTAATATTGTTAAACTAGACAGGGAATATATATATATTGAAATAGAGATGTTGAAGTAATGTAGTGGTTTAAATGTTATTTTTAAATTAACTTTATTGCGCTATTTTACTAGACCTTTGAGAGAATTCATTTGAACAGATTCTGAATTATTTTAATAGTAAAATTCCTATTTAATTATAAAGCACAAGTTATTTTAAACCATCTTTCAGCAGAGAAATTTCCCAGCTGTTAAATTAATGTTAACACTAAGGCAAATTTGCAGAAAACTAAAAGTGAGGAAGGCATTTCACTTATTCTGTGAGTCATAGGATCAAGGGATTGGAAGTTTAGGGCAAGAAAGAATATTAATGGATAATTAGACTGATTTTCTTTCTTCTGTGTTCCAAATGAGGAAATTGAGACTGGAAACTTTCAGTTTCTTGTACAAATTTGAACAGGTAAAGAAGTAAGGTGGCAGAATTAGAATTCAAAGTCAGGTTAACTCAAAATTCAGTCCTCTTTTCCTAATCTGTAACATTAATTTCTTAGATAGCACAGGACATTAAATACTGGGCCTAATGTCTCATAGGCTTGAGTTCAAATCTGACCTGAGACACTAAAGATGTGCCTCTAGCAAAGTCATTCAATAACTGTCTGCCTCAATAAAGCAATCATAAAATGGTGTTAATAATAATATTTACATCCCTGGATCATATGATATAACTTTAATAGCTTTTTTTATTTATCCAAATATTTGCCCTAGTAGAAGAAATTATATTCATGAGTGTCCCTCTCTTCCTTACATCCTTAAAAATTTCTCTTTGATTCCACAGAAAATCAAGTGGGGAGTCCTTAGGCTATCTGACTATGGCTAGAGCATCAACAAGAACCACAGAGATTTTCTTCTCCCCTATAGTTTGTGGAATCGGGGTTTGAGCCTGGGAAGAATTGGGAAAGCCAAGCCTAGCAGCCCTGGAAGAAAAGGAGTCAGCACCCAGTGTGTGCAGAGGCAATGGGACAGGGGTGCTGCTGGCTTCGGGCACTTGAAGGAGGACAGAGCTCTTGTTTTGGTGATCCTGGTCAGATTGGAGAGCAAAAGGGAAGCCTGAGGCATCATCCCTCCACCCCATTATTAGAGATGCTCACAGTAATTCCTCTTGCCAAAAAATGAACCAGCAAAGAAAAAAGAACTCCATGACTGAAACATATTATGAGAACAGAGAAAATCAGGGTTCATTTTCAGAGGAGGACTTGTTAGTAAAACAAATAAACCAAAAAACCAAACTTCTATCCCAAACAGTAAACATTAAATGGCTCCCTGTCCAGAAAGAATTTATGGAAAAACTCAAAAAAAGTCAAAAATCAAATGAGAGACATGGAGGAAAAACTAAAGAAAAACATTAAAACTATCCAAGAAAGACATCCAAGATGTTTAAATTAAAACAATCCAAGAAAACAAATAAAATTTTGCAAGAAACAAATAAAAAACTCAAATATACTGGAGCTACAATTAGAATTATACAAGACTTATCAGTAGTTACAATAAAGGACCACAGGGCTTGGGATCATATCTACAGATAAGCAAAAGAACCAAGCCAAGAGCCAAAAACATCATATCCAGCAAAATTATCCATAATTTTGAATGAGGAAAAAAGGACATTCATTAAACTTACAGATGTTCAGGACTTTCTATCAAACTTAACAGAAAATTTAAAATATAAGAGCCAATATCAAAGAACAGTTTTAAGGAACACAACATGGAAAAACTGTTTTGAAATAGACAAATTGTTTGTTTTTTTTTTAATATGGGAAATGTATATTTTATATTTAAGATTTGTATCAACAATAGGATAATGTCAAAAGAAAGATTAGTAGAGTAAAGATAAAGATAGTAATTATGTTATATAAATGAGGTGCAGAGGAAAAATAGACACAGAAGCATTAGATGGGGAATTAGGGCTCACAGGTTTTGAAAACCTATTCATATAGAGAATGGGTTCAATAGGCAACTCTATTTATATATAACATGAAGGGTATAGTTTCCTCCAAAATTTAAGAAATAAGGGGGAAGGGATGGGTGGATGAAGAAGCAAAGCATGATGAAAGAAGACAAAGGAGGGATCCTTGAGTAGGGGAAGATTAAGTAATAGTAAGCAAGATTATAAAGCAGAATTTAATCAAAGAGTCATCAGGGATAGAAAAGACATGTATATGGAGGGTATATGTGTGTGTGTGTGTGTGTGTGTGTGTGTGTGTGTGTGTGTGTGTGAGAGAGAGAGAGAGAGAGAGAGAAAGAGAGAGAGAGAGAGAGAGAGAGAGAGAGAGAGAGATTAAGAGGAAAAGAGTGTCAGTGTGTATGTATGTATATATCTACATATGTTTATATAAATCTATCTTTTCTTGGCAGTAGCTTGCTTGGCAGTGGGGGGGTGAAAGAGATATGTGTGTGAATATATATGTGTGTATGTATGTGTATGTATAGATCTACAGATGTATATACTAATATATCCTTTCTTAACTATAGCCTACTTAGGTGTGGTGTGGGGAGATGAAAGAGAGAAAAAAGAATAAAATAAAAAAGTTATACATTAGAGGTCAACATTCATCTTTGCAAAACCTTGTGTTCCAAATTTTTCTTCCTCCCTTCTTTCCTCCCTAGACAGTAAGTAATGCAAAATATGTTAAACATATGCAATTCTTCTAAACATTTTCATATTAGTCATGCTGCACAAGAAAAATCAGAGCAGATGGGAAAAACACAAGAAAGAAAAAAGCAACAACTAGATGAATATATTATATTTTGCTCAATATTCAGTTTCCATAATTTTCTCTCTAGATAAAAATGGCTCTTTACATCAAAATCTATTGGAGTTACCTTGAATCACATCATTGTTGAAAAGCACTGAGTCCATCGCAGTTGATCATCACATAATCTTGTTGCTACATACAATATTCTCTTGGTTCTACTCACTTCACTTAGCATCAATTCATGTAAGTCTTCCCAGACTTTTCTGAAATCAGCCTCCTGTTCATCCTTTTTTATGAAATCTTGGAATACAGTCCCGGTAGAGACACTGCTAGATCAAAGAATATGTACCATTTTATAACCCTTTGGACGTAAAAAATAATATAATATTTGTAAAGTACCTAGCACATTGTCTGGCATACAATAAACACTTAATAAGTCTTGTTTCCTTCCCTTTCTCCTACTTTGCTCCATTTCCCATATTTAATAATGCTTTGAAAATAGTTATTTTTACAGTGTGCTACAAAATGTTTATTAAAAATTAAGAGTGTAAAGAGATTTAAGGGATCATACTTAAACGACTTCAAAAAGCAAACTGTGTTCAAGTACCTCAAGGATTACTATTCTTATATACCCAAATGATGGAATAAATCCCTTCTTTCTATCCAAAGCAATGCTTTACTAAAACACTTTTATCAAGCTTATGCAACTAGAAATTATAAAGTTGACTTATTTAAGCATATTCTAAATTTAATTAATTTTTTTTGTAAATTTACACTTATCTGTCTGATTTTCAAACTCCTATTTCCCTTCACAGATCTTATTTTTTTTTAATAATTTTTTTTTTATTGATAGAACGCATGCCAGGGTAATTTTTTACAGCATTATCCCTTGCATTCATTTCTGTTCCGATTTTTCCCCTCCCTCCCTCCACCCCTTCCCCCAGATGGCAAGAGTCCTTTACATGTTGAATGGGTTGCAGTATATCCTAGATACAATATATGTGTGCAGAACCAAACAGTTTTCTTGTTGCACAGGGAGAATTGAATTCAGAAGGTATAAATAACCCGGGAGGAAAAACATAAATGCAAGCAGTTTATATTCATTTCCAGTGTTCTTTCTCTGGGTGTAGCTGCTTCTGTCCATCTTTGATCAATTAAGGCTCTCTTTATCAAAGAGATCCACTTCCATCAGAATACATCCTCAAACAGTAACATTGTTGAGGTATATAATGATCTCCTGGTTCTGCTCATTTCACTCAGCATAAGTTCATGTAAGTCTCGCCAGTCCTCTCTGTATTCATCCTGCTGGTCGTTCCTTACAGAACAATAATATTCCATAACGTTCATATACCACAATTTACTCAACCATTCTCCAATTGATGGACATCCTTTCATTTTCCAGCTTCTAGCCACTACAAACAGGGCTGCCACAAACATTTTGGCACATACAGGTCCCTTTCCTTTCTTTAGTATCTCTTTGGGGTATAAGCCCAGTAGAAACACTGCTGGATCAAAGGGTATGCACAGCTTGATAACTTTTTGAGCATAGTTCCAAATTGCTCATGTGTTCACAATTCCACCAACAGTGTATCAGTGTCCCTGTTTTCCCACATCCCCTCCAACATTCCCCATTATCTTTCCCTGTCATTCTAGCCAATCTGACAGGTGTGTAGTGGTATCTCAGAGTTGTCTTAATTTGCATTTCTCTGATTAATAATGATTTGGAGCATATTTTCATATGTCTATAAATAGTTTCAATTTCTTTGTCTGAGAATTGTCTGTTCATATCCTTTGACCATTTGTCAATTGGAGAATGGTTTGATTTCTTATAGATTAGGGTCAGTTCTCTATATATTTTGGAAATGAGGCCTTTATCAGAACCTTTGACTGTAAAAATGTTTTCCCAGTTTATTGTTTCCCTTCTAATCTTGTTTGCATTTGTTTTGTTTGTACAAAAACTTTTCAGTTTGATATAATCAAAATTTTCTATGTTGTGGTCAATAGTGATCTCTAGTTCTTCTTTGGTCATAAATTCCTCCCTCTTCCACAGGTCTGACAGGTAAATTATCCTATGCTCTTCCAATTTATTTATCATCTCATTCTTTATGCCTAGATCATGAACCCATTTTGACCTTATCTTGGTGTACGGTGTTAAGTGTGGGTCAATGCCTAGTTTCTGCCATACTGATTTCCAAATTTCCCAGCAATTTTTGTCAAATAATGCATTCTTATCCCAGAAACTGGTGTCTTTGGGTTTGTCAAACATTATATTATTAAAGTTATTGGCTGTTTTGTCCTTTAAACCTAACTTATTCCATTGATCAACTACTCTATTTCTTAGCCAATACCAGATGGTTTTAGTAACTGCTGCTTTATAATATAATTTTAGATCTGGTACAGCTAGGCCACCTTCATTTGATTTTTTTTTTAATTAATTCCCTTGAAATTCTTGACCTTTTGTTTTTCCATATGAATTTTGTTGTTATTTTTTCTAATTCATCAAAGTAGTTTTTTGGGAGTCTGATTGGTATAGCACTAAATAAGTAGATTAATTTAGGTAGTATTGTCATCTTTATTATATTTGCTCGCCCAATCCAAGAACATTTAATATTTTTCCAGTTGGTTAGATCATACTTAATTTGTGTGGAAAGTGTTTTGTAGTTTTGCTCATAAAGTTTCTGATTTTCCCTTGGCAGATAGATTCCTAAATATTTTATACAATCAATAGTTACTTTAAATGGAATTTCTTTTTGTATCTCTAACTGTTGGGTTTTGTTAGTAATATATAAGAATGCTGATGACTTATGTGGGTTTATTTTATATCCTGCAACTTTGCTGAAGGTGTAGATTATTTCTAATAACTTTTTGGTAGAATCTCTGGGGTTTTCTAAGTATACCATCATATCATCAGCAAAGAGTGATAATTTGGTTTCCTCATTGCCTATTCTTATTCCTTTAATCTCTTTCTCAACTCTTATTGCCAAAGCTAGCATTTCTAATACAATATTAAATAGTAACAGTGATAGTGGGCAACCTTGTTTTACTCCTGATCTTATTGGGAATGGTTGCAGTTTGTCCCCGTTACATATAATGCTTACTGCTGGTTTTAAATAGATGCTACTGATTATTTTAAGGAAAAGTCCATTTATTCCTATACTCTCAAGAGTTTTTAATAGGAATGGATTCTGGATTTTATCAAATGCTTTTTCTGCATCTATTGAGATGATCATATGATTTTTGTTAATTTGATTATTAATATGGTCAATTATATTGATAGTTTTCCTAATATTGAACCAGCCCTGCATTCCTGGTATAAATCCTACTTGATCATGATGTATTATCCTGGGGATGATTTTCTGTAGTCTTTTTGCTAATATCTTATTTAAGATTTTAGCATCAATATTCATTAGGGAGATTGGTCTATAATTTTCTTTCTCTGTTTGCAACCTACCTGGTTTAGGTATCAGTACCATGTCTGTGTCATAAAAGGAGTTTGGTAGGACTCCTTCATTCCCTATTTTTTCAAATAGTTTATAAAGCATTGGGGCTAATTGTTCTTTGAATGTTTGGTAGAATTCACATGTAAATCCATCTGGTCCGGGGATTTTTTTTTAGGGAGTTGATTAATAGCTTGTTCTATTTCTTTTTCTGAAATGGGACTATTTAAGCAATTTACTTCCTCCTCTGATAATCTGGGAAGCCTACATTTTTGGAAGTAGTCATCCATTTCACTTAGGTTATCAAATTTATTGGCATAAAGTTGGGCAAAGTAACCCCTTATTATTTCTTTAATTTCCTCTTCATCAGTGGTAATTTCTCCTTTTTCATTTTTAAGACTGCCAATTTGATTTCCCTCTCTCCTTTTTCTAATCAGATTTACCAAAAGTTTATCAATTTTATTGGTTTTATGAAATAACCAATAAAATCAAATGCTTTTTCTGCATCTATTGAGATGATCATATGATTTTTGTTAATTTGATTATTAATATGGTCAATTATATTGATAGTTTTCCTAATATTGAACCAGCCCTGCATTCCTGGTATAAATCCTACTTGATCATGATGTATTATCCTGGGGATGATTTTCTGTAGTCTTTTTGCTAATATCTTATTTAAGATTTTAGCATCAATATTCATTAGGGAGATTGGTCTATAATTTTCTTTCTCTGTTTGCAACCTACCTGGTTTAGGTATCAGTACCATGTTTGTGTCATAAAAGGAGTTTGGTAGGACTCCTTCATTCCCTATTTTTTCAAATAGTTTATAAAGCATTGGGGCTAATTGTTCTTTGAATGTTTGGTAGAATTCACATGTAAATCCATCTGGTCCCGGGGATTTTTTTTTAGGGAGTTGATTAATAGCTTGTTCTATTTCTTTTTCTGAAATGGGACTATTTAAGCAATTTACTTCCTCCTCTGATAATCTGGGAAGCCTACATTTTTGGAAGTAGTCATCCATTTCACTTAGGTTATCAAATTTATTGGCATAAAGTTGGGCAAAGTAACCCCTTATTATTTCTTTAATTTCCTCTTCATCAGTGGTAATTTCTCCTTTTTCATTTTTAAGACTGCCAATTTGATTTCCCTCTCTCCTTTTTCTAATCAGATTTACCAAAAGTTTATCAATTTTATTGGTTATTTCATAAAACCAACTCTTAGTTTTATTTATTAGTTCAATAGTTTTTTTTTTTTTTTTACTTTCTATATTATTAATTTCTCCTTTTAATTTTAGAATTTCAAGTTTAGTAATTGATTGGGGGTTTTTAATTTGGTCTTTTTCTAACTTTTTAAGTTCCAGGCCCAATTCATTGATCTTCTCTTTTTCTATTTTATTCAAGTAAGCCTCTAAGGATATAAAATTTCCCCTTATTACTGCTTTGGCTGCATCCCATAAATTTTGATATGATGTCTCATTGTTGTCATTATCTTGAGTGAAATGATTAATTGTGTCTATAATTTGCTGTTTCACCCAATCATTCTTTAAGATGAGATTATTTAGTTTCCAATTACTTTTTGGTCTATTTACACCTAACTTTTTGTTAAATGTAGTTTTTATTGCGTTGTGATCTAAAAAAAAGCATTTACTATTTCTGCCTTCCTGCATTTAATTTTGAGGTCTTTATGTCCTAATAGATGGTCAATTTTTGTGTAGGTTCCATGAACTGCTGAGAAGAAAGTATACTCCTTTCTGTCACCATTCAGTTTTCTCCAGAGATCTATCATACCTAATTTTTCTAATATTCTATTTACCTCTTTAATTTCTTTCTTATTTGTTTTGTGATTTGATTTATTTAAATCTGAGAGTGCAAGATTGAGATCTCCCACTATTATAGTTTTGCTGTCTGTTTCTTCTCGCAACTCTCTTAGCTTCTCTTTAAGGAAGTTAGATGCAATACCACTTGGTGCATATATGTTTAATACTGATATTGCTTCATTCTCTATCGTACCCTTAAGGAAGATATAGTTTCCTTCCTTATCTCTTTTAATTAGATCAATCTTTGCTTTTGCTTGATCTGAGATAAGGATGGCTACCCCTGCTTTTTTGACTTCACCTGAAACACAATAGATTCTGCTCCAGCCTTTTACCTTTACTCTGTATGTATCTCCCTATTTTAAATGTGTTTCCTGTAAACAACAGATTGTAGGGTTCTGACTTTTGATCCAGTCTGCTTCCTGCCTCCTCTTTATGGGAGAGTTCATCCCATTCACATTTGCGGTTAAAATAACCAATTCTGCATTTCCTGCCATCCTAATATCCCCAGATTATACTTTTCTTTTTCTTGCCCTCCTTCCCTTCTTCCCTATTGGTCCCACTAACGTCGCACAGCTCTCCCTCTTTAGTATCCCTCCCTCCTCCCTTGGAATCCCTTCCTCTTTCTTGTACCCTTCCCTTATTACTCTTTTTCCTTCTCCCTTTTCCTCTCCCACTTTTTAATGAAGTGAGAGAAGAATATGTGTAAAACAAATATGTCAATTGTTTCCTCTTTGAGCCAACTCTGATGAGAGTAGGATTCACACAATGTTCCTCCCCCTCTCTAAGTTCCCTCATATATGATAGGTTTCCTCTGCCTCATTGTCGTATGTAGTTTCCCTCTTTTTATCTCCCTTCTTCCCTTATTCTGGCACTATCCCCTTTCCATTTCTACTTCCCTTTTTTATGTTATATCGGTAAAATCAAATTATACATATGCTTTTTATGTATATTCACAACAGAAATACAGTTCTCAAGAGTTCCTTTTATCTTTTTCTACTTCTCTTGATTCCTGTTGTTGAAGATCAAATTTTTTGTTTAAGTCTGTTTTTTTCCTTAGAAACAGATGGAATTCCTCTATTTCATTAAATATCCATCTTCTTCTGTGGAAAAAAATACTCAGCTTAGCTGGATAGTTTATTCTTGGCTGCATTCCAAGTTCTTTTGCCTTTCAGAATATCTGATTCCAGGCCCTTCGATCCTTTAATCTTGCGTGACCCTTATTGTGGCATCTCGGTATTTGAACTGTTTTTTCCTGGCTGCTTGTAAAATTTTTTCTTTAGTCTGGAAATTCTGAAGTTTGGCCACAATATTCCTTCGAGTCTTTATTTTAGGGTCTTTTTCAGAAGGTGTTCGATGAATTCTTTCAACACCTATTTTCCCTTCTGGTTCTATTACTTCTGGGCAGTTCTCTTTGATGATTTCCTGTAAAATAGTATCTAGGCTCTTTTTTTCATCATAATTTTCGGGTAGTCCGATGATCCTCAGGTTATCTTTCCTAGATCTATTTTCCAGATCTGTTGTTTTTCCCAGTAAATATTTGACATTTTTTTCCAATCTTTCATTTTTTTGGTTTTGCTTGACTGATTCTTGATGTCTCAATGAATCAGTCATTTCTATTTGTTCAGTTCTAATTTTTAGTGAGTTATTTTCTTCATTAGCTTTCTTTACTTCTTTTTGTATATGTCCAATTGAGTTGTTTTGCTCTATGGAATTTTTTTCCATTTCACTAATTTTTTTTTTTTTTTTTTTTTTTTTTAGTGAGTCATTTTCTTTTTCCAATTCACAAACTCTGTTTTTTACCTTTTCCAATTCACATTTCAGGAAGTTGTTTTCTTTTTCCACTTTATCAAATTTTTCTTTTAATGAGTTATGTGCCTTTTCTGTACTCTTTTGCATAGCTTCTCTTTCCTTTCCCCATTTTTCTTCTAGCTCTCTTTTAAGGTTTTGAATAGTCTCTTCTAGGAGAGCCTTTTGTATTGGAGACCAACAATCGTCTAGAGACTGTCTGCTATTAGTCTCTTCAGGGTTGAAAAGCTGTTCTCTTTCTGGGTAGAAACTATCAATCGTTCTTTTGATTTTTTTACTCATTTTGTTAAAGCCTATAAGGTCTGCCTTCAGAGCCAGGAGGTTACCAGCTTCCTCTGCAGAGCAGTGAAAGGTATATGGTCGGGTAGCTGTCCTGTCGACCGGCTACAAAAAGCAGCGAGGTACTGGAGTGCTCTGGGAAAGAGTTCCCCACCAGAAAGTAACTCAGGCCTGCAGGGCCGGGCTGGGAAAGTGCCCTGCAAAGAACCCCTGCTGTGTGAGATAACGACTGCCCTGGGGCTAGACACTTAGCAGTGAGACTTTCACTGCTCCAAGCCAAACCCTGCCCTGGGGCTGTGGGTATTAGCAGCTGAGCAGTGAATGGATTTGCAGGGACAGGAAGTGTCTGCCCGGGAAGCACAGTCTGCTGGGGAAGTTCTATTGCCCCAGGCCGAGCCCCCCACACTGCCGATTAGAGGCTGCCCAGGCTGTGCCCCACTGTCGTGCAGATTAGTAACTGCCCTCGCAAAAGCCCCGAACTGCTGGATGTGGCCACAGGGCTGTGGTAAATTCTGCCTGAGTCACTTCCGGGTTTGAGGGGTTACAGCCAGATCTCGTTAGGTTCTGGCGTTTTTTAGAGGACCCTCTGTTTTAGGCTTTAACTTCTCTGCCAGTTTACTGCTTTGTAGTCAAGGCAGAGCAGTTAGCCTATAGCAGAGTGGTCCCTATAACTTCTCTAGCCACAGAGATCACCCCCGCCCCTGGTCTGCTCAGGACGCTAGCCTCTAGCTGCCTGTGCTAGTCTGTTCCTGGCCCCTCAGGACAAACCTTTCCTGGCGAGCTTCCGGATCGGCTGATAAGTTGTAGTGCTTCTTATCTTCATGAATTTAAGCAGTGAAGAGTTATTTTTGAGGCTGGATTAAATATTTGGTTATGAGGGTAATGAGAGGAGCTTAGAGAGTCGTGTGTGCCTGCTCCGCCATCTTGGCTCCCCCTTCACAGATCTTAAATGGTGATATTATGTGTATTCTGTGCCTAGGTGATAGCTGGCACATAATCTTTTAAAACTTATCTAGTCCCTGAATAAGGAACTTAAATTTAAAAGTAATTAGAGTTTTCTTAATAACTAGATGATTTCCTCTTTTCAAATAATAATTATAATGCTTTCTCAAGTGAAAAAATTGAGTATGATTGAATATTTCTTCATTTTATTTTTTATATTTTAGAAATGAGACCTTTATCAGAAACATTGAAAAGATTTTTTCCAAGCTGTGTTGTGTACTTCCCTTTTAATCTTGTTTCTGTTGGTTTTGTTTGTGCAAAAATGTTTTAATTTAACGTGATCAAAGTCCATTTTGCCTTTCATAATGTTCTTTAGTTCTTTGGTCATGTGGGGAATAGAAAAGGTGAAGAACTTACAGGAATGTATGAATTCTTTTTCTGTATTTTATTATTTCTGTGTTTCCCCTATGACCTGTATATGTGCAGGCTCATATCTACTTGAGCCTTGGCCAGCTAGAAACATATTTACTTAACCTGAACTGATGACATTTATTGGTATTTGACATTTATCAATATTTAGTCTATTAGCTGGACCACTGTCTGCTTGATTAAGCCTGAAGGCCTGACTTTGTTTCCCAGAAATCAGGAGATTTCAGGGAAACAGAAACCTTCCATTCCAATCTCCCCAACTAGCAACAACCAATGAGATGCCTCCCCCTCCCCTTCTCAATGCTCTCTTACTTGTGATGTAATTTCTTGTATAAAAGCTATGTATCTTTACTACTTCTTTAGCCCTCCTACCACGAGCTTATCTTGCGATGGGACAGCTCATCCTCCGGAGGTTTTTCAATAAACAACTTTTCTGCCTTCTACTGAGGGATCTCTGAGTAGTCATTTTGGGTAAGGGTCTTCTACATCCCTCACAATCATAAATTCCTCCCTTCACCAAAGATCTGACAAGTAAATTATCCCTTTTTCTCCTAATTTGTTTATGGTATCATCCTTTATGCATAAATCATGTATTCCTTTTGACCTTATTTGGATATAGGTTGTGAGATATAGGTCTAGGCTAATTTTCTGACATATTATTTTCTAGTTTTCCAGAAATTTTTGTCCAATAGTGAGTTATTATTCCAGAAGCTGGAGTTTGGGGATTTATTAATACCAGATTGCTATAGCCCTTGATTATTTTGTCTTATATATCTAATTTATTCCACTGATCTAACACTCTATTTCTTAACCAGTACCAAATGAGTAATTACTGTTGCTTTATAATATAGTTTTAGATTTGGTGCTGTTAGGCCATCATTCTTTGTATTTTTTTCATTAATTGTATTTCTTCATTTTATTAAAGAAAAAAAAGTCATTCAGAGGAAGATAACTGTCCAAAAAAATTGGGGGGAAAAACTTTAGAAAAAAATATACATTTGACTTTTATAAATTGCTGAAATTTGTTACTCCAAGAAGGCAGGAAAAAAATGATCCTATAGGGTCCCATAGTTATAAGCTACTCATTGTTTCTGGTAATATTTTGCTCTAAACAAGTAATTTCTATTATTTGTTTAATATGGAAATTGTTATTTTATCAAAATACGTATACTCTACTAATTCTTAAAGGTTATTTAAGACAAGCTATTATGATATTTAAAAACAACATCTGCTAGTGTGCAAGTTTTTATTCTGACAAGTCTTACTGATGTCTATGTTGGTAGAAGGAACTAACATAAGGACATGATCCTTTATAGGAAGTAGAAATCTATGGAAATCACTTAAGTATGTATTTTCTAATCTCTTTGTGAATCTAAAAACCTATAGGTTTGACTATTATATCAAGATTATTAGGTTCAACCATAAGAATCTAGATTTTGTGATTTTTCCCCAAGACATTTTTTTGATCAAAAAATTTTGATGTTAAGTTCTATTCATTTCATTTATTTGGTTACAATCACTTGGCATATGTACATATGCCATTTCTCCTTTGCTATTTACCATTTATTGAGGGACTTCTCCAGTAGTCCTTATTTACATCTTGCCACTCAATCCAAATAGCTCTGGAGGAGAAAGTGAGGTTGGTGACCTTGCACAGCTCATCCTTACTTAAATTCAGCTCACTTGCATGTCCATAGCATCACCTCTGTGATGTTATGGTCTTCTTCAAAAATAAAGGACAAAAACAAAGTATTTAACATTTCTTATCTCCATTTCCACAATTTATACTTTAAGTAAAATTTGGTATTATAAAAGGAATTGATAAACCACTTCAGTATCTTTGCTAGGAAAACTCCAAAAGGCATGATTTAAAATGAAAGAACAGTTAACAACAGTAAAATTTGGTTAAGTAATTCTTAGCATCACAAACCAACAATAGGAAGCTAAGGTTTATACTCTAGCAGAAAAAAAATCCTGATATGAAAACTTTTTATTAAAATTTTCTTTCAAAGTCTCTAGTGACCTAATTGTTTAAGCCAGTGATTTTGTTTCAGTCTTTATTCTCTTTTTTGTCTTTGCAGCATTTTGAACTCCCTCCCATTGTGAATAGCAAAGTGGTTTCAGAACCAGGAGGGAAAAATCCTTGGGTAAAATCATGTCTCTGAAACAAACTAGCTATGTAGCAATGTGACTATGGGCGAATCATTTAAGTTCTTAATGCTTTAGGCAGCATTAAAAGATTATAAATTTCAGGGAAAGTGCCAACCTTCATTGACAGAAATTTCCCACCAAAGAATTTTTAATACCAAGGAAACCACAGGTTAAGTTCACATCCCTATCCCTCTGGAAATGTTCTTCCCCATTGGCTTTCAGTGTATCACACTCATGATTCTTTCAGGTTCCTTCCAGCACAAAGGCAGTAACATGCAGAGAAAAGAGACTAGATCTGATTTTAAACCTTTCATTCAGTTCTTTTTAATGTCATAATCCTAAATATGCAACAATCCCTCAGCATCAGTTTCCTCCTTTGTAAAAAGGAAAATAATTATATGTGTATTGCTGTCTATTTAGAGTTGTTGTGAAAATATACTTTATAAACCATAGAACACACAAATAAAAGTCATTAAACTTCTGAGTCCTGTGGTAAAAGTATGTAGCTGACAGGCTGGTGATAATTGCAATCTGTTCCTGGGCCACTGCACTGGCAAATATAGTCTGAGCATTCAACAAATGATTCTGCTGGCATTACATATGAATGTGACCTAATCTTATCATTCTGATTACCCATCTAATCTGTTTTTCCCTTTGAAATAATACCTCCTTATTAGTGCTGGCAAGATTGAGCCTCATATATTTGATTTACAAGTCAGTAATTCTGTTCAAATAAAATAGTAAGATAAATGTGTGTAATAAAAGTTAAATCTAAGTCAATGAATCCAATATGATTTAATTAGTTGTGCAGTTAAGGATCAAAATCCCACTTGTTCTCTTTCATTTGGACTTCAAATTAATAAGACCATGGCCAGGATAAAATTGGTAGTATGAGGGATAATTGATTAAAATAACTAGGTCATTGGAAATATCCTTTAAAAATATGAGAACCAAATATAAGAAAATGTGAACAGTTTTAAATTTAATTGATACATACTGTGTGAAATTTACTTAAAGAAAAAGCTTAATTTTATTGATTCATAAACTTTAAAACATTCTAACTGGTCAAGAAAGCTAGGCTTATTTCAGGTAAGGCTACAGTTACATTACAAAACATGACTTGCTTTAGGTTTCACATAACAACATGACTTGAAAATAAAAATTTGAGTGATTTGTTTTTTATTTATGCAATTAGTACAAAAATAAATTAATATTTCCCCATAAATGCTATATGGCTGGCTCATAGAGTAGTTAGTTAGTTGATAAGCATTTCTTGAGCACTTATTATGCATGAGGTACTATTTTAAGCACTGGGGATACAAAGAAAGCATACCCCCATCAAGAAATTCTAGATGTAATAAAGGATGAAAACACTAAAAATAAAATAAAAAAGCTAAAAAAGAAGAGGAAGAGATAGGGAGAGAGAAAGGTACAGGGCTTGCATGCATGATGAAGTCCAGAGGAGAGCAGTCAATTGGGAAATAAAAAATAGAGTAATTTCTGCCAACGGTACATAGGCCAATGAAGAATTATGTGTTCAGTACACATAGGCTAGAGATATTAAAAGCAATGATTTGATCATAAGAAATGACTTAAAATATATCATTTAGGTGCTCAAATAAAGAAAGTAAGACAGTGAGAGAAGAGGCAACAGAAATTCAGTTCAAGTAACAAGAAGGTCAGTAGGACATTGAATAGATTTTCTAGAGGGCATTTTAGGGATGACATGATTGAGAATTTCACAAGTTAGGATTATATAGATAGATTGGAATCTACACTAGTGAAGAGAGTTAAAACATGTCACAATTTTTCAAGCCTTAGAAACTTAGGAAAAAAAAAAAAACTTAGAAAGTTGGGAGAAAAGGTCTATTGCACCAAGCTGAGCATGGAACACTATCCAGGATAGGACATACCAGAGCAGACCAACCAGACCTGCAAAAATTAGAACCAAGCCTTGGAACAAAAGAATCAGCAGTGGCAGTGGCTACTCCCAAAGCTCTCAGTCCACAAATGATAATGATTTCAAACAATTGGTCAGAAGGAGATTACAGAGTCCCTTTGTCACAGGACTTTTTCTTTGCCCACATTCAGATGCAAGTTGCAGTCCTGGGTGGCAGTCACAGGTTAAGGAGGAGCACTAGCACATCAGAACTTGGGGTTGTAGTGTAGTAGAGATTCTCCTTACAGATACAGGAGAGAAAAAGGTGCTTGTGATCATCCAAAGACCAGATCACAAGAAAGGAGAGTAATAAATACACCTTTCCTTAGATTATATCACCTTGAAAGAATTGAAAATTTACAGATTCCTAAAATTATTTCTGAAAACATCTGCAGGAATCTGTAAATTTCTGAAAACATCTGCAGAAAACCACTGAAGCTTGGGACAGTGCACCCTTCAATCTGGAATCAGAATCTCACTTTACCAAAAGTTAAAAGTCAAGAAATAAGCTGGAAAACTATCAAACAATAGATTAAAAATCTAACTATAAAAAGATATTTTGATGACAAAGAACATCACAGCACACACTTGGAAGACAATAAAGTGAAAATTAAATTCAAAGACTCAAAGAAAAATATGAACTGATCTCAGTCCATAAAAGAACTTGAAAAAAAGTGTTGTTGTTGTTGTTGTTGTTGTTTATTTAGATAAGAAGTTTAGAGGATAAATTAATTTTTAAAAATCAGAATAATACAAGAATATCATGAGCAAAATGTCTCAGCTCAAAAAGGAGGCATTAAAATAAAGACTGAAGAAAATAATACCTTAAAAACAGAATAGGCCAAATGGAAAAAGACTTACAAAAATTTACTAAAGAAAATTAATTCTTAAAAATTAGAATTAAACAACTGGAAGCCATTGACTCTACAGGACAACAAGAAAATCAAAAGTAAAACCAAAAGTATCAGAAAAACAGACTATAATGTGAAATATATCATAGAAAATACAAGTGACCTGAAAAATAGATCAGGAAAGCTAATTTTTAAAAAATTGGACTTCTTACAAGTCATGATAAAAGCAGAGTTTACACATCATCTTTCAAGAAATTATCAAGGAAAACTATCCTGATATCCTAGAAACAGAGAGCAAAATAGAAATTCAAAGAATCCACCAATTACCTTCTGAAAGACATCTCAAAATAAAAACTCCCAGGAATATTATAGTCAAATTCCATAGTTCCCAGGTCAAGGCAAAAATCTTTCAAACAGATGGAAAGAAACAATTCAAGTATCATGGAGTCACAACAAAATTAACACAAAATTTAGCAGGTTCTATATTAAAAGATTGTAGAGTTTTGGAATATGATAATCTGGGAGGCATTGGAGATAGGATTACAATGAAAAAAAATTATTCAGCAAAATGGAGTAAAATCCTTAAGGAGAAAAATGGGTATTCAGTTAAATAGAGAATTTTCAAATATTACTGATGAAAAGACAAATAGAAAATTTGACTTTCAAGACAAAATTCAAAAGAAGCATAGAATTAACAAACAGAATAAACACTACTTTACATCAAGAATAAATTCCAGACTTCCTGGGTTGGAGCTAAAATGGCAGACTAAAATCAGGAAGCTGCTTGAGCTCTCCCAGTTTCCCTGGAAAATCACTTGAAACCATGCCTCTGAACAGTATAATGGAAGGAAATCTCTCTCCAGCTCAAGACAGACTGGAAAAACTTCAGGAAAAGTCAGTCTCACTGGGAGGAAAAGAGGGCTCAGCCCAGGTCAGACAATTCTGGGAAAGCCAGAGAAAGGTTCTTAATCACAGCAAATTAGCATCTAAGCCCAGGGGGACAGCTTCAGGTCCAGCTCAGAAGGCAAACTCTGGGAAACTAGTCTATTTCCAGAGCAGAGCCCTATAAAGACAAGGGGGTGCTATGCTCAAAGACAATGCTCATAGCTGCACAAGAAGCTTGGGACAGCATCCCCTTTACCCCAGGAGCAGAGTTCAACTATAAAAGTTAAAAAAAAAAAAAAGTATGCTGGATATGCTAGTTTTACCAATAAAAAAAAAAAATTAAAGGAAGTAGAATAGGCAGTGAGGTAATAAAACTATCATTCCTTGCAGATCATGTGATCATACACTTAGAGAGTCCTAGAAAATCATTCAAAAACCTATTAGAAACAATTCACAGCTTTAGCAAAGTTACAGGATATAAAATAAACCTACCCAAATTATCAACATTTCTATATATTACTGACAAAGCCCACCAGCATGAGATAAAAAGAGAAATTCCATTTAAAATTACTGTAGACAATATAAAATACTTGGGGATCTACCTGCTGAGACAAATCTAAGAACTATATGAACACAATTAAAAAACACTTCTCACACAATGTCAGATCTAAACAATTGAAAAACTATCAATTACTCATGGGTAAGCCAAGCTAATATAATAAAAATGACAGTTCTGCCTAAATTGGTCTACTTGTTCAGAGCTATACCAGTCAAACTGCCAAAAGAGGAAAAATCATAACAGAGTTCATTTGTAAGAACAAAAGGTCAGGCATATCAAGGGATTTAGTGAAAAACAAAAATACAAAGGACAGTGGCTTAGTAGTACCAAACCTAAAAATATATTACAAAGCAGCAATCAACGAAACTATTTGGTACTGGCTAAGAAATAGAGTGGTGAATCAGTGCAATACACATAACATAACAATGGCGACATATAGCAATCTTGTATTTGATAAACTCCCAAGCTCCAGCTTCTGGAATAAGAACTGACTATTTGACAAAAATCATGGGAAAAATGGAAAATAATATGTTAGAAACTCAGCATAGATCTACATCTCATACCCCATACCAAAACAAAGTTAAAATGGATACATAATTGTCGGCATAAATGATTGACTTTCAATACAAACAAATAAGCAAATCAGAAGAGCAAGGGATAATTTACCTATCTGATCGTTAGAGAAGGAAGGAATTTATGACCAAAAAAGAACTATGAAAGGCAAAATGGACAACTTTAAATACATTAAACTAAAAAGGTTTTTTCTGCATAAATAAAACCAAACAGAAATAAAATTAAAAGGGAAGTTCAAAAAGCTGGGAAAAATCATTACAGTAAATATTTCTGATAAAGTCTTCATTTCCAAAATATTTAAAGAACTGCATGAAATTTATAAGAATATAAGGTATTCCTCAATTGATAAACTGTCAAAGGATATGAATGGACAATTTGCAGATGATGAAATTAAAGTCACTTATAGTTATGTGAAAAAATGCTCTAAATCACTATTGATTAAAGAAATGCAGATTAAAACAACTCAGATACCACCTAACATCTCTCAGTTTGGATAAATGATAGGAAAAGCTAATGACAAATGTTGGAAGGTATGTTGAAATATTGGGACACCAATGCATTGTTGGTGGATTTGTGAAATGCTCCAAACATTCTGGAGAGCAGTCTAGAACTATGCTCAAATGGTTATAAACTGTGCATACTCTTCCCTGAAACAGTGCCATTACTGGGTCTGTATCTCAAGGAAATCATAAAGGAAGGAAATGGACCCATATTTTATAACAATTCTTTTTATGTAGCAAAGAATTGGAAAATGAATAGATAGTGATAACTGGATAATGGCTGAAAAAGTTGTGATATATGAAGTTAATGGAATATCATTGTTCTGTTAAAAAAAAAAAAAAAGGATGAGCAAGTTGATTTTAGAAAGGTCTGGAAAGATTTACATGAACTAATGCTAAAAGGAACAAATAGAACCAGAAATACATTGTACACAGTAACAGCAAGAATATACTATGAACAAATATGAAAGGCTTAATTCTTCTCAGTGGTCCAGTGATTCAAAGCAATCCCTGTTGATTTTAGAAAGAACATGCCATCTACATCCAGAAAAAAGAACTAAGGCGATTGAATATAAATCAATGAACATGTCATGTTCATTTCTTTATTTTCCACTTTTTTTAATCTCTTCCATAGTTTTTCCTTTTTGCTCTGATTTTTTCTCTCCCAATATGATTCATAAAGCAATGTGTTTTAAAATAAACAAATAAATAACTTATTTTAAAAAAGAAAAGATAACCATGAACTAAAACATAATAAGGGTAAAGTGCTTACATTCTTACATGGGAAGATGATACTTGCAATTCATAGGACTTTTTTCATTATTAGGACTATTATAAGGAATATCCATAGAGAGAAATACAGATGTGGGTTGAATATGAAGGGTTGATATCTAAAAAATAAAATAAAATTAAGCAGCGAGAGAAGAATATACTAGGAGAAGTGGAGAGGATAAGATAGAATTAAATAAATTATCTGACATAAAAAGGGCATGAAAGACATGTGGAAAGAAAGATTGGGGATTGGAGAGGTGGAATGAACACTTGAACTTCATTCTCAAGGGAATTGACTCAAAGAAAGACTAACATATACATTTAATTGGGTATTGTATCCCACAGTAAAATAGAAGAATAAAAGGATAATAGAATAGTTCAAGGGGCTTAGCAAAAGAAGAATTCAGAAGCAAACCACTTTTAAGGAAAGATGGAATAAAAGAAGAAAGAATAGAATAAATGGGAAGGGGATGGAAGATGGAAGGAAATAGTTATAAATTATGAATGTGGAAAAATGAAGCAAATTTCTAGCCTCATCTCTCAAATATACAGAGAAATGAGTTTTATATATATATATATATATATATGTATGTATGTATACACAAACACACACACACACATATATGAAAACAAGTCATTCCCCAATTGGTAAATTATTAAAATATATTTTAAATTTATTTAAAAACAAATACTTCAGCTAAAGTAATCAAAGATATCTATAACCACATAAAAATGCTCAAATCATTATTGATTGAAGAAGTGCAAATTAAAATAGTTTTGAAGTACTATCTCTTATTTATTATTTTGGCTAATAGGAATGAAAAGTAAAATGACGAGTGTTGGAGGGAATGAGGGGAAATTGAGATACTATAGCATTGTTGGTGGAGCCGTGAACTGATTCAACAATTGTCTCGAGAAATTTGAAACCATGCCCAAAAGGCTATAAAAAAATGCAGATCCTTTGATTTAGCAAAACCAATATTAGATATATCTCCCAAAAGAGGTAATAAAAAAGGAAAAAAAAAAAAACTACATGTACAAAATATTTATTGCAAACCTTTTCTGGTGGCAAGGAATTGGAAATTGAGAGGATGCTCTCAATTGGGGAGTGCTTAAACAAGTTTTGTTATATGACTGTGATGATATATTATTTGCTATAAGAAATGATGTTAGATGCTCTCAGAAATACCTGTAAAGACTTAATATTAAACAAAGGGGGCCAAGTGTTCTCCTAAAGCTCTTCTTTGGAGCCACTGGAATTGACTCTAATTTGTTTATTACACTCTCAGAACTTTATCAATTGTACTATTTCTTGCTATCTACATCTCTGTAATCATGATATATGTTGTTTGGTTTAGCTTACCCTTCTTTGCATTACTTCATATAAATGTTTCTATGATTCTCTGTAGCCATAAGGTTCATTTCTTACGATAATATTTATTACATTCATATCTTGTTTAATTATTTCTAATTGATGTCCATCTGCTTTGTTTAGGATCTTTGATAAAATGGTACAGAAAATAGAGTTCTGTTCCATAAGTTAAGAATATCTAAGTTCAAATGGGGTCTAAAGTATTTATTATATCTGTGACCCTGAGTGAATCACTCATTTGATTAAATTTCCTCATCTGTAACAGAAACTGCTTTAAAACTTGTTTTAAAAGTCAAATGAAATAACAAGTATAAAACACTTAACACAATAGCTGGCACAAAGTAAATAGTTTATTAGCATTACTATCAAAATTGTGTATATAAATATTTTATGGAAATAGGTTTTTTATTTTGATTTTTGACTATATATATATATATGTGTGTGTATATATATATATATATATGTATATATATATATATGCCTAATAGAAAACTCTTTGAATCAAAAGGTGTTCATCATTGTCATAAGTATCATCATCATCATCATCATCATCATCATCATCATCATGATCATCATCATTTCTCTCAATTCACAAAATGGCCACTCTACGAAAGAAGTTAATATCGCAATAGAAAGACAATTGTGTAATCTTTTGTGTGAATTCAGTTAGCAAGGAAATTGACTTAGGACTAATTGATTCACCCAGGTGCCAGAACTTCCAGGGAGGGTAGCTAAGGGTGGGGGAAAGGGGTGAGGAGTAAGACAGATTTATATCCTGGATGGAAGTTACAAAGATGTGTGGATAGGAGGATATACTGTAATTTTGTTTTAATGTCTTCAGTAGAATGGTGCCATTTAGTTCAGCTTTTAATGTGGCCTTAAATTGCTATTTTATTACCCTTGTTGACATTTTGGAGGCATGAAATTAAGAAATCACATTAAAGACAAAAACAAAAATAGCAAAATCCCTCAGCCTAGTTAAACAATGCAAGCCTTAGCCCCACATTTGAGTAATGTTCTTACCTTAAAACACTGAACATGAATATATTTGAAGTTTTTGTTTTCCTGACCAATGAATTACTTTTTATGAATAATAGCATACTCTTTCACATTCCCAGCCTCTTGGGTTTGTGTTGACCTTGAATCAATGCTTTGTAGTTGTTGTGTGTGAAAGAAAGAAGATATTTTTATTGTATTTCCACACCCTTCTAAGGAAACAAGATTCCTCTTGACTCGACTTTGTGCAATCATTCTGCCTTAGAACCAACACATGTCAATATGCTGGCTGCTCTAACCAGCAGTTTTCTGATTCTATATTAAGACAGTGTTAGTTTTGTCCCTGATCAAAGTCATCCTGGAGTGACATATGAAAAAAAAAATCCCTTAACTCATCATAGTTTGTATTTTCAGTTTCAATGATACAACTAAATTGGTTACAAAACAGCAATGGAGATGAGAAGGTATTTTGCCATAAATGTGTTTATTCTTTTTTAAACTTATTTTTAAAATCCCAAACTAGTTCTTTTTTAATGTATAAAAATGAAAGAAAACACTCATCCCTAAATTTATTTTCCAGGAGGCAGCATGAAAAAATCCAAAAAATGCAATCTAAATAGATTTGGTTTCTGAGAATAACAAATTTGTTTTTTTATCAAATATTCAAGCCCAATAAACATCAAGTGGATGAGTCCCAATATCAGGAAAGAAAATTCCAACAACAGTCTCTGGGGATAAAACCTATTTTGAGACTGAGTTTTCAAAAGCAAGAATGGAAGATGAAGGGCTTTTTACTTCCCCAAAGTTAGGAAAAAATTAAGTATGGAAATCTGCTTCTAGTACCTTTTTTTTGCTAACAGAGAAAGCAAACATAGAAGGAGTTTAAGGCACGAAGGAGCAAAACTAGAACCCAAAATTTCATTCTTATTTTGTTCCTGCAAGTTGTTTCCTTGAGTTTTTTTTTTTTTTTCTTGATTTTAGGGTGGCAGTTTAGGTTTTTTGTTTTTATAAACAGAAGCCAAATATTTGGATAATAATTCAATCCATGACTTCATTGCTTTAGGAAACCTGCAGGAAAAGAATCTCTTTCTATCAATTCCTCCTCTGCAATTTACAATCTTAAAGAGATACCTAGAGAACCTACAGATTAAGTGATTTACCAGGATCACACAGCTAGTATGTGTCAATGGTGGGACTTGAACCCAGATTTTCCTGACTTTGAGGTTGGTGATCTATTCACTATTCTATGCTGTACTTCCCCCCTTTTTAAAATTGAATAGAGTAGTGCATTTATTTTCTTCAAATCTTCCCTATCTTAACTATCCTCCTTTTCAGGGATAAATTGAATAAAATGAGTTGTCCTACTAAGATTAAAATATTGTTTATAGCATATCAGATAAGGAGACAATCTATACAAAGTCAATATGTAGTGACCAAAGCTTAGCAGGTCAAAAAAACTAGAGAAGCCAACTTTCCATATACAAAATTAGAAAATTTTGGCAATGAATAAATGCATCAGAAATTACCTATAGGTCACTATAGAATGAATAAGCAAGAATAGAGTGTGAAATTGATAAGGTAATTTGCATTGAAATTAGAATACATTCTCTTCATTTTGCTGCAGTGCAGACTGTCTTTGGATCGAACCAGAACTAGCAATTCTTACAAACAAAACAAGAACCAAAAAAAAAAAAAAAAAAAAAAAAAAAACTCTGTTTCATACAATGAGAAAAAATTAGTGCTAGGGAGATGGGAAGAAACCCTGGCCTCAGGAAAAAAAAGGCACCACAGTGGGAAGAAACCCTGTAATAAAACAAGAATGCTGCTGTGTGAATTCACCATGAGAAGAAGATAGGATTGGCAGGAGAAAAGCTAACTTATTATACTCATTAGTTAAGTGAAAAATTCTGAAGGGGTGAAATAATAGCTAATTTTTATATAGCACTATGTGCAAAGCACTGTACGAAAAGATTCACAAATAGTTAATTCTTACAAGAGCACTGGGTGGGGAGATATTATTAACATCATATTATAAAAAAGGAAACGGAGGCAAGGAGAGTTCAAGTGACTTGCCCAGTATCACATAAGTGTCAAAGCCAAACTTGAACGTCTTGACTCAAGAAGCAGTGTTCAATCCACCACGTTATCTAGCTATCCTACAAGAATTTTTATCTCCATCTCAACTAAAATGCTTTACCTAATGTATATCCCCCGGTTGACTTCTAAAATGGCTAATACTTATGTAAGATTTTTAGGCAGCCAAAGTAAGGTGTGTGTGTGTGTGTGTGTGTGTGAATACATACATACACACATATACCCACAGGTGTGTATTCTAATTTGTTCATCTCTACAACTTGTAAAGTAAGTGTTTTATTACTCCCATTTAGAGATGAATCTGAGGCTGAAAAATGTTAAGTAGCTTCTCCAGGGCCACATTGCTAATAACTTTCTGAGGCAGCATTTGAACTCAAGTCTTTCTGACTCCAGCATCAGTACTTTCTCCATCACACCACTTAAATCTTTCTTTAGTGTAATAACTCTTTACCTCAAATCCAAAGACCACAATCAAAGACTCTAAATGAAGTCCCGGAGAACTTTCACATATTATAGTAAATTCCTTTTAGGTGATCTGCTTCTAGTTTCTTACCTTTCGAATGCATCCTTGCTATTACAACCAAAATATTCTTCCTAAATTGTTATTCTGATCATACTTTCTTGCTCAAAAAAATTACTTCTAAATGATATACAATCTAGTTCACCTGACATTCAAATTGATAAATACTACAGCTTTAACATACATTTCATTCTTATGACATATTTACTCTGTCCTTTATATAAACTCCATGTTGCTGCCACTGCAAACTATTTCATTTTTTCCAATTTTAATGTAACAAGGAACTGGAAAATAAGCCCATTCCTTAAGAGTACTTAACTGGAATCTTATGAATGAATCTAATCAACAGTATTTTAAATTGAAAAAAGTAGTAGAGGTTGAAAATCATTATAAATTTCTATATCAAGTAAGACACCATAAAAACTATAATATAGAAAGACCTGAGATCTGATGAAGGCTCAGTCCAAGAAAGTAGACAACACCAAAAAAATAAATAAATAAATAAAAATAAAAACATACTAAAAAGAATGAAAACAACTTCAGGTGTCTATCTACAGACTCAAAGAGTATTATTTTTTAATTTACAAAAGACTTTTTATTTTATTCTAATTCTTTAAATAATTGTTTTGCCCACA
Source organism: Antechinus flavipes (assembly GCF_016432865.1). NCBI lineage: Eukaryota > Metazoa > Chordata > Mammalia > Dasyuromorphia > Dasyuridae > Antechinus > Antechinus flavipes. The sequence goes on along the minus strand of NC_067399.1, from coordinate 302,450,091 downwards.
TAACATAAGAGAACAGAAGAACTACTTAGTAGACTCAGGACAATAGCGTCCCACGATTGGGGTGCATATTGGTATAGGTCTAAATTGCTTGGCCCAATCAACTATTCTGCTCATAAATCCATAATACAGCATTCATCAAAATTATTTACAAGCAATTTTTGAACATCTTTGATATGAGTACTACTAAAAAGCTAAAACTAGAGGTCCATGAAAATCATCAGATTTGGGGGGGGGGTTAGGTGTTTTGACTGGAATGTAGTTTTTTTTTTTTTATGTGTGTATATCTGTGTATATGTATTTTACTTTTCCTTTATTTTCAAATGCAACTCACATCTCTATCCTCAGATAGCTATCCTTCATAGGAAAGGAAAAAAAAAAGAATAGCATGTAAAAGGTACAGGAAAAGTAAGCAACAAACATCAGTCATGATACACAGATACACATCAGTCATGATATGCAGTACCTGTTGCCTTCCCATCTTTTTTTTTAATAACTTTTTATTGACAGAACCCATACCAGGGTAATTTTTTACAACATTATCCCTTGCACTCACTTCTGTTCCGATTTTTCCCCTCCCCCAGATGGCAAGCAGTCCTATACATGTTAAATAGGTTATAGTATATCCTAGATACAATATATGTGTGCAGAACCAAACAGTTCTCTTGTTGCACAGTGAGAATTGGATTCAGAAGGTATAAATAACCCAGGAAGAAAAACAAAAATGCAAGCAGTTTACATTCATTTCCCAATGTTCTTTCTTTGGGTGTAGCTGCTTCTGCCCATCCTTGATCAATTGAAACTGAGTTAGATCTTCTCTTTGTCAAAGAAATCCACTTCTATCAGAATACATCCTCATACAGTATCGTTGTTGAGGTATATAATGATCTCCTGGTTCTGCTCATTTCACTTAGCATCAGTTCATGTAAGTCTCACCAGTCTTCTCTGTATTCATCCTGCTGGTCTTTTCTTACAGAACAATAATATGGAATGTAGTTTTGAAAAGATATGACATTTGAAAAATAAGAGAGTAGAAACATAACAAGGAGAATTGTTTACTAAGGATAAAGTATATTTATATGAATAATACTATAATAACAAGGTATAATGTGATAAAATAAAGGAACTGAAAAGTGGTAGCATTGTGGGAAGCATTTAGATGAAGATCTATGGTTAAATAAAGTAAAATGACACTGTCTTGGGAGTGAAACACAGAAATTTTAAAAAGTAGAATGAAACAGATGAGGAGCATGTGAAATAGATTACAAATATGGAAAGTAAATACATAGTATTGCTGGGGGACTTCAATTAGTCAGAATCTGCAAAAAAAAAAAAAATCTATGCACAAACCAGAAGCTGACAAATCCTTGGATTCTTTACAACTATATTCCTTTGTTATTCTTGAACTGATTCTTACAAGAAGAACAAACTATCTGCTGAGGTAAAAATGATGGAATAGATGAAGGGAAGTGACCATCCCATCTTGTAATGATTGAAAGGAGGAAAGGTTGCCATAGATTGATGTGCACTTAGAAAAGAACTGAAAAGTTTCAAAGATAGAATGATGGTAATCCAACACCTAGAATAATGTAGGAGAAATCAACTAGAATGATTTGGGAGGTCTTCAAGATATAAAGTGATATAAAAGGAAATAATTCTTTCTCTTGAGGAAGAATAGATGGACTTATCTAAAGAGACTAGCATGGATAAGTAGTACTAAATTTTTTTAAATTACAAACTTCATAAGCATTTATAAACTTAATATACATAAATCAATATATTAACTAGTTATATTGAATTCTTCCTACTTTTAAGCTTTTATAATGGATAATCAAGTGAAAAGAATTATAATGACAATACTTTTTGCTCTTTGGCTCCTAGCCAAGCCCCATTCCCATATTTTAAGGCTTTTTTGTTTCCTTTCCCCTTCCCTTGAAAAAAATGTTTTCCCCTTTTTTGTTTAAACTTTAATATAATTTTAGTCATTTATAAAATATCTGGTTCTAATGATTTAATATTTGTCTTGTAGTATAGACTTTGTAATATTCCAAGGTTTTCCTCATATTTCTTATTTTTAAGGCAATAATGTTCCATGATGTTGGTTGGTTGTTGCCCTTCATTTTCAAAGAGGACCAAAATGACATCACTATTTAAAAGTCAAATTACACTGTACCTGATTGTGTTTAATCAGATCAACAAGAGCTCATAAAGCTCTGTCACAGATCAACTGCAAATAGTCCATATGAACATTTGGAGTGAACTTTCTGATTATGTGAATCTCATGTTTCTTCTGTTTTGTCCATAAAACATAATTTGTTTTTTCACATGAAGGCATGCCGTGCTGGGCAGTACTGTGCCAGTGTATCCCAGGTCTTACAATTGATTTTAAAGTTATTAAGAGAGACATTGAGTTATTATATAGCTTTTTCTGACCATAATATGACTTCTTGCCCTGTGTGAATTCTCCATAAAATAGTTTTTTGGTCAAGGGTACATTTGGAATTTCCTGTTTTAAGATCTCTTTGCTTTATGGAAGAAGTTGTCAGATCTTACATGATCTTACATGACCCTGACAGTGGTATCTTTGCTGAATTATTTCTTTCTGAATATTTGCAGTTGTTTCTCTTTGACTATAGAGCTCTGAATTTGTGCCATTTACTACAAATTTTGCTTTTCAGATTTATTTTTCAAGATAAATTCTAATATAATTTTGCTTTCTTTTCAAATATCTTTACACAATATTTATTTGCAATTTCTTGAAATAAAATGTTCAAGCTTTCTTGTCATGGTTTTCATGATATTCCAATGATTTGTAAATTATTTCAGCTTGAGATGTTTCAATCAAAAATATTTTTTCAGTTTATTTTCATTGTGTGTGTGTGTGTGTGTGTGTGAGAGAGAGAGAGAGAGAGAGAGAGAGAGAGATAGAGAGACAGACAGACAGACAGTTTTCTTAGTTCTACTTACTCTATATCAGTTCATATAAATTTCCTATTGTCTGAATTTATTCAGATATACACATACATATAAGTGTGTGTGTGTGTGTGTGTGTGTGTGTGTTCCTTAGGGATATTGCATTCCTGTATTGTGTTTTATTTACTTATTGCCAGATCAATGGTTCCAGTAAGGAATTGTTCTATAATGACAATTGACATCTTCTCTTTAACTTTTGTTTTTGGAGCTTTATCTTTGATAATAAGAAGTTAAGTGATTTACTCAAGGAATTGCAGCCAGTATATATCAAAGAAGTGAATTAAGTCCAAGTTATCTTGACTGTGAGAGCCTCTATTATCATGCTATTTCTCCCACAAGGCCAGTAAGGGCAGCCAAAAATGTTTTAGAAGTATAAGAAATCACCAAGACATTTCAACTACTATATTCTATATAGTAAAAGCAAGCCTTGGTAAAGACATGAATGACAACAAAACTACATAAAGAATTAAGACATTGAATTCATGAAAGAAAACTGTTGAATGATTGGGAAGGTTTTATATAAGACAACAATTTTGAGAATTTCTAGAAGTATATCTGAGAAGTGGCAATAATATACTTGAAAAATAAACTTGGATTGGGGTTCAGATCAAGGGGAAAGGGATGAACAGATATAAAGACAAATTTTTATTGGAAAATAAAATAGTCTAGAAGGGTTTTGAGGCATTGGAACATGTGTGCAAAAGATATCTGTAAGGTGTTTTTACATCAGTGTGGAATTCCCCCAAAATTTTTGTATGGGTTAAGGTTTGATCTAAATTGAATCAGTGCCTTAGATACTTATTGAAAACAAGCAGATTAGTTCCAAGCTTTAATATCCTCCCTAAAACAATTGGAATGGACAAAAAGTAAAATTAAATTTTTTTAAAAAGCTGTCATTTGCAACTCTGCTTAGTCTAGAACAAACTTTCTGAGGGATTTCCAATAGTTGAGGTATTTTTTATTTCTTACTTATTTGATCCAAAGTATCATTCCTCATAGTACCATTACCGTATAAAAATGCAACTTATGATAATATCCTTTGCATCATCATATTGCATTGCTTTCAAATTTCAAGCTAGTTTATAGTCCTACAATATATTATCTATGCCTTCCATTCATGGAAGGAATTTCCTAATCTTGATGAAAGGTTTCAGAAGCAGGTCGGTTCATTAGAACACAACTGATCACTGTTTTAGGACTGCTGATCATCTTCAGAATTTGTGAAGCAGTCTCAAAACAAATAGAGTCCTAACTATTCATTGTCCTGAGTTGGCATTAGCTTATTTTGTTATTAACCATATCTGCTACCACCCAGAGCATGGAAAAACGGGATTTATGATTACTGTTATTATTGTTGCTGTTACTATTATCATTCTCAATACACCTTAGATTACAATTTTCATTTAGAAATATGTCTTTACCAGCAATACTTTTTAAAACTTGTGTATGTCTGTTGCATGATTATATTTGTAAAGTACACATTGTTCCAGAAGTTTGCAATGTAGTAAAACTGATAGTCACATTTCTAGAAGTTGAAGAAGTTTTATTGAAGTTCCTTCATTTTGTAGCCTCCACAAAGAATATGCTAGTTTTCTATTATGACAGTATATAAAAGAATAAATGACAGTAATCATCTTATGTAATTTTAGGCAGCAAAAGAGACAAAATTTCAATTCTATGAAACAAACATTGATAATCATTAAATCCAAATGAGACAGTTTCTAAGTATTCAGGAAATTAAATTAACTGCCTTCAAGAACTTTGCAATCTCAAGGAGAAAGGGTTAGGAAAATGAAGAAATGGCATATAAACAGATAGGAATATAGAATTCTGGTCTTGGGCATAAAGGATGTGGTTGTAAGTCTCAGTTGTGTGTCCTCAGATATTTATTTATTTAATTTCTTTGAATATCAATTTCCTCTTCTCAAAAGGAAAAAAAAAGAAATTTCCTTTTTCCTTTATCACTTTCTTTATCACTGGTCTTTAGTAAAGATCAAATATCTGAAAAATAAATAATATATGTAAAGTGTTTTGTAAACCTTAAAGTTAAATAACTTTTGTATTATAATAATTATAATTATAAAACTCGGTAATTATTGCCAAGACACAGAAAAAGAGATGTTTTTCATATTTTCTGTCTTGACCCAGGAAATTATTAGCAAACATTCAAATGCACAAATATCAATGGCTGACTCCCTTAGTTATGCCAATAAAACAAACAGCTAGAGAAATAACATCAGTGTTCAGTAAGAACTTAGTGACCTTGAACAACCTTACTTAAATGATGTCTTGAGATCCTTGCCAGTCTGCAATTTTATAATGCTCCATACTTGACAAATATGACATGTAATAAACTGAAATAGGACAGCAATGTGAACTTGTGTCAATTTTGCTCCTTTAAAGACATTTTTTTCACAGTACTATGTCCTTTACTGAGGCACTTATGCTTTCTTCTGTTGCAAAAGTCAAGTGGTCTGATATTAGTCCTCAAGTTTGGAAAGAAACAAGTGAGAGATGCATAATGTGTTCTTCAAGACTTTTTCACTGTAGTAAGTTACATTCCAAACTGGAAATTTAGATTTAAACTAGAAAGCTCAGCGTATTGGGTATAAAAACATGATATTTTCCATGTAAAGTTGTTTAAAGTTATTTGTGTATGTATATGTATGTTTGTGTATGTTTATGTATATATACACAAATACAGAGATTGTTTATATATGTGTGAATGTTTGTGTATATACACATTCACATATACACATATACACACATGTATAGGTATACTACTATTCTTAATGGCTTTTTTGCTTTCTTTTCATAGACTATATATATATATATATATATATATATATATATTCATTGCTAAATATATAATTAGGCTACTATTCTTAATCATAATTTGCTTTCCTATATAGGTAACAATTTATATATGTGTGCATACATATACTTACACACATATCTATAATACATACATATATATGTATCTATCTATAAATAAATGAACTACATGAAAAAGAAAGTATGAGTAGATACCTCTTTATCTGAACTCCTCCAATTGTACCTCAGATTAACACCAGATCAAGCCTCTGACCTGGTTTTGGAGTGACAATTCACAAATATTTGGAATGTAATAAATTTCTAGTCGAAGATATTTTGGAAGAATTTCGGGAAAGGTGTGTCTTGATTGAGCATGGGGTGAAGGGAGGTAGGAAAGTGAGAGAAGAAAATGGCCTAACCCAAGCATAGCACAGAGTGGCCTCTGTCCTGGTTCAGAAGGCAATAAACCAGAAGACTAGCTGTGAGACACCAACACAACTACAAAAGACAAACAGTAGGCCTCTGAACCCAGAAAACGAGGGGACTTGGCCATGTTCACCCAGTACAGAAAGGAAGTCAGCAGCACCGGTCCAAGACAGCAAAAAGCCAGTGTCACCTATAGTGGAAGCTTGGGACAATCTCCCCTTTGCCCTAAAATCATAATTCAACCTTAAAAAATGAGCAAAAAAAGCAAAAAAGAACTCTGACCAAAGATAACTTATAGAAAAAGAAAAGAACAGACCTCAAACTCTGAGTACACCAAAGGCAAATCATCCCGAGATGAAGCCCTAAAGGGTTATGTGAGTTGATTCCCTTCTAACAAGGCTCTCTTGGAAGAATTTTAAAAAGGATCTTAAAAAAAGAATTGGAAGATAAATGAGAAAAGGAAATGAGAGTGTTGCAGGAGATTTTGGAAAAGAAAACACAAAAATTATCTGAAGAAAACTCCTTACAATATGAATTTTGCACAATGGAAAAAGCACATAACTCCTTACAAAATAAATTTGAAGAAATGGTAAAAGAAAACAACTCCTTGAAAAACAGAATTTATGAAATGGAAAAAAAAATCATTGAACAAAACAACTCACTTAAAATTCTATTAGCCAAATGGCAAAGTAGATAAAAAAGCTAACTGAAGAAAATAACTCACTAAAAACTAGAATTGAATAAATGGAAGTGAATGACTCAATGAGAGATCAAAAATCAGTGAAAAAATTTTAAAAAATTAAAAAAAATTAAAGAAAAGATAAAACAATTCATGGAAAAACAACTGACCTAGAAAATAGACCTAAGAGAGACAATCTAAGAATTATGGGACTTTCTGAAAACCATAATGAAAAAAAAAAAAAAAAAAGAATCAAGACATCTTTTTCAAGAAATCCTCAAGGGAAACTGCCCTGATGTTCTAGAACCAAAAGATAAAATAGCCAGTGAAAGAATTCACAGATTACCTCTAGGAAGAGACCCCAAAATGAAAACTCCAAAGAATACCATAGCTAAAATTTCAGAATTATCATATCAAGGAAAAATATTACAAACAGCCAGAAAGAAACAATTCAAATATTGGAGAGATATAATCATAATTATCCAGGATCTAGCAGCTTCTACTGTAAAGGAATGCAGAGACTGGATCTGATATTCCAAAAGGCAAATGAACTTATTGAAGCTAAGAATCAACTATACAGCAAAATTAAACATCTTTCAGTGAAAAAGATGAATATTCAATGAAACAAGTGAATTTCATGTGTTTCTGCTAAATAGACCAGAGCAAAGAAGAGAATTTGACCATCAAATACAGAATTCAAGAAAAGCATAAAAAGGTAAAAAGGAAAGAAAAAAAATAACTTTCTTTTAAAAGTTAAAAAGCATACATCCCTATATGGGAAGATAATATGTTTAACTCGTAAGAATTGTATCACTGTTATGAGTATACTTAGAGGGTACAAATATAATTTAATTTTATTGTGATAATAAAAAAGAAACTTGAGGTGGTAAAGGGATTGATTGTACTGGAAGAAGAGGAAAATGGAAGTAAAATGGGGTAGGGTCTATTTCATAAAGAGGCAAAAAAAGACATTACAATTGAAGGAAAAAAGGAAAGGGAATGAACATTGTGTGAATCTTACTCTCATCAGAATTTTGTCAAAGAGAGAATATCAGAAATATTTAGCTTCACAGAAAAACTTGTTTCACTCTATAGGTAAGTAAGAGGGGAAAAGGGAAAGGAAAAGGGGAGACTAATGGAAGGGAGAACATAAATAGAAGGCTAAAGGTATAAGAAAGGGGAAGGGAATGTAAGAGGGGAGGACTGTTTGAGGGAGGGGGTGGTCAGAAGCAAAATACTGGATAGGAGAGAAAGGGAGAAAGTAAAAAGAAAAGTTTGATTTGGAGACAATAAAATTGTGGAAAATACAGCATCAGTAATTTTAACTGGAAGAGGATTGCAGACTCGATTAAAAGCCAGAATCCTGCAATATATTGTTTATACAAAACACATTTAAAGCAAAGTGATTGATACATACAGAGTAAAGGTAAAAGGCTGGAGCAGAATCTATTATACTTTAGTTGAAATTAAAACCAAACAAACAAACAACAACAACAAAAACAGGGGTAGCAATCCTGATCTCAGAATAAGCAAAAGCAAAAGTAGATCTAATTAAAAGAAATAAGGAAGGAAATTACATTGTGATAAAGGGTACTATAGACTAAGTAATATCAATACTGAACATATATGCACCAAGTAGAATAGCATCCAAATTCCTTGAGAAGTTAAGAAAGTGGCAAAAAAAGAATTAGACAACAAAACTATACTAGTGGATCTCAGCCTTACTTTCTCAGAAATAGATAAATCAAACCACAAAGTAAATAAGAAACAAGTTAAGGACATAAACAGCATTTTAGAAAATTCAGGTAGTGCAAAACTATGCAAAACACTGAAAATATAAAGAAAGACAAAAAACCAATCCTTACTCTAGAGGGAATCACAGTCTAATGAGGAAAACATCATATAAACAATTATGTACACAAAATCTGTAAAAAGGATAAATTAAATTTTATTAACAGAAGAAAACCCTGGAAATAATATGTATAGAAAAAAAATTCCTAGGAAATTTAAAACTGCTTATTCATTTTTTAAAAAATTAAATAATGTATATGTATATGTGTGAGCAGCTTGGAATCATTGAAAGTACCTAATAATTTCCTAAATTCAGTCCAATCCTTTTTTTTTATTCTTATTCAGCTCTGGATGCTGCTAATCCTGCTAATAAACAATAATTGTACAAGTTGCATATGTATATATGAACTGATTCATTTGGGCTGATTCAGGGTAACCATTTTTTCATGTTTAAGTATATGTCTTATTCACTTTGATTTTTTGATACAAATGATTAAATCCAAGGTCTTTTGAATAATTATATATTTCACAGTAGAGATTTTATAGAGATACATGGGTTGTGAAAATTGCACAAATTTCAGATTTTACTTTCCACATCTCTTTATCCATATCTATAAATAAGTTCAAAGAATGTCTTTTTTTAAATCAAGCATCATTTCCTAAAGTATGACCCATTATTCTATGTCTTTAGAGATACAACAGTTCAAATTGCATGTTCTGAAAAATGAACACTACATATAGAAAAAAGTCTAATGTGAGTACTAAACCCAACACCGATTTCATAAAGGCATGTCAATTCACAACACACTTAGACTTTATCTATTCATTAAAAAACAAGATTGACAATTGATGGGCAACAGTTATCAGAGAAACAGTATGATGGGAAAGGTTAATAAGATTGTGCAGATACCTAATACAATAACTCTAGTATTGATTTGAAAGTTTTTGTTTTTATTAACAACTTAATTAGTAAATACTAATTAATTAATTAATAATTAATAAACTAATGTTTGATAAATTCAAAAACTACAGTTTCTGGGATTAAAATTCACTATTTGACAAAAATTGATGGAATAGCTGAAAAATGATTTGTCAGAAATTAGACATTGACCAATGTCTAACATCCTATATCAAGATAAGGTTGAAATGGATTTATGCTTTAGACATAAAGAGTGATACCATAAGCAAATTAGGAGAATAGGGGATAGTTTGTCTCTCAGATTTGTGGAGAAGGGAGGAATTTATGATCAAAGAAGAACTAGAGAATATTATGAAATACAAAATGGATAATTTGATTACATTAAATTTAAAAATGGTTTGGCACAAACAAAACCAATGCAGCAAAAATTAGAAGGGAAGCAGAAAACTGGGGGGGGATTGTAGCCAATTTCGAATAAAGTCCTATATTCTAAAATATATTGAGAACTGACTCAAATTTGGAAGAATACAAGTCATTCTCCAGTTGATAAATGCTTAAAGGATATGACCAGACAATTTTCAGATGAAGAAATTAAAACCATTTCTAGTTATATGAAAAAATGCTCTAAATCACTATTGATCAGAGAAATTCAAATTAAGACAACTTTGAGGTACCACTTCACACCTCTCAGATTAGCTAAAATGACAATAAAAGATAATGATGAATGTTGGAGGGGATGGGAAAATTGGGACACTGATACATTGTTGGTGGTGTTGTGAATTGATCCAACCATTCTGTAGAGCAATTTGGAACTATGCTCAACGGGTTATCAAACTGTGCATACCCTTTGATCCACTAGTGGCATTGCTGGGTCTGTATCTCAAAGAAACAATAAAAAAGGGGAAAAGACCCACATGTGCAAAAATGTTTGTGGCAGGCTTTTTTGTATTGGCAAGGAACTGGAAACTGAGTGGATGCCTATGAGTTGGAGAATGGCTGAATAAGTTATGATATATGAATGTGATGGAATATTATTGTTCTGTAAGAAACGATCAGGAGGATGATTTCAGAGAGTTCTGGAAAGACTTACGTGAACTGATACTAAGTGAAATGAGCAGAACCAGGAGAACACTGTACATGGCAATAACAATATTATTCAAGGATCAATTCTGATGGGCATGGCTCTTTTCAACAATGAGATAACTCAAACCAGCCCCAATGATCTTGTGATGAAGAGAACAATCTACACCTAGAGAGAGGAATATGGGAACTGAGTGTGGATCACAACATAACATTTTCACTCTTCTTGTTATTTGCCTGTTTTTGTTTTTGTTGTTGTTGTTGTTGTTATTTTTCTCATTTATCTGATTTTTGTTATGCAGCATAATGTTTGTGGAAATATATGTAAAAATATACATATCTTATATTGGATTACTTGCTATCTAAGGAAGTAGGTGGGATAAAGGGAGATTAAAAACATTTGGAATACAAAGATTTGTAAGAGTATTGAAAACTATCTTTGAATATTTTGAATATAAAAAGCTACTATTAAAAACAAACAAACAAATAACAATAAGAAAAAAAAATTCTCTTTTACATCCTGCTTGGAGAATTCAGCATATATACAGACAATAATAATAATAATATTTTGAAGTAATTTGAAAAGATGATACTCCAAATAGAAATATTTTAAAAGCTTCAGAGAAGTAACATTTGTGAGTAGAGAATTCAGATAAAGATTTTGAAAGGAAGATTTCAGAAGTAAACATATTATTGTCATAGGGGCATCACTTATAAGATTTTACAGAAATGAAAGATAAAATCATTGAGCTCCAAAAACAGTTCAGCTTTCCTATTTTGCTAGAACATAGGATGGTGAAAGGGAGTAATTGATGAAAGACTGAAATATATACTTAAGTATAACAAATATAGATTGAAATAGTATTTGTCAAGAGTTTAGCTCTTGCTCATAGTAAGTACTGTATAAATGTTAGGTAGTAGTAGAAACTAATCATCTTCAACAGCATTGTCATCATTGTCATAGTTATAGTAGTTACAGTGTATGTTGGAGTCCCATTCTGAAATAACTACTAGAAAAGGTATTTGCTTTATTTGGTAGTATTTGAGGAACATGGCAAAGTTATTTTTAATATGGTACATTCCTTACTATCTTGTAAATAAGAACAGCCATAAAATATGCTTCCTTCCGTGTTCAATCATATATATATTTCAAAACCATTGACAAACTAGAGAAAAGTAATCAATTTGGTGAGAGGACTAGAGACAGTGACATAGGAATATTAATCAGTAGAATTAAAACTTATCAGCCTGTTAGGGAAAAAACAAACAAACAAACAAATAGTGACACAAATCCATGGTCCACTATTAATAAGTGTATGAAGAACTGCTAAGTGGAAGAGATGTTAGATATAATTTTCTCAGTTCTGAAGGGAAAAACTAGAAGGATATTTAGGAAGTCATGTAGGGGAAGATCTAGGCTATTTGTTAACCCCCCCCCAAAAAAAAATCTTAAAATAAGGTGTCTTCTAAAGTAGAAAAGTTTCCCCATCAATAGACATCTTTTAAGTGTTTGTTGTCAAATGGATTGTTTTCCAAATATAGACTTGTTTAGATTAACTCTTAAAGTATCTTTTAAATGTAAGACTCTATGATACCATGAAAGAGTTTCAGCATATGCATATATTTTCTTTCATAAGGCTGTAAAGTATTATAATTTTCAATTTTTATTAAAGATACTCTATAAATATGTGGATGAAATTCCTTTTAATATTCCTCATTGTTATTATGCATTGTAAAGCCCTTATCAAAAAATTTAAGTCTCACATATAAATCTTATTCTCAGAATTAAACTAAATTCTTATTTTAATAATAGCTAGAAGCAGACTATAAAGGAAAGAGAGGGAGAAAGATAGAGACACAAAGTTCTTCAGAAAGAGAAAAGTTCAGAGACAAAAAGAGGAAAAAGAGGGAGTCACAGACACAAATACAGAGAGACAGAGACAGAGACAGTGACAGAGAAAGAAAGAGAGAGAGACAGAGAAAAAGGGGCAGACACAAACACAGACACAGAGAGACAGAGAGATAGAGACAGAGACAGAGAGTTAAGTGCAGACATAGACACAGAGACAGAATTGATGGAATATAGCACTAAAATCCAAACAAATTTTATTTTATGAACATTTTATAGTTCAGTTTGCCTCTATCTCTTTTTACATTTACTAATGGTACATTTTTTATCCTGCTCCAGAATAATCTGTCATGTTCTGCTCTTTCAGACAGTTTACACATAACAACATCCTCACCACTTAGTGTGAAGCCCTGTCAATCCTACAAGGCATTCTCTGGCTGCTTCCAGTTTCCACAACATCCTGGAATAATCAATAGAAAACTGCCAGTTTCTTAATAAATCTGCAATTAAAATGCAATGAATTTTGAATGAGAAATGATTTCTTTTAAGTGTGACTGAGGGCTATACATTAACAGTGAAAAGGGAGAAGGATGCTAAGAAAAATTGCATGCAGGGGCTATACCTTTGACTTCTGGAAAACAGATGTCCTGTAGCATCAATGAAATTATAATCTGCAAATATAAATTATTTCTTATTTTCATACTCAAGGAGAAGTTTGAAAGTAGAAAATGCCTACTGATTTAAATAGGTTGCAAAATTGAAGAGACTTCAAGATAAATTTAGAAGCATAGTTTAAGCATTAAAAAACCTCTGGGAATATTTTGTGAAGAGATTAACAGTGCTGTCTATATCTTAGTCAAGGTCTTGTATGGATAGTTTAATTCACATGTTTCTATCTTACATTTTATAGCTATAAACTTCATGCTCTTGTTCAGTCATTCCAGTAGTATTTGACTCTTTGTTAGTTAGCCCATTTAGGGCTTTCTTGACAAGGACACCGGAATGACTTACCATTTCCTTCTCTCCCTCTTTTTACAGATGAGAAACTGAGAAAATTAGGTTTAAGTGACTTGCCCAGTGTCACACAGCTGCTAAGTCTCTGAGGCCAATTTTGAACTCAGGAAGATGAGTTCCAACTCCAGACCTGAATTTCTTATCCCCTGTAACTTGGCTGCCCCAAATTTCAAACTAGGGACCCTCTAATATTTTATTATTATTAACTTGCTATTCTTACTAAAGATCACAATAACAGCATAGCTTTTGACATGAAAGTACAACAAAATCTATTAAATCTAATAGCCACTTTTTTATAGATTAAGAATTTGAGGCCCATCGAAGTTCACACAGAAACAGATTCTTTATGTAAAGCCAGGACACCTTACTCCAAATCCAGCACACATTTCTTCAGATCGTGTTCCAGTTTTGTTTAACAAGGTGCTGACAAACATGGATGGAGGCAATATAGCAGGGTAAAAAAAAAAAAAAAAAAAAAAAAAAAAAAAAAAAAAAGTGCTGAATTCATACTCCAAGTACTTGATGTAAATCATATTTCCTCTAGCTAACCCATGTGAACTTTGGTAAGTAACTTAGTATCTCTGGGCCTCAGTTTCTTAATCATGAAAGGGGTTGAGATATATGGCCTCAAGGCCCCTTTTAACTCTAAATCCTCTGGTCTTTGATCATAAGATTCTATGTCTTATTTCTGTCTCCATAAAGAAGATCAGGAAAAATGCTTATAGTGGCAGATTTCTAGATCAAGTTTACAAGACCATGAATATGTCATTTCCTTGGTAGTCCCCACAAAATGATTTACAAATGTAGGTGAGCCCATAGGTCTCAAGACAAATGTCTAACTTTGCCCATGATAAGATCCTGACAGCTAGGAAAGTTAAATTCACTAAATCCCTTTGTAAATGAGTGTCATTACATAATGGAGAAAACTAATTTCTAAGCTATTTACAATTGCCTGGAGTATTTTAAAACACAGAAAAATACATAGTTATTATTATTTTATTTTTCTTTAGTTAATTTTTCAGCATTTTATTTTCAAAATATATGCATAGTTTTCAACATTCATCCTTGTGGTAGTGTGTTCCAAATTTTTTCTCCTTTCTTCCTCCCAGTTCACTCCCTTACACAGCAAGAAATTCTATATATGTTTAAACATTTATACAGATTTCCACAGTTGTTATACTGCACAACAAAAATCAGATCAAAAAAGGAATAAAAAATGATAAAGAAAACAAAATACAAGCAAATAACAATCAAAAAAGGTGAAAATACTATGTTGAGACCCACATTCAGACCCCACAGTCCTTTCTCTAGTGCAGAAGGATCTCTTCATCACAAGTCCACTGTAACTGGCTTGAATCATCTTGTTTTTGAAAAGAGTCATATCCATCAGAATTGATCATCCTATAATATTTTTGTTGTTGTGTGTACAATGTTCTCCTAGTTCTACTCATTTCATTTAGCATCAGCTCATTTAAGTTTCTCCAAGCCTCTCTAAAATCATCCTGCTGATCGTTTCTTATAGAACATTAATATTCCATAACATTCATAAACCATAACTTATTCAGCCATTATCCAACTGATGGCATCCACTCAGTTTCCAGTTTCTGACCACTACAAAAAGTGCTATTGTGGAGGGCTGAAACTCCAAAAAGGAGTGCTTGAATCAGACAATAGTGCACTTAAGGCTAATTACCTGTTCTATGTGAGACAATGACTCTATTAGCATATGTTTAGATAAATGGTTCTTCTCACTGTTGGTGCTTGCTGAATGTTTGGTATTAAGATAATCAGAGGCAAGGATTGGAGGGGGAGAGAGATATGCAGAGTCACTTGGAGACAGAATGAGGAGGAGAGAAGTTGGTAACTTTGGACTCCCGAATCCAGGATTCTGCTTGGCTGCTTCTTTCACTTCTCCCCCTAAAGACCAAGGACTTTAATTCATCTTGACTCTGGCTGACCCCAAAGCCTCTAGGGAACTAGCCCATATGCTACAGGGTACTACAAACATTTTTGCACATGTGAGTATTTTTCCATTTTTTAAGATGTCTTTGGGATACAGGCCCATTAGAGACACTGCAGGATCTAAGATACACCTTTGAGGCTATCAATTCAAATCTGCTCTCCAGAATGGTTGAATCAACTCCACCAACAATGTATACTAGTGTCCCAGTTTTCCCGCATCCCCTCAAACATTTATCTTTATATTTTCCTGTCATCTTAGCCAATATGAGAGGTGTGTAATAGTACCTCAGAGTAGTCTTAATTAGTATTTCTCTTATCAGTAATGATTCAAAACATCTTTCCACATGACTAGAAATGGTTTTAATTTTCTTATCGGAAAATTGACTGTTCATATCCTTTGACAATTTTCCAATTGTAGAATGGCTTGTATTCTTCTAAATCTGAGTCAAGTATATATTTTAGAAATGAGGACTTTATCAAAACTCCTGAATGTAAAAAAAATTCCCATTTTACTACTTCCTTCTAATCTTGTCTTTATTGGTCTAAACACATACACATAAAGATAAATATATACATATCTATCTACATATCGTCAGACACATGCATCCACCTACATGCAAACATGCATGCAAAACAACATTAGTATGGCTGACATATAATATAGATTTGTTTCTTATTTGAATCTTTAAGTTTGACATCTCTTCTTTCCTATCTCTGCTAACTTATCTGCTATAAATCTGCTCTTTAACTTGCCTTGATATTTACTTAACTTCCTCCTGCCCATGGATTTCTCCCTTAACTTCTTCCCTCACTTTTTGCTTCCCCCTCTGCCCATCCCTCCTCTTTTATCTCTTTATAGGTTTTGGAGGGTACTATACCCTTTATGGTATATATATAGTACCTATTTAACCCATTCATTATGTGAGTAGGTTTTCAGAACTTTGAGCCCTCCTCTTCACCTCCCAATTCCTCTGACTCTTTTCTTCCTCTGTGCCTCATTTGTGTAGCATAATTACTATTTTTACTTTTTCTAGGCAGTTTTGCTTTTTTAAGAGTCAACTCAACTCTTCCCCAATATTTCTTTTGGGCTACCCAATTGCTGATGTTATTCGTAAACATATGACATACATTTCTACATTAAAAAAATAAGCTATTTGTCCATGTTAAGTTTCTTAAAACTGATTTTTGATATTGTCTCTTAAGTGTTAAATTTTCTATTGAGTTTGGGTTTGGTTGAATGTCCTGAAAATCTGCAAGTTTGTTGTATGTCCTTTTTATTTTCCATTAATATTATGGATAATTTTTCTGTATATGATATTTTGGGCTGCAGACCTAGTTCTTTTGATGGCCAGTATATATGATTCCAGGACTCAAGGTGTATAAATGCTGTACAATTCTAATTGTAGTTCCAGCATATTTGAATTGTTTTTGTTGTTGTTGTTTCTTGTAAAAATTTTTCTTTGATGTGGGGGTTTTGCAATTTGGCAATAATTATTCCTATGTAATTTTTCACCAGTCTATGTTTGCAGTGAAGCATGATTTTTTTTTTTTTTCTGTTAGTGGGGGAAATTTGGAGATTTTAAATTTACTGACTTGCTCCAACATCTTCCCAGATTCATTTCCCAAGGAAAGTTTTTGTGTGCTTAGAGTACATATCCCCCTAACTCACTAATGAGTTTGAGGCTAGTTGTTTATAATCAATAACACTGAAGTAAGAAACAGAATAGGGAACAGCAAGCAGGTAAATTTGGTTAGAACAATAAGTGTATGAATGGAGGAATTTGATCTTATAAGGTTTAAGAAGGCAAAGTTTGTATTTGATATTAGATAAAGACAATTAAGTGATTATGGACTGATAGTGTTATTGATAGAAAAAGAAAAGTTAACTTTGAAAAGAAAGATGATCAGTTTTTTGTTGGACTTGTGGTTTCTGCAAGGCCTATGGAACATACAGTTGAAGATTCCCATTAGGCAGTTTGTATGAAGTATATTCTGTCTTTGGGATGAGTCTTACTTCCTATACTCAAAACTGAAGAGCAACTGTAGTTCTGTAAGAGCTTTCAACTTTGTTAGTGATTATTGTACTCAGAGCTCTAAGAGTGACTTCTCAAGTTAGCACCTGTCAAAAATGGTCTTAATCTGAATGTCTTCCTGACTCAGGTCTCTGAGACAAAATCAAGATTTACATTTATATAAACAGTTTACAAAATGTTCTTTCCAGAACCCTGTGAGGTAAGTATATTATTATTATCCTGTTTTTAAAGAAGAAGAAATTGAGTTTTAATAAGTTCAAATCATCTAATTAGTCAATAAATACATAGGTGGCTCAGTGGATAGAATTCTGGGCCTGGATTTAGGAATAGCTGAATTCAAATTTGGCTTCAGATACTTGCTGAATCTGTAACTGGATGAAAGTTATATAACTTCTGTTTATCTTAAGCCACTGGAAAAGAAATAGTAAACCATGTCAGTATTTTTACCATGGATATTACATGAACAGTATTGGTATTCTATGATCAACAGGATCATGAAGAGTAGATGCAACTGAACAGTAACATCAATCTTCCAAGAATTGTCCTTTGCCTTTCTTTCTTTGAATCACTAGTTTTTAATCCAATTCCTGGCACACATGAAAAATAAAAAGATATCTGTAAAAGACAGTCCCTATTGTCAAAAAGCTCATAGTTATAAAGAGGGAAGTCAATATGCAAACCATTTTCTATAAGATAACAAAACAAAATAGAGAAAATGAACAGAACTACTATGCAAAGAATTAAACTTTAATCACAGGGAAGACTTTTGAAGATGATTTTGCCTTCTCACTATATTTCCTCTTGATAATGATAATATGTATATTTTGGATTGGAATAAGTCATATACACATAATGTAAGTGAAAGTTCTTTGCAAACACTCATCTCAAGAGATTATAGATTTAGAGCTAGGAGGGATTTAAGGAATCAACTAGTCCTGTCTTCCTTTATTATTTTTGAATAATATTTTATTATTTTAATAATATTTGAAAAATATTATAATTTTGAATAATATTGAATGATATCAAATATCAAATATTTGAATAATATTTGAATTAAATGCACTTGTGCATTTAAACAAGTTGTAATATTTTTAAAACTTTTGAGCTTCAAATTCTATTCTTCTCTTCCCTCCCCCATCCCTGAGATAGTAAGTAATCTGATATGGGTTATACATGTGCAATCATGTAACGTCTCTTTTGGTAATAAAAAAAAAAATGAGAATCAGAGCTATTAAGTGACTCACTCACTCAAGGTCACATACATAGGGAATGGCAAAGTGGGTTTCATACCCAGGTACTCTGGATGCAAATAGCACAGTCTTTCTACCATGTTGCGATTGTTGTTGCTAGTCTTCAAATGTAATTTCCTTGAGGACAAGGACTGTTTCATTATGTTCTTAATTTCCTCATTTCCCAGAAAATGTCTTGTCATAAAATCTAAAAAAAGATTTTAAAAAAGTTTTCTTAATGTAATTGAATTTTTGTTGTTATTTAATAGGCAAATTGGGATGAACTTTAGTTTGAACCACAAAGATATTTATTTCTGCTTATTATTGGTTAAGAATGATTCTGTGTAGTTTTCAGTCACATATATTAGTCCATGAAACATGTTGTACTTCATCCTGTAATGATTTTCTTTAGAAAGCGATTCCATTTGTAATTATGCATATGCATCATTTTCAGCATTGGCTTTTGCAGAGATACCCCACATTAAATTAAAAATTGCTTTTATTTCTTTCACCCAGAAGTCAAAAGCTCTGTCTTCTTGGAAACTTTAAAATGAGATTGAATTTACAGGGTGAAACCCCATGAACTGCCTTTGATTTCATAACAGTGTCCCTATAATTCCAGAGTAATAACATTGGATATTGTACTAGCCACAATTATATCTTCTTTATGCAGATGGTGGGGAGACTCAGTAATTCACAGGATACAGTGATGCTAAAATAACCAAGAGCATTGCCTTTTTATCATTCAAAATGATTCTTAATGTAAAAATAATGAAAGTCATAGGCAGAAAAAAAAAAGATAGTCCTGCAATGGATACTTATGTTCCCAGTGGTTCAAAAGAAAATGTCAGCTGCTTGCGGGCTGTGATAGAATATTGAAATGTGAAGGATTTGATTTATGCTGTCGATTTTGCAACCTTATTGAATCATTTCTAAAACATAATAAACTGGAGTTAAGTACAAACCTGCAGTCACTTGACCTCTTTATTACCTGATTCATTGTGCTTCAGACACTTTCAGGGGAAAAATGAGCTCATCAATCAGATGATAATGTTTACCTGTGCATAGCTTTCTTCTCAGATGATAGCTTTAAGTATCAAAAATACATGAGGAATAGCTTTCTGAGAATCTCTTGGATACAGCCATTGGCATTTCTATAGGATTCTGAGGCAAGAAAGCCTTTCATTTCAAATAGCCAATTCTTCTGGTCATCAAATCTGACTTATCATCAACATGGACTTAAAAATCCTAAATCCTTAGTGATTTGAAGTCAGAGACACTCTATTCTGTCCAAGGAGTCTGCTATCTTCCCAGTATTGTAGGAAACTTTCCTTTACTTATTATTTTCCCTTTACAGTACATAATTTTATAGCTTTTTTTTTAAATTGGGAGTTGGTCTTTTTCCAACTATTTTTTGAAAGAGGAAAAAAAAATTTGGAAAATGTACTAGAGATTTGGCTTCCCTCATTTCAAAAGTCAATGAGGGGAAAAAACGAAACATAAGTGATTGCAAGGGATAATGTCGTGTAAAAATTATCCTGGCATGGATTCTGTCAATACAAAGTTATTATTAAATAAAATAAAATTAAAAAAAAAAGTCAATGACATTTAGTATGAAAAGAATCAGAGAATAAAATTGAAAGAGGCCTCAGGCACTATTCATATAAATCTTCTCATATTGCAAATGAATAAACTAAGGTACCAAGAGTTAAAGACAATATTTCACAAGAAGTAAGACATCTTGTTATGTCAAATCCACTTCTTTTCACTCTTCTACACACTTTTCTATCATTTTTCTTAAGATACTTGACTTTTACATAACTCAGACAAGAAGTACAGGATGGTAGAATGGAAATTACAATGGCCTACTAACTATGCTTCATGCTTCAAGAAGTACCCTAACTTCAAATATTTATTCTACAAATACTACTAGATCAATTTTTTGAAAATGTCATTTTGAAATTATACAATTTATGGGAAGTAATTGTCAGTTTTACGCTTTTGTTAAAACCTTAAAACCTTGGTTGTTTTCCATACCTACCTTTTCAATTTCATCTGTGACATTTTAGATTTGCCGAACTTGGTGATCAGAGAGCTCAGTGCTTCTGAAACACACTGCATGACCTTCCTGGGTTCTGGTTTCAAATTTAATACAATATCCAGGTAGTATTTGTTCCACCCAGTCCATATTCAAATGTGGCACACCTAACGAATAAGCCCTTTTTTCTGCTGGACCAAGTCCCACTAGGCTGGATTTCAGTGATAATTCCTTTACTCTTTAAGGAACTGAAGTGAATTTATTTATTTAATATTTTCCCCAGTTATATTCACAGCACATTTCTTGTGTTACTTTGTAAAAGTTTTTAGTTATGGGTTCTCTCCCTTATCCACCTCCACAATTAAGAAACTTTCCATAAAAGTCAAATTGTGAAAAAGAAAACATAGATATCCCACCCTAATGAAAATAAAATCCCTCAATAAAAATTAAATTAAAAATATAGAGAGAGACAGAAAGACAAAAACAGTTAGAGAGAAGAAAAGAGAATGAGGGAGAGAGGTGAAGAGAGAGGAGGGAGAGACAGAAAGACAAAGACAGACAGAGAAAGGGAGAGGAGAGAGAGAAGAGAAGAGAAAAAAGGGAAGAGAAGAGAAGGGGAGAGAAAGAAGGAGAGGGAGAGGGAGAGACGGAGAGGTAAGAGAAAGAGAGAGGGAGAAAGAGAAAGGGAGAAGGAAAGAGGGGGGGGAGAGAGGAGAAAAGGAGAGAGAGAGAAAGAGAGACAGAGAGACACAGAGAGACAGAGATGAACCTGGATGCAATCAATTTCTTCTCTGGGTATGGACAGTTTTTCATCATAAGTCCCTCAGAGCAGTGGTTGATGATTATAGTACAGACTTTTTAGCAAAGTCATTTACAATTGGTCATCCCAGAACATTGATATTACTTTGTATACAATGAATTTCACTTTGCTTGAGTTCATGAAGGACTTTCCAGATTGTTGTTTTTTTTTTTTTTTCTTTTCCTGAGAGCATCCTGCTCACCATTTCCTACAGAACAATATCATTCCATAACAAACACATACCACAATTGAGCCATTTCCCAATTCATGGACATCCCCTCATTTTTCTGTTTTTGCCCTGAGAATAGAGTTGCTAGGAATATTATTTTGTATATATAGGTCATTTTTCCTAAGTGACCTAAATTTTGATGCAAATCCTTGCATTGACTCTACTCCTGAAATCTCAATGGCTCACTCTCTTGATCTCTCAACTCACAAATCTTTGCTAAACTCCTTTACTTAAAATAAAAGAACAAACACTGAGGCAAAAAAGAAACACTAACTGCTTATAGGTTGTCTTTGGAGGGGGAAGGTCCAAGGCCTCTTGTAATAAATGTAAGAAAATGTAATAAAAACATTGTCATTTTTCTCCAATTGTTCATTGTCAGAAAAGCAAGTACAAAAAGAGACTTTTTTTTGGTGGGCTATTTGATAGTTTTTCTTTGAATACACAAGATTTCCAGCTAGATATCTTTAACTAATCAAAGAGGTTCCTATACATTAAATGATTAGCAGACTAAAATCAATTACTTAGCATTTTTCACATCATTAGCAGATTAAAACCAGTTACTTAGCATCTTCAACACCTCTCCAAGTTGTTTCTATTACATGTTATCACAACTCTCCCAGAAAAAGACAAATTCTCTTCCATGTGGAAAATTGCATTAACTGAGAATGCTGATGCATGCTTATAAAAACTGCATATTTTTATGTGTACTTCACTAAGATTCTGCAAAAAGGCAACAGAAAAGTGGTTATAATTTTGGGTTACCATCTCCTTTTAAGGTGCAGCAATGAGTAGAGTTTAATGGGTTTTGAATCTTAAAAACGTGCCTGAAAATAATCAACATATAGGAGAGAAAACGAAATTTCCAGTCCTTTACCACTCTTTCAATGCAGAAGAGAATATACATTCTCATAGCACTTTTTCCTGTTCCTTTCAAGGCAGTATTCACTGTGTCTTTTGAAGAGGAGTGGGTAAGATTCCAGATTTAGCTAACCTTCTTTTCCTTTGAATCACTTGTCTATACATTTAGACTTGCCATGTGAGTATACAAACCTTATATGGGAGACACATACTTTACAGAGTAGATTTGTCATTTGTACTATTTCACAGCAAAAAAAAAAAAAAAAAAAAAAAAAAAAATCAGCATTGTTCATTTCAAGGCAGAAAATCTGAATTTTTAAAATAAAAATGTCACTTAAAAAACAGAACTGAACAGGATCTAAATTATTTTTTTCTAAGCAGCACTTTTTTATTATCAATATGAGGAGTTCTTTAAGAGCATTAAGGAAAGTCAGGAGAGTCATGAGAATGACAACCATTAAAACAATAGTACCGATGTGATATACTGTATCTGCTAAATTTCTATTTTGATGTATCATCATGATTGTTAGGGGATCCTGAGTTTTGAAGTCTATACAAGTACAGAATAATTTCCTGCAGAATAAGTTCCTATATGTGAACATTTGAAAGTCCTTGAGGAGAGGACTATGATGAGATGTATGCATATTTTCATAGGATTAGTATAGAAAAGTTAAAAATTTATCATCCCTGGATTGAACATAGGATAAGGTGATGCATTTTGGTGTCTTAGCAATTCTCAAAGATTAATCACCTGATTGGAATCAAGATCAACATTATATGAGAGACTACCTAAGTTGATGAAATTATGGATCCTTGAAATATTGACATAAATAATATTAGTGTTTGGACATTTGGTTCTAATATATGAAACAGTCAATATGTATGTGAAACATTGCATCCAGCCCTGTTGTCAGTACTGAGAAAAATATAGAAATGTAATGTGTTTCTCCTCCTTCGTCTACCCCCAATCCCACTGCATCCAAGATACCTACAAAATAACATTTTTTTTTTTAGTTTAGAGCTGTATTTTTGTAAGTAAAAAGGAACTTTTGTAAAAAAAAATAAATTTACATGATAAATTTGTTGTATATTTAAAATGAAAAGCAAGATGTACATTGTATATTTGCAATTTACCAACATTTTAAAATTATGCAAATGTATTTAAATACTTGTTTTATACCAGAAAGTAAAAAAAATAAATAAAAAGGAAAAGAAAAATAAGTGAAGGGAACTTCTAGTGAGGAAAATCCCTCTGCTAATGTAAATTAATAGCTGTTTTTTTTAATCTAAATTTTTAGAATGGGGTTCTTAAGACAATTTAGAATGGTGTGTCATATTGTCAATAAAGTAAAGTCTATTGATTTCTTCTCAGTATATATATATATATATATATATGTGTGTGTGTGTGTGTGTGTGTGTGTGTGTGTGTGTATGAAAATAATGTTGCTTTCTTTCCAGTCTTATTTTAAAATAAAATAAAATACTTTTTTTAAAAACACTTTGCAAAATTAAGAGAACAAGGCATAGTCTATCTTTCAGATCTGAAGAGAGGGATTTATGGCCAAATAAGAACTTTGCTTACATTACATTAAAAGGGTTTTGCACAAACACCAATTCAGCCAAGATTACAAGGGAAACAGAAAGCTGGGGAAAATATTACAGCCAGTGTTTCTGACAAAGATCTTATTTCTAAAATATATAGAGAATTGACTCAAATATAGAAGAATATGTCATTCCCCAATTCATAATAATCAAAGGATTTGAAGAGTCAATTTTCAGACAAAGAAATTAAAATCATTTCTAATCATATAAAATCTCTGAATCACTATTAATTAGAAAAATTAAAAATTAAGGCAACAATGAGGTACCACTTCACATCTCTTAGATCGGCTAAAATGACAGGAAAAGATAATAATAAATATTGAAGGGGATATAGGAAAACTAGGACACTCACACATTCTTGGTGGAGTTGTGAATTGATCCAACCCTTCTTGAGGGCAGAACTATGCCCAAAGAGTTAGCAAACTGTACATATCTTTTTATCCTTCAGTGTCTATATTAGGTCTGTATCCCAAAGAAATCATAAAAAAGGGAAAAGGATCCACGTGTACAGAAATGTTTTTAACAGCCCTTTTTGTTGTGGCAAGGAAGTAGAAATCGTGTGTGTCGATCAATTGGCTAATGGCCAAACAAATTACATTTGTCAATGTAATGGGATAATATTGTTATATCAGAAATTATGAGCATGCTGATTTCAGAAAAGCCTGGGAAGACTTATATGAACTGATGCTAAATGATCTGCTCAGGATCATGTAGCCAGTAATATGACTTGAGGCAGGCCTTAAACCCATGTCTTACTGACTTAGAGGTCCTTTATCCACTATATAATATTGATTCTTTTACCAAAGAAAAGGAAACATAAATGTACTATTTTTTAAACAAATTTAGGAGCATAGTTTAATTTTCTTATTCTTCAATTAATCTTTTCAACTGTTAATTTCTATGCTCATGTTTCCTTTTTCATCAGACCCTTAGTGCTAGAAAAACCTTTTAAGATCCTCTCCCTTAAAGTAGGATAAAATTTCTTGTGTTAACAAGAAATGTATAAAATTGTATTGCACTAAACAAATTAAAACAATATAAAGGCTCAGAATAGAGATGTAAATATTTCTTAGCTGAGGTATTTATAGAACATGAATTTTGAAATCTTAAAAACTAGTTGTTTTATTTTGATTGGTTTACTATGTTATGTATTACTTCCTTAGAGTTCTAAAAATAGAATGCCTGTTTGGGAGTTTTGCTTTCTTTTTTTTTTTCTTTCTTAAAGAAAATTTGAGTAAATAAGAAAATAGACTTTTAAAGTATTCCATTTATGATTCACTTCCAGAGATAAGTAGGCAAAAGGAGGAGATTGTATTATTTCAGCACCCTTTGTAGTTGTAATACTAAAGATGGAAGTTTGGACTATCTATTATATCTCATTATATCCATATTTTCTAATTTGAATGAGAGAAATCTACAATGAGAGGCACAGTTTGTCAAAGGAAAATTACACATAGCAAGATGGTTTCTCATTTTCTTTGCCTTGTAAGTCATCTGCTATACTTGGTAATAGCTTACATAAAGCAATGCTGTTGTTGATTTTTTTGTTTTGTTTTTTCTTCACTAAAGAATTAAAAAAAGAAAATATAAAGTTTAAAGTTTTTTTTTTTCTCTTTCAAGACAGAACTTTTTTGGTTCCTAACTACTAAATTCAATGAATAATCCCTCCTCCCTCCATGATAATGATATTTGGATACTGTTTGAACTACAGTAACGATAAAAGTCATTTTCAACCCTATCAGGTTATCACTTTTCTCTGAAAGAAACATAGACAGAAGCATTTTAAGCCACATTTTGTTTTTTTGTTTTTTTAACAAAGACACCACACACATATATGTATTAAAATTTCAAATGAGTATATAATAATTAGATTTTGTTCATCTAGCTTTATTTCCAAGGAAACAGTTCATTGACTTTTTCATTCTATAGATCATTTTATATGCATGGATTTGATGGTACACAATATGGCTGTGAGGGCCTAGGGATGGAAGGGTTAAAATGAAACAAAATATCAGATTTCATTTTTAACTATCTGGTCAGAAACATAGACTTTCTAATTTAGTACAATCATAATATCACATCCTTTTCCCTTTCCTTAGTACTTCCTTTTCTAGACTAAATATCCTAGTTCCTTAAACAAGTCAAGACAAGTCAACAAGCATTCATTTCACACTTAGGTTATATCAGATATTATGCAAAATGCTTCTGACACAAAGACAGGCAAAAGAAATCTCTTCCTTTAAAGAGCTCACAATATACTGGGGGAGACAATATTCAAATAATTATAGACATATATATCTAAATATATATGTGTGTGTGTGTGTGTGTGTGTGTATACATATATATATATATATATATATATGTATGTTTGTCTGTAGTTATTATATATATGTGGTGTGTGTGTGTGAGAGAGAGACAGAGACAGAGACAGACACAAAGAGACAGACAGAGAAACAGAGAGAGAGAGATTGGGATAGTCACAAAAGGAAGGCCCTAACATTATGTGAAGTGGGAAAGACTTCTTAAAGAAGACAAGATTCAAATTAAGAGCACTATTCTGAGTGCCTTCCTCTTTATGTTCTCCATTTTCTTCATGGCCCTCCTAAACTGTGGCTCTCAAAATTGAATCCAATATTCCATATATTTTCTCCATGTGCAAAGCACAAAGGGATTATCACATTCTTTTACTTTCAATGAATTCCACAATCATATTAGCTTTTCTGGATTCTTTCTTATCAGATTGTTGGCTCATATTCACTTTTTATTGCACTAAAATGTCTAGATTCAGATTCTGAATTGTTAGTGAAGGGGCAGGGCATTCACTGAAAGCCTCCACAGCTGTGAATCATAACACCTGAAGGAATTGCAAAGCAGCCTTTGTTGACACAGGTGTTGCTTGTGGACTGAGAATGAAATAAATTGGAGGCAGAGGGAAGAGGAGAGAGGTCAGAGAATGAAACTGCTTCTTAGTCTCCTTGTAACATCATCATCCTTTCACATGAAAAGCTGCATTCTACAAATCTGAGTTAGACTTCCAGCAGCCACTGACAGGTGGCTCCCATATCACAATACTAAATAAAGTGTGTGTGTGTGTGTGTGTGTGTGTGTGTGTGTGTGTATGTTGGATAAAATGGAGTCTTAAAATAGATGTGATTTTTGTATCAATTTAGAAATAGAAAGACAGAAATTAGAAAAGTACAGAGAAAGAAAGAAAAGAAAGAGAAAGGAAGGAAGGAAAAGAGAAAGAAAGGAAACACTTTTAGAAGTTAATATCTAAAATACACATAACACTTTCTAATATATAAAACTATTTGAAAAATAGATTAAATGTTAAAATTTATATCGGATTATTGAACTGAGATTTTATTATGATAATATCCAGGTTTGGAATTATAGAATGTTAAAACTGAAATATCCAAATTTTGTGGATGAAGAAATTAAAATTCAGATTAAGTGACATCCAAGTTCATATATTTGGAATAAGGGATTTTTTGGTTTCCATCCCACTGATATTCATACAATATTATGTTTGTTTTTAATTTTCTATTAGTTAAAATATTGCTTTATTATTGTGTTTTCCAGTTTTTGACATTCAAGGCCAGTCATCCCTCTCTCTTTTGAAGAATCTTAACATTTTATTTTCTAAAAGGTTTAAATTTAGAAAATTCAGACTCGAGATAACTGAGATAGAAAACTGCTAATAGTCTGCAGTAAAAGTGTCAAATCAAATTCCAGTGAAGCTGGTGCTATCAATTTCCATTTGTATGTGTACCTATAAGGTGGAAATTGTTTCCCCATCAGTAACTATTTCCATTGCTTCCATTCTGTGACCCTCTGTTGCTGGTTATGTGTCATTATCAATTTAAAAGTCTATTTAGCTGTTCTTGAGTTGGCCCAATCTATTGAAAAAATAATTCCAAAAGCCCAGTCCTCTAAATTATATTTTAGAGATTCCAGCATGAGTAAAACCCAAGAGAGATTGCATTGTCTGTTGGGATGAAATATTTAATGTAAGGTTCATGTGTATTATGCCCTTTAGTATAATAAAATCTCTTATTGCTTGCTCCTGTTAATTTCTCTTGGCTTGCGCTTGAGGATTCATTAAAGGCCTTTCATTTCTAGGGAAACATTCCAGGACATTAGACTTAAACTGTAAATCTGTCTACCTTTCAACAGTAGCTTTCCATACCTTGTTGCCCATGCCTTTGAATAATTGAAGAAGTAAAATTTTGAGTTAAAAATGTAATTATTTCAGTGAGTGCTGCCAAACTGAACACAACAGACCTTATAATTGCTGCAAGATATGTGCTCTACCATATTTCCTTTTAAGATCCAAAGTCTGTATTCAAAAGTTGGTAATATGAAGGAGTAGGAAGGTGAAAAGAGAGTTTAGATTAGAAGAAATCTTCTAGGTTCACACAGTTTTTGGTAATCTATTCATTCTAAGGAGAAAATAAAAGTATGTACAAAGAGGCATGTTTGAAGAAATGATGTGGTAATTTCTTAGTCTTTCATTTGTATTGTATAATGATAGTTATATAATTGTTAACTATGATTTTACATACAGAAGGTATGATTTTATATAAAATATCTACCTTGTATATAAAATTGTTCTAGGAGAGTAAGGAATTCCAAGACAAATGAACACTTGTAGACTCTGATTAGCTATATGACAGAGCATCTTAATTACCCTAAATTTCATTGCAAAAAATTACAAGTAGAAATGAATCCAATCTATAGTAATTAAATTATATCAACAAAAGAAAGGTAATACTAACATCTCTTTTTTATAAAACCTTCTGAAATAACAAAAGAATATTTTAAAAAATCTCTCTAGCTCTAATTAACCCCAGCTATCTCAGGTAAAGACAGTGAAAGTAATTTAAAAAACATTTTTTTTTCAAGCTCTAATTCAAGTTCTCTACCTACTGCTCTGATGGTTATGAATCATTATGAGTTCATCACTCACATCTCTCAAGAAGCAGAAAACATTTACCCTGCCCAGTTATGAGATGGAAAGAGTTTAATCATACTCTTTGAGGTTGGGGTACCCTGCCCAGGTGTGAGATGGAAAGAGTGTAATCTTACTCTATGTGATGACATAGAGCTGGCCATAGGAAAGGGACTTCTTTGCCTAAGTTAAAGGAGTCTACAAATCTAGCTCTCATGGAGAGGAGTAGGAAGATGAAAAGAGAGTTTAGATTAGAAGAAATCTTCTAGGTTTACACAGTTTTTGGTAATCTATTCATTCTAAGGAGAAAATAAAAGTATGTACAAAGAGGCATGTTTGAAGAAAAAATGTGGTAATTTCTTAGTCTTTCATTTGTATTGTATAATGATAGTTATATAATTGTTAACTATGATTTTACATACAGAAGGTATGTCTCTCAGGGGAAATTGCCCAAACAAAGCAGGTTCCAAAGCAGGCCTCTATACCAGAGCACCCCAGACTTTTGAGCAGTAGGAGCCAGAAGGATGGGGAGACATGGTGGCAGAGAAAAGTCAGGGGCTTGCCTGAGCTTCCCCAAAATTTCTAAATACCTTTAAATAATGTTCCAAACAAATTATAAAATGGCAGAACCCACAAAAATATGGAGAGACATTTTTTTTTAGCCCAAGACACCTTAGAAAGTTGGCAGAAAAGGTCTGTTTAACCTAGGTGGGAATATAACTCACAGTCTAGTACAGGCTATACTTTCATAGGCCCCAGCAAACAGAAGTTGATTGAATCAATGATGGCAGCAGTTGCTTCCTGACCTTTCAGTCTACAGAGGGTAAGGGGATGGACTACTGGTTAAGGAGATTACAGGGATCCTTTTCATGGAATCGGGGGCAGGTCTCTATTACATTGCTCGTACTTGGATCTGGATTTCAGTCCTGGATGTCAGACCCAGTGCCAGGAGGAGCACACCAGAGCTTGCAGCCACAAGATAGAAGGAATACTAGTCACATTTTCTTGGTGGAAAAAGAGTGTTTATGGTCACTCACAGACCAGTACAGGAAAATAGTAACACACATTTCTCTAGATCATAGCACCTTGGAAGAATTAAAAAGTTAACAAATCCTCAGAATTACCTCTGAAAACTGCTGCACAGAAAACCTGAAGCTTGAGATAATACACTCTTCATCCTGGAAACAAAGCCTCACTTTAGCATAAAGTTAAAAATCAAGGAATAGGATAGAAAGTGAGCAAACAGCAGGAAAAAAAAATCTGACTATATAAAGTTACTATGATGGCATGGAAGACTAAAAACAACAACAACAAACTTAGATGACAACAAAGCTAAAAGCGCTATATTCCAAACGTCAAAGCAAAATATGAATTGATCCCAGGCCACAGAACAGCTCAAAAAGCATTTTTAAAATCAAATGAGAGATAAAAGAAAAATTGGCAAGAAAACGAGAGTGATTTAGGAAAATAATGAATAGAGTCAAAACCTTGATATAGTATACCGTATAAAAATACTGAAGAAAACAACACCTTAAGAAAAAGAATAGGCCAAATGGTAAAAGGAGATACAATAAGTCCATGAAAAGAAGAATGTCTTAAAAAACAGAATTGACAAAATGGGGGTCTATATATATATATATATATATGTGTGTGTGTGTGTGTGTGTATGTATGTATGTATATATATATATATATATATATATATATATATATATATATATATATATAAATTTGCTAAAGAACTTCTTAAAGTGAAGATAAAATGAAATAAGCATATCTAAGCACTTGGACTGTGCACGGTTCTCTGAATATCTGGAGATAGAGAGACAAATGAAGTAATTCCTGCTTTCAAGGACCTTTCATGCACAATAAAACTACAGGTATGATAATATAAAATAGCTAATAGATAACATTTGTATAGTGCTATAAAGTTTATATTATTTCATTTTATCTTCATACCAACCCTGGTAGTTGGTGGTATTATCTCTATTTTACATATGGGTAAACTGAAACAGAAGAAATTAAATTACTTGCTCAGAGTTATATAGCTTGTATGTGTTTGAAGAAATATTTGAACTAACATCTTCATGTCCTAGGTCCAGTGCTCCATTCTTTATATAGAAAGTAAACATAGGTATATGGTGGTAGACTGTGAGTGGGAATCATTCTAAAATTGAGAATATTAGGGAAATCTCATGTTGGTATTTATGCTGATCCAAGAAAAGAGTTAAGAATTCTAAGACTTGAAAGAGAGTAGGAAGAGCTATCAAGTTCAGGCATGGGGAACAGGAAATATGAAAAACCAGTTTGGGAGTTTTGTCAGAATTTAATACACAAAGGAAAAATATAAATCTAGAAGAGAGAGGGAGAGAGATAAAGATGGAAGAAGGAAGGAAGGAAGGAAGGAAGGAAGGAAGGAAGGAAGGAAGGAAGGAAGGAAGGAAGGAAGGAAGAGGGAAAGAAGGAAGGAAGGAAGGAAGAAATGAAGGAAGAAAGGAAAGGAAGGAAGGAAAGGAAGGAAGGAAGGAAGGAAAGAAGAAGGAAGGAAGAAGGAAGGAAAGGAAGGAAGAAGGAAAGAAGGAAGGAAGGAAGGAAAGAAGGAAGGAAGGATGGATGAATGGATGGATTAAAGGGAGGAAGGAAAGAAGAATGGAAAGATGGAAGGAAGGAAAGAAGGAAGGAAGGCTGGATGGATTAAAGTGAGGAAGGAAAGGAGGGAGGGAGGGAAGAAAAAATGAAGGAAGAGAGGGAGGAAGGAAGAAAGGAAATAAAGAAGAGACTTTGAGTAATGACTTAAGATGTACTAGGCACTGTGATAAGCACTAAATATAAAAGTATAAACAAGACATGTCCTGTTTTCAAGGAGTTTATATTCTTTTTTTTTCCACTTTTTTAAAAATTTTATTAATAATTACTTTATATTGACACTCGTTTCTGTTCCGATTTTTTTTCCCTCCCTCCCTCTACCCTCTCCCCTAGATGGCAAGCAGTCCTTTATATGTTGGATATGTTGCAGTATATCCTAGATACAATATATGTTTGCAGAACCGAACAGTTCTCTTTTTTTTTTTTAATTTTTATTTAATAATTACTTTATATTGACACTCGTTTCTGTTCCAATTTTTTTCCCTCCCTCCCTCCACCCCCTCCCCTAGATGGCAAGCAGTCCTTTATATGTTGGATATGTTGCAGTATATCCTAGATACAATATATGTTTGCAGAACTGAACAGTTCTCTTGTTGCATAGGGAGAATTGGATTCAGAAGGTATAAATAACCCGGGAAGAAAAACAAAAATGCAGATAGTTCACATTCGTTTCCCAGTGTTCTTTCTTTGGGTGTAGCTGCTTTTATCCATCATTTATCAATTGAAACTCAGGTCTCTTTGTCAAAGAAATCCACTTCCATCAAAATATGTCCTCATACAATATCGTTGTCGAAGTGTATAATGATCTCCTGGTTCTGCTCATTTCACTTAGCATCAGTTCATGTAAGTCTCGCCAGTCCTCTCTGTATTCATCCTGCTGGTCATTTCTTACAGAACAATAATATTCCATAACATTCATATACCATAATTTACCCAGCCATTTTCCAATTGATGGGCATCCATTCATTTTCCAGTTTCTAGCCACTACAAACAGGGCTGCTACAAACATTTTGGCACATACAGGTCCCTTTCCCTTCTTTAGTATTTCTTTGGGATATAAGCCCAATAGAAACACTGCTGGATCAAAGGGTATGCACAATTTGATAATTTTTTGGGCATAATTCCAGATTGCTCTCCAGAATGGTTGGATTCGTTCACAACTCCACCAACAATGCAATAGTGTCCCAGTTTTCCCTCATCCCCTCCAACATTCATCATTATTTTTTCCTGTCATCTTAGCCAATCTGACAGGTGAGTAGTGGTATCTCAGAGTTGTCTTAATTTGCATTTCTCTGATCAATAATGATTTGGAACACTCTTTCATATGAGTGGTAATAGTTTCAATTTCATCCTCTGAAAATTGTCTGTTCATATCCTTTGACCATTTATCAATTGGAGAATGGCTTGATTTCTTATAAATTTGAGTCAGTTCTCTATATATTTTGGAAATGAGGCCTTTATCAGAACCTTTAACTGTGAAAATGTTTTCCCAGTTTGTTGCTTCCCTTCTAATCTTGTTTGCATTAGTTTTATCTGTACAAAGGCTTTTTAATTTGATGTAATCAAAATTTTCTATTTTGTGATCAGTAATGGTCTCTAGTTCATCTTTGGTCACAAATTTCTTTCTCCTCCACAAGTATGAGAGATAAACTATTCTATGTTCCTCTAATTTATTTATAATCTCGTTCTTTATGCCTAGGTCATGGACCCATTTTGATCTTATCTTGGTATATGGTGTTAAGTGTGGGTCCATGCCTAATTTCTGCCATACTAATTTCCAATTATCCCAGCAGTTTTTATCAAATAATGAATTCTTTTCCCAGAAGTTAGGGGCTTTGGGTTTGTCAAACACTAGATTGCTATAGTTGACTATTCTGTCTTGTGAACCTAGCCTTTTCCACTGATCCACTAATCTATTTCTTAGCCAATACCAAATGGTTTTGGTGACTGCTGCTTTATAATATAATTTTAGATCAGGTACAGCTAGGCCACCTTCATTTGATTTTTTTTTCATTAATTCCCTTGAGACTCTCAACTTTTTATTGTTCCATATGAATTTTGTTGTTATTTTTTCTAGATCAATAAAATATTTTCTTGGAAGTCTGATTGGTATAGCACTAAATAAATAGATTAGTTTAGGGAGTATTGTCATCTTTATTATGTTCGCTCGGCCGATCCAAGAGCACTTAATATTTTTCCAATTATTTAAGTCTGACTTTATTTGTGTGGAGACTTTTTTATAATTTTGCTCATATAATTCCTGACTTTCCTTTGGTAGATAGATTCCCAAATATTTTATGGTATCAACAGTTATTCTGAATGGAATTTCTCTTTGTATCTCTTGCTGGTGGGTTTTGTTGGTGATGTATAAAAATGCTGAGGATTTATGGGGATTTATTTTGTAGCCAGCTACTTTGCTAAAATTGAATTATTTCCAATAGCTTTTTAGTAGAATCTCTGGGGTTCTCTAGGTGTACCATCATATCATCTGCAAAGAGTGATAGTTTGGTTTCCTCATTGCCTACTCTAATTCCTTTAATATCTTTCTCGACTCTTATTGCCGAGGCTAGTGTTTCTAATACTATATTAAATAATAATGGTGATAGTGGGCAACCTTGCTTCACTCCAGATCTTACTGGGAAAGGTTCCAGTTTTTCAAGGAGTTTATATTCTAATAAGGAAATTGCAGATCCAAGATGACAGAACTATAACAAAAAAAGTACAGAAACTTCCTTCTACCCCCCAGTCCTTCCAAACAGACCAAATTCTGATGGGGAGAGCCAAGAAACAGTCACAGCAAATCATTTTTCCAGCTCAGACTGGCAATAGGGAAACAGGGATGGGGTATGATGTGAAGCATATGAAGCATCACAGTTCCCAAATTCATACTGAGATACCATGACTTCATTTAGCCTTTAAAAGCAGTTTTTAGCTAGCATCTTTGTTATTCACTATTCAGCTCTGGGTCACAGATTTAGGGTGTACTGAGAAGACCTTAGGAAATATACTGATTGAGAAGAAAGTTTGGAAACAACTGTTTAGCTCAAATCTAGGGGCAAAGATGTGTTCAGTCTTTAGCCCAGTCTGAAGCCTACAGAGGAATAACAAGGTCAGGAATTCCAGAACAAAGAGAAATCTATACTTTTGTCACTAGTCTGATTTCTATCTGGAAAAAAATCATCTAGTTAATATTGGCTGAATCCAAGAACTATTTACTGAAATCCCAAACGGAGTCAGCAAAAAGACTTGTTACTCAGACTCAAACTCATCCGTGAAGTTAAGGGCTCCAGGATGAGCAGTGACCAGATTTTGTCCTGGATCAGGTTGCTTTGGGAATACATAAAGCTTATTGCAGATCCCAAGTATGAGTTATCTCTAAACTCCTGGAATAAATCAACACTCAATATCCCCAAGAAAGCATCTGCAAGCCTGACCCAGACATCCCTCCAGAAGTGCAGCAAAGACCTGATCTATTATCAAGTCCTAAATCAGGAGCTAATCTGGAAAAGAGGAGGTGATAGAAGAATGTCACCATATTCTAAGTGGAGAACTACAAATCGTTAAGGGGAGATAGGGCCTGAGCTAAAATTTGGTATCAGACACTAATCATGTAACTCTGAGCAAGTCACTTGATCCTATTTGCTTCAGTTTTTCATCTGGACAAGGATAACAAACCACTATGGTATCCTTGTCAAGAAAACAGTGAAGTCAACAACTCAACAAATAAAATTGAGGCAAAAAAAACAAAAGCTATCAGATTCCAGAGTTCCAAGGACAGAGATAGAAATCCTGCAAGCATGTATTCTCAATAGAAATTTGTTGTGTCATCTGTGTATGAAATATTGATATATAGCATACAGGCTTCATTCAGATTGTGAAGGACTTTAGGTAAAGTTTAAGACATTTTTTAGATTAATAGTATGCTAACCCCAAAGCAAAATGTAGCCACTAGAATAAGGTAATGCCGTGATCATATATAAGCTTTAGGAATATCAATTTGGCAGTTTTGTAAATAATTTATTGGAAAAGGAAGAGACCTAGTGTTAGGTGATCAGTTAAAAGGCTATTAAAATAGTCCAGGTGAAAGGAGACAATCACCTGAAATAGGATGATGGTTAAATGAGTGAAAAGACAAGGATGAATGTGAAAGTCCTAAATAGCAACAGACTTTTAAAACTATCAGCTGGAGCCACAAACCACAGAACAACCTTTCCTCATCTGAAGGGGCAGAAAATATAACATGTAGTATAATTACTGTGGGAACAAATCTTATTTTAAATGATTAGAGGGTAAAATTAGGTTTGGTAACCTGAACATTATTTCTACAATCGATAGAGATTCTTTCAGCATATATTCCCAAAAGGGACTTGTTGTGGGTAGCAAGAAGTCTGAAGCAGTATCTCCATGTCACTTTAAGCCTTTTCAGAGGGAATATGGAATAGGGAGACTGTAGAGATGTCTTGCTCCAGTCACCCCCTCTTACATATGAGAGATGACTTTCCAAAGATTACAAATAACAGAGAAATTTTGAATCTAGGGCCCTTGATTTTCTACTCTAATTTTTGTTTCTTTTGTTTTGTTTTATTTTCCCCACTGTATTCTTATCAGTAAATTTTTTATTTGCTGACATTATTAAGTGATATCTTCCTTTTCCTAGAATCCCCGATTTTAACAAAAAACTTACTCATATCTTCTTCCAAAGTATCACCTTAATTGTCTTCTTTGACCAATACTTCCTAATATCTACTCTCATTAAACACATATGTGTATATGTATTTGTATGTTTATTTTATTGTTGTAATCAACAGATTACTCCTCATTCTTAGTTGTACTGGGCAATTGCCTTGCCTTTATGATATTGCTCTCCCTCAGTGTGTAAGGATATGTTAAGAGATTGTTTAACAATCCTCCACAATCATTTTTAAAGTTTAATCTGACTAACATTTGCCCTATCACTTTCTTAAGTCTAGACAGTCAAAAAAAAAAAAAAACCCAACTATTTTACTGAGGCTTGTCAACTTTCGAGGTGTAAAATCCACATGGGAAATTTAACAGTCTTCTCTTGCCAGCCTCTAGCCAGTACTAGCTGTACTAAAGCCCTACAACAATCATAGTATCTGGGTATGGCTTGAGGTACTATTCTGGAAAAGCTTTTTACAACATTAATTCATGACTTCATCTTAGTCATGGAGTGAGTATACAGCTGTTGTGATTTGAAGAGTACCAAAAAGCCCTCCTCCTATCCCCAAAAGCAAAAAAATCAAAACCACACACATGACCAAAAATCTCTCACAAAAGTCATTTGTTAGTATCTGTAATTTTTACCATTAGAGATTCCGTATTTCAAGTCCTCTCTTTTTAAAATAAAACAATACTCAGAATCATGTTTTGACTAGAACTCCTCCACCCTAGTTAATTCAAACATTCTGTGATTATATGCTCCTTTGGGTAAACCCAACAGGGTAAATGACTGAGTAGATGATCTGTCATTAACAGCATTGGGTACATTTGTTTTGTAGATGTTTTCCAAGTGACAAATGCAAAGTAGGTTTTGATATCTCAGAAGAGAAAAAAATCGGTATTAATGATAAGAAATAATCTGAGGCAAGCTGTCCTGTTTTCTTCCAATATTACCCTCCTTAAGAAAGGAGCAAAGCAGGGCTGTGAACACAGTGACATATTAGAATATCCCTTTTTATACTTTTATGCTCAAGGGCCCCTTTATATGCATAAAAATTTTGCAGACTATTCTGATGATTTTTTCTTTTATGGGCTATATCTAGATTTACTTATTAATCAACCAACCAAACCAAAACAAAAGGAAGCTTATTTTAAGTATGTTTTAAGCTCCAGGCATAGTACTAAATACTAAAGACACAAAAGAAGAAAACAGAGTCCCTGACCACAAGAAGTTTATAAGCCAACGGAAGAGACATCATTCAAATAAATATCTACTAAGTAAGCAGAAAATAATGGGAGGGGACCAGAATTAAGAAGAATTGGGAAATAATTAACACTGTTAAAAATTCTTTTTTTTAAAGCATTTTCTTTTCTTTTCTTATTAAAGCTTTTTATTTACAAACCATATGCACAGGTAATTTTTCCAACATTGACCTTTGCAAAACCTTTTGTTCCAAAAACTACTACTTCCCCTACCCCCTCCCCTAGCTGGCAAGTAGTCCAAATACATGTTAAATATGTTAAAATACATGTTAAATTCAATATGTGTGTGTGTATGTGTATATACACACACACAATTATCTTGCTGCACAACAAAAATCAGAACAAGAAGGAATAAAAAGTAAAACGGAGAGAAAACAAAATGCAAGCAAACAACAACAAAGAGAGTGAGAATGTTATGTTGTGGTCCACACTCAGCTCCCACAGTCCTCTCTCTGGATGTAGATGGCTCTCTTCATCACTGCACAAGTGGAATTGGTTTGAATCCTCTCATTGTTGAAGAGAGCCCCATCCACCAGAATTGATTGTCATATATTCTTCTTGTTACTGTGTATAATGATTTCTTGCTTCTGTTCATTTCACTCAGCATCAGTTCATCTAAGTCTCTCCAGGCCTTTCTGAAATCATCCTGCTATTTATTCTTTACAGAACAGTAACATTTCATAACATTTATATATTATTCAGCCATTTTCCAACCAATGGGCATCCATCGGTTTCCAGTTTCTAACCACTACAAAAAGGGCTGCCACAAACATTTTTGCACATGTGGGTCCCTTTTTCTCCTTTAAGATCTCTTTGGGATATAATCCCAGTAGAAATATTGCTGGATCAAAAACTATTCATAGTTTGATAACTTTTTGAGCATAGTTCCAAACTGCTCTCTAGAATGGTTTGATCCATTCACAGGTCCACTAACAATGTATCAGTATCCCAGTTTTCCCATATCCCCTCCAACATTGGTGATTACTGTTTCCCGTCATCTTAGCCTCTCTGAAATCATTCGAAAATCATGTTATATTCCATAACATTCACATACTTTAACTTATTCAACATTCTCCAAATGATGGTCATCCACTCAATTTCTAGTTCTTTGTCACTATAAAAAGTGCTGCTATAAACATTTTTGCACATGTGGATCCTTTTTTCCTTTTTTATGATTTCTTTGGGATAAAGGCCTAGTAGAGACACTGATGAAGCAAAACAAATATAAAGTTTGATAGTAATCAGAGAATAGTTCCAAATTGTTTTTCAGGATGGTTGGATTAGTTCACAACTCCACCAACAATATATTAGTGTCCCAGTTTTCTCATGTTCCTTCCAAAGTTCATCATTGTATATTCATATCTTCTTAATCAATCTGAGAGGTATGTAGTAGTACCTCAAAGCTGTCTTAATTTGTATTTCTCTGATCAATAGTGATTTAGATCCTTTTTCATATGACTGAAAATTGTTTTAATTTCTTCATCTGAAAATTGTTCATATATTTAAATAATGGTTCAATTGGAGAATGCCTTGTATTCTTCTAAATTCAAATCAATTCTCTATATATTTTAGAAATGAACCTTGGATGTCAATTTTGCCCCAGTTTATTGCTTCCCTTTTAATCTTGCCTGCATTGATTTTGTTTGTACAAAAGACTTTAAATTTTATACAATCAAAATTATTCATTTAACATTCCATAATGTACTCTATCTAGTTCTTCTTTGGCTACAATTTCTTTTCTTCTCCAAAGATCTGAAAGGTGAACTATGCTCATATCATCCCTCTTTATGTCTAAATCACGAACCCATTTCAACCTTATCTTGATATAGAGTGTTAGATAGTGATCAAACCCTAATTTCTGTCACATTAATCTCCAGTTTTCCCAGCAATTTTTGTCAAATAGTGAGTTCTTATTTCAGAAGTTGGGGTCTTTGTATTTATCAAACACTAGATTATTATAGTAACTTACTTTTGTGTCTTGTGAACCTAATCTGTTCGACTGATCAACCACTCTTATTTCTTAGCCAGTGCCAAATGGTATTGAACTGCTTTATAATATAGTTTTAGGTCTGGTACAGCAAGGCCACTTTCATTTGTATTTTTTCATTAATTCCCTTCAAATTCTTGATCCTTTGTTCTTCCAGATGAACTTTGTTATTGTTTTTTCTAAGGGCTAAATATTCTTTTGAAAATAATTTTGTCCCAAGGACTCCCTGAAAGTGTTTTGAAGGCATCATAAAGGCAAGAGACAACAAAAAGTGATGGAAGAAAGAACATATTAGGGGAGGAGGTGGTCAGGAAAACAACAACAACAACAACAACAACAACAACAACGCTGGTGAGAAGGTGTTGGAGATTTTCCTTCTGAGAAGTGCCATGTATGTCATGTCAGCTGGTTGGGTGGACCCAGGAGGCAGAAGGGGGCTTGGCCTCTGAGGCAGGAGGTTGTGTCTTACAGGTGTTAAATCTTTTCTTAGGACGCAGCACTAACTCCAGGTGTCTCCCTTCTGTGTATCCACCTATGCAGTACTGAGTGGGTTAGGCACGGGGTAATCCCAGAGGGGAGTAAATATAAATAACCAGATTCGTCATAGGCAAAGAGGAGAATGATGGGAGAGATGTAGAGATAGGCAGAGATGTAGAGAGATTCAGAGAAGGGGTGAAAAAGATGCAGAGACAGACATACACCTGCTCTTCCTTCCTGCTAACTCTTGCAGAGAATACCAATAAAGAAAGGCTGTTTGGCACTTTAACATCGGTCTGGTCTCCATGTCTATCAGGGGAAGACTGGTATATATGGCCCTGGACATCAGTAACCCCTCCGAGTGGGAGGTTACAAATGGCACCGAAGAACAGGGACGGAATTGGTCAGGGACCTCATGAGTTCGGCTAGTCTGATCATGGGAAGGGAGATGAGACCCCAAGACTGACAAAGCAAGCCAAAAGTAGATGTGCCATTATAAGAAGAGGCAGTAGGGAAAGAATCAGGAAGTAGATAGATATTAGAATGTATGTTACAGAAGGCAGCAAACAAGGGAACTAGGAAGCAAGGAATTGGATTGTTTGATAGCCCCCAGGAAAGAATGTGGCCCCATTGGAGTGGAAGGAAAGAAGCATTTAACACTTACAGGGTTAAGTCACCATATGTTAAGGAGCTGCTGGCCCTCCTAGCCTCCAGCAGTATAACTTTTCCCTGATTTTGTGTCTTGCCTACAGGTGGCTGTTGAGAGGTTAGTAGTTAAAGGAGAAGCAGCTGGTCTTCTTATCCGAAAATTAGCTAGAGAGAGCACTAAGGTCTGTTGCCAGAAAGCTATGTCCTCCTTAGACACAAACCTTGAGGAGATGATAAAAAGATGAGAGAATGTTGGCTCCAGTGTCTTTCTAACTTGAGCTCGCAAGCTCCTGTGTCTGGGTGCTCTGTTGAACAAGAACAAAAGTAGTATGTATGGCCCTGGAAATCAGTAACCTCGGAGTGAGAGGTTACAAGAAGAGACATGGTAAAAGCAGAGAGAGAATTGAATAAATAGGGCTATAGTAATTGGGAAAAGAATTTTGAAGCAAGTTTCTCTAATGAAGAGCTCATTTCTTTATTATTTTTGTTATTTTAAAATTAATTATTTTTCTTTTTAAAATATGCATAAACAGTTTTTAACATTTACTCTTACAAAACTTTGTATTCCCCCAAAATTTCCCCTCCCTTCATTCCATTTATTCTCCTAGACAGTAATACAATATATGTTAAACGTGTAAATCTTCTATCCATATTTCAACAACTATCATACAGCTCAATAAAAATAAAATCAAAATGAAAAAATGAGAAGGAAAACAAAATGCCAGCAAACAACAATAAAAAATTGAAAATAATATGTTGTGATCCATACTCAGTTCCCACAATTCTCTCTCTGGATGCAGATGCTCTCTTCATCACAAGACATAGGTACTGGTCTGAATTACCTGTCAGTTAAAAAGAGCCAGGTCCATCAGAATTGATCATTGTATAATTTTGCTATTACTGTATACAGTGTTCTCTTGCTTCTGCTCATTTCACGCATTATCATTTCAGGTAAGTCTCTCTCTAGACCTCTCTGAAATCATCCTGCTGATTGTTTCTTATAGAACAATGATATTTCATAACATTCATATACCAAAACCTATTTAATCATTCTCCAACTAATGGGCATCCACTCAGTTTCCATTTCCTTGTCACTACAAAAAGGGCTGCTACAAATATTTTTGCACACATAAATCCTTTTTCCTTTTTTATGATCTCTTTGGAATACAGGCCCAATAGAGACAGAATATGCACAGTTTAATAAAGCCCTTTGGGCTTTGTTCCAAATTGGCCTACAGAATGGTTGGATCATTTCACAACTCCACCAACAAGGTATTAGTGTCCCAGTTTTCCCATGTCCTCTCCAACATTTGTCATTATCTTTTCTTGTCATCTTAGCCAATCTTAAAGGTGTATAGTGGTACCTCAGATTTGTCTTAATTTGCATTTTTCTGATCAATAGTAATTTAGAATCTTTTTTTCACAGGAATAGAAATGATTTTGATTTCTTCATCTGAAAATCATCTGTTCATATCCCTTGACCATTTATAGTTGGAGAATGGCTTGAATTCTTATAATTTGAGTCAGTTCTCTACATATTTTAGAAATGAGGTCTTAAAGGAAACCTTGGATATAAATTTTTTTCTCAGTTTATTGTTTTTTTTTCTGATTTTGTCTGCATTGGTTTTTGTTTGTATAAAATCTTTTTAACTTAATATAATCAACATTATCCATTTTGCATTCCGTAATAACTTCTTATTCTTCTTTGGCCACAAATTCTTTTCTTTTCCACAGATCTCATGGCACACTATCCTTTGTTCTTCTAATTTGCTTATATTATCATTCTTTATTTCTAAATCATGAACCCATTCAACCCTATCTTGGTGTAAGGTAGTAGATGTGGGTCACCGCCTAGTTTCTGCCATACAAATTCCCAATTTTCCCAACAATTTTTGTCAAATATTGAATTCTTATCCCAGAAGCTAGGGTCTTTGGGGTTTTAAACACTAGATTGCTATAGTCAAACAGGGCTTACCCTATAGGGAAATGAACCAAACCTATTCCACTGATCAACTATTTTATTTCTTAGCCAATACCAAGTGGTATTGATGACTGCTGCTTTATAATAAGTTTACCTCTCTTACAGCTAGAAGGTCATGTTTCATAAATGTATACAGGGAACAGAGTCAAATTTATTTTAAAAAGAACCATTCCCAAATTGATAAATGATGAAAAGATATAGACAATGGCCAAAGGACTATAAAATCATGCATATCCTTTTCCCTAACAACATCCCAAAATAATAATGAGTCCCAAATTCATAAATCCCAAAAGATATATATATATATATATTTAAAAAGGAAAAGGAAAATAACTAATAGGTACATATATATATATATATATATATATATATATATATATATATATATATTTATAGCAGCTCTTTTCTCAGGGTAAAGAATTGGAAATTGAGGAGATGCTCATCAATTGGAGAATGGCTAAATAAATTGTAGTATGTGATTATGATAAAATATTCTGGTCTATACAAAGTAATGAGCAGGATGCTCTCAGAAAAACCTGGAAAGTCTTCTATGAACTCAAGCAAGTACTGGTATAAATGTAATAGCAATGTTGTGGCATGATCAACTATGAGTGACTTTGCACTTCTTAGCAGGATAATTAAACAAAAATATTCTGGAGGATTTAATGATGAAAAAATTATATCCAAACCCAGAAAAAGAACTGTTTGTGCCTGAATACAGATTGAAACATAACTTTTTTAGATTTTATTTTTCATGAGGGTTATTTTTCCTGGGTGGGGGGGAAATCTATGTCTTCTTTCACAACGTGACTTTTATGGAAACATTTTGTATAATTTCACATATGTTTTCTCAACAAGGAAGGTGGTGGGAAAGAGGAGAAAATAGAACTCAAAGTTTTAAAAACAAATGTAAAAATGTTTTACATGTAAAAACAGAGGGAAATGAAAATATTAAATAAAAATAAAATAAATAAAAAGAGAATTGTATATTAGAGCAAGATGGGACCCTTTATTTAAAATCATTAAAGGGAAAACATATGATGAGGAATCTTCAGGAAGACAGTAAACAATCGCATATCTGGTATTTTCAAAATAATAATTTTATTAGTGAGTTGGATCAGATGGCCACTGAGATCTATTCTAACCCTAAAAATAAATAAATCAGTGAGGAAACAATATCTAATCAGTCATCATTTGTCATTCACTTATTGGATCACTAGATGGTATAATGGATAGAGTGCTCAGAAGGGTTTTAATTTTTGTTGTTGTTGTTGTTCTGCTTTGTTTCTTTCTTTCCTTTTTTTCTGGTTCAATTATTTCAGACTATTCATGATCCCGTTTGGTGTGTGTGTGGGGCGGGGGGTGGTTTCTTGGCAAATATACTATTGTGGTTTGCCATTTCCTTCTCTAGATAATT
This sequence comes from Antechinus flavipes, assembly GCF_016432865.1. Lineage (NCBI taxonomy): Eukaryota > Metazoa > Chordata > Mammalia > Dasyuromorphia > Dasyuridae > Antechinus > Antechinus flavipes. The sequence goes on along the minus strand of NC_067399.1, from coordinate 302,405,750 downwards.
TTATAGCTGAGGAACTGAGGCAAACAGAACTAAATGACTTGTTCAGGATCACATAGACAGTAAGTATCTGAGTCTGGGTTTGAACTTACAAAGATGAGTCTTTCTAACTCCAAGCTCAGTGTTGAATACACTGTGCTGTCTACTGCCTTTTAAAGATATTCCCAAAACTGTAGGTCTGACCTTATCAATCCCTCACTTGATAAGTTCTCATTTTTCTATATTATCTCTGGGTCAAGAGATGGGAAAAGGGGATAAACATTTGTATAGCACATACTATATATCAGACACTGTACTAATTATTGATGTTTAGTCATTTGGTCCTGTGACCCCATGGGTAGGATAATCTTTGCAAAACTATTAGTTTGCCATTTCCTTCTTCAGCAGACTGACGCTATCAGAGGTAAACTGACTTTCCTGGGGTCATACAGCTAGTAAGTGTGTGAACTTAGATCTTCTTCACTCCAGGCTTAATCCTCTATTCACTGCTTAATACAGCTGTGCTAAAAAAAAAAAAAACTTTACAAATATTTCATTTAATTCTCACCATATGTTTGGAAGGAATAGGAGCTATGATTACTCCCATTTTATATTTGAGGAAATGGAAGCAAATAAAGCTTTAATGACTTGGGCAGGATCACAAAGTTAGTGTATGTATGAAGCTGAATTTGAATTAAACTCTTCCTAATTCCTGGTCCAATGCTCTAATTACTGTGAGAAGTAACTATCTCAGATCAGGCTTAAATTTAAGAATATTTTGGAATGAATTATAAAGTCCTGAATAAGCTAGACGTTTCCCATTTTTCTAGTTTTGTTAGGCTTTATTCAGCTCAACAATCTCTACTATCCACGGAAATTTTTTTTTTCTTCTGCATCTAACATAGCAATTCATCTTTCACCTATGAGCTCTTTCAATGGCCCTCCCATCTACCTCCTGGATCTTTTGGCTTTCCTCAAGTTTCAGTTCTTTTTCTATCATTTGTAAGAAGCCTTTTATGGTTCTTAGAAATATATACTTATTGGCATTTCAGCACCCCCATTATCATGTGAATACATTAACAGGGGTATATAAATCTTTGGATGAATAGATTCTACTTCTCTCCCCTACAACGGGGGAAAGATTTTTGCTTAAGTCTGTTTTCCTTCAGAGCATGGGGAGGAACCTGAAAGAGAGTTTAGAAAGGCACATCTCTTACTCATCAAGTTATAATAATGTAGTGCTCTGAGATTTGAAATGCTTTTTAAATTCATTAATTAGCTTATTGGATATTCCCAACTTGGTACATAGTAGATAGTTAATAACTGCTTCTTGCTGATTGATAAGTCCCTTACTATCATAAATTATACAGAATGCATGACTAAAGTTACAAATAGAAAGCAGGCAGATGGGATATAAACATTTCTTATGGGTTTGTGTATCAATCAGTATGTTAAGCTCGAGATACAAATGCAAGCAAAATAAAATAAAGTTTTAAAATCTGCTGTCTCTGCCTTGCTCTCAAGAAAATTACATTATAATGAGGGAAAAACAGATATGAAATGAAAGGGGGAGAAATCCAGAAAGTCACAAGCAGAGCAGGAAAGCATGGCCAACCTGGGGCACTTGGGCCCAAATTGGAATCCTAGAGAACACTTCAATGGAAGAAGGGGAACACACAATAAAGAAATGTTGTTAGTTAATAAAGCTCCAAGCTCTGGAGGAGGGAGGGGACAGAAGGGGTTCCCTGTGAAAAGGCAAATGAGTAATGAAGGTAAAGTTTGAAGAGAAAATAACAGAATCAAAAAGTTAACAAATATAATAAATTTTAAATACATTTTGTGATGTCCCATGCCAGCAAATTTCCATGATGGTCACTATATGAGATTTATTTTATGTTGGTTGGATAATCAGAGTCTTTCTGCTACAACTGACAGATATTTCTGAACATAGTCTTACTATGAAGGTGGAGATGAAGGTGACTTTGAGCATAATGTCCTGTAGTCCTAGTTCCAAAAATGGAACAACCTAGTTCATGGACAGCATAGAGTAGATGAGCCTTTTACTTGCCAAAAAAACGTAAGGAGCCTCTAACCAAATTGAATTATATGTCATTTAATTAATACATCCTTTACCTTCTCATTTCAATATCATAAATCAGGCTAGTTCTTACAAAGAAAAACATTTCTCCTAATTCTACATGTTGACATACTACATACCTTTCAAACTTAGCTGAAATAAAGTCATCATCATGGATCATAACTCTGATGATTTCAATCAGAAATAGCCATGCCCTTTATTGAAGTTCAGCAAAGTTTTGTTTCTATTTTTTTATTATTTTATCCTACTCTCACTTCCATTATACTTATTTAGTTTATATATTTTTATGTTTGTTTATATGCTTTATATATAGCATAGATTTTCTTCTAGTTCATGTGATCTAAGTTTTTGTTGTCATGGCCCACTTTCATATTCTGATGTAGCCTAGTGATCCTGTCTGAGAATTATATTGCTAAATACATAAAATGAAATATATAGAATTAGAAATAAAATTATTTCTATTGAAAAATAGCATATATCTATATATCTATTTATATATAATATATGTGCATATGTATATATGTTTATATATAGTATATAAAATTCATTATATTAATTCAGTATAAAAATGTTCAAATATGTTTATACACAAATACTCACATATTCACATATGCATGTATATATACATATGAACCATGTTTTATTCTTTGTTATATCTTTGATAGTATTTTACATATACATGCTCCAATAACTAAAATACGTAAATAATTCAATGGATTTGCAGTTGCATCTATATGAGTACTCTTCTCAAAAATGCTAGACCTAATCTATTCATATCTTTTTATCCTATAAGAACTTCATGTATAATTTCTGGTAAATATTTCTCTGGGAAGTAAGACTCAATGAAATGATCACCTCATATTAACAGCTCTCAGTGGTTTGTCACTTTTGGTTTTAAAAGCCTCTTTCCATACAAAATATGTGAAGTAAATAGTAAAAAAAAATAGTATCTCTAATTTATAGATAAAAAAGAAAGCATCTGAGAAGCAAAAGGCCTTCCTAATTTTTGATAACCATACATACATTTTTCACTTCTGAGTCAAATGCTGTAAAATGTACCCATAGAGGGAAGAATATGGAACACTGTCAAATTGAATGTTAAGAGGAATTAAATTTAACAAAGACAAATAAACTTTGGATACTGGTACCAAAAAATGAAGTTCGTAGGACCCAACCATGGAGGTGGGGTGGGGAATGGACATTCCATCTTGAATATGTCATGTTAGAACTTCTTATTTAAACATAGGAGTCTTGCAACTTAGGTGCTGGACTCAGTTATTTCTATACTGCTGCAGGAACACAAATGTTGATAGTAAACGTTAAATGTTGGCAAACTGAGGCAAAGGTTGCATACTCCTAGTTGTTGTCTGTCTGGTTGAGCTTGGTATCAACTAGAGATTTCTTGGTTCTCAATCCAGAGTACAATATAGTGATTATTACTATTTATTTATATCTTTAAATATTTCCCAATACATGTAAAAAATAAAACCTAACAATCACTTTTTCATCAAAATTTCTACTTCTTTCTGTCCTTACCCCTCTTTGAGAAAGCAAGACATTTGATATTGATAAATTTGGCAAGTCATATAGCATAGTGATTTAATATGACTATGATTATTATATTGCTAATCTCTCACAATGATAAAAATTATTTAGTTATTAGCACAAAGATATCTTTTATCTATTCATAGATTTATAAGAGTATTAAAATGGGGTGTTCTTGGGCATCAATGAATCCAAGAGGATAGTTATTTTTTTTTATTGTTACATTGAGAAGACTCAGCAGCTCTCATCTAACATTGCTGCAACACAATGAATAGGGATGTATCTGAACAATAGAGGGGGAAAACATGCACATTCCTTCATTTCTTTTTTCCCATATGAAATAATTCTGTAATGTTTGCATCAGGTAATCCTACCCATAAAAGATACATCTCTTCAATGCAGTCTCTAGCAGGATGTGGTAGCAGTAGGGATGCTAAGAGAGGGCTGCTTTTTCTCATCTTTTGTTCAGAAAGCAGGAACAAATCTTTCCAAAATGAACCTTTTAAATATGAAACTATCACCGGAGGCTAATTGAAACAACAGACAATTGAAACAAATTATGCATTCTTCCTTTAGATAAGAGACTTAAATTATAAATCCTTTAAGACTCAAAAGTGTGAAATAAATTTGAAATGCAATTAAGTGTCTGAATTATTGGCATTTCCAAGTTATTTCTTATATAATCTTTTGGAATGCTTTGAGGCACTTAGAACTCTGTCTTTATCTTAATCAAATGTAAAAGCATGTTTTGTAAAAATGTGAGCCAACCAGCTCCTTAATCCTGATCTAAATATACAAACATCTGACCTCCCTAATTTCCTCACTCCTAAGTACTAGTTATTCAGAAACACTCTGTAGGGAAAAAAAAAAAAAAAAAAAAAACCTTTATTTGTACCAGTTTCCTTTCCTCCTTGGTTAATGGTATATGTACTTTACAAATGTTTTATAAACATTACGAAAAATCTTAATTGTTTGGATTGTGTTGCATACAGAAAACCACTGAGAAAACCAATATGGCTACTCTATTTCATATGTCACCTTTGAATTGTTATGGTCCCCTGTTGCCACTAGATGAATCATTTTGAATAAATATTAATATGCTTCTCTGTTCCACCACATTGGAAATCTGATGAACATAATTTAGGTGTACATAGTATATAATAATTTAGAAGTTTCCAAGGTATATAGAATTATACTTCCCTTTCTTACATAAAAATTTAGCAAAAAGGAAAGAAGGAAAGAAGAGAGGGGAAGATGTGACCATTCCACTTTTATTGAAATGTTCTGTGAAAATTATTTTTTTTGTATTTTATTCTAATATTATTCAGTGTCAATTATAATTTTGTGACATCAACAAAATAACATCACATTTAGACCAACATCTCATAATATATGACTAAAATAATTTCCAATTAGGACATTAAGTGATCTGCATCTAAAAGATTATAACATGAAGAAACTTAGAGTGGAAAAGGAGATAAGTTTCTTGACCATAACTAAGAGAGGTATCCCTTACTCAAAGAAAAAATAAAAATGATCATAAAATATTCTATTGATATTTCTTAGTACATAAATTTGAAAGTTTTCACACAAAATTAATGTGGTAAATAATTAAAAGAAAAAGAAATAAGTGGGAATTTTTCTTTGAAAAATAATAATAATCCAAGATATATAGGCAAGTGATATAAATATCAAGCTAAGTGCCATTACCCAACAGATAAATGGTCAAAGAATATGAAGACAGTTTTCAATAGAAAGTCCATGGAGGAGCCAAGGTGCCTAAGCAAAGGCAAGGACTAGACTGAGCTCTCCCCAAACTCTCCCAATATCTTCAAATAGTAACTCAAAATAAATAGTAGGGCAATGGAGTCCTACTCCATTGCATGGAATGGAAAAACAAGAATGAATGAAATAAATTTTCAGCCCAAAACAGCATAAAAGGTCTGCAAAAAAGGTCCAGCACACTATTGTGAGAGTGGACCAAAACTTGGTCCAGCAAACCAGGAACAGGCGCCAGAGGGACTGAAACAGTGACAGCAGTGATGGTTTCCAGACCTCTTGGACTACAGACTCCAAAGATAACTTAGAAGATCAGCAGTAAATGTTTAGCACAGCTGAAGGAGAGTGGAGCACAATCCAGCACAGGCTCTGCCAGCAAAGCCTCAGCCCCAGAAACCAAGAACAGGCAATGAAAACCCCTGAATCACACAGCCTTAGCAGCAGCTGCTTCTGGAGCCCTAGCCCACACATACAGTGAGGGAGGAAGCTGTCAACAACTGCTTAGAAAGAAATTACACTTATTGCTATCACTGAGGTAAAACTCTTGTTTTGCCTGTCTTTGGATCCTGATTTTAGTCCTGGATGGCAGCTGCAGGGTGAGAAGGAGTTCCAGCATATTGGAGCTTGGGGGCAGTGGAGCAGGGACTCTGTCACAGTTCCAGGACAGAAAAGAGTGTTTGTGGTGGCTCACAGATAAGAGCACACACCAGGGGAGTAGCAAACAAAACTTTTATTAGAACATACACTGAGAAGAACTGAAAATGTACAGATTCTTAGAAGTTATCTCTGGAAATACCTGCACAAAACCCTTGAAGCTTGGTACAATGTACCTTATCCACTGGAAGTAGAACCTTACTTTAAAAAAGCATTACAAGTCAAGTAATAGGCTAGAAAAATGAACAGAAAGCAGAAAAAAATGCTGACCACAAAAAAGTTACTATGATAAAAAGGAAGATCAAAATACACACTCAAAAGAGAATAAAGTCAAAACTCCCACATCCAAAGCCTCCAAGAAAAAATATGATTTGGTCTCAGGTCATTGAAGAGCTCAACAAGAACTATGGAAATGAAGTAAAGATGCAGAGAAGATATTGGGAAGAAAAAGGAGAATGGTGCAAGAAAAAAAAAAAACAACAACAACAACAAATCAACAGCTCGGTAAATGAGACACAAAAAATAATGAAGAAAATAAAAACCTTGAAAAATAGAGTAGGTCAAGTAGTAAAGGAAGTACAAAAAGACATGGAAGAGAAGAATTCCTTTTCTTTTTGAGGAATGGTATTTGGAACTATTTGTTATTTCTACATAAATTTATTTATTTATTCATTTTTAATTTTTTTATTAAAGCTTTTTATTTTCAAAACATATGCATAGATAATTTTTTAACATTGAGCTTTGTAAAATCTTGTGTTCCAAATTCCCCTCTCCCTTTTCCCCCTCCTCTAGATGGCAAATAATCCAATATATGGTAAACATGATAAATATATATGTTAAATCCAATATATGTATACATATTTATATAGTTTTCATGCTACACAAAAAAACTAAGATCAAAAAGGAAAAAAAAATGAGAAAGAACAATGTGCAAGCAAATAACAAAAGAGTGAAAACACTATGTTCTGATCCGCACTGGGGTCCCACAGTCCTCTCTCTGGATGTAGATAGTTCTCTTCATCATAGGATTATTGGAACTGGCCTCAATCATCTCTTCATTGAAAAGAGCCATATCTATCAAGATTGACCTTTGTATAATCTTCTTGTTTCCATGTGCAATAATCTCCTGGTTCTGCTCATTTCACTTAGCATCAATTCATGTAAGTTTCTCCAGGCCTCTCTGAAATCACCATGCTGATCTTTTATTACAGAATAATAATATTCCATAAAATTCATATATCATAAATTATTCAGTCATTCTTCAACTGATGGGCTGGATAATTGATTCTTGATTGTAGTCTAAGTTCCTCTGCCATCCAGAATATCATATTCTAGGCCCTTCAATTCTTTAAAGTGGAAACTGCTAGGTTATGATTAATTCTGATTGAGGTTCCTTGATATTAAAATTGTTTCTTTCTGATTACTTGCAGTATGTTATGATTGATCTGATAATTCTGGAATTTATCTATATTATTTCTTGGAGTTTACATTTTTGGGATGTCTTTCAGGAGGTGATTGGTGTATTCTTTCAATGGATATTTTACCTTCTGTTCTAGGACATCAGGGCAATTTTCTTTGATGATTTCTTGAAAAATGTTGTCTAGGCTCTTTTTTTTTTCATTGTGGTTTTCAGGTAGTGCAATTATTTTTAGATTGTCCCTCCTGCAGTTATTACCCAGGTCAGTTGTTTTTCCAATACGGTATTTTACATTTTCTTGTTTTCTTTTTTTCTTTTTTTTTGGTTTTGTTTGATTGATTCTTGATCTCTCATTTTGTCATTTGCTTCCATTTGTTCAATTTTAATTTGGAAGGAATTAATTTTGCAGTTAGCTTTTTTATCTCCTTTTGCATTGCCTAATTGATCTTTTAAATGAGTTGTTTTGTCCATCTGATTTTTTTCTTTTCACAAATTATGTTTTTCAAGAAGTTATTTTTGTTTTCCATTTCACCAAAACTATTTTTAATGAGTGGTTTTCTTCAGACAATGTCTGTGTTTCCTTTTTTCACTGTTCTCATTTCCTTTTTTATAAGATCCTTTTTGAATTCTTCCACAGGAGTCTTGTGAGATGGAGACCAACTTATATCACTCTTTGAGGCTTCTTATGGAGAGTTTTTGCCTTTAATATCCTCAGGATTTGAGGTTTTGTTCTTCCCTGTCTACATAAAAACTATTTATGGCCAGAGCAGTTTTTGCTTTTTTGCTCATTTTTAAAGTTTGAGGTCTGATCTAGAAAAAGGGGAGATTTTCTCAAGCTTTCTTTACAGGTAACAATCTTCATAGTGCCTTGGGGATGGTGCTACTGGCTTCCTTCTCATGATGTTTCTTTTTATACTGGGGTTCAGAGACTCACTATTTGCCTTCTGTAGTTTTATTGAAGGTCTCACTGCTAGTCTGCTGATCCACTGGTTTCTGAACCAGGACAGACTAGCAAATATTGCTGTATTTTGGCTAAGATTATCCCACTAGATTCCATCAGCAATTAGAAGCCTCTCCGGGGTCTCCCTATATTGCAATGCACCTGCATTGGGCTGTAAATTCCCTGCCTGACTGAGATTTTTTTTTGAAGTTTTTCCAAAATATCTTCTGTTGTACATTTATTTCATTCCAAATATTTGTGAGTTCTGTCACTTGCAAATTCAGTCAGAGGCTTGATCTGGTATTGATTTGAGGGAAGCTAAGTAGAGCTCAAAGATCTGCTTAATCTACATCTTCACTCTTGACCTAGAATTTTTTTTTTCAATAACTTAAATGAAGTACTAAGGCATACTATTATCACATGGGATTTATGGTTGATGGAATTATGGTTTAAAAAAATCTCAACAAGATAAATGATTACAAGTATATCTGCAACCAGCAAAATGGAATTTAATTAACACACATAGGCAGTTTGGTACTTGGATTTGAAAGTTCTATTCAAGTAAAGCATAGGAAAGAGATGACTTAGAAGCAGTACATGTGAAGAAAGAAGTCTTGGGCCTTCTAGTAGACTAGTGACAATGTTTCTGTCAGTGTTCTGGAAGCCAATGAAGTTAACACAATTCTATGTAATTTTTATAGCGTTATCATATCTGAAAGTTAATGATATCTCAGATTCTCCATTTCCTTGCCAGAGAAATTTCTGAAAAAGGATTGTAGAGAAAATAATTGCTATCTTCAAATATTTAAAGAGTTCCAAAAAAACACATGGATTACACTGATTATACTTGGTCTTACAATACTATTAGGAGAAACAGGTGAAAAGTATAGGAAGCATTTTTTTGGCTTAACTAAAGGAAAATATTACTAGACAAAAAGAAATAACTATTGAATAATGGTTGAAATTATTATTTATATGCTACTTTATGGTTTTCAAAACACTACAAATTTCATCTCATTTTATCCTCACAACAACCATTAGAAATAGATATTAATATTATTATCTTACAATTGAAGGAACTAAAGCATAGAATTTACACAAAGTCACATAGTAAATGTTTGAGGATGGATTCAAACTCAAATCTTTCTAAATCCTGATTAAACACTATATGTCATAGAACATGTAGCATCTTTTAAAATATTTTATTTGTTTTTAAATGTTATTTGTTTATGAATCATGTTGGAAAAGAAAAATTAGAACAAAGAAGAAAAACTATGGGAGAGAAAAAAAATCAGAAAAAAGAAGTGAACATAGAGTGTGTTGATTTACATTCAATCTCCATAATTAATTTTTTGGTGAGATGGCATTTTCTATCTAAAGTCTATTGATATTGCCTTGGATCACTGAACCACTAGAAAAACCAAGTCTTTCTTTTTTTTTTAATTATTATTTCTTTTTTTTTTAATTTTTATTTAATAATTACTTTATATTGACAGAATCCATGCCAGGGTAATTTTTTTTTTACAACATTATCCTTTGCACTCGTTTCTGTTCCAATTTTTTTCCCCTCCCTCCCTCCACCCCCTCCCCTAGATGGCAAGCAGTCCTTTATATGTTGGATATTTTGTAGTATATCCTAGATACAATATATGTTTGCAGAACTGAACAGTTCTCTTGTTGCATAGGGAGAATTGGATTCAGAAGAAAAACCAAGTCTTTCGTAGTTGTCACACATATTTGCTCTTATTGTGTACAATGTGTCCTTGTTTCTGCTTGCTTTGTTAAGCATCAGTTCATGTAAATCTTTCAGGCCTTTGTAAAATCAGCTATTTCATCATTTTTGTACAACAATAATATTTCATTACTTTTATATATCATAACTTATTGAACCATTCCTCAATTGATGAAAATCTACTCATTTTCCAAATCTTTACTACCAAAAAAGAGCTACTACAAAATTTTTTGCATATGTGAGTCCTTTTCCCTCCTTTATGATTTCTTTGGCATAGGAGCCTGGTTTAAAGGGTATGCATACATTTATATTCCTTTGTATATAGTCCCAAATTGCTCTCCAAAATGTTTGGATCATTTCACAACTCCACCAACAATGCATTAGTGTACCAGTTTTTCCACACCCCCTTCAAAATTTATCATTATCTTGTTCTGGAGCACCTAATAAATTAATGGATTATCTCAGCAGAATCATAAACATTCTTTTAATTAAGATCTTAAACTGGTTGTTGGAAGTCAAATTTGGAGGATTTTGTAAACAATATCAATAATTTGGGTAGATGTTTTGTTACATGATGAGCTTTGTAATCATATAAACTCTATGATTCCTCCCCATGAAATTTCAATAAATTTCCCTTATATTGGACATGATTATAGTCTAGATCTTCCTCCTAATCTAGGTCAATCACTTTTTACCAAGTTACCAATAAGGTAATATAGTTCTTCAAGAACTCAGACTTTCTTCTACTTCAATGTCATTCATGGCACATATCAGACAAATAAAATAATTTTCATACATTGTTTTACTAAAACTCTAATGGTCATATATCTTTTTTCTTACCTCCCTTTTTCCTCCCTCCCCCCTCTTCTTCCTTCCTTCTTTTCTCTTTTACATTCTTCTTTTCTTTAATTTTCTTCCTTCCTTCTTTTATCTGCATTCACTGCTTCCAGCACAGTGCTTGGCATATGGTAAGTTCCTAATAAAAGCTTATCAACTGAATAGAATTCTAACATGTTTCATTGTTACTAAGTATCTTTAAAAGATGACATCGGAAATAAAATCTGATTTCTAACTATGCAGCTGTTAAACAAAAGAAGTTAGATTTAGAAGGAACCAACAGCTGATTACAAACAGCAACTATGAACTACTTTGCAGTGAGCCCAGTATTTTTTAAAGAAACCAACAGCTGATTATGAATAGCAACTATGAAATATTTTGAGTTCCCCCCACCCTTTTAATGGGTATCTGGACTCAAATACTTTCAGCTGTGGATACTCCAAATCTTCTATTTGAATGGATTTCTACTGATGGAAAAAAGGACCTCACTTGATAGGGCTAAAAATCTAAGCCAAGAATTGGATTACAAAGATTTTGCCTCCAGCTTTAATAAAATGAATAACACTATATGTGGATAAGGCTTATGATAAAAGAATAATCTTTAAACCAGGCAAAAGTTTACACATTCATCTCAATAGAGTATGAAGATTTGCTTTTTAGAGGAGAAGAGTAAGTTCTCCTTTTTCATTCAATATATGTGCAGAAAGTCTCGTAAGAAAAATGAATGCAACAAACCTTTGGAAACTATAATGGAATGCTTTGGTATCCCAATTATGTAAAAAAATTCAAGAGCCTCTAAAACAACAAAAAAGAGAACATCAACAACATAGGTTTTAAATTACATTTTGCCTTTTTGAGAGGGAGGTAAAAGTTTCAGGATGTTTTAAAGACAGTTTAGGAAAAGATAAAACTTGAAAAATATAAGAAAAAAATCATACTGAATATTAAAATAACTTCAAATTGCAAAATCTGAGGGAAAATATCAAGTACAATTACAGGGGAATGTGGAAGAGTTTTGTTTTTTCCCTATAATTTAATATGAACCCTGATTAAACTCACACATGCACACAACAAACACACTGGATATACACAGTAGATAGTATATAAAGTATTTGGCTTGTCAGGAAGACCTGACTTCAAATCCTTCCATAAATGTTTGATAATTATCATCTCTCAAAATCAGTTTTGTCATCTGTGAAATGAAAAGATAGGACATAATGGACTCTAAAGTTTCTTCTACTTTTAAATCTATGAATCTATAATATTGATACTATGATACTAAGACAATCACAACAAATATTGTTGAGGTCATATTTACACAAAAATTATCACAAATAAAAAGATACTAGTACCTTAAAGAATGAATTAGAAGCCTTGATTAAGTGTTTTTATGTGCCAGGCATTTAAGTAGGTAATAGAGACCCAAAGAGAGAAATAATCATCTAGGTCCTCAAAAAATTTAAATTTTATACGTAAAAATATATGTATATTTGTCCACAGATAAATATATGTGTATCAAATTAATAAAATTATAAACAAGGTTTTTGTTTTGTTTTGTTTTGTTTGCTTGTTTTTAGAAGATGCAAGAAAAAGGAAGCAGTAGTTCACCACATTAGAAAAGGCTTTATATACAATTTGTTACTGGAAATGAGTTTGGAAAGAAATCAGGTATTCTATTGTAAGATATGTAACAGATGCATTTCAGGGATAGGGACAAGATGTTCAAAGGCAAGGAAATGGGAATTGGAGTGACATATGTGAGTAATAGTAAGGAAGATAGTTTGTTGACCTGGAGACTATAGAAATCAGAGTTGTATATAAAAAAGCTGAAAGGGAGATTGGAACAGCATTAAAGGACTTTGAGTGTTTGACAGATTCATATCAAAGTAACAGGAAGCCGCTATAGGTTTTTAAGTAGAGGAATGGCAAAGTCATACTTGTATTTTAGGAAAATCTCTCTGACATCTTTGGAAGATAAGGTGGACAAATAAATGGAGATGGAGAAACAAAATAAGAGGGTATTTAGATAATGCAAAAGAAAGGTGATGATTACCCATCACTGCTGATGTGAAAAGAAAGAGAAAAGATAAGAGGTAGTGGGGAGGTAGAATGGACAAAATTTGAATATTTAGGATGAATGAAATTGAATGGTTGAAAATGACTTTAAGTGTATGAATCTGGGTGATTCTCAAAATAGGATAATCTTTGAAAATGAAATAGAAATACTTTGAAAGATGAGGGTTTTGAATGGGAAAATAAGTTCTTATTTGCACATTAATTTTGTCTCTATATTTTGTTCAAACTATTCATGGTATCTCAATATTTGAAGGAATACAAAAGGTTCCTTCCTTTTAAAAAGATGAATTGGTCCATGTCATATCTAATCAAGATGGTTTGATATGTAAAGGCATGTGGTTATTTGTTTATTTTTCACTCACATTTGACTCTTCATGACTGCAACTGAATTTTTCTTGGCAAAGATACTGAAGTTATTTTCTATTTCCCTCTCCTCATTTTACAGATGATAAAACTGAGGGAAACTGAATGAAATGGGTTAGCAAGAATAATCACTGATGCCAGATTTGAAGTCAGGTACATGAGTCTTCTTCACTTCAATCACAGGAATCTATCTACTATTCCATCTAACTACTACATTGAAATGCATCATACATAACCAAAATCTGTTTCTCCACAACTTCTAATCATTAATTCCAGTCCTGCCCTTTAAGGCAGACAGTTTTAAAAAAAAAACTCTTTTCTCTATAGAATATATTAAAATACAGAAAAGTGCTTGGAGATAATGTTTAATCTAAATCTTTTATTCTTTGGGCTTTTTAGCAGATATTATTATTGGTCTTTATATAACTTGATTTCCAGTTCCAGTACCCTATGTTCTCTCTTAGGCTAAGTTTTGGTGAATTATATTGCCATTTTTATTTTCATTATTATTGTTTGGGTTGGGGACAGAGCCAAAATAGCAGAGAGAAGTCAAGAAGTTGCCTGAGTTCTCCAGTTGTTGTCAGAAATAACATTAAATCTAGCCTCTAAATGCATCCTGGAGAGACATAACATACAAAAAGACAATGTGAAACAATTTTCCAGCTTAGGATAATTTAGAATAACTTCAGGAAAGATCTGTTTCATTTGGGTAAAAGGGAAGCACAATCTAATCCAGATGGTGTCCAGGAAAGTTAGCAGGAGGCTATTAGTCACATCACAGATAAGTATCCAAGACTCCTCACTTCTGGCTCTGCAGACTCAGCAGAGTAAATAAGCTTTGAGGCATCCAGCCCCAAGGCAGAAGGCAAATTGCTAAACTTAGAGACCAGACAACAACAGGTGCAACTATGCTGAGCCACCTCAACACAGTGAGCAAGCTGCCACTACTAAGGCCTTAGAATACAAAGTCAAAGACCAGATCCCAAATTGAAGTTGGAAAAGAATGAAAGAGTGTCCTCTTTACCCCAGAAGCAGAGATCAATTTTAAAAGTCACAAAATTAGCAATAAAAGAGCAAGAGACAAAAAAGAACCCTGGCCATAGAAAGCTACTATGAAGAGCATAACAAAAACTCAGAAGAAATACTGTCAAAATACCTACATGTGAAACTGCAAATGGAAATATGAATTTTGGACAAGCATAAAAGTCAAACCCAAGTGAAATAATTGAGGTAGAAAAATAATTAGGAAAAGAACTAAGAGATATGAAAGAGAAAGAGTCTATACTTGGTAAAGAAAGGATAAAAATTGACTAAGGAAAGCAATTTCTTAAAAAATGGCCAGCTTGGCAAAACAAAACAAAACAAAACAAAACAAAACAAAACAAAAAAAAAAAAAACTTCTACTAAAGAAAACAACTCCTTATAAAGTAAAATTGGCTATATAGAAAAGAAGATACAAAATTACTCTATGGGACATCAAGAATCAGTCAAATAAAATCAAAAGAGTGAGAAAAAATAGAAGAAAATGTAAAATATCTCTCTGCAAAAAAATGTAACTGATTTAGAAAGTAGATCTAGGAGATATGATTTAAAGCATATTGAAGTAACTGAAAGCCATGATTAAATAAACAAACAAATAAGGAATCTAGACAGCATTGATAAAGAAATCATTAAAATAAAAATACTGCTCTGATATCCTAGAACCAGAGGGAAAAATAGTTATATTCCCATTTTGAGCTAATGCAGCTTGTAGGGGATATTTTGTATCTGTAAATGCTTACATAAATAAAATAAAGAAAGAAGAGATCAATGAAGTAGACAGAATTTTTTTAAAGCTATAAAAAGAACAAATTAAAAATGCCCAACTAAATATTAAATTTGAAAATGTGAAATTCAAAGGAAATATTAATAAAATGAAAAAAAAAAACTATTTAGTTAAAAAACAAACCCAAAATCCCCACAAAACTAAGAGCTGGTTTCATGAAAAAGAAAAGAACAATTAACTCCAGTATTATATACAGTATTTAGAAAAACAGACAAAGAAGGGATCTTGCCAAGTTCCTTTTATGACACAAAAATGGTGTTGATACCTAAATTGACAATTGTATTATATTGTCTAGAGGTATATTAAATGGAATTCCTTTCTAACTTTTGCTTCTGGACTTTGTTAACAAAGTATAGATATATCAAAAATTGTATGTGAATTTCTTTGACATAATACAACTTTCCTAAAGTTCTTAATTCTTTAATTATTTTTGAGTGATTTTCTAGGATTTTCTATGTATGCCATATATCATCTGCAAAGAGTGATGTTTTTGTTTCCTCCCTGCTTATTCTAATCCCTTCAACTATTTAATCCTTTGATCATAAAGCTGATATTTCCAGCAATGTATTGAATAATGGTGATATTATGCATATTTGTTTCAATCCTGATCTTACTGGTAAGGCTTCTAAATTATTCCTGTTTTATAATGCTTGCTGATTGTGTTAGAAATACTGCTTATCATTTTAAAGAACCCTGGTATTATTGCTATGCTCTCTAGTATCTTAATAGGGATGGGTATTATATTTTTCAAAATCTTTTTTCAGAATCTTATTTCTGTTGATTTTACTTTTGAAGCACCTTCCACATTAAAGACTAGGGCCTTCGAATATGATATTGAAGAAAGCAATCGAGCTTGGATTACAACCAAGAATCACTTACCCAGTAAAATGGATTATAATCCTTCAGAGAAGAAGGTGGATATTCAACAAAATAGAGTGTAATCCTTCAGAGAAAAAGGTGGATATTCAAAACAATAGAGGATTTTTTTTTGTATTCTTGATGGAAAGCCCAGAACTGAATGGAAAATCTGATTTTCAAATACAAAATTCAGGAGAAGCATAAGGAGATAATCAGGAAAGCAATTTCCTAAGGGACTTAATAAGGTTTATTTTTTATATTCTTATCTGGGAGGATGGTACTTGTAACTCATTAGAACTTTCCCATTATTATAACAGTTTGAAGGAGTATATATAGCCAGAGGGCACAGATGTGAGTTGCGTATGAAGGGGTAAGAGAGGAATGTATTGGGTGAAAGGGAAAGGGAGAAGTCTAATGATGTAAATTATTTGATAAAAAAGAGGCAAAAAAGCTTTTAGAGTAGAGGGAAAGGGGAGAAAGAAAAGGGGAGTATGTGAACCTTATTCTAATCAAAATTGGGTCAAAGAGGAAATAACATACATTTTCAATATGAGTGTAGAAAGCTATCTTACCCTGCAGGGGAATAGGAGGGGAATAGAATATGGGAAGGGGAAAGGGTGATGAAATAGAGGGCATATTGGGAGAGGAAGTAGTCAGTAGCAAAACATTTTGTGGATATACAGAATGACACTGATACACAGAATGCAAGAAAAGAGATGATAGAATTAATGAGTGGAAATATAGTTAGCAATAATAATTGCAAAACGAATTTTGAAGTGTTTCTATAATAAGGCTTTATTTTTCAAACATGAAGGGAACTGAGTCAAATTTATTAAAAAATATATAATAGCCATATCTCAATTGATAAATTACAAAAGATACCTATGCCCAAAGGGCTATAAATTCATGCATATATTTTAAACTAACAATACCACTACTAGGTATGAATACCAAAAAAGATTTTTAAAAAGGAAAATGACCTAAATATAAAAAGAATATTTATAGCAGCTTTCTTTTCTTCTAAGGAAAAATAATTAAATTGCCCATCAATTGAGGAATAGCTGTGGTGTGTGATTGTAATGGAATATTATTGTCCAATGGGAAATGGTGAGCAGGATGTTCTCAAAAAGAAAAAAAATACAAATCAAAACCTGGAAATGACCATAATAACCTAGTGTTTTATAAACCCTAAGACCCCAGATTAACAAAAATCTACTGGGAAAATTGGAAAGAAAATATTGCAGAAAGAATGTCTGTGGCAGCCTTCTTTATAGTGGTCAGAAACTGGAAACTGAGTGGATGCCTATCAATTGGAGAATGGCTTAATAAATTGTGGTATATGAATATTATGGAATATTATTGTTCTGCAAGAGATGACCAGCAGGATGATTTCAGAGAGGCCTGGAGAGACTAACATGAACTGATGCTGAGTGAAATGAGCAGGACCAGGAGATCATTATATACTTCAACAACAATACTATATGATGATGGCCCTCTTCAACAATGAGATGAACCAAATCAATTCCAATAGAGTAGTAATGAACTGAACCAGCTACATCCAGTGAAAGAACTCTGGGAGATGACTAAGAACCACTACATAGAATTCCCAATCCCTCTATTTTTTTTTCCTTCACAGGCTAATTGTACACTATTTCAAAGTCCAATTCTTTTTATACAGCAAAATAATTGTTTGGACATGTATACTAATATTGTATTTTTACATATTTAACATGTTTTGGTCAACTTGCCATCTGGAGAAGGGGTGGGGAGAAGGAAGGGAAAAGTTGGAACAAAAGGTTTTGCAATTGTCAGTGCTGAAAAATTAACCATCTTGTAAAAATTACATATCTTGTAAATAAAAAGCTATAATAAAAAAAAAAGAAAATATTGCAGAAACTAGCCAAAGTCCAATATCTGACATTGTATACCAGATAGAGTCAAAATGATTACATAATTTAGACATAAAGGCTAATTCCATAAGCAAATTGTTATTATTATTATTGGATTAAATCTTTTTTTATTTTCAAACACACATATACATACATATATATATATATATCTATATAATAGATATAGATATAGATATATAATTTCAGTGTTCACATTTGCAAAACCTTGTGTTTCAATTTTTTTCCTTTCCTTCCCCCTATCCTTCCCCTAAATAGCAAGTAATTCAATATGTTAAGCATATGCAATTCTTCTATACATATTTCCATAATTATCATGCTGCACAAGAAAAATCAGATCAAAAAGAAAAAAAATGAGAAAGAAAACAAAATGCAAGCAAGCAACAAAAAGGGTGAAAATGCTATATTGTGATCCACCCTCAATCCCTACTGTCCTCTCTTTGGGTGTAAATGGCTCTGTTCATCACAAGACCATTGAAATTTGCCTGAATCACCTCATTATTGAAAAGATCCATGACCATAAGAATTGATCATCCTATTATCTTGTTGTAGCTGTGTACAATGATCTTCTAGTTTTGCTCACTTCACTTAGCATCAATTCATGAAATTCTCTTCAAGCCTTTCTGAAATCATCCTGCTGATCATTTCTTATAGAACAATAATATTTTATGACTTATTCACCCATTCTCCAACTGAAGGGCATACACTCAGTTTCCAGTTTCTTGCCACTACAAAAAGATATAAGCAAATATTAGAGCAAGAAAATTAAAGACCTATAGAGAAAAGAAGAATTGATAATCAAACAAGAGATAGAGAACACCATGAAATGCAAAATGAATAATTTTGATTATATTAAAGAAAAGCTTTTGCACAATCAAAACCAATGCAAATCAATATTAGAAAGCTGGGAAATAGTCTTTCCTGACAATATTTTTGGATAAAGTCCTCATTTCTTTCTTTCTTTCTTTTTTTTTGCTGAGGCATTTGGAGCTAAGTGCCTATCCCAGGGTCACACAATTAGGAAGTATTAAGTGTTTTAGGTCAAATTTGAACTCAGGTCCTTTTGACTTCAGGGCTGAGGCTCTATCCACTGCATCAACTAACTGTCCCCAAAGGTTTAATTTCTAAAGCCATTCCCCAATTGATATGAACAGTCAGTTTTCAGATGAAAAACTTAAGGAAATCTATAGTCATGTGAAAAAATGCTCTAAACCACTAGTGGTTAGAGAAATATAAACTAAAAACATTGAGGTACTACCTCACACTTATTGAACTGGCTAACATTTCAAAAAAAAAAAAAAAGGAAAATGATAAATTTTGAAAGGGCTGTGGGAAAACTGGAACACAAATGCACTGTTATTAGAGCTGTTAACTGATTCAATTATTTTGGAAAACAATTTGGAACTATGATCAAACAGCTATAAAACAATGCATACCTTTTGATCCAGTAATGCCATTACTCGATCTATATCCCATAGGGATCTTTACAAAGGTAAAATGATCTACATGTACAAAAATATATGTAGCAGCTCTTTTTGTGGTACCAAAAAATTAGAAATTGAGGAAATGTAATGACCGTGTATTTAAAGTCAGCCGGAGTCAGGAATTCAGGTTAAGGGGAAAATCTTCAATATTTATTGAAGCGAAGAGGTGAATAAAGATTGCGATAGCAAATATAGGTAAGAAAGATTGCGATAGCAAATATAGGCAGTTGCGACAGGAAGCCAGCTAAGAGAGAGCGACGCGAGCCGAGGCAACCATGGAAGCAACTGTGTCGGCAACTGAGGCAATGGCCGTCCCAAAGGTCTCTCCTCCCCTTCCTTCTCCACTCCCCTGCCTCCACCCACCAAAATCGTCATTTCCTATACAACACATCAGGACTTGCACAAAGAGTGGGTGGGGGCCATTCTCTCTCCAAGCTTATCTATTAATAGAGTATGGTCCAATTACTATTTAGCCTCATGTGCTTGGGACCTCAGTGCATCAACTCAAGCCTCAGCCCATTACATCTCCCGCTTTCTTTTGTTTTAGAACACAGGTGATCATGCCATCCCTGACTCTTCAGGGAGGTCAGAGCCCCCAAGGGGAGGTGATCACACCCTCCCTGATTTCTCAGGAAAGGAGGTGAAAGCACCGAAAAGGAAGTGATCACGACCCCCCTGACTTCTCAGGAAGGGAGGTGAAAGCACTAAAAAGGAGATAATCACGCCCTCCCTGACATCTCAGGAAGGGAGATGAAAAGCACCAAAGGGAAGTGGGGGTTGCTAGCAGGTTTCTGGGCTCAAGGGTCTTATTATGCACAAACCCATCAGCATGGGAACACATAGCACATAGCAACAACGCAGAGACTATTAGTGATGACTCTCCCCACAGTCAGTGCAGGCTTGATGTGGTGTAACAAACATGAATTATGCACCCAAGTAACGGTATAACAAACAACATAAATCAACAGTATGATGTAAAAGATTGCCAGAAGTCCTAGAAGGAGAGTATGTAAACAGCAGTCACACATACACCTCTTCAGCAGCCAAGAGATAGTCCAAAACCAGTCTAATGTCCATTGCTTCACATATCAGGGAATCCAATGATCCCCCCAAGTTTTTGAAGTCCAGCAAAAGTCTTTTTATGTCTTAGGGAATCCAATGATTCCAGCAGATTTTGAAGTCCTGTAACAGTCTTATCATTTCTCAGAAAATCCAATGATTCCTGAGGGCTTTAAAGTCCTACAACAATCTTATGTCTCAGAGAATCCAATGATTTCTGAGGGTTTTGAAGTCCAATGATTTTCTATGTCCATGAGTCAAACGCCATAACTGCCACACTCTTTCAATGGTGAGCACAATCAGCAACAGAACCACCCGATGTTTCTTGGGTCTTCTCCTTCGTTTCAAGGGTCTGCTCCGTCTCTCTGTGATGGACAAGGCGAATACGGCTCGTTGGCACCCATCTGATTCCTTCTCCACCTGTAGAGATACAAGCAAACCCTCTCCCCCAAGCAGTTAGCCTATCTGGTCCCTTCCATTCACCACTTTCTGGGTCTCTCCACATCACCTGGCGATTATCTAAAGATAGTGGAGCTGCTCGCACTGGACATTGCCCTTCCGGTGGGTTATAAAACCTGTCTGCCGGAGCCAGTGCATCTTTGTCAAAAATCAAGAAGTTAATAGTATAAAGTGCTAGATTTAGAAGCTCTCTAGGGTTACCTGTGGCTCCCCCTTTCTTTTGTTTTTGGAGCAGCGTCTTAATATCTCTGTTTCTCCTCTCTACTATTGCCTGTCCTTGAGGATTAAAGGGTATGCCAGTGGTGTGTAAAATCTTATACTGTGCACAAAAGTGTGCAAAATGTTTGGAGGTGTATGCAGGACCATTGTCTGTTTTTATTGCTTGTGGCACACCCATAATGGCAAATGCTTGCATGAGGAATTCAGTGACCACTCGGGCTGTCTCTTTTGCTGCTGGTATGGCAAAAGTGAATCCTGAAAAGGTGTCTACCACAACATGGATAAAAGACAGACGACCAAAAGATTTATAATGGGTCACATCCATTTGCCAGATTTCATTGGGTCTCAAACCACGAGGGTTCTTCCCTGGAGGCAGTGTAGGAGCATGGAAAGGAAGGCAAGCTGTACAGCTTTTTACTATGCTCCTAGCTTCCTCTTTTGTAATCCCAAATTGTAAACGCAAAGCTCGAGCAGCCTGATGGTACTTAGAATGGGATTCCTGGGCCTCCTGAAATAAAGGTGTACTGGCTAACATAGTTAAAAGGCTATCTGCCTTTGAATTCCCATCAAAAATAGGGCCTGGGAGTCCACTATGTGAGTGGACATGCAAGATATAAATCTTACCTGGATGTTTTCTCACTTGCTCCTGAAGTTCCTTAAAGAGCTGATATATATTAGAAGCTGCAAATTTTATTTGGGCTGTGGCAATTCTTTGTACCACACCTACTGAATAAGCTGAATCAGATATTATATTTATGTCTCCTGGGTAATAAGTGAGAGCTAACATGATTGCATACAATTCGTTCTGCTGAGTGGACTGAAAAGGAGTTCTGACTACTCTCTTTATGGTTAAATCATGAGAGTATACAGCACAAATATTGTGTTTGGATGCATCTGTAAAGATAGTTGGTCCTTTAAGAGGAACTTTAGAAACTTTTTCTTCAAGAATCCATCGCCAATTATGTAAAAGTCTGGTTATCTTTAATGGAGACCCATGTATAAAATTAGGAGCCATGGCTAATAAAATTTGCCACTCTGGGATGGTCTCACAACACACATTAATTTGTGTATTGGTGTAAAAGGTGTATATCTTATCAGGTCTTGTCCCAGATAATTGTACTGCTCGCTTAATGGCCTTTAACAAAATTCTAGCCACAAGCACTGGGTAAGGAGTAAGGCTTTGTTCTGGTTGTGCCGGGAGGTTCACCCACTCTATCACACTGTCTCCTTGATGAAGGACTGCTGTGGGTGCCTCTTGTGTGGCAAAACTGTTATTTCCAAGGGTTTTTGAGTGACTCTCTCAACCACATTGGATAAAGCCAGTTCAACTTCTCTCAAAGCCTCTTGAGCTTCTTTTGTAAGCTGGCGTGGTGAATTTAAAGCACTGTCTCCCCTTAAAATATCATATAATGGTTGTAACTGATAGGTAGTCAAGCCTAACACTGGTCGCATCCATTGGATATCTCCTATCAATTTCTGAAAATCATTTAAGGTGTTTAGCTTCTCTGTTCTTAAGGACAGTTTTTGTACTGTAAGCACCTTAGGGTATACTTCATATCCTAAATATTGAAAAGGAGCATGTCTTTGAATTTTCTCTTCAGCTATGTATAATTTGTAGTATCTTAGTGTTTCTATGGTCTTTTGTAGACATGCTTCTAACATTTGTTCCTCAGGTGCACATCCCAATATATCATCCATATAATGTAATAGTATAACTTTTGGAAATTCTTTTCTTATTGGAGCAAGAGCAGCAGCAACATACATTTGACACATAGTGGGGCTGTTTTTCATTCCCTGTGGCAAAACTGTCCATTCATATCTTTTATAAGGCTCAGCTAAGTTAACGCTGGGCACTGAAAAGGCAAATCTTTTCATATCCTCCTTATCCAGAGGGATAGAATAGAAACAATCCTTAATATCGATGACCCAAAGAGGCCATTCTCTAGGCAATTGAGTAGGAGATGGAAGTCCAGGCTGAAGAGTTCCCATAGTTTCCATCTGTTCATTTACTTTTCTTAAATCAGTGAGCATCCTCCATTTTCCTGATTTCTTTTTTACAACGAACACTGGGGAATTCCAAGGACTTAGAGAAGGTTGTAAATGTCCTTGTTCAAGCTGTTCCTGTACTATATCTAATAAGGCCTGAATTTTATCGCTACCCAAGGGCCACTGTTCTATCCACACTGGTGTATCAGTTTTCCATTGGATAGGAACAGGTGAAAGTGTTGGCAGGCCTTCAACAGCAGCCCTGCTTAAAAAACCGAAGTACTCATTTTTAACCCTAATTGTTGTAAAACATCTCTTCCCCACAGATTGATGGGGAGTTTTTCAACTATAAAAGGAGTAAAAACTCCTGTTTTGCCTTCAAAAGTCCATCTCATAGGGGCAGCACTAACTTCAGCTGCTATTGATCCTCCTACTCCAGACATATAGGTGTCTGCTTTAATCTTTGGCCAGTGACTGGGCCAATTGGCACCTCTAATAACTGTACGATCTGCACCTGTGTCTACTAATCCTTCCAATGGTAGGCCATTTATATAGATAGTGAGCATAGGTCGGTCAGCCGTTACTGCTGCTGTCCAGTATATTTCTGGTTTTTGTGGTCTGGAGTCAGAACCTGGGTGACTATCACCAGGTTGCTTATTAGGATTCTGTATGAGTAAACCTGATGCTACTACTTCTCCTGGGTGATAAGTCACACATTGTCTACCTGTATTAGTGACTGGGATATTATCTACACATTCCCCAGTTTCCCACATCAGTGTGTGGATGGACACTGTTTTGTAGGTACAAAAAGGAGGTGAAATGGTCAAGCCTACTGTGCCTGGAGGTAGGGGATCCATAGGCTGGAGAGGAACAGATTTCACCTCTCCAGGGGGTATCTCAGTTGTCCCAGCTGCATACAGCTCTATTCTCCCCAATTGTAATTCCCTTCTGCCATCAGGTTGCTTCCTGGCTGGTTGACTGTGTAATCCCCTTCTCCCATCATATGGCTTTCTGGCTGATTGGTCATGTCTGGATACTGGACTTCTAGGCCCTCCCTGGGTGCACCATTGGCTGCCATCATGCCCCAAGTGTTTTTTGCCTTGGGCCCTGGGGCTGGGCCCCTCATCCCGTTTCCCTGAATCTGTCTGCATTCTGAGGCCCAATGGAAGCCTCTGTTGCATTTTGGACATGGGGTTTGGGGTCTTGTTCTCCCACCTTGTTTTCCCATTCTATCTGTATACCAACATTGAGCTTTCAGATGCCCTACTTTTCCACACTGAAAGCATCTACGAGTCTCTCTCGAAGTCCCTTGCCAAGAGGGATTCTGTCTTCCCATGTTTGGATTTTGGGAAGTCTGCACCATAGCCTGGGTATAAAAGGCACCTGTGTCCACTGTGGCACAGCGTCTTATGATCTCCTCTAAAGGAGCATCCCTGCGCAGTCCTAGTATAATTCTTCTGCAAACCTCATTAGCATTTTCCTTAGCAAGTTGCCTTATCAAAACGTCTGTTATTGGATTTTCTCCATTTGTTCTTGTGATAGCTGTCTGCAAACGTCCCACAAAGTCAGCAAAGGGTTCATTTGGCCCTTGTGTTATTTTTGTGAAGGCCCCCCTCTTGTCGTCTTTACTGTGGAGGGAAGCCCATGCTTTGATAGCATTAACAGCAATTTGCTCATATGCTGCTACAGAATAATTAATTTGTGCTGCGACATTTGCATAAGGACCTGTACCTGTAAGTAGGTCATAGGTGATTGCAGCATGAACTCCACTTTGACTATTTTGTTGGGCTTGTATCCTACAGAGCTCACTATATTCAGAAAGCCACAAGTAGTTTTGTCCAGGTTCTAGGCATATCTTTGCTATAGATTTCCAGTCATCAGGGGTCAAGATTTCAAAAGACAAATTTTGTAATAGCATCTTAACATAAGCTGATGTAGCCCCATAAAGAGTGCAAGCTTTTTTCAGGTCTTTGAGGATATCTATATCAAAAGGAGAGTATCTTCTACTTTCTTGACCTGAAGAATCAAACTGTTGAATAACTGGAAAAATGTGGTGTTGGATTTCCAATACATTTCTCCCTTCTTCTTTGGCCTTAATTAGTCCCTTTTGCAATCTACTCAAAGGAGCAGCTGGACGCTGTGGGGGAGGGGCTGGATGCTGGGGGGGAGGTGCTGGTGCTGTCACTGCCCCCCCCACTACCCCTCCTCCCTCCATCCCGGAGGGTGGAGTTGATGGAGGAGAGTCAATTACCTGCTCCTCAGGTGGGGCTAAAGCTGCCTCAGATTCACCCCGCCCTTGAGCCTCACTTAAGTCTTCATGCCCTGTGGGGATATGGCCATTAATCTGTTCTTTGTCTTCCTCCTTTACCTCAGGCTTCCGCATTTGGCCATTCTTAGAGTTTTTTCCTTTTCTCCTAAAACTAGTACGGTATTTTAAGGCCATCTGTATCGTATTGTATAAATAGAATGCCTCGAAGGGAACTGACTGAGGGTTGTCAATGTTATAATCAGAGATCTGTTGACCAACCAATGCCCAGTTACCCAGAGAGATTTGCTCTTCCTCTAAGAACCCAGGGGAGGTAAGTTTTAATGTACTCAAAAGTTTAGCTGCGTGTTCCCAAGATACAACTAGCCCTTCCTCTTCTATCAGGTCACGCAGGCTTTTTATAACACCACTCCTGGGTGGGGCAGGGGTTGGGGGGTTTGGGGTGGGGGATGGAGAATCTTTACCTAGGATCTGTCCCATTTCAGCCAAAAAGTTACTGCTTTCGTCTTTAAGAAAATAAGTTCCCTGTTTGTCTTATACTCACCTAAGTTCCTGGTCACTGGAGACTTCTTCAGTGAAAGTAGGGTCCTTGGTTCCCACGCTTGGGCGCCAAATGTAATGACCGTGTATTTAAAGTCAGCCGGAGTCAGGAATTCAGGTTAAGGGGAAAATCTTCAATATTTATTGAAGCGAAGAGGTGAATAAAGATTGCTATAGCAAATATAGGTAAGAAAGATTGCGATAGCAAATATAGGCAGTTGCGACAGGAAGCCAGCTAAGAGAGAGCGACGCGAGCCGAGGCAACCATGGAGGCAACTGTGTCGGCAACTGAGGCAATGGCCGTCCCAAAGGTCTCTCCTCCCCTTCCTTCTCCACTCCCCTGCCTCCACCCACCAAAATCGTCATTTCCTATACAACACATCAGGACTTGCACAAAGAGTGGGTGGGGGCCATTCTCTCTCCAAGCTTATCTATTAATAGAGTATGGTCCAATTACTATTTAGCCTCATGTGCTTGGGACCTCAGTGCATCAACTCAAGCCTCAGCCCATTACAAGGAAAAGCCCATCAATTGGGGAATGGTTTAATAAATTGTGATAAATGATTGTAATGGAATGCTATTGTACTTTAAGAAATGTTGAATAGACAGATTTCATAACAACTTGAAAAGACTTATATTAACTGATGATGAGTGAACTGAACAGAACCAGGAGAACATTGTACACAGTAGCAGCAACACTGCAATGATCAGTTTTGATAGACTTAGTTCTTCTCAGGAACAAAATGATCAAAGACAATTCCAAAAGACTCAAGATGGAAAATATTATTCACATCCACAGAAAGAACTAGGGAGTCTGAATCTAGATTGAAAAAAAATATTATTTTCACTTTTTTTTCTTTCTCATGTTTTTTTTTTTCCATTTTGTTCTTATTCTTCTTTCATGATATGAGTACTGTGGGAATATGTCTAACATATGTATAGGCTATATCAGATTGTTTGCTATTTTGGAAAGGGAGCAAGAGAGGGATAAAATGAATTGGAATTCAAAATCTTATAAAAGTAGATGCTATAATATTTTTGTATGTAATTGGTAAAAAATAAAATACTATTAAGTGAAAAAATACATTCTTCTTTGACAAACTTTTGTCCTATTACAAAGAAAGTCTTTACTAACATATTTTCAAATTGTAATTTTAAAAAACGGTTGCCTTGCTAATCTAGTGAGCTCACAGCTAAGATGAGCAGATATAGATATAGTAAGTAAAAATTATGAACTTGGAGTCAGAAAAACCTAAATTCTAATCCTACCCGAGGCACTTTCTACTTCTGTGACCCTGAATTGTTAAAACTGTTGCTATATCTTCAAAATAGGGTTTATATATATATATATATATATATACATACATATACATATATATATTTCTCCCAGAGTATTTCCACACATCTCTGTCAGAATAAAATAAGAGTTTTTTTTCCAAGTTAAACCATACTAGCACTGAGTACTAGTTATAAATATTAGCTAGAAAACATTAAAATGACATCGTTCCAAAATAATTTCTGTTTAGTTTTGTCTTTCCCAATTAAGTGTGTGTGTGTGTGTGTGTGTGTGTGTGTGTGTGTGTGTGTGGGTGTGGGTGTCCTGAATTTTTTAAGTACTTTTGGAAAAGAAAACAAAGAAAACAGGAAATAAATTTCCCATTCTTCCCTTCTGAATTTCCTATGTAGTATTATCTAAAGGATATCCATTTTTAAATTAAAAAACCTAGTTAAAATGCTGATTTGGTGGTATCTTAAGTTAACTTATATAATTTTTCTGAGCCTCCATGTCCTTGTTACTAAATTGAAGAAAATGTAAATTTGTTAAAGGTTGGGCAAGATCTCATTTAGCTCCAAATTCTATAGTCCTATGATTCAAATAATCATGAACATATGTCTTTGACCAGAAATTCCTAATAATAAGGCAGAAAGGGTGAAACATTTTATTTCTTAAACCATATGATTTATTACTGAATTCTTTTAGATTCCTGTTGTTCAATTTTTCAGTCATGTCTAACTCTTGGTAAACCCAAAGGCCACAGCACTTCAGATCTATTTTTCCTTCACTATAATCTAAAGTCTTTCAAAATTCATGTTTGTTACTTCCATGGTATTACCTATTCATCTCATTCTCTGCCATCCCATTCTCCTTTTTGGCCTCCAATCTCTCTCAGCATATAATATTGATTTTTACAGCATCATTTCCATACATTGCCAGACACATGCACAGCTGAACTTTCAGTTTCAAACCTTTATTTTATTTTCTAGAGCAACTTACAATTGTCCTCTGCTTTCCCTTAGTAACATATTGGACACTGTCCAATATAAAGGGTTTGTTTTTCTATGTCAATTCTTTTAGCATTTTTATTCTGTCTCCAGACTTTGTGGCAAAAAAAAATTAGAGGTGTTTTTTTTTTTTTTTTTTAAACCATTTTCTTCTTTGGTGACTTTATCAGTATGATCTGTCTTGGGTAACCCTGCATGGAATACCCCTTAGCTTCATTGAGCCATGTAAATCCAACCTTTATGACTTTTAGGTGTGACATGTCAATAATTAATTTGCTTGATTAACAAGCAAACTTAAAGAGTGTAAAGTTATTTCTGAATTTTGGTAAAATATATTTTTTGGGTAGTGTTATCCATTCTTAGTTCATATTCTATTAATGGCTATAGTCCAGTGACATTAAATTTAAAATAGAAGTAAATCCCTGTAATATTTGAGAGAAGTATATTGATTTCAAAACCATAAACCAAAAGCATCTAGGCTTTTTAAAATTTTATTTTGTTTTATTTATGTCATTTTTATTTATTTTCTTAAACATTTTCTAATTGCTTTATTTATTTAATGTCAAACTAAGTCCATTCATGACTTTAACACCTCTGTATCAGGTTTTATGAATTTAGAGTACAATAGTAATATGTCAAAATTCTATTTGCTTCTTAATTTTAGATTCCAATTTCATCGTTCACGTGGATCACTATGAAAAAGGGAGTGAAATTATGAAAAACAGTTTCTTAAGAAAAATCACTAAATTTGTTGGTAATTTGGATGTTACATTATTGCCAAAAAGAGTTATGGACACTGGAAAACCTTATTAATGATTTTTAAATACATAAAGACACCAAAAAAAATCAAAATAATATATTAATTTGGAGACTTCTCCATTCTGGCCCTTGTTAGTTGTCATCCTGTCAGAAACAAATGACAAAGAACATCATCTTTGGTAAACTTTCCTGTTGAATGGATGGTACATTTCTTTATAATATGCCCCCATGCTGCTTTCATCACAGTCAGGAACCTTTTATTTTGGCTTTATATAAATATTCCAAATGACTCATACTATTTTTTTAAAGAGCCCAATTATAGGGAATAACAGCTGTGCAAGCTGTGAAGTAAGTAAATTAATCTTTTAAGCTTTGGGGAAAAGTTCAGGGGCTTAGACTCAGCATGGAATATATATGGTTCTCTTTTCTACAACATCCTTGTTCTATGTTCACTTCAAGAAATGTTAAAAGAGTGGTTGTGGCACAAATTGATTTTTGGTACTTTTCCTTTTGGCATTTATGTAAAATGATTCCCTTATTAAGTGAATATTTTCTATACTGTGTTTTAGCTCAAGATACTATATAAGGGACTAATCTTTCATTAGAATTTTGGAGGTAATGAGAATAGATGAAAAGCAGGGTAGGTTCAGTTCTGCCTTATGCATCATTTAAACATGTGCCAAATATAGGGTCTTTCCTAGCATTTCCAAACTACTGCTTCATGTGCTGATATGATATTATAAAGTCTTTCATCGCTGAGTGCCAAGACCTACACAGAAGTATATGCAATTTATACACACAGATTAAATCATTCACCACCTAAGTATAAACACCTTTCTGACAAAACTGAGCAACTAAGTTTTTAATGTTTCATGGTGAGAATATTCATGGTAATCTACTTGAAAAGCAAAAAAAAAAAAAAAAAAAGACAGAACTTTCAAATTAACATAGATAGTCAGCAGAATGACAGATGTGATTTGAATTATGTTTTTGGATGAATGAGTGAATATATGAATGAGCAAATAAATGAAAGAAGGAATGAAAAAATAATGTTCAGGATATGAGTTATGGTTTTGTGATTTAACCTCATATCCATTAATTTGCAAAGGTGATTTGAAGTTAGACAATAGATGTTTCAAAAAATATCACTAAGTGAATCATAATCAGTATCCTCTACTATCATCTTAGAATGTTTCTGGTTTTTATTTTCTTTGTTTGTTTTTCCCTAAATAACAGGAATATTTCTTCTTGAAAATTGGTCATTTCTTTTTTTTCTGATCTTACTTGTCTGAGAAGTTTAAATGCTTTTTATTTGACATGGCATTTTAAGATGTGCAAAATTCTTTCCTCACAATATCTCCATGAGGCCAGATGGGCAATACAAATAATATTGTCCTTATTGTAAAGATAAGGGAACTGAAGTTTTGAGAAGTAAAACAATTTGACTAGATTCACCCAACTAATGTCTTAGGCTGGATTCTAATCCAAATGTATAGATTCCAAAAATAAAAGCATTTCTTCTATTAGATTTCCTCCTTAATATTTATTTGTGTCTCTATTAGCTGAATGTGGGAATGCATTAGTATTAAAAGACTAATAATTGCTCACAGAATATGTCATTTTAGCTTTTTATATAAAAATGTGCACTATTTCTACAATGGAGACATGCTTTTTTGAAGCATATTGCACTCTGTTTTATGCATTTCTTATGCTGTATCATGTGCTATATTTAGGCTCTTTGTAAATCTTATTCATCCCTAATGGATTCTAAATTACTTTAGAGCAAAGATAATGTCTTAATCATCTTTGCATCCCCTAACTTCACACCTAGTATGGTATTTTGTATATGGTAAGAGTACAATAACACCAGTTCCTATTTAGAATATCTGTTTGTTTGCCCTTCTTGTCAACCAGTATCTTTCAAGGCAAAATAAGAAAGAATTTTTCCACTGAATTTCTTAGAAAGTGAAATGAATATAGAAGAAAGAAAAAAATTCAGTCATTCAGTCAACTAATAAGTATTTTTAAGTGCCTACTATGTGCCAGATACCACGCTAATCACCAAGGGTGTAAAGAAAGATAAGAAAAATAAAGATGATGGCCAAACAAGATATGTATAAAACAAACTGAAGACAACCAAGGAAGAAACTAGCATTAAATCTGGGGAGGTGAATGGTCAGAAAAGCTTCCAATGGAAAGTGGAGTTCTAGCTGAGATTTGAAGAAAGTCAGGGAAATAGTGAGTTAGAGATAAAGAAGAAGAACTTTCAGAATTCTGGAGATAGCATTTCTTTGAGAAACAGTAAGGATGTCCATTTTGCTAGATAAGCAAGACAGACAGAGGGACAGGGTGGGGGAGACAGAGACAGGGATACAGAGAGAGATACAAAGAAATAGAGACAGAGATAAAGAAAGACAGATAACAGAGAACAGAGACATAGAGAGGCAGATAAAGACAGTGATACAGGGAGGGACAGAGATAAAGAAAGAGACAGAAACAGGGAATGAGAGAGACAGACAGACAGAGATACAGAGATACAGACACACAGAGAGAGATATACACAGAATGAGGCAGACAGACAGACAGAGATACAGAGATACAGAGACACACAGAGAGAGATAAACACAGAATGAGAGACAGACAGACAGAGATACAGAGACATAGAGAGAGAGAAAGAGAGAGAGAAAAAGATTTCACTTTGAGTGATGATACTTATGAACTGTTGCTTTATGAACTGCTTTTTAATCATCAAATCAGGATTAACCTTTATGTAGTGGATTAAGGCTTACCCAATATTTTATTCACAATGGTCCTGTGAGTTAGATAGTATAGGTAGATGATGAGATGGGCGTTGACAGATAGTAACCCAGATAATACGTTATATGAAGCATTATTTATTTGTGATTCTCATAACTCCAGATATAATACTCTTTTATCCTTATCATTATGTTCCTTAAATTTTGAGAAGTCATCAATAAGTATTCTGACCAAAGTAGCTGGGTAATATAGTGATAAGTGTGTTTTTTTAAATCAGAAATACAGAATTATGTTCTGGAAAAATTGGCCATAAAACAAAATTTTATGTATTAGACTCTGTTTCTTCACAGATTTACATTATAGAATTGGAAATATGATCCTACAAGAGGGGAAATAAATCTGAACCCTGACTTTGATGTTTTGCTTATATTTCAAATAATAACAATTCCCTTGTGTTGCTAAAAGATGTTTTTCCATGTTAGAACTGCAACTTCAGCAATGTTTCAATACATCAATCAAATAGACTAACAAATGTTTGCGATTCTTAAAGTGGATGTTCATGTGGGCAAGAGAATACAATGCGTTTCTGAAATTTTTTTTTTTTGAGGTAGAATTGTTTTTATAATTATGAATGGAATGCTTCATGATGTGGGGGGAGGAGTACTCTGAAAGTTATATTACTCAGTTTCCTAAACACTAATTTTTTTGCATTCTGAATATTCTTTCTTTTAGCATTTTCCTGTTGTTTTTTGACTTTCTATTAATTTGTTCTATAATTCACATGAATTTGAAAAAGGCCCTATTTTCTTACTGACCTTCTGAAACTCTTAAAAATCTAGTTGCTATTGTTTTATTCTTTCACATTTATGCTTTATTCCACAAAAATATCAGATTTCATAATTGCTAAAAAACATTTGCTCTTCTCCACTTTCCTCACAGGACTCTTGCTGTAATGGTTCTCCTAAAATTTTAATTTCTTTTGGTCACATTTGTTTTCCATTTATAGATCATTCCAATTCATTTCACTTTCACTTTGGGCCAGTGGTTTATCTTTTTTATGATTTTTAAAAAAGTAATATTGGTCATTGGTTAAGACTAGATCAAGGAATAAGGGTATCTGACGTCTTGGTTCAGGAAACAGTCAATTGCCCTGTTCATCATTCCTTTCTTTACTGTTCTAAACCTCAAAGGCCCCTCAATTAAATTTGAAGAGATGTTGAAATTGCACATAATTGCGGTTTCATTGTCCATCAGTCTTTCATTTCTTTCTGTCCAGGGACCATTGTGCATTCTCCCTTTCATCGTCATCTGCGTTGGCCTAAGCCTGAAATGACTGATTACATTTTAGTGATCAGGGCTTTGCATTTCTGGAAACTTTACATTTTCCCTTAAAAAGACAGACTCTCACCCCATTTTTTAAACTTTGTTTTGCTGATAGGAGAGCCCTCTAAGTGTATCTTATGAATAGTTTAGCATCCTCAAGAGTAAGCCAGATTTCTGTAATTCTTCATATGTCATCCATTTCTTTGTTACACACATGGCTCTAATTTTAGTACTTTATTTCTAGTTGGCTCAACAATTTAGTTTATTTTTCCCTGATTGTATCAATTTATTTTAAGTCTCCTATTTCTATGTTTGTATTTCTATCCCTGTCATTCCCACACCCTTTTGCTTTGTAATTTTGTTTTTCTATCAAAATATTTGATCAGAATCCTCTCTATCCATTTTATCATCATCTGGGTTTCATCTTAATATTTCTTTTTTTTTGTCCCACAAAGTATTTTCAATGCCCTATTAATATCAACCTACTCTTTTTTGAACTAGTCATTTTTAAAGCAGTCTTCCTGGTTTTCACATCAAAGGGTTCCTTGTAAAACTTCATAAAAAAATGTAATGTAGGACTTGTTGCAGGCCAGGTCTTTGGTGATTTTTAGTTCTATTACATTTTTCTAGAATCCAAAAATCTTTAATAGTGGAGAAATTAAGAGATCCACCAATTTGGTAATTATGGATGTGCAAAGAGAAAAAAAAATGGAGGGAGAAGGAAAAGGAGAGGGGGGAGAGAGAGTATGATAGAGAGAGAGGAGGAAGGAGAGGGATAAAGAGAGGGAGGGAGAAAGGAAGGGAAGGAGGGAAGGAAGAAGGGAGAGAGAGTGGGAGAGAAGAAGAAAAAAGAAAAAGAAGGAAGGGGGAGGAGGAGGGGAAAGGGAAAGAGGAGCAGGAGGAGGAAGAAGAAAAAGAAGAAGAAGAAGACAATAATGATGACAGATAAAGAGGAGGAAACGATGTAAGTGAACATGAATCATTTTATGAAAAGGATTCTTTTAGAGGCTAATGCAAGCAAATGCATAGAATATTATTTAGAATATATAACATAAATATTATAAAATATACATATATAAACAGTATGCTACAAAACGATAAAGAACAATGTTTTCCAATCCTGACTTTTACATTGAATGAATATGTAAACATAATAAAGATTTTATCTTTCTGTTATATTTTCTTTTTTTGGAAAAATAATTCTTACAATTAGAAGACTTTTTAAGGTGCTTTGACATACTAAACACATCAACCACAGAAGTTGTTTTTTTAGTCATTTTCTTCAATTGTGTCCAACTACATTTGTGATTTTCTTGACAAAGGCACTGTAGTGTTTTGCCATTTCATTCTCCAGGTTTTTTTTACAGATGAGCAACTGAGGAAAAACATTAATTGACTTGCCCAAAGTCACATGCTAAATGTGTGAATCCACATTTGAACTCATGAAGATTGTTTTTCAGACTTTAGGCCCAGAACTCTATTTTCTGCATCACCTAGCTACTCCTAAAACTATATGGATATGCAGAAATAAAAGTAATCACATAGCTTAGGTTCTCTTCTTTTGAGAATCTGCATTGTTTCAAGGAACATGAATCAGATACCATCGTAGTCAATAACTCAATAACTAAGTGGATTAACTTTCAGAAGAGATCAAAGACTTGGCTCCTAATATGTAAACACAGGCAGTTTTGAGACATTAGATGATATGAAATTACTTTGTTCTGTTTAGCAATAATTTTATTCCATACTGTAAAAATGAATCAAAATTTTAGGAAAAGGAAGATGATAAATATGATAATTGGGTTCTCAAAATTTGGGGGGTTTTATACTATTTCCATCAACAAGAAACTGTTCAAATATGTAACAATTGAACAATAAAAAATGTTGAATATTCTGGAACCATATGCAACTTGCAAAAACATAATCCAAATTAGCTGTAAGATGTGTGAATTCAGTTGTACAGATTCAAATCTTATGTTTTCTTTCCCTCTATCTTTTTAATTCTATTGTTAGCTGATGTAATTGAATGTCACTTTAAGGTTTGAAATCTGTCAAGTTTTTTATTTTATTTTAATGTGATATGCCATTTAATTTGATGTCACCTTAAAAATACAGTACTCTGAAAGGATAAGCTCCTCTAATACATAAAAGGTATTGACACCTGTGTGGTATTAAGTTGTTTTCCTGGAAAAATCACTTCATGAGTCATCAATTTAGAAGCTTCCACAGATAATCACAACCTATTCATTCCTCCCCATCCTGGTCAATTGTTGAAGATTTCTTCCTACACATTCACCATTTAGGGTGCACCTTCTCCTAATCTCTCAAAAATCTCTCAATCAAAGGGCCTTGATTTTCAAGGCTCAGTCTTTCTACCTATCCATTTTCACTCTCATATAAATGATCAGTCCATTAATCCATATATTTCCATTTCAACATGTTTTATTTGCTTTTATTTAAAATTTCTATTTTGTTATATTCTGTAACTTGAGCAGATGTTCACCATCTCTCTCCATTGTTTGTCTTGTGATATTTCATCTTAGTTCTTACAAAGATATTTAGTTTCATGTTTGTAGCCACATGGAAACATTAAAATGTTGGTATTTTTTTAAATAGACATTTCTATGAAAAAGTTTGAAATATTTATTTTGTAAGAAATAAATTTTAGGGCCTAGCTAGATAGCACAATGGATAGAGCACTGGCCCTAGTCAGAAGGATCTGAGTTCAAATCCAATCTCAGCTACCTAACACTTCTTAGTTGTGTGACCCTGAGCAAGTCATTTAACCCTAATTGATTTAAAAAAAAAAAAAAAAAGCAACAGTTAAAAAAAAGAAAGAATTTCTTTTGTAAACTTGAGATTTAGACAAAATTTTTGAAGGGAAAATGAAAACACTATTCTATGACTTTTTTTTTTTTAAGCAATGTAAGTTTTAAATTAGCTTCTATTTTCCCTACATTCTTCTTTTGTTTTGATTACCTAGCACATTCTGTGTTTCCTCATTACTTTCTGAGTAAATATGTAAAAACATATATATATATACACACATATATATATATGTACATATATATGTATATATATAAACATGTACAAATTGTGTATTTATATGTGAATATACATATATAAGCACATACACATACATACATGTGCATGTATATGCACAGATATATAGAGACAGAGAAAGAGAGAGAGAGAGAGAGAGAGAGAGAGAGAGAGAGAGAGAGAGAGAAAGAGAGAGAGAGAGAGAGAAACAGAGAGAATATGTTATACCAAATTCTAATTTACTTCAGAATCCATTCTCTGTCTCAGGGAAAAGACAAAGACTTTACTATAAAAACAAAGTTTGTCTGGTACTGTGGAAATTTTAGTTTTAAAAAATTATTTTCATAATTGGTATTATATCACTCAGAAAAACAAAACTTTTCTTTTTTTATCTAGAGTTTTTTCATCTTATGGTGGAAAAAAATGAAAAGATTATATTTGAGTGACTTCAGTGGTTTTAAATACTCCCAACCATTCCAAATGTTTAGTTTTTTTTTTTTTTCCTCCAATCATGTCTGACTTGAGTTTTTCTTGACAAAGATACTGTAATGATTTGTTATTTCCTTCTTCAGCTCATTTTACAGATGAAAATAGTGGGGCAAAGAAGGTTAAATAACTTGCCCAAGATCACATGTTTTGTCAGTTTCTGAGACTGGATTTGAACTCAGGCCTTCCTGACTTCAAGCAGGAAGATTACAGAGTGAATAGAATGCAGGTCCTAGACTTAGAAAAACTCATCTTCATGAGCTCAAATGTGAATTCAGGCACTTTCTAGCTATGTGATGCTAAGCAAGTCATTTAACACTGTTGCCTCAATTTCCTCATCTGTAATATAAGCTGGAGAAAGAATGGTAAATAATTTCAATGCCTTTACTAAGGAAACAGTCACAAAGAGTCAAACACAATTAAAAATGAGTAAACAACTTACTGATTCCTGGTGTTTTAACCACTGTGTCACCTAGCTTGCCAATGTACAAAGTAGTGTCAAATGATTGAACTCTCACTGATAATTTTGCTAATGGATTTTAAATTCCTTGAGAACTGCTCCTTCTCTTTCACTAGGTATATTTTTCCTCACATAGGTTAATGTTTCTTTTTTGGAATCATTACTATAATATCATCCTGTACATCTTAGGATGTGAGGGTTTTTTTTTTTTCCCCTCTGTTCCATGTTGTTTCCTTGTGTTTTGTTCCTAAATTATTCTCTTGTTATAAAAAAAGATTTGGGCTATACATTATAAGGTTGTCATTATTATGGGATGCTTTGGTGAAACTGAAGAGACACAAATATCAGAATTATCAATAACTTCAATTTGCTACTGTGCAGATGAAAGGGAGCTGATTAATTTAATCAACATTTGACAGAAATTCTCAGTATTAATATTCTCTTTCCTATTATTTCCATGTCAATAGTTCTAAAATCTCTATTTT
This sequence comes from Antechinus flavipes, assembly GCF_016432865.1. Lineage (NCBI taxonomy): Eukaryota > Metazoa > Chordata > Mammalia > Dasyuromorphia > Dasyuridae > Antechinus > Antechinus flavipes. Next base: position 302,368,135 of record NC_067399.1, on the reverse strand, counting down.
TTTTCCTTTTCTTACTGTTTATACTGCTTGATAAAGATGGAAATATATTGTTTAGAAGAACTGCACATGTTTATAAATTTTATTGGATTTCTTGCTGTCTGGGAGAAGGGAGAAGTAGAGGTAGGGAGAAACTTTTGGAAAGTTTTGTAAAGGCGAATTTTAAAACCAACTTTGCAAGTATTTTGAAAAACAAAAAAAAACTATTATTATGAAAAGGATATTTTCAAAATAGCAGAACTTTTGTTACAAGTTATCCAGCATTAATTTTACCAATAATAAATAAAAACAATATTTATTAAGATCATGTGGAATTTCATTTGTGACTTCTCCCTCTTTCTCATTATTCTTTTTATCTCAAAAGTTCAATACAAAATTCAGAACCTCCTGGTTTGCATTTCTTCCTTCAAACTCACATAGCAAAGCATTTACATAGTCTTTTCAAAGACATTTTAAAAAAATTCTTCCTGGCTCACAATTGAATCCAAAGGTAGAATATGCCACTATCTTTCTCATTTAATTTGAAAAATAATTAGATAATCAAGGGGTGTGTTTGGAGAAGTGAAGGGGGTGTTATTGTCCAGTGTGCCAAATTTGTTTAATTTATTATTCATAGGACTTCTGGGATGAAGAGAAGATGTCGGAGTGAAACTAGGAAGTTGCTCAACTCTCCCAGTTTCCCTTATAAACTAAAAGCAATCAAGCTTCTGAACAAAGAACAAAGTCTGATGGAAGGAACTTCTCTCCAGTTCAAGAAAGATCAGTCTCACGGGCTTTCTAGAAGTATCTCTGAAAACTTTCTGCACAAAATTTCTGAAGCTTGGGACAGTACCTGCTCTACTTTGGAAGTAGATCTCTATGTTAACTGAATATAAAAACTCTTTAAAATAGAATTGGCTTAAATAAAAAGGAGGTGCAAAACTGATTGAAGAAAATAATTTCTTAAACATCAGAATTGATCAAATGAAAGCTAATGACTTCATTAGAGATCAAAAAGCAATAAAACAAAACCAAAAGAATAAAAACATAAAAGATAATGTAAAAATTCTCATTAGAAAAACAACTGAGCTGGAAAATAGATTCAGGAGAGATAATCTAAAGATTATTGAACTAATTATTGACCTGACCTGAAAATCATGATAAAAAAGTATCCTGTAAATCATTTATCAAGAAATCATGAAGGAAAACTATTCTGATATACTATAATAAGAGGGTAAAATAGAAATTAAAAGAATCCATCTAATACCTTTAGAAAAGATGCAAAAATAAAAACTTCCAGGAATATTATACCAAAATTCCAGAACCCTCATGGTAAGGAGAAAACATTGCAAGCATCCAGAGAGAAACAATTGACATATTGTGGACCAATAGTCAGTCAGATTAACACAAAATGTAATGGCTTCTATGTTAAAAATCAAAGATCTTGGCATATGATATTCTGGAGGGCAAAAATGCTAGGATTAGAATCAAGAATCAACTACCCAACAAAACATGATTATTATCCTTTGGGAAGGGGTAAAATTTAATGAATATAGGACTACAAGCATGCTTGATGAAAAGACCAGAGATAAATGGAAAATTTGACTTTCAAATATAAGAGAAATATTAGAGAACCATAAAAAGGTACACAGATTAAGGAAATCATAAAGGACTTAATAAAGTTAAGCTGGGAAGATGATACTTGTAAGTCATAAAAATATTCTCATTATCAAGACAGTTAGAAAAAGTATATATATATATATATATAATATATACACATATATATATACATACATAAATATACATCTATGAGTTGAATATAAACAAATAATATATATTATTATTATATAATATACATTGTGGTGTTAGAAAGGAATGCATCAAGAGAAAGGGAAAGGGAGAAAAAGAATATAGGTAATTATCTCACATATAAAAGGCAAAAATGCTTTTACAATTGAGGGGGAGAGAGCAGAAATATCAGGGAATGAATGAACCTTGCTTTCATCAACATTGAGTCATAGAAAAAATATCATACATACTCAACTGAGTTAAAAAAAAATCTTACAATACAAACATTCCCCAATTGATAAATGGTTAAAAGATATGAACAGTCAATTTTCAGATAAAGAAATTAAAGTCATTTCTAGTCACATGAGAACATGTTCTAAATCACTATTGAATAGAAAAATACAAATTAATACAACTAAGATACCAGTGTACACCTCTCAAATAAGTTGACAGGAAAAAATAATAATGACTGTTGAAGGAGATATGGGAAAACTAAGAAACTAATGTATTGTTGGTCAACTGATCCAACCATTCTGGAGAGCAATTTGTAATTATGCCCAAAGGGCTATCAAACTGGGCATACCTGTTTATCCAGCACTGTCTCTTTACTGGGTAAGTATCCCAAAAAAATCATAAAAGCATTTATGATAAGAAAGATTTAAACTGATTAGAAAGAACTAGAGAAAGAACTGATGATATCTAAGTATTGATTTAAGCACACTTTTTAAATTTTATTTTTCTTGAGGATTGTTTGTTTGTCTTTTTTAGCCTATATTTTCTTTTACATGATTATTGCTAAAATATTTTGCGTAACTATACATGCATAATTTACATTGAATTGTCTGCTTCCTCAATGAGATGGATGAGGAGGGATGAAGGGAGAAAATTTGGAATACAGAGTTTTAAAAATGAATGTTAATTTTTTCATGTAACTGGGAAAAATAAAATACTAAATAAAAATAATAATTACATAGTTAATAGTAATGTAAATAGTAAGAGCCAAATGCATTTAAAAATTAGGGTATCACACATCCATTGGCCAACTAATAATTATTTAAATCAAATGTTCAGTCTTAAAATTTCCAAAATAAGTGAAAATGCTTTTGAAACTTATAATACTTGAAACTGAGGTTTTTTGTGGTTGTTGTTGTGCTTTTTTGATTTTGTATCCAATATTAATTTAGTCAATGGTTCTTTATGCTGAAAACTCTAATTTAAATATCTCATTTAAAATAGACTATTATTTGTTTTAAAAATAGAAATCTATTACTCATTGCTGTTCCCCATACAGATATCAGACAATATTGTAGTCTCTTTCCATTTATTTAAAATGCTTTTTATGATAGAGATAACAATGACTGCAAAAGTGAACTCTCAGGTGTTAAGTTTCTTAGGATAAAAGATTTTTAGTTCCATGGATTTGGCTGAGTTCACTATAGACTTTCATACCTCAATTGTCATAGAACAGACAAACTGTGATTGAATTATAATCCAAATTTAACTATGCTCACTGATCCCAGGCTAGTGCTTGATCCCTGGGAATAATGTATAATATGAAGGCATGATTCACCTTATTATTTTCAAGGACAAAGTCCCACATGATGTTACACTCAATAAGACAAGTTATTAAAGAGCTCAGGATTTATGTAACCATGGGAAAATACTGACATATATATATATATATATATATATATATATATATATATATATATATGTATGTATGCATATATGTATATAGACGTATGCACGTATGTAGATATGTATACATGTATGTATATATTCATACATGCATGGATGTATATAATATGCATATTAAATTAAAGTATATTAAACAACCATATGAATTTTATGCATTGTATTGTTGAACTAAAATAAATTTCATACACACATTCATCATTGTATAAATAATAAAAGTCACTTTGTGTTCTTTTTTGCTCCTCTCTTCTCCAAAACAAAATGCTTACCAAAGAAAGGATAACTTTTTCAAAGTTTAATATTAAATGGCTTTAGATTAGATTATATTTGATTCATAGAATGTTAAAGTTGCAAAGTGCAATAGAGAATATCTAATCTATTCTCCTCCTTTTGCAGCTGCAATAATTGAGATCTAGAGACAGAAAGTCTGTAGACCAAACACATAGAGGGCTTGTATAAATGGTAGAACTAAAGTTTAAAGTTTCATAGAGCCTGGATTACAACTCCCAAATAGTCCAAAATTTGAGGGACTTATTCTGGGGACTGGAGAGGTAAGTGTAGGATTTAATAAAAAATAATGCCAATTTTTAATAATAATGGCTAACATTTTTGAAATATTATAAAGTTTTCAAACAACTTAAATATTATCTCATTTTATGTTTTCAACAAACCTGGAAAGTAATTGCTATTATTAATACTATTTTACAAGTGAGAAAACTAAATTAGACAGAGGTTAAGTGATTTGCCTAGGAGCTATACAGCTGATGTTATCTGAACTCAGATCTTGATTCCAAATCCAAAGTTCTAACTCTTTGTGCAAACTGCCTGTTTCTTACATATCTTATTGGTTTAAAAAAAAAAAAAAATCCAATTCACAATCTTGTCTTAAAGGTTTGGAGAGCACTGATTGAACATTCTACTAGTCACTAAGGTTTGGAACAATTTTTTGATTTATGTGTGTGTGTGTGTGTGTGTGTGTGTGTGTGTGTGTGTGTGTGTGTTTTAGTGGAGTTGTGAACCAATCCAATCATTCTGGAGAGCAATTTGCAACTACTCACAAAAGGCTAACCAATTGTGCAGACCTTTTGATCCAGCAATACCACTAATAGATCTGTATTCTAAAAGGATCATAAAGAAGGGATAGGGATCCACACATATGAAATGATTGTGGCAGATCTCCTTGTGGTGGGAAAAAAATTGGAAATTAAGGGGATACTCGTCAATTGGAAAATGGTGGAACAAATTGTGATTTATGAGTGTAATGGAATACTACTCTGGTATAAGAAGTGATGAGGAGGCAAATTTTAGAAAAAAGCTAGAAAGACTTATATGAACTGATGCTGAGTGAAGTGAATAAAAACCAGTAAAAGCAATATTGTGTACTGATCAGCTATAATTGTCTTATTTTTTCTCAACAATAAGATCTAAGACAATTCCAAAAGTCTCATGATGGAAGAATTATGGAGTCTGAATATAGATCAATATATCAATATATTTTCCTCTTGTGTTTTTTTTTCTTTTGTTCTGATTCTTCTTTTACAATGTGACTTATGTGGCAATATGCATGATGTGACTGAACATGTGTAAACTATGTCAGATTGACTTCTTTCTCTGTGATTACATAAGAAAACTTCTTGGTTCAATAGTCTCTCCTATCCTCAAATGAGAAATGGTCAAAGGATATGAAGTGATAATTTTTAGATGATGAAATTAAAGCCATCTTTAGTCATATGAAAAAATACTCTAAATCACTATTGATTAGAAAAATGCAAATTATAAGAATTCTGCGATAACACTCACACCTCTCAGATTGACTAAGATGACAGGAAAAGATAATGATAAATGTTAGAGGGGATGTGGGAAAACTGGGACACTAATGCATAACTTTTGGAGTTGTGAAATGATCCAACCATTCTGGAGAGCAATTTGGAACTATGCTCAAAGGGCTATCAAACTATGTAAACTCTATGATCCAACAGTGCTATTATTGAGTCTATCCCAAGGAAATCATTAAGGAGGGAAAAGGACCCACATATGCAAAAATGTCTGTAGTAGCTCTTTTTGTGGTAGCAAAGAATTGGAAAATGAATAGGGATGCCCATCAATTGGGTAATGGCTGAATAAATTGTAGTATATGAAGGTAATGGAATATTGTTGTTTTATTAAGAAAAAGATAAATAAGCTGATTTTAGAAAGGCCTGGAAAGATTTACCTGAAGTAATAATGAGCAAAACAAGCAGAATCAGGAATACATTGTTCACAATAACAGCAAGAATGTGCAATGATGAACTATGAAAGACCTGGTTCTTCTCAGTGGTTCAGTGATTCAAAGCAATCCTAATAGACTTTAGTCAGAAAATGCCATCTGCAAAGGAGACTTTTTTCTGTTTTTATTTTTCCTCTCCCATGTTTTTTTTTTTCCTTTTGCTTTGATTTTTCTCTCCCAACATGTCTCATAAAGCAATGTGTGGTAAAAAAATTTAATTAATTATTTCCTCCTACTACAACCATATGGATTCTGTTCTCATGTCTCTAGGTTCCGATAGAAGATTATGTACAATCTTGATTAGAACTATGCCTCTTCATAGTTTCTAAATCATTTCCTATCCAGAACATGGCCCATACCCTTTGTTTATTTTCTTCTCCTATTATAATGGAAAGTTTTTGAGGGCAGAAACTTTCTTGATTACTCATATTTGTGCCCTGAATCTTAGCAACTAACTTGCAAGAAATCATAAAGGAAAACTGCCCTGATGTATTAGAATCAGGAGGTAAAATTGCCATTGAAAGAATTCACTGATCACCTTCTTAAAGAAACCCTGAAATTAAAACTTTAAGGAATATTGTGGCTAAATTTCAGAACTTTTGCACCAAGGAAAAGATATTGCAAGCAGCCAGAAAAAAAGAATTTAAATACCAAGGAGCTACTATCAGGATTACCCCGAACCCAGCAGTTTTCACCTTAAAGGATTGAAAGGCCTGGAATCTGATATTCCTGAAAGGAAAAGGAACTTAGATTACAGCCAAGAATAAGCTATCTAGCTAAAATGAGCATTAGCTTTCAGGGAGGAAGGTGGACATTCAATGATATAAGTGAATTTTATCTAATTCTGATGAAAAAGACTCAGAACTGAACCAAAAATTTGATCTCCAAACACAGAACTCAAGAGAAGCATAAAAAGGTAAAAAGAAAAAAAAAACCTCTTGAGGACTATATTTATGTTGTGGATATACTTAGTGCAGGTATAATTTGATTTTATTATAATATGAAAAAGAAACTAGAGGTGGAAAGGGAATTGTACTGGAAAATGAAGAAAAGAGAGGTAAAATAAGGGAAATTGCACCTCACGAAGAGGCAAAGAAAACCTATTATTATTGAGGGAAAGAAGGGGGTTTGAATAAGCATTGTTTAAATCTTACTATCATCAGATTTGGCTCAAAGAGAGAATATCAGACATATTTGGTTTCATAGAAAAACTTGTCTCACCTTATAGGAAAGTAGGAGGGGAAAGGGAAAAAGAAAGGGGAAAGCTAATAGAAGGAAAAACAGAGGTAGTAGGGGAAAGGTATAAGAAAGGGAGAAGGACTATAAAGGGAGGGCTGTTTGAGAGAGGTGGTGATCAGAATCAAAATATTGGGGAGACGTGAAGTAGAATAGGAAAGAGAAAAGCATAACCTAGGATAAATAAGATGGCAGGAAATATAGAATTAGTTATTTTAACTGTGAATGTGAATGGAATGAACTCTTCCATAAAACAGAAGCAGATAGCAGACTGGATTAAAAGCCAAAATTCTACAATATGTTGCTTACAAGAAACACATTTAAAGCATAGTGATACATAAAGAGTGAAAGTAAAGGCCTGGAGCAGAATATATTATGCTTCAGGTACAAAAAGCAGGGATAGCAATCCTGATCTCAAATCAGATAAAAATGAAAATAGATCTAATTAAAAGAGATAAAGGAGGAAACTATATCTTACTAAAGGATACCATAGATAATGAAGCAATATCAATACTAAATATATATGTACCAAGTGGTATAGCATCCAGATTCCTAGATGAGAAGTTAAGAGAGATGCACGAAGAAATAGACAGCAAAACTTTATCAGTGGAAGACCTCAAGCTTGCTCTCACATAACTACATAAATCAAGCCACAAAATAAATAGGAAAGAAGTTAAGGAGGTAAGCAACTATATAGCATATAGTAAATATTGAATTAACATTTTGTTTCTTCATTCATTTATTCATTCACTCACTCACATGAAATAACAAAAGATAACGAAAATTCCTTCTGCAAAACATTTATAAATTTAGAGATCTTATTCTTCTCCCAAATAGTTGAAAATTAAATAAAGGTCTTCAGATTCACAGGCACACATTATCTTCAGAATGCAAATTATTAGATGCAAAAACACAGGAATAATAAGGCAAAAAACAAAACAAAACAAAAGTTTACATAGTTATACTTTGTATTGCTTTTTTTTTTAATCAGATAAATGAACAAAATACAACACAATTCATTCCCTTATTTAAATTTAATGATGAAGTAAAGAAGACAAAAATGCTTTTTCATCTTTCGGCTTTGTTATTATTATTGTATTCACTTCAACACTGGAATATTCCTTCTTTATTCTGGCTTCCTGGATCTCTTCTGATTCCCCAATTTTGGGGAGAGATACAGATTCAAATAAGTTATTCACTTTTATATTTGTACTTCTGACCCTGACTTCAAAATCTTGTCCCCATCGGGTGTTCCAAGCATCCCTCTTATTGCTGGTTATTTCTCTTTGGTAATATTTCTACCCACATTAAAATGTAAACTTCTTGAGGACAGAGATAGAAACCACCTTTCTTTACCTTTCCATTTGCATCCCCAAAAGTTAGCATAACACCTGATAGATATAAGCATTTAATAAATGTTGTGCTATTGTTGTTTTCATTTGCTTTGCCTTCCTTAAAATTCTAATAATAACATTCTAGAAAATGAATCCATTGAAGTACCTTACTGATGCATCATAAAAAAGAGTCTAGAAAAGTGAGTAGCAGTGTAAGTTATTAGGAAGGAATAACCCTTCACTGAACACATGGCCTATCAGTTCTCTGTACTCTGAAAATGAGTTGAGATTTAAAGATGTCCTTCAAATAGGAACTAAGAACTTACTGAATATAAGCTTTGAAATAGGAAGAGAAAAATGGTCTGCCTTTAGAAATTGAAGAGAGTTGACACAAAGCAGAATTTCTAGAAATGAAAGTGTCCGCCATAAATGCCATCATCTTTTCACTGCTTTTAGAAAGCTAGGTCAAGCTGTCAGCCTAAGATAGATGATGAAACTGAGCTTTATAAAAAGCATGGACTTATCAGATTGGGTTGCAGTAAAGAATTGTAATACTGTGTAAATTTAGTAGACAGGCAGCTAGAGGACACAGTGAAGAGAGTGCTGGGCCTGAAGTCAGAAAATTCCTCTTCTTGAGTTCAAATTTGATCTTAAACAATTACTAGCTAAATGATCCTGGACAAGTCACTTAAGCCTATTTCCCTCAGTTTCCTCATCTGCAAAAGCATTTGGAGAATGACATGGCAAACCATTTCAGTATCTTTGCTAAGAAAACCCAAATGGGGTCATGAAGAGCTAGACACAACTGAAAATAACTGAACAACGATTTTCTCTCTCTCTTTCTCCATAGATATATTTACATATAAATATTTATGTTTGTATATACATACCCACTCACATATACATATACACTCATACATTACATACATAAACGTGTATATATACATATTTATGTACACACATATGTGAACATATGTGTATGTACACATATATACATATATGTGTGTATGTACACATATATACAATATATTGACATATACATATACCCATGTATTTGTGACATTTTAAAATAATGCTTTATATCATTCACATCATTATGATAGCTAATATGTATATTATTATATTATATTATATATGATATATATTATATTAAGGTTGCAAATTATTTTAAATTTTCTTTTTTTTGAAATATATTTTTATTTAAATTTGATTATTTAGGGAAAGATATGTGTAGAGCACCATACTAAGCATTATTGAAGGATATAAAAGAAAGAGAAGATAATAAAGCACTAAACTTGGAATTGGGATGAAATGATTTCAAATCATGGCTCAAACAATCTATTATCTTGGAAAAGCCATGTGAGATCTCTTATCCTCAGTTTCCTCATCTGTAAAATAGGGATAATAATATCAACTTTGAGTAGCTAAGTGGTAAATTTCCATGTCTATAGTCAGGAAGATTCACTTTCAATCTGACTTCAAATTTGGCTTCAAATTTGAACAAATAAATGTTGTGACTCTGGGCAAATTTCTTAAACCTGTTTGCTTTAGTTTCCTCAAATATAAAGTGAACTTGAGAAGGACATGGAAAACCACTTTTCTCATGAAGAGTCAAACACAATTAAAATGACTGAACAGAAATATATTTTATATAGGACTATTTAAAAGATTAAATGATTAAATATATGTAAAGTGCTTTTCAAAATATGGGATGATATTGAAAATGCTGCTTCTTTTGTTTTAAGGTAGTAATACTAAAATTAGCCATTACTACAGGTTAGCCAGTTAAATTGTGACTCTAAAGAAGTTTCCAACCATGAATATCTAAGCAAATGATGTTTGTTGAATTTGATTTATGTACCATTGTTTTCCTTTTCATTACTTTTCTTCACAAATACCCTCTGTAAGGAAAAGTATATTAAAATGGTTGCATATTGTGTACCCATTTCTCATCTTCCTCTATTCCTGGCATAGTTCAATCGAGTGTGAAGTTCCTATTGACCTCTCATACAGTTCTGGGTCCAGATAGTCTCCAAGGAATGCTGCAAAAAATGAGAAATTAGCCCTCTTGACATCAAGGTCATAGAAGAAAGCAAAATCCCTTGACAAATAAAGGAGATAATTGTGTCTCTACTGACAGAAAGCAATAGATTTAAGTTATCCTTTCTAACTGGTTTTAAGTTTCAAGAGAATTTAAAAAACACATGCTGCCCTGGGCAGTCACAGAAAAGCAATAATAAAAATTTTCTCATCTCTGAGCAGTAATGTTTATCAATACAATAATGTGAATTCCAGAAATGCTCTATCTTGGAGCATTAAGATTTAGTCTGGAAACAAAAACAGCATTAAAAACATTCATTTTGTATGGATTTATAAGTAGAATCCATTGGTATCTTTGATATTAAAAAATACAGGCAGAATTTTTTAAAAAAGAATCATCTTCAGAAAGGACTATGATGATTATCATCTCTGTCAGTTCTGGGAAATATTTTTTCCTCAACATCCTTGAACTACAATGTGGTCTAATCCAAGCATTTATATCTTGAAACAAAAAAAATAAGCATCCAATTTTTTCCTTTACATATGAAGAAATTGAGTTTCGGATAGTTAAAGTGATTTACACAAGATCGTAACAGATTCAGGATCTAATGTAGGTCTCTTAATTCCACATCTAGCATTTTCCCACCATTATATCACTTTGCTTTAGAAATCATGGCCTAATGAAAGCATTATAGTATCAAGAAGAGAGAAAGATGCAAGTGATTTAGGGCTATCTAAAGTTACCTCCAATAGCCAAATAATGTCTGTGTCAGTTCCCATCTCAGTAATCTATAATTTAAGATCCTTCATTTCAACTCATTCTATATTTAACTTTGATTAAATTTTGGATTCCTCATTATGTTAATCTATTCATCAACTTAGAAAATGTTTCTTTTATCATAACACGACTCCTGCAAGTTGTTGAGCAATAACTTGGTTCACTAACATTTCATATTTTTATCTGGACATCTGGTAATTGACTCTACCTCCATCCTATTTCCAGGTGAAAGATACACAGCTTTGCCCAAACCTGGATTTCAGCTGCTAGAGCCTCCTAGTCCTGATTTTACAAACTTAAAACACTTGATATTTTAGGAAACTTTATATTATGAAACAATATAAAATTTACTGAAATTGTCATATATGATTGCATTTACTTCCATAATAAACAATTGAGAAAATAAATAGCTTAATACCATTGAATAGTCTTTGGAGACTAAGTGTTAAGAAATTAATTGAAAATTAATTGCTATTTAACTAATTTCAAACTTGGTTTTGTTTTTTTTTTGTTTGTTTGTTTGTTTATTGATTTTTGTTTTTTACAGAGTCAATGTCGCTTTGCTTTAGAACCCAGCGAATGAAGCTGTAAATTTTGATATATAAATAAACTTGAGTTCTGGATTTATTATGCATTAGTTGGGTGAACTGTGGGCATAAAACTCTGAGATTCAGACTCAAATGTAATTTCTTCATCTGTAAAATTTGGATACTTATATGTGCACTACTAGTCTTGAAGGTTTGTTGTAAAAGTTGCTTCATAAGATGTAAAGTGCTATGTACATGGAGACTCTTGATTAAAATTACTTGTGTGCGTAGTCTTCAATATATATAACAAACTCTAGTCTGCATTATATCTCACCTGAAGAAGTTCTATATCTTTTAGTGAAAAAGAACAATTCAGATTGAATCTCTTTAACTTTAAATATCACCCTTCAGAAGTACTTCTATAAAATAGAAATATGTGTATAGCCTAGTTGGGGCAAATCAGTGTGATAGACTGAAAGAATCTGATGATGTAAGTTGAATTCTCTGTCCACAAGCTGCAAGCACAGTATTTTATCCTGTTAAAGTATCTCATGAAAGGAAGGGAGAAAATAATATTTTTATACTCTAGGGTTGTTGCACAGATTGAATGAAAAGACTATTGCCAACATCCAGATTTGGCACAAGGGGAGATAAGTTGTCAGTTGATAAAATTAATTTTATAAAAGTAATCAACATAGGTTTCTTTTAAATATGTATATTCCCTGGGTATATAAAATATTGCTCACTATAAAAGTCTGATCTGCACTCAAATTCCCAGAAATACACAAATTGCTCATAAGTACAAGATTTTTGCTTAATAAAAGAGCAAATAAATTTTTAAAAAATGAGGAAAGCAAAAAAAAAAAATGAAAAAATTTAAAGAGAATAAAGTTGGAAAACAATTTAAGATCTAAATAGGACTTTAGGACCCTTAGCATTTTCTCTGATCATTAAAGATAAGAATATTTTTAACTACCATGAAAATAAATAATCAAGTAAAAGTAACAAAATAAATCATAAAAGTATTGTGTAAATATAAGATAAGTATTTGAGAAAGTACTTGGATTTTTTTCTCTTGGGGTTTAAAAAAAGCTAGCCACTAAACTTCTTAAAAATATATCATTGACATAAAGGATATAACTCACTTGTAAAAATGTTTTAAAGTGTAAATGACTATTCCCAATGTATACAATATCCTCAAAATTTCCTCACTATTTCCTTGTTAAAATTTTCATATTAATAAATCAAACATTCCAGGGATAGCACCTATGTAAAGTGAGGAGCAATTATCACCACTCCATCAATAATACATTCTTATTAACAAACTCATGCAGAATGAAAACTATTTTAGGAAGCCTCTTCAATGACCTTTTTTTAATGACCTTTTAAAACATGTATAAATATCTTTCTTAAATTTGAAATTCCTAGTTTTAAATATGATTGAAAATATGTGGGGTGAGGTGTGACTTTCATAATTACCAAAATACCACTCAAATTGTTTCTATTAAAGTTTTTGATTCAGAGCATGTTCTAAGAGTAGATGGAATGAACTCAGTGGGAAGACTGAAATTAAGAAGAAGAGTACATTTGTAGCTTCAGTGGGTCTTGGGCATTTTTCTCCTTAAAACACTATGATGCTTACTTAGCACAATAGATTGACTGTTGTATTTAGAGTTAATAAGTCCAAGGTCAAAGACTACCTTTTACTCTCAATAACTTTCTAACCACAGACACCACTTTATCTCTTTGAAGCTTAGGTTCTACAAACCTAAAATGGAGATGATACCTACAATATTTTCTACTTCATGGGATTTTCATAAGGCTCATATGATAGTATATAAGTGTAGGTAACAGATTTGTAAACTTATAAGCATGTAAATCTGATATTAGTTTAAAAATCTTAGGAATAGGGATTTTTTTTTAAATTTACGTGCCTAGCATATAGTGCAATATCCTGTATATAGTTGGCGTTTTAAATAAATGTGTTGATTATAAAACATTTGATTCATACTTTTTCTTGTACATAGTAGACGTATATTTATTCGAATAAACAATGAATGAGTGATAAGATAGTTGTTTATATGTAATTGTATTGAATATTATTAGAGGATATAAAAATAAAGATACAATGATATTTGTATAAATAAAATATGTGCATGATGGAACTTCAATTTAATTCAGCAAATACCTATAAAGTACCTACTACATATAAGGCATTATGCAAGGTGTTAGAGACTAGAAATATAAAGAACAATCTACATACATAAAAAGACACATAGAACTCCCTACCATGATTAATTCTTAGGAGAGGTCAAATAGTGGAAGAAAAGAGTTCTCAAAAAAAAGAAGGTAGCTCTACCTAGAGGGCAGAAGAATAAGGGAAAGATTTATAAAGATAAAATTATTTTAAAATGGTTTATTTTTAACACTCATAGGTTCTGATAAAAGCCTCATTTCAAAATATATAAAGAATTGACTCAAATTTATTAGGATACAAGCTACTCTCCAATTGATAAATGGTCAAAGGACATGAACAATTTTCAAGGAAATTAAATAAATTTCTAGTCATATGAAAAAAATGCTCTGAATCACTATTGATTAGAGAAATGAAAAATAAGGTAGTTCACACATCTCAGATTGGTTAAGATGACAGGAAAAAATAATGATAAATGCTAGAGGAGATGTGTGAAACCTGGAACAATAATACATCCTTAGTGGAGTTGTGAAATGATCCAACTATTCTGGAGAGAAATTTGGAACTTTGCCCAAAAGGCTATAAACTGTGTTTTCCTTTGATCCAATAGTGCCTTTACTGGGCTTGTATCTCAAAGGGATCATAAAAAAGGGAAAAGGACCCACATGTGCAAAAATGTAGCAGCTTTTTTTATAGTGGCAGAAAACTGGAAACTGAGTGAAAGTCCATCAATTGGAGAATGGCTGAATAAGTTATGGTATATGAATGTTATGGAATATTATTGTTCTATAAGAAACGATCAGTGGGATTACTGTTCTGTAAGAAACTATTCCAGAAAGGCCTAAAGACACTTACATGTATTTTTGCAAAGTGAACTGAATAAAGCAAGGAGAACATTGTACACAGCAGCAACAAGATTTTGTGATGATCAAGTGTAATAGATGTGGCTCTTTTCAACAATGAGGTGATTCAGTCCCAATGCCAATAGAGTCATGATGGAGAGAACCATTCTCATTCAGAGAGAGAATTGTAGGAATTGATTGTGTATCACATCATAGTATTTCAACTTTTTTCGTTATTGTTGTTTGCTTGCTTGTTTTTTTTTTCTCTCATTTTTTTTCTTTTTGATATGTTTTCTTGTGCAGCTTGATAAATGTGGACATAATATATTGAGAAAAATTGTACATGTTTAACCTATATTGGATTACTTGCTATTTAAAGGAGGGAGAAATAAAAACATGAATACAAGATTTTGCAAGGGTAAATGTTGAAAACTATCTTTATACATATTTTGAAAAATATAAAGCTACTATTAAAATTGTTATTTTTTTGTTTTTCAAATAAAAGTTTATTTTCTTTTTTTTTCTTTTTTTAAAAATCAGTCTATGCATCCTAATATCTCCTTTGGACTTTACAAAATATTTCAATATGTAGCTGAGTAGTCCAGCAAAACAAATTCACATATTATTCACATGCAAGTATATGTGCCTCATTCACACAGATATAATTGCATACAATTTACAGTTTCTTCTTTTCATCCTTCTCCCTACTTCTCTGTGGATCAAATTTCTGTGTTCCCTCTCATCCATTCCAAAATCTTCAACTATACATCTGTATTCAAAAAAGATCTTAGACAGAATCTCTAATTGTTGTCTGTTTTTTTTTTTTTGGGGGGGGGTTCCCAGACTTTTATTTCCCACTGCTTATAAGATCCCTTCACTTGGATACTCCTGTGACACTGTAGACTCAAGTCATCCCAAATCGAGTTCATTATATTTCTTAAATCTATTCCTCTTTTCCTCACTATTTCAATATATAATTCCACTTTTCTTTTAGCATTCTGTTTGAAATCTTGGAAATATTCTTTTGTTCTCCTTTCCCTTACATCTCTAATCTAATTAGATATTAAGTATCACTAATTTTATTTTCATTGCATCTCTTATACTCAACCCCTGCTCTTTTTTCTCTCTACCACAAACCTGGTACCCAATCTTGAACCCCCAGCAATAGTATTTTTGTAGATTTGACCACCCTATGGCTTACTCCCTTCCAAGTAATTTTTCATATTGTTTTCAGAATAATTGTTCTCATCTTTAAATTTGGGGATTCCTATGTCTTCCTTCCTTATTGTTATCTGCTGAACTATTACTTATCATTTAAAATCCAAATCAAACACCATTCTTTATACACACACACACACACACACACACACACACACACAATTTTGCTCAGAACAGCATTTCCTGATACCTACAAGAATCAACTTTTCCTTTGCAGTCCTCAAATAGCATGTCATTTTGTAACTTTGTGATGTATTTTTATGTACAATGTAATTTATTCTATTAGTTTGAAGTCTTAAATTCTTAACTAGATTGTAAGCTTCATGAAAATTTGTGTAATTAAGTGAGGGAATACATAGTTTATTTTTCTGGATGTTCAATATCTCCTAAAATCTAATAGAGTGTTCTAAATATGAAGATGTTTCATCACTATTTACTGATTTGCTTTACTGTATCTGGGTCTTAAAGCAAGATAGTTGAATCCAATTCAACAAATATGAATTATTTTCAAAAAAATGTGCAAAGTGCCCACCTAGACATTGAGAACACAAAAATGAAACTAAAAATAGTCACTGTTTTCAAGGAGTTCATTGAGCAAGCATTCTTAGCCTGGTGTCTATGAGCTTTAAAAACATGTTGAAAACTGCATTTTATCAAACTTCATTATTCTATGTATTTTATTGTATGCATTTATAAATATTATTCAGAGAAGAGGTACAGGGGCTTCACAAAACTGCCCATGACACTAAACAGTTGCGTGATTACCTATAAAGCAATATACTAGCATCCAAATATTTTATTAAACTACAAAAATAATTATTTTGCCGAGATATATAATAATCTTTATAATGAATAATAGCTGAATGATTTCTTAGTCAAGAATTCATTAACTTCATTGAGAAATGAGAACAAGATGATGATGGTGATAATGAGTATGATGATAGATATTAAAGTGCTTTGAAGAATATAAAAGATTAAACAAATGTAAGGCATTTCATTTCACAATGGCAGAATCAAAATAAAAAAAATTTAAAACCATACCATGTTAGAATAGTCATCAAAAAATTTATGGTAGAACGTTCAGAAAGTATATTCCCCATAATATTCAAGGTTTCAGAAAATCAATTATGTAAGTGTTTTTACTGCTGTTCTATATTGTCCAAATTTTCATGACCCTCTTTGGTGTTTCCTTGGCAAAGACATTGGAGTGGTATATTATTTCCTTCTCCAGCTCATATTATACTTGAGGAAAAAAAAGTCACGTGGGATTAAAGTATTTGCCCCAGAGTCACACAACTAATAGGTATTTGAGATCAGATTTAAAATCTCTTTAATGATGAATCTTACTGATAAGGCTTGGGACTCTACCTACTATGCCATCTAACTGCTTTAGCAGTTCATTTGTAAAAGATGAATGAGAAGGGACTGTATGTAGTATGCAGTGAATGTAATAGGTCATTGGAAGCCTTTAAAATGTGATGTGGCACTGCAATAAATTGTAATCTTAGGTTTTGTTAATATATCTCACAAAGTGAGAATGCTGTGTTTTGTCCTAGTAAAGGCATATTTAGATTGCTGTGCCTAATTTGGGCACCATATTCTATTTTTAAAAAGTATTATTTTTACTCAATTACATGTAAAATAATTTTAATATTCTTTTTAAAAAATTTAAATTCCAAATTCTATCCTTTCCATCCTCTACTCACTTATCAATATGATGGTAAGTAATCTGATAAAGATTATACATGTGCAATCTTGTAAAACCTTTCCATGATAGGCACTATGTTTTAAAAAGAACAATGCTAAATAGGAGCACATTGAAAGGAGCATGACAAAGACCATGAAGGGATTAGAATGGGAATCAGAATTGTTTCTATGTCATACATCCCCTTTGGCAGTCTTTAGTAAAGCCTATGGACCTCTTTTCAGAATAAAGTTATTAAATGAATAAAATAAAATAAAATATATAGGATTGCAAGGAAAACCAATTAAGTAAATGGAATAAAAGTATAATTTTCCCATTCAAGTTCATGAGTCCCCTTAAATCTATCCTTAGACATTTAAGGTATCCATTGGCCCCAGACTAAGAACTCCTGCATCATAAATTACCTCAGACAAAAATTATTTGAGGCAACTGATATTTTTAGTCTGTACAAAAGAAATCTTAAATGAGATATAATACCTATTTTCACATATTTAAAGTTTGTTATATACTTGACAAATTAGAGGTATTCTACATAGTTTTAGAGAGCTGAAATAAGATCAGTGGTTAGAAATTAAAGGCCAAAACATTTTATGTTAGTAAAGGAAAAAGAAAAAATATATAAATAACCAAAAGTAATGAGGTTAGTGAATTCCTATCATTTGTTATCTTGAAGCAAAAGATATATAATGACTTTGTTAGGAAAAAGATGCAGAAAACATTTCTTCATAGGGAATGCTTTAGCCTGGATAGTTTAGTGGGTACCTTCCAATTTTAAGATTTTATGATTCTTAAACATAGGTGGAATTAGTATTATCTTCCCCATTTGACAGACGTTGGAAACCAAAACTCTGAGAATTTTACTTTTTTCCTCAAAAAAAAATTGTTTAGTTGAAAAATGTAGACTATAATTAAGATTTCTGATTCTTAATGTAACAGCAGTAGACCACAAAGTTGATAAAGACTCTTGAAGCAAATCAAAATTTGGTTTTCACATGTTCATAAAAGATTCATATTAATCTTTTCAGTGACATGTGGACAAAGACATAAACATGAATACAGTCACACATGTTGTGAACAACAGTATCTTTTAATACTAAGGTAATCAATGAGTAAATGTCTTTGGGGAACTTATACATAGAGCAAATCAAGCAGCAGTAAAATATAAAGGAACACTCATCCCATATGTATTACTCATGATTAGGAATTATAGAGATTTAATCCCAGGGGGTTACAATGTTTGGTTTTTGCAAAGGGGAATTGTAATAAACTCTAATAGAAACCATGTTTCTGTCCTGGTTCCATAAAGGATTACAGTATTATTCATAATTCTATATGTTTTACGTATGAAAAGGGAATACAAACAAGTGAAGGGAAAAATGCAAGACTCATAGATTTGTTTGAACATTTCAGAGCATAAATGGTAACGAGGAAATCTCCATGTGATATGAAAATGGCTAAGAAAACCACATAAGGCAGTCTCATGCTTATGGCATGCAGTGAGAGAAGAATCACTTGCTGGAAACTTTTCAACAAGTAACAAGAGAATACTGTGAGTTCTATGAAATGGATAGGAAGCATGATGTGTTAAAATACTATTTAAAAACAAAATCATAGGTGGTGGTTGATTGAATTTGGTGTTTTCTAATGATAGCAGTTAACCATGAACCTGGTTACAGATCAATTAAATCTTATCTTAACTCATTTTGAAAGTAAATTTAATCCCTGAAAATAATAAAAGTTAAAGGCAAGCTCTTATTCTCTTGAGTATGATGTATTGGGGGAAGGGAATCCTCAAGAACTCATTTAAAATTAATTTAGAAAGAAATTGTAGGACCCATTTAAAAATAATTTAGAAAGAAAATATATGAAGCTGTCATAAAATCGTAGATTTAGAAATAGAAGAGGCCATCTAATCTACTATTTTATTTTAAAGCTAAAGAAACTGAGGTCCGGTGATTGAAGCTGTCCCAGA
This sequence comes from Antechinus flavipes, assembly GCF_016432865.1. Taxonomy (NCBI): domain Eukaryota; kingdom Metazoa; phylum Chordata; class Mammalia; order Dasyuromorphia; family Dasyuridae; genus Antechinus; species Antechinus flavipes. Next base: position 302,348,564 of record NC_067399.1, on the reverse strand, counting down.
GTCACACATGTGGTCACAATCACAGATGGGATTTGAACTTAGTTCTCTGATTTCCTTTCCAGTATGTTTTACACTAACACATACTGCTTTTTTGTGAATTCATCCTAAATTTTCATTTAAACATAATAAAACTCTATGTATATCACTTATTAACGTGCAGAGTATTTTTATACTCATCTTCTCAATTCAATCTTAACATATCTGTGTGATAAGTTCTTGTTTTATAGGTGAGGAAACACTTTCAGAAAAAGTAAGTGACTTATTCAAGGTGGAGTGTTGATTCCAAGATAAATTCTTGGCAAATTAGTTGAAGGTTTCTTTCCCTGTATTACTCTCCTTCTCTTACCCAAGTCCATCTTTAAAGAATAAATGAGTTTATCAGAATGAATTGTGACACAAGTCAAAAGCGCTATCTACCTTAGAATTGGTTCTTTGTGAGTTGTTGTGACAAATTAATCCATTTTGTTGTCATTTAGTCTGCTGTTGTTTTGTTCTCTTTTATTTCAGACATGTTTGACTCTTCAAGACCACATTTGTGGTTTTCTTTGCAAAGATACTGGAGTGGTTTGCCATTTCCTTCTCCAGCTCATTTTACAGATGAGAAAACCAAAGCAAATCGGATTAAGTGACTTGTCCAGAAAAATATAGCTAATAAGTGTATGAGGTCATATTTGAACTCAGGAAGATTAGTCCTGCTAACTCTAGGGTTGATATTCTGTTCACTGTGTTACTTAACTGCTCCTATTTCAGTGTAAATAGGCTGTAACATCTCCTACTTATATATATGTCCTCCTGTGCTCTAGTCATTGTGCAAGGTTAATTAAAAGGTAGAATTCATACTATCTGAACATCTCAAAGGCCAATAACAAAATATCTTCTAACTTTGTCTTGAGTGCATGACTTTTCTTAGGCAAAGAAAAAATTATATTTGTCATATCACATTTTCTATTTTATTTTCTAATATTCTAGTTTCCTTTTATCTCTAAAACATTCAAATATCTCTAGGATTCTTGCACTTCTCTTTCACTTTCAGTTTTTTATTCTCTTTTCATGGAAAAATATAAAGAAATGTGAATGATAAAATAACATCAAAAACTGCCAGCAACATAATATTTGTGAAAGCAATATTCTATATACTATTTTGTTATTCTGTGAAAAATGGATTGCATTCAGAGTTATACTTCATAAAAGCAAACAACAATAAAAAACCTCTCTTGTTTATAAGTCAATTGATATTTCCCCTATGGTTTATAATATTCAACAAAAACAATTTTTTTTTTTTTTTGGTGATCTTGTGTCCTAAACTATAAGAAGGGAGTCTTTCACTTTATATATTTAAGAACTCATACTCACTCTGACACTACTGTGAAATATCAGATCAAGAATATGATGGAGGTAGACTTCATATATAATTATTGAAAAAATGGTTAAGCATGGAGTAAATTAAATTTATAGTCACAAGATTATAATTTAAACCTAGATTCAAATTTCACTTTTACAATTTACTATCTCTGCAAATTTGGACAATTCAATCTACCTTTTCTGATTCTTGACATCCAAAACTAACAAAGAGGATGATCCAGATCTAAGTCTAAATCTGGGTTCATTGATTAAAATTTTTTTCATAATTGCATTTCAATTGGTTTCCTTTATAATCCTAATATATTATTTTATATATTCAAAAGCATATGGATATTGGGGAAGAGCCAAGATGATGGAGAGGACACAAGCTTTTTTCTGAGCTCTCCTACTACCATCAAACTAAATCAACCTCTGACAGAATTCACAAATACTGGGAGTGCAATTAAATTACCAGCAGAAGATAATTTTGAAGATCATAAAAAAAGGTCTTATTTGGTCAGGCACAGGAGGTGGTTAGGTCAGCACATGCTGAGCACACCAGGGTCGAGGGGCAGTCTCTGCAGAGTGAAGAAGCTATGGGGAGGAGTCTACTGTAGAGGATTGAAACTCTGTTTGATTGATTTAAACAAGGTGTTAACTCAGTGGAATTGATAAGACAATGGTTATCTAGGTTAGCATGGTGATTAATAGTCCTCTAGGTCAATATGATTGAATTAATCTTCAACAAATAATGGTTCCCCAGTGATATGATGATTGGATTATACTCAGTATGATGAATGTATTTAATTGTAATAGAGTATTTAAGAGGCCAGAGTCAGATGTATAAGGGACTAGGACAGACAGAGTACTGGGGACTGAAGCATAAGCTCTCAGACTGAGACAGTCTTCAAGATAGGAACCATCTTGATGGTCCTCCTGCCTCTCCCACAGAAACCAAAACACATTCCAGAGGACCTCTAGAAAGCCAACCTGGGGCCCAGACAAGGAGACAAGATTGTGAAGGAGACAACAAAGATTTTTGGATTTTATCTCTGGCTATTCTCATGGTGATTACCTTGCTGAAACAAAACTAACCTCTGGAAAACTAACCAGAACACTATACTTTGCCTCAGTGATGGTTACTTTGCCCTGGTCACAAGCCAGTAGATCAGCTGAGAAGTTATAAAACACCCAACGCAAATGCAGAGGGTAATGAGTGTACCCAAAACATGGGAGTCTCTAGGAACCTGGCCATGCCCACCCGGTATCAGGAGTGGCTCAGCCACATCCCAGTGCAACCAATGACCCCAGCACAGCTTCTGTCATTTCCAGGTTTGTAGAAGAAACTTGGAACTTCCTTGCCCTAAAAGCAGATTCCAAATTTAAAAAAAAAATTAATAAAAAGGCAAAGCAAACTCTAACTATAGACATCTTTTACAGTGAAAGAGAACAGATTTCAAACCCTGAGGAGATTAAAAGCAGATTGTCTCCAGATGAAGCCCCAAAGGGTGATATAACCTGGTCTCCACCACACAAGCCTCTCCTAGAAGAAATTAAAAAGGGTCTTAAAAGAGAACTAGAAGAAAAATGGGGTAAAGAAAGGAAAACTGCAAGAGGATCTGGAAAAGGCACATAATTCATTAAAAGAAAGATTTAATGAATTGGGAAAAGAAAACAACTCCCTGAAATGTGAAATGGAAAAGGTAAAAAACTCCCAGGAAAACAGAATTTGTGAATTGGAAAAAGAAAATAATGTCTTAAAAGAATTGTGAAATGGAAAAAAAATTCCATAGAACAAAATAACTCATTTTAAATCTCAATTGGACAATTATAAAAAGAAATAAAAAAGTAAATGAAGAAAATAATTCATGAGACATCAAGAATCAGTTAAGCAAAACCAAAAAGAAGAAGAAGAAGAAGAAGAAAAAGAAGAAGAAGAAGAAGAAGAAGAAGAATAAGAAGAAGAAGAAGAAGAAGAAGAAAATGTTAAATAACTGCTTGGGGAAATAACAGACCTGGAAAATAGATCTAGGAGAGATAAGCAAAGAATTATTGGACTCCCAGAAAATGGTGAGGACAAAAAAGAGCTTAGTCACAATTTTTCAGGAAATCATCAAAGAAAACTGTCCAGATGTCATAGAAAAAGAAGATAAAATAGCCACTGAAAGAATTCATTGAACATCTACACAAAGAGACCCCAAAATTAAAACTACAAGGAATATTGTGGCTAAATTTCATTGAATCATTGGATCAAGGAAAAAATATTACAAGGAGCCAGGAAAAAAATCAAATATTGCCACAATAAGAATCTCTCAGGATCTAGCAGCTTCCACATTAAGGGATCGAAGGGCCTGGAATCTTATATTCCAAAAGGCAAAGGTACTTGGAATGCAGCCAAGAATAAACTATGCAGCTAAACTGAACATTTTCTTCCAGGGAAGAGGATGGATATTCAATGAAATACATGAATTCCATTTATTTCTGATGAAAAATAAAACAGAGCTAAACAAAAACTTAAACCTCCAAATATAGGACTCAAGAGAAGCATAAAAAGGTAAAAAGAATTCTTGAAAACTTTATTTCTGTTGTAGGCATACATAGAAAGTACATGTATAATTTGATTTTACTATTATAATATAAAAAAGTAACTAGAGGTGTAAAGGGGATTATACCAGAAAAAGAAAAAAAAAGTGGAGGTAAAAAGATGGAAATTACATCTCACAAAGAAGCAAAGGAAAACTATTATATCTGAAGGAAAGAAGGGATGGAAATAAACATCGTGTGAATCTTACTCTCATATGAATGATTTGGCTCAAAGAGACAATATTAGACATATTTGGTTTACAGAAAAACTTCTCTCACCTCACTGAAAAGTGGGAGAGGAAAAGCAAAAAGGGAAGGGAATACAGAAATAGTAGGAGAAAGGTATAAGAAAGGAGGAGGGATTCTTAAGGGGGATGGAAAGATTCCAAAGAGGAGGGTGTAAGTTAAACAGGGGGAAGGTGGGAAAGGGGAAAAGGAAAGAGAAAAGTATAATCTGGGAGTAATAAGATGACAGGAAATACATAATTAGTAGTTTTAATCATAAATGTGAATGGAGTGAACTCTTCCATAAAACAGAGGTGCATAGCAGATTGGATTAAAAGCCAGAATCATACAACATATTGTTTACAGGAAATACATTTAAAGCAGGGGGATACATACAGAGTAAAGGTAAAAAGCTGGAGTAGAGTCTATTATGTTTCAGGTGAAATAAAAAAGCAGGGGTAGCCATCCTGATCTTAGATCAAGCAAAAGCAAAAATAGATCTATATATATATATATATATAGCTACAGGAAAGCAGAGATAATGAAGCAATATCAATACTAAACACATATGCATCTAGTGGTATAGCATCTAAATTCCTAAAGGAGAAATTAAGAGAGCTGCAAGAAGAAATAGACAGCAAAACTATAATAATGGTAGATCTCAACCTTGCATTCTCAGAATTAGATAAATCAAACCACAAAATAAATAAGAAAGAAATCAAAGAGTTAAATAGAATTCTAGAAAAGTTAAGTATGATATACCTTTGGAGAAAAGTGAATGGAGGCAGAAAAGAGTAAATTTTCTTCTTGGCAATTCATAGAACCTATACAAAAATTGACCATATATTAGGATATAAGAACCTCAAAATCAAATGCAGATAGACAGAAATAAATAGTAAATGCATTCTTTTCAGATCACAATGCAATAAAAAGTACAATCAATAAAAAGCCAGGGGAAAATAGATGAAAAAGTAATTGAAAACTAAGTAATCTCATCCTAAAGAATGAATGGATGAAATAACAAATCATAGACACAATTAATAATTTCATGCGAGAGAATGACAATAATGAGTCAACATACCAAAATTTGTAGAATGTAGGCAAAGCGGTAATAAGGGGAAATTTTATATCTCAAGAGGCTTACTTGCATAAAATAGGGAAAGAGAAAGTCAATAAATTGGGCTTTCAAATAAAAAAACTAGAAAAGGAGAAAATTAAAACCCCACATCAAATGCTAAATTTGAAATTCTAAAAATAAAGGAGAGTTTAGTAAAATTGAAAGTTAAAAAAAAAACTATTAAATTAATAAATAAAACTAAGATCTATTCAATTATGCTAGGAGTTTTCCTAATATTCAACCAGCACTGCATTCCTGGTATAAATCCTACTTGGGCAACAAAATAGATAAACCTTTGGTAAGTTTGATTAGCAAAAGGAAAGAGAAAAAACAAATAGTTAGTCTTAAAAATGAAAAGGGAGAACTTTCCACTAAGGAAAAGGAAATTTGAGCAATAATTAGGAGTTACTTTGCCCAACTTTATCCCAATAAATTCAATAACCTAAGTGAAATGGATGAGTACCTACAAAAATATAGACTGCCCAGATTAATAAAAGAGGAAGCAAATTGCTTAAATGGTCCCATCTTAGAAAATGAAATAGAATAAACTATTAATCAACTCCCTAAGAAAAAATCTCCAAGACCAGGTGGATTTACAAGTGAATTCTACCAAACATTTAAAGAACAATTAATTCCAATGCTATGTAAACTATTTGAAAAATTAGGAAATGAAGGACTCCTACCAAATTTCTTTTATAGCACAGACATGGTACTGATACCTAAATCAGGTAGGATGAAAACAGAGAAGGAAAATTATAGACCAATTCTCCTAATGAATATTGATGCAAAAATCTTAAATAAAATATTAGGAAAAAATTATAGAAAATCATACCCAGGATAATATACCATGACCAAGTAGGATTTATACCAAGAATGCAGGGCTGGTTCAATATTAGAAAACTATTAGCATAATTGACTATATCAATAACTAAATTAACAAAAACCTTATGATCATTTCAAAAGATGTGGAAAAAGCATTTTATAAAATCCAACACCCATTGTTATTAAAAACATTAGAGAGTATAGGAATAAATGGACTTTTCCTTGTAAAACTTCATGTTATTATTGTCCAAATATTATTATTCTGTAAGAAATGACCAGCAGGAGAATTTAAATCAGGCCTGGGGAGATTTACATGAATTGATATTAAGTAAAATAATCAGAACCAGGATATCATTAAGGCAACAACAAGATTATATGATGATCAACTCTGATGGATGTGGCTCTCTTCAACAATGAGATAATTCAAACCAGTTTCAATAATTCAGTTTTGAAGAGAATCAGCTACACCCAGAAAGAGAACACTGGGAAATGAGTGTGGACCACAACATAGCATTTCCAATCTTTCTGTTGTTGTTTGCTTGCATTTTTGTTTTCCTTCTCAGGTTTTTTTTTTCTTTCTTTCTTTCTAGATTTAATTTTCCTTATGTAACAAGATAACTGTATAAATATGTATGCATATATTGGATTTAACATATACTTTAACATATTTAACATGTTTTGGATTACCTGCCATCTAGGGGAAAGGGTGGGATGAAGGAGGAGAAAAGTTGGAAGAGAAGGTTTTGTGAGTGTAAATGCTGAAGAATTACCCATGCATGTTTTGTAAATAAAAAGCTATAATAATAAAAAAAAAAAAAGCATATGGATAGAGGTCCATAGTTTTAAATACAATTCCAAAGGAAATAGTGGCATGCAAAAAAAGTGAAGAATCCATGATCTGTAGAGTTCGCTTTACCACTAAGTACAGAAATTATATTTTATATGAGTAATTTTCACATTCATATTTCCAAACATAATTAAGTACCAGTACAATACTACTACTTTTGTCCCTTCAAAATTCCCTAAAAATTGCTTGCTTTGGAAACACATACACAAAATCATCTAATTTTTTTTTTCATTTCTATCTGATTTCATTCCATTATTCAAGATTGTTTCTCAGTTGAAAATATAATAATATTCTGGGTCTGAATCACAGCATACATTTGTCATAAAGGTTATCATGGCCTTCTTAAGATTTCTCTTTTCCCTAGTATTTAGGAAGCAATGGTTAATGAAGTGCCATTGACTATCTCAGATACTCAGAACCTAAGCATATCCTGTTGGAATCCAACTGCTAACTAATTAGAGTTGATCTAATCTTACAAGAAGATGTTTTGGGCAGAACCTGAAACAAGGTACTAAGTAGAACTAATTAATACAAGGCTTGTGTTCACACCTTTACTCATTGGAGTTCAATGAGTTCATACCTCCCTTGAAGCTCTTTGGGCCAGAGAGCACTATGGGAGAAAACCCACAATCCCTCTCTCTGGAAGGAGCATAAATAGGCCAATGGGCCAGTCGAAGAAGTTCTTGAGAGTGAAGAAGCTACAAGTTGAGATTTCAGAGATTCATTCCATCTCTGTGCTGGTTGGAGGCAGAAGAAAGCAGAGGCAGAGGCTGAAGGACCAGACCTTTGGATTTGGCGACATTCGGAGGGAGCTCTTGGAACCAAGCAGAGAGATAGGCCTCTAAGCTAACCGGGCTATATTGGAGATAATAAAAGATCTGAACTTTTATCACCTGGCTGCGTTTTGAGAAGAAAAAGCTCACCACATTTTGGCGCCCGAACAGGGACCGATTCAGATCCATCTGAACTAGATCACAACAATATCCTATGGAAAAATGTCCCCTGGTGATGGAATGTACATAATCCTAACTACTATACAAGTAACATGTGTCCTTGTTACTTTAGAAGTGTTGCTTCAATAACATAGATTTCTTTTTAAAGACTGAAAGTAAGTATACATGAAACTTCTGATTATGAATAATCTTAATCCTTTTTGAATTCAATTCTGAATAAGGAAACTTAATGTTTCCTGTCCTATTCACAAAAACAAGAGTTTTTTTTTTTTTCTTTCCTTTTTCTGTTAACAAATGTATAATAAAATGTTGACATAAAACATAACAATAAAAAATAGAAAAAAATATGGTGAGAATTAGTAGCTTGAATCATAAAATCAATTGTAAATAATAAGTGGTATAAAACATAATTAATATATTTGGTAATTTAAATTAAAAATAATTTCAATAGACTTGTGGTGGAAAGTGCCATCTGTATTTAGAGAGAGAACTATGGACACTAAATGTTTTTTTTAATAACTTTTTATTGATAGAATCCATGCCAGGGTAATTTTTTACAGCATTATTCCTTGCATTCACTTCTGTTCCGATTTTTCCCCTCCCTCTTTCCACCCTCTCCCCCAGATGGCAAGCGGTCCTTTACATGTTGAATAGGTTACAGTATATCTTAGATACAATATATGTGTGCAGAACCAAACAGTTTTCTTGTTGCACAGGGAGAACTGGATTCAAAAGGTATAAATAACCCGGGAAGAAAAACAAAAATGCAAGCAGTTTATACTTATTTCCCAGTGTTCTTTCTTTGGATGTAGCTGCTTTCTTTGATCAATTGAAACTGAATTAGCTCTCTTTATCGAAGAGATCCACTTCCATCAGAATACATCCTCAAACAGTATCATTGTTGAGGTATATAATGATCTCCTGGTTCTGCTCATTTCACTTAGCATCAGTTCATGTAAGTCTTGCCAATCTTCTCTGTATTCATCCCGCTGGTCATTCCTTACAGAGCAATAATATTCCATAATGTTCATATACCACAATTTACTCAACCATTCTCCAATTGATGGGCATCCATTTATTTTCCAGCTTCTAGCCACTACAAACAGGGCTGCCACAAACATTTTGGCACATACAGATCCCTTTCCCTTCTTTAGTATCTCTTTGGGGTATAAGCCCAGTAGAAACACTGCTGAATCAAAGGGGACACTAAATGTTGATCATAGTATTTTCACCTTTTCTTTGTAGCTGTTTTTTGCCTGTTATTTTTTTCTTTCTTGTGGTTTTTCCCCTTTTGATATGGTTTTACAAAATAATGAATATGGAAATATGTTTAGAAGAATTATCTATTTAACTTACATCAGATTGCTGTTTTAAGGCTAGGAGGTGGGGAGGTAGAAAATTTGGAAAACAAGGTTTTCCAAAAATGAATGTTAAAACTATCTTTTCATGTATTTGGAAAGATAAAATATGATTGAAAAGAAAAGAATTGATGGACTTTGAATGCAGGTTGAAATATATTTTTCAATTATCTCATACTTTCTTATTTTTTTTTGATGTTTCTTCTCTGACAACTGTGATTAATACATATTTTACCTGATATCACATGTATAAACTGCCTATCATCTTCAGAAAAGAGGAGTAAGAAAAAAAATGGAATTCAAAATCTTATAAAAATGAAAGCTAAAAACATTCCTGACATTTAATTTAAATACTAATAACAATAAAAAAAACAAGGAAAACTTTAGTAATAATTACCTGAGTAACTGTAAATTACAAATAGTAAATGTAACTTGCTTTATTAAGGGAAAACCATGTAAAATTCAATTTACCAAACATTTATTAAGCACATGGATCTGTGCAACATCCTGGACTGCAAACTAAATCATTTGCCTTACAATTTGTAATGCTGAAAACTTGAAAAAGAGAGATAAATCAACAACTGTCCAAATTCTATCACCTTGAAAAAGACATAATTTAGTCACATTCTACTTACAAGATATTCTCAAAAGAATTTTTAACTCTATATTGCAGGATTTCTGATTCCCTCTTGAGGAGATTTATAGTCTTTATTATTTAGAAAAGGAAAAAAAAAGCATTATTCACAAATTCCAAGATTCCTCAGTTAAAGAAACAATGTTCTGTTGGCTATCAAATGCTCTCTTGTCAAGGATATGGAGAATATCCATGGGAAACATTGGGATTCAATAAGACTTTTGAAGTAGGTACACATTCTCTGTCACAAAATAAATGAAATGATAAGCATTCCATTGAGCTGGAATTCCAAACAATCTTAACTTACCACAAATTTGTAATTAACAGCTAATGGATCATGTTAGGAATAGTATCAATACAGTGAAGGGTACACAGTCATTACAATTAATTCCTGAGTCCTGAGGAGTGGCAAGTGCAAGCTGTTTTCATGTTACAGTCATTAGGGAAGAGATTGTTTTTGCAGCTAAAGTGTTACAAGCAGTTAAGTAACTAATAGAGATGTTGCACTTTGAACAAGAGCCACTGCTCTTAAATTCTGCAAAAAGCTGTTGGTGCTAAGCTATTTTACTAAAGAAATCATAGTCATTTTATCTGAGGTAGTGAGACTTTGCAATTGTGTTTTAATTAAAATAAAAATTTATGGTGAAAATGGCAACAGAATAACAGACTCATTTCCTGCTTAGTTTCCCACCAATAGTCATAAAGCCAGCCTTGAATCAAAAGTGAAACTGTTCAGTTTAGGACTATTTAAAGAATACACATACTTATGGCTAATATACCAAAAAAAGCATAAGCCAGTTGGTTCTTTTCTTCCAAAAATTCTGGAACTCATATCTTATATCCCTATGAAGAATGTGGTGTTGTGGAAAGAGAATCTGACTGGAAATCAGGGAAAAAAATAGCATTCTAATGCCAAGTCTGCCATTAGGAAGCTAGGTACATTAAACAAGTTATTTAACCTCTCTATGTCTGTTTCATTATTTGTGAAATATGGATGATGAGATCCACTTTAAATATCTGTGAGGTTATTGTGAGGATCTAATGAGATGGAAGGTTCAAACATTAATAGGTGAATAATTCAGAAAGTAAATTAAATAATGGAAAGTATACAGGATTTGGAGTGAGAGGAGATAGATTTGGACTCCAAATGTTTTCCTTATTGCTTGTTGGGAAACAGTAAATTTTGCATGGGAAAATAGCAAATTCTCACTTACTCAGTTTCCTTATTGTAAAATAAGGTGAGCAAGAGTGATGGATTAAATACTTTAAAGTCCCTTTCAATCCTAAATATATACAAGGCAACTTGATATTGTAGGTAGTCATTTGAAAGTCAGATAGCTTCATTTTAAATCTAACCTGCTGTTTTATTACCCTTACAAATTTTATGAGGTAATTTAATTAATCTGGGGCTCAGTTTCATAATTTCTAAAATGAGGCATTAGAATAGATGACTTTTAAATTCCTTGAAATTTTATTATTTTTATCAATTAAAAGATATTATTGCTAATCAACAAGCAAGTTATTGATTTTGTGTATGTACCTTAATTGAATTTGAGAGTTGTAAGATTACAGAAGCCACATACTTCAAAGTAATACCAAAAATATAAATCTTTTTTTTACATCTCCAAAATTGATGTCTCGAATATCTCCATTTTTCTTAAAATTTGTTAAAATAGCTTTCAAATCTATGTACAGTAGGTACATAAATATAATTCTGATAATCTTAAGAGGTACTGGCTTTCCGCTTTATCAGAAATCTTCAAATGGAGGGACATTGTAGTATTTGGAGAATGGGTTGAGGATGACGTATGAGACAGAGTGGAGAGAAATTAGTAGAGAATTGAGGGTGAGAGACAGACAGACAGATAGACAGAGACACAGAGACACTCACATAGAGACAGAAAGACACAGAGAGATAGGGAGAGGGAAAAAGACAGGGAAAGGGAGAGGGAGAGACAGAGAGCACAGAGAGACAGTGACATAGGGACAAAGATAGAGACAGTCACAGACAGAGAGAGACAAAGTGTGTGCATATATGTGTAGGGGAGATAGTGATGATTGAAAGGAATATTATAGAAACCTTCATTGACAGATATAATTTGACAGGTTAAATTAAGTCATAAATCTATAGTGGGAAGGAATCTGAGAAGTCCCCACATCTTAACAGAAAATGAGACCTAGAGAATGACTTGTCCAAAGTCAATAGGCATATGCAAAGAAGGGATTTGAAGTCTGGTATCCCAGTTTGAAGTCTAGCATTTTGTGGTGTTATTGTTTTGTTTTTAAACAGCAGAATCCTTCCTCTATATTTCCCTTTCAACCCTGTGATGCTTTGAGTCTATAGGTCTTCAAATAAGGAGAGAGCAGGGTGAGGAGGAGAAAAGGGAGAATAACAATGAATTTAAAATACAGTTCTTCCCCTTACATTATGAGTAATGCATCAAAATTGCTGTTCTATGAATCTGTCTGCTTGGTCTTTTTTTTCTAAAATGTTTTTTACCAGCTGTCTGCTTCTCAGTCGCCAATGTTGATTATCATATAAGTAATTAAATGTTTGGATATTCTATCAATTTTTTTAAAAATGCATATTTGAGATTTAAGATGTTCATTTCCTTTAAACAATAAAAAAAAAAAAAGAAACTCCTACCCATTAGACCTAAAGACTTTGTCTTCACTGAAGGAAAATCTTGGCAGGCATTTTCCCCCTCATAACAAGACTGCCAGAGGAAAGGGCAAACATGGAAAGTGGACCTGGCATATGTCCTAAATGTTGATAAAATTGAGTTTCATCTTATAGAAAATCAGATTTTATTTTGAAAGATATAACTCTGCTTCTCACTGAAGCAAAGAAAACAGTGTTCATAATGTTGGGAACTGAGACAACAATATTTATGTTAAGGAATAATAATCCAAAAGCAATGAGTATTATCCTCATTCTTTTGTTCAAGAAGTGGGGAACCCAAGATGCATTATATAATATCCCATATGTGATTGGACACCTTTGTTGGTTGGTATTTTTAACTATTTTTTCCTTAGCAGATGGGATAGATCTTTGTTACTGAGGAAGAAAATGAAGGGGGAAAGAAAAGAATATTATTGTGAAAGACATTATAAAATTTACAAGTAAAAATTGAAGAAAATTGTTACTAATCTTTACCCTGTCATCATTATAAATGAGTCATAAAGATCAAATTAACTTTCTTTTGTCATGAAAGTTATGGGATCATACTTCTAAGGATAAGAGGAAATTCAGAGGTTATCTCTTTCAAAATCCTAATTTTAAAAACAAGAACACTAAACTACAGAGTGATCAAATATCTTTAAAACAACCATGTAAGTAATTAATATTTAAAAATTAGATCTGAGCACAGGGACTCTGATTATAGAGCCAATGCTCTTATTTGAGAGCTTCCTGTTATCAAACTTATAAGGGATATAAAGCTGAGCTTGGGAAATTGCTAACTAGTGGCCAAACAACAATAAAAATCAAACAAACAATGTTAGCATGTTTGGTAGAAAAAAAAGGTAGATTCCTCTTCAGTGTCGGTTTCTGCTTGAAATATTAAAAAAAAAAAAAACTGTTGATGCTTTTGGTGATTATGAATGTGGAAAGAACAATTTTAAGAAAGAAAAGCTTGGAATATTAGATATTGTGAAAGCAAGTAATTGGAAGGAAAAGTTTTCTTGGATGTGAGATGAAGCACACTGATGTTGGAATATTCAGGGCTGATGGTGGTTGGAAGAGAAAGAAACATCCTTCTACAGATTCTAATTCTGAAGATTAGCAAAGTAAGTCAATTATATTTCCAGCATGTTTTTGGTTGCTGTAATTTCATCAGTATATGAATTTTACCTTTTTATATGAAATATTTCTCTTCTTGTTGTTTAATTGTCTCTGACTTTACATGATTCCATGTGGGATATTTTTTTCAAAGATATTGCAATAGTTTACCATTTTTCCCCACCTCATTTTATAGATGAGGCACTGAGGCAAACAGGATTAAATGACTTGCCCAGGATAATACAGCTAGTTAGTGTCTGAGGCCATATTTGAACTTAGAAAAATGATTCCTCTTGTCTCTAGGCCTAGCACTCTATCCACAGTGTCATTTAGCTAACACATATAATACTAAACTCTCTATATGTGTGTATGTTCCCGGAAAAGCTAATTTTTAAAAATCTGTAATTTAAATTTGGATAGATCTTCAAATAAAAATGTCTTTCCTTCACCTTTCTCTTACCTCCTCTGCTATTGCTCCTCCATTCTCTCCCTGTGCACCGGGAAAAATTGTCTTTATTTTTTTTTTCATTTCAAATATCCAACCTTTCTAAAATACAATCTCTTTTATTTTTTAAGCTTGAAATGATTAAACAGCAGAATGTCACTAAACATAGTGATTCAGAACAGATTAAAATAAAAATGAGTAGTTGAGAATAAGGAGAATAATATTAGCTAATGCTATGATTAGGATGATATCATTGTGCATACCTTTTGTTGAATAAGCCTGTGTAATTATTCTGACTTCATCTTCACTTGGCACACAGTAATTTCTGTCAACTTGTAGAACATCTGATAACAACATGATAGGTATGTAATGACTGAGAATGCTGAAATAGAGAGATAATGCAAAGCAGTGGCTTTTGAAGTGAAATCCTTCGGGGAATGGTTGTACACTGTACTGACTCCTCTTGCAAGTACAGATATATTCCAGTGGTTATTATAATGAATTACAGGGATTCTTATAAAAAATGTATTGTATATTTGATACCTAAACATTAAATATCAGCCAAAACAGAGAAGAATAAGAATAAGAAATTATCAGACTCTCATTTCAGGGTCTTGCTTACACATCTGTTGTTAAGGATAACCATTTGTCAATTTAATTAAAATTCTGTGTAATGGATCCATGGAAGTCAGTACATAGCAAATGCTTATTTCCACATCATATAGGACCTTTCTATGGAACTACAAAGAAATTAACCCAAATCAATTAATAGTCATTGAAGGTTTTGATAGAAAATTCTCTTATTAAAGGTAGCAAATTATTAGTTTTGACAAATGCATTTACACAGAACATAAGGTTTTGATTTCCCTATTTGCAACATGAGGCCATTATACTAATAATAATTTACATTATCAAGACTCATAAACAATTTCTTCAAACAAGTCCAGTGAGGTTTGAATAAGGTGATAGATATACATCATCATCTACATTATACAGATAAGAAAAAATCCAAGTAGTTAGCATGGCAGAGATTCCTTTTTTAATTTTTCAAAAAAAATTATTGTAGCTTTTTTATTTTCAAAACATATGCAAGGATAATTTTTCACCATTGACCCTTGCAAAACCTTGTGTTCCAATTTCTCTCCTTCCCCCCACCCCCTCTCCTAGATGACAAGTAATCTAAAGTATGTTAAATGTGGTAAAATATATGTAAATCCAATATAGGCATATATATTTGTACAATTATCTTGCTGCACAAAGAAGAATCAGATCAAAAATGAAAAATTTGAGTAAGAAAACAAAATTCAACAAACAATAATAAAAGAAGTGAAAATGCTATGTGGTAATTCACATTCAATTATCACAGTCCTCTCTCTGGGTGTAGATGGTTCTCATCATCACAAGATCGTTGGAAATGGTCTGAATCATGTCATTATTAAAAAGATCCACCTCCATCAGAATTGATCATCATATAATCTGGTTGTTGCCATGTACAATGATCTCCTGGTTCTGCTCACTTTACTTAGCATCAGTTCATATAAGTCTCTCCAGACTTCTCTGAAATTATCCTATTGATCATTTCTTATTGAACAACAATATTTCATTACATTCATATATCATAACTTATTCAGCTATTCTCCAAATGATGGAGTTTCCAGTTTCTTGCCACTACAAAAGGGCTTCATGGCAGAGATTTCAAATGACTTATCAAGATCACACACTAAGGAAGTTTCTGGTGCAAAATTTGAATTCAGATCTCTAGATTCCGATTTCAGCATTTTATCTTGAGATCTGATTTTCTTATTTATAAATTAGGATGGTGATACTTGACATACCTATTTTATGGGGATGTTGTTATGATCAAATGAGATATGTAAAAAGCAGCTTTAGAACCTTATACCACTATACAAATGTTGGCTTTTGTTGGAATTGTTGTTGTTGATATGCAATTATTTTTATAGTAAACTGAAGAAATGCTAAACTTGAGGCAAAAGAACCCATTCAAATATCACATTTTAGTTATAGTTGCCTTACTGCTGTCCACTTCTTCCCCTCAGGATCAGCTAGTTATCCTTGTTTTAACTATTCTTAATTAATTGATAATTTCCCCAGATTATTTTATTTTTAGTGACCTCTTTTATCATGACCTTCAGAAAAGCTATCCAGTCTTATCTCACTCAGGGAAATTAATCAACTCATTTCTTGGATTCTTCCTGAATTAGAATCTAGATAGAAAATGAATGAGTCAATCATCATAGAAATCTTATATTTCTGACTGACTACAGACCTGATGTCCCATCCATCAACCATTATTATACATGGCCTAGCTTTGGTGGGCATCTTGCTATTTGTCCTGAGGTGTTATGTGCCAGAACTTGAAACAAAGTTCTAAGTCAGTGGAATTGATAGAGACAATGACTGTTTAGCACAGTGTTTAACAGTTCTCTAGTTCAGTACATGTACTTAGTACTTACTATAGTTCCACAAGATTCACACCTATGAAGAGAGAAAACATAAGCTTGGACAAACTCAGCCAGACGAAGAACTAGGGAAGATCAGAGAAGTGGTGACAGTCTTCCTGCCTCCCCCACATAAACCAAGACACATTCAGGAAGACTCAAGAAGCTGGCAGAAGCAGAAAAGACAAAGGACTGGTGGCAAGAGCTTAAACTCTCTGAACCAAGGAAAGAGAGAGACCTCTAAGAAAACTAACCAGGCCCCAAGAAAAGAGACAAGACTTGGAAAGAGACAATAAAGGATTTGGACTTTAATCCCTGGCTATGTTTGGGTGATTACTGAACTGAAACTAAGGCTGCCTCCAGAGACCCCAAGAAAACCCCCACAAGAGAATATTACATTTTAGAAAAGAATATTACATTGAGGCTTCCTAGCTATAGGATCATATCAAACTACTTTCTTTTCCTTCCCCTATAATCTGACCTCTGCTCTTTCTTATTCTTATTCTGGAAACAATAATCATATCAATATTATCATTGGTACAGGAATGGACATGACAATCTATATGTCTCCATTAACAAGCCTCTTGATTCCACAAAAGAAAATACATATTTATGAAGTGCTTACTATGTTCCAGACAATGTGCTTAAACCCCAGAAATAGTTATTATAGTTCTTGGTGTTTAATTTGGTTTTAAAGGGGACCAAAGACAACATAGGATGATATCTTGATTCACTATGAATTGGATTTAAACATGATAGAATTGCAAAAGGTTGGAAGCCTCTTCTAGAGTCATTGCTTTCCAGGGGCAAGGCTATTGCCAGCAGCCTAGAATGCAGTGGAAGACCTAGGTTTCTCTTGTCTGACCAAGCTCTGAAGCACATACTTCTGCTGCCTTCGTGGCTGTTGGAACAAATTGTTTTCTTCTGCCCATTTTATAAGGAGAAGCTTTCAACTTATTGATGGTTTTGTGTCTTGTTGGTTACCTTCAACCTGATTTAACCCATCTGCTGATATGATTTACTTGGATGTAGCTGCTGTGCATGCTACAACTTCTGAGAACTACAGTTGAGTAGTTGAAAAGCTCTGGGCAGGTCCTCACACCAGAGGTCCTTAAACACTCATACACCCCAACTTTCAGGCACACAAATACAAGCAAAATCTCTTCTCTGGACACCAAATCCTGTGTTCTATCCCCCCGGTAAACCTTAAGTTACCTACCGGCAGGGAGTACCTCATTCTTCTATTTGTCATGAAAGCCAAGCACTGTGACTGAGACACAGTTTTATTTATTTTTTATTTTTTTAATAATTGTTTAATAAATATGTGCAGATTGATTAGTAATTCTGTAACTATAGACTATTCTTTTGGCTTTTATGTGCTTCAAGCAAAGTTATCAATTGAATCAAAATAATGTTGTCACAAGAAGTTCTGCATAATGAGAAATAATACAGATCCTTCATTTGCTAACACTGTTTATGTGGCTACTCTTATTACATAATGGAGTTTTTACAATAATTCAAAGACATCATGGATATCCTCAGAAAAGTGGATCAATTGTAATGATTCTTTTGGATCTGATCAGGAGAGGAAATTGTCTTCTGATTTCCTATGAGCTTTCAGGTTACATAAGATATATAGGGTCCTGAGAATATCTCCTAGAAAAGTTCCCAATGCAGAAGATTCTTTTCTCTTTCTTGTCTGGGTTGCCCTTATTTTCCATCCTTTTCCTAGAATGAGAAGTATCAAACTTTCCCAAACCAGACTAAGGACCAGAGGAAGCTGAATAAATTTCTCTATTCCAATACCTTGTAATTCTGCAAAGAGAAGCAGACTTTTGTTTATGAAAAAAAAAAAACAAGCAGAATATAAAAGAAATGACTACTAACACTGTTTAAATAAACCCTAGAGTAAAACTCAGTTGTTTGTTTGATAGAGGTTCTGGGTAATCACTCACAGAATAAAATTTTAGAATGGTTGAGTATCAAAATAAAGTTATATGACAATGGTACAATGTGCTTTGATTTTTATAATGAATATTATAATGACTTTAGTTTCTCTGTATCTAATAACAATATGCTATATAGCCTACTATTAATCCACATGTTACATAAAAGCACTTGGCAGAATATAGTCCAACAATAATAATAATTTTTATTGATAGCTCAAATCTAATAGCAAAAAGCACATCACAATGAGCAATTTAATTCCTTCTCATTCGCATGTGCTATTTAATTCAATCCTATTCATCCTGAAAGGTAGACAGCTATATGGCTTTCATTAAAATAATGAAAATAAATGAAATGTTTAATATACAAAAGAAAAGCAAGGGCTCCCCAATCTTGTGTGTGTGTAAGAGAGACAGAGAGACAGAGACAGAGACAGAAAAAGAAAGATAGAGACAGAGACTGAGAGAAGGGAGTTGTTTTGTAGGCTGCCTACATTGCTATCCACAGCAAAATCCAGAATCCTTCTGACATGTTGTGATGAAGATTATTACTAACCCTGTCCTACAATGACTTGAGATAGAATAAAATATTTAAGAAAAAAAGAAGCCTCAATATCAGTATGCCAATAAATTTAGGTGATAGATATCTGTTTTTTATAGAATATATTCAAATCTGATTTGTTCTTTGAAAATGGACATCTCCATTTATGTCTGACAGAGAACATGAATTGCAGAAAATACAAGGTTGCTTCTGACCCTGAGGAGAGATGCCTGCTGCCCAACATAGAGACAGGGGAAATTACTGGACTAAGAGTCAAAAGACTTGGGTTCAAATTCTGATTTTCATATTTGCAATCTGTGTGATCTTAGGTAAAACCGTCTCCTCTCTAAGCTATATTTTCTTCATCTGTGTTAATAAGGAGAATCAGACTGGAAAATCTCTGAGGTTCCTTCCAGGCTGAAATCTGGGATCCTGAAATTTTTTGATGATTGTTCTATGATACCATAAACTAAAGAGGGAAATGGATTCTAGTCAGACAAAAATAATTAATAAGTGGACATGCATTTATTACATGGTATGAAAAATGGGTATTAACAAGAGATCTTCTGACAGAAAGGAAAACATAATATTTAAAAAGTCTACCTGAAAAAGAAATTGAATAAGCCATCAATGAGATTCTTAAGAAAAAATTCCCAAGGCTAGATAGATTCACAAGTAAGTCTACCAAACAGTTAAAGAATAGTTCATTTAAATACTATATAAATTGTTTGTGAAGATAAGCAAAGAATTACTTTTGTGACACAAATTCCTTTTATAACACACAGTATTGCTACATAAATTAGATAGAACAAAAATAAAGAAAACTATAGTCATATTCCTATTTATCTAAAGGATATAGATGAAAATAAATTAATACTATCAAAGGGATTACAATCATTTATCAAAAAGGCCATACATTATGACTAGGTAGAATTTATACTAGAAATGCAGGACAGACTCAATATTAGCAAAACTATCAACATAATTGACCATAAAAATAACAAAACCAACAGAAATCACATAACTGTCTGAATGGATGAAGAAAAAAGGCTTTTGACAAAATGCGCTATTCATTCCTGTGAAATCATAGGAATAAATGGAGCTTTCCTTAAAATGGCAAGTAGTATCTAAAACCGCCAGAAATCATTATCTATAATGGGATCAAACTAGAGCCTTCCAATCAGATCAGGGATGAAATAAGGATGCACATTATCACCACTATTGTTCAATATCATATTAAAATGATAACTATAGTAATAAAAAGAAAAAAATGAAGGAATTAAATTAAGCAACGAGGAAACAAAACTATCACTTTTGCAGGTATGATGAAATATTTAGAAAATCATAGGTAACAAGTAAAAACTAGCTAAATAATTGACAATTTTATCATTGTTGCAGAATATAACACAAACCCATACAAGTTATCAGCAATTCTATATATTACCAATATTTAAAACTTTTCATTAAAAAAATAACTTTGGGGGACCTACTAGGTCAAAGGTTTGCATGGTTTTATAGCCCTTTGGGCATAGCTCCAAAATGCTATAAAATGTGATTGAATCAGTTCACAACTTCACCAACAATGCATTAATATCTTATTTGTTCCATATCCCTTCCAACATTTATCATTTTTCATTTTTGTACTATTAGCTAATATAATAGGTATGTGGTATTATTTCAGAATTGTTTTAATTTGCATTTCTCCAATCAACAGTAAGATGATTTTTTTTTTCATATGGCTATAGATAGCTACGATTTTTTCATCTGAAAAACTGTTCATATATTTTATCATTTATCAATTGGGAAATGGCTCTTATTTTTAAAATAAATTTGACTCATCTATATGTTTGAAAAATGAGGGCTTTATCAGAGAAACTCCTAATTTTTTTTTCAAAATTACTCTTATTAATTGAATTTCCCCCTTGTATATTCTCTCTCTCTCTCTCTCTCCTCTCTCTCTCTCTCTCTCTCTCTCTCTTTACTCAGTCCCTCCTCAAAAATGTTTCACTTCTCACTAACCTCTCTCCCAATCTGCTCTCCTTTTACCAAACCCTCTTATCCCCTTCTCTTCCTATTATCCTGTAGGATATGATATATTTCTACCCAAGTGAGTGTGTTTATTATTCCCTCTTTTAGTCATTTCTGTTGAGACTAAGGTTTACTTATTCCCCTTTAATTCCCTCTTCTTCTCCTTCACTGTAAAAGCTTATTCTTGCTTTTTTATGTTTGATAATTTATCATTCTGCTTATTCCTTTCCCTTTCTCCTGGTATATTCATCTCCCTGCTTAATTTAGTTTTTAAGATTCCTTTCATATGCTACCTATGTGTGTGTGTGTGTGTGTGTGTGTGTGTGTGTATACACACACATACATATATATGTATATATACATATGTATGTATATATAGAGAGAGATAAATATAGATATAGACATATTTATATTTAAAGATATAGATATAGATAGATATAGATATGGATTCCTAATTGTCCTAATAATGAGAAAATTCTTATGAGTTGCAAATATCATCTTTCCATGCAAGAATGTAAACATTTAAATTAATTGAGTTCCTTATGATTTCTTTTTCCTGCTTACCTTTTTATACAATCTAGAGTCTTTCAACATCAAATTTCCTATTCAGCTATGGTCTTTTCATCAAAAATGCTTAAAATCCTTTATTTCTATATTTTTCCACTAAAGGATTATACTCATTTTTGCTTGATTTTTGGTTATAATCCTAACTCATTTTCCCTCCAGAATATCACATTCCAAGCCTTACCTACAATATTTTGATGAAGCTGCTAAATCTTGTGTTACACTATGACTCCAACATACTTGAATTGCTTTTTTTCTATCTGCAGTATTTTCTCCTTTATCTGGGAGTTATGGAATTTGGCTGTAATATTCCAGGAGTTTTCACTTTGGAATTTCTTTCAGGAGGTGATAGGTTGAATCTTTCGATTCTTATTTTATTTTCTGCTTCTAGAATATATCAGGTCAGTTTTCTTTGATAATTTCTTAAATGATGATGACTAGATTTTTATTTTTTGATTATGACTTAGTTCAAAACTTTTAAATTATCTCTCCTGAATTTATTTTTCAGATTAGTTGTTTTTCCCATTTCTTTCCAATGAGATATATTTTCTATTGTTCTATTCTTTTTATTTCATTGTTCCTTAATAGCTCAGAAAATCAGCTTTCATTTGCTCATTTGTAATTTGTGAGGAATTATTCTTCAATGAGCTTTTATAACCCCTTTTCCATTTGGAGAAGTTTACTTTTAAAGGAGTTGTTTCGTTCACTGGACTTTTTTCCATCCAATTGGAAAATTCTGCCTTTCAACACATTCTTCTACTAATTAACTTTTTGTACTTCCTTTACCATTTAGATCAGTCTGGTTTTAAAGGTACTATTTTTCTTCAGTAATATGTTATGTGTGTCTGTCTCCTTTATCCAACTATTAACTCATCTTTCATGATTTTCTTGCATCATTCTCATTTCTCTTCCCAATTTTTCCTCTTCTTATTTTATTTGATTTTCAAAATCTTATTTGAGTGCTTTTATAACCTGAGACCAATTTGTATTTCTTTGGGAGGCTTTCAATGTAGGAACTTTGACGCTGTCATCTTCTGAATATTGTGTTTTTATTTTTCTTGTCACTACAGTAATTTCCTATGGTCAAAATATTTTTCTGTTCTTTATGCATTTTCCCAGCCTATTACTTGACTTTTAACTCTTTGTTAAAGTAGGGCTCTGCTTCCAGAGCAGAGGGTGCACTGTCCCAAACTTTAGGGTTTTGTGCAGCTATTTTCAGAGATACTTCCAGGGATTTTTAAGTTTTCAATTCTTCCAAGATAATATGCCCTAAAGAGAGTTGTGTTAATTACTTTCCTGACCTGTGTTCAGGTCTATAAGCAACCACAAGCACACCTCTCTACCCTGGAACTGTGAATAGGGTTCTTACTCCACAGAGTCCCCAAGCTCTGCATATGGGATCCAAGTATGAGCAAATCAATAAAATCCTGCTTCATTGCTAGCAAAGATACCTCTGTCATGTATTTCTGAGCTGTCTGTAGGTTGAGAGCTATAGAAATAGCACCTGCTTCTGCTGCTGCTGATAATTCAGTGCTTCTCAATGCCATCTTCTGGTTTTCTGGCCTTGTGCTGGCACAGTCTACACCAGACTTTGCTCCACTCTTACCCTGTTCCAACAGACTTTTTCTGCTGACTTTCCTAGACTGGAAATTATTTCATTCCATCTTTTTTTTTGTTTAGAGTCATTTGTTTATTTATTTGCATGCTTATTTGAGAATAAAGAAAAAAGAAAAAAAGTATTTTATTTTTTTCAAGCACGTATAAAGATAATTTTCAACATCCATTTTTATAAGATTATTTTTTTTTCTCCTGCTCTCTTTTCCTCCCCCCTCCCCAACTCAGCAAGTAATCTGATATCGGTTGAAATGTGCAATTCCTATAAACATATTTCCATATTTGTCATGTTGTGCAAGAAAAATTGGAACAAAAGAGAAAAAATGAGAAAGAAAAGATCAAACAACAACACAAAAGTTGACAATATTATGCTGCAATCCACATTCAACCTTCATAATTTTCTCTCTGATTGTGGATGGCATTTTCCATCACAAATCTATTGAAACTGCTTTGAATCACTTCATTGTTAGAAAGAGACAAGTTTGTCATAATTGGTCATCACATAATCTTCTTGTTAGTGTGTACAATGTTCTATTGATTCTGCTCAGTTCATCTAATATCAGGGTATGTAAGACTTTGCAAGGCTTTTCTGAAATCAGCCTGCTCATCTTTTGTAATAGAATAATAATCCATTGCATTCATACAACATAACTTATTCAGTTATTCACCAACTGATGGACATCCACTTAATTTCTAGTTCCTTTCCAGTATAAAAAGAGTTGCTATAAACAATTTTGCATTTTTGGGTCTTTTCCTCATTTATATGATCTCTTTGGGATACAGAACCAATACAGACACTGCCAAATTGAAAGATATGCATAGTTTCATAGTTCTTTGGGCAGAGTTCCAAATTGCTCTCCAAAATGGTTGGATCAGTTCGCAACTCTATCAACAATGTAGTAATGTTCAAGTGTTTGCACATCCTCTCCAAGATTTATCATTATCTTTTCCTGCCATCTTAGCAAGTCTGAGAGGTATGAAGTGTTATCTCAGAGTTGTCTTAATTTGAATTTCTCTAATCATTAGTGATTTTTTCACTAATCATAGAGCATTTTTTCATATGACTAGAAATGGCTTTAATTTCTTTATCTAAAAATTGTCTGTTCATATCCTTTGACCATTTATCCATTGGGTAATTATTTGTATTCTTATAAATTTGACTAATTTTTGTATATATTTTAGAAATGAGGCCTTTCTTAGAAACACTGGCTATAAAAATGTTTTCCCAGCTTTCTGCTTACTTTCTCATCTTAGCTGCATTGATTTTGTTTGTGTACAACCTTTTCAATTTAATGTAATTAGATTTACTCATTTTGCATTTCATACTGTTCTCTAATTCTTCTTTGGCCATAAATTCCTCCCTCTTCTACAAATCTGATAGGTAAACTATCTGTTGCTCTACTGATTTCCTTATATTATCACCCTTTATGTCTAAATCATGAATCTTATATCTAACTCATGAACCTATTTCAACCTTATCTTGGTATAATGTTTTCAATGTTAATCAATACCTCCTTTCTGTCGTAGTATTTTCCTAGAGTCATTATTTAAAGATATTTGAAGGTATTGGGGATGAGCACTTGGGTGAGTCCTTACTTTTACGCCACCATCTTGGCTGTATTGGGAAGAATAGTTTAAATATTTAAAAAGAGAGAGAGAGAGAGAGAGAGAGAGAGAGAGAGAGAGAGAGAGAGAGAGAGAGAGAGAGAGAGAAAACTTCCTGAAGCTTTTTTAGTATCTTATTTGCTTTCTTAAAAAGAAGAGAAAGAACATTCCCTTGTGAAAAAGAACAGAAGAGAATAGTACTTTATTTTAAGGTTCTTTATCCTACTTTGAGTAAACAGGTCAAAGGATATGGAAGGGGTAAGGTCACCATATTTTGTGACCCTCTAGATGACAAGGCCTGAAGTCAATATTATCTATCCTTGAGTTTTGTCAGTCACACCAGAGGATGAGGACTAAATCTATGGATTTCCTGGTAGATGAGTATTTAACCACAGGGAAATATAAATGTATTTAAAATTGTAGGTAGGGCTCACAATGACATGGAGGAAGAATAAAAGGACCAAGGCAGAGAGCAAGATCTGGTGAGTACTTTGATTCCAAAGGGAATTGTCCCCAAGTAATCCAATAAAGCACTTCTGTATGGAAAATGAACCAAGACCCAGGTACCCCATTTACAAATGCTTCAATACAGCAACATCAGAACAATGACTACAGTGATGGTACATATGTCCTAGCCTTGTTACAATGGTTTATAGGACTGCAACAGTCGGAGACAGGATTTGATCCCAAGCATCCCCTTGAATTGTTTCAGAGGGACAGAACCTAATCAAAATAAAGTATCTGGTAATTGATTTGACTGGAGACATCAATAATTAAAAGAATATTCCTATCACAATGAAAAAATAGCATGGGGTAATAAATTCCAATAGAGGGAACAATCAGAAGATGACATCACTATACAATGATTATGTGTAAATTTCTAGTAATAGAAACAGTTTGGACACAAGAATGGTAGGAGTGGATGGAAGAAATGAAAAATTCAAACAAGAGACAAAGAACAAAATTATAATACTTGAACAATAAACTAACTAGAATAGAAGGTGGGAAACAGTGAACACAATGAAAAATGTAATATAGCTAATGGACACACAATGCTACAGTGAAACAACAAGGGGGAAAAAACGAAAAAAAATTGAAAAGACTCACTTTTTTTCATAAATTCATAGAGAAATTTGGATTTGTAACTGTTTTTCATTATTTTAATAAAGCCCTTCCCATTTCTTATCTGTTCTCTGAAGAATTTCATGATATGCATTTCAATTACACTTGTTCAAATATGATAATATTTTAGATAAATAGCCATTATTTTAAGTGACCCAGCTGACTTATCTATATTGCCTTCTAGATCCTACTCTCCAATTCCTCAGTCAGCAGTATATAACAGGTTTACCCACCCTGAATCTCCCCTCTCCCAAGTTATGATAACTTCTTCTGATCTGTATTCTCTTTTTCTGCTGATCAGTTGCAATCAGATGGCTCAATAAATAGAGTTCTGGCCTGAAATCAGGAAAATTTGAGTTCAAATCTAATTTATGATCCTGGACATGAAACTAATCCTATTTTCCTCAATTTCCTTATCTGCAAGATGAACTGGAGAAAGAAATGATTAGTCATTCCTGTATCTTTGCAAGAAAACCACAAATAGGTTCACAGAGAGCCAAACACAGCTGCAATAATTGAAAAACAACAACAGCAACAAAAACTGATCAATCATCTCTTGGCTTTTATTTCCGGATATTCAGTAATGGTGCTTTGATGGTTCTATTCATTATCACCCTAAGATTATTTACCTGATTTGTGTTTTGGTGAGTGTGTGTGCTTAGAATATAATCCCCTTTGCCGTTTTAGTAACCTGAAATTTAACACTTTATTATCACTCTTCTTACTGCACTTCAACACAAACAGACATTGAGTTTTATGATATACTTGTTAGCTGAAGTCCCAGTGCTTCCTTGCAGAAAGTGTGTAAGTTATTTCAAAAGGTCAGTAAATTTTGACAGATTCTTTTGTCTCCTTATTCTAGTTTTATACATTAGATCATGTCCAATTATCAACTCTAATCTGTTGGTTAATTTGCTTGAATTTGCTTATGTTTAGTCATTTTTTCCCTAATTTTCAACAATTTTGATCGTTTTGTGGTTAAAGAACATAAGTAAATAACCATTACTCAAGTAATTTCACTATGTTGCTGTAGTAATCACAAATTAGTGATTAAGCCTAAGGATTTGGGGAATGTTACTTCCTTCAGATACTACTGATAATTAGGACCCAGATGCTGTGAATAGAACAAAATCTGTTTTCCCTCAGGTATAAGCATTATATAAAATGTCCTTTTTTTTTTTTTTTAAAAACATTCAGCATTGAAAATAAAGTGAATTATAATATTTTAAATCTAAAAATTAGGATAATTTTTAGAAACCCATCAATTATCATATATTTATTGATTTCTTATTTTATTGTGCCAAGTAGTGAGCCAGACACCTTAGGAGAAAAAGTCTCTGCCATCAAAAAATCTATGATATGATCAGAGCTATAGCTTGTTTCTGTGTAAATAATTTGCAAAAAATACAGACAACCAGTAAGAATAGCCCATTTTGTTGCTTCAGTGAACAGAGTTTGTATGATTAGTTGTTATTCTTCATTCTTTAAAGAGAAGCCAAGATGACATCACTATACTGGGGCCAGGAATTGAAACAAAGCCATGGATCCAATTGTGAATGATCCAACCAAAATTCTCTAATGCCATAAATTACTGAATACAAATTTGAAATTTTTATTTCATCATTATGTGTTTCCTTTATGGGTAGAATGAAAGGTTTATTTTAAAAATAGTTATGTTTTGTTTGATGTGATTAAGCAACTAATTATCAGCCCCAGTGGAGGAAAAGTCATCAGACTTTGATATATTTGTAAATTTCTTTGATATTAAATTTATTCATTGCATTTATGGGTCTAAGACCTCTCACAAAGGTGTAGAGTGAATACCTATTGACTGATTTATTTATTGATCTGGAAAATTTTTTAAGGCTACTCAAAATATTAATGGAATAGTAGCTTTTAAACCCAGTTTCTAATCTGTTTATGTACCTTGAAATACAGACATTCATTTATTTTGGATTTTGGAGTGTCTAGCAACTCAACTTAAACTTAAGGTTTAAAAGCATCATGATAAGAGCAAAATTACATATTTCTTTTCTTCTTTTTTCCTTTTAAAGTTCTTGTGATAGGTAGGTCCCTTCACATTATTTCTGTCGTCAAAGGGGAATTTTAAAACATTTCCCCATTTAGTAGTCTCTGTATGTGTTGCTAAAATATTTTGCTTTTTCCTAATTACTAATGAGAATATTAAATGAGCTCAAATATTCTCCTAATTATACAACACTCCAGGGTTTGCATTCCCCAAGTTAAAATAATGCTACTTAATATTGCTTTTATAGTCAAAAAGTATTTATAGTCAAACATACCAAAATGCCTTCTTTGTGTAAGACTTTTTAAGATACTATATGGAGTATCTCTAATCACTGATTTATGATGTCCCGACACTGAAATAAACCCTTTACTTAATTTGAATCATTTTATCAGCTAGTAATTAGCAAGTAATATTTGAAAATCTGGGCTTTAGGAAATTTTGTTTATGTCATTTCTTTAACACAGATATAATGAATATATTTTCCCCCTATTATTGTAGCACTTTTAAAAATTTATGTTAGGACAATTAAGAATTAAAAAAAAATCTGTTCTAATTTTCTTCAGATATATGCTGATTTTTTTTTCAATTACTCCTTCCCATTTGATTAATTTGTTTTATATCTATTTTAAATTCCCCTTTAAGCCCACAGTATAGCCCAAGTATGTTGAAGGTAAATATTGGAAAATTAAATGTAACTTTCTTGCTTTAGTAATACATAAACACAAGTTTTAAAAATAGGTAATGTGCTAACAGCCTTGTTATTCGTCAGCTTGGAAAATGAAAAACATACTTGTGGAACTGTTGTTTTTTTTTTTTAATGTTCTGACTGTTCTTATGCTCAGAAAGGAAATTATTTTCAACCATATGGCGTCATTGCTATGTTGCAAAAGTGCATAGAACATGTTTTTGGTAAATGATTGACATAAGATTCAAATTTAAAATTAAAAAAAAAAAGTAAAATTAGCTGAATCCTAACCTCTTGATCACCAATTAATAGTATGGGAAGGACTCAGGGAAGGACTCTTGTTTATTGGTTAGATACCCTGTGACAAAGTTGTTAGGGAGTATAAATGGGAATCAAACAGAATAGACAGATATAGGTGAATTACCATCTGAATCTGAGAGAATGCTCACAATGGAATCAGACCCATTGGAGCACTTGAAATTGCAGGAAATCCAAATTTCAAGCTGTTTGACAAATCAGAGGCCCATGGCCTCACTAATGCAAGATGAAAGGTGATTGTTATTGTAGTTGTCAAAATGAAATTGCCATCTTTAATATAATTTAATGACATCAACCCTGGGATAATTTAATCAGATGTGTCTGATCCTCAGAGACCACCAAATTTAAAAGAAGACTAAATTTTAGAAAATGTTATGCCTTGTTCTCCTCATCTGTTCAATGGGGTATGTATTACATGAACTTTAAGTTTAACTGACTTTCAACTTTAAAATTCTATGGCTCACTCTTGTTTGACTCTTGTTGACAGCTTCAAATGATAGACAATGGGGAAAACTTTGCTCTTAGGATTTAATCATTGCCTTGTGATCTTATGAAATGGGCTCAGGAATGTAGCTCTGGTTTGTCTTTTCCATTTAGTTGAAGGGGAAAGAGGAGGCATGTGCTAAGCAATTTACAAATATTATCTCATTCTATCCACACATAATCCTGAGAACTAGGTGCTATCATCCCATTTTGCAATTAAGCAAATTGAGGAAGACAGAGGTGAAGTGATATGCCCATATTCACTCAGGTAGTTAATTAGAGCTGCACTGGAATTCAGGTCTTCCTTACTCCAGATCCAATGTGTTATTTATAATGCCACATCTTCTGAGTTTCTAAAAATTAGGAGGGAAACCCAGTATTTCAGAGTTACTATTTGTTCTTGTTAAATATCATTTTGTAAAAAGTAAAAAAAGGGGATATGGCTTTGCCTGATAATATATGCATTCAGACAGAAAGTAATAAATGCAAATGAATCCTCTAAGAGTCAGAATGTTGTTCAACAATTATTTCTTTTTTTGTCTTTTTTTAAAAAATTCAATAGTATTATATTTTTCTAAATACATGCAAAGATAGTTTTCAATGTTCACCTTTGGAAAACCTTGTGTTCCATATATTTCTCCTTCCTTCCTCAAGATACCAAGCAATCTGATGTAGGTTAAATATGTGTATATTCTAATGATATTTCCATATTTGTCATGCTGCATAAAAAAAAAATCAGATCAAAAGGGAAAAAACCACGAGAAAGGAAAAAAGAGAACAAGCAAATAAACAACAACAAAGCTGAAAATACTAGGCTTTGATCCACATTCATTCTCTACAGTTCTTTCTCTGGATATGGATAGCATCTTCCATCCCAAGTCTATTGGAATTGCTTTGAATCACCTCATGTCAATGGCCACTTCTAAAATCCCAGGTATTCCTAAAATTATTCACTTTTCAATGTAGGTTTGAGATTTGGGTTTGAGAGAATCTCCAGCTGGTTCAAGATAAGTGCAGATCAGGAAAACCTGGTCTTGTCCTGGCACGAGGCAAATATTCCAGCTGAATGGGAGCTAAATGACCACTGATACATTCACAGAATGCCTGAAGTAACTGTGAC
This sequence comes from Antechinus flavipes, assembly GCF_016432865.1. NCBI lineage: Eukaryota > Metazoa > Chordata > Mammalia > Dasyuromorphia > Dasyuridae > Antechinus > Antechinus flavipes. The sequence goes on along the minus strand of NC_067399.1, from coordinate 302,317,944 downwards.
TTCTACTAATTAATAGTGGAAAGATAATTTCCTTTGCCTTTTTTTCCCTTTAAACAAATTGCAGCGTTATATTTCAACCAAATGACCTTTCTAAAGCTCCACAGTGACTAATTATAAGAGAATGAGGAGCATTTACTATTAGCAGAAATGGGATTTAGTTATGCAGTAACCTTGGGAGACTAGAGAGCCCATGATGTTTAGTATCCACGGTGATTAGAAGGGGAAAGGGGGGTCTCTCCTAAAGGATGTTTCATATTGCTCTTGGCGCCATGCTGCTGAGCTTGGTATATTCAATGCCACAAAGTCAGCAGCCTGAAATTCCCTGTCTGGTTTTTATGTTGCCAATAATCTCCAGTTTAGTACTATTTAGGGGGGAGGATGCAAGGAGAAGGAGATATAGAATCAAAAAGGGGAGAAGGCCTTTTGTTTTGTTTTGTTCCAACTTAAAATATTGTGGATAAATAGATTCAGTATGGAGCATAAGAAACCTGTATACTAATTATGACTTTGATATTACTTTGCTATGTGTCTTGAAGAAAATCCCTGATTAATCAATAAATATTTATTGAGTACATTCTGGGTTCTCACCACTGTTCTGGCCACAGCTGAGTATGAAAAAAAAGTAATGGATATTAAATAAATGGTCCTCAAGTGGTTTATGTTCTAGTTGGAAAAATGAGAAATAGACACCAAAATATTTACGTGATAATACTAAAAGAAAATCAAGCACTGAGTAAAATAAAGATTGACATTAATCCTGGGAAAGAGAAGAAGTACTTTCATCCTTTCAGTAGAAAGAAAGGGCACTTTGAGTACAGAATACTGCCTACACTCTCAGACTGGATCACTTTCTGAATTTTCTATTTTGTATAGCTATTTTCTTTGTCACAAGGAAGGTAAGGTGGTAAATCTAGAAATGATCATGATATAAAAATGGCATAGATTAAATATATATTTAATTTATGATACAAAACAACCTTCTAAGAGATGTAACAAAGTAGTAAATTGTTCATTGTTAAACAAACTTTATACAGGCTTATCTTTTAATTTTACAGAAGAGAGGCATATCTATTTATTTCTTTGACACTTTGAAAGCAAGCAAGAATGATATAGTGACAGAAAAGTCAATAGAAGCCTTTTTGTTTTTGTTTGTTTGTTTCTCTTTAAAGATAAATGAGAGTCCTGCCTTCTTGAAAGTAGGAGGAAAGGAGCCAGTGGAGAGGAAGAGACTGAACATACAAGAGAGGGAAGAGATAATTGAGGAATTAAAGTCTGGCACTTCAGAAAAAGAAGATAGATTGAAAACAGAAGACTCAACATTGGCCTTGGACAAAAGAAAGGCACTTTGCTTCTGAGGATGAATTCAAAGAAATTATGATAAGAATATTTTCAGGTGAAAAAGTTAGAAAATGAGTGAGTTCATGTGGAATGATCCTAAATGCCGCTCCAACTGTGTTGAGGTCATCTGCTGATACAGAAGGAGGGCTGATATTAAGGATTAATCATCCTAATCATTTTAAAACATGTCTTGGATCATTTAACTTTCCTACTAAAACAAAATCAAGCAAAAACCTTCAGTTCCTCAATATTTATGAAATAAATGCCCTTCAAATTCTGCATCAACTTTCCACTTTGTACTTTCTCTTTAAGAATTCCATGTTTCAATCAGATCAGATTCCTTGAGTCTCCTTCATGAAAATCACCATAACTTTCTGTAACTACTTTTTATTATTTTTAACACGTCACACTGATTCTTATAGAATTTAGAGTCAGAAAGGCCCAAAGTGTTTATCTAATCCAATCAAAAACTAAAAAGATATCTACCCCACAAGTAGTCATCTAACAGCCATCTTTAGTCTTCCTGATCGGTATGTTACCACTAGACCCAGATGGCTCTGGAGGAGAAAGCTGATGACTTTTCCTAGCCCTCCCTTACTTTAACCCAATTCACTTGCGTGTCATGGCAACACGTCCCTGATGTCATGGGTCTTCTTCAAAAATGAAGAACAAATAACAACATGAAGATCTCTCAGGAGGTAGAATGTCCTACTTCCCAAAGCAGCCCATTGTAATTGTTAGGATTTTTTCCCCTAATAGCAAACCTAAATTTATTTCTTCAAAAAATATATTATTTCTTATAAAGTCCAAGCTAACTCTCTGGAGAGCCTCAGGATCAGTCAGAGTCTGGATCAATCAAAGTCCTTGGTCTGTAGGGGGAGAAATGAAGGTTGCCAAAGATGAATCCTGGATTCTCGAATCTGGAGCCTCAAATCTCTCTCCTCCTCATCCTGCAGCAGAGAGATTCTGACCTCTCTCACTCAGCCCTCCAATCCTTGCCTATGATTACCTCACCACCACACATTCAATAAGCACCAAGGGTGATATCACATCACCATCTCATCTAAATATATGTATATAGAACCATTATCTCATAGCAAACAGGTAATTAGCCTTAAGTACTCTGCAGTTTCAGATTTAAATATACCTTTTCAGAGTTTTAGCCTGCTGCACTTAGAATTCCAATTTCTGGTGTAAAGTAGAACAAGGCTGATTCCCTTTTCCACATGTCAACTTTGTAAGCATTTTCTGAAAAGTCTACCCTAAGTCTTTGCTCATCCAGGCCAAGTATTCCCATACTTATATGTTTATTTTTAAGCACTTATTTAATTTTCATTTTGTGAAATAAAAACACTTATATAACAGCATAATAAAAAGATGGTTGCACATGAAACTGGGAATCTATTATGTACTTATTGTTTTTTAAATATATAATAAAATTATCATGTATTTCTTTCTTTTTTTCTTTCCTTCTTCCCTTTACCCCCTTGTCTTAGAGATGACTACCATTTAACACAAATACACATATTTGTATATATTCATATATACATATATATGTATATATATATATTCACTTATATATAAAGCTATTATGTAGAATACCCATATTTTTGTAAGAAAAATGAATCATTCTGGCTGACAGGAAAGGGGAAAGAGGAGGGCAAAAGACAGAAACAGAGACAAAGCCAGACAGAAGCATGTTGGAGGGGAGAGAGAGAGAAAGAGAGAAAGACAGACAGAGACAGTGAGGGGAGACAAAAAGACAGAAATAGAGAGACAGAAAGACAGAAAGAATAGAGCTTATTGCAATAATTGTCCTTTTTTAAAAAATACCAGGAAATAATCTATCTCAAGGTCTCTGTTGATAAATTGAAATGTTGAGCAACAGTCTCGAGAGCAGTGACTATAAGGGTATATGACTAAGAATAGCTTTGACAATTTGAGAAGGAATATATTCTTTTTTGCAAACTGGATTATAGATAGAGGATGAGAGAATACTGTGCATAATTCTGATTGAGGATATTTTCAGTAGTTGTATGTGGAAAAGTGAAGCAGTGTGATTGCACAAGTAAGATAGGGTAAATTCAGAATTTTAGTTTTGTCCAGGTACTTGGAATGACAGAGTATGTAGAAAAGAATGGTTGCCTCACAGTCATCTTCCCATATATACCACCAAACTCAGACTAATAGAATGTGGGTTATCATTTTAAAATAAACGATAAAGATAACTTTGTCTTATGTAGCATATCTGCATTATGGGATGCAAAATACCTTTTTAATTTTTTTTTTTAGTTTTATATTTTTCTGATTATACATGTACATTCATTTATAAAAAAACACCACATTTCTCTATGAATCATGTTGGGAGAGAAAAAAAAAAACAGAATAAATGGGAAAAACCACGTGAAAGAAAAAAAAAAAGAAAAAGAAAAAAAAAATGAACATAGCATGTGCTGATTTATATTCAGTCTCCACAGTTCTTTCTTTGAATGCAGATGGCATTTTCTATTCAAAGTTTATTGGGATTGCCTTGGATCACTGAACCACTGAAAAAGAACCACGTCTTCCCTAGCTGATCATCATACAATCTTGCTATGACTATGTACAATGTATTCCTGCTTCTGATTGTTTCACTTAGCATCAGTTTGTGTAAATCTTTCCAGGCCTTTGTAAAATCAGCTCGTTCATCATTTTTTATAGAACAATAATTTTCCATTACTTTCATATACCATAAGTTATTCAGCCATTCCTCAATTGATTGACATCTATTCATTTTCCAATTCTTTGCCACTACAAAAAAAGCTGCTACAAACATTTTTGCACATATGGGCCATTTTCCCTCCTTTATGATTTCCTTGAGTTACAGACTCAATAGTCACACTGCTGGATCAAAGGGTATGCACAATTTTATAGCCCTTTGGGCATAGTTCCAGATTGCTCTCCAGAATGGTTAGATCATTTCATAACTTTTCATCATACATTAGTGTTCCAGTTTTCCCACATGCCCTCCAACTTCTATCATTATTTTTTTCATTCCCCCTAACGTCCCAACTAACTAGATTTCCCTTTTAAAATTGCATTTTAATTGGTATATAACCTACATTTTCCATAATATTAATTGTAGAAATTAGATGATGCAGTGGACATATATTGGGAATTGAAGCAAGATGACCTGAATTCAAATTATACCTCAATCCCTCACTAATTGTGTGACCAAGGATATAATCTCTGTGAGCTTTAATTTCCTCATATATAAAATGAGGATACCAACAGCACTAACTATCCCACAGAGTTATCATAAAAAACTCAATAGGATAACTGTGGTGTTCTCTTCTTTAAAATATAATAATGGATCTCTCTAGGAACAGGTTTCTTGGGGAGGTTTTCTGGAGGCAGCCTTAGTTTCAGTTGAAAGTAATAATCACTCCAAAATACAGCCAGCTGATAAAATGCAAACATTTGTTTTCTCCTTCCAAAATAGCCCGGTTAGTTTTCTAAGAGGCCTATTTTCTTCTTGGTTCCAAGAACTCTTGCAGTTGCCCCTTTGCCTCTACTTTCTTCAGCTTCCAGCCAGCACCAAGGTGAAAGTTGGAATGAATCTATCTTGCCTCCGAAAGAGGGCTTCTGGCTCTCAATCTCCCAGAGTGCTCCTTCCGAGTCTTGTCTCCTTGCCTGGGGCTGGGCAGCTTTCTGGAGAGCCTTTCAGACCAGCCTTGGTCTCAGTGGGGGAAGTGCAGAAGGCCAGCCACCATGTTGGGATGAATGAATCTGGTTGCGCCTCCGAGAGAGGGCTTCTCCTGAACTCACTTGACTGGGCTCACTGAAGCTCTATTTATGCTCCATCTCCAAGAGTGGGATTGTGGGATCCGAGAGTAGGATTATGGGTTTCCTCCCAGAGGGCTCTCTGGCCCTAAGAGCTTCTTGCTTATATAAGCTTTCTAAAGGTATGAACACAAGCATTGTTTCTATCCGTTCTACTTAGTACCTTGTTTCAAGTTCTGGCCCATAACGTCTCCTCATAGGATCAGATCAATCATACTGAACCATGCTAAATTAGATAATTATTGTCTCTATCAACTCTAATGACTTAACACTCTGTAAGGATTCCAACAGATAACATATGTAAAGTGCATTGGAAATGATTTAGCACTACATGTAACATTAATTATTATTATTATTATTATCCTTCCCTCTAAAGATATCTTCTATAATATAGGATGTTTAAAAGAATAAAAGTTCAGCCAAATTTGCAATATATAAAAACACTCTCATATTATATATCCCATGTTCCATTCCTGTGGACCCTCACTATTCCAAAATAATGGAGAGAGGAAGAATCTTCTTGCATAACCTAGGTAATAAGAACTCTAGAGAACTTTCCTATTTCTCGAGGAATCTTGGTATATTAGAAATGGTACTGGACTTGCAGTTGAAAAATGACTTCAAATCCCAAATTGACCCTTTTCTAATTATGTAGACATAGCAAAAATCACTTATCGCTATGAACTCCAGTTTCCTCATCCAGAAAATAAAAATAATATTTGTTTTACATAATGAATAGTATTGGCATGAAGAAAGTGATGTGTAAAAGTTAAAATGATAGATCAGTGTAATCTTTTATCATTAGCCTACACTTTTCAAAGTCAGAGACTGTATTATGTTTAAGTTTTCATTTCTCACAGAACTAACCATGGTATGTCATTACATAGTTGTTGCTCAATAGTGGTTTTCTAGAAAAATCATCAAATCATGAGTCCCAGTAAAATTGAAATCAGAGAGCATGATTTTATGCATCCATCGAGTTTTATACCTTTACCTTACATTATACACCCCAACATTTTAAATAGGATGTAGGTATGATTATAGAATGTCCATCACTGAGCCAGCATTTTGGCAATGAGCCACAGATTGCATGGAAGGGTGTGAGGATGCAGGGTAACAAATTCAAAAGTAAATATAGGAACTGTCACTCCGTGCATTAAGGAGGATGTTTACTTTTTAATGCCTCAGTTTCTTTGCATGTAAAATGGCACATTTCACAATTATAAGTAACAAATGAAATGAATTGTATAAATATGAGTTATTTCTTTAGTACTGTGTTAATTATTTGGGAACAATGTAATAAATAGTAGGCAGAAAAAGTGTTTCTATAGGAAAATATATTTACCCAGATATTGTCACTGAAATTTATAGCATTCTCTAGGATGTTGGCAAATCAGCAAATAAGTTTCAGTCAACTAAAACATTTAAGTAAGCTGTGGACTATTAAATAAATGTACAATAAAATCCAAAAAGCAGTAAGAGGAGTGGAAGTCCTTTCTCCTCGCAAAAAGTATCTCTACCTAATGAAAAAAAATCACTTGGAATCTATTTCATCAAAGCATAATTAATACCTTTATAGAAACAAATACAACATTCTCCTTAAAGAAATAAAGTGTAAAGGGCAGGAACTTTGGAGAAATATACTTAAGGCACAATATGATTAATTTAATCCTACAATAAGTGTTAACTCAGTGGAACTAATAAGACAATGGTTATCTAGTATAGCATGTGAGTTCTCTAGTTCAGTATGATTGATTTAATCTTAAAACAAATAATGTTTTCCTAGTGATATAATGATTGGTTTATATTCAATATACTGTAATGATATAATTCTAATAGTGTATAAAAGCTAGGGACAAACTCATCCAGAAACAGACTTCAAGATAAAAATTATGGCTCTCCTGCTTCCTCCACTGAAACCAAGACCCATTCTGAAGGGCCTCCAGAAAGCTAGCCTGGCTCCAGGTGAAGAAGACAGACTGTGAAGGAAATAATAAAGATTTTGGACTTCATCCCTGACTATTCTCATGGTGATTATTCTGCTGAAATGAAGGCTGGTCCCAAGACCTCCAGAAAGCTAACCAGAACATTACAATAAAGAATAACTTAAATAATAGGAGAGTTATTCAATGTTCGTGATTAAAATATGCCAATATAATATAACACAATATGACTGTAACCCATTTGTGAAGTCTAGAATATTTGCATAAACTCTCCTTATTGGTGGAGAGAATGATTATTTGATAATGATTGCCTATATCAAAGATAAAGTTAGCATAAGAGATTTGGGCAAGAGAAACTTTCTTGACCCTATTTGACAAAAATTGCCCGGAAAGCAGAAAAGCAGTCTCACAGAAATTAAGTCTAAATAAACATTTTATACCACCTGCCACAATAATGTCAACTTGGTTGCTTGATTTGAATATCAAAAATTAAACCATTAAAAATAGAAAGGAAGCATATTTTATTTTTGTCAGTTAGGGGTCAGTTTGATTACAAAAAATAAAATCAATATTTTCAAAAGATTTTGTATCATCAAAATGATTACATCTAGGATAAAAGAGTGAACATTTTACTAGGAAAAAAATTTTTATATGAAACATATCTGATGAGATCTGAAAATCAAGATCTATAGATAACTCAAAGAAATATTTAAGTCCAAAAATAATTTTTCATTAAAAAATATGATCAAAGGAACAAACAATTCTCTTTTTCTTGTTTTACTCAATTAACAGCATTTATTACTTGTTTGCTATCTGCCAAATATTGTGCTAGACACTGATAATACAAAGACAAAAATGACACAATTCCTTCTTTCAAGAAGCCTGTATTTACTCAAAGTAGACAAGCATATGCATATAGTTAGTCACTCAATAAACATTTATTAAGTGATTACCAGGAATTGTTTTAAATTCTTGGCATATAAAGAAATGTCCCTACTCTCAAATAATTCATAGTTTGATGAGGAAAAAAAAAGATGCAAATAGATATGTACAACCAAGCTCTATATAGGGTCGTTTAAAGATAATAAACAGAGAGAAGGAATTAAAATTAAGAAAAAATAGGATAGGCTTTTTTTTTTTCTTTCTTCTCTTTTATTTTTCTTTCTTTCTTCTCTTTTATTTTTCTTTCTCAATAGTATTTTATTTTCCAAATATATTTAAAAAAGTTTTCAACATTCATTTTTGTAGGCCTTTGTGGAATAAACAATTCTCAAAGCAAGAATTGCAAACTGCTAATAATCATATGATATTATGCTGCAAATGATTGATAACAAGAAAATGCAAGTCTAAACAACCTTAAGTTTTTACCCCACTACAAGCAAATTTCCCCCAAAAAATAATTAATTAAATTCAAAGGTAAAAATAAGCAATGCTGGAGGGCTATTGTCAGAAAATTTCTAAATTAGCCAAAATATTTTGGAAAACAAAGTAATTATGCTGAGTAACTAAAATACCCCTATCCTGTGACTCACTTTTGGGATATATAGACCAAAGTTAGCAAAGACAAAATTTAAAAATTCATAGGTCCTCAAATATTTTCAGTAGCCTTATTAGATTTGCCAAGAGGCTGGAAACAAATTAGATGACCATTATTTGGAAAATGGCTTAACAAAATGTAGTGCATGAAAAAATGGAATATTACTGCACTTTGAGAAACAATCAATTTGCTGCATTAAAGAAAAATCAGAAGGTAGATGAACTAATGCAAATAAATTAAGAAGAGTCAACAAGCCCAATAGCTGGAACAACGTAATTTTTTTTCATTTGTTTGTTTGTTTTAAAATAATAAAACAATTAAAACAATGTGTTGAAATTATTATGACCAACCTGGCAGAAATGAAAGACCATGAATATAAAACACTGCATATAATGCCTTACTTTTTCAACCTGGTTAATTTCCCAAACATTTCTTTAAATTCTTCTTAAAAATCATAAAAGATGTCTCTCTGAGAAAATATTGGGGTGGGAATTCAATGGGAAATAGTAAAGTAAAAGCAAAATATGTTAATATAATTGTATTTTTCAAAGAACATCACAAACATTTTTGATATTTTCATTTTAATCATGATTAGAGCAATTCTAAAACCCTCCCAACCTTTACCAGCAAACTGAGGAAGTACAAATAGGGCTTTGCTCTCAAGGCCTGGAAATTTAGAGACTGATAATACCATTTGAACTATTTCTGTAAGTATAGGAAAAACTAAGATTAGCATCTAATTAGCAAAAATAAATTAGTTGAAATAGGAAGCTCCCAGATGGTGAACTTTTACAAAGCCTCACTTCATTGCTTCTTCCTTAGTAATCATACACTTGCTGCCTGCCCCTCCAGATTTTGCTCCCAAAGCAGTCTACTCAGTAGCAGGCTTACTGTAGTTCCCAGGAAGGACTTTTGCCCAGGGTGCCTGAATCCTCTCCTCACCTTCCTCCCTCTCCTACAGTTGGTTAAGGAAAGTTTACAATTGTTTGCCCCAGCATCAAACTGGCTCACCATGACTCTGCTAGGAAAACAAAACAAAACAAGACAACAAAACAAAACAAAACAAAACAGGTCTGTACTCATACTGCTTGTTCTAGTATGTGTTCCTGGTAATGATCTCAGGAAAAGTGACAAACTGATTTATATTGTACCAAACTTTCTCCTTCTACCCTCCTCAAAATGGGATCACGAGCTCAATCAGAGCTTTGAAAACTTTTTCCTCTTGCTCCCCCTTTTTGCCCAAGAAATTTGTATGTGACCCTGGTTATATAAGTATAGAAACAAAATATTTACTGACAAATCATAAAGAAATTTAATTTAAAACAATCCATTGGTATACATACAATTTTGCCACTGAGCTGTTAAAATGTTTTTTTTTGTTTTTTGTTTTTTGTTTTTTTCTAAAGCCTAGGACTGAAGATATCACCCTCCTTTTCCCTAAAGTTCAATGACTCCCTATCATCAACGAGATCTAATATAAAACTCTTTATTTGGTTACAATGGTCCTGTTGCTGCTCCAGAAATAAGAAACACTACCTTACAACTCAGGGCATTTTCTGTGTCTGCCCCACACTCCACACTCCACACATAGGTTCTCTTCCTCATTCCAACTTCACAGCTTTCTTTGAATCCGAGGGGAAGCCTCCCCTTAGCATTTTTTAATTTAATTGCTTTTAGGGCAGCTAGGGGCACAGTGGATAGAGCACTAGTTCCGAAGTCAGGAGAACCTGAGTTCAAATCTGGTCTCAGACACTTAACACTTCCTAGCTTTGTGACCCTGAGTAAGTCACTTAACTGCAATTGCCTCAGATAAATAGAAAAATAATTTTATTGCCTTCACTCAATTAATTATCTTCTAGTTATCCTATATAAAGGCTTGCTTTGTATGTATTTGTGTGATGTCTCTCAAAAAAATTAATTTTGTTGCCTTCACTCTATTAATTAATTATCTCCTAGTTATCTTGATGCTTGCTTTGCATATTTGTTTGCATGTTGTCTCCCTCATTAAACTAAGCTCCTAGTCTCTTTTTTGCCCCTTTTTGTATCCCTGAGTGCTTAGCACTGTGCTTAGCATAGATTAGGCTTATATATGTAGATTTAAACTCAAATAAAAAGACAGAAATGTAAATTTGCAAGTAGAGTGACAAGGTTGAAAGAGTAACATGTTGCATGGCTTTGCTTTGAGTCCTGTCTACGTTAATTTCCTTTTTGGGAAAGAAGCACACTAATATTTTGTGAGACTTTGTGCCTGCTGATGTCAGCTGTGCTGCAAGGAATACTACAATCCTCACTTTATTCAGTTTGTTTTTAATCTATGTTGTTGTTCAGTCGTTTCACTTATGTCTGATTCTTTGTGACCCCATTCTTTAAAAACAAATATACTGGAGGTATTTGCCATTTCCTTCTCCAATTTATTTTACAGTTGAGGAAACCGAGGCAGTAGGGATAAATGACATATCTTTAGTCATACAGCTGGTAAATGCTTGAAAGATTTGAATTCATGAAGATTTGAACTACAAGGTTGGTGCTCTATCCACTGTCCTACCTATTTAAGTTTGAATCCATAGTGAATATTGATATAAGAGTAATTCCAGACAAGGAATACTTTTGAAACTTAGATTCACTCTTAGGTTTTTAACCTTCTACAAAGGCACTCTTGTGGCTGTAATTCCTAATAGGTGACCGAGCAAGTCTGCATGTTTAATTCACACCCATGGCACTGGCATTTCACTCTAAGGAAGAAAGAATTGTAGCTCCCAGGTGATTCTGTTACAAGTGACCTATGAAGGTCTTTTTTACCAGAGAAAGAAACAAACTCATTCTCCCCAGCTCAGATGTTGGATTTCATGATGCAGAGCAATGATTTCAAACTGAGTTCTCTAAGAACCAAGTCCTTAAAATAGGCCTGTTGTAAGAATTAAAGTAGCTATTCTTAAAAACAAAAAAACAAAAAAGAAAAACATCATCCCAAAACAAAACAATTAATCAAGTAGTTTTTGAGTACTTCCTTTATACTGGACATACTCCTAAGAGTTAGGAAAACAAAGAAAGGCAAACACAGAAATTCCCATTAAGGAGTTTACATTCTCCTCTATCAATAAATAAACAGAAAAATTTCTTAGGTTTCTACTATGTGCCAGGCACTGTTAAGTAATGAGAATACAAATACATGCTAAAAATGTAATTTCTTACTGTAATGTGATGAGTTTACAATGTAATGTAAGGAATGTAAGAAAATCACAATGTAAGGGGAAAAAAGATATGAAAGAAAGTAAGAGAGGCAAAGAGGGGAGTTACCCAATGGGAGAATAAGGATAGAGTTTTTATGGGAGGAGACTGCTATCCCTTACTCCTTAAATATAATTAATTATTCATCCTTTAAATTAAAAGGAGAAATGATAGGGTAAAAAGAATTGATGAAGTGGAAGGTGCTAAAGCTTATTCCATTTTGCTGATTGATGGAGTTTTCCATTTATGAAGTTTCTGAAAATTCTATAAAGAAGTCAACGACATTAAAAAAGAGTGTAAAGAAAGGAAAGTGTGAAATGATTGGAAACTTATCTATAATTTCACTGATATAGAAAATTCATGGGTATGGAATTCCTGCTACCAATGCACGATAGCACTTTTTCTTGTCAACCAGATTGCAACCAGCTTTTAACTTGTGGATAGCCAGAGCTCACCAGAGCTAGCGAGAGACTAGAAAGTCAGAAATCAAACAGATGTTTAATTTATTTCAGAGTAAGGAAAATGCCTTGGAAGTAAGGACACGTGTTGGAACCCTGCACTTTGTGGAATGAGGAAAGTCAATATGGGGCTATCTCAATATTTATACCTATGTGCTCCTGCCAATGAAGATTAACAGAAACAATGAGATAAGTTTCATTTATATCAGGACCTAATGATCCAAACATGGGCACTAAAGGTGTTTGGACAAGGTAAAAGACCATTTTTCCCAAAGCTCTAATTTGAGCTATCTTCTGTTTTCCATCATTACTATTTAAATTGATAATCCCATCAAGTACTGTGGACTCATTATTATTGTCTCTTTATGAAAGATTTTATGATCTATAGATTCAGTCTTGGTATCTCTCCTAGATATTCAATCCTAAATTGAATTCAATCCTAAATCTATAATTACTCCTTGGACATCTCAAACTGGATGTCCTATGGAACTTAAACCTATATCCAAAACAAAACTGATTATTTTCTCCCCAAATACTTCCTTCTTCCTAACTTTAAATATGGCTAAGAACATTATAGTCTTCCAAATAATTGAGTTTAGAAAGCATAGTCATTTTCAGTTCCTTTCATACATCCTCAAAATATTCAATCCATTAATAAACCTTGTTGTTTGTACTTTTATGGCATCTCTCATGTATTTCCCCCATTTTCCCACTCGTGACAGACAGTGCCTACTATAACTCAGAGCTTTTTCATTTCTCAGCTGGACTACTGAAGTAGCCTTTTATCTGTTTTCTCACTTCTTCAAGCACAGCCTAACTCCAATTTATGTTCCACTTTGCCAATACATTTTTTCCCCTAAAGTATAAATCAGACCATGTCATTATTCTCCTTGGTAAACTGCAATATCTCTGTTTCCTCAAGAATCAGATAAAAATCCTGTGTGGCATTCAAAGTTCTTCATAACATTACCAGTCATAACAAAGCCAACTTTCTATTTGTCTTATACTTTAATGGCCACTATGCATTCTAAGATCAAATTTCTCTGGTTTACTTTCTTTCCATTGCACAAAACATAACACCCACCATCTTCCTGACTTGCCTTGATTGGTGCTCATTCAGGAAGCTTATGCTTCCTAAATTCTGGCCTTCAGCATAAGAGCAAAAAAAATTTTTTAAAGTGTGTGTTATATGAAGGATATTTCATAAGTCTTAGTTGAAACTGCACAAAGACATTTGAAAGACCTTGCATGCTCTTTCTCACACACACACACACACACACACACACACACACATGCATACAGACATAACTCCCTTTCTTTTACTCATTTGAAAACAATGAGGTGAAATTTGCAGTTTTCATTTTCTTTCTTTTGTTTTTAATAATTATAACTTTTTATTGACAGAACCCATGCCTGAGTAATTTTTTACAGCATTATCCCTTGCACTCACTTCTGTTCCGACTTTCCCCCTCCCTTCCTTCACCCCCTCCCCCAGATGGCAAGTAGTCCTATACATGTTAAATATGTCACAGTATAACTTAGATACAATATATTTTATGCTATCGATGGTTATTTTGAATAGAATTTCTTTTTGCAGTTTTCATTTTCATATATGCATTTATACATTCACAGAAGCAAAAATGAACATATGTATATAAGCATATATAAAACATATATGTACATTCTTATATATATGTGAATATGAATATATAATACATATATATTCATGTATATCCTAGACATATGCATATAAACATCTCATAATTTCAATAGTCTGTTCAACTATTTTTGTTTTGTTTTGTTTTTTCCTTTTTGCTTTTTTCCTCCCAAGTAATTGAACAAGGAAAACTAGGGCTTCCTTAGCATATCTAACAGCACAAGTGTGCCTAATTACTCATTAGAATTTAAGGCAAGGACTTCCAAGAGACAAGATGATGGGGTAATCAAGAAATCACTATAATTCTCTCATATTCACCTCCAAACAACCATAAAAAAGCATGCCTAAACAAATCCTGCCACAGAAGAACCAGCAAAAAGATGGGATAAAGCAACCATTTAGTCCAAGAAAATTGGAAGACCAAAAGGAAAGATTTCTCTCACTCCAGTAAAAGGGAATCCAGGACAAGAAGCATCACAGAAAATGAGGAGCTAGACCCTCTTCAGCAAACCAATCTTAGATCTGAGTTCAGGTGGGATGAAGTAGGCAAATATCTACAATAGGACCCCCTCATGTGACCCACCTTAGCCAGGGGAACCAGTAGTCAGCTCAGAAAACTACATACTTCAGCATAGACCCAGGCAAACAGCCAGCCACCTCCAGGAGCTTCAGCGTAGCTCTGGATGAAACTAGTACACTACAGCCACTCAGGGGTCTAAGAAAACGGGCAGATGTCAGGCAAGGACCTGACACATAATCAAGGATAGCCTGGTAAACAAGCAGCTATCAGCTCCAGGATCAGTGCTTTCAGTGTAGCTTAGGGAAACAGCCAACAAAGGAATACTATTAACAACCACCAGACATCAGCATTGTGACCTGCATTCAGCACCAGGTTAGCTTCCAAATACCTAGTACCAAACATCAAGGAGCAGCAGTGAAAAATGATGTAAACAACTAGGGCCTGAAGACAAAAAAAAAAAAAAAAAAGCCAAGGGAAAAAAGGATATTACCATAGAAAGTTATTATCCTGACAAGGAAAATCAATATACAAATTTAGAGAAGTACAATGTCAAAACACCTATGGGCAAAACCCCAAAGAAAAACAAAAGGTGGTTTCAAGCTTAGAAACAAAACAAAACTAATGGAAGAGCTCAAAAAGGAGCTTAAAAAACAAATAATAAGAAAGATTCTGGGAAGATGATGAAGTAGGGTAGAAAATTTCAAACTCTCCAGATTTCTCCTACAAACAAAACAAAATTGTGCCTCAGAGTGAAAAACAAATAAGATGGGACAGAAGAGGACTTCTCATGGTACAAACCAAGAAGATGGCAAGAAAGATCCCATGACTGGGGTTTAAATAGTGTGAAACACTTACAGGCTAGCTCTACACCAAGTGAAGACCCCTGGAAGCTAGATGGATTTGGAGGAAGCCTTAGGCTTAACCACAGGAACTTTCAGATCCTGGACAGCTCTCTGAGGAGGTGGACTTCTAAGTCCTGGAAGACTGAGGGAATCTCTGCTGATTAGCAAGGCCAGGCCCAGCTGTTGTTCTGAGATGCTATCCTGGCAAGAAGGAACCAACAGTGAGTGCAGAGGCAGTGGGGCAGGGATGCTACTAGCTGTAGTCACTTGCAGGAGGATGGAGCTATTGATTTGGAATTTCTGGTCAGAAGGGAGAGTTGAGGTAAATTCAGAGGCACTATCCCCCCACCTCACCATTGGAGGTGTTTACAGTAATACACCTTTTTAAAACAATATATTGTAAGACTGTTTTTTAATCCACTCTGCTGTTTTCTTCCATTTTAGGGGGAGTTCATCCAATTCACATTCAAAGTTATGACTATCAACTAGATATTTCCTTCCATCCTATTTTCTCCCACTATGTAGTTTTGTTCTCTCTTTCTACCTTATTCCTCCTTAGTAGTATTTTGCTTCCCAACCTGTCCTTCATTCTATCACCCCTACTCTCTTCTCTAACCCTTTTTCCTATTGTTTCTACCTTCTTTTATCCAGTCCTTCTCTTTTCTTTCCTATTTCTCTTCCTATTTTCTCACAGGATAAGATAAATTTCTGTACCCAAGTGAGTGAATATGTTATCCCTCTTTGAGCCAGATCTCATGAAATTAAGCTTTAGGCAATGCTCATTTCCCTCCCTTCTTTTCATTATAATAGGTTTTTGAGCTTCTTCATGTGATCTAATTTGTTCCATACTGCCTTCCCTTTTCTCTTTTTTCAGTACAATCTTTTTTTTTCACCCCTTACTATCTTTTTTTTTTATATCATCACATCAAAGACCATTCACAACCACACCCTCTGTCCATGTAATGCCCCCCCTCTAACTACCAAAATAACATTCACAACTCTCAAGAATTACAGATATTATTTTTTTTTCATCTAGGGATGTAAACAGTTTAACCTTTAAATAATATATTTTTTCCACTGTTTACCTTTCATGATTCTCTTGAGTCCTGTGTTTGAAGATCAAATTTTCTGTTTAGTTCTGTTTTTTCCCCCATAGAAATGATGAAAGTCTATTACTTTGTTGAAGATCCATCTCCTTCTCTGAAAGATGATGCTCAATTTTCCTGGTAGTTCTGTGTCATCCTAGGTCTTTTGCCTTCAGTAATACAATACTCCAGGCCCTCCAGTCCTTTATTATAGAAGCTGCCAGATCCTTAGTAATTCTGACTATTCAGTGCCTTGATACTTGAATTCTTTTTTGTCTGGTAGCTTGCAGTATCCTTGAGATTATAGTTCTGGAGTTTTGCAACAATGTTCCTTGGGGTTTTCCTTGTGTGATCTCTTTCTGGAGATAATCAGTGGAATCTTTCATTGACTATTTGCCTTTTAGTTCTAGTACATGAAGGCAATTGTCCTTGATAATTTCTTGAAGCATACTATCCAGAGTCTTTTTACTTGCTGGTTTGTTTTTGGTTTTTTGTTCATGACTTTCAGATAAACCAATAGTTTTTAACTTGTCTTTTTTCTGAATCTATTTTCTGGGTCAGCTGCCTTTCCATTGAGGTATTTTACAGTTTGTTTTCATCTTTTTTAGTTAGTTTGACTGATTTTTTTATGTCTTGTATAGTCATTAGCTTCCATTTGGCCTATTTGAATCTTTAATGTGTGATTTTCTTCAATTAGCTATAGTATCTCTTTTTTTCCATTTGAATAATTTGACTTTTCAAGGTGTTTTCTTCAGTGGATTTTTTTTTTTTTGCTTTTGTCCAATTGCATTTTTTAAGGAATTATTTTCTAGTCAATTTTTGTCTTATGATTTTCTTCTTCCAACCTAATGACTCTTTCTCATATCTTTCATTTCTTTAACCAACTTTTCTTTTACCTCTCTTATTCACCTTTTAAAATAGTTAATGAGCACTTCCAAGAAATCTCTTTGAGATTGAGATAAATTCATACTACTTTAAAATTTCCCCTGCGATCATTTTGTTTTTATCTGAATTGGTATTTTGTTCTTCCCTATCACCATAGTAGCTTTTAAGGTGAAGGTTTTTTATGTTTCTTGCTTGTTTTCTTTCTTTTTTTTTTTCTACCTATTTTATAACTTTTATAGCCGATCTTTGCTTCTAGAGTATAGGGGATACCCTCCCAAGCTTCTCATGCAGCTCTGAGCTTTTGATTTGAGCACAAACGCCCGTTGTGTTTGATGCCTTGTTCAGAGCAGGGGTAGCCCCTACCTATTCTCTCCACTAAACACCCCATTGTCCTGGGTTGACAATATGCCTTTTGTGCTGGAACTGGAGACTGCCCCACTGACCTGCTGTGCTACTGAGCCAGGACAGAAGAGTTCAGTTGCTGATCTGCTGTGATTAAGACCCTCTCCCTGGCTTTCCCAGGACATTGTCCCAGGACATAAATCCTGAGTCCCAGGACTGAGCACTCATTTCACTCTAGTGAAAGTGCTTCCAATTTCTTTTGAACGTGAGAATTGTTTCATTCCACCAGACTGTTCAGAGGCTTGGGTTTCATGTGGTTTCTGAGGGAAACTGGGAAAGCTTGAGCAATTATCTGGCTTCACTTTCCCATCTTGGTTCTGCCCCTACAATTCCCTTATACATTTATTTTAGAAATTTGAAACCTGAGGCTCAGGGAAATAAAACAATATGTTGAAGGTAACACAGCAATTGTTCAAGTAGAACTGATAATTATAGAAATAATAATAATGATATCTTTAATGTTTGCAAAGTGATTTCCAAATATTACCTCATTTGATCCTCAAAACATATTGATGAAAATCTTGGAAAGATTTACATGAATTGATGCTGAGTGAAACAAACAGAACCAGGAAAACATAGCAACAACAAGATTATGTATCACCTGAAAGATTTAACTCTTTTCAGCAATGCAGTGATCCAAGCATGCTTTTGAATTTTGGATGAAAAAAATGCCATTTGAATTCAGAGAGATAACTACAGAAACTTAATGTGGATCAACACATACTATTTTCACCTTTTTTCTCTCTCTCTCTTATTTTTTTTTCATGGCTTTTCCATTAAGGTTCTTACTTTTCTTTCCTAATACAACTCATATGGAAATGTATAAAAAAAGAATGCACATGTATAACTTTAAAAAAATAATTGTGGTAAGTGTAAACAAATTCATACAATATAAGAAAAAATGATGCTATTATTATTTGATTTTACCAATGAGGTGAGTAAGATCAACAGATTTTAAGTGTCTTGTATAGGATCACACAGCTCATATCTATATCTAAATATCTATCCATCTATCCATCTATCCATATATATATATATTTTTTTCTATTTATCTATCTATCTATCTATATGAGATTGAATTTAAACCCACATCTTGAAGTGAATAGTGACTCCAAGTTCAGTTTTTTTTTTCTGTTTTGTATTACCCAGGTACCTCAAGAATTTAACTTTTCTCTGAACTACTCTTTTTCCCCTATTAGAAAGACTAGGTATGTGAAACTGATGTAAATTTATTATTATTATTTTACTCTAAAATAAATAATATGTCATATCTTTCCTATACAAAAACACAAAGGGTTAGAATTATATACCACAGGGGTTGAATAAATCACTGAGACATCTGCACTGCAAATCAAAGAGAATTTTGCCCAAAGTTTATACAGCCAATTAATTATTGCTGAATTGTTTTAGGTAGTAAGGATGACACATTATCCATATATAATTCACACATAGATAATTTCATTCCAAAGTATATTTATATTCTCTGGAGATATTTTAACTTCTTTTTTAAATCTCATTTGAGAGTGGTGCATCATTCAGACATCCATATTCCCATCAATTTTATCAAAGACTTTATTCACTATTGTATCTCTGTACTTCAGACTTGTGAATGCTTAATATGTCAAAAAAAATCTTCCTTTTGGCTCAAGGTGCTCATCAGCCATCTGGAACTGCCTCCCTGGTCTCATCCATTATGCAAATGAGATGTAGTATTCGTTATGTTTCATCTACTGATACTAATACATTAATGGGCATGTTATAGCTTGAGCCCTAGAGAAGGCGAAGCTGTCTCATCAGTCATTGGCTTGCACTCACACCCCATTACTTTTAATGGTTCCCTGGCATTTAAGGTCATTGGATCCTTAATTGCTGCAGAGTTTGGCATTACCAATAAAGTAGTTTTCCATTTCTATAGATATTCTTTCTGATGCAGTTTGGATTGTGTAAATGATGATGTTGATTGTGATTGGAAACTTCCCTTTCTTATTGCCCTAAACGATTTCTTATAATTTGAGAATTGATAACCCCATTGTGAATGATATATAATAGGATGACTGAGAATTGAAGAATAATTTTCTTTTTTTTCTTTCTGATGTTCATGTGTGTGTTGTTTTTGAGAAGCTATGTTTTTCTATGATGCAGTGATACAGTCCACACCAAATCCAAATAAACAGACTAATTTAATATTTTTTAACTGTACTTCTAAGCTATTAATTCTTTAAACTGAACTAAAACTTTTGTTTTAAAACACATTTTTCAAATAGAAAATATTTCTTTTGGAAATGATAATTTTTTCTCGGACCATTTTATTTAAAATTACAATTCTCTAGACTTGATAAAATTTTAAGCACTATGACCAGTGGTCTTGATGATGAAAATATATAATTTAAAATGCAATTAAAGGCATGCCTTCACATACAAATCATGATGAAAAATGTTTGAGTATAATGAGACAACCAATTTTTTAAAGCAACTACTGTTTATCTTAATTCAATGTGTTTTCAAACTGGTTTGTCTTCCTGGGTAGAGTTTGAGATATTTTAATTTCTATTGCAGTAAAGTAATAATGTCTAAAGACATAATGATGATTAGGTATTTTAAAAATCGGTGTATGTTAGGGTCTGCATGTATGTATCATATATGAGAAGGAATGTTTTCATTGCTCTTAAATTCTAATTATGCATATAATTAATATTTCTATCTCTGCATGAAAATGACAATAAAATAACAAAAAGGAGAAAATGTCTTTATAATTTTCTTTCCTGTTATCTGTAACACATTGTATATTTTTACTTATTACTTAGAATATTCACACATACATTGACTCTTTTCCCATAAGACTTTGTTGTGAATGGCAAGCATGGCTTTTCAGTATAAGGAATAGCAACTACTGACTTTTATTTATTTATTTTTCCTTTTTGCATATAAAACCTGTTGACACCAACTGCTTCCCTAGAAGGATATAATAAATGAGCTGTAAGAATTGTCCATTTCTAGAACTTCTTCAAAAAGGCTGAAGACTTTATTTATTAGCTTAAACTTAATTCTATATTCAATTCTTCAATATTGTCTTAATTTTCACCCACATTTGCTATTTGTGTATTCCATATTGTTCTCTTGTTGACCTAGTTTTCTAAATTCCAGATGTGTGTTCTTCTTTTGACTCTGGATTGTTTATTATTTAAAATTATTGTTCCCTGCTCAAAAGAATCAACATCTTGTCTCTGGACTCTTCTTAACTAAGATGTTATTATAGCAGACTGTCCTTTCTTTAGGGGACTGTCTTATCAGTATTGCAATTCCTAATATACAGATTTCTTCAAAGCCTCAAATTATATAATGTCTTTGTGATCAGAGAAACAGCACATTTCTTTTATGATCCATATAAGTACCTTCCTTTATCTGGACCTTAATTTTCTCAGCTATAAAATTATCAGGTGAGAATAGGTAAATGATCATCAAAATCTTTTCAGATCTAAGATTTTAGCATAACTTCCCCCAGAATGATGTTAAGATATTCAAAATTCCTAGAGAAGAAATTAATGATGAGGTATGAACCCTGGCAGGAATATGGGTTGGTCTCCTAGTTCTCCAGAACATCAAGTTAGGGTGGGTTCCCAGCGAGAAATTTGCTACACAAAAGGCTTGATAAGAAAAGGCACTTTATTAAAGAAAGAGACAGGAAGATGTTCACTTGGTGGGCAATGTCAAAGAATTGCAAAGAGATTTTCTGAGGGCTTACTTTTATACAGAAACAAAACAATTTAAGTTCCTATACCAAAACTTGCCCATGTGTGAAGGCCTGTTCTAATGATCTTATGATGAAAAGAGTCATCTACACCCATAAAGAGTACTATGGGAACTGAGTGTGAATCACAACATACTATTTTCACTCTTTTTGCTATTTGCTAGCATTTTGTTTTCTTTCTCATTGTTTTTTCCTCTATGATCTGATTTTTCTTGTGTAGCATGATAATTGTATAAATATGTATTTGATATATATCTCCTCCCTCGGAGATTTTTTTGTAGTTATTAAAAAGATGGCAAATTTTTAACTGTCTTTACTAATGTTAATTAGTACCCATGATTACATGACAGTAATATTGGGAATAAATAATCTTTTAGATTGAAGAAATGTATTTGTATTGGCCACATAATCAGGAAATATGAATCTATCTTCATAGGAGACTATCTTGGAAGTCTACAAGGGAGAAACAAAATATTTGAAACTGAGAACCAAAAAGAAGTAAATTTGTCATCATTGCACAGTACCAAATATTGAATTCAAACTCAGGTCTTTGAAATATCATCTTGCTACTCTTTATGCTATATTACACTTATACTTACAAGAACAAAAGTATGAACTCATTATTGCTATTTAATTTCCCTGTAAAATAATTAAGAATGTCATGCTTTGTTTTATATGTTAATATATTACTAATAAGCTTTCTCTGAGTGGTACCTATGGCCCATTAAGATACTAGTCTAAATCATATAAAGATATATGTATATACAATTTAATATAATGTATACATAATATAATCATATATCATATACATATAATCTATATGTTTAAACATAAATTTACATATATATATTTTAAATCAATAGAAGCAATATTCAATATTCATTAAACAAACAGATGTCTTCTTTAACACATACTTATAAGTAGTACATTATTTTAACAGTGAGCAGTGTTATTTAACCAGGGTAAAGACAAAAACAATCAGTGAAGATTGTCCTCCAAAATTTAGAAGAGCACATTTTTGCACAAAATTCTATTTTAAAGGGATAAAAATGACTATACACTTACTGTTAGGGAAAATAATTCATTCAAACAATGGCAAATTAACTTAAACATACCCAAGAACAGCAGGATTGACCTAGAAATCTTGTAGAGCAGTATACAAATGCAAAGATATTGAGTCTCTTAAAAGACCAACTTTTTATATTAAAAAACATACCATGCTTATTTTTGAATATGAAGGCATTAAATTAATTGTATACTTCTACTTAATTTTGTGATAACTTTTCCCTGGGGAATGGGGAAAGTATTTTGACTATTATAGATTTAGAATTCTAAATGATCCCATAAATTATCTAATTCAGTCACATCCTCTTACAAATGAAAGAGAAGCTCAGGAATGTTGAGTAGCTTGGTCATGATCATATAGATAGTAAGTGGGAAAAAAAAAAAAGAAATTGTGTAAGGCAAACAAACTGATATGCTATCAGCACAGCTATAATAACATAAAGATCTGAGGGGTTCATATTCTATG
The DNA here is from genome assembly GCF_016432865.1 of Antechinus flavipes. Classification (NCBI taxonomy): domain Eukaryota; kingdom Metazoa; phylum Chordata; class Mammalia; order Dasyuromorphia; family Dasyuridae; genus Antechinus; species Antechinus flavipes. The sequence continues at coordinate 302,294,948 of NC_067399.1, read as the reverse complement.
AAGAGCATATATTTTTGAGAGGATAGAAGAAGAAAGAGGAATTTGCCTTGGAATTTCTCCCCATAGCATTATTTTTATCCACATCTTATCCTTTACCTACATTTAAATTTATTTCCTTTGAGTTGAAGAGTACCAGGATCTACCTGATTTGAATTACTCCAAACAGTGTAGATATCAAGGAAGAGAGTTTAAAAAGGTGAGGAAGGGAACCAATGAAAACCAGAAAAGTAGAAGGCTTGGATCACTGCTGGAGGGGAGGAGGGTGAAGGGAATTGCAAATGAGGAAAAGATGTGTTAGATTCCTTCCTGTACTTCCTTCCTCTAGAGTTTTAATATGATAAATTTATCTGCTTGGAATTCTTGAAAGTGATATTCCATTCAATACCATTTAGAAAAGGAAGTAAAGCAACAGTTCCTCTCTCCATGAAGTTTTTTAAAAGCATCTCCCCTAACTTCAACATGCATCCATTTTATCAAAAATGAATGGTTAAAATGGCAATCAAGTAGTATTGATATGAGCCCTAAACTAATTTATTTTCAGGGATTGCTAAAAGATGGGCTCATCTTGCTCCTTTAACAACTATGATCAGGTCAGTTTCCAGGATTGTCTGTAGAATGGAATAATACGAAGACAAAACTCTTAATCTGTTCATTCAGCTTCCTTTGTCTCAATGGTAAAACTCCCAAATTCTTAATGAGATCATCCTTTCTGAGACTGTCTTGATTAGCACATCTTTAGACAATTCTGGGACCTGCTTAGCTGGGTGGAATCTACCTGGCTTTTCCCTGATCCCTCCCTGATCTCTACTTAACTTCTCCCTGTTTTTCCCCTTACTTTCTAGGTTTCCCTCTTCCTTAGGGACCATAAAAATTGTTTTTCCCCAAGAGTATTTTAGTGATTCATTTATGACTCTGCCTTGCCTAGGTGTATTTGCTTGAGCCTGTGAAGCTATTTCATGTAATTAAAATAGCAAATCTTTGTAACTTGTGATGGATGCCTGCCATAAATTTTTGTGTGCATTGAACCACTATGTTTTCCCAAATCTATTTAATGTGATCACTTCTAGTACATTTATTATCACTTCAGTATGAGACTTTTGCTACAAACTTATATACCAACACACACACACACACACACACACACACACACACACACACAAAATATATATATATATATATATTTAAGATATTTAAGTATATTTAAATATATATATGATATTTAAATATATTTACGTTCCCCTGAAGTTGTATTCTTCTAGAGTCTCATCTGTTATTTATTTACCTCTGTTAAATTAATTTGTTCCTATTATGACAATTTATAAGCCATGTATTTAATAAGTGTATAAGCCACTGCCATATAATTTTTGAGTGAATCAAGGGCATTATGTTAGATAATAAAGAAAAATTTAAAACTCTATATACTCTATAAACATGCTTAACCTATATTGAATTGCTTGCTATCTTGGGGAGAAGTATGAGTGGGGAGAGAGAGGAAAAAAATTGGAATTCAAAATCTTACAGAAACGAATTTTGAAAACTATCTTTACATATATTTGGAAAAACAAAAAATACTATTGAAAAATAACACAATCTATTAAGTTAAATAAAAAGTGTTTATACTGCAGTTATTATGTGTTAGGTGTGGATCCAATCTATTTTTTAAAAGTTTCATATAATATCCATTTCTATTAAAATATAGAAAAAGCAAAGAAATGAAATGATTTTTCCTTAAATATTTAAATAGTTTCTAAACTCAGGCCCCAGTATTATATGCAATGGAGAAATTCTAGAGGGATTCCCAATAAGATCAGGATCAGAGTAAAGATGTTCATTATCACTATTATTTAAATACTTATAGAAAAACAAACTTCAATAATAAGAAAAGAAAAAATATGGCATGTATACAAACACACATATATTTAGAGAGACAGAGACATAGACAGACAGAAAAAGAAACAGAGAGAGAAAAAACTAACCTATTACTTTTTGATGACATAAGAGTTTACTTAGAGAACTCTAAGGATTTAAACAAAATTAACTGAAATAATTTCAGCAAAGTAACAGCATATAAAATAAACATACTTAAATCATTAGCTTTATTACTGTATATTACCAACTAAACCCAGCAGAAAGAGGTAGAAAATCTATTTCATTCATAATACTACCAGAATATTCATAGTACCTACACGAATATATAAAATATTTGTAAGTATATAGTCCTCCATATAGGAGGGAATAGTTTGGAAGATGAGTGGCAAGGCCATGCAGTGATAGTAGTTAACAGAATTTTATTGATACTCACAAGAAGAACTCGCAAGAAGATTGTGGAAATATCTTGCTATATGGCTCCAAAGACCATTATCCAGATGATTTCAAATATAAAACCTGCAACTATATTTGTACTTTGGTCAAAATCCCCAAATCTTTCAAGGCTCAAACCTATACATGGTATTAGACGAATCAGCAGAATACTGCTCCATAATCTATATAAAAAGACAGTTGGATAATTAAGCCCAGTGAAATGAGGATATTTTTTGAATTGTTGCAGAAAAAATGAAGCATGAGTGGCAAGGACCCAGGAAAGTTAATTCTAACAGTTCTAGGCAGGCAAAGTTTTGAGGCTGCTGGTAATAATTTGCACTTAAAAAGTATATATGCATCCTGGAGACCTGCAGCTAAACCAGTCAAACTGTTTTTCATTGGCTACCACTAACCAAGACCTATCCAGAAACTATTTAAATGTAATTATTAACACACACACACACACACACACACACACACACACACACACACACACACACAAACCTGTAGAGCAAAAGAGACAGACACAAATAATTTAGAAATATTATTTGATCATGATTAGATCAGGCCAATATAATAAAAACTAATAATGCTATCAAAATCAGTGAACCTATTTACTTCCATGCTTATAAAAAATAGCTTCTTAAAGCCAGGGGGAAGATATTTTGGAGATACAAAGAAGAAAGAATATAGAAGCCATTTTTTTTTTTTAAAGTGGGGAAGAAGTGTAAGGATAAGGGAAGAAGGGTGACTTATAAAACCTCAAAAATATATATTAAAATAAAAACCATTAAAAGCACTATTAGTTAAAAAAAAGAGGAATTAATTAGTGGAACAGATACTTATCAAACATCTAGAATAAAAATTAAAAAAAAAAACCTAGTAACCTACTATTCAATAAAATCCTCAATTAAAAATTCACTTTTCATTAGAACTTCTGGAAAACTGGACAGTAGTGAGGCACAAAGTGGATTTAAAGGGACAGCTAGATGGTTCAGTGTAGATAGAGCACCAGCCCTGAAATAAGGAGGACCTGAGTTCAAATTCGGCCCAGACACTTAATACTGCCTAGTTGTGTGACCCTAGGCAAGTCACTTAACCCTAATTGCATCAGCAAAAAAAAAAAAAATAAAATAAAATAAAATAAAATAAAATGGATTTAAACCAACAAACACATAATATCATAAACCAACAAAATGTCCAAATGGAAATGATTATATCATAAACAAGTTAGAGGAGCAAGGAAGAAATCTATCAGATATACAGAGTGAAGAATAACATAATCAAATAAAGAATAAAAAAAGAATCACAGAAGATAAAATGGACAATTTGGAGTATATATTTAAAAAATACATTCTTTGCACAAACAAATCCAATGCAACTAAAATTTGAAGAGAAATATTTATCTAGAGGAAGTATTTTAGAACAAGTTTATCTGATAAAAATCTCTTTTTTTAACACATAAAATAAACTGATCCAAATGTATAAGAATAATACCATTACTCCAATGGAGAAATGGCCCACAGAGATTATCAAAGTATTATATAAAGTTTTTAATAATCACTGAGAATTTTTTTTTAAGTCTAGACAAGTACATGCAAATAAATAAATGAATGAAATGGGGAGAATTGGATTAATTTATACTGCCCTTTCTAACTCTAATCAAGCAATCAAAAATAATTAAGGAAACAGAATGTTAAAACATTCCCTACTATCAGGGAATTTATTTTCAATAAGGTGAGACAATATGAATATATATATGAAATACTAAACAATTTTATTATAGATAAGTTGCCAGCAATAGAAGCTGCAAGAAAATTTTTAAAAGACCTAATGTAGGAATTAGGCTTTGAAACAAACAAACAAAAAAAGGATTCACAGAGTTGAAAAGAACAAATAATTTCTTATTATGGGGAGCAAACAGTGCCTAGGTATTGTAATGGAGAGTTGCATTATGGAACTATAAAAATTTTGTGCTCTTGTACCACATTCATATTACTTAGCAGTTTTCCATTGCACTTATATCCAATTTAAAAAAAAAATGATATTATTTATATATTGTTTGGCTTTTTCAAATGCACTTTAAATATCTTATTACATTAAACTCCATAACAAGGCTCTGTAATTGGACAATAGTAATACAGACATAGAACTAATAGTGTGACTATTGTGTCTCTAGGTTACAAATGACAAAACTGAGGTGCAGAAATAACATTCTCTGTTCATATGTTCACGTAAGTAATAAAATTTAGAGAGAAGATGTGAACCCATTTCTGCTTCTAAATCAATTACTTTCTCTGATATGCTTCTCTTCCTCTCTGTACAGTAAGCTATAAATAAGTAACCTGGAATGAACTATTCAGTGGTTTATGGCTAATCATAGCAACAAACACCTAATGGAGAGCCCTGTATTATGTGAAATTCCATTTAAAACATATAGAGGAATCCATCTCAGGGGAAAGAATCAGGGTACTCAAGGATTTACAGCAAGAATTTGAGTTTCCTTGAACAAAAAGGAAGAAATCTGAGTTGCTAAGGGAATCATCTTGCTATGATAAAGGATGAAGTACTCAGGGCTGTTTTTTCTCCACATTTTACAATGCTATGATAATCCTGTTACTATTATGAAATTGACATCATAAACTCACTTTGTTGAGATGCAATTATTTCCCCTGGACTCTCTCTAAAAGTGCCAGTCTTGTGGTTCTGTATTCTTTAGAAGTAACACTGGTGATTTCACTGTCAGAGATGTGAGAAGTTCAAATTTATAAGCCAAAGATGGAAATAAGTGCCATTTCTCATAGCAATTCCAACATTATTTAGATATAAAAATTCTCTTCTTGCTATTGTTCTCCTCTCTTCCAATTGTCCCAAATACCCTATGCTTTTCCAACAAAAGTGAATTTGATAGCCAAAAATACATTTTCTACTTTTCCATTTCCAAATTTTTCTCCATGCTGGCTCACACATATGGCACATTCTGCTCAATAGATTTAGATTTGGAATACATCTTAAAGGTGATTAAATTTAAATCCTATAAATTAGGGCATTTTTAACTAAATTTTATTAATTGGCAAAAATTCACCATCTTCTTCCTACATATTGCCAATTGAGGAAAAAAAATAGATAGATAGTTAAAACAAATTTCTGCACTGGCAATGTTTAAAAGAAAAAATTAACATTTCTTTGTATAGTATTGTACATATCAGCATATATAGGTATGACATATATATATATAATGTGTGCGTGTAGTGTGTACATATGTATGTGTATATATATGCTATATATGTATATATAAATACATGCATATATTATATATAAACACAGACATAATTTTTTATCAGGAAAAAGTCTGCAACATTTCATTATTACTTCTCTGGAACTGTTTAGACATTACATTGCTCAAAGTTTTTGCACTTTTCAAAGTTGTTTGTTTTTATAATATTGTAATAATTATATCAATTTTCCTTTGGTTCTGTTCTCCTCAATTTATATAGATTTCTTAAACTGTTTATTGATTTCTCCAAAAAAAATTCCATTTCATAATTTCTTATAGCACATTTATATTCAATCACATTTATATACCCTAATTTGCACCAGCCATTCTTCAATTAGAATCCCTCCACATATTATGATTCTTTGTCACTTAAAAAAGAATAAAGTTTTCACATATCTATAGAATTTCTTTGCTGAAGACTCATCATTTCTCTAATGTGTACTCTTTATAATTTCCCCTTTTTATTCCTATTTATATTCTATTCCATATTTCTATATTCAACTAAGTCAGTATATGTTCTTCCCCTCTATGACCAATTCAAATAAAAATGAGCTTGAAGTATTAGCTGCCTGCTTAACCCTTCTTCCTTGTTGGGCTATACTTCTATTTGTTTACCTTATTTATGTGGTTTTCTTGTCTACCATCCTTCCTTGAGGCCTCCTATGTATCCTTCTCCTCTTTTTCCATTCTTTTTCTGTTTTATGTAATAATAGCTTTTTTATTAAAGCTTTTTATTTTTCAAAATATATGCATAGATAATACTGCAACATTAGCCCTAGTAAAACCTTGTGTTCCAGTTTCTCCCTCTTAACACAACTTCCTTCCCTACATGACAAGTAGTCCAATATATGTTAAACATGGTAGAAAAAAATGTTAAATCCTATATATGCATACATATTCATGCAATTATCTTCCTGTACAAGAAAAATCAAATCAAACCACAAAAGAAAATGATGAAGAAAACAAAATGCAAGCAAATAACAACAAAAAAGTGAGAATCCTATGTTGTGAACCACACTCAGTTCCCACAGCCCTGTCTCTGCATATAGATGGCTCTTTTGATCACAAGATCATTGAAATTGGTCTAATCATCTTATTGTTGAAGAGAGCCATGTCCATCATAATTGATCATTATATAAACTTGTTGTATTCAATTTTCTCTTGGTTCTGCTCACTTCACTTAATACCACTTCATTTAAATCTTTCCAGGTCTCTTTGAAATCATCCTGCTAATTGTTTCTTATAGAACAATACTATTCCATAATATTCATATACTATAACTTGTTCAACCATTCTTCAACTGATAGGCATCCATTCTGTTTCCAGTTTCTGGCCACTTCACAAAGCACCACAAACATTTTTGTATATACAGGTCCCTTTCCCTTCTTCAATATCTCTTTGGGACATAAGCCCAGTAGAAATACTGTTGGGTCAAAGAGTGTGTACAATTTGATAACTTTTTGAGCATAGCTCCAGATTGCTCTCCCGAATAGTTGGATCTGTTCAAATTCCACCAACAATGTATCAATATCCCAGTTTTCCCACATTCTTTGCAACATTTGTCATTATCTTTTCCTATCATCTTAGCCAATCTGAGAAGTATGTAGTGGTATCTCAGATTTGTCTTAATATGAATTTCTTTGATCAATAATGATTTATAGTACCTTTTCATATGACTAGAGATGGCTTCAATTTCTTTATCTAAAACTTGTCTGTTCATATCCTTTAATCATTTATCAATTGGAGAATGGCTTGAATTCTTATAAATTTGGATCATTTCTTTATATATTTTATAAATGAGGCCTTTATCAGAACCCTTGAATGTAAAAATGTTTTCTCAGTTTATTGCTTCCCTTCTAATCTTATCTGCATTAGTTTTGTTGGTATAAAACTTTTTAATTTAATATAATCAAAATTATCTATTTTGTGATCAATAATGATCTCCAGTCCTTCTTTGGTCACAAAATAAACAGGCTCTTTTTTCAATGCAGATTTTAGGTAGTCCAATAATTTTTAGATTGTCTTTCCTTGGCTTTTTTTTTTTTCCAAGTCAATTGTTTTTCCAGTGAGATCTTTTACATTCTGTTTTTTTTTTTCAATTTTTAAACCTTTTTGACTGATTTTTGATGTATCATTGAGTTATTCACTTGCATTTGCCAAAATTAAATTTTTATTGATTTTCCTCAGTTAGTTTTTAATCTCTTCTTGCATTTGGCCAATTATACTATTAAAGAGGTTGTTTTTTTTTTTTTTTTTTTATTGGATTTTTTTCCATTTCAACAATTCTATTTTTAAGGAGTTGTTTTTCTTTTCCATTTCACCAAATATATTTTTAAGGAATTATTTTCTTCAGTCAGTTTCTGTTTCCTTTCCCAAACTCTCCTGAAAAGCTCTCATTCCCTTCCCCCCTTTTTTCTTTTAACTTTCTTTCAAGATCCTTTTTGAGCTCTTTCAAGAAACCTTTTTGAATTTTACATCAGTTCATATCCCCCTTTGATAATTCATTTGGAACCATTTTGCTTTTAGCATCCTCTCCCATGTTTGAGTGCTTTTCTTTCCTTTCTCTATAATAGCTATATAGGGTCAAAGCTCTTTTTGTTTTTTGCTCATTTTTAAAAATTCAAGTCTGCTCCTAGAGCACAGGGAAGATGGTTCCAAGCTTCCTCTGCAGGATTACAGGGAGTTCTCACTGATTGCCTTGTGGTTGGTAGTACTGCAGGCTTCCCCTGCTGAGTTGGGTGGGCCTTCTGAACCAGGACAAAGTAGTCAACACTGTTGTATTTTGGCTAACAATCTCCCACTTGTTTCTCTGAAGGGCTTTTCTGCCCTGGGCTTCCCCACATTGTGTCTGTATTGGGTGTATTCCCCCATGCCCAATTAAGACAGATCTTTTCTGAAGTCCTTTCAAGATATCTTATGCTAGAAAATTATGACACTCAGAATATTTGTGGGTTCTATCACACCAAAATCCATTCAGGGGTTGGATCTAGTGTTGATTCATAGGGAAGTCAGGAAGCACTCAGTAAATATCCTGTCTACTCTCTACCATCATGGCTCTGCCCTCCTCCAGTATTCTGGATTCAAAAACCAGGCCTTTTGTATAATTAGACTCTATGAGATTTTGTTGGAATCCTTACTAACTGCTAAGTAATTAGAGTTGATCTAATCTTACAAGAAGATGTTTTGGCCAGAACCTGAAACAAGGTACTAAGTAGAACTAATTAAGACAAGGCTTGTGTTCACACCTTTACTCATTGGAGTCCACAAGTATGCTAGCTTCACAAAGTACACTTTCTAACTTCAAGAGAGTTCACACCTCCCTTAAAGTCATTGGGCCAGAGAGCACTATGGGAGAAAACCCATAATCCCATTCTCTCAGAAGAGGCAGATAAAAAGCCAGCGATGAGGGATCTATGGCAGAATACACTTTTTCCTCTTGGCTGGCTGATCGCGCTGGACTCGAGAGGAACAACTCTGGTAAAGAGAACACTTTTGACGGATTCCAGGGGAGCTACGCCAGAAGCCCTCTCTCCGCGGCAAGTTGGTGGCTGGGCTCCCCAGAAGGAGATAAGAGAGACCTTCCATCTCTGTCTTGGTTGGAGGCAGAAGAAAGCAGAGGCAGAGGCTGAAGGACAGAACCTTTGGATTTGGAGACATCCGAAGGGCTCCAAGCCTCTAAACCGGCTGTGCTCAGAGAGAACGAACTCCAACATTTGAACTCTAACAAGATTTGCTGATTAAAGTTTTTTTGCAGGGGACATGATGATAGTCTCCTCATATTAAATTGCAAGCAATCTGTCTTAAACATTCTCTTTGTGTGAGTAATGTATTTGAATTTCAAATTTTTTACAAAGCTCTAGTCTTTTTGTCAAGAATATTATGTATTTTCATTTTTTTGGCTATAAGCCTATACACACATGTATATCTGTATATATACATATATACATATATAAAATGTGTATGTATGTAATATGTGTATATTTTGCCCTCCAAAAGAATGTCATATTCTAAGCTCTCTGTTCCTTTAATGTAATAACGCTAAACCTTTTTTAATTCCAATTATGGCTCCTCAGTATTTGAACTCTTTCTTGATGACTACTGGCCCTAGGTTTTGTTTTGTTTTGTTCTTTTTTTTTTTTTAATCTAGAAATTCTGATAATTGTTTATAATGTTACTGGGAGTTTTCATTTTAAGGTAACTTGTGATTCTTTCTATGTTAGCTTTACTTTCTGTTTCTAAGATTTGGACAGTTTTTCTTTAAGATTTCTTGAAATATAATCTTTAGTTTGGGGTTATTGTTTTCTTGGTGGTTGTTGGTCATGATATTCAGGTCATTTAATGATTATTCATTTTTTTCCCCACTGAATCTGTTTTCTGTCATTTGTTCCTGTTACAAAATTATTTTATTTTTATTTTATTTTTTAGCTTTTTGACTTTTTAAGAGAAAAAATATTTTGTTACCTTATGGTGTCATTAACTTTTTTTGATCCAACTTAATTTTCAGGGCATTTATTTAATGACAAGGTTTTGGATCTCTTTTGCCAAGCCACTAATTCCTCTCAAATTTATTCTTCCATAGTTGTCATTTCTTGTCCCTATTTTTTAGATCTTTTGCTTATCAAAACAAAATTTAAACTATAAAAATCCACATTCATTTTTTGGAAGTAATTCTAGTTGAATTACTGTGTAAAATCTATGTTTTTCCTTTGAGACTTTTGTTATAGACATTTGTAGTCATTTTCTTCTTCAAGGTTTGCGTCTCAAGAATCCCAGTCAACACAATATGTATTCATGTGAGATTTTTATTTGTTTGTTCATTTTTTCCAGCTTATTGTATAATTTTAGATTTTTCTTAGAACCAGTTTCTTTGTGAAAATTTAGGATGATCCTGTGGGATCTTTTCGGAGGTTTTGGAAACTTTTGGATTCAGTTTCCCTAAAATGATTTGATCCAAGAAAAAGTCTGATCATTGCTCCACATGATCCCAGCTTGCAAAATCCATGACCTCAGTTTTGTTATGAACAACAGAAGATTACTGCTGGATGCAGCCTTATTAGCCAGAAAAACTGTGGGCTTCTTTTTGGCCTGGAATCCCTATATTAATTATTCTGTAGGTTTCTAATTGGGCTGGAAGTTGAGAATGAGAGCTCATCTTGGTGCACAGGCTAAAACCATTGATTATACTTTATTCCTGAAGTGAACCTGGTGCCATGGGTAAATGTGACAATTTGCCATTTGGCATTTCACTAGTTTGGGTATAAAGTGGTACCAAATTTTGGTGCAGAAAATTCTCTTATCCCTGTGCATACTTCCTTGAGCCTGTAATGATCTATATAATACATGGTGAGCAGACCACAACCACAGTGTCCACAAATTTGTCTTTCTGCCTCTCTATGCTAAATTGGACTGAAAAATTGGCACTGATTTTACCCCTGGGATTTTCTAATTAAATATATTGTCTATATTTATTTGGATTTATATTTATTTTTTGTTTGTTTTGTTTATTTTCTTTTGTTTAGTAGTGGTGGTGTGGTAAGGGCCTTTGCTATGTTTACTTATTCTTCCTCACTATTTTGACTCTGCTTTCTCCAACTCTCTAATTTTATAATATGGTCTCATAAAATGAGCATGCAATCTTAAGAAAACTTGGGGAGTGGGAAGAGATAGGAAAGGAAAAAGGCAAATGGCATAAGGATTTATATAGTTCCTACTATGTACCAGGTACTATGTTAATCAGTTCACAAATATCATCACATCCTATCCTCACAACCACCCTGAAAGTTAGTTGCTATTGTTGTCTTCATTCTGCTGATGAGGAAAATGAGGCACAGAGAGATTAAATGATTTACTTAGAGTTACACAATGAACTTGAATATGGATCCTGAATCAATGTGTTAGTTCCTCTTGATTCCAAGCTCAATGATCTATCCACTTGTACCATATAGACAGAAAATATCAGGACTGAGTTCCAAAGTCAGATCCCATGACTCAAAACTCCCTGTTTTTTTTGTTTTTTTTTTTTTTGTTTTTTTTCTGCTTTCTTCCTGAATACAAAGTTGAGCCTTTGTGTACTATGTGCTTCCTTTAATAAAGTATTTTAAAATGTGCAAAGTCCTTTCCAGGTGTCAAAGTGATTTTCTAAAATATTTTCTAAAATATTTTGTAACTTTCCCTGCTCTGTAAATATTATTCACTATTATTACCAGGATCAGATATAAAGTACTGTTTGGCATCTAGGACTCTTTGCAACCTAACCCCTTTTTACTTTCCCTCTTTTCTCATGCTTTACTTTCCTATGTGCATGCTATGCTGCAGAGATTCTATATAGATACACACACACATATACACATCTATATAATATACATATATACATGTATTATATATATATATATATACATATATATAGAGAGAGAACAAAGACCTTATAAATGAAAAACAATACATATATATGTGTACTCTTTTGTTTATTTGTGTGTGTGTGTGTGTGTGTGTGTGTGTGTGTGTGTGTGTATATATATATATTCTTTCATTTATAAGGTCTTTGCTTTGACAATAAGAATTAGAACAGAAGCCACAAGTTTTGCCCCACCCTTGACATATTTCTTGAGGATTATTAATGTTCCAAGATAATATACATAACTGAGTGCCCATGAACATAAGACATGAGAAAAGTTGAAAGGACAAAGGATAAAGGACATGTTTATCCTCAGCATCACAGAGACTCAGTTGGAGATGCTGACTGTGGTTCTGGTCATGTAGGGAAGGGAATAAATTAAAGGAATTTATTTATCTGACCTTGGCTAGATTCAAGGCTAGAGATCTTCTATTGAGAAAGTTAAAAAGGAAGTGATATCCTTTGTCTGCCAGTGGGATAGAAACAGGATTTAAGGACAGAGTTAAAGATGTGATGGTGGTCCCCTAAGGCACACAACCTGGCAATTTCACATAAAACAGAGATAACTTTCCCCATACAACTGCTGGAGTTGTATCAACAAAAATAGGAAACAGGACCAGGGAAGAGCCTCTTTAGATGACAGTGAGGAAGTCAGGAGGTGAGAGTGAGCAGTGGATGGGGGAAAGAATGACAATCTGTAGAGGATAAGGCTCCCCTGCCATAGCTGTTGTCTACTAGATTGCAATGGCAGAGCGCTGAGATTGGGACTGGAATAGACCTCAGTGGTTCTATTATTATCCAAATGTATTTATTTGAAAGGTGAGGAGACAGGTTGAGAAGGATGAAAGGATTGGGCAAGGACAGACAGAAAGCAAGTAACAGAAGTAGGATTTGAAAAGAGTTTCTGTTGCAACATGCTGATGGGGTCATTTAGACTTAGGCAGACAGCTTAGAGTTTCAGTGAATCAAGTATTGGACTTGAAATCAAAAAGATTTGAGTTCAAATCTGTGCTGAGACATTGACTGACTATGTGACACTAAGCAAATCACTTGACATTTCTCAACCTCTGTTCCTTCATTTGTAAAACAGGCATAGTAATGGCACAGATCTATTAAGGATGAGGAAAAATCAAATAATTTAATAGAAACAATGAACTTTGTAATACTTAAATTGCTACAAAATTATTCTTTTTTTTTCCTCTTCTTTTTTGACTTCTACCTCCTCTTTCTTTTTCTTCCTTTTTTTTGTTTCTTCCTTCCTCTTTTCTTCCTTCCTTCCTTCCTTCTTTCCTTCTTCCTTCCTTCCTTCTTTCCTTCTTCCTTCCTTCCTTCCTTCTTTCCTCCCTTCCTTCATTCCTTCTTTCCCTCCTTCCTTCCATATTTTCTATCTTTCCTTCTTTCATTCTTCTCATTCACTTCTCCCACTTTCATCTCCTTCTTCAACTCTTTCTTTTCTATCTCTTTCTCCATCTCCTTTTTCTTCCCTGCTTCCTCATTCTCTTTTTCCTTTCCCCCTCCTCCTACTTCTATTTTCCTTCTTAGTTTAATGCAAAACAAAGAGTATTGAAATCATTGATATGATAGTCTCACTTGGAGCTTTGGAGTTGAAAGAAATAATCCCTTTTTCTCATTAGCTTATGTAGAAGATTTCATCCACATTTTTATGCAAGGATTAAGACTAATTCTATCCTTAATATTCCCTTATTTACATTCCTGTCTTCTAAAATACAAACTATTAGATTTATTTCTCCCATTTTGTTTATTGATTGAAAAAGCAATGGCTGAGACCATGAGTTGAATATCCCCAACATTCATATTTCCCTTTTCATGTAGCAGTACAATTTCAGAATTGATTGTAATCACAATTAAACTTTGTTTATAATTTAGTAAAAAGGAAATTTTAAAAATATTAAATGAAACAGAAACCTAATGCATTTTATGACTGCACTTTTGGAAATACCAGAATTCAAATATCCCACTGGGTAAAATTAGTTAAAGCTTAATATGTGCCAGGCACAGGGCTAAATTGCTTTGGAAATATTATCTCATTGGATCCTCAATAACCCTTGCAGATAGGTGATATTATTATTCTTATTTTACAGATGAGGAAATTGAGTCAAACCAAGGTTAAGTGACTTTGTTCAAGATCACATGGCTGTTCAATCTATTAAGCCATCTAACTTCTTTTTCCTCCTTACTATTCCATATAATTAAAATATAAAGTAATTATTAGACTTATACCCTAAACCAATGTATTTAAGAGTTGAATTCAACTCTATCAAAATTTATTTAATTTTAGTTAACATAATCATCATTTAAAATGCCTTTAAAAAAACCTATTTTGGCCTCTCTTAAAACGTAGTACACCCATTAAAACTCAGTATCTGTGAAATATTGAAGTGTTCTAGGGTGGGCTTGACTCAGGCCAGCCTTGAATGGTTATAAAACAGTTAACAAAAACATACTTAGTCATAGCAGGAGGATATTAAACAAAGATTTTCATTGAGGACATCTACACTTTATCCACCTGAGTAAAGTTCCCTCCACATATATACCAACCAAGTATCTGAATTCTCTGGGATAGCCCAAAACAGCAAAGTGTGCTTCCAGCCCAGACCCTACAGCTATCATCTCAGGAATAAATTCTATGGAGCAACTATGTGACAACTACTACTAAAGTTTTCACATTTCTCTTCACTTCAACTGCATAGCCATTAAGGATCCAAAAAGTCAATTTCTTACTGCCAAAATCCTTGGGATTGTCAAATAGTTTAACATCAAAAATGAATGTAATACCATTAGAAATGATATTGAGAAAGATGCATTATTCACTGGTTTGCCACTGCACCCTAAGGAAAATGTGCTATCTCCCCCATGAGAATGAGTTCTTTGAGAATAGGAACTGCCTCACCCTATTACTTATATCCCTAATGCATAGCTTAATGTGTTGCACATAGTAAATGTTTCTGATTCATTCATTTATATAAATATACATTTCTATGTCCTAAACACCTAGTTTAAAACTTAGATGTTATTGGGTTTCAGGAGCTTCCAAAATGCCTTCACTGGAACTAAGCCACAGGCCTCTTAATTTTATAATCCTTAATGTTTCTGGTGTGTGCGTGTGTGTATGTGTGTGTGTATAAGAGTGTGTGTGTGTGTATATATATGTGTGTGTGTGTGTGTATGCATTTATTTATACACACATATATGTGTATATGTATATCCACACATTTATATATGCACACATATATACTGTGTATATCCACACATACATCTACACACACACACACACACACACACACACATATATATATATTTAATGGGTTATAATCTGTTACAATTAATTAACTAAACTATTTAAAGGTATCCTTTATCTCTTTTTCTACTTTACCTAAATATTGTCTCACATAATCTGGACTGTTGAATATCTTCCATTTCTTATCTCACAGAACAGTGTAAATTGGTTCCCATTGTATAGAAGTCATATTCATAGTTTTCTATCATATCTTGAGATGAAAATTTGAACCAAAATGAAAATAGGAAATGGAAATAAGGAATTTTTATTATTAAACATAGACACTTTATTCTGCAAATTCAAGTAGAAAAGAGTAGCAGAAACTTAGAAATCATGCAGCATTTAACTATAGATTTCATCTGAAATTATACTTCCTGACAAATAAATTCACTGGATTGAATTTTATTTGTGCATCTTGGTGGCCTGTGCAATCAATTAGAGCTCTACAGATGGAAGATTAGCATGTTCTGGCTAACATTTTATGACACTGTTAAGTACAAAGTCAATGAACAGAACTAGGGGGAAAAAGAGTTGCCCATAAATCCAAAAAAAAAAAAAAAAAAAGAAAGAAAGAAAGAAAGCAAGAAAGCAAGAAAAGAAATTTCATTTGAACTATTGAAGTTTGTAATGATGGATGGAATGCTTAATGTATATCATTGGTAATTCAATTACAGCAAAGTAATTATGAATCCTCCCCTTCTGCACTTTCCCCAAACATTTTTGTTCCATGTTTAAATTGATTTACCCATTATGGAATTTCACTTTGCATATTTATGGCATTTTTAATTTTTCCTGAAAGTGAGGTTTTGAAATATTAGAACTCTATGAAGATTTGAGAATAACACATCTTAACTGGCAATTCTCTTGGGATCACTTTGAGAAATAGCAATTCTAGCAACCTTTCCCCCTATCTTCTATTTATATTTACAAGAGTTAACTAATTAGTATTTCAGTCCTCTAGAGACAATCCAAGAAAAACAAAAGCCCCTTTTAATTGGTAATTTCAAAATTCTTATAGCTTCCTTCAATGAAATCTCCAAATAAAACTTTAGCCACTGGACTCTCATTCTAATATATTTAACTAAAAAATAAAATTAAGATATAGTCAAGTCAGTACAGTCATAATGAACCCTGGTTTTGGTTTATTGTTGTTGTTTAGTCTGTTTGACTCTTCATGACATCTTGTGGGATTTTCTTGGCAAAGATACTAGGTTGGTCTGCCATGTCTTTTTCCAACTCATTTTACAGATGAGGAACTAGAGTAAACAGGATTAAATGACTTGTCCAGGGTCACATAGTTAAAAAGTGCCTGAGACCAAAACTCATTGAAGATAAGTTTTTTTTTGTTTGTTTGTTTTTTGTTTTTTTTTCTGACTAAAAGCTTGGAATGCTATTCACTATGTCATCTGGTTTTCCTTCAGCTTTCATTACTGTATTTTAAAAATAAATCCCTGGGTTCCCTTTCTCCCCTTAAATCTGTCCTATTTCAATTAGTTTCTTTCTTATCATTCAAAAGTTAATATCATTATGGGGATAATAAATATGAAGATAAAATAGAACTTCGGACAAACTCACATGTGATACAGATCAAAGCTTCTTAAAGTATGGGTTGCAAGCCGGATGGGCTAGCATAACTGAATATGGAAAAAAAAAAAAAAAAAAAAAAAAACTTGGCAACATTAAAAGGTTTCTGAATACACAACAAAAATTAGTTCAAAATCAAATGCATAACAAATATGAAGTGTATCTGGCAGCATTTTCCCATGTTACATGGCACAATATCACTGCAACCTTGATTCTGAACACCAACATGAGCACTGTGCCCTGTGCATATTGTCACACCATGTAAAGCTAACAAATGTTATCAGAAATGCATCAGTTCAGATTCAAGACTATTATGTTATGAATTCCAATATTTTTACTGTATGTACAAAGTTTTCTGCTTTTGTAGAAACACAATAGTTTAATTATGGGGGGACAAAGACAATATATTCCTCAGCATAAAAATATCAAATTAATGTCTTTGAATTGTATTGTTTTGATTTTTTAAATTGCTATTATTTCCTTCTATTACAGAAACATAAGTATTTAATTGCAACAAGACAAAACTTGTTCAATAGTATTTAACCACCTAGACTGTATGTGTAGTACAGAGTGTAAAACTTACAGTGTGAACATCAATTTATTTTTAATTTAACACAAACAAATGTAATTTTATAAACTAAAGCCAGTATTTATTTGAGAAATTATTAGCAAGATTTACTTTAGGTTAATTTTTTTTGAGTTACGTATAAGTGACTAAATTTGGACAGATGAGATAAAACCATTGATGACAATGTGGCAAAATCTTTGTTACAAAGTTGTATGTAGTACACCTAAATTGGTGAGAAAAAAAATTTGATTAATTTTTACAATATGGATTTACTTCTAATAATGATGGTGATATAGAATAATCTCATTGCTTAATGTGAAATGATGTTTTAATTGTGGAGAATATGAAACCAGCCAACAGAAATGACCTCTCTATGCCAAGCATATAGCATACCGCAATAAACCAAAGGAATATTTTGAACTACTTTTAAAATCTTCAAATAAAGAAAAACAATGTTTCAAGATATTTGTGGCTGTCAATGAAAATTATTTGCTTGCATCTTACAAAACTTATTTTATTGAAAAAACTAAAAAGCCCTCCACAATAGATCTCATGTTTCCTGTAGCTTTTAAAATGTCAAAAATAGTTCATGAGAAAAAAGTATGTAGATGAAGTTCATAAAATTCCATTTTCAAATAGCATTATCTCCAAAAGAATTTCTAAAATTAATAACAACCAATTATAGCAGCTTATTACCTGGCTTAAGCCTAAAATTTGCAATTGTTAGATGCCGTATTTCTTATTTTAAGTAGGATATGTTTATAAAGGAAGCATGCATGAGGGGTGATTGATTTGTCACCTTTTGATATATTATGCCATTAAATTTATAAATAAGTGAAGGTTTACAGTGGGAAAAATGCATTGGAGTCTGGACAAACAGGGCTGGAGCAATGCCAGGCAAGAATGTTGGATTTGTAGCAAATATTAAAGCTGGTGACAATGAACTGCATGATCCATTAGGAGGCAGTCGTATCCACAAATATATCACTAGAATCAGATGTTGTGCTTTTTTATACTATTATAATCATTCATTTCATTAAAATCTGTGCTATTAATAGTTGTTTGTTTTCTAACCTTTGCAAAGACATTTACTGTGATGAAAAACTTATTATTTGGAATATTTTTGTTCTAAACGAAATGATAAACAGGCCAATTTTAGAAACTGAAAAAACTTACATGAACTAATATAAACTGAAGTGAGAAGAATCAAAAGAATTTTGCACACAATCACAAGAAGATTATGTGATATTCAACTGTGATGAGCTTGGCTCTTCAACAGTGAGGTGATTCGAGGAAATTCCAATGGATCTAAGATGGAAAGAACCATCTGCATTCAGAGCAAGAACTATGGAAGCTGAATGTGGATAAAAATGAAGTATTTTCATCTATAATATCATTGTTATTATATTTTTTTGGCTTTATTTTCTCTCTTATTTTATTTTTTTTTCTTTTGATCCAATTTTTCTCTCACAGTATGACAAATGTGGGCATATGTTTAGATGAATAGTACATGTTTAACCTATATTGATTGCTTGCTGTCTAGGAGAAGACATAGGAGGGAGGAAGAAAAATGTGGAATACAAGTTTTTGCAAAGATGAGTAAGAAATTATCTTCACATGTATTTTGAAAAAAGTAAAAATCTATTGTTATTTACAAATATAAAAAAACCCAAAAGCTTATTAATACATTCAGAGGCAAAGTAATTCTCAAGAGGGAGACATTTAAACAGATTATTGAACTTGAAAGAAGTTATTTTTGACGGAGAAGAAATCCAATTTCATTATTTTTTTTTCATAATAACCTATGACTTTCAAAACTTATTTGTTGGATATTTTTGAAAAAAAAACTTAATGATTTAGACATATTGCTTCAAGGAAAAACTTATAAGATATTTGTGTTAAAACATAACATAAAAACCTTTTTACTAAAAATTTCAATATATGAAAAAAATGGGTGAAATGGTTCTTTAGAAAAATTTACAGCTACAGATGATTTTATAATTGAAAAGAATCTTTGAAAAAGTTTAATTATAAGAGTTATAGTTGGTCATCTGAAGTGATGGAGACACAGTTTCAGAAATTCTTTTCTTCAAATTTTGATTCTAAAAAAGTTTGTCGTGTTCATAAACCATACTCAATTGAAATGAAAAATGTCAGCCATCTGCCATTAAAAGTTTAAGAAGAATTTGCCAAGTTGTAAAGCAACACAAGTTTAAAACTAGAGTTTCTGAAAAACAAATTGTTAAATGAATTTTCCTTTTTTTTTTTAATAGCTTTTTATTTACAAGTTATATGCATGGGTAATTTTATAGCACTGACAATTGCCAAACCTCTTGTTCCAATTTTTCACCTCCTTCCCCCCATCCCCTCCCCCAAATGGCAGGTGGATCAATACATGTTAAATATGTTAAAGTATAAATTAAATACAAAATAAGTATACATGTCCTAACAATTATTTTGCTGTACAAAAAGAATCAGATTTTGAAATAGTGTACTATTAGCCTGTGAAGGAAATCAGAAATGCAGGAGGACAAAAATATAGGAATTGGGAATTCTATGTAGTGATTCCATAGTCATTTCCCAGAGTTCTTTCGCTGGGTGTAGCTGGTTCAATTCATTACTACTCTATTGGAACTGATTTGGTCCATCTCATTGCTGGAGATGGCCATGTCCATCAGAATTGATCATCATATAGTATTGTTGTTGACGTATATAATGATCTCCTGGTCCTGCTCTTTTCACTGAGCATCAGTTCATGCAAGTCTCTCCAG
Source organism: Antechinus flavipes (assembly GCF_016432865.1). Classification (NCBI taxonomy): domain Eukaryota; kingdom Metazoa; phylum Chordata; class Mammalia; order Dasyuromorphia; family Dasyuridae; genus Antechinus; species Antechinus flavipes. The sequence goes on along the minus strand of NC_067399.1, from coordinate 302,274,755 downwards.
GCCTTTCTGAAATTATCCTGCTGGTCATTTCTTACCGAACAATAATATTCCATAATATTCATATATTACAATTTACCCAACCATTCTCCAATAGTTGGGCATCCACTCAGTTTCCAGTTTCTGGCTACTACAAAGAGAACTGCCACAAGCATCCATACACATCCAGGCCTCTTTCCCTTCTTTAAGATTTCTTTGGGATATAAGCCCAGTAGAAACACTGCTGGATCAAAGGGTATGCACAGTTGGATAACGTTTTGAGCATAATTCCAAATTGCTCTCCAGAATGGCTGGATGTATTCACAATTCCACCAACAATGTATTAATGTCCCTGTTTTCCCACACCCCCTCCAACATTCCGCATTATCTTTGCCTGTCGTTCTAGCCAGTCTGACAGGTGTGTAGTGGTATCTTAAGGTCATTCTCTGATTAATAATGAATTGGAGCATCTTTTCACATGGCTAGAAATAGTTTCAATTTCTTCATCTGAGAATTATTTGCTCATATCCTTTGACCATTTATCAATTGGAAAATGGCTTGATTTCTTATAAATTAGAGTCAATTCTCTATATATTTTGGAAATGAGGCTTTTATCAGAACCTTTGACTGTAAAAATGTTTTCCCAGTTTGTTGCTTCCCTTCTAATCTTGTCTGCATTGGTTCTGTTTGTACAAAAACTTTTCAATTTGATATAATCAAAATTTTCTATTTTGTGATCAATAATGATCTCTAATCCTTCTTTGGTCATAAATCCCTTACTTTTCCACAGTCTGAGAGGTAAACTATCCTATGCTCTTTCAATTTATTTATAATCTCATTCTTTATGCCTAGGTCATGAACCCATTTTGACCTTATCTTGGTGCACAGTGTTAAGTGTGGGTTAATGCCTAGATTCTGCCATACTAATTTCCAATTTTTCCAGCAATTTTTGTCAAATAGTGAGTTCTTATCCCAAAAACCAGGGTCTTTGGGTTTGCCAAACACTAGATTATTAAAGTTATTGGCTGTTTTGTCCTTTGAACCTAACCTATTCCACAGATCAACTAGTCTATTTCTTAGCCAATACCAAATGGTTTTGATAACCGCAGCTTTATAATATAATTTTAGATCTGGTACAGCTAGGTCACGTTCATTTGATTTTTTTTTTCATTAATTCCCTTGAAATTTTTGACCTTTTTTTTTTTCCATATGAACTTTGTTGGTATTTTTTCTAGGTCATTAAAATAGTTTTTTGGGAGTCTGATTGGTATAGCTCCTAAATAAATAGATTAGTTTAGGTAGTATCATCATCTTTATTATATTTGCTTGCCCTATCCAAGAGCATTTAATATTTTTACATTTGGTTAGATCAAGCTTAATTTGTGTGGAAAGTGTTTTGCTCATAAAGTTTCTGATTTTCCCTTGGCAGATAGATTCCTAAATATTATATGAATTTTCCAACAATTTTAAAAATGTTCCATTTTTTCATTCATATTTCTATAAAAAGCCATCCTCAACAATAATTATAAAATCAAAGTCTTAATCAATTATGAAAAATCTAATATGCTTTATGTCTTTTATGTACCTTTATGTACTTATTTTATATATCTACATATCCAGGATCAAGATAAAATTTCTCAGGCAAAAAGGGGTCATGAGTGAAAAAATGTTCAAGATGTCCTGAGAAACCTTCACCTCCCAGACAGAAGTCTCAGGTCTCAGAGGAAAAAAAAAAAAACATGAAAGGAAAAAAGTGAAACCAAAGAGGGGAGATGGTAAAAATAGTAGGCAAAAGCTTAGATCAAAATCTACTTCATTCGTTGTAATTCTCTTTTTAGATATGGATGGCATTTTCCATCAGAAAGTTATTGGAATGGCCTTGTCTCACATAACTGCTGATAAAACTGAGTCTATTATAATTGACCATCAAATAATCTTGCTGTAGCTTTGCATCACTATACACAGGTTCCTGGGTGTGCTCACTTCACTCAGCATCAGTTCATGTAAATCTTTCAGACCTTTCTGAAATCAGCCTGTTCATCATTTTTATAGTATAATAGTATTCCATTCCATTTATGTTTCATAACTTATTCAGCCATTCTCCAATTGATGGGCATCCACATTTTTTAAATTCCCTGCCACCACAAAAAGACTTCCTACAAACATATTTGTATATTTAAGAACTTTTGGATACAGACCCAATAGTGGCCCTGTTGGATCAAAATATGTGCATAGCTTTATAAACCTTTAGGCATAGTTGCAAATTGCTCTCCAAAGTAGTAGAACCAATTCACATCTCCACCAACAAACAATTCATTAGTGTCCTAGTTTTCACACATCCCCTCCAAAATTAATGATTATTTTTATCTGTCATCTTAACCAATCTGATAAGTGTAAGGTAGAACCACAGAATTGTTTTGTTTTGTTTTGTTTTTGCATTTCTCTAATCAGTGGCATTTTTGCATGTGACTATAGATGATTTTAATTTCTTCATCTGAAAATTGTCTGTTCATATTCTTTGACCATTAAGCAATTGGGAAATGATGCATATTCTTATAAACCTGAGTCAATTCACCATATTTTTAGAAAGGAAGGCTTTAAAATAGACAACTTTGATTACATTAAATTAAAACATTTTTGCACAAAATCCACCAGAAATAAGATTAAGAAGAAAGGAAAAAAACGGGGGAAAAATTTACAACCATTGTTTCTTTTAAAGGTATTATTTCTAACACATATAAAGAATTGTGTCAATTTTATAAGAATACAAGTCATTTCCCATTGATAAATAAAATATGAACATTTTTCGGATGATGAAATAAAAGCCATCTATAATTATATGAAAACATGCTCTAAATTACTATTGATTAGAGAAATGGAGACTACTCTGAGGTACCAACTCATGCCTCTCAGATTGGACAACATGACAGAAAAAGATAATGATAAATATTGGAGAAGATGTGGGAAAACTGAGACACTGGTGCATTGTTGGTGGAGTTGTGAAATGATCCAACCATTCTGGAGAGCAATTTGGAACTATCCTCAAAGGACTATCAAGCAATGCGACTACTGGGTATCTATTCAAAGGAAATCATAAAGGAGGGAAAAGGACTTATATGTGTAAAAATGTTTGTAGCAGCTCTTTTTGTGGTAATAAATAATTGGAAAATGAGTAGATACCCATCAATTGGGGAATGGCTGAACAAATTGTGGTATATGAAGGTAATGGAATATTATTGCTTTATAAAACTGATGAACAAGCTGATTATAGAAAGGACTGGAAATATTTATACAAACAGATGCTGAGTGAAACAAGCAGCACAAAGAATACATTGTACACAATAACAGTACAAATGTGTGATGACCAACTATGAAAAATGTGGTTCTTCAGTGGTTCAGTGATACAAGGTAATCCCTTAGCTCCACCTTCCCCAAATTCTAGAACTCCCAGGTCAAGAAGAAAATGTTGCAAGCATCCAGAAAGAAACAATTCAAGTATAGTGGAGCCATAGTCAAGAAAAGACAAAATTTAACAGCTTCCACTTTAAAGGACTGGAACGCTTGGAATATGATATTCCAAAGAACACTAGAGCTAGGATTGCAATCAAGAATCATCTACCTAGCAAAACTCCTTCAGAGGAAAAGTGAAAAATGAAATAGAATTTTCAAGCATTCAGGATGAAAAGATCAGAGCTGAATTGAAAATTTAATTTCCAAATATAAAACTCCAGAGAAGCATTAGGAGGTAATCAGGAAAGTGAAATCATAAAGTACTTAATAAGATTTATCTGTTTTCATTCCTACCTGGGAGGATGATATTTGTAACTCATTAGAACTTTCTCATTATTATGGCAGTTAGAAGGAGAATATATAGATCAAAAGCACAGGTGTAAGTTGAATATAAAGGGATAATAGTTTTAAAAATTGGATGAAATTAAGTAGTGAGAGAAGAATGTACTGGGTGAAAGGGAAAAGGAGTAAGTGAAATGAAATGGTGTAAATTATCTGCCATAAAAAGATGCAAGAGAAATCTTTTATAGTGGAAGGGGAAGAAAGAGAAGAGAGGGTAAGCAAATGTGCTTTATTCTAATCAGAACTGGCCTAAAGAGGCAATATACATATTCAGTGTGGCTATAGAAATCTCTCTTGTCCTGAATGAAAATAAAAGGGAAATGTAGTAAGGGAAAAAAGAAGGGTGATAAAAGAGAGGTCATACTGGGAAGGGAGTGGTCTATAGCAAAACACTTTTAAGTAGGGACAGAGTGAAAGGAAAGAAAGAGAATAAATGGGGGAAAAGTTGGAAGCAAATTTCTCTGATAAGACCTCATTTCCCAAACACAGAGGGAACTGAGTCAAATTTACAGAAAATAAGAGCCATGCTCCAATTGATAAATAATCAAAAGATTTATGCCAAAAGGGCTAAAAATTCATGCACATCCTTTGTCCTAATACCACTAGTAGATATGAATACAAAAAGAGATTGTTTTTAAAAAATAAAGGAAAATGACCTATATGGTTAAAAACATTTATAGCAGCTTTCTTCAATGGACAAAAAATCAGAAATTGAAGTGATGCTTATCAGCTGGGGATTGGCTCAATAAATTGTGGCATGTGTTTATGATAATATATTATTTTCTATAGGAAATAATAAGTAGGATGTTCTCTGTTATCAGAAAAAAAAATCCTGGAAAGTTCTCCATGAACTCAACCAGTATGAAATGCACTAAATAAAAAGTAATATCAATTTTCTGGGATGACCACTTGTGAATGACTTGGCTATTCTCAGCATTACAATGATCCATGGCTATTCTGAAGGAATTATGATGAAGAATCTCATGCATACCCCAAGGAAGGAACAGATGTTTCTGAAAACAGACTGCAGCATAGTTTCTCTCTCTCTCTCTCTCTCTCTCTCTCTCTCTCTCTCTCTCTCTCTCTCTCTCTCTCTCTCTCTCTCTGTCTCTCTCTCACTCTCTCTCTCTCTTTTACTCTCTCTCTCTTTCTTGTATTTGGTCATTCCTATGATTAATTTTTTTAAAAATGTATGGAAACTTGAATTAACATCTTTGTTATGCTTTCTAAATGGTTTGTAATCTTATCATTGATTATTAGAATATAAATAAGATAATAATAACACATCTCATAGAGCTAGTATTGAATAAAATACTACATGTAAAGTGCTTTGGTAATTTCACGTTCTATGTAAATATTAATAAAACTAGTTGCTATCCTTATTTTAAAATATAAAAAAATACTCTGTGTTATAACTATTTTTCTGATAAAATAGAAGTATATCTATGACCATAGAAATAATGTTTTATCAAAGTTCATGTTGTTATCTTGGTGATGATGATTTTGATGATCATGATAATGATGATGATAGCTAACATATAGTACATAACATTTTAAGGTTTACAAAGTACTTTATACCAATATTATCTCATTTGATCCTCCCAACAGTCCTGGGAGGTACATGTGACTAATACCTTTATTTTATAGATGAGAAATCTGAAGCACATAGAAGTTAAATGGCTTTCCAAGGGTCATATAATTAGTAAATGTCTGAGCTTGAAATTGACTTAGGATTTTCTGACTCTTGGTCCAGTGCATTATCCTCAAGAAAACAATGAATGTACCTTTTTATTATGTTCAATTATATAACAATCATAGCAATATGTCATCAGATCAAAGAAGTTTCCTCACTACTTTGAGATCCTTTACATTAGAATTTAAATAGTAACACACACCAAGATATCTATCTAGAACACATATGAATTCATGCATATAGATATATCTATATGTGTGAATACATATGGTGTATATATACATATATAATGTGTGTATCTGTGTATATATTCATACATATAAGTATATGCCTACATTTATATACATGTATTTGTGGATTATATAGGCACACATGTGTTTATGTGTGCTTACCTATGTGTGTGTATGCCTATTCTATCAAAACTGTTCTTGGAAAATTTGTTTTACCTTTTTGTTTAAATTATACAATTATGGAGGAACTTTCAAATAGGAAGGTACATCAAAACAACACTAAATAGAATTATATTGATTCAATTCTGGATTTCAAGGAACATAGTCACTATCATGTCTGATTTAACTATAAATTTTACTAACCACAGGCACCTATTCAGCTTGTGAAGACTTTTTCCTAAATTTAAATTTAGCATTGGATGTTAGAGTTATATGCCCTCTGGGCAATTCATTTAACCCTGTTTCCTTAGTTTTCTCATCTGTAAAATAAGTTGGAAATAGTAAAGTATTCTAGTAGTTTTGTCATGAAAATCCCAAATGGGATCATGAGGAATCAAATATGACATGACTGAACAGTAACAACAACAATCACACTTATTAACTATAGGTAGGACAACCACTCAATCAAAAAATAAAATACAAGGATCACACATTATCCTCTTTTGTTGCCATCCTCAGGTCCTACTCTTGCTCTGATTTGGGGAAATAAAGTTGTATAAGTAATCACAATTCAGGAGTTGGGCAAGTCTAGGATATAATGCATTTTAAGTTGGCCCATATGGGGTGTAGTCTGATATTTTCTTTTGAGAAAGACAAAGAAATCCAGTTACTCACATAAATATATCAGTGTAGGAGAATCAGATCTCAGGTACTTCAAAAATACTAATCAGAGCTCTGTCAGAAAAGGATAAACACAGAATGGAGAGAATTCCTGTGGTGCACTCATATATTCATCAGTCATTCTAGCTGCTTCTATCTATGTTTTTACCACTCCAACCTCACAGGAAAGCATTCCAGTCTAACAAATGGTTAGCTTACGAGACTGGTATAACTGAGAATTAGTATTACTAATTCTGATAATTACTGAGCTTTTTAAAAATCATTTTTATTTTGGAATGGACATGTGATTTCATTACTATATAAATTTTCCCCAATGATGCATATTAGTAATTCTTCTATATATTTTTCTCTTAGAGAGGTGACTGAATATTCAAAGATAATGTGAACTCCCCATGTGTCAGAGGTAAATTTTGAATCTATATCTTCATGACTTCGAATTCAGTACTCTCTCCATGTTATCACAGCATTTCTCATATTAATTTTGCTGTTATTAGACAAAAAGGAAAACAGAAACAAATACAAAACAAAACAAAATAAAAACTCTTTAAACTCAGTGGATTTTCATTTCACAATTTTTATTGGCTTAATGACTTATTTTTGCCAAAATTAGTCATTCTTTCTAATTATGATAAAACTAAAGGATTTCATTAAAATAGATAAGCAAAACCTGAATAAGCATCTATACTAATAATATACATTTTACAGTTAATCTGTTACAGCCAGACTTTTTTTTAGGGGTGGTGGTGAGGCAATTGGGTCATACATCTAATAATTGTTTCATGACTGAAGTTAAATTTGAACTCAGATACTCCTTACCTAGGAGTGAATACTCTATCCACTAGACCATCTAGCTGCCCAACAGCCAGCCTTTTAAAAAATAGTCAATATTTTATAACTTTGAATATATTTGAATGATATTTGGCATAGTTGAAAAAAAAAAAAAAACAGTGTTTTACCAGGAAAAAAAATAATGGTCCACTTCACCTTGAGAAACATCTCAGCACCCAGAATCATTAGTTGATTTTGTCAACACTTATGCATAACAAAGCATCAAAGACCCAATTCCTAGCAGGAAGTAGGCAGTGGAAGAGGCAGGAAAATGCTTGTTACCAGGATGTGGAACTTGAAAATAATACCTGATTTCATTTCAGCAACCACTACACATTATTATAGATCATTAAAAATGTAATGCACTTTTTTGGCATCCCTTTGCCTCCTTTTAGATTATAATCTCATTTCAGCAGTACTAGAGGTATTATCATTTTCTTAATGCAGAGCAACAATACATAAATGCTGTGATATTTAGATGAACTTTTCATTCACTCTGTACACAATAATTACATTTTTTCTATTAATTGATCAAGACACATTTTTTAAAAACCAATTATATTTAAAGCAGTCTACTAAGCATTGGGACAACAAAGATGTTTTTGTCACAACCCCTGCCTTCCAGTAACTTACATCCTAAATCTAGTGCCCAGAAATAGGCAACTGATAATTGTTACTATTCAGTTTAGTTAAGTCACTCTTATAGAGCCAGTCCTACACAGGTAGATACAGTCATTTGTTTTGAGGGAAGTTATGAGTTTCATTTGAGGTGAACTATCTATTTTTTTTCATTTTTTTTCATTTATTTTTTTAAATAAATTTTTATTGATAGAACCCATGCCAGGGTATTTTTTTTTTTTTACAGCATTATCCCTTGCATTCACTTCTGTTCCGATTTTTCCCCTCCCTCCCTCCACCCCTTCCCCCAGATGGCAAGCAGTCCTTTACATGTTGAATAGGTTACAGTATATCCTAGATACAATATATGTGTGCAGAACCGAACAGTTTTCTTGTTGCACAGGGAGAATTGGATTCAGAAGAAATAACCCCAGAAGAAAAACAAAAATGCAAGCAATTTATATTCATTTCCTAGTGTTCTTTCTTTGGGTGTAGCTGCTTCTGTCCATCTTTGATCTGAATTAACTCTCTTTATCGAAGAGATCCACTTCCATCAGAATATATCCTCATACAGTATCGTTGTTGAGGTATATAATGATCTCCTGGTTCTGCTCATTTCACTTAGCATCAGTTCATGTAAGTCTCTCCAGTCCTCTCTGTATTCATCCTGCTGGTCATTCCTTACAGAACAATAATATTCCATAACATTCATATGAGGTGATCTATCTATAACGTTCAGGTCTCCCCAGCTCTGCACCTATATAAGAGAAATCCTGACCAATGGCTGAAAAGAATGTGTTTGTTCAAATCACTTAGAGTTTTTAAAATTGTCCCATATAGATGACTCTTTTCAACAATGAGATGATTCAGGCCAATTCCAATAGACTTGTGAGGAAGAGAGATCTCTGCATCCAGAGAGAGAGTTATGGGGACTGATTGTGGATCACAACATAGTATTTTCATCTTTTTTGTTGTGGTTTGCTTACTTTTTGTTTTCTTTCTCATTTTTTCTTTTTTGATCTGATTTTTTTTTTGTGCAGCAGGATAAATGTGGAAATATGTATAGAAGAATGGCACACATTTAACATATATTAGATTACTTGCTGTCTAGGGGAGATGGTGGAGGAAAGGGAAGGAGAAAATTTTGGAACAAAAGGTTTTGCAAGGGTGGTTGTTGAAAACTATCTTTGCAAATATTTTGAAAATGAAAAGATATTAATTAAAAACATAAAAATTATCCCATACCTAACACATCTCTTCTCTTTCTTCTTCTTCTTCTTGTCCTTGTCCTTGTCCTTGTCCTTGTCCTTCTCCTAAAAGATAGAAGACAATTTAAAGAATAATAGAAATAATTCATAGAAATAGAAAAATACAATGATACGAGAACACTGAAAATTCAATCATAACCCTTAAGAGAGATTGAAAAGTTTTATTTTTTCTCTTGGGTACATATAACTCATTTGATAAATGTATCATAATAATGAGACACTTTGAGAAACTTTTAAAAAAATTACATCTGAAAAAAGAAAAACAGAAGAAATCATATCCTTGAGTCACCAGTTTTGATGCCTTCTCATAACATTTGATATGTCAACACCGAAGGCCCATAATTCTCAGGAAGCCAAAGTGATAAACTAAGAGATTTGTGAAGTGTCAGGAAGAAGAAAATTTCCGTGGTCACAGGGCTTGACAAATTGTCAACAATGTCCCAATAAGCACTGTGTCTGCTTTACTAGATATAATGGTGGCAATACCTTGACTTCCTTTGAAAACTGTGGGGAAATTTTAGTGACAGGATAGAGTACTACCTGGCAGATAATCTTAGTCATAACACAAAGGAGTCAGAAAAATCAAAATTATAGTGTCATAAAACCAGGAAGAAATCTTAAAGAAAGGTGACCAAGCTGACCTCAAAATACTACAACATAGGAGAAAGCAATCTTAATTTGTCCACCACATAGCCAGTAAAACTCATTTATATGATGTCTAGGACAGAAAGCATCCTTTATTAAACTCTTCAACTTCCTTCTCTTCCTCCTCTTCTCCTTCTCCTCCTCCTCCTTCTTCTCTTCCTCCTCATTCTTCTCCTTCCCTCCTTCTCTTCCTCCTTCTGCTCTGCTCCTCTATCTCTCCTCCTCCTCCTCCTCCTCTTCCTTCTTCTTCTCATCTTTTTTTTTTTCATCTGAAAATGAAGTTTGTAAAAAAGGGATTAAAGAAAAGGGAGGAATTCAGTGCTATCAGTTTTTAAATATTAAGAATTTATGATGTCTAAGAAAATGTGCTAGGTTTGAATAAAAAGGAGAAAAAAGTATTTTCTTTATTCTTCCTCTCTAGTAGTAAGTTACTTTCCTTCCAAAATTACGTTAGTTTCATTTTGTGTATATTTCATTTTTACATCTAGTTCATCTTTTAACCTGATCTATTGCTACCTGTGCTCAGGCAGTAACACTGTGTAGCTAATCTAATGAGAAGTCAATCAGGATGGTTTTCCTTCCAATTAGAATTTTGAGAAATCACATACTGTGTCTTAATCTGTATTATCAGTACCTGACAGGGGATAGGTAACCCCAAAGCTGAAAAAGTCTTAGCAAACATGAAGCTTAAATAATTTTACCTTAATGTGCTCATTAAAGCATGTGTTTCTGAGAAGATAAAAACCCTTTCAATAACCAAAAAGTGGTACTCAATTTTAAAAATCTCCTTAGGCTCTATAATCTATCTCCCTTTTATCTTACCTCAAGCTGTGTTTATACAGCAAAGTGACAGAAACCATGTGGAAAATTTAAGCAGAATAGCTGTCATTGAGGAAATGGGGAAAACGATTTTGTGATTTGTGAAAACAAAATAACTACCATACATGGTCTGAACCATGCACTATCCAGCCTTTTATGCTGTTACTAATGTCACCAGGAAACATGTGGAAGGACATGAAATCTAATTAAATAAATCTTAAAGATGTGAGATGCCCCACAAATATTAATCAATTAGTCAGCAAGCATTTGTTATGCATCTATGATGTGCCAGAAATTGTGTTAAAGCTACTAATACAAAGACAAAAATGAAAACAGTTCCTGTTCTCAATGTCACATCTTATAAAAGGAGACTATATACATATACCCATATACGTAAATATTACAAAGTAATTTTGTAAAAGTAAAGGTTTTTGGGATTAAGAAAGGTTTTATAGAAGATGTCAAGCTTCATTTCAGTTTTGCAGGAAACTGGGGTAATATTAAAGTTTCCTTTAAGTCTCTACATTATATTTGTTACTGATGAATTTCTCTAAACGCTTTTAAAAAATAAAAAAAAAAAACCTCTCATGTCTAAAATAGAGTCCATTGGAAAAGTATTTATTTATGTATTTTGTTCAGATCCTTAGTAGTTTTCACTGTGCCCTGCAAATATGAAACACTTAAAATGTGCTTTTTGAATTAAATATAAAATGGGACTGAAACCAGAAAAAAAGATTTCATGGTTTTTATAATTGTTAACTAAGTCCTCATAAAAGGCAAAGGTTCATGGGAGTGCTAACAGTAATGGAGAAGAGTGTCACAAAACGATTCTTGCCACCTAGACATTCAATAGCTTAATATATTCAGAATAAAAGAAAAAAATCAGGATATTATTCATTCACAATGGGTCAGTATAGTCAAAAGAGAATGAGAAAGGGTCTTTTTCTGACTTGGATATTATCAGCCAAACTCATCTAAATTCTGATTGCAGAATTTATATTCCTTATGATGATTTGAGAGACTAAAGGAGCATAGATTGATTGTCAGATCCCTGCTCCAGTTTTCAGAGCTGACAGAAAAATTAGCTTTGGACTTGTAAACCCTGCAAATCAGACCTGGATTGCTCTAAAATCGTTTTGGACCTCTTTAATATCATTTTTACCCTTCATTGTTAAACACTATTAGAAAGATAAAATTCAGAAGGAAACACGATAGAATACAGAAGATTGATGTATATTTTATCATGTAACGAACTAAAATTTTAATAAATTCTCTATATTTTTAAAATTCCTTTAAAGCTGAAATATATATTCAAAATGACCTATTTTCCAAAGTAACAGAATTATATAAATGTTTGTAACAACACAAAGTATTTTAACTCTTCATTTTTCAAAATTAGAGATATATGTATATATGTGTGTATATAAATATGCATATATGTATTTGTATGCATACATATAAATATTGCTTTCAGTTTTTTTTTTAAATCATAAGACATATAAGGGATTAGTCTCTCTTTCTCATGAAAATAGACTATTTTGGCTTAAAATAGATTATATGTTTGAAATACAATAGCTTGAAATAACTTTTTTTTTCTTCTTCTGATAAGAAGGTCATACCGAGTAAGGAAGGTGAGAGATCTCTAGAAATCATAAATATAACCTTCTAGCATCCCCACAGTGGTATTGTCATACTTAACATTTTTATAATGCTTCAAAATTTTCAAAGTGGTCTCATATTTATTTGATCTAATTCAATTTTCATAAAAAACCTCATAAGACATATTATTAGCACTATTAATATCTCTATTTTATTAATGAATAAATTAAGGCAAAAAATAAGAAAATTTGCCACATTTTGAATAACAAATAAATGTCTATGTGTGTAAGTGTGTGTGTATGTGTAGATAGAGAATGGGGTTGAACATGGTTTTCCTCACTTCTTTCTAGTGTCCTTTGTACTGCAACTTAATTTGAAATTAAATTTTGAATTCTAGGAAAAATAATGAGTTAAGGATATATATCCCACAAGGGTGTAATTAATGGTAAAAGATGGGGAACTTTATGGGAGATGTTCCTGTTTTATAGCCTCTGAGGCAGATAACAGAAGAGATTTTCTGAGATCTTTTGGTCTAGATAGATTGTGGGATCTACTTTCAAATGCTATCAATAATCATCATGAAATCCCTAGATCCTATGTTATTTAGCTTGAAGTCTGCCTTAAAATCCTAGGGATAAAGGTCCAGAATTGTAGAGTGTATTTTCATCTGTAGCTAATCCCATATACCAACCTAAGTGAGAAAAACATAATGAGTAGGTTTTGGACTTACCTCTGATACTTACTAGCTATGTGCCTATGGGCAAATTACTTTCCCATTCTAGATCCCAGTTCCTGATATAAAATTTTGTTTAGTCACTTTTCAATTGTGTCTGCTTTTTTGTGAACTCCTTTTGAGGGTTTTCTTGGAAAAGATACTGAAGTAATTTGTAATTTTTTATAGATGAGGAAACTGAGGCGAAAAGGATTAAGTGATTTCCCAAGAATCACACAGACAGTAAGTGTCTGAGGTTAGTTTTGAACTCAGGTCTTCCTGATGATTGTCCCAACATTCTATCCACTGCACCACTTAGCTGCCCCTGATTTTTAATATAGATATATTAATACCTCTACTTCCTAAGTTTTCTGTCAGGCTCAAATGTTCTATAATGCAAGGAATATATATCTTGCTGAGATACTACATTGATTCTTGATTAGTCTCCAATAATGAGGTTAAGATAATTGTTCTGGAAGAATAACCCTAGTGAGTCATGAGAATTTATTCTAATCAGGCTATAAAATTGTGGAAAAGGCTAACCCAAATCTCTTTTTGAACTTCTCTTTCAAAATGAATGCATTCTCTTCTTTAAATTTCCAGAATAGAAAAAAAAAAAAAAAAAAAAAAAAAAAAAGGATTTTTCCCCACTGTCCTGTAGGCAGTAAGAGAGACTACAATCTCAGTGCAATAATAAGATGTGTTTGATTAGGTGGGGCTGAATCCTCCCATTTTTTTCTTTCTTTTTTTTTTCTATCTTGTTATTTCTTTCTCTGACCAAAAACCTTATTAATGAATACTCTCTGTTTGGATGACTACTTCAAGATTCTATTAGTTTTTGAGTCCTAAAGTTAAGTGACAGTTGTCCAGCAGGAGATATTGTAAGTGCAGACTTCGTAAAAAAGAAGACTCCCATTTCACTAAGGACTTTACAAGACTTTGAAGAAAGGAAGTACAAATCATGACCAAAGTTCCAAATAAGCCACATGTTCTGGTTTCTGCGTAAGTTTTGCAAAATACTTTTAATTTGATCCTCATGATCCTCTGGGGCAGGTATTATTATTATTATTTCTAGTTTAGATATGAGGAAACTGATGCTCACAAGATCACACAGCTAAGTATCTGAAGCAGGAGTTAATTTAGTAATTTTTAATTCAAAGTATCATATTCTATTGACAAAGGCACATAATCATCTCAGATTTATTTGAGATGAATATGAAATATCTGTTTAGTGGTCCCACAAAGTACTTTTACTTTTTGTAAAAGTATAATAAATATGGAATGTGGTTTCATGTTTTTGTATCTATTAATATTCATTTATGAATATTTTGATTTTTGAATGGTTCAAGAAGGAAACAGCTGTTATACTTTATATCCACGTGGTGGACTATACTGAATATCTTTTCTTTAAGAGAACACTTTATTCACAATTTGAGGAGCTCTGAGACATGAGGAATACCTAAGCTTCGTTTTAAAGAGCTCCCCGAAATTTTACTCCAGGATGGAGTATGAGACAAAAAGAGAATAAAAGCATAATACTCCTCTTTAAAAATAGCAATCCAACTCTCCAAAATAGATTTGGTTCTTTCTGAGTATAGAGTGAACTCCCATTAAGAATGGGGCCTGGGTCATGATACTAAGATGTTAAAGTGCTTTGAGCATTTTAAAGTACTATAAAAAAATAACAATTGCTATCTTTTTTTGGAGATGGGTCAATTCTGGCAATTAAGTTGTATATGCATAAAGGATTTCAGATTAGTTTAGGGACCCTACTACATGATTAAAAAAATAGAACTATCCAGAATTCTTAAGTTTTTACTTTTTTAGGGGCTTCAGCACCTCTAAGCTATAACAGAACTAGAATGGGGTTCTGTAAACTATGAAGTATATGTTTATATATACAAATATACATATATAAATGCATACATATATACATTTATATAAGTATGATTAAATACACACATATATACATTCCAATATTTGTGTCCCACAAATAAATCCTTCTCTTCAGTAGGAAGTCATAGGCCAATTAATTATGTGTGTATAATTCTTTTATTTTTAAATAGTCTGTGAAAAATACAAATAATCTATTCTATTCCTTCTCCTCCTTTCCCTTCTCATCATTTCCCTTCCCTTCCCTTCCCTTCCCGTCTCTTCCCTTCTCTTCCCTTTTGTTCTTCCTTCCCTTCTCTTCTCTTCCCTTTCCATATTATCTGTGACCTGGTCTTTGGAGAAGGAAGCACAAATCAGTGGATCCAGGATATAGACTATCAAAGTTAGATATCCTTTCATTTTTATCAATCAAGTTATTATCAGTATAATTTTATTCCTAGAACCACTTTTATAAATTTAAAAACACAGAAATTGAAAAGTTTCAAAGAAAATTTCTTGAATACTTTTTTTTTTGAAGCATTAGACAATTTAATTCAATTGAATAACCATTTATTAAATGTCCACTACATTCAAAGCAGTGTGCTGGGTGTTGACAAAAGCAAAAATGAAACTGCCTCCCCCTTACACTGCACCCCAAAAGTTAATATTCTCTTAGGGAGGTGGAGATGCAATTTGTATGCATATGAGGACATTTACTAGGAGTAGGAAGATCAAGAAAGACTCATGTAAGAGGTTCTGGGCTGCAATTTGAAGGAAGACAAGGAGTTTTACTAATCATTGGATTAGCTTTTGAGCTTGATAGATGTTAAAATCAAAGTGATTCAGAAAAAGGCTTCGAAAAATTGTATATGCACTTTTACTAGGATGTTTATAGCTGTCCAGAGGCTTAATACTGCTGAATAGTTCAATAAACACATGATTATACTAACCTGACTGACAATTAATAGTTTGGCAAGGTCTCTGTGTTATGCATAAAAATTAGAAATAATGTATGGGAAGAATCAAGTCGTACTTAATATGCCTCTATGCCCTAGAATATGCTAAGTATTTACAGATATGATTGGAATTCCTCTTGACTAGAAATCATCTTGTTGTTTTCTGAGGTGGAGGTTATTAATTATGTGGGTTTTTTGGGGGGTGTTTTTGTATTTTCTGATTCTTTATTTTTTCTTTCCAGTACAGATGTTAAACTTTTGTAGTGTCTTTTCATATTAAAGTTTTACTAATATATTGATTGTCTTTCACATTTATAGTAACTGTACTTCAAAATAAACTATTAAACAAGTTCACTAATTTCTAAGACCCTCAGAATTTTTTTTCTAAAGTGGGGTGAATGGACTGGATTCACTTTAAAGACTTCCTTCTAGCTCTAAAATTCCATGATGCTCTGTAATTAATTTATCTGTACAATTTCTAAAGAAATTTTCCTTTTTTCTTTTTATTCCTGGATCATATGTTGTTATACAACTCTTTTTTTTTTTTGGAGGATAAAAAGAAAACACAATCTAAATAAATGTCTCAGGATTTCCTACAGTTACATAACTCTGAATATAAGAGGAAGTATATACCCAGGCTCATATCCCAAATATGTTGTTCCTCATCTCCATTTCTGGGCTTCTTTTGACAGGAGAACCAGTGTTCAGAGGAGGAGGTATACACAGCAGAAAAATTCCATCTAGTACAAATGCCTGTCCAAGGACAGCAATATATCAAGAGGGAATAAGTCTTTGTCCCATGTTGGGGTTAAATGCTTACTGCTGCAGGGGAAAGCTTGCATTTCTTTTGTACTGTGTATGTCTGTGAATGTTTTATGAATCCAATTGAGCTTAAGAATCAAGTTTCTCAGACAGACACAGTTTATTCAGAAGAATAAAGATACAGCAGAAAGTTATTGATTTTTGAGGAATCTACGCCTTGTGAAAAATTAACCAGACATTCCTACAGAATCAATACGATTACCCTTGCTGTCTCAGGACTGCTACTGAATCTGATCCAAGGAACGTCCCTGTCCCCAGGACAGTAGATGGCTGATTGGTTCCTTTTAAAAGTACAGATACTAGGGCCAGTTCTACTTTTTATTTGTGTCTGGAGCTCCCAATAAAATTTACTTTCTCTCCCTTTCTTTTTAAAGAAGGTTAGAATTTATGGACAGAGAGGTGTTTCAGTACTAGCAGACCCACCTGTGATAGCTGCTCTTCTCTCTATCTTTTCCATATAAGTCTGTGGCCTCTTTTGCCATACACCTTCAGATAAAAATTCAAATGTTCCTTTAGCAAATTATTGGCCACTGCTAACTGGGACTTGGTTTTCCTTGGCCCAGACAAGAACTTCATTTAAAATAAGGTCCAGGGGCAGCTGGTGCAGTGGATAGAGCACCAACCGTGAAGTCAGGAGGACTTGAGTTCACTTCTGGTTTCAAACACTTAACACTTCCTAACTGTGTGACCCTGGGCAAATCACTTAGCCCAAATTGCCTCAGCAAAATAAATAAATAAATAAAGTGCAGTTTACCATTTACATAATTTTATTTTAAGGTCAGTTTACCATTTACATAATTTTATTGTATTTAACACATTCTATTGCCTACTTGCTATTATTCACACTATAGAACATTAACTAGATAGAACAATAGATAATATCTAATCCAACATTCTCCTTTTATATCAGAGATCATGACATGAGATCAGAGACATGAAATCACTTGCTCAAGCTTCCACAACAGGTAAATGGAATTAGGATCTCCTGACTACCCATCCATTCCTTTTAAAATTTGTTTGTGTTCCAAAGACTCAGTGACATGATGAATAGAATTCTGGACATGGAGAGAGTAAGAGTTGGGCTCAAATGTGACCTCTTACTCTTTCTGGCTGTATGATTATATGATTATAGGTAAATCATTTAACCTCAATGTATGGTTGTTTCTTTACCCATAAAAGAGGGAATAATGCTTGCATTACCTACCTCTCAAATTTGTTGTATGGCTCAAATTAGATGGTGGATATAAAGCACTTTTACAGAGCTTGACATGTTAAATAAATGTCAGTTATTTTATGTTTTTTGTCATATCCAAAGCTCCATCATCACCAATGAGTTATTTTAAAGGTATTATATCACCTATAATACCAAATATGAAAACTTCTTTATTCTTATTACTCCAAAAATACTGCAATAATTTAATTTTTGTTGACCTCTACTCTCTATTTCTCTTTATTAACTTCTGGATTCCAGGTCTTTTGTCACTCGGGATTTGTATTTTCTCACCTGTTGTACCTCTTAGCCCTCATTACATTGATCTGTCACTAACTATAGGTTCCAGGGCCTTTGAAAGCATAGTTGTGAACTTAGAGAAATATCTTGACCTCTTTGAATCTCAATTTTCTTATCTGTAAACCAAAGAAGTTAAAGTTTATGGCTTGTAGTAATCCTTCTTGTTCCAAAATTATGACAATCTCTAGCTTCCTTTAATAAAAGAATCTTGAAAATAGTATCTAAGAGCCAACACCTTTTAAACCTTTCAGGGCTTCAGATTCTTTATTCTTCCTCTAACTGTTCCTATTATAACTTTGAATCTGGAAGTACCTTAGACTCTAATTGGTGAGCTTTCTCCTTATCTCATTTGGAAGCAAATATCCACATCACTAACTCTGACAGAATGGGTATAACCACCCTTTTGTACTTTCTAATTCTCCTTTATGGATTGGCTCACCCAATTACAAAGCAAACTCTTTAATAAAACTCTTTAATAATTTTTTTTTCATATGAAAAAATGCTCTAAATCACTATTGATTAGAGAAAAGCAAATTAAGACAATTCTGAGGAACCGCTTCACACCTCTCAGCTTGGCTAAAATGATAGGAAAAAATAATGATAATGCTGGAGGGGATATGGGAAAACTGGGACTCTAATGTATTTTTAGTGGAGTTGTGAACTGATCCAACAATTCTGGAGAGCAATTTGGAACTATGCCCAAAGGGTTATAAAATTATGAATTTCCTAGAGAAACATACATGAATTGATGTTAAATGAAGTAAGTAGAACCAAGAAACCATTTTACACAACCACAACAAGATTTACTATGAGCAATTCTGGTGGACATGACTCCTTTCAACAATGAGGTGATTGAGGTCAATTCCAATAGACTGATAGACAGTGTGATGTGTTTTAGACTAAGAATGTTTTAAACCTTGTAAGAAAATTACAATGAGCATTATTCTGATCTTATAGGTGAATAAACTAAAGCTGAAGAGATCTAAGTAAGTATCATAAGGAATTAAAATCTGTGTTTTCCTTATTCCATGACTACCATTTTACTCATTATGTCATTATGCCTTGCCTGGTTTATTGAATGGCTCAGAAACTTAAAAAATAGTTATCCATATGAAATGTCATATAATAAGTAGAAATTAATCAAAGCCTCAATCAATAAATATTTATCAAGCACATATTACATGACAGACACTGTGCTTAGTATCGGGCACTATGTTCAAAACAATGATTGGATTTAATTAAAGTCAAGAGAACTTTGGCGTTTGGATTCTGATTTATTCACTCTATGATCCTAGGCACCTAAATTCAAATGTATTTAGCTCTGGTCTTCAATTTCATTATTGGTTAAAAAAATAAAAGAAAAGAACTCTCACAAATACAGTAAAATCAAGGAGTTATGTAAATGTGAGTTATTATACAAAGATTATAAGAATTTGCAAAATAAAATAGGGGTGGATGTGCTTAGCATTATTTTCTCAGTTCAATTTATTCATTTATTTAATATTTTCTCCAGTTATATTCAAAAACAATTTTAAGAATTTCTTTGAAACCACATGTGAAGTTATGCAAAACATATCCATAAAAGTCAAGTTGTGAAAGAAAACATAGATCTCCCACCCTAATGAAAACAAAAATCCTCAAGAAAAAAATAAGTTATAAAAGAAAAAGAGAAAGAGAACGTTTCACTCTGTATTTAGTCACAATCAGTTCATTATCTTGGTGTGGATAGGAATGTTCATCATAAGTTCTTCAGAGTAGTTATGGAGGATTGTCTACTAAGAATAACAAAGTCATCATAGACCATTGCTATTACTTAGTATACAGTATATTTCACTTTGTTCATGAAGGACTTTCCAGGTTTGTTTGTTTTTTTTTTTCCCGAGAGCATTCTACTCATCATTTCCCAGAGAATAATAATATTCCATCACAACACATACCACAGTTTATTGTGAAAGTCCCAAATCGATGGACATTCTCTCAATTTCTATTTTTTTTTTTTGTCCTGAGAAGAGAACTGATATGAATATGGTCAATTTCTATTTTTTCTGTTTTTTTTTTTTTTTTTCCCCGAATCACTTTTGGTATTGGTGTCTAGTAGGATAGTGTTGTTAGGTGAAAGAATATGCTTGAATTTTAAGCCTTTGGGGCACAGATCATATCTTTTGATAATTTATCAATTAGGGCATACCTCTTATTTTTTATAAATTTGACTTAGCTCCCTCTATGTTTGAGAAATGAGGTTTTATCAGAAAATTTTTCTTTGGAAAAAAGTTTGCAATTACTATTACTAATTGCCCCCCCATTTATTCTCTCTCTTTCACTCTGTTCCTCCTCGAAAGTGTTTTGCTACTGAGCACTCTTTTCCCCCAATATGCCCTCTCTTTTATCACCTTCTCACCCTCCCATATCCCATTCCTCTCCTATTTTCCTGAGGGGTAAGATAGACTTCTATACCCTATTAAGTATGTATGTTATTTCCTATGTGAACCAATTCTGATGAGAGTAAGGTTCACCTACTCACTCTTTCCTCCCTTTCTTCCCCTCTAATGTAAAAGTTTATTTCTTGCCTTTTGTATGACATATCATTTGTACCATTCCATTTCTCTTTCCCTTTCTCCTAGTGCAATCCTCTCTCACCCCTTAATGTCATCATTTTTAAACAAAAATATATCAACTCACACCCATGACTTTTGTCTTTATATATTCCTTCTAACTGCTATAATAATGAGAATGTTCTAATGAGTTACAATTATCATGCTCCCAGGTAGGAATGTATATAAATAAACCTTATTATGTTCCTTATGATATCACTTTTCTGATTACTTCCTTATGCTTCTCCAGAATCTTGTCTTTCAAAATCAAATTTTCCATTCAGCTCTGTTTTTTTCATCATGAATATTAGAAAATTCTCTGTTTCATTGCATAGCCTCTTTTCCTCTAAAGGATTATACTCAGTTTTGCTAGGTAGGTGATTCTTGTCACCTTGATTGCAATTCTAGTTCCATTCCTTTCCAGAATATCATATTTCAAACCCTCTGTTCTTTTAATGTAGAAGCTGCTAAATCTTGTGTTATCCTAACTGTTCCTCCACTATACTTGAATTTTTTTTTTTTTTTTTTTGATGCTTACAATATTTTCTCCTTGATCTGAGATTTTCAGAATTTGGCAATACTATTCCTGGGAGTTTTCATTTTGGGATCTCTTTCAGAAAATGATTGGTGCAATATTTCAATTTATATTTTACCCTCTGGTTTTAGAATATCAAGATAGTTTTCCTTGATAATTTCTTGAAACATGATGCTCAGGCTCTTTTTTTTTTTTTTTTTTGATCATGACTTTCAGGTAGACCAATAATTTCTAAAATTACCTCTCCTGGATCTATTTTCCAAATCAGTTGTTTTTCCGATGAGATATTTCACTTTTTTCTATTTTTTTTCATTTTTTTGGTTTTGCTTTATTATAATATGATTTCTCATAATATCATTAGCTTCCATTCTATCTTTTAAGGAAATATTTTCTTCAGTGAGCTTTTGTACCTCCTTTCCCAATTGTCCAGTTTTGCTTATGACATCCTTCTCATGAGCTTTTTGTATTTCCTTTTGCACCTTTTTCTATTCTTTCCCTAATTTTTCCTCTCTCTTACTTGATTTTTAGTCCCTTTTGAGCTTTTCAATAGTCTGAACCCAATTCTTATTTTTCTTCGAGGCTTTGGAAATAGGAGCTTTGATTTTGTTATCATCTTCTGAGTGTGTGTGTCGATCTTCCTTGTCATCAAAATGGTCAGTAACTTGTTTTGTGTTCTTCTCATTTTCCTAGCCTATTACTCTACTTATAAAGTAGGACTCTGTTTCCAGGGTGAAGAGTCCCAAATTTCTCAGGTTTTGTGCAAGTCTTTTTACAAATTCTTCTAGAAATCTGACCACAAGCACTCTTTTCTGCCCTGGAACTATTAGGTATGTCCCTACACCATTGTATCTGTAAGCTCTGCAGTCCAAAACCATAGTGGAATTAAACCCCAGACACCCACTCCATTGTTACAGACTCTTTCCACTGATCTTTCAAGCTCTCTCTGATGTCCTTGGGCTGAGAGGTCCAGAAGCTTCCAACAACCTGTGCTGATTCAGAAGTCAGGCCTGGGAAAAGCTGGGTCTGGCTCTGGGGCTCCACCCTATGTCCTACCCCAGGGCTCCATGCTGGACTCCTACCCTGGAGTCACAGACCTTCTCTGCTGAGTTTTTAAGTTACCTATGACTGTAAAATGTTCTACTCCATCTTTTGGGATGTTCTGATGTTCTAAAATTTGTTTAGAGTTACTATTTAAAAGAATTTAGAGCAGTTTAGTGGAGAGGTTGGGCAAGTTCCTGCCTTTATTCTGTCATCTTGGCTATGCTTCCCCTTAAATATTTTAAGTACTTTCTTTCTGTACTGCATTGGTTGACAGTAACAGGGAGGAAGAAGAGTGATTAATCTAAAATTTGGGCATAGAGCCATTCCTTCTCAAATGAATTTCCACTCTATTAGATACGTAGACAATAGAGATAGACATAATACAAAATATTTCATGATAAATGTTTATAGATGTATGGAAAATTGTTATTAAGACATTTCTGCACGCAGAGAATAAGGAACAAGTGGATACTAAGCATGAAAGAAGTTATATACATTGATTCAAAGCCATTTATTCCATATCCATCTTTGACACTCATATTCATCTTTTTCTTAAGAGTCTGCTAGTCCAATGTATTTACATAGTAAGAAGTAGGACATGTGAATGAATGAATAAACAACTCAATGGAAAAAGAAGATCCTTCTATGACAGGGATTTTAGAATTTGACAAGCCAAGGTCAAACACAATAAAGGACTGAAATGTATTCATTTTGACATGATCTGAATATTTAGTTCAGATCAGCTTATTTTTAAATGAGGATGAGGATACTATATTTTTATTTTTTCTTAAAATGTATGATGGTTTACTGAATTATAATATATAGAATTGATTATATATGACAATCTAGAAACTGTTGAAATAGAAAACTTCATACTAACAAAGCATTGTGAATGAAGTTAATGGAAGGCCCATCATCCTTCATGGTATGCTTTTTTTTTTTCTCTAGATAATACCTGAAGAGTTTTGGGATATTTGTATCAAATTGGAATTGTTATATACCAAAGTAGGTATAGAAATACTAAAAAAAAAAGTAAATTTTAAAAAGGATGAATTTCTCCCTCTTTCTTTTCTATGCCCTTTGAGCCATCTCATTTTCTATTTTCTCAGTTATCTGAAATCATTTCTCAGTTATCTGAAATCATTTCATTGGGAGGATCTTAATTTAGCCACCAATCTATTGTGATAAGGTAAGTGTCATATTTCCTGGTTAAAATATTTGTTTCTCAGGTGATGAAATTAAAATGCACTCAATTAGACTTTATCCTACTAGTTCAATTAAATCTGCTTTTATTTGACTACTTACTTCAATCAGCCATATTTTGGTAAGGGGAATAGTAGGAGGAGAAATGCTTCTATGAATTATTCTTTGCAATGAAGAGAAACAAATACAATAAAGAGAAAGAAATTGTAGCATCACTGCCCCAAATTGAGTTAGCTTGAATAGATCACATGTATAATAAAATCATAATTATTTAATCTATTATTCAATGACTAATCTGACCCAAAAAAGTATTATAATGGTAATGTAGCACAGCTTTTTATATACATTTTGAGTTCAAGACAAAATCTTTTTTTGTAATTGGGATATTTCCTCCTCTCTGGACAGTTTTATATATCAGAACAAGAGAAAAACAATCTTATCGACTCTTCATTCAGCAAAGAAAATGTATAGTTTATAGTCTGGGGATATTTCAGTGTAGCTTCTCTTCCCTTCCTGCATTATAACAATCCCTCAGTTTTTCTTCTATTGTTTTAGTGAGTCCTGTGTTAATTGAACACATTCCTCTAAAGGAAATGTTCAAAGTGGCTTTCATGAAGAAAAAAATTGTGACCAGGAATTAATTACTATATTTCTTTATTATCTTACCCTGTTATAATCGCAGGATTCAGAAAATGCTTTTCTTTACTCAGGTTTAATAAACTCCTGCTGCCCCCTAGTGGTCTGTCAGAACAGATTAAAAAAAATCTCTCCTCGATTTTTTATTTTGGAGAATTTTACTTGTAGGAAAGGACATTGTAATATAAAACTGTATGCAAAAATTTGTCAGTTTAATACCTGTGGACATCATATATATATATATATATACACCAATTCAGATACTCCTTAAGTCAACTTACTTTCACAGAAATAAGTTAGACTTTATAAACTCCAACCCATTCAGTACAGGGCTATTTTTGCCTCCATTATAAGGTACGATTGTAGAATAATTTTCCAAATTAACGTAGTGAGTGTTGATTGCTTTCTTAATTAAATTACTTTAAGGTCATACCCCAAAATATTCCTGGTTCTACATGTGTTTGCAACCCTAGGAATTTAGTCTTTTCATCTACCCTCATGCTTAGATAAGATATATACATTATATGTAAACATTACAGATCACATATGTGTATATGTAATGTGTGAAAATATGCATGTATTCATGCATATGTACACTGTGTTATACATGTATAAATTATGAACACATACTACATAGATGTATGATTACACAAATCTATATACACACATATACCCATATAAAGTTATGTAACTGTATTGATATATGTATATATCTATATACATATATAAAGACATACACATATAAGTATATATGTGTATATTCCTTTAATTAGAGCATGAGAATCTGTGCCCCATTAGCATAAAGAATCTCTCATTAAAAATATTATATCTTCAGAATTTTGGAGATAATGGTTTCTAAAATCATTTTAATTCCTGCTTATTTACTGTGATAGCACTATAATAGTCCAAGGGATATATGAGCAACTGGTCATATATGAATGGTCAACTGATTCAGGGTCTGATGGAGGCTTGGTGTTTATAAATTTGGGGAAGATGCACTTCAAGTTTATTATCTAATTTCAATCTAGTTAATGATGGTAGATACTTTATAAGGTCTATTAACCCAGTAGAAGTAAACAATTTAATATGTTAGATTAATTCTTTAATTTAATGGAATAAACAGGTACCATTAGATAGTGGGAAAGCTAAAATAAAAATGAAAATATCCTTGCCCTCAAGGAAATTGCAATCTATTAATGATGCTATTCCTTGAATTTGGAACTATCTGACTTAAGATAAATTGTTATTCTTTTCTGTGGTGATGACAAGATTTTGAGATTTAACTATTGATAAAGTTGCATGATAGATACAAAGAAAAACAGAGGATTGTTATATATTTCTGAAATAATTCTTTTCTGTTTAAAAAGAATTGTATCTAACTTTAAACCATCTTGCATTAATAAAACAGTTGTTTGTTTAAATATAGATTTTAGATATCATCAAGTTCTAGCCCATCTCTTTATAGACAGGGAAACTGATTTTTAAAAGTTCTAGTTAGTTTTCGCAATGTGAACTAGTTAATGAGTGACAGAAACAGAATAGAATCCCATATCTTTTTGTTCCCACTCTGATAACTCTACCATACTATACTTTCTTTTTAAGATTTTATTAAGTCTGGTATTAATTTCAATTTCTTTGCTCCTTTTCAGAATCTATCTATCTATCTATCTATCTACCCATCTATGCACACATATGTGTATATATGTATATTTATATGCATATATATTTTGTGTATATATGTATGTGTATATGTGTGTATTTGTATTTGTGTATATATATATATATATATATATATATGCACACCCACAAAATCCAGTCCCAAAGTAGCTCAAAATCCAGAGGCACTTATAAGAAACTTACACAAAAACTGTAATAGAGAATTATCCTAAGAAATCAATAAGCAGAACATTAGGAGAGCTATAAAATAGGGGTCTCTATTCACTGAGCAATAAGAAAGATACTATGGGATTATAGATGTGTAATTCAAAGTGTCATCAGACATTATCACAATTCTATTTACACAGTAGAAGATAATTCCAGAGTGGTTAAGTAAATTATCCAATGTCACACAGGAAGTAACAGAATACAGTCTCTTTCCACAGTGTTGCACTTCTTAATTGTTTGATATTTGGAAGCAAACCCCCCTTTAATTGTAGAAACAAACAAAATGAAAAAAACTGTTGCTGTTTCCCTACGTGCAATAGGAATGTAGATATCATTAAAATTAACTGCCAACCACCCATAGAGTCATATTATTAATATCTACTAACTTCCATGGCCAAGTGTTTCTTCATATTTTTGAGTTTGGTTCTCATTGGTCAAAATTCTATAGACACATAGAAGAAAATCAGTAATTAGAAAACCTATAAATAATACTTTGTATGTTTGTTTTTAACATGAAGAACAAGAGATGCATCAGTGGAAGACTTTTGGAAAGATTAAGGGCCTTCAATCCTTATCATATAGGAATAAAGTTGAAGGAACTAGGAATAATAGCCTGAGAAGAATTAGGGTCACATAATAACTATTTTTAAATATTTGAATAGCTCTTATATAGAAAAATTGTTCTTCGAGCCCCAGAAGATGAGATAAGAACAATGAGGAAAATTTGAAAATTTTACATTTGATATGAGAAAATACTTCCTGATAATTAGAAATTTGAAAAAAGTAGAATAAATTATCTCAAGAGGATCATGGGATCATAGAAATTTAAGGGAACAATTAAGAAGTTATCTAATTTATTCAATATGCCACCCCCTTTTTTCCAACGATAAGTTCCTCCCTTGGAGATGAACCTAAGATATTCCATTTTTCTTTTTATTTTTCCCCAGTTTATTCCCCTTCTATCTATTTTTCTTACTTTCAAGACTGGACACCATGACTCTATATTAGCATATTCATTCTCGGTCCTCCTATAGTCATTTGCTTTTCAGTTTCCTTTTTTTGTTGTCTTCCTCTATTAGACTTTATTATTTGAAGACAAGGCATTTCTTTCTTTTTGTTTGTATTTATAACCCCATCACTTAGCAAATTGTCTAGCACAAAGCAAGTGACTAATAAATATGTATTCCTACCTTTCTTACATGTATCTAGTCCAAACTCTGATTTTACAAGTGAAGAAACTGAAGATCAAGCAGAATAAGTGACTTGCTCAAATGGGGTAAGATAGGATTTGATCCAATGCCATGGATTCCACATCTAGTGCTATTTCCTTTGCACTAAGCCATGAATTCCTCCTCTTTTGCTTGCAGTCTTCAAGCAAAGGTTGAAGGAACTGCCTGCTAGGGATTCAGGGAGAGATTGCTGTTGAGGTATAGGTTGAACTGCATCACCTGTAATTTTCCTCCAAACTCGGAAATTTAGGTGAGATGGGGAAAAGTGGTTTACCAACTTGTTGTTTGGTCATTTTCAGTCCTATTCAATTCCTCACAACCTTATGTGGGGTTTCTTTGGCAAAAATTTTGGAGTGTTTTGCCCTTTCTTTCCCTAGCTCATTTTTTTTGCAGGTAAGAAAACTGAGGCAAACAAACTTAAGTGATTTGACCACTGTGAAATAGATAGTAATTGTCTGATGTAGATTTGAACTCAGATGTTCCTAACTCCCAATGTGATACTCTTTCTACTGCACCATGTAACTAGGGAAAAAATTTAAGAATAACAATAGAAAGAGAATCAGTGTTAATATGATGTTAATATACATCATGTACTATCAACTATAAAGGAATGCACAGAAATGAATATTACTTGGGTCTACACTGTAAATATGTTTTAATATGTATCATTAAACTGGGTTAGTTCATTTTAATTATTAGAAAATTATTTCTGTAATGCCTGAGGCATAGTGGTTTAAATATGGTCTTAAATACACCACATACATATCAGTTAATTACTTAAACAGCGATGCACAGTTTTGCTACTTTTCATGACACAATCTCCCTATCTGCTAGTTGAAATTAAGCAAGGGAATGTTAAATGTAAACTGAGTGTTTGAAAGGTAGGCAGACATAGAAGAATGCATTAGCAAATCCACTGAGGTAATTTTTTGGAAGTAATTTAGGCTGTTAGCCACTTGGGATAAAATTAGAAACAACCTGAATCATCGACATTCAGAGTTGGAAAGAGTTTCCCTCTCATATTGCTTTCTATTACATATACATCATGTGTTATCAGCAAGGTTGTGCTGTATAGACAAAATACAGAGACAGGGCTCCTCCTTTCCAAGCATTTTAAAATAATAATAATGAGCATTAGTTTCAAACACAACTAGCTATTTTCTATCAACATTCATGCAAACCAGCCTCAAGCAACATTAATTTATATGATTACCTAGTGATAAACACGACATGGAAATAGTCATTGTTGTGCAGAACTGAGAAGTCGTTGGCAGATATCCTGGCCTTTGTTTTGTCACTGAAATGCTGGATAGCTTTCCCTTAGCACTTCAAAATTTCTTGCCCTTGGTTGCAGAGATCTTAAATTTGAATGATAGCTCTCTTCCTCTGCTATTATGCTAAAGGGAAGTCAAATATATTAGAAATCCTGAGTAGATCTATCACAGAAATAGGATTCATATGTTTGCTACAACTGTAAAGTATGCATAAAGGAATGTGAAAGTATTTATTAAGTGCTTACTATATGCTAAGTGCTGTACTAAGTGCTGGAGATGAAATTAGAAGCAAGCTAAATGGCTTTTGCTTTTAAGGAGCTTAAAACAATGCAAAGAATAGCTAGAAAGTGGGTTAGAATAGTAGTGTAGAAATGGCTAGGAAATAATATCGTGGTCAGGGTGCAGGAAAGAAAGTTAAAGGTAAACCTCTCAGAGTCCAATGTTCCTGTGCACAGAGTCTGAAGCTCTCATGGGATGGGATGAGCAGTATGAAGAGGAAAGTCAGCATGCAGGCAGTTTGGTGTCGATATGTCTAAAAAATGTCTCCAAAGAACCACTATTTTGTAATGAATGGTTTGACTCATGAGTTAAAGTTCAGTTTAGCTCAAGGAATCAATCACCAGATACTTGCTGACAAAGAACTTTAGACTGTCTCTAAACATTAACTCTAATTCTAGCTCCCAAACACTTGGAAAATGACAAGCCATGGAAGATGGCATTACCATTCTTGTACAAACACCATACTCAATAATCACAGTACCCTGGAGGATGGAAATCTAAAAACAAGTGATGCTTTAGCATTTACTGGCTGGCAAGCTATTACAACCCCCTACCCCCCTTATCCATATTACTTCTATTTACTAAGAACAAATTAATTTTCCCGATTCTCCTTGCATCACTCTATTTCCTGTTCACCTTAGTGATACTCTATCTATGATCTATATCTCCTTCCTGCTCTCTTGGGTTTTCAAGCCCCCTAATAATGTTTATTGTTCATCTATTTCCAACTTTTCATGATCTCATTTGGGATTTTCTTGGCAAAATACTGGAATGGTATTCCATTTTCTTCATCGTCTCATTTTATAGGTAAGGAAACTAAAGCAAACAGTGTGAGCGACTTAACAAGGGTCACACAAATAGAAAGTGTGACTCCAAACCCAGCACTCTAACCATTATACTATCTGGTTACCCAGTATATATTTAAGTGTTTAATGCATTTTGATTGACTGATAGTCCAAATCCTTGTCAGACTCTCTCAAAATCCTTCACATATTTTTATTTTATTAGCAAGGAATTCAGGAACTGGCTCAAATTTACATGGCATGGTAAAAAAATGATATTGACACAATTTCTACCAAACTGCTTATTGTTTTTCTCAGAAATTCTTCTAAAGAACTTCCCCTGGTATTTTATGTCTCTTACTATCTCAAACCCTTCCCTACCACTTTTTCTGATTCTCTTTTACTTAGCTTGTGTCCCTGCTTTACTTTTCTAGTTTTTGTAAACAAATAACAAATAGTTGTGATAACTATTGCATTCTAAAATTGTTTGAGAAAGGCAATTCTGTTCCCTAAACTGACATATTTTTCCTTACTTTCTTTCTTCTTGGGATTCCAGATCTTTTGTTCTAACAAATTAATTTTGTATAATTTTTCTTATTCTACATACTATCCTCTCAGGAATTTGATTGTTTTATCACTAATCTGTAATTTATAAATACATTTTCATAATGGATAATCAAATGATACTTCTCCCATTACTTAAAGACATCTTTTTTTCTACATTAAAGTTTTGCATGCTTGAGATAGATTAATTCCCAAATATTTTGTGTATTTCATAATTATTTAGAATAGAGTTTCTTGTATTATCCCTTTTCCCTATTTTTTGTTAGAACTATTTAGAATTGCTGGTGTATTTTATGGCTATCTTGTCGAAACTATTAATCATCTCAATTAATTTTTTCACTGATTCTCTCAGGTTTCTGAAGAACACTATTGTGTTATTCATAAATAAGGATCACTTTGTGTTTTTTTTTTGTTGAAATTTATACATTTAGTTTTGGTCTTTTATCTCATTGCTATGGCATTTGTAGGTCTATGTCAAATAACTATAAGGAGGAAAAGGATCTTTGCTTTGTTGTAATTTGTATTTAAGAAAGCATCCGATTCACCAATATGATAATTCCAGTTTTGAGTTCTAAATATATGCTCATCAAAGTATAGAAGAGTCTTCTCATGCCTCTGTTTTGTTGATTTCTTGATATGCATTAATTCTGTATGTGGTTAAAAGCTTTTACTACAACTATTTAAACAGCCATGGTTTGTTGTTATTTTGTTGTCTATATGATTAATTTTGCTAATTGTTTTCCTAATGCTGTACCAAACTTGCATCCCTAGTGTGAATTCAATTTAGTCATAGTGAATTATTACCTGAATATATTATTCTGGCCTTCATGCAAAGATGTTATTTAAAATTTTTGCATCTATATTCATTATTGTGATAGATCTATCATTTTTTTCTGTTTTGTCTATCATGATTTTAAGATGAAAACAAGAGTTTCCTTACAAAATATTTTATAGAGTACCCCCTATCTATTTTGATAATTATTTTCTTAACAAAGATATTAATTGTTCTTTAAATATTTGATAGAATTCACCTTTTAAGCATTCCATCAGAGGCTAGCCTCTCTTCTCCCCTTTAGCAATTCATTTATGTCTTACATGACTAATTTTTTCCTGAAGCTGGTTTATTTTGTATCTCTAAATCATGTTTTTTTTTTTTTTAATTTAGATTTTTTGTTTGTTTTGTTTTGCTTTGTTTTGTGGTAATGATTACTCAACAACATCTGTTAATGCTTTCAGTTCCTACGCATCCTAATATTCCATATCCAGAGCTACTCAATTAATGTGTAACACATATGGCTAACCCTATTATTCCCCTAAGGAGAGGACGACAACTTTTATTCTATTGCCTATAGAATAAAATTCATACTCTTCAGTACAATTTTTCTTCCTGCCACATTAACAATGATCCTTAGATTAATGGATTAACACTTTTTTCTCTTTATTCAATTCTATTTTTTCAGTCTATTCAGTTGAGCTGGACAAGAGTTGTCCAACTCTTTCTATTCTCATGGACCATAATACTATCCATGCAGTTTTCTTGGCAAAAATATTATATTGATTTTCAATTTCCTTCTCTAGTGGATTTAGGTGAGCAGAGGTTAAGTGACTTGCTCAGGCTCCTATAGTAAGTGTTTGAGATCCTATTTGAATTCACCTCTTCCTGACTCAAGTCCACTGCTATATATACTGAGCTGTACAGCTGCCTCATTGTTCAACATTATCTACAATTGTAGAAAAGAAAAAAAAAGTAAAAATGGAAAAATAGAATTGTCTTTCAGAAATCTAAGATCAGAGTAGAGTGAAGCACTGAAAATATAATTTTGCTACTGAGGAAACAGACATTCTCAATTTGCCGTAGGTTCTTTGTAGGTGCCTATCAAGGATAAAGATGGGGAAGTCATTAGTCCATGTGAGTTAAATCCAGCAGTGCCTGATTAGCTGCCGTAGTTGAAAATATTCAAAGATTTACATATATTTATCAAGACTTTATTATGACCCCACAGTTTGCCCAAACTATAGGTGTGATGGAGCTGGCCATAGATGCTCTTGAGAGATTGTTCATTTTTCAATTTGAACATTTATATGTTGGAAATCAGTAAAAGTTACAAATCAGAGTTTGATTAATTGTTTTGTTGATTTTCTGGATTCTTTAGATTTAAGTCATGGAAGAAATGTTGACATCAAGATCACTTAAAAAGTGAGTTTTGTACATATTCCTCCCCAGAGATTTATTTGTTTGTTAAACATTTACCAACACAATTGTACCCAGAAGCGTTTAGATCATATTAAATTTCAATATTTTCAAAGCCATCTTTTGCTTCCAAGAAGAATTATTGAAATTCAAGATCAAGATCAAGATCATTTTATATCCAATGATCTTTTTATCAAAAAACTTACATTACCAATGTTATCATTCATTCACTTCTCCTACATTCTCTCTTTTTTCCTTCTCTTCTCTCTTTTCCTGTCTTGTTTCACCTCTCTTTTCTCCAATTCTACAAAACAGTAGTACTGCTATAGCTTCCATTATATGGCAAATTAAAAGTTTTAACAGCTACCCTACTTCTCTTTTTACCTCATGTACTTTAGTCATTTATTTCATAACGTATCAAGAGTTTCTAACAAAAGTTCCTACAAAACACTCACCATGTTCACAATTCAGGGCCAACCACCCCCTCCGGAGTAGTACTTTCTGTTCTATCCTCTGGAACAATGTGGGTTGTGTTAAGATAAACATCTTGCCTAATACATTCTAAGACAATCCTTTTCTTAGCTTTGCTGCAGAATGCAATCCCTACATCATAATAACTATATTACTCACCTTGTCATTTCAAAAGTCTATTTGAGAATGGAACCAGAAACAAGATTTTTGTTGTCTTTTCCACTTTTTTGAAAAAAAATTAGTACCTTGTTATTTCATTATTGACTAAAACAAAGTTGAACAGAATGGAGTTAATATCTAGGGATTAACCTTTAATTCCTAAATTACAGAATAGTCAGTAGGTTCTTTCTATATTCCTATTCCTTTCTATCTTTATATTTTGTTTTCCTGTTCTTGCCTCTAACCATTCATCTCTCTTTTTAAAAAAAAGACAAACAGGCAAACAGATATTTAAAAGTGTTAAAGATAGCTAACATTCACATAGCAGTAAAGGTTTACTCCATCTTTTTCCTCACTGCAACAAACTGGGTTGGTCATGTCAGTGTTATTACCATCTCCTTTTTGTAGCTGAGGAAGCAGAAGTACCAAAAGATGAAATGTGTTGCCTAAACTCATTTATCTACTCATGGCAAAGCTCAGACTCAAATCCAAGTCTTCTGTCTCTAAAAGAGTTGTTAGATAACTCTGCCTTTTAAAATGAAGGAATATGTCTATTTCTTCCCATAGAAGCAAAACTATTATATTTAACATCTTTCTCTACAGTAGGGCGATTACAAGTTAGTTTTATTTAGTGTAAGAGCTCTATTTTGATTAATATCTGCCATCTGCAGATAGATATTACTGTTTTCTCCCATGGGGAAAAAAATGATGTTTTGTTCACTCTTATAATCAATGTGATATCAAGCTCAAGTATCAGAAGTTAAATTCTGCAAAGTTTCATCTTCTTAGATCCCACCAGTCAGAGACAGTTTTTAAGGACACTCCCCCTAATAAATTCCACATCAAGTATGTACAGCATTGTAATGAGTTATGTACCATCCCTAAGTGGATTAGCCCTGAATCATTTACTTTTCCAGGAAATAAAATCTCTCCTTTTCATCAGCTCTTGTTTCACAATCATACACATATGAATGTCTTATCTTACTTTGGTCTTATTTAGGATCTGCACACTTAAGAGGAATGAAGAGAACAGTTAACCAACCTGACAAATCTCTCTCTCTCATTCAACCAATAGGCATGCACTGGGTGGGCTAACTAATAGCATGATTTGGATTAGGGGAGCTGTAAAATCTACCCTAAGAACTATGCAAAGGATATAAAATACTAGTGAAATTACCGTTTCAACTTCATCTCAACTAGGCTTAATTTCTGCACATAGGGAATATTAAATCTTCAGAAGACCTATAAAAGAAAGAAAAGAAATATTTCTTTGTAAGTACATTAAATGACTTAAATATTAAAGTCTTTTCACCATTAAATATGCATGAATACCTTTGGGAAGAGAAAAGAATGGGCCCCAATACCTTTGGTAAGCCAAATTTAACTTTTCATTCTTTCTCTCTCCAAAAATAAGAAATGCAGATTTTATTGTAATATACTTTAATGATTTATAATGCAAATTTTCTTTTGGTCAGGTACTTTGTGAACTTTTTTATTTATTTTGTTTTGAAACTCCTCTGATACCATTTTGGTTGATGAAGGAACTAGAGAAGTTAGTTAGCTATCAGAAGGCTCCTGGGGGCTCCAAGAAAATGCCAGGAACTAACTTTTACTGTGGAAAATTATGAAGCACATGGAAACCTATATAAAAAATGTTCCCTATGTTTGGGGATAATAATGGAAAGAGGTATACTGAGAAGGTCATAAGATCAAATGTTCACATGCCAACAAGTGTTAAAAGAAGAACATAACATCTTATTTCCATAGAATCTATATGAGTGCCATGAAGCAATATTCAATGCAGCTTTTCAGGAAAGCAGTCCAAGTCCATATAAAAATGGCTTAAAATGTGTCTTATACAATTCATAGCTAAATGCAAATTATTGTAAATCATATCAGTTCTGCCTATGGTATATTGTTACATGTTTATTTATGATATAGATATAGTTGTGAATCGATATGGGGGGCAAAGACACTCAGAAAGACAGTAAGAGACAGAGAGACATACACAAAGAAAAAGAGAGAAATAGAGTCAGAGAAACAGAAACAGATAAAGTGACAGAGACAGAGACTCTGCAGATATAAATAATATAAATATAAATGTGGATATAGTTATGCAGCTTGGTGGCTCAGTAGAAAAAACAATGGGCCTAAGTCAGGAAGACCTGAATTCAAACTTGGTTTCAGATACAAGCTAAGTGCCCCTAATCTTATCAGTCAATCTCTATTTGTCTTTTTTTTTAATTAATTAATTTACAAAACATATGCATGGGTAATTTTTGAACATTATCCTTGCAAAGCCTTTTGTTCCGAGTTTTCACCTCCTTCCCTCCACCTCCTCCCCTAGCTGGCAGGTAGTCCAATACATGTTAAAATGTTAAAATATATGTTAAATCCAATATATGTATACCTATTTATACAATTATCTTTCTGCACAAGAAAAATTAGATCAAGAAGGAAGGAAAAGAAAAACTGAGAAAGAAAACAAAAAAGTTAGAAAATAACAACATAAAGAGTAAGAATGCTATGTTGTGTTCCACACTCTGTTCCCACAGTCCTCTCTCTGAATGTAGATAGCTCTCTTCATCATTGAACTAGTTTGAATCCTTTCATTGTTGAAGAGAGCCACTTCCATCAAAATTGATCATCGTATAGTACTGTTCTTGCCATGTATAATTTTCTCTTGGCTCTGTTCATTTCATTCAGCATCAAGTCATATAAGTCTCTCCAGGCCGTTCTGAAATTATCCTGTTGGTTGTTTCTTACACAACAATAGTATTCCATAGCATTCATATATCATAATTTAATTAGCCATTCTCCAACAGATGGGTTCCACTTTCTAGCCACTGCAAAAAGGGCTGCACAAACATTTTTGCACATACAGGTCCCTTTCCCTTCTTTAGTATCTCTTTGGGATATAATCCCAGTACAAACACTGCTGGATTAAAAGGTATGCACAGTTTGATAACTTTTTGAGCATAGTTCCAATCTGCTCTCCAGAATGTTTGGATCTGTTCACAGTTCCACTAACAATGTATCAGTGTCCCAGTTTTCCTGCATCCCAGCCAACATCCGTCATTATCTTTTCCTGCCATCTTAGCAAATCTGAGAGGTGTGTAGTGGTATCTCAGAGTTGTCTTAATTTGCATTTTTCTGATCAATAGTGATCTGGAGCACATTTTCCTGTGATTACAAATAGTTTCAATTTCTTCATCTGAAAATTGTCTATTCATATCCTTTGGATATCAATTGGAGAATGGCTTGAACTATTATAAATTTGAGTCAATTCTCTATATATTTTGGAAATGAGGCCTTTATCATAACCTTTAAAATGTTTTCCCAAGTTTATTGCTTCCCTTCTAATCTTGTCTGCATTTGTTTTGTTTATCCATAAACTTTTTAACTAATATAATCAAAATTATCTCTTTTGTGATCATTAATGATCTTTAGTTCTTTTTTGTTCACAAATTCCTTATTCATGCACAAATCTATTCTGTGTTCTTCTAATTTATTTAAAATATCATTATGTCTAGATCATGAACCCATTTCAACCTTATCTTGGTATACGGTATTAGGTGTGGTTCTATGCCCACTTTCTGCCATATTAGTTTCCAATTTTCCCAGCAATTTTTGTCAAATAGTGAATTCTTATCCCAAAAGCTGGGGCCTTTAGGTTTGTCAAACACTAGATTGCTATAGTCGTTGACTATTTTGTTCTGTGAACCTAACCTGTTCCACTGATCAATTTCTCTATTTCTTAGCCAGTACCAAATGGTTTTGGTAAGCGCTGCTTTATAATATCATTTTCAATCTGGTACAGCTAGACCACCTTTTTTTGATTTTCTCTTCATTAATTCCTTTGAAATTCATGACCTTTTCTTCTTCCAGATGAATTTTGTTGTTATTTTTTCTAGGTAAGTAAAATAGTTTCTTGGGAGTTTGATTGGAATAGCACTAAATAAATAGATTAGTTTAGGTAATATTATCATCTTTATTGTATTCTCTCAGCCTATCCAAGACCACATGATGTTTTTCCAATTGCTTAGAGCTGACTTTATTTGTATGGAAAGTCTTTTGTAGTTTTGCTCATATAGTTTCTGACTTTGCCTTGGCAGATAGATTCCCAAATGTTTTATACTATTGACAGTTATTTTAAATGAAATTTCTCTTTGTATCTCTTGCTGTTGGATTTTGTTAGTGATGTATAGAAATGCTGATGTTTTATGTGGATTTATTTTGTATCTTGCAACTTTGCTGAACTTGTAGGTTATTTCTAATAGCTTTTTAGTTCATTCTCTAGTGTTCTCTAAGTGTACCATCATATCATCTGCAAAGAATGATAATTTATTTTCTTCATTACCTAGTCTCATTCCTTTAATCTCTTTTTCTTCTCTTATTGCCTAAGCTAACATTTCTAATATAGTAATAGGCTTCCTTCCTTATCTCTTTTAATTAGATAAATTTTTTGCTTTTGCTTGATCTGAGATTAGGATGGCTACCCCTGATGTTTTTTGTTTTTTGTTTTTTGTTTTTTTTAACTTCACCTGAAGCATAATAGATTGTGCTCCAGCCTTTTACCTTTACTCTGTATGTACTGCTCTGCTTTAAATTTATTTCTTGTAAATAACATATTAATCCAGTCTGCTAACACTTACATTTTATGGGAGAGCTCACCCCATTCACATTTACAGTTGAAACTACTAATTCTGTATTTCCTATCATCTTATTAACTCCAAATTATACTTTTCTCTTTCCTTTCCCTTTTACTTCCTCCCCAATATTTTGCTTATGAACATTACTTGCCTCAAGCAGTCCTCCCCATTTAGAGACTTTCCGCCTTTCTTATACCTCCCCTACTCTTTCTTTTTTCTCTTATATTCCCTTCCCTTTTTGCCTTTTCCTTCCCACTTTTCTATAATGTGAAACAAGTTTCTCGGTGAAACCAAATATATCTAATATTCATTTTTTGAGAGAAATCTGATGAGAGTAAGATTCACACAATATTTGTCACCTTCCCTTATTTCCCTCAATTATAATAGGGTTTTTTTTGCCTCTTCCTGAGATGTAATTTCCCTCATTTTACTGCCACTTTCTCCTTTTTTTCTGTTACAATCCCCTTTCCAAATACGTGTTCTAGTTTCTTTTTTATATTATAACAGTAAAATCAGATTATACATGTATTCTCTATGTATAGCCATAATTGAAATAGTTCTGAAGAGTTTTTTTTTTTTTTTTTTCGTTTTTAACTTTTTAGGCATCTCTTGAGTTATATATTTGAGATCAATTTTTTTGTTTAGCTCTGGTCTTTTCATCAAAAATTCATGGAGTTCACCAGTTTCATTGAATGTCCATCTTTTTTCATGAAAAAAAAAAGTTCAGTTTAGCAGGATAATTTATTCTTCTCTGCATTCCAAGTTCCTTCACCTTTCCAATACTGATTTTTGATATTGATATTGATATTCAGGTATAGAATTTGATATTCTAGGCTTTTTGATCCTTTAAAGTGGAAGCTGCTAGATTCTGAGCAATCCTTATTGTTGTTCCTTGGTATTTAAATTGTTTCTTTCTGGCTGCTTGTAATAGGTTTTTTTTTGGTCCAATAGATCTAAAATTTCGCCACAATTTTCCTTGGAATTTTAATATTAGGGTCTCTTTCAAGAGGTGTTTGGTGAATTCTTTCAATGATCATTTTACCTTCTGATTCTATGTCTTCCAGGTAGTTCTCTTTGATGATTTCCTGAAAAATATTGCCTAGGCTCTTTTTTTCATCATAGATTTCAGGGAGTTCAATAATCCTCAGATCATCTTTCCTAGATCTATTTTCTAGGTCAGTTGTATTTCCAATAAGATATTTCACATTTTTCTATTTTTTCATTTTTTTGGTTTTGCTTGATTGATTCTTGTTATCTATTGAGTCATTCAATTTCATTTGTTCAGTTCTAAATTTTAGTGAATTATTTTTTACTTCTTTATGTATTTTTCCAATTGAATTTTTAAATGAGTTGTTTCATTCTATTGATTTTTTTTTTCCATTTCACAAATTCTGTTTTTTAAGGAGTTATTTTTTCACCATTTCACAAATTTTGTTTCCTGGGAGTTGTTTTCTTTTTCCATTTTATCAAATATATCTTTTAATGAGTTATATGTCTTTTTCAAACCCTCTTGCAAAGTTTTCATTTCCTTTCCCCATTTTTCTTCTAGCTCTCTTTTAAGATCCTTTTAAATTTCTTCTAGGAGAGCCTTGTGTCATGGGGACCACGTTATATCACCTTTTGGAGCTTTATCTGGAGACAATCTGCCTTTAGTCTTCTCAGTGTTTGCTATCTGTTCTTCTCTTTCACCATAACAGCTGTCTATAGTCAGAGTTCTCTTTACTTTTTTACTCATTTTTTTGCAAAACATTAAGGTCTGCTTTTAGGAAAGGGGAGGTTTCCAAGTTTCCTCTACAAGCATCAGCTTCTTTTAGAAGCTGCCTTGGCTGTGCTGGGTTTGTGATGACCCACTTCTGGTTCTGGGTTGGCATGGTTAGGCCCCATTTGATTCTGGCATTTTGGGATTCACTATTTACTTTTGTGTTTGTGTTGGATGTTCTATAACTTCTCTGCTGATCTGCTGGCTTGCGGCCAGGGCAGAGTGGCCAACACTGCTGTAGATTCCTCTCTGTAGATTCTCTGTCATGTGGAGACTGCAGTACCCTGGGACTCTGTGCTGTCTTCACTGCCATTTGTACTTAGTTGGTTGTGCTGGCTGCCTCCCTCTGGTTTCCAGTTGAAACAGACCTTTTCTGGCGATCTTCAAAATTATCTTCTGCTGGTAATTTGTTGCACTCCCACTCTTTGTAAGTTCTGACAGACCAGAACTAATTCACAGGCTGGATTTCATAATTATTGTGAGGGATGTTGAGAAGGTCAGAGAGAAAAGTGTGTTGTATCCATCATCTTAGCTCTGCCTTTGTTTGTCTTAATCAACTAGAAAATGAATTGTGAAACCAATTTAGTATTTTAGCCAAGAAAACTCAATGGACAACATAGTGTGCTATGATAGGGGTCACAGATAGTGTGACATGACTAAATGACTATACAACAACAACAAAATGCATGATTTATATATTGATGATACATAGAGACAGATATTAGTGTAGTTATCTATTCAGGATATCCCAAAAGTCTCAGCACAGTTTTAATGAGCACTGAGACTTTTGGAACACCTTGTATATCTATATACCAATCTACATTCACATTGATTCCTTTATTTGGTATTTATAGTCTATATTTATAATTAGAGAGAAAGAGAGAGAGTGTACAAAGAGAGAGAAGAAAGGAAGAGAGAGAGAGAGAAGAGAGAGAGAGAGAGAGAGAGACAGAGAAAGAGAGAGAGAGAGAGAGAAGAGAGAGAGAGAGATTTTAGAGACATTTCACACACACACAGATGCATGGATAATTTTTAAAATTCATCCTTGCAAACCCTTATCCTCCAATTTTTTTCTCCTTTCATTCCCCCTTC
The DNA here is from genome assembly GCF_016432865.1 of Antechinus flavipes. Taxonomy (NCBI): domain Eukaryota; kingdom Metazoa; phylum Chordata; class Mammalia; order Dasyuromorphia; family Dasyuridae; genus Antechinus; species Antechinus flavipes. The sequence continues at coordinate 302,234,173 of NC_067399.1, read as the reverse complement.
CCCGCCCCCAAGATGGCAAGTAATCCAATATATGTGAAACATTTGCAATTTTTCTGTACATAATTCCACAATTATCAAGCTGAAAAAGCAAAGTCAGATCAAAAACAGAAAATAACGGAAAAAGAAAAACAAAATGCAAACAACAACAAAAAGGAAAAATACTATGTTGTGATTTACACTCAATCCTCAAAATCCAAGAGAGGTTTATTTCAATCTAATATCAAAAATGGATCATGTCACACAAAAAGTTTAAGAGTTCAAGCATATGTCACCATATTAAGGGTTTAACACTAAAAATTATTATTCTCAGACCTGTATAAAATTTTGACCAAAACTACTTAAAATTAAAAAATATATGAGATAACACAATTGAAGTTTCAGCCTGAAAAGAACTCCAAAACAGGAGTATTTTCATGGCTTTTAACCAAGAAGCCAAAACCAGATTTAATTTCCCCACCAAATTAATAGGAGATCTAGTTTGTCTAAGATGAAATTTAATATTAATGATTAGAAGACTAAAGTAAGTGGCAAACTAAAGCATTTAGCATAAATCCTCATGGGTCTTCATACTATGTGAAAGGTTTGCCAACAGAGATTATTTTGCTCCAAATCAATGGTAATTCTTTTGCATTTGGTTAGATTGACATCACGAAGAGAAACTTTGTCACTGCTCTTCATCTCTTCATATCCAGTCCTCGGCAATATAGGAAGAAAAAAACATTCATAATTCTAGTCTATCATTACCCTTCTCATCTGAAGACAACACACACTTCCATTTCTTTGTGGGTCAGAAGGGCTAAAAGGATGCATTTGACCCTTTGCTTTGGTAACATCAGTTGCCTCCCAAATCCACAGAAAGCTGTTTCTGGAAGGTAAAAGACCAATCTATTATTTAGAAAAACAAAAATAAATTAAAAATGGTCACAAAAATATTCTGTCATCATATGAAATAATTTCTTAAAAAGGTTAATTTTGAGATTGCAAAAAAAGTTGCATTTTTAAACTAGCTAATTGAATGGGATTTTTCTTTACTCTTTTTATGTGAAAAGGACTTATGAAATTAACTATATATTTTTTCCTTTTCTTCTTTCAGCATTTTCCCTCTGAAATTGTCTTTTAAAAGAACACATTAGACAGGCTGCTAAAAAGGAGATGGTCTACTACGCTTTTCTTTTAATGTGAAGAGCTACATAATGTAAAATTGCCATCTACTATGAAAAAGAACCATTTCATTCAGAGCCTCTAGGGATAAGGAGAGGAAGGATGAAATAGTGTGGTAGAGAATTATAGGCAAGGATTCCAATTCAAATTTAAACAATTCAAATACATTAAAAATATTTTCTATCTTGAAAACAAGTTATTATTCTGAAGTTTACAGAGCTTTCTCTCCTCAAAACAATTTTAATTTTACTTTTCTTTCTTTTCTTTCTCTCTTTATTTCCTTTTCTTTTCTTTCTTTGTTTCGTCCTTCTTTTCCTTTCTTCCTTTTCTTTCATTCTTTCTATTTTTTAAATATTAGCAAGAAATGGAATTTCCTGGCACTTTCCATTTGATAGACATATTGTTAGAGGAAATATTATTTCTTAGTGTTTTGTAAAATAATAGCAAGTAAGCCAGAGTATGGAAGGAGGGAAAAAAAGGAAGTGGATTTGTAAGGAATGAAACATTAATTAAAAGTGAAGGCCTTGAATATATATATCTGAAGAAAATTAGTGGCCTTGAAAATTCTGTTTGATTCTTTCAGAAGGAAAGTAAACAATGAGCAAAAGAAAAAGCCCAAAACAGCAACCAAAAAAAAAATCTAAGAAACAAAAAATAATCAAACAACAAAAACCATCAACAACACCATCATCAACAACAAAAATAATAGTTCGATCCATTTTAATAAGGAAATAGCAGTTTATAATCTGCCTGATTTAGTAGCATCCACTTTCACCCATCTTTTTCATTTGTGATTTTTACCACTGTCAATGATGTTTGCCTAATTATCCTGATGAACTCCCTTTTTTCTTTATTTTGCATTTCTTTTCTCCCTCCTTATTCAGGATGTTCACTTTCCACTTATATATAGACTTGCTCAGTGGGACAATAAATGCAGAATCTTTCTGTGCTTCAGAAATGCTTCTCTGGAGGGTTTTTTTTTTAATGCCAAAAACCCAGGGATATGAATCTCTTACTGAAAAATTGTTGTATCCTGAAGATAATGATGACACTTCCACTCCAGATTCCAGGAGTATTTTTGAACTGCTCTAGAGAATGTATCAAATTTAATAGCTTAACAATCCTTTATCTGTGTGCCTCATGTTCATGAAATTTTTGAACACCAGCCCTTCTTGGCACTAGTCCTACCCAAGAAAATATCCTCCTTCCCTTCCTTTCCCTCACTGTATAAGTAAATAAATGTATAACTAATTAAAATCAACTGTCTTATTTTTAATTAATTTTATAAATATTGAGAAGATAGATGCATTTAAATATCTATTAGCATATATCACCTCATGACAATTACCTATGTTGCAAATATGACATTTAGAAGGAAATAACTGGCCCTTCTTAGTATTGGATTTTCATATATAAACCATACCATAATAAAATCTATATATTCCAAATTAGGGTCTGTGAAAAAGAAATAAATGAAATGCACAAATATACAAGCTGATTAAAGTGTACATTTCTCTTATAGTATCCTATAACTTACAGATGATTGCTTTATACACAAATGGGAATTCTTTTCTGGAAGAATCAGTATCATATTGCTTAAAAATGAGCATACTATATATTAATGATGATAATGGCAGATAATGATGATGATAGATATTTCTGTGCAACTTCATTGCAGTCTTAATTTTGGACACACAATATGTGCTTTTTGCACTGTGCATGCATGAACACTACCAGAAACACCTTGGCTTAGATTAGAGATGGAATCATACAAAAAAAAAAAAAAATCACAGGTAAAAAGAGTGGGAAAAGTTTAAGAATTCCTAAATCTTCCAAACTCTCACAGTTCACAAAGTTCTCCTCTAGCCAAGAGGGCAAGGGGAGAACACGAAGATTGAGACTCAAGCCATACCTAGGACCCTTTCCCTAATTTCATTCCAATATTTTTTTTCTCAGAGCATTGCCTAAAATTCTTCCACAATACATTTCTAAACACCCAAATCCATAATTTGACATTAATTTAGAGGCTGTCCTTGCCCAAAAAATACTGTGAGAATCAGCTTAACACAGAAGATAACAGAGTGCTGCTCTTTTTTTTTTTTTTTCATATCACAAGTAGAAAAGCAACATTGGTACAACTCTTGAATAATTAGCATCATACATGCCAAAAATGCTTCTGAAGAAATGGTACATACCATAAATCAGGCTATTCAAAAATGTCCATGAAATGGAGAGAAAAGTGAATGCTTTGGATCCACACTTAACACCATACAGTAAGATAAGATCAAAATGGGTTCATGATTTAGGCATAAAGAACAAGATTATAAATAAATTAGAGGAACATAGGATAGTTTACCTCTCACACTTATGGAGGAGAAAGGAATTTGTGACCAAAGAAGAACTAGAGATCATTATCGATCACAAAATTTTTTTAAAAAATTGATTATATCAAATTAAAAAACTTTTGTACAAACAAAACTAATGCAAACAAGATTAGAAGGGAAGCAATAAACTGGGAAAACATTTTTATAGTTAAATGTTCTGATAAAAGTCTCTTTCCAAAATATATAGAGAATTGACTCCAATGTATAAAAAATTAGGCCTTTCTCCAATTGATAAATGGTCAAAGGATATGAACAGACAATTTTCAGATAATGAAATTGAAACTATTTCTACTCATATGAAAGGATGTTCTAAATCACTATTGATCAGAGAAATGCAAATTAAGATAACTCTGAGATACCACTACACATCTGTCAGATTGGCTGAGATGACAGGAAAAGATACTGACAAATGTGGGAGGGAATGAGGGAAAACTGGGATACTGATGGATTGATTGTTGGTGGAGTTGTGAATGGATTCAGCCATTCTGGAGAGCAATTTGGAATTGTGCTCAAAAAGTTATCCAACAATATAACTACTGGGTTTATATCCCAAATAGTAAAGAAGGGAAAGGGACCTGTATGTGCAAACATTTTTGTGGCAGCCCTTTTTGTAGTGGCTAGAAACTGGAAATTGAATGGATGCCATTCAATTGGAGAATGGTTGGGTAAATTGTGGTATATGAATGTTATGGAATATTATTGTTCTGTAAGAAATGACCAGCAGGATGAATACAGAGAGGATTGGAGAGATTTACATGAATTGATTCTAAGTGAAATGAGCAGAACCAATGAAGTGTATCATTATATACTTCAACAACAATACTGTATGAGGATGTATTCTGGTAGAAGTGGAAATCTTAGACAAAGAGAAGATCCAATTCAGTTCCAATTGATCAATGATGGACAGAATCAGCTACACCCAGAAAAGGAACCCTGGGAAATGAATGTGAACTATTTGCATTTTTGTTTTTCTTCCCAGGTCTTTTTTACCTTCTGAATCCAAGGTTTTTTTTTTTTTTTTTTTTTTTTGGCAACAAAAGAACTGTGTGGATCTGCACACATATATTTTATCTAAGATATAATTTAACATGTTTAACATGTATGGGACTGCCTGCCATCTAGGGGAGGGAGTAGAGGGAAGGAAGGGAAAAGTTGGATCAGAAATGAGTGCAAGGGACAATGTTGTAAAAATTACCTATACATATGTTCTGTCAATAAAAAGGTATAATAATAAAGAAAAACATTTACATAAGCTTAACCCACCCCACCCCCCCCAAAAAAAAGTGAAGGCTTTATTAGGTGTCAATATTATGTCATAATAGATTTGAAAACAGATCTCACCAACTATACGGAATGACATTGTAGTTATTTATGATAGAAAAAAAAATATATATATATATATATATATAGATATATATATATATATATATATAGATATATATATATCACTATTTCAGAAAAAATATTTTTATAAACCTTCAGTGTTTCAAACCTGGGTAACACAAAATAAGACATTAAATTAAGATATTACCAGAATCAGAAGAAAAGTTGACAATGAGATCTTTACAATGCAAAAGTCCTGATATTATATATAGTAGTAAAAGAGATAACAAAAAAAATATGCATCAATATCTCATATTGTTCGAAAGGGAGATTAGATCTATTTTATTATTTGTTTGTTTTCATAAAACAAGCTCCTGCTTTTTGAAAAATTAGTTCAATGGTTTTCTTATGTTTAATTTCATTACTCTCCTTTGATTTTTCAGAATTTCCAATTTGATGTTTATTTGGGGATTTTTAATTGTTTTCCCCAAAAAATTTGTTGTTGTTGTTGTTGCTGCTCTGCTGCATGCCCAATTTATTTATCTGCTCTTTCTCTATTTTGTTGATATAAGCATTTTGAAATATAAAATTTCCCCTAAGCACTGCTTCGATTGCATCTCATAAATTTTAGTGTGTTTTCTCATTGTTGTCATTCTCTTTAATGAAGTTATTGATTGTTTCTATGATTTGTTCTTTGACCCAGACATTCTTTAAAATTAGATTATTTTATTTTCAATTTGTTTCTATAGCCTTTTGTTAAATGCTATTTTATTGCACTATGATCTGACATGTATACTATTAATATTTCAGCTTTTTTGCATTTGGTGGTGAAAATTTTATGCTCTAATGCATGGATAATTTGTGTGTTAGTTTCATGTTCCACTGAAATAAGGTATATCCCTTCCTCTTCTCATTTAATTTTCTTAAGAAATCTATCATATTTCTAAAATTCTATTATCTCCTTAACTTCTTTCTTGTTTACATTTTGGTTAAATTTATATAATTATTAGAGTTAGATTTAACTAGTTATGAGAGGTCAGATTTATCTAATTATGTGAGGATAAAGTTGAGGTCCCCCACTAGTGCAGATTTACCATCTATTTCCTCCTGAAACTCATTTAACTTTTCCTTTAAAAAATGGGGATTCTATATCATTTGGTGTATATATATATATATATATATATATATATATCTATATATATATAGATATATATAGATATATATATATATAGATATATATATATCACTATTTCAGAAAAAATATTTTTATAAACCTTCAGTGTTTCAAACCTGGGTAACACAAAATAAGACATTAAATTAAGATATTACCAGAATCAGAAGAAAAGTTGACAATGAGATCTTTACAATGCAAAAGTCCTGATATTATATATAGTAGTAAAAGAGATAACAAAAAAATATGCATCAATATCTCATATTGTTCGAAAGGGAGATTAGATCTATTTTATTATTTGTTTGTTTTCATAAAACAAGCTCCTGCTTTTTGAAAAATTAGTTCAATGGTTTTCTTATGTTTAATTTCATTACTCTCCTTTGATTTTTCAGAATTTCCAATTTGATGTTTATTTGGGGATTTTTAATTGTTTTCCCCAAAAAATTTGTTGTTGTTGTTGTTGCTGCTCTGCTGCATGCCCAATTTATTTATCTGCTCTTTCTCTATTTTGTTGATATAAGCATTTTGAAATATAAAATTTCCCCTAAGCACTGCTTCGATTGCATCTCATAAATTTTAGTGTGTTTTCTCATTGTTGTCATTCTCTTTAATGAAGTTATTGATTGTTTCTATGATTTGTTCTTTGACCCAGACATTCTTTAAAATTAGATTATTTTATTTTCAATTTGTTTCTATAGCCTTTTGTTAAATGCTATTTTATTGCACTATGATCTGACATGTATACTATTAATATTTCAGCTTTTTTGCATTTGGTGGTGAAAATTTTATGCTCTAATGCATGGATAATTTGTGTGTTAGTTTCATGTTCCACTGAAATAAGGTATATCCCTTCCTCTTCTCATTTAATTTTCTTAAGAAATCTATCATATTTCTAAAATTCTATTATCTCCTTAACTTCTTTCTTGTTTACATTTTGGTTAAATTTATATAATTATTAGAGTTAGATTTAACTAGTTATGAGAGGTCAGATTTATCTAATTATGTGAGGATAAAGTTGAGGTCCCCCACTAGTGCAGATTTACCATCTATTTCCTCCTGAAACTCATTTAACTTTTCCTTTAAAAAATGGGGATTCTATATCATTTGGTGTATATATATATATATATATATATATATATATATATATGTTTAGTACTGATATTACTTCTTTCTCTGTAGTAATTTTAAGCAAGATGCAATTTTCTTGTGTCTCTTTTTAAATATATTTATTTTTGCTTTTGCTTTGTTTGAAATAATTATTGTTACACAACCTTTTATGACTTTAGCTAAAACATAATTTTCTGTTCTATCCCCTTATCTTTATTCTATTTGTATCTCTCTTCTTCAAGTGTGTTTTTTGTAAACAACCTATTGTAGAATTTGGGGTGAGTTTATCCAATTCACATTCATAGTTATGATTATGAACTCTCTTTTGCTCTGTCCTATTTCCCCGTTTTATTATTATCCCTTTGTCTTTTTATCCAAAAAGTGCCTCTTCAGTAGTGTTTTGTTTCTGGCTACTCTCTCCTCTAATCTACTATCTCTTTTAACAGCAAAACCACAGCCACACACACACTCCATCATCTCCTTTCTCTCCTACTTCCCTGTATGTATTCAACTGAGAGTGTATGTAATTCCTTTTTTCAACTAATTCTGATGAGAGTAAGATTCAAGGTAAGTACTGCTACACCACCATTTCCCCCTAAATTATAAAAGTTATTTTGTATTTCTTTTATGTGAAATAATTTACGTTATTTTTCTCTTCCTTCTCTCTTCTCCCAGCACATCCCTCTTTTTCAATTATTTTACTTTTGGATATCATACCATCATAGTCAATTAACACCAGTGTCCTGGGTCTTTCATAATAATAATGTTCTTAGTTGCACATATCACTGGAAAATTATATCACTGTCTCTCTTAAACATGCAGTAGAAAACTTGAATATTATAGGGTCCATTCAAAGGTGACCAAAAGATGGGAAAATGTGAAGTCCAGATTAGCTCCCTATTGACCCCAGGATCAGCCAGAGTCAGGAACAGCAAAAGTCCTTGATCTTTAGAGGGAGAAGTAAAGGAGATGGACAAAGCTGCCACAAGCTGTCTGCCTCCAGACCTCCCTTCTCCTCATTCTCCTCCAAAGTGACTCTGGTTTATCTTCCTCCACCCCCAATCCCTCCTACAATTATCTGTATACACCAAAAGATCCAGCCAGCACAGAATAGTGGGAAGAGCCACTTTCCAAGCATATGCTAATAGAATATTCTCCAATAAGTAATTAATCTTAAGTGCTCCATTATCTGATTCCAGTGTACCTATTCAAAGTTTACTTGAAAGAATTCAAAATAACACCATAAAAGCATATCTGGAATTTTATATTACCACTGCCAGCAATTGAAAGCAAATTCAAATCATAAGGTTCAAAAAATAAAAGTATTGTAAAGAGCAGAATAAAGAATTTAATATTATTTGAAACTTAGCTACAGAGGGCTTAAGAAGAAAAATAAATCCTAAAGAAGAAGGAAGTAGAAAATTTTTGGTCATTTATATGGTTTCAAAAAGGCCAATTGAGTGAAAAAGCAAATTGAATGAACCAAGAAACTGAAAGACTGTTCACCACTAATGCAATGAAATAAAATGAAACAATTACTTTAAGGGAAATAATTGAATTTCTAGCTTTTTTCCACAAATAAAGAGTGGAGGTGGTAGTTAAGATTCACTTTGACTCAGACTTGATTGTTGCTACCAAAACTAACAGAAGTGTGGATTTAGAGGCTCCTACCTTAAAACACAAGTGAGTCACTACATAAGAAAGGGACATGATTTAAGACATAACAATATGTGAAAATATAAGCTAGAATTAGTAACTGAAATATCAGAATCCAGAACACAAAAGCCAAGAATGCTGTGAAAATGCCAGAGAAGCAGGATATAATGGGAAGAAAAAAAATTCCATTTGATTTAAGCGAAGTAAAACTGAATTCACTTTTACTAGAGAGGTTCTGTATTTGATGCTAGGAGCTGATCTGATTGGAGGTGCTACTATTTGAAAGATAATATTTTAAGAAAGCAGAATAATCTTTAGTTTGAAGAGTTGAATGGGCTTCACTAGTTTGCTCTTTGATGCCAAGTACATATTCAAAGAGGGAAAAATTCCTCAGAGGCTTACATGCATTTTCTTTTATTACCCTCTATACCCTGAGAGGGAGTTTACATGGCTCAGGAAGCTGAATAGCTTTAAAAGCTGACAGCTAAATACAATTACATTTTCACAGAAAGAATATAATGCAGCCTTGCCACTTAGCAAAGGAACATACCTGAGAAACTCTAAAGACAATAAAATTTAAACTGTTGTTTGTTAAAACTTTATACCTCTGTCCAAAATCAGGAGAGAAATACCTCCATTTATTAGGAATGAAAAGCAGGCTAAAAGAGGAGGAGTTCTGGCAAGTAGAAAACACAAAATCTAAAGTGTTTCCTTACCTAGAACATCATCTTATACAAGCTACATTTGTATTTTCCTGGCCATGTGGAGTTCCTTATTCATATTCCTCCTTGTTTGGTTTTCTCTAATTTAATGTCCACTTTTCTCCCTGGGCGTGTATATATATATATATATACACGCCCAGGGAGAAATATATATATATATATATATTGAGAGAAGTTTTAAAGTGGTTATTATGTTTTGATGAGCTTTTATATTACCTTCTTTTTGTTAAATGTTTCATGCTTAAGAATTAATGATGCTGAAATGAATTATATAATCAATAATATGGGGGCCAAGACATTTTCATCCCTGCTAACTCTCAAAAAATTCCCCAAAGAGAAATTTATACCAATGATGGAACAATTACTTATATTTTCACAAGTTAAAGAACTAAAAAGCTTATCAAACATTTTAAATGAACAGTGAATATTACTAATTCCTAATACTCTTATTCAGGACTTTTCTATTCAACAGTCTACATGTATCTATAGAAAACCATTCTCCTGTACTTTCTACCAAAATAGCTAGATCCAATTTTCTTTTCATCATACTATGGCAATTAGCATCATTCTTATGCCCAATCATTTGAGGAGAGAAAACTGTTAGACTAGTTAAATTCAGTAAGAGAAATTAAGAAGTGGGGGAACCAAGGCTGTGTTCTAACATGGAATCTACATGGTGCTTATAGGAAAAATGATCTAGATAGATCCTTTACTTCAGAGGTTACTTAGGGTAGGGACGAATATCAATGAAAGGCAAATTCCCCAATTTGGAGAGAATGAAGCCTGAGAAAAGATTATTGGGTGTGGCAATTGTGAGGTCATTGATAATTTATGAAAATAAATTCAGTGGAATTGAATACAACAAACAGATTGAGAACTGAGAGGAAAGAAGTCACAGACATAAAATATAAACTATCTTTTGAAGGAATTTGACCACAAAGGACAAAAAAAAAGATATGACTAGTGTTAGCTAGGATGAAAGGATCAAATAAAGTTTTGTTTTTGGGTTTTTTGGCAGGGTGAAAATGTACACTTTATATACAAATATAAACAATACCTACTATATCCACATATAGTATATATACATATATGTGTGTATATGTATGTGGGTATATAATATGAAATATCAGAATCCAGCACTCAAAAGCCAAGAATGCTGTGAAATTGCCAGAGAAGCAGGATATAATGGGAAGAAAAAACTACCATTTGATTTAAGCTAAGTAAAACTGAATACACTTTATATGTAAATGAGAATAATTAAATAAATTGATAAAAAGTTAGATATATGCAATAAAGAAGGAGAAATTGTAGAATGGAAATATAGTAGGCCTGTGTGTTGAAAGAAATGGGATAGAATGGAATTATTAATGCAGGTGAATGGATGGGCCTTGGGAAAATGTCAGATCACTACTTCATGTGACACAGGGTGAAGGAAGATATAGTGGTAGAATGAATCTGAGTGATATGAAGTAAGGCAGGTCAGAGAGAAATAAATTAATCAGCTCAATATTTTCTAGAAAAAATATAAGGTAAGGTTATCATCTGACAAGGTTGGGGGAAGTATATCTATGGGAAATTTGAGGAAAGAATAATAAGTTTGAAAGAGTCTCTGGGGAGAGTGGGATTGTAAATTGAGGAAGAAGGTATAGCAAAATTGCCTAGTAGCAGTGAGGACTGAAACTAGGCAGCACAAATTTTTCATGGATCAAGTCAGAATGGTTATGTGAATTTCTCCATTGTGGTCACCATTATGTCTGAAAGAATAAAGTTTGTGGTTGATGGGAATGATTCAAAGCTAAGGCTTAAAAGGATGCCTATGAAAATATGGTACTAGGAGCAGGGATTCAAAAGAAAAAGACAACTGGTGTGACTGGTGGTCACAATGAAGAAAAGAGGAAAGACTGCAGAGGTGTTGGCCCAGGAGAAATCTGAAAGTCAATAAATTAAAGTTAATTTTGAAGAATGTTCACTGGGGTTGAACCCCATCAAATGGGAAAGATGGTAAAAGTCAGCAATAGGATAATAAAAAGAGGGGATAGGTAAAGCTATCAAATATATTATGAGTATTAAAATTAAGAATAAAACCTAAAGTACAAATAGATAAATCAAAAAGGAAGATACTATATTAATAAGGGAAAATAAATACCAAGATATCTAAAAGACTTACTTCTTTAAATATATATTTCAGGACAAACAAAATTAATTAATATCTTTAAAAAGCAAACAATATTATGAATTTCCAAGAGCACATGGAAGCAGAATTCTCCCAAGTGGTTTAAAAGAGACATTAGAATCTTAGAAGAAATTAAAAATGTTCATTTGGCAACATGTATTTCCTATACTACTAAATTAATAAGTTGAATAGAAGAACTTGAATCTATAAAAGCAAAGCTCTCCAAAGAAGCAAAAAAGAGAACAAATGATGGAAATACAAGCATGTTTAAATAACGGCTGATAATGAAGAAAAAATACAAAAAACAATAATGATAAAAGAATATGATTGTTATACAAAAAAATTACTAATCCCCCCAAAACACTGGATAGGGACAAATTAAGGATCATAGTTCTCACAGGATAACATGAAAAGTAAAAAAAATCTCCAACAATATGATTCAAGAAATAATACCAGAAAACTACTAGAATTTCTGAATATAATAAATAAAGTTTCATTCAAAAGGATCTATAGACTTTCTCCATGAAAAAATATTCTTTAAATTTCACATTTATAGTTGTTAAATTTGAGCATTGCAGGGTCAGACAATAAAATCTGCAAGCATTCAGGGGAATAATTCTCTATATTCACCAGAAACCACAAAAGGGAATGGAAAAAGTCTTCAAAAAGAGCAAACAGTTTCAGGATACAAACAAAAAAAAAAAAAAAACCTGCAACCCTGAGACTAATAATCAATGAAAAATGATGAATAATTGACCAAGAGAAGCATTTAAAACATTCCTCCAAAAAAGGAATCAGATTGTTCAATTTGCATACAAGTAAGCAAACAAAAAATAAATTCACACAAAACAAAAAACAATAAAAAGCAACACAAAAATATAAATGCAATGGATAATTAATAGAATAATTACCTCATCTCAAATTACTATTATAGAAAGAAGAAACAAATAAAAAATAATGTTTATGGGATTAAAATAAAGAAATAACCATCATGAGACTATAAATAAGGTGGTGTGAAAGTACACAAGAAAATAAAAGTGAAAAAAAAAAAAACATAAATACAGGAATAGAAGAAATCACAGTGGAGGAGTAAGTTTGAAATATTATGAAATAAGCATCCAACCCATTTAGTAGGTGATTAAATGTATTTTGTTGAACTAAGTTACACAATAGGATGGCATATAAAAGGATAGAAGGAAAGTAAAAGGCAGAGGAAAATGTGCAATTGTTGCTCATCCTCTGTTTTCCAAGAGAATCTACAAATTCACTGGGTGATATCTTGTGCATGAAACAGATTTAAGTGAGATAGAGTTGTCCAAAATCATCAGCCTCACTCTCTCTTCCATAATTATTAAAGTCCAATGTCAAGACAAAAGGCAGGATGACCAGTGATGGCCTGAAAACAGCAGATGATTTTGATGTCTTCAATGTTTGATCAAACTCAAAATGTTTTCCAGGGCCTTTTTCAATGACTGTTGGAAGAAATTATAGTCATCCAACCATTCAAATGATTAAAATCACTAAGTGGTTGGATAGACATCCACCTAATTCACCAATGGGTTTGAAGTCTATTGGTTACCATTAACCTGGATGATCCTTACTGATAAGACAGTTAAAGTCCATCATGAAAAGTGTGTGTGTGTGTGTCTGTGTGTGTGTGTGTGTGTGTGTGTGTGTTTGCATATGAATAGCTCCTGTATCTCTCAGAAATAAGAGTTGCAACTGAGTTACAAAAGAGCTGATTATATGGTAAATGCAGGGACTGATATAGGGGGAATTAAAGGTGAAATTTTTAGTTCAATGGGAGGGGATTATTGAAGAACAAAAACACATATACTTTTCTATTATGGAAATGTGGAACTTAAAAGGGATCTAAATAAGCATGTTTTAGGTGTGTAGAAGTAGGCAACCTTTTCTGTGATGTTTCCATATATGTCTTCTATATTAAGAAAAAGTATAACAGAATTAATTGGGATAAAATTATTCAGAAATATAGGAGGGAATGGACTGAGATAAAACACTGAAAATCAAATCGCAAAAGAAAATGATCACTGAAAGGGCAGGGTGAAGAATGGAACTTCATTTTCAGGAACACAGGGAAATGTCTACCTTTGAACAATGATTCTTTCCTCTCTATTTTTATTAGGCATTGATAATTCTAAAAAAAAATAGTTTTTAAAAAAGGAGAAAGAAAAGATATATAAAGCAAACATAGAAAATGTTTAGAGAAAGGAATTCAAAATAAGTTCATTAGAAAAAAATTTTTTTTTCCTTGCAAGTCTCAAATTTTCCTTCTTTTTTTTTTTAAATTATACTTTTTTTATTGACAGAACATATGTATGGGTAATTTTTTACAACATTGCTCCTTGCACTCACTTCTGATCCAACTTTTCCCTTCCTTCCCTCCAACCCCTCCCCTAGATGGCAGACAGTCTCATATATGTTAAACATGTTAAAGTATATCTTAGATACAATATATGTGCAGATCCATACAGTTCTCTTGTTGCACAAGAAAAATTGGGTTCAGAAGGTAAAAAAGATCTGGGAAGAAAAACAAAAATGCAAGTAGTTCACATTCATTTTCCAATGTTCCTTCTCTGGGTATAGCTGATTCTGTCCATCATTGATCAATTGGAACTGAATTGGCTCTTCTTTTTGTCGAAGATATCCACTTCTATCAGAATACATCCTCATACAGTATTGTTGTTGAAGTGTATAATGATCTCCTGGTTCTGCTCATTTCACTTATCATCACTTCATGTAAATCTCTCCAAGCCTCTTTGTATTCATCCTGCTGGTTATTTCTTATAGAACAATAATGTTCCATAACATTATATACTACAATTTATTCAGCCATGTTTTAATTGATGGGCATCCATTCAATTTCCAGTTTCTAGCCACTACATAAAAGGCTGCCAAAAACATTTTTGCACATACAGGTCCTTTTCCCTTCTTTAAGATCTCTTTGGGATATAAGCCCAGTAGTAGCACTGCTGGATCAAAGGGTATGCACAGTTTTATAACTTCTTGAGCATAATTCCAAATTGCTCTCCAAAATGTCTGGATCCATTCACAACTCCATCAACAATGCATCAGTGTCCCAGTTTTCCAGCATCCCCTCTAACATTCATCATTATCTTTTCCTGTCATTTTAGCCAATCTGACAGTTGTGTAAAGCAATCTCAGAGTTGTCTTAATTTGCAGATTAATTTTAAGATTCCCACCATAGCTGGAGGTCCCACCCACAAAAGAAGTCTCTATGTATTCAAATTCTCACGTCGGGTGACTTTCAGGCCATTGATCCGCTTTACATCCCAACTGCGCTTTCCTAACCTCTCTAATGGACCCTTACAATCATTCTCCTCCCTTCTTTCCCTTAGATATAATAGATTTCCTTTGCCTCTTTGTGAGATGTAGTTTCCCTCTTTTTACTGGTACAATTTTCTTCCCACCTCTAGATCCTTTTTTTTATATTATAACAGTAAACCAAAATATACACGTACTCTTTATGTATATCCATAACAGAAATACAGTTCTCAAGAGTTCTTTTTACCAACTTCTTTTTATGCTTTTCTTGAGTCTTATATTTGGAGGTTAAACTTTTTGTTTAGTTCTGGTTTTTTCGTCAGAAGTATATGGAATTCACCTATTTCATTAAATGTCCATCTTCTTCTCTGGAAGAAAATGCTCAGTTTAGCAGGGTAGTTTATTCTTGGCTGCATACCAAGTTCTTTTGCCTTTTGGAATATCAGATTCCAGGCCCTCTGATACTTTAATATGAAAGCTGCTAGATCCTGAGTGATCCTTATTGTGCCTCTTTGGTATTTGAATTTTTTTCCTTCTGGCTGCTTGTAGTATTTTTTTTCCTTAGTTTGATAGTTCTGGTATTTAGCCACAATATTTCTTGGAGTTTTAATTTTGGGATCCCTTTCTGTAAATGATCAATGAATTCTTTCAATGTCTATTTTACCTTCTGTTTCTATGACATCTGGGCAGTTCTCTTTGATGATTTCCTGAAAAATAGTGTCTTTACTCTTTTTTCATCATGTATTTCAGGGAGTACAATAATCCTTAGATTGTCTCTCCTAGATCTATTTTCCAGGTCTGTTGTTTTTCCCATTAGGATTTTACATTTTTTTCCCCAATTTTTCATTTTTTTTTTTTGGTTTTGCTTGACCAATTCTTGTTGCCTTATTGAGTCATTTGGTTCCATTTGTTTGGTTCTCAATTTTAGTGTGTCATTTTCTTCGATTCCTTTTTTTACATCTTTTTTGTATTTGTCCAATTGAATTTTTGAATGAGTTGTTTTGTTCTATGGATTTTTTTTCCATTTCATAAATTCTGGGTTTTATGGAGCTATTTTCTTTTTGCATTTCACAAATTTGTTTTTTTAAGAAGTTATTTTCTTTTTCTATTTCACAAATTCTGTTTCTCTGGGAGTTGCTTTCTTTTTTCCAGTTTAGCAAATCCATCTTTTAATAAGTTATATGCTTTTCCCATTTCACTATGTTTATTTTGTGTTGCCTTTTCCAAACTCTCTTGTAAGACTTTCATTTCCTTTCCTTATTTTTCCTCTAGCTCTCTTTTAAGATCCTTTCTAAGTTCTTCTAGGAGAGCCTTGTGTGATGGGGATCAGGTTATTTTGCTCCCTTGGAGCTTCATTTGGAAATAATCTGCCTTTAGTCTCCTCAGAGTTTGAAATCTGTTCTTCTCTTTCACCATAAAAGCTGTCAATTGTTAGAGTGCTCTTTACTTTTTTACTTTTTTTTTTTTTTTTTAGTTAAGTTAAGGTCTGTCTATAGGGCGGGAGAGGTTTTCCAAGCTACTGCAGCTGTGCTGGGTCAGTGCTGATTGACTCCTGGTGCTGGTTCTGCCACATGGAATTGTCAACAATGCCCCAGGGCTCTGGGCTGTCTGCCCTGGTGTTTATGTTCGAAGTCTGCTCAGCCACCCTGAGACTGCACTCCTCCAGGACTCTGAGCTGTCTGAGCTGGTGATTGTGGTCAGCTGCTCAGAGCCTCGCTGTCTCTCTCTCACTTCTGATTGAAGCAGACCTTCTCTGGTCCGTTTTCTCCCACAAACTCTCTGCCCTGCTGATGTCGCACCACCACACTGAGACTGTTCTGGCCCTGGGGCCCTGTTCTGTCTGTGCTGGCATTTGTGGTCAGCTATTCATGCTTTGCTGCCTCACTCCTGTTTCTGATTGACTAGTCTGTTTCCCCCCATAAATTCTCTGCCCCAGGACTCTGAGATGTCTGTGCTGGCATTTGTACTGGTTGCCCTGGCTGCCTCCCTCCCATTTCCAATTGAAACAGACCTTTTTGGGCGATCTTTGAAATTATCTTCTGCTGATAATTTGTTGCACTCCCAATATTTGTGGTTTCTGCCTGGGCTCTGCCCATACAGAGCTAATTCAGAGGCTGGGTTTCATAATTATTATGAAGGGTGTAAAGAAGGTAAGAGAGAAATGTGTGTTGTCTCCATCTTAGCTCCACCTATTACTTTGTATATAGTATATTTCACTTTGTTCATGGAGGATTTTCCAGTTTTTTTTTTTTCCTAAAAGCATCCTTTTCATCATTTCCCAGAGAACAATCATATTCCATCAGATAAACTTGCTGTGAAAAAAAAAATTACACTTACTATTGCTACTTGTATTTTTTCTCATTTATTCTCTCTTTCTTTTTACCCCACTCTCTCTTCAAAATCGTTTTGCTCCTTATTATTCCCCACCCCAATATGCCCTCTTTTTTTATCACCCTTCCCTCTTTTCCATAAACCATTACCCTGCTATTTTTCAGCATAATAATATAGATTTCTATATCCCTATTGTATTGTAATCTCTATTCTGCTCCTTAATGTGTCTTGCTATTACTTAATCTCCCCCATTCATGAATCCCTCACTTGTCTTCTTTCCCTTTCTTTCTCTCTTTATCCTTTGCCCATTAATCTCCTCCATACCTTCCTTTTTATTTCTTCATAGATTTTAAAAGTCACTATACCATTCATGATATATACATAATGTTGCTCCTTTAACCCATTTCTGATTTGAGTAATTTTTCAGAAGTAGGAATCCCCCTCCCCTTTAATGTTTCTGTGTCCATTCATCCTCTGGATTAATTTACATAACATAATTATGATTTTTACCTTTTTCTAGACGATTTTGATTTTCATAGTTAGATCATACTCAACTCTGCCCCAATCTTTCTTTCTTTTTTAAAGCTTTTTTAAATAAAAAAGTTATAAAACATATGCATAGT
This sequence comes from Antechinus flavipes, assembly GCF_016432865.1. Lineage (NCBI taxonomy): Eukaryota > Metazoa > Chordata > Mammalia > Dasyuromorphia > Dasyuridae > Antechinus > Antechinus flavipes. The sequence goes on along the minus strand of NC_067399.1, from coordinate 302,216,216 downwards.
TTTCAACATTCACCCTTGCAAAACCTTTTGTTGTTTTTCCCTCTTTTCCCCACCTTCTCCCCTAGAGAGCAAATAATACAATATATGTTAGAGATCTGCAATTCCTTTATGTATATTTCTACAATTATTATGTTGCACAAGAAAAATCAGATCAAAAAGGAAAAAAAATGAGAATAAAACAAAATGCAACCAAACAACAAATAAAAAAGTGAAAATATTAGGTTTTGATCCCCTCGGTCCCTACAATCCTCTCTGGGTACAGATGACTTTCTTCATCACAAAACTATTGGAAATATACTGAATCACCTCACTGTTGAAAAGAAGCATGTCCATCATAGTGATTCATCATATAATCTTGTTGCTGTAAACAATGTTTGCTTGGTTCTATTCACTTCACTTAGCATCAGTTCATGTAAGTCTCTACAGGCCTTTCTGAAGTCATCCTGCTGATCATTTCTTATGGAATGATAATATTTAATAATATTCTTATACCATAACTTATTCAGCCATTTTACAATCCACATACTTTCTAGTTCCTTGGCACTACAGAAAGGGTGCTACAAACATTTTTGTACATGTGGTCTTTTCCCTTCCTTTATGATTTTCAGTAATGGTACTACTGGGTCAAAAGGAATGCACAGTTTTATAGCCCTTTGGGCATAGTTCCATATTCTTTTCCAGCATGATTGGATCAATTCACAACTCCACCAACCATGCATTAGTGTCCCAGTTTTCTCACATCCCCTCCAACATTGATCTTTATCTTTTCCGGTCATCTTAGTCAATCTGAGAGAAGTGTAGTGGTAACCAAGAGTTGTCTTAATTTGCATTTCTCCGATAAATAGTGATTTAGAGCATTTTTTCATATGACAAGAAATGGTTCCAATTTCTTCATCTAAAAATTGTCTGTTCATGCCCTTTGATCATTTATCATTTGGAGAATTGTTTGAATTCTATTGATTTGAATTATAAAATTGAGTAAATTCTCTATATATTTTAGAAATGAGACTTTTATCAGAACTCTTGTATGTTTTCCCAGTTTACTGTTTCTCATCTAATCTTGTCTACATTGATTTTGTTTGTACAAAAACTTTTTAACTTAATATAATGAAAATTATTCCTTTTGCATTTCATAATATACTTTAATTCTTGACCATACAATGCCTTTCTTCTCCATAGATCTGAGAAGTAAACTATTCTTTGTTCTTCTAATTTACTTATAGTATCACTTTTTGTGTTTAAATCATGAGTCCATTTCAGGGTGTTACATGTGGATCACTGCCTAGTTTCTGCCATACTAATTTCTAATTTTCCCAACAATTTTTGCCAAATAATGAAATCTTATCTCAGAAGCTGAAGTCTTTGCATTTATCAAACACTAGATTATTGTAGTCATTGACTCTTGTGTTTTGAGAACCTATTCTCCTGATTAACTAGTCTATTTCTTAGCCATCAACAAATGGTTTTAATGGTCGTTACTTTGTAATATAGTTGTAGATCTGGTAAAGCTAGGTTACCTTCATTTGCAATTTTTACTAATTCCCTTGAAATTTTTGATCTTTTGTTTTTCTACATGAATTTTGCTATTATTTTCTCCTAACTCTGTAAAGCAATTTCTTGGCAATTTGATTGGTGTGGCATTAAATAAGTTGATTAATTTAGGTAGAATTGTCATTTTTATTATACCTATGAGCACTTGATATTCTTCCAATTGATTATATCTGACTTTACTTGTGTGGAAAGTGTTTTGTAATTGTTTATATGGTTTCTGACTCTATCTTGGCAGGTTAACTACAAAATATTTTATGTTATCTACAGTTATTTTAAATGAAATTTATTTTTATATCTCTTGCTCCTGGATTTTATGGGTAACAGGTAGAAATGATGGTGATTTATGTGGATTTATTTTGCATCCTTCAACTTTGCTAAGGTTGTAAATTCTTTCTAGTAGTTTTTTGGTTGATTTTCTAAGATTCACTAAGTATAGCATCATATCATCTGCAAAGAATGATATTTTGGTTTCCTCATTATCTACTCTAATTCCTTCATTTTTTTCTTCACCTATTGCTAAAGCTAACATTTGTAATACAATACTGAATAGTAAATGTGTTGGTGGGTAACTTTGTTTCAGCCCTGGTCTTATTGGGACTCCAATAAATCTCCATTACATATGATGCTTACTGATAGTTTTAGTGTTTTCCTTTGTAGATGACCTTCGGTGTTCCTTGTTCACATAGTAAATTTCTGTGTTTGGATTTTTCTTTTTCAGTTCACTTTTTTTTTGAATGAGAAAAGTATTAGAGTAAGCACCTTTAATTGTGTGTCTGGCATCACTTTAGTTCTATCTTCTGATCTGGAACCCCAAACCAAGAGGTTCATCTTCCAGTCAGTAGCAGCCCCACACTACTGCTTATGCAATGATGGTTTGTCTATGTCTTCTTGCCCCAGGGCTGTGTCTCAGCAGTACAGCTGTGCCTGGTGATCTTGATCAGTGATGTTCCCAATCAGTCTTCTCAGACTCAGATTCCTTCCTCCACACACTTTCTGTGGTTCCTGCTGAGGGTCCAGCCAAATTTCAGCTCACCACATGGGTCTGGAACTTGTTGTTACTGTGGAGCTAGCCTGGAATGTTTGCACTTCACATTGCTTAATTTCAGCCTTGGGTCTTTCATTGATTCTTCTCAAGTTATCCAGGGGGACCCCTGTTCTGCCCCAAATTTTATTGATTTTTCACCAGTCTATATTCTTGCTGAGGCACATATTTGTTCTGATTGTGGGGGAAAAGTGGAGAGCTTGAAATTTACTTATTTCACCTCTACTAGTAGGTTTTTGAGGAATGATTCAAAACCCATTTTATTGATTCCAAGTCCAGCACACTCTAGACTATACCATACTCCTCAAAGATGATAATAAATCTATAGCAATGGTATTGTCAAACATATAAAAAGAGGGTTTACTTCAGGATGGTATATATGGGATGACTGATCCAAAAATATAATTAAAAGGCCCACCATGAAAGCCACAAAAAAATAGCCACAAAAACTTAGTCAGGTAAATACTAAGAGTAAAATCATGAGCATTTGTTTATAAAAATGGAGGTGTTTTTGATACTAGGTCATTGACAATAGAAATTTCTTTGGTTATGTTAAAGGTTAGCCTTCCTGGTCAATGTAGATATTATACAACTAATAATAGAATCTGTACAACTCCTAGCTGCAGGTAGTCCATGAGTGGTACAGTGGATAGAGCATTGGGTGTGGGATTAAATTTGTCCTCAAACTTACTATGTGTGACTTTTAGCATACTTCTCAGGGATGTTATGAGAAGCAAATGGGATAATATCTGGAAAGCACTTTACACAGCACCTGACACAAGGTAGACACTTAATAAATGTTTGTTCTACCCACTTTTACCAAAATTTTGACTTATCCTTGGGTACCATATATCTGAACCCCCTCAAAAATGTGAGAAAACAAGATGATGTTTTTAATAATAATTTTGACAAAAAGTGTATACGAATGAAATAATAATAGTAACAACAATAAAAGAAACTATGGACCTATGATTTTATCAATGTAAGTAATTCTGAGTGTTCAAAGTCCTTACATTGATTGAGAATGGAAGATCATCTGTAAATTATTATCTTGGATGAAGTTTTTGAGTGCTTTATTTTGTTGTTGTTTCCTTTTTTTAGGGAAGTTAGTGTGAGACTGTGACTCTCCAAACACAATAAGCAAGGAGGATCAGAGTAAAGGCTTTTTGACTACAAGGAATGAGCTCTATTTACTCTAACAATCTCCTGATTAGGAATCCAAATAAACAGAAGTTTAAGCAACACAACACATTTTCCACAACTCTATGAAATTGGAAGTGTCAATGGTCCCTCAGCATCTATCCATCTATCCATCCCCATATCTATCTATCTATCTATCTATGTGTATCTATCTACAACAAAGGAAATGAGATTTTTGTCAAATGTGTTACAAAAACGTATATAATAAGTGGCAGAATCAGGACTATGTCTTCTGAATTAAAGTTCAGTTTTAACAATGTCCTCTAAATCACAGTTTAAATTTTGCATATAAAGAATTCAAATTTCCATCGGGGAGTACCTTAAACCCCAGTAGAACATCTAACAATACATAAGGAGTGACAAATCACTCCTTAATAAAATAATTATCAATAATTCTATTAAAATATTTAATATGTTGTATTCAAGGCAGTCAAGTCTTTGGGGAAACAGAAAATGAAGGCACCCCTGCCTTCAAGGAACTGACATTATATATCATATACACAGAGAAATAAACACAATGTAATTTGAAAAGGGGGATAAAATAAGTGGGGCTGAGGAGAAAGGGGCAACATGGCTAGCTCACAGAAATTTCATGAGCATTTAAAAAAAAAAACAAAAATTTTACACAGAAAAATGTTATCCTAACTGAGGCACTTATCTTTCTTTCAGCAGTCTTGTAGCCTAAAGTGATGCAAACAAATGCAATATTTCTAGCACTTTAGACAAACTAAACTATGTCTCATTCTATTTCTCAGATTTTTATAGTTTTTCATTCATTACAAAATGCTACAGATAATATATGTTGTTTAGTAGTTTTTCAATGACTTGAATTTTATGTTTTTTATCTTAACTTGTACTTTCTGTAGTTGTAAATTTTTACAATTCTTTGATTAGATAAAGAAAAATCCTGATGCTAATTAAAAGTTTTTGGAATTTAGTAAAGTTTTTCAGTATTCTTGGACTGAGGCACTATAGTTGAGCATTTTCAATTTTTGTCTTATGAACGACTTAACAAAATTCTTACAACTTTTAATTAGCTTTAGAATTCTTCTTGTCAGAAACATTATACAGACTATGGCATAATGCTCAATAATACAGAATAAAATTCTGCCCATTTAGAATATGTCTTTCCCATGAAAAATATGCCCATGTTTTTCAAGGTTTGATAGTTCATACTGATAGATGTTCGAAGACTGAAAATCTTTACAAAATAATAAACAAATTAAAAATCAAGAAATAATTATGTATTTTTATGCTCATCATGCCCCAGATAGGTTAGGTTGAAAAAGTTCATGAACCCATTTAAAAAAACATATTAAAGCATTTATATATTAATAGACAAACTGAAATGAGGTTCTTTTTTTTTTTAACAGAAATTTGTTCTTTTTTCCCATTTATATGTTGTCATTTTGTAGCAATAGGCAGTAGTCAAAATATGATTGGTCTCACCTTAACATAACATAAAACCTATACTTGGGTACCAGAAGTATACATCATAATGTATTCTAGTAAGAAACTTTGTCACAATTAATAATAATAACTGATTAACAATATATATTTAAATTGCACTTTTGTGTTTTATACATTGCAATTTACTTGAGTTGTGGGTCTTCATTACTTCATTACTAAGAAGGAAGAATCCTCTCACTATTGTGCTCCTCCTGACTAGTTTTCCAAGAGGCAGTTTATAGAATCTCAAAGAAACATATTCAAAAGATCAAGAAAAAAGCTACCTTTTCTCATTTTGTATCGTAACATAATGAGTTGGTGGTATTTATTGGCTTTATTGCCAATTGCCTTTGATGCAAACCCAGTATCAATGATGAAAGGATAAAATGACAATTTCTTTTTGGAGCATGTCCTTAAGGTAGGGAAAAAACAAGCATATGTGACTTACTGAAAGGAGCCAGAGAACATTCCTAGTTTCATAAAAGTGTTCTGGTTTATCTCCTAAACAAATAAATGAAGTTCAGTTCACAATAAACATTGGAAATAAAATGCCAAAGAAATAAAAATTCTAGGAGTACAGGAAAGTAATGAAGATTTTAAAAATATATTATTATTATTATTATTACCCTGTTGAAATTAACATACATTTTTATATAAACTACAAATAATAAAGTGAATGAATTCACATAAACTCTTATTTTTTATTTGTTTTCTTTGTTCATGAATATAGAAAATAAATTAATGTATATATTATATATATGTATATATATATACACACACACACAGATATACATATATACACACAGACACACACACACACATACACATATATAATATCGATAAATGTAAAAACTGAGGCCAAAAGGAGGTCTTTTTCATTGCTCAGAAAGTGCTATTTTCTTAGTTCACACCATGAAGAATTTCTAACTTCATCTCTATTGGTTTATGCACTTAAAATGTATTTATGCCAGTTGATACTTCATATTAAATGTCTTCTAAATGCATCATTAATAACATGATAAAAACTTATTTTATTAAAGAGAAATTACTTTGTCATGTTTGAAATGCCACACTGGCAAGAACCTTTGTTAATTTTAGATACTCCTTAAATAAACTTAACTTCCCCATTGCCATCTAAATCACTGGTAGGTGCCCTTTCTTTATTTGTGTATATGTGGGTTTATATCAATAGACAGACAGATAGATAGATATATAGACAGACAGATAGATAGAGATATATGTAGACAGATAAGCATAGATACAGATGTAGATATACGTATATATTTACATATACATATAGTTTTTCTTAAATACGAAATAATCCCCCAACAAATAACTAAATACTCTATAAAGCAAACTCCTAGATACTATTTAAATAAAAGAGAAGAGGAAAAGAGACCAACATAGAGACAATAGAGAAAAACAGAGAGTGATAGAAACAGAGAAATCTGAAGAGATACATGTTATTTGTCAAAATAATATATATTTTCTGAAAGACATCATGGCAAAGAAGACAGAAAGTTTAACTGGATTAGGATATGCCTGAATTCAAATTCTAACATTCACACATAGTGGAATTGTGATTCTAAGAACCTTCTTGGTGCACATAGATAATTCTCTGACTCTATAAATTGCAGAGAAAGTATTATCTTCATAGACAGAGAGAATTACTCAGTGGAAGTTCCCCACACCTATAAATTAAAGAAATTTCTTCAAAATGTTAGAGCACTGATTGTAATTTCATGGGGAAAAGAAGATCTGTGGGTTACTTTGTTTTGTATATCCCGTACTTAACAGTGTTTTGCATAGACAAATATTATTGGATTATGAAATATTTTGTTTTTAAAAAGTAAAAAAACAAAAAACAAAAAAATATATATATAATTAATTACATGATAAGTTAAATTTTATGATGTCATATAATGTAATCACATAGTAATATAATGTCAATCTGACTGACCCTTAGAAACAAAAATAGAACTGAAAATTGTGGATTCCCAATATGCCATTATGAATCTTTATACACATCTTCATCTTTAAAATTCATATTCCATATTATGTGATTTATGTTAATAATAATAATAATGTTTTCAATGAATATCAATGTATTGAAAGATTATGCAGTAATTTACTTTGTGGAGGGTTTGTCTGAATATTTGTTGAGAAGTTGAGAAGTAGAAAACAAAATAGAAGAACAAAGGAGAAGGAAAGGAAAAAGAAGATGAAGAGAAAAAGGAGAAAGAGGGATGAGTCAAAAAATGGAGAAGGAGGACAGGTACCTATTAGTGATCCGAGTAGCTGGCTAAGAGAGAGAGCACTCATCAGTGAGCACCTAAGATCAAGAATAGCTCTTGCCAGTGTAGCATATGGAGAAAATCACTTTGCAGCCATGACAAATTAATCACTCTACAAAAAAATAGGTTTTCACATGCTATTAAAACTGTTGTCACACTTCATTTCATAGAGGACTGGAAGTTCATGGTGATGGAAGGTGAGGTCAGCTTCCTAAGTTATTCCAAGTTATAAGTATGGAGAAGGGGATTTCCTATAAAATTCACTGGAGTTTAGGAAATTTGCTATGTTAAATTCTATAACCTTTTTTGAAGGAAATTCTTAATGGCCCTTCCACATATTGGCCTGAATACAAAGGTGAGAAATAATGCACTCTACTTGGCAAACTCTGCTAACATGGACTCACAGAGATGAAGGAAACAGAAATTTTAGTAATTAACCTTTAAAAAGGAGAGGTGAGGAGAGTGGGTGGGAAGGATTTAGCCCTGGTCTTTTAGCAGAGTGTAGTGCTGGAAGAAGGATTGTGATTCCTGCAAAAGGTGCTAGATTGATATCTCAAGAGACTCATGGCTTTCACCTTACATTTACATTAGCACTATGTAAAAGCATGTTGTAGAAATCAGTCAGAACCTAATTACAGGAAACTCAAGCAGCACCTCATTTACTCAACAGTGTTTAGCCATCTAGCTGGCAATAAGTGTGTGTGCATGTGTGTATAATGTATGCATACACAATTGTGTGCTTACAAAGGGTTTCAAAAAGTCTTTGTATAGAGAGATATGGTTTATCTCTATATACTGCATATTAGATATACATTTATATGTGTATATATATATGTATATATGTATGTATATATATATATATATATAGATATAGATATAGATATATAGATATATATACACTAGCTTTAGTCTCCTAAAGTCCTTTAGATTTAAAAAAATTTTTTCCATGAATTATCTCATTTGGTATTCACAGTAATTCTATTTAGTAGGTAGTTCAAACATTATACTCATTTTATCAATGAGAAAACTGAACTCAGGTTAAATAATTAATGTTTCAGAATTAATAATAACAATAAAATAATAGCTAGCAATAATGTAACACTTCAAGGTGGACAGAGCATTTTATATATGTGATCTCACTTGATCCTTACAACCCTGAGAAATAAGTACTGATATTATGCCCACTTTAGAGATGAAAAAGTGTAGACTAGAAGATGTAAAATTAATCCCCTAAATTAATTCTCCAGTGTCACATGATTTAATATTTGATGAAGGATTTTAACTCCATTCTTAATTCTCTATCTTAAATTTAGCTATCTTCTGTACCATCTAGATGCCTCTATAATAATAAGCCAATAAGTATTGGAGAAACAAACTGGAATTTCAAGAATGTCAGTCCAGTACGTGATGACACTTCTAACAGGCAACTAGGTGGTGTGATGAAGAATGCTCAACTTTCAATAAAGAAGGATTGCCTTGTACATTTATTAGCTTTATGACAAGTCATCTAATCTCTCAATACCTCAGTTACCTCACACATATATAAAAGACAATAATAGTACCTACCTCTTAGGGATTTGAAGATCAGATAAAAACACATGATAAAAACACATAACTTTAGGAAATAAAAAGTACTATATGTAAATTTATTAGTAAAAATAAATGGCAATCATCAAGTGCACTTTCATCCTCTGAAAATAATTCAGGATCTTTACTGTCTATATACTCCATATCTCAAAGAACAACTTGTCACATAACCTTTCCAGATAAGGAGCATGCTTATCTTGTCTAGTATCATATGAATTTCAACCTCTGCAAGTCATAAAAATGTAATTTATCATTAAAAAAGAAGGTGGCAAAGTAAAAGTCAAAGTAAGTTCACTTTATAGTCTGAGTATTTATAGCTTTGTTTTAGGTCATCTAGAAGACAAAAATAAGTTTTGGTTTTGTTCCTTTTACTTAGAAAAGGCTATTTCCTGAATCTAATCTTCTGGACTTTTGAATTCAGCTGTAACAGGACTGGATAAAGATTGCAAAGTAAAGTTAATGGAAGTCAAAATATAAGCAAACAGAATGAAAAATTTTAAAAAGTAGTCATAATTATGGCAAGTTAATTTTACTATTACTAATGGGCCAAAAGAACTTTCCAACAATATAATGAAAGAATTCTGTATCAAAGTTTAAATCTATTTAAGGAATTATTTTGACCAATCATAGTCTGAAGGAAAAGTTATGGCATTGTATTTACCTTTTTTATTTGCAAAAGTAGAGGATCAATGGATATGGAATTTGCAGTACATCAGACTGTTGATATGTGGGAGAATTTGTTAAATTATTTTTCCTCATTTTTTTATTCTTTATAAGAGATGGCTGGGAGAAAAATTTGTTTGTAAATTTACATGCTATAAAACAATATTTATCAACTAAATATAATAACAGGTTCTCTGTTGGAAATTATTAATGCAAATAGTTTTATTTAATAAATCCTCTTTAGTACATTCTTCAGTGCACGCACACACACATACAAGGAATATCTCATTGTAAGGTATGGTATGGGCAAACATTTTTCAAAATCGTGATTTAAAAAAAATAAGTTTTTTTCAAAAATATGATTTTTTAAAAAATGATACTTTTAAAACGATACAAAATGAAACAATTTATATGAAAAAATAGAAAGTGTTCTCCTATCTAAATGTAAGATGTCCTAGACAATGTCTGCCAAGAGTCCATCCACTCAGTTCAACTCTGTTATCTTCAGTATCATGGCAACTATTCCTTTTGACTGTTTTTACTTCTTTGTTGGCAATTGCCCTTGGCAATTTAGATGGTAACGCCTGTCTAATTTAGCCACTAGGTGGCACTATTTGACATTTACTGGGTAATTCAACATTCATCCAGGTGATTTATGAGTATCCCATAAGGACTAAAGCACTAGTACATGCTACAAATACACATGCATACATTATCAGAGGTCAGCTACTTTCTATCACATAATAGCAGTCTATTCTTATAATACACTATTGCCTCCATCACAAGAGGTGTGTGTGCATGTGGTTCCATGCAATTGAAGCTTGGTTCTAGTTCTGTCCACCAGCAATGCCTTTCCTCCTTCTTGTACTTGTAAATGACTGTTGTGAGCATTTCTGTAAACCTTATTCACGTGGCCTTGTATGATGGAGATGAAGCTTCAGCAAAGCAGACAAACTTGTTTGAATGCTGCATACAATTAATTTTTATTCAGTTTAGGATTAGAAAACAACTAGAAAACATACATCAAGAGCTTGTCATGTGCCAGACATTATGCTAAGTCTGAGGGATATAAAGGAAAGCAAAAAACATATTCCTTTCCCTTAAAGAGCTGACATTCTAATGGGAGAGACATTATGAACGTCTGTAAAAATAAGATAAAGTACAAATGGAAAACAATCTCAGGAGAAAATCACTAACAGTGAGGGAGATCGGGAGTTGTTTGTAGGTTGGATATGAACTGAATCCATGAAGGAACCTAGAAGTGAAGGTTGGGGGAGAGCATTCCAGGTATAGTACATACACACACACATATAAGCATATGCATGTGTATACATACATATATATGCATATGTCTATGTATAAATATAAATACATATTCACAGTGTATAGTGATATATAGCATATATGTCAATGGAAAGCTATAAAGTCTATAAATGCATAGTTATGGGTAAGAAGAAACAAATTAGTCTGTGTAATTTGATTATAAAGGATAGTCTGAAAAGCAGAGTAAGGTTCAAGAAAATCGGAAAGGAAGAAATGAGGTAAATTGTAAGTCTATAAATGTTAAAGGACTTTATATTTGATGTTGGAAATAATGAGGAGCTAGCTACTGAAGTATATTAAGCATGCTGATATGGGCATATTGCAAGAACATAATTTATAATAAAGCAAGCAAAAATATACTAAATTGATGCTATAGTACTATTCTCCCAAATACCCTAACTCCACTATTTAAAAAAAATTATATTTATCCAGGACTTGTAGGAAATGTAGTTTATTTGGTTGGCTCACTATATGGAAACTAGAGAAACACTGAAATTGGAATTCATGTAATGCAAAGTTCTGTGTGACACCTGAAGATATGATTGTTATAAACTGAGAGAGAGATCACATTTGATGGCCTCTAAATTTATGAACCAATTATCTAGTTATATGGAATTAGGCTGCACATAGCCTGATGTTAGCTCAGTTCAGGATGTTATTTCACTGAAAATGACTTCCCAATTCCTCTGGGTGCAACTAGACCATCATGGCCTGGTAGTTAAACTCAACACCCAGCCCCAGAAAAGAAAGCCTGCTGCCTCTCCTCCCACAATGTTGTAAATTCTTCAACCTTTCCTTTCACTTCCTTTTTTCCTAATTTCCCAGCCCAAAATTCCTGCTGTAGCAAGTGTGAGAAAAACTGTAAAATAAGAGAACATAATCCTGGTCAATGCTCTCAATGATTAAAAAGAACATTAATTAAGCTCTCATGTGCAGAGCATAGTAATGTGTAGTAGGAGCAATCAATTGCTTAGATAAGAAACAATGACAATTCTCCATGCTTCCTATGGATGAGCATCAATAGAGATAATTGTTATATATTATTATTGTATACTTGAGAACAGAATAATATTAGCAAAGCGAAGTTCTGTGTGACACCTGACTATATGATTGTCATAAAATAAGAGAGATCACATTTGATGGCCTCTAAATTTATGAACCAATTATCTATTTTGAACCATTAGATATTTTGATAACATCTTGGTATATAGTAACAACACTTTCTCCTACTGTCACATTACTCCTTCCAATATGCTTCCTCTCTATTTCCTAAATAAAGATAACGGCAATCCAATCTGTAGTTCATACGATGATTGTTAGATTTCCTTTTTGCTCAGGGATTTCTCCAGGTTATATAGACTGATACAGATGATAGAGCATTTTGAGCCAGTGCAAGAGAATAATCCACTACATCTAGTGGTGGGAGTATTTTGTTTCCTAAACAATATTATTTAAAAGATGCAACATAGGTTTAGAGCTAAGAAAAAACATCAAGAATATCAAGTCCAGTGTAATCATTTAACAGATGAGGGCAAGTGAAGAATTAAAAAGGTTAAAGATACACAGCTCATAAATCTCAGAGGAGAGATTTTTCTAACTCCAAGCAAAATGTAGCACTATATATCATATACAGCACTGCTTTTCTATGGATTAAAATCTGAACATGTGCCTCCCAAAAGAAAGTATTTACTAATATAGTTCCTGAAAATATTGATTCAGATCATTGGAGTAGTTTGGCATATTGCTGCTGCTTTGTTACTGCTATTACTTTTGTTATTTGGGGGAGTTTTTCTTTTTAATCTAATCATAGACTATAGCATGTTATCTCCAACTTTACTTACTTCTGAATCTTTCATCAATTAATGTACTGGAGATTTTTGTTGAGTCAGTTAGTTGTAAGAAGATGTTCTAAAGACCAGTTTTTGAATCATACAATTCCGTTGTTCAGGGGGACCATAGATAATTTTTACTATAGCATTCTTCTCATTTTACAGATGAGGCTTTTTAGCCCCATATTATTAAGTGGTTTGCACAAACAGCTAGACAAAGTAGAGAGTTATGGGGACCCAGGTTTTATACTCCTAATCAAGTGTTCATTTTGACTTACCATGACTTTTTCATGGGAATATTAGGCAGAAATACATGTGAATCAAATACTTGTAACACTTTCCATATTATCTAGTAGTTTAGCAAATCTTAACAAAGAAAATTTCATATCTACTTTCTTTAGGGGGATTTTTGGTTAATTGTATTTTATATTGCTATTTTTGGGTTACCATGTGTGTCACTAATATTCTATTATTATTTTACTTGGTTGATTCACAATTACACACCAGATCTCAGAAATGGAAAATTTTAAGGTTCAATAGCTATGTTTTACTGATATTTTAATGTTATGCTATTGCTTATGCAAACATCTTTTAATTTGCCAGTTTGTTGCTGTGATTATACCCAGTAGTTAAGAATATGAATTCAAGAGCACATTCTTTAAAGCTGAACACTATAATTTTGGAGGCCAAGATTATTAGGAGTATCCTAGAAAAATCATTTCTATAAGTAAATTCACCTGTAGTATGTCAAGACCTCTCTTAACCAATTTATGTTGAGGTCATGTTCATATCAGATTCAGTCATTGCTACTAGCTTTCTTTGACTCCATTTATCATTCTGTGAAAAATATTTATAAATGGAATTATATCCAATATTCTCTCAAACTCCAATGATTATGGGTGATTAATTTTCTATTCAAGACTCCATTAAGTGCCTTTACAGATATTCTTTCCAGAGACCTAGGTCTCTAATTTATGTCTCCCCTCCTCCTCTTCTCCTAATGGTACAGGGTCGTGCTGGGATATTCATTAGTTCCCTGCCAGCAATTCTGCCAGGCTGCCTCAGAAGCATCAGTATCACCTCAGAAATCATTAATGTAACTCGTACTGCAATCTACACCTGCCATGCATAGAATAATCATTTAGAGCCCGAAACATGTTCCTCCATAAATGAGCATGTTGGGAAGTTGGGAAGAGAGTAGGGTAAGAGGTGAATGTGGTTTAGTCATTCTCTTGAGGCAAAAGAGATTTCAGTAAATTAAGCCAGAAGCCATATTTTTGCAAGGATTGTTGTCACATTTGAGAATTTTCACTGGAATGGGGAATGATTATCAGTGAGGTGGCTTTCTGATTTATTTCTGATTATAGGAAGATAATTATAAACGTACATGAGTGAGTGAAAGGTTTAATTGTAATTGGAATACATTGTTGTCACTTTTCTGTTAATTCATATAAATGTGAAGTCTGTCTTGAAGTGAGGTTGATGTTCTTAACAATAATATGAAAAATGAATCCAACTATGAAGACCAGGAAGAATAGGAATGAAGCCTTGATTTTTCACCAATTTCAACTTAATGAAAGCATGATTCTATTCACAATCTCTATGAAAGTGGTAATTCACTCTAGGACCAAATACATTCAGTGAGGAATGCCCTAACTTTTGAACAAGGATCAAGAAAAAGTGGAGATAATATTGATATTTTAAAGAAATAGATGAGTATTACTGACATCGATCAAAAAGGTGACATGGAAGTAAGATGTAGTTGTCATTCAATTTACTGACAAACTATTCAAAGAATATTACTTTACTATATGAAAAATATTGTTTGAGCCACCTACAAAATGAAAACAAATGCAAATTACATATTCTGTAATGGACCTTCCTCAGAATATATTCCAGGATAGTTTAGGTTCAATTTAATCGATTATTGTTGTTCATTAGAACAGAATGATATCTGTTTGAAGCCAGGGAAGTTTATTAGTTTTATGAAGATCTAAAATATCTTCTAGAAATACCTTTCACTCCCCACCCTGAAAAAAGACACTACATTCCTTGTAGTGCGTTGTAAACATAAAGTTGGAAATCAAAAGATAATTGGAATTACAGGCAAAGTGATCTTAGAGTAAGAATTGTAATAAGTCAATAGAATTTTGTCAAGATAACTTGTTGGCTATACAAATCACTTTTTTTCAATAATTCAAAAGGCAACTCTACACATGGACATCACCAGATGGTTAATATGGAAATCAGATTTATCATATACTTTGTAGCCAAAAGTAGAGAAACTTAATATAGTCAGTTAAAATAATATCTGGAATTGACTATGGCTCAGATCATGAGCTTCTTATGGCAAAATTTAGACTTAAATTGAAGAAAGTAGGGAAAACCATTATAGCCATATAAGCATGACCTAAGTTTTATGCTTTATTAACATGAAATGGAAGTGATAAATATCTAGTACTCTAGTACTCTAGAGCAACTCTAGTAGAGTTGCTGAAAAAAGTATGAACAGAAGTTCACAATATTGTGCAGGAGGTAGCAGCAGCAACAACAAAAATCTAATGGTTTGAAAGAGGAGATTTAATTAACTATATCAGCAGAAAGACATTCAATATAGATAAGCATCCCAGGTACCTTGAGTTATTTCAGTTGAATAAATCTCCCTTGCTTGAGTTGCCCAAACATCAGAAAAGAATCCTCAAAATCCTCATGATTCTTTTTTACTCATGTATCCAGGGAGAGATATAAATACTCTAACCTTTTAGCATTCTGCTATCTTTCAAGGAAAAACTAGCCTAATTTTCATGTAGACAAGGGTTAACATAGTGTGCACTAAACTCTCATGAGATTTAAAATCTAAGAAAAATAATATTATATATATATATATATATGTATTCGTAAGTTATCTTTTTTGTTACACAAATAAAAGGAATAAAAGATAATTTATTGATATGCAAAGGAAATTTTTTTGACAGAATTGCCAGTGCCAGCACCACATTTAATAGGCCCTTCTCAATTTTCATATTTCTAAACTTTCCTATAATTTTTAACTTTTTTGGTAACTTTGTCCTTATGTATTCTCTGTTCTATTGTCTTTTTTGACAGTTCTTTCTTGGTTCTCCTCTTAATCATCTCACTTTCCATTTTGTTTTGTTACATCTAGATCCATGTCAAATTTATCTGTTTAGATATCCCTCAAGGTCATATCTTGAGTCATCATTTTTTCCCTTTATATATTATCTTACCTTATTAATTGTGTCATCTATTATAGCTTCAACTATCATTTCTATGCAGATGATTCCCAGGTCTATTTACCTAGCACTCATCTCTCTTCCAGTCCTTCAAGAGCTCCAATTCTAAATCACCAACCACTGTTGAAATTTTTAAAGAGGCATTCTATTACACATATTTCCAACGCTTGATATTCTGTACATAATATCTATTCTAAACTTCATAACTTCATTTTTATTACTGAGGACACTGCTATCACTCTAGTTATTCAGTTAAGTACATTTTGGGATGGTGTTGAATGAGTGGATAGGAATATATCTGTGTTCATTTAAATTGTGAGTATTTCTTGATATACAGAAACTGATATCATAAGTCCTTTGAATGGAATATCTCTTCTCACCATTCTTTCTAGGATTTTATAATTTCTATTACTGTTACTGATAAATCATTTTGTGTCATGACCCCATTTGGGGTTTTGTTGGCAAAGATACTTTGATGTAGTGATTTTCCATATTCTTCTCCAGGTTATTTTACAAATGAGGAAATGAGGCAAAAAGTGGTTAAATGGTTTTCCCAGTCACACCATTGTTAAGTGTATCTGAGGCCAGATTTGAACATAGGAAGATGAGTCTTCCTGACTCTAGACCGAGCATTTTATTTACGTTGTCATTAGAACTACAAGATTGCTAATTTGTGTGTGTGTGTGTGTGTGTGTGTGTGTGTGTGTGTGTGTAAATTTATTTTCCATCATGCTTCTTCCTGAAATGTTTTTTTCAAGTTTATTATCTTGGTTTTTCTAAGAACATTTCTTTTATTTTATTATTTTCTTTTATTTTTATTATATTTTTCTTTTATTTTATTATAACTATCAATTATTAAATTATATCACATAATATTTACACTTATATCAAATAAGAAAAATCTTGTTGATTCTGCTTTGCAAAGTAACCTTTAGATTTGGAGAGATATGTTTTAATTACTTATTAAAAACTTATCTTCTATATCTATACTTTAACATAAGCCTTCTATATTTTGTCTTTTGAAAAAAATCTATAATGTTGCTTTTCTGTACTTCATGCTTAGAAATATTAATATATGAGGAAGGCACTAACCTGCTATATACTATATACTTAACATAATCCCTAGCCCTTATATGGTAAATATTCATTCCTTGTGCTGGATATGTGTATAATCCTGAAAAAAACAAAAAAAAAAACAGTCTTATCAGCTATCAATGGGCTCTTAGGATGGTCAATCCCTTCCAAATATACCATATCACAAGGCTCTTATCTCTTCTCATCCTCCATGTGTATATGCTTCCATATTACCATTTTTCTCCTTTTTTGGGAAAAACTTCTTCTCTATTCTCAGTCTCATTCCCAGACTTTTGCCTCCAGTGTTCATTTCCTAGCCTACCACAGGATAACTTTGATACATAGGAATGATTTTTTTTCCAGTTTTATTGAGATAATGAAGAATCCTCCCAACTTCTGTTCACATCTAAGCTACAAGGGATTATATCTCTATCTTCTATTTCCGTCTTACATATCCTTGTTCTGTTTGAAATATATTCTACCTTTTAACCATTCCTCAGACAATAATTCACATGTAGGAATAAGTTAAAGGAATGTTAATTTAGTTCTCCATCGTTCCCTTTTCATGCTTCTAAATTTCCCCTTAAATCTTTAACCCCTATGGACTTTTTAGCCTTTGAATTTCTCTGTTCTTTCATTTATCCCCAAAATTAACTTGTCTTTAACATATACTCAATTTAAATCATATAATTGTTTTATTGTCTTTTTTTTTTCCTGCCAGTTGTTCTTATTTACCTATCTTGTGCCCCTGCTTTTGTGATTATTTGCAAGTTTTATTCTCTGTTCATGTTTTTTTTCCCAAGAATTATTTATACAATGATCTAATGAATGTTGAAAAGTATCTATCCATATGTTTCAAAAATAAAAAGCTTTAAAAAAAAACTATGCACACCCTTGTATCCAGCAGTCTTATCATGAGACCTATTTCTTAAAGAGATCATAAAAACAAGAAATGGACCCATATGTGCAAAAATGTGTTTAGCAATCCTTTTTGTAGTAATAAGGAACTGGAAATTTAATGGATTCCTATCAGTTGGGAAATGGCTGAATAAATTATGATATATGAATATAATGAAATATTGCTGTTCTATAAGACATGATGAGCAAGCTAATTTCAGAAAAGCCTGCCAAGACTTACATGAACTGATATTAAGTGAAGTGAGCAGAACCAAGGGCACATTATACATAGTAACAAGAAGGTTATGTGATGATTAACCATGATGTACTTGTCTCTTCTCAAAAGTTTGTTGATTCAAAGCAATTCCAATAAACACAGGATGGAAAATACAGTCTGCATCCAGAGAGAGAACTATGAAGACTGATGATGGATTAAAACATGATATTTTCACCTTTTTGTTGTTGTCATTTTTTTTCATGTTTTTCCTCCTTTTGCCCTTTTTCTTGTTCAACATGACAAATACAAAAATGTTTCAAATGATTGAGCATATTTAGCCTAAATAAACTTGCATGCTGTCTTGGAGAGGAGAGAGGGAAGGAAGAGTGAGAGAAAAATTTGGAAAAGAAAGTCTTTCAAAAATGAAAAATGAAAGTTGAAAACTAGCTTTACATTTAATTGGGACAGAATAAAATACTCTAACTGGACACAAAGAATGATTCAAAAGCTCTCTGTCATTAAAAGTTTATTTTTAAATTGGTGCTTAAGCTTGGATCTTGAAGAATATGTTATTTTGTGATGTATTTTGCGATATTTTACTTTTTTGAAGGTCCTAAATTTTGTTTTAAATATAAGATATTAATAGGCTATTCAATTCCCAAACTACATAGATGAAAACTTATCAATTGGATGTTTGCAAAATGGCTTTGTTTGATAAAACTTGGAAATATAAGCCCTAAATATTTTGGAATTGCAGACTTGAAGATTTTCCCTAACTGCAATTATAAATTTGATCATTCTGTATTTTATTATTTCTTTTCAAAGTTTCAGGATTGGCTTTATCTATTTTTTAGACTCTACATAGCTCATAGGAACTTTATTATTCCTCTCCCTATTCTCCCCGACCCCTGTTTTGTGGCCTATGATCTTTAAATTGCTCACTACTTCTTTTTTTCTCATGAGTTGTTTTGATTTATACTGCAATAATATGTTCCATCAAAATTGTTGGGGTTTTTTCCTTTATTGTGCCAAATTTTCATCTGCCTCTATATATTTATTTTAATTCTAAATCATTCTGTTTTATATGGCCTCTACTACTCTTCTGAGATTCTTTATCTGTTGTTTTATGATATCCACCACCTTGTTTTTCTTATTTATTTCTTCTTTCTGAGCTCTGTGTCCAGATCTAATTTCCATCTTAACATCTTCTTTTAAGAGTTCTAATTCTACTTTTGAATTAATCTGGAACTATTTGCTTCATCTGTGGGGATATATAGAATATATTTTCTTGCTCTCATTTTCATTGGAAGTTTTGGTCAATGAGACAAAGTGTGTCAAACTTGAAATCAGAAATCCATCTCTGATACTTGGCTGTGTAATGCTAGGAAAGTCTCTGTGAATCACTCAATGATAATTTCTTCATTTTTGAAATGGTGATAACTTATTTGCAGAAACTGTCATATGGATAACAATACACGTACAATTTTTAATTATTGTTTACTTCAACTTTCCTATAAAGTAGAACACTTATTTGTTGGCTTTGGCCTTCTCTCCCATTTTACTAATACTTCATTGTTTATTGTTGTTTTTGTTGTTGCTGAAGCTTCTTCTGCTGTTTTCCCACTGGTGGTTTGTATACTTTACATCTAAGTTCATGCCTAGCATTATTCTTGGCCTTGTTTTTGGTTGTTTTTTTAGCTTTTCCCTTTTTCATTTCTAATAGCTTATCTGATTACACTTTCCTCCTTACTATTTGTTACATCCTCTTCCTACTGCTAGATCACATTTTCTTTCCTGCATTTAGAGTGTTATAGTGCCTGAGAGAAGGAAGCCTAGTCATTGAGCTGCTTTTTGTCTTGGTCATAGAAATACAGAATTTTAAAGTTGGATGGGAGTTTTAGTGTCAACTTGTCCTATTTTTATCTGTTTTTTTTTAATTAAAGCTTTTTATTTACAAAACATATGCATGAGTCAATTTTCAGCATATACTTTTGCAAAACCCTATGTTCCAAATTTTCCCATAAATGGCAGATAATCTAATACATATTAAATATGTTAAAATATATGTTAAGTACAATATATGTATACATATTTATACAATTATCTTGCTAGTGTCAACTCGTCTAACACAAATACAAAGAAATGTCATTATAACATAATGATATAGTTATCTAGCTTTTAATTTAAGTCTTTCAGTGTAACTCCCTTTCTTCCAGGGTAACTACTTCCTCTTTGGGGAAACTCCAGTTTGAAAGATTATATTTCCAGACATGAGGCATTTATCAGAACCTTTGACTGTAAAAATTTTCCCAATTTATTGCTTCCCTTCTAATCTTGTCTGCATTAGTTTTGTTTGTACAAAAACTTTTTAACTTAATACAATCAACATTTTCTATTTTGTGATGAATAATGATCTCTAGTTCTTCTTTGGTCACAATTTTTTTCCTCCTCCACAGGTCTGAGAGGTAAACTATCCTATGTTCTTCTAATTTATTTATAATCTTATTCCTTATGTCTAGATCATGAACCCATTTTGATCTTATCTTGGCATACAGTGTTAAGTGTGGGTCAATGCCTAGTTTCTGCCATACTAGTTTCTAATTTTTCCAGCAGTTTTTGTCAAATAGTGAAATCTTCTTCCAAAAGCCGAGGTCTCTGGGTTTGTCAAACACTAAATTGCTATAGTTGTTGATTATTTTGTTGTGTGAAACTAAGCTATTCCACTGATCAACAGTATCAAATGGTTTCAATGACTGCTGATTTGTAATAAAGTTTTAAATGTGGTACACCTAGGCCACATTCATAAGATTTTTTTTTTCATTTGTTCCCTTGAAATTCTTGACCTTTTCTTCTTCCAGATGAATTTTGCTATTTTTTCTAGGTCAGTAAAATAGTTTCTTGGAAATCTGATTAGTATTGCATTAAATAAATAGATTAGTTTAGCTTGTATCTTTATTATATTCACTCAGCCTACCCAAGAGCACTTAATATTTTTCCAAGTGTTTAGGTCTGACTTTATTTGTGTGGAAAGTGTTTTGTAGTTTGCTCATATAGTTTCTGACTTCCCTTGGGAGATAGATTCTCAAATATTTTATACTATCGACAGTTATTTTGAATGGAATTTCTCTTTGTATCTCTTACTGTTGGATTTTGTTTGTTATGCTGATGATTTATGTGGATTAATTTTGCATCCTGCAACTATGCTAAAGTTCTGGATTATTTCTAAGAGTTTTTTAGTAGATTCTCTAATGTTCTCTAAGTACATCATCCTTTCATCTGCAAAGAATGATAACTTGGTTTCCTTATTACCTACTCTAATTCCTTCAATCCCTTTTTCATCTCTTATTGCCAAAGCTAACATTTCTAATACAATATTGAATAATAATGGTGATAGTGGGCAACCTTGTTTCACTCCTGATCTTATTGGAAATGGCTCTAGTTTATCCTCATTTCATATGATGCTTACTGGTGACTTTAAATAGATGCTACTGACTATTTTAGGGGAAAGTCCATTTATTCCTATACTCTCAAGTGTTTTTAATAGGAATGGGCATGGATTTTATCAAATGGTTTTTTTGCATCTATTGAGATGATCATATGGTTTTTGTTAATTTGGTCATTGATATAGTCAATGATACTAATAGTTTTCCTAATATTGAACCAGTACTGCATTCCTGGTATAAATCCTACTTGGTCATGGTGTATTATCCTGGACATGATTTTCTGTACTCTCTTGACTAATATTTTATTTAATATTTTTGCATCAATATTCATTAGGGGGGTTGGCCTATAATTTTCTTTCTTTGTTTTCTTCCTACCTGGTTTAGATATCAATATCATTTCTGTGTCATAAAAGGAATTTGGTAGGACTCCTTCATTCCACTATTTTTAAAAAATAGTTTATATAGTTTTGGAGTTAATTGTTCTTTAAATGTTTAGTAGAATTCACATGTAAACTGATCTGTTCCTGGGGATTTTTTCTTAGATAGTTGATCAATAGCTTGTTCTATTTCTTTTTTTTTCCTAAAATGTGAATATTTAAGTAATTTCTTTCCTCTTCTGCTAATCTGGGCAATCTATATTTTTGTAGCTATCCCTCCATTTCACTTAGGTTGTCAGATTTATTGGCATAAAGTTGGGCAAAGTAATCCTGATAATTGCTCTAGCTTCTCTTCATTGGTGGATAGTTCTCCCTTTTCATTTTTGAGTCTAACAATTTGATTTTCCTCTTTCCTTTTTCTAATCAAATTAAGTAAAGGTTTAATTATTCTGTTTTTTTTTTCATAAAATCAACTCTTAGTTTTATTTGTCAATTCAATTTTTTTTTTAGTTTCGATTTTATTGATCTCTCCTTTTATTTTTAAAATTTCAAGTTTGATATTTGATTGGGAGGTTTTAATTTGTTATTTTTCTAGCTTTTTTAGTTGCAAGTCCAATTTATTGATCTTCTCTTTCTCTATTTTATGCAAGTAAGCCTCTAGAGATATACAAATTCCCCTTATTACCACTTTGCATCCCTCAAATTTTGGTATGTTGTCTTATTATTGTCATTCTCTTGGATGAAATTATTGATTGTGTCTAGATTTCCTCTTTCACCCATTCATTCTTTAGGGTGTGTTTATTTAGTTTCCAATTACCTTTTGGTCTATTTTCTCCTGGCTTTTTATTGAATGTAGTTTTATTGTATTGTGATCTGAAAAAAATGCATTTACTATTTCTGCCTTTCTGCATTTGATTTTGAGGTCTTTATGTCCTAATATATAGTTAATTTTTGTATAGGTTCCATGGACCGTTGAGAAGAAAGGGTACTCCTTTCTGTCTTCATTCAATTTTCTCCAAAGATCTATCATACCTAATTTTTCTATTATTCTATTTACTTCTTTAACTTCTTTATTTATTTTATGGTTTGATTTTTCTAGTTCTGAGATTGCAAGGTTGAGATCTCACACAATTATAGTTGTTTATTTCTTCTTGCAGCTTTAATTTCTTTAGAAATTTAGATGCTACACCACTTGGTGCATATACATTTAGTATTGATATTGTTTTATTATCTATAGTACCCTTTAGAAGTTTCCTTCCTTCCTTCTCTTTTAATTAGATCAATTTTTGCTTTTGCTTGATCTGAAATCAGAATGGCTACCCCTGCTGTTTTTTTTTTTTTTTTTTTTTTTTTTTTTTTTTTTTTTTAATCTTTACTCTGTATGTATCACCCTGCTTTAAATGTGTTTCCTGTAAACAACATATTGTAGGATTCTGGCTTTTAATCCAGTCTGCTATCTGCCTCTGCTTTATGGGAGAGTTCACCCCATTCACATTTGCAGGTTAAAACTAGTAATTCTCTATTTCCTGCCATCTTATTATCCCTGGATTTTCTCTTTCTTTTCCCCCTTACCCTCCTCCCCTGTATTTAATTTATGGGTACCACTTGCCTTAAGCAGCCCTCCCCCTTTGGAGTCCCTCCCACTTAAAGTTCCTCCCTCTTTCTTATATCTTTCCCCTACCATTTCTGAATTCTCTTCAAGTTAACCTACTCCTTCCTTTTTTTGCTTTTCTCCTCCCACTTTTCAATGAAGTGAGAGAAGTTTCTCTGTAAACCAAATATGTCTAATATTTCCTCTTTGAGCCAAATCTTATGAAAGTAAGATTCACTCAATGCTCATCCCCCTCCCTTCTTTTTCTCAGATACAATTGCTTTCCTTTTCCTCTTCATGAGATGTAACTTTCTTTTTTTTACCTCCACTTTTCCCTTTTTCTGATATAATCCCCTTTCCAACTCTAGTTCCTTTTTTTATATTATAACAGTAAAATAAAATTATACATGCACTCTCTATGTATGCCCATAACAGAAATTCAGTTCTCAAGAGTCCTTTTACCTTTTTTGCTTCTCTTGAGTCCTGTATTTGAAGATCAAATTTTTTGTTTAGCTCTGGTGTTTTCATCAGAAATAAAAGGAATTCACCTGTTTCATTGAATTCCCATCTTTTTCCCTGGAAAAAAATGCTGAGTTTAGCTGAGTAGCTTATTCTTGGCTGAATTCCAGGTTCCTTTACCTTTTGTAATATCAGATTCCAGATTCCAGGCCCTTTGATCCTTTAAAGTGGAAACTGCTAGATCCCAAGTAATCTTTATTGTAGTTCTTCTGTATTTGATTTTTCCCCCCACTGGCTTCTTGTATTAATTTTTCCTTGGTCTGATAATTCTGAAATTTAGCCACAATATTCCTTGGAGTTTTAATTTTGGAGTCTCTTTAAGAGGTGTTTGATGAATTCTTTCAATGGCTGTTTTACCATCTGATTCTATGACATCTGGGTAGTTCTCTTTGATGATTTCATGAAAAATAATGTCTAGACTCTTTTTTTTCATCATGATTTTCAGGGAGTTCAATAATCCTTAGATGATCTCTTGATTTCAGATCAGTTGTTTTCCCGAGTAAATATTTAACATTTTTTTTCCTATTTTTTTCATTATTTTGGTTTTGCTTGACTGATTCTTGATGTCTCATTGAGTCATTCACTTCCATTTCTTCAGTTCTGATTTTAATGAATTATTTTCTTCATTTACTTTTTAAATTTCTTTTTGTATTTGTCCAATTGAGTTTTTAAATAAGTTGTTTTGTTCTATGGGATTTTTTTCCATTTCACAAAAATTTTTAAAGAGTTATTTTCTTTTTCCAATTCACAAATTTTGTTTTCCTGGGAGTTCTTTATCTTTTCCATTTCACATTTCAAGGAGATGTTTTCATTTCCCACTTTATCAATTTTTTCTTTCAATGAGTTACATGCCTTTTCCAAACTCTCTTGCAGAGTTTTCCTTTCTTTTCTGTAATGGGTTGAAACTGAGTAGATGCACTGAGGTGCAAGCACTTAAGGCTAATTACCAATTGGACAATATTCTATTAGCATATGCTTGGAGAAAGAATGGCCCTGCCCACTATTCTGATGGCTTGATCTGTTGGCATATAAAGAGATTTGGAGGAGGGATTAGAGGGTGGAGGAGGATAAGGCAATGTGACTCTGGGCAGATGAAGAAAGAGGAGATTCCTGTGTCCACTTTCTCTCCTCTCCATTCAACAAAGAATAAAGATCAAGGACTTTTGCTTATCTTGTCTCCGGCTGATTTTAAAGTATCCAGGGTGCTAACGTGGTCATCACACTTTTCTCCATTCTTCTTGTAGCTCTCTATTAAGATTTTTTTTTTTTAATTTTATCTAAGAGAGCTTGTGCATGGGGACCAGGTTATATATAATTTTTTTTTTTTTTTTTTTAATGTAACTGGGAAAAATGTTAAATAAATAAATAAGTTAAATTTAAGAAATATTCTCATCTAGACAAAAAAAAAAGATTTTTAATGATATTGCTGGATTAAAATATATGCACAGTTTCATAGCCCTTTTAGCATTACTCCAAATTGTTCTTCAGAAAGATGGAATTAGTTCAAAACTCCACTAACAATGCATTGATGTACCCATTTTCCCATATCTCCTTCATCATTTATCAGGTTTTTCTGTCATATTAACCAATATGATAGATGTGAGATGGTACCTCAAAGTAGTTTTAGTTTTCATTTCTCTAATCAATAGTCAGTTCAAACATCTTTATATGATTAAAGATAGCTTTAACTTCTTTATTTGAAAATTGCCTGTTTATATCTTTTGATTATTTATCACTTGGAATATGAATGATATTCTTATAAATTTGACTCAATTATCTATATATTTTAGAAAAAAATATTTTATCAGGAATATTGGCTGTAAATATAGATATGTGTGTGTGTTTGTGCTTTTTTTTTTATAGGTTTTATAGGTTTGTGTAACAAACCTATAGGAAGCAAAGAAAAGATGAATAGTTCTTAATTCAATGAGACATTATTAGATACTCTTTTGCATTCTATCTTATCTTCTATTATGTACATGATGACTTTGCCTTTGTGTTTTTCCTATTTTCTTTTTATTCTATTTTGTATTTAGGTTTTAAATAAATAAATGTAATAAAAAGTAATAAAGTCACATGTAAAATGAAGTGAATATAAAAACTTTCCTAAAAAGTGAAAATCAAGGAAAAGCATGTAACTAAACCATTGTTATCCCTTAGAGTCCTATTTGCAGGCACCAAATTTGGTGAGAACTTTGGTATATATTTCAGCATTTTATAAGATCAAATAAAAATCATGATACCAAAAAATTCTAAACATGAAATTGTAACACTGTAAAATACTTATTTTGTTTCTAAATATGATTATTATTCCAGCAGCCAATGATTCCGACAGACATAAATACATAATTCATTCTCTCCATATTGCGTGTTTTTATTTTCTCAAATCAAATTGGAATAGAGAGTAAATAAAAGCGCAAAAGGGATAGAGAATATGACCAAAAAAGATATGAGAATCATATTTTATAGGGTTTGGAAATATGATATGGAAGCACATGATTTGAGCACAATGAGAAGAATCTTTCTTTAATGGAACACATTTTTTTTCTAGTTTCTGATCTTCACAAATTAAATGGATATGATCAAAATGATATATAAGTCTTTACTTCTTTCTAGCAAAAAACACAAGAACTGTTTCCAGTGAAGTTGTTGTTTAATTGTATAATACAGTTGAAAATACAGTCAGAAATAAGTTGGTAAACTTTTGTATGCAGTCGTTTTTTTTTCAAAATGCAAACCTCAAAATGGACAAATTTAAACTACATTTACTATTAGCATTTTATTTCATGCCCAAGGACATGACTCCAAGCAAATATATTTATATTTATCTTTTTACTCAGATTTTCAATTCAATGGGTATAGAGAGAATCCAATGTAGAAACACCTATCAATAACATATTTTCTACATCTTAAAGAGTGTTACAAAGTAGCCAGTGGTCAAACCAGGAAAAAAATACAATTAAATGAGCAATACTTATGTTTCTTTATTATCAGATATTGTGATACCATGCCCATCAAAGTCTCTATTACTTGATTATATGTGTATGTGTATACACACACACACACACACACACGTATAGATATTTTGAAAGCACAAAGAAAAATAAACTTCACTTATGTATCTTCCCTCACTTCTCTCAGTTATAGCTCATTCCCATAATTAATATTCCTGATTCTACTTTTGATAACTCTATCATATTCATATTAATTCACTATTAATTACCCTTGTTTATTTACATAGTTCTTTTTAAAAGTTAAGCTACTCAATTAGTTTCTTTTATATACATATTGGTCTCTTTGTTAAATCCTATTTTTCTCCTAATTAAATTGTGACCTAGTATCCTCAGATAATTTTTCTGCAACAACACTTATCCCTCTAGAAGATTAGCCATTGAAATCATATCTACCTTTCCTCAAAATTGTCTAAAAATCACATGCCCTCTATCAAGTGTATATGTTAAAGTCTTAGAAGGTTCTCTTTTGATTTAAATACATTTTAGGAACACACCTGACTTCTCTATTGTTACCAGATTGACAAACAGTTCCATCAGTATGCCTGAGCAAGGAATCATCAGCTACTGCTTCATTTTTCTTCTTTTGGCTTTCTCAATTGTTTTACCTGATAATGTTTATAACTCATCTAAATCATACTTTGGAGGACAAATGTCTTTCATCTTACAACAAATCTGCCCCCTCCTCTCCAAGAAAAGTCTTCACTCCCTATTGCTCCTTGATATTTGTATTGTATTGTACAGTTGTCCCTTTTCTTCTTATTGTCCTCTGTGTAATACTCTTTTTCTCTACCCCCAGGAACATTATTGCAAAACTCCAAAACCATAATCTCAATGAAAAAATACTGTAATCTGCCAGACAAAAACAATACTAATATCAATGAACAGCAGGCAGGATTATACAAAATCTGATAGCTTCAACAATAAGTAATCAGAGGTTCTGGAATGCGATATTCTAAAAGGCAAAGGACCTGGGGTTATAACCGACAATTATCTACTCAGCAAGATTTAACATCATTTTTCAGGAGAGGAGACGGAGCTCCAATAAAGTTAGGGACTTTGAATCATTTCTATTGAAAAAAAAAAAACAGAACTAAACAGAAAATTTAATCTACAAACATAGGACACAAGAGATCCATAAAAAAAAATAAATAAATAAACGGGGGGAAATATATATACATATACATATACATATGTATTTATATTTATATATTTAAAGGTTAAACTATTTATACCTCTATGTAGGAAAACAATATCTGTAACTCTTTAGAATTGTATCTATCACTGGGACAGACAAAGAGGGACATCACATGGACTGAGAGTATGGTTGTGAATGGAGTCTGATGTGATGGCATCAAAGAAAAAGATATTAAGGGGTGAAAAAATATCTGTATTGGAAAAAGAGGAAAGGAGAGCTATATTGGTAAAAATAATTCACATGAAGAGTTGCAAAATACCTATTACAAGTGAAGGAAAGAAGGGAGGAGGATGAGCATTGTCTGAAGCTTGATCTCATCAGTTTTGGCTCTAAGACGGGAAAACTTAATCATTCAGTTGGGTATAGAAATTTATCTAACTCTATAAAGAAGTAGGAGGAGAAAGAAAAAAAGAAACAAGAGGAACAAGATAGAAGAGAGGGCAGAAACATTAGGGAGAAAGTTAAGAGAAGGGGGAAGGGTTGATAGAAGATAAGGAAGTTAGCAGAGTGGGTAAAACAAAACATTTTTAAAAGGAAGGGAGAGGGGTGATAGGAGATAAGGTAGCGGATGGGGCAGGTAAAAAAAAAAATACTACTCAAAACAGGGTGTAAAGAGAGAACAAAAGTATCTACAGGGAAGAAAGTAGGATGGAGGGAAATACAGAGCCGATAAACATTACTGTGAATGAAAATAGGATGAATTATCCCATAGAATATAAAGGAATAGCAGAATGGATTTTTAAAAAAAGAATCTTACAATATATTGTACACAAGAAACACATTTGACACAGAAAGACACATAAAGACTAAAGGTAAAAGGATGGAACAGAATTTATTATGCTTCAGCTGAAGTAAAAAAAAAACAAAAAAACAAAACAAAAACAGGCATATTTATTCTGATCTCAGTTAAAGCAAACATAAAAATAGATCATATTAAAAGATAAGAAAGGAAAGTATTTCTTGATAAAGCATATTGTAAATAATGAAGTAGTAACAATACTAAATGTATATGCACCAAGTGCTAGATTAGGCAAATTCCTAGGAAAAAGATTTTAAGCCCACTACAGGAAGAAGTAGACAACTAAACTATTGTAGTGGGGAACCTCAAACTTCCCCTATCATAAACAGACAAATCTACCCACAAAATAAACAGGAAAGAAACTGGGGAGGTTAATAGGATCTTAGAAAACCTAATTATGATAGAACTCTGAAGAATTTTAATAAGGACAGAAAATAATACACTATTTTCCAGGAGGTGCATGTCACCTACACAAAAATTGACCATATCTTAGAGCACAAAATCTTCACAGTCAAATGCCAAAAGGCAGAAAGAGTAAATGCTTCGTTTCAGACCACAATGCAATAGAAATCATATTCAATAAAGGGCTGGGGAAAGACAGACTAAAACCAATTAGAAATTAAATAATCTAATCCTAAAGACTGAGTGGCTCACAGAACAAATAACAGAAACAATCCATAATTTCATTTAAGAAAATGACAATAAAGAGACAACATACCAAAGCCTATGGGATGCATCCAAGCAGTTCTTAATGGAAATTTTACATCTCTAAATAACCACATGAATAAAGTAAAGAAAGAGGAGATTATTGACTTATGCATGCAACTAAAAAAGATAGAAAAAGAACAAATTAAAAACCTCAAATTAAATAGCAAAGTAGAAATTCTGAAACTCAAAGGATAGATTAATGAAATAGAAACTAAGAAAATTATTAAACTGATTGGTTTAATGAGAAAAACAACAAAAAAGATAAATCTGTTTTTAATTTAGTCAGAAAAAAGAAAGAAAAAAAATGAATCACCAGCATCAAAAATGAAAATGGTTAATTTACCATTGACAAAGAAAATAAAGCAATAATTAGGAGGTATTTTACTCAACGATATGGCAGCAAATCTGAAAATCTAACTGAAATGGATGAATATTTACAAAAATATATATTGCCCAGGATAACGAAAGAGGAAATAAATTACTTGAATAGTCCCATTTTGGGAAAAAATGAATACTTCATTAATGAAATACCTAAGAAAAAATCTCTAGGGCCAAATGTATTCACAAGCGAATCCTACCAAACATTTAAAGAATAATTAATTCCAATATGATGTATACTATTTAAGAAAATAGGTAAAGAAGCGGAGTATTGGTGGAGTCCTTCATGACACAAATATGATATAGATACCTAAACCAGGAAAAACCAAAACAGAGAATGAAAATTACAGACCAATTTCCTTAAATAATATTGATGCAAATTTTAAAAATAAATATTAGCAAAGAAATTGGAACAACTTAGCCATTGGATAATATGCTATGACCAAACAGGATTTATATCGGGAAATCAGGGTTGACTCATTATCAGAAAAACTATTACTATAATCAACCTTATCAATAACAAAACCAACAGAAATGATATGGGATAATCTCAACAGATTCAGAAAAAACTTTTGATAAAATATAGCACCTATTATTATTAAAAACACTGAAGGGCAAAAGGATAAAGGGAATTTTACTTAAAATAATAAGCAATATCTGTATAAAACCTACAGAAAGCATTATTTATAGTGGACAGACATTTCACACCCCACACTAAAATAAGGTCAAAATGGATACATGATTTGAGCATAAATGGTGATACCAAAAATAAATTAGGAGAACAAGGAATAAAATAATTTATCTATTATATCTGTGGAAAGGAAAAAAAAATATGACCAAAGAAGAATGAGAGAACATTATAAAAGGCAAAATGGACAACTTTGGTTAAAGTAAACTAAAAAGGTTTTAAAAAAACAAAACTAACAGAAAGAAGACTGAAAGAGAAGTACAAAGCTGGGAAAAGGTATTTATAGCCAGAATTTCTGGTAAAGCTTTCATTTCTAAAATATATTTTAAAAACTGTGTCAAATATATAAGAATACAATTCATACCTCTAAGATATGACTACACCCATCTCAGATAGGCTAAGATGACAAGAAAAGATGACGAATGTTGGAGGAGATGTGGGAAAACTGAAACACTCATACATTATTGGTGGAACTGTGAATGGATCTAACCATTGTGAAGAGCAGTTTGGAACTATGCTCAAAAAATTATCGAACTGTGCATACCCTTTGATCCAGTGCTCTTACTACTGGGCTTATATCTCAAAGAAATCTTAAAGAAGGGAAAGGGACCCCCATGTATCAGCCCTTTTTTGTAGTGGCTAGAAAGTGGAAATTGAATGGATGCCCATCAATTGGAGAATGGCTGAATAAATTATGGTATATGATTGTTATGGAATATTATTGTTCTGTAAGAAATGGCCAGCAGGATGATTTCAATGAAGCCTGGAGAGACTTACATGAACTGATGCTAAGTGAAATGAGCAGAAAAAGGGCATCATTATACACTTCAACAACAATACTATATGAGGATCAATTCTGATAGACATGGGTCTCTTCAACAATGAGATGATTCAAACGAGTTCCAGTTGGTCAGTAATGAAGAGAATCAGCTACACCCAGAAAGAGATCTATGGAAAATGATTGTGCACCACAACATACCATCCACTCTTTCTGTTATTATTTACTTGCGTTTTTGTTCTCCTTCTCAAGGTTTTTTACTTTCTCTCTAAATCCAATTTGTCTTGTGCAGCAAGATAACTGTATAAATATGTATCATATATAGTATTTAATATATACTTTAACATATTTAAAATGTATTGGACTACCTGCTCTCTAGGAATGGGTTGGGGGAAAGAAGGGGAAAAGTGGGAAAAGAAGGTTTTCAAGGGTCAATGATGAAAAATTACTCATGCATATGTTTTGTAAACAAAAAGCTATAATAATAATCATAATCATAATAATGAATACAAGTCATTCCCCAGTTTATTAATGGTCAATGGTCATGAACAAGCTATTTTCAGATACTGAAATTAAAGTCACAAAGTTATATAAAATGCTCTAAATCATTATTGATTAGAGAAATGCAAATGAAAACAACTCTGAGACACTACCTCATGCCTCTCAGATTGGCTAAAATGACAGGAAAAGATAATGATGAATGTTGGAAGGGATGTGGGAAAACTGGAAAACTAATGCATCATTGGTGGATTTGTGACATGATCTAACCATTCTAGAGAGCAATATGGGACTATGCCCAAAGGGCTATCAAACTATATATACTCTTTGATCCAATAATGTCATCATTGCAAGGGAATCATAAAGGAGGGTGAAGGACCCCCATGTGCAAAAAAATGTTTGTAGCAACTTCTTTATGGTAACAGAAAATTGGAAAATGAGTACCGTGTTTCCCTGATAATAAGACACTGTCATTATTTTTTTGGACAGAAAAACACCAGAGGGCTTATTTTCAGGAGAGGGCTTATTTTAATGAACATTGACAGCAATTGTAATAAACAGGTAAATGTGAACAAAAAAAGTACCTTTATTCAATAATGATCATGTCATCTTCTTCAACAGCATCGTCATAAGGGTCCATACCCTAAATTCCATCCTGGATGTCTTGCGCCTCTATTTTCTTCAGAAGAAGTGGACCCAATCTGTCATGTCCAGCAATATAGCTCTCTTTAAATGAACATGTCTTGTCCAGGTAACTTGCTCATAGTGCCTTGGTGACACAGCTGTCAGTAATTTTATCCCATGACTTCTTCACCCAAGTCACGACTTCTTGCAGATAGGGCTTCACAAAGTTTCCACGCTGATTTCTTTCCATTCTATTTTCAATGTAGTCATTGACTTCCATGTGCAAATGGTCCTTGAATGGCTTGCTTATTGCAATATCAAGGGTCTGGAGATAGGCACTCATTCCTGCAGGAATAATTAATTGATCTATTCTTCTCTCTGCAAGGAAGTTCTTCATTTCTTTAGCACGGTGAGTGCTGGCTGAGTTCTTCTTTTATCCTCCATCATGCCCCTTTTATCCTCCAACCTGCCCCCTCACTCCCGCTTACATACCAGGTTTTTATGTTGTCCTGCCTCAGCTCTCCTCCGCAGCACTGCTCTCAATGGCACCATAAAGCAAATCACTGTGGAAGAACAGGATGATGCGCTCACTGCTGCAGCTCTGATTGGATGCAGCTCGGAGCACAGTGTGCGTTTCACCAGGGCGGGGGGGGGGGGAAGGAGGAGAGGAAGGGGGAGGATGGTGCATACAGAGGGTACCGTAATGTAGCGTGTAGCACAGGGGATCACCTTCACTACAGTAGCAATCTCAATAGGGCTTATTTTCGGGGGAGGGCTTATTTTAGAGGAATCTTACATAGTAAGGGGAGGGCTTATTTTCGGGATAGGTCTTATTTTCAGGGAAACACGGTATATGCTCATGAATTGGGGAAAGGCAAATTATGGAATATGAAATATCCCATGATGACAATGTTGATTTATTATATCTGAAGTATCTTCTGAATCTCTCTCAAATGACCAGTACAACTCACTTTGTTATTATAAAGAATAATTGACTTATTTCATAAGTAAGGCCTGTCTCCTGTTGATTTTCTTTTAAAATATCTTACGAATGATTACGGGACCATTAGTAGCATAGATGCTTACATGTTCCTTCAGGAAGATAGGGCTTACAAGCTACTTTCTCTATATGCCATCAACTGGATGCTATGGATACTGTCAACAAATTGGTAAATTCCATAACAAAAAAGAAAAAGAAAAAGACTGTAATAATCCAGTGGGAAAAGGAACAATCAAAACCAAAATCAAACATACAAAAAACCTCTGGTTCTCTTGGTCTAGCCATTTTGATGAGAGTTTGTCGTTTTTCTATATATGCCTTCTTGTCCCAACCATCTCCTTTCTTTCCACATACTTGGAATATTTTTGTCTATTTTCTTGTAATGTCAAGTACAATAAATCAATCATATGCCTTTTAATAGAGTCAAATATAATGATTCCTATGCTTAAGTAGTGACAAGCAGTTGGCATGGAAGATAGTAGCTGGGCCTAGAGTTAGGCATATTCAGGTTCCTGAGTTCAAATCTTGTATCAGTTATTATCTGTTTGATCTTGGGTAAGTCATTTAATCCTGTTTGCCTCGGTTTCCTCATCTGTAAGTTGAATTGGAAAAAGAAAATGCAAATCACTCTAGTATCTTTGCCAAGAAAACCCCAGATAAGATCATAAAAATTCAACCTGCAACTGAAATAATTGAACAGCAAAATGCTTAAGTAGCAACCAAATAGAGGAATTATGTCCACACTGATAGAGGAGTGCTTGACCCAAGAAAGCTTCTGATTCTCTTTCTTTTCCTTCAGTGACATGAAGATCATAATTTCCCAAAAACTGTACACTCAGACCAAGAGGTGAATATGCCCTGCTTCTTTGAACAGTCTTTTATATCTCTTCTATCATTAGCAATTATCATCTAGGAATATGCTCACTTTTCCCATCCTTTCATTCCCTTTATCTCATATTCTCCCCATGATATTCTACAGCTAAGCATTTGCCCTTGTGTGACTCAAAGTGTGTTACATAAAGCTTGTTGTTTCAGCGTGAGTGACCTGCTTTCTTCCTCTGTGGAAAATTTGAAAAGAGAGATTGCAAAATAATGCCACATGGTCTGTGTGAATATTAATAAAATTTTAAAGTTAGTAAATATGTTTGTGTTATATGTGTGTATGTATATATATATAAAACATTATAATGCATAGCATTGACCAACATGTTCTTACATTAAATATGAACTATAAGAAATCATAGCATCTTCAGATACAATAATTGTTTCTTGGTTTGGAGGAGTAGTTGTTTCTAAATTCTTCCATATGAAATAACACTAGTATTGAAGTGTTTTTCTCCTTTAACTGAATCACTTTATTGATTTTATTTTATGAACCATACATCTTCTTGAGTGCTTGATCCCTTCATTCGTTGGATCTAAAATATCTCAAAATATAGCCATGAAACTTTCAATTTTCATGATAAAGTTCTTGACCAGACTACTAACAGTAGGTTTCTTTGTTGTCTCTCTTCTAACAGCGGTATTATCGTTGCAAGAGAAACCTTCATTCATCCCTATTGTAATTTTTTACAAAACAGGCTTAAGATCACATGTTAGATGATACTTGATTGCAAATTTCAACTACTTTTCCTTTTTATGTTACTAAAAAGCATCAGAAACTGTAATATGTAAATGAACTTCACATCTGGGAAACCAATGTGGTAGAAAAGATAACATGAGTGGCTGGGTAAGACCTGCATTAACAAGCTATTTTGAGGCTCTTGAGTGGTTATATTTTCAACACACTTAATTAACCTTGCCTGTGGGTACAGCTTTCCAGTCAATTCTGGTTCAAATAATTTTGTACAAATGCAAGAAAAAATAAATCATGGGGCAACAAAACAATGAGCATTTCACACTTTGACTTTATTTACAAGAATTATAAATACATAGAGCAAATTATTAGAATTCAGTTGAATCTTTGCCACTTCTCCCTATATTTGTTTTTTTTTTTTTTCATTTTTAACTCTTGTTAAGGTCTAGAAACAGAGTCAGCAAAAACCTGTGAGAAAATTATTCTTGCTAGTTTCTCAGTCACCTACAAAAGACAAACTAATTCAGGAAGTTTATTAAAGAATCAAGGCTTTGAAGGGTTTAGTTAAAGCACCCCTAAAGCCGATTTGATCCATCCACCTAGGCTGTTTAAATAAAGCAGCTTCATTGGAACTAACTAGTGA
This sequence comes from Antechinus flavipes, assembly GCF_016432865.1. Lineage (NCBI taxonomy): Eukaryota > Metazoa > Chordata > Mammalia > Dasyuromorphia > Dasyuridae > Antechinus > Antechinus flavipes. The sequence goes on along the minus strand of NC_067399.1, from coordinate 302,180,008 downwards.
AATAGGCATGATGATGGTATTACCCATTACTCTCCTATCCATAATGTGAAAAAGCATACCTTCATGTCTGGAATGTGCACTACCTATGAAACAGACACCTCCTAAATGGACTTTTAAAAATTTAATGACTATAGAACATTCTTCTACATACAACAGATACATTTTAAAATGTTCTTAAATATCAGCTGGAATTAAATGTCATCAACACTGTCAATGGCTGTCTATAAAATAAACTGTCAGCATATTGAAGTATTTTCAAAGGATATATAAGCAAAGATCTTGAAACAAATAATAAGTTCATCAATGAGATTGACTAATAGTACTAACAAAATGGGTTCCTTCTTTATCACAAAAAAGAAGAGTTCTCTTTATTGATTATGTTTCTAACAGATAGTCCCTTAACAATTTACCTTAAAATGTAGATAAACATATGAAAAACAGAAAAAATAAGAGGGGAAGGGAAGAGAATGCCATGTGTGTTTTTCTGTGTGGATATATGTTGTTGTTATTGTTGTTTATGTTCAGTCATTTCAGTTGCTTCTGATTTTGTGACCCCATTTGGAGCTTTCCTGACAAAGATACTCAAGGGATTTGCTATTTCCTTCTCTAGCTCATTTACAGATGATAAAACTGAGACAAACAGGGTGAAATCACTTGCCCAGGATGACATAGCTTGTAAGTGTCTGAGCTATAATTTAAATTCATAAAAGTAAGTCTTCCTCATTCCAAGTCCAATGCTTTATCCACCATGCCACCTATAAATATGTACATATTCATATGTTGTTAGTATCAGAATATGTGTACACACACACACATACAATACACACATATCATATACATGTTTGTATTATGTGTGTATGCATAATGTAGCCACTGAATATACTAGAGTCTTTTGGAGCCACAGGTGAGAGAATTCATTAAAGGTGAATGCTTAAGTTGGATGAGCAGCCCTCTCACTAAAGTGTTACTCTTCCCTGAGTACCCTATATACCTATCACGCCTTCACAGTAGAAGAAACTAAGTTGAGGGTAATTGAAAATTATAGGACAAACTAACAAATATGTTGTATTTGTGTGGGTCTTTTTTAAGATACTGATCTTGTGATGAAAAAGATAAAGAAAAAAATCCTGTGAGAAAATCTACATCTGCTTTACTTATCAGATTAACAGATTTTTTCCCTAGATTTTTATGATGCAGATCTAGAATAAAATTCATATATAGAAACATTGCACTCTCAAGATATCATATTGCATATACAATATACATTTTTCTTATTTACTGTTTACTACTGTAAAAGTAAATTATAAAATGATTGTCTGAAAAATGTTCTACATGAGGATCAATGAAAAAATGCTTTATAAGGAAACTATAAATTTTGCAAAATAATGGTATTATGTAAGGATTAAAAAGCTTATTCTTAGCTAAATATAATAGGTAGAAAAACTAATTTTTATTATCATTATCATCATTATTGTAATATATTATGCACATAGTAGGTGTATAATATATGTTGCTTTGCTAAGTTGATTTTAAGACAAAATCCTCAATCAACATTCAATATACATTTATTAAAGACCTACTCTCTATCTTTAATGCCATTCTGGGCAGCTAGATGGTACAGTGGATAGAATTCTGGCCTGAAGGAGCAGCTAGGTGGTATAGTGAGTAGAGCACCAGTCCTAAAGTCAGTAGGATCTGAGTTCAAATCTGGCTTCAGACACTTAACATTTCCTAGCTGTGTGACCCTGGGCAAGTCACTTAACTTCAATTGCCTCATGGGAAAAAAAATTCTCAGTCCAAATATACTCTCAGATATTTACTACTCATGTTACCCGGGGCAATTCATTTAACCCTTGTTGCTTCAACAATTCATCTTTAAAATGCTGGAGAAGGATATGGTAAACCTCTCTTGTGTCTTTGTTAAGGAAACCATAAATGGGATTTTGTTTCCACAAAAATTAACAACATTTTTGTATGATACACATAATAATCAACAAATATTAACATTATCAATGTCATCATCCAGCACTTAATATGTGGAAATCTTCACTCAATATACATTTATCATTTTTTCTTTCCTTTTTCTAGTCAAATTAACTGTTTATCTATCTTGTTTTTTTTATAAAACTAAATCTTAGTTTTCTTTATCAGTTCATTAGTTTTCTTACTTTCAATTTTATTAATCTCCCTTTTTATTTTCAGAATTTCAAATTTGATATTTCTTCTAACTCTCTTTTAAGATCGTTTTTTAATCCTGTGTGATCGGCATTCTAATAAGCATTGGGGATATAAAAAGAGGAAAAAGACATCTCCTATACTCAAGGAGCTCACAGTTTAATGGGAGAGATAACACAAAATATATAGAAACAAGTCATATATTATAAAAAAAATTGAGAAGGTAGTTTTAAGATTGTATGGGAAAGCCTCCCTATAGAAAATGAGATATTAGTTGGAACTTAAAGTAAACCCAGGGAGTCAGTAAGGAGAGTTGAAATAAAGCATTCCAGACACGTAGGACAGACAGAGAAAATGACCAAAGCCAAGAGATGGAGTATATTGTTTTTTGGAATAGCAAGAAGGTTGTGTCTCTCGATCAAAGAGTACATGGTGGGTATAAGTTGTGAAAACACTGGAAAGATAATAGGTAGTTACATTATAAGTGGCTTTGAATGGCAAACATATTTTTAAAAACAAAATTACTCTTATATGCAATACATACACAATACAATTTAATCAATAAATGGAGGGTGATATCATTGGGCCAGTGCTTTAACAAAATCATTTTAGTGGTTAACAAGAGAATATGTAAAGTGTGGAAAGATTGGAGAATGCAGAGAAAACTGTAATAAAATTCCAAGCATGAGGTAATGAGGGCTTGTCCCAGTGTGTTGATAATGTCAGAGAAGATAAGAAAGCATATCTGAAATATATTGCAAAAGGCTGTGGCAAAAAATTGGACATAGAGATGAGTAAAAGAATGGGGTATCAAGAATGATCTCTAGGATGCAAATCTGAGGTACTTGAACAAGGATGATCTCTAAAATAATCAGTGAAAGAGAAATTGAGAAGGGCAGAACCAAGATGGAGTAGACAGGTCTTTGTCTGAACTCTTCCCAGCATCTCTCAGAATAAATATTAGATCAAGCCTCTGAATGGGTTTGCAGGGAGTGACAGAATCCACAAATATTTGGAGTGTAACAAATTTCCACCAGAACATATTTTGGAAGAATTTCAAGAAAGGTCTTCCCCAATCAGGCAGGTGCAGCACAGGAAGGCTCAGGCAGAAAGACCTCATGTGCCATCTATTGGGACCCTCTTAGAAAAAATACAGCAGCATTGGCTACGTTGTCTTGGTTCAGATGCAAGTGGATTAACAGACCACTTGTGAGATGTCCAGCGAAACTACAGAAGACTAAATAGCAAGTCCTTGAACCCCAGCATAAAAAGCAAGCCTTACCCATTTTTACCCAAGTTAGGAAGGAAGCTGGCATCACTGACATTAGAGAAGCATGAAACTAGTGTCATTTGTAGAGGAAGCTTGAAACAATCTCCTCTTTGCCTTAAGAGCAGCCCTTAACCTTTAAAAATGAGCAAAAAAGCAAAAAGACTTCTGACTAAAGATAGCAACTATGGAGACAAGGAAAAATAGATGTCAAACTTTGAGGACACTAAAGGCAAAACATATCCAGGTAAAGCCTCAAAGGGTGATTGTTCTCCAAGTCAAAAAGTTCCTTTGGAAGAATTAAAAAACCATCTTAAAAGAGAGTTAGAAGAAATACCAAATTTGAAATTCTGAAAATAAAAAGGGAGATTAATAAAATTGAAAGTAAGAAAAATATTGAACTGATAAACAAAACTAAGATTTAGTTTTATGAAAAAAAACAAGATAGATAAACATCAGTTAATTTGATTAGAAAAAGGAAAGAAAAAAATTGATTTGCTAGTATGAAAAATGAAAAGGGTGAACTTTTCATAAATTAATAGGAAATTCGAGAAATAATCAGAAGCTATTTTGCCCAATGGTATGCCACTAAATCTGATAATCTAAGTGAAATAAATGAATACTTTAAAATATAGATTGTCCAAATTAGGAGAAAATAATAAAGGAGAAAATAAATTACTCAAATAGTTCCATTTAAAAAAAAAGAAATTGAACAAGCTGTTAATCAACTCCCTAAGAAAAAATCTCCAGGACCAAATGGAATTTGTGAATTCTGCCAAACATTTACAGAAAAAAATAATTCCAATACTCTACAAAGTATTTATCAAAATAGGGGAAGAAGGAGTCTGTAATGTTCTTTAGTTTGATTTTCTTGGGATCTCTAAAGCAGCCTTCCTTTTGGCAGAGTAATCACCACAAAAAGTAGCCAGGGGTTAAAGTCCAAATCCTTAAATCCTTTATTATCTCCTTCCTGAGGCTGGGCAGCTTTTTTGGAGAGCCTTTCACATCAGCCTTGGTCTCAGTGGAGAAATGCAGGAGGAAAGCCTGCCACCAGAAGCCCCATCGACCATCAAATGAATCTCTCTCCTTGGTTCTGAGAGCTTGAGCTCCCACCTGTCTTCTCTGCCCTCTGAATTTCTGAATCTGAATCTAGCTGAGACTCCTAGCTTATATGCTCTACACTGAGTATAAAGCAATCGTTATAACACTAAGAAACCATTATTTGTTGTAAAATTAAATCAATCATACTGAACTTAGAGAACTATTAAGCACCATGCTAAATAACTATTTTCTCATCAATTCCACTTAATTAGTACCTTTAAGCATCCTTGTTTCAAGTTCAGAGTTCTGGCCCATAACCTCTCCTGCTTTCTTTTGTTTTAGAACATAAGGTGGTCACACTCTCCCTCACTTCTCAAGAAAGTGAGAACCCAAAAAAGGAGGTGATCACACCTCCCCTGACTGCTCAAAAAAAGGTGAAAACACTATAAAAGGAGGTGATCATGCCCTCCCTAACATCTCAGGAAGGGAGATGAAAACCAAAGGAAAATGGGTAATCAAACCAAATTTGCGAGTTTCTGAAGGGTCTCACTTGAAACAGGTATACATAAATCCATCAATATGGGGGGAGTATTATACATAATTACATAAATTGCATAAGCACATAGTAACACATGTTAGTAGTGATATAACACAAAACATGAATCAATATGAAGAATTATACATGTCCATAAGTCCTAGAAATAGTCCAAAAGGAATCTATTGTCCATTACTTCATATGTGTAGAGAATCCAATGATTCCAGCAAGTTTTGAAGTCCTGCAATCGTCTCATCATGTGTTAGAGAATCCAATGATTTCTGCAGATTTTGAAGTCCTGTAATAGTCTTATCAACAATTTTTTTTCTTAGGGAATCCAATGATTCCTGCTGGTTCTGAAGTTATGTAACAGTCTCATTATCAGCAATGCTCTTTCAGTGTCAGATGTTTCTTAGGTCTTCGCCTTTTGTTTTGAGATTTTTTTTTCCTTTTTCTGTCTCTTTCAAGGTGCTTCTTGGCACCCATCTGATTCCTTCTCCATCTGTAGAGATACAAGCAAACTCTTTCTCCCAAGCAGTTAATCTATCTGGTCCCTTCCATTTACCACTACCTTGATCTCTCCTCATCACCTTTTTACATTGGAGCTGCTTGCACTGGACACTGCCCTTCTGTCGAGTCCTACCAAATTCCTTTTATGACTCAGACTAAACCAGGGATTGGTAAAACAGAGAAAAAAATATAGACCAATTTCCCTCATGAATATTGAAACAAAAGTGTGAAATAAAATATTAGCAAAGAGATTATGGCAAGTTATACATAGGATAATATACCATGACAAAGTAGGATTTATACCAGTAATGCAGGGCTGATTCAATATTAGGATAACTATTAGCATACCTGACTATATCAATAACCAAACTAATAGAAATCATATGGTTATTTCAACAGATGCAGAAAAATAACTTGAAAATTTCCAACAAGTATTCCTATTAAAAAGACTAAAGATCATAAGAATAAATGGAGTGTGTTGGAATCCTTACTAACTGCTAAGTAATTAGAGTTGATCTAATCTTACAAGAAGTTGTTTTGGCCAGAACCTGAAACAAGGTACTAAGTAGAACTAATCAAGACAAGGCTTGTGTTCCCACCTTTACTCATTGGACTCCACAAGTATGCTAGCTTCACAAAGTACACTTTCTAACTTCAAGAGAGTTCACACCTCCCTTAAAGTCATTGGGCCAGAGAGCACTATGGGAGAAAACCCATAATCCCATTCTCTCAGAAGAGGCAGATAAAAAGCCAGCGATGAAGGATCTATGGCAGAATACATATTTTCCTCTTGGCTGGCTGATCGCGCTAGACTCGAGAGAAACGACTCTGCTGCAGAGAACACTTTTGGGATTTCAGTGGAGCTACGCCAGAAGCCCTCTCTCCGCGGCAAGTTGGTGCTGGGCTCCCCAGAAGGAGATAAGAGAGATCTTCCATCTCTGTTGGAGGCAGAAGAAGGCAGAGGCAGAGGCAGAGGCTGAAGGACAGAACCTTTGGATTTGGAGACATCCGAAGGGCTCTAAGCCTCTAAACCGGCTGTGCCCTGAGAAGAACAAACTCCAACTTTTGAACTCTTAACATTTGGCGCCCAAGCGTGGGAACCAAGGACCCTACTTTCACTGAAGAAGTCTCCAGTGACCAGGAACTGAGTGAGTACAACCTTTTTTGGCTGAAATGGGACAGATCCTAGGTAAAGATTCTCCATCCCCCACCCCAACCCCAGACCCACCCAAGAGTGGTGCTATAGAAAGCCTGCTTAAGCTGATAGAAGATCAAGGGCTACTTGTAACTTGGGGACAGACAGCTAGACTTCTGGCTACATTAAAACGCACCTCCCCTTGGTTCTTAGAGGAAAAGCAAATCTCTCTAAAAAACTGGGCATTGGTTGGTCAACAGATGTCTGCATATAACAATGAAAACGGTCCTCGTTCAGTTTCCATTGCAGTGTTCTATTTATACAATACAATACAGATGGCCTTAAAATACCAGGATATCCAAAGGGGGAAGCCTGAGATAAAGGAGGAAGACAAAGAACAGATTAATGGTCATATCCCCACAGGGCAGGGAGACTTAAGTGAGACTCAAGGGTGGGGTGAATCTGAGGCAGCCTCAGCCCCACCTGAGGAGCAGGTAATTGGCTCTCTTCCATCAACTCCGCCCTCCGGGATGGAGGGAGGAGTGGTAGTGGGGGGGGGCAGTGACAGCACCAGCACCTCCCCCCCAGCATCTAGCACCTTCCCCCCAGCATCCAGCACCTCCTCCCCAGCATCCAGCACCTCCCCCCCCCGGCATCCAGCACCTCCCCCCCGGCATCCAGCACCTCCCCCCCAGCATCTAGCTGCTCCTTTGAGTAGATTGCAAAAGGGACTAATTAAGGCCAGAGAAGAAGGGAAAAATGTATTAGAATTTCAACACCACATTTTTCCTGTAATTCAACAGTTTAATTCTTCAGGTCAAGAAAGTAGAAGATACTCACCTTTTGATATAGAAATCCTCAAAGACCTGAAAAAAGCTTGCACTCTTTATGGGGCTACATCAGCTTATGTTAAGATGCTATTGCAAAATTTGTCTTTTGAAATCTTGACCCCTAATGACTGGAAATCGATAGCAAAAATATGCCTAGAACCTGGACAGAACTACTTGTGGCTTTCTGAATATAGTGAGCTCTGTAGGATACAAGCCCAACAAAATATTCAAAGTGGAGTTCATACTGCAATCACCTGTGACCTACTAACAGGTACAGGTCCTTATGCAGATGTCGCAGCACAAATTGGTTATTCTGTAGCAGCATATCAGCAAATTGCTGATAATGCTATCAAAGCGTGGGCTTCTCTTCACAATAAAGATGACAAAGGGGGGGCCTTCACAAAAATAACACAAGGGCCAAATGAACCCTTCGCTGACTTTGTGGGACGCTTGCAGACAGCTATCACAAGAACAAATGGAGAAAATGCAATAACAGACATCTTGATAAGGCAACTTGCTAAGGAAAATGCTAATGAGGTTTGCAGAAGAATTATACTAGGACTGCGCAAGGATGCTCCTTTAGAGGAACTCATAAGACGCTGTGCCACAGTGGACACAGGTGCCTTTTATAGCCAGGCTATGATGCAGACTTCCCAAAATCCAAACATGAGAAGACAGAATCCCTCTTGGCAAGGGACTTCCAGAGAGACTCGTAGATGCTTTCAGTGTGGAAAAGTAGGACATCTGAAAGCTCAATGTTGGTATAGAGATAGAATGGGAAGACAAGGTGGGAGAACAAGACCCCAAACCCCATGTCCAAAATGCAACAGAGGCTTCCATTGGGCCTCAGAATGCAGACAGATTCAGGGAAACGGGATGAGGGGCCCAGCCCCAGGGCCCAAGGCAAAAAACACTTGGGGCATGATGGCAGCCAATGGTGCACCCAGAGAGTGCCTAGAAGTCCAGTACCCAGACATGACCAATCAACCAGAAAGCCATATGATGGGAGAAGGGGATTACACAGTCAACCAGCCAGGAAGCAACCTGATGGCAGAAGGGAATTACAATTGGGGAGAATAGAGCTGTATGCAGCTGGGACAACTGAGATACCCCCTGGAGAGGTGAAATCTGTTCCTCTCCAGCCTATGGATCCCTTACCTCCAGGCACAGTAGGCTTGACCATTTCACCTCCTTGTATGTACAAAACAGTGTCCATCCACACACTGATGTGGGAAACTGGGGAATGTGTAGATAACATCCCAGTCACTAATACAGGTAGTCAATGTGTGACTTATCACCCAGGAGACGTAGTAGCATCAGGGTTACTCATACAGAATCCTAATAAGCAGCCTCGTGATAGTCACCCAGGTTCTGACTCCAGACCACAAAAACCAGAAATATACTGGACAGCAGCAGTAACGGCTGACCGACCTATGCTCACTATCTATATAAATGGCCTACCATTGGAAGGATTGGTAGACACAGGTGCGGATCGTACAATTATTAGAGGTGCCAGTTGGCCCAGTCACTGGCCAAAGATTAAAGCAGATACCTATATGTCTGGAGTAGGAGGATCAATAGCAGCTGAAGTTAGTGCTGCCCCTATGAGATGGACTTTTGAAGGCAAAACAGGAGTTTTTACTCCTTTTATAGTTGAAAAAATCCCCATCAATCTGTGGGGAAGAGACGTTTTACAACAATTGGGTTAAAAATGAGTACTTCGGTTTTTTAAGCAGGGCTGCTGTTGAAGGCCAGCCAACACAGAAGAGCCACGGGTAACCCTAGAGAACTTCTAAATTTAGTTCTCTATACCATTAATTTTTTAATCTTTGATAAAGATGCACTGGCTCCAGCAGACAGGTTTTATAACCCACCAGAAGAGCAGTGTCCAGTGCGAGCAGCTCCACTATCTTTAGATAATCGCCAGGTGATGTGGAGAGACCCAGAAAGTGGTGAATGGAAGGGACCAGATAGACTAACTGCTTGGGGGAGAGGATTTGCTTGCATCTCTACAGGTGGAGAAGGAATCAGATGGGTGCCTACGAGCCGCATTCGCCTTGTCCATCGCAGAAAGATGGAGCAGACCCTTGAAACAAAGGAGAAGACCCAAGAAATATCGGGTGGTTCTGTTGCTGATTGTGCTCATAAGAATTATTAGATTCCTGGCACATGAACTAATGGACAATGGAATCCTATTGGACTGTTTCTAGGACTTATGGACATGTGTAAATTTTCAGATTGATTCTTGTTATTTGTTACATTACTACTAGCCTGTGTTATATTGCTATGTGCTCATGTAAATTATGTATAATGCCTCCCATATTGATGGATTTATGTATACCATGTATATCTGTTACAAAGTTCTGGCCCATATTGATGGATTTATGTGTACCCCCTCAGAAACCCCCTATGTTTTAAAACAAAAGAAAGGGGGAGATGTTGGAATCCTTACTAACTGCTAAGTAATTAGAGTTGATCTAATCTTACAAGAAGTTGTTTTGGCCAGAACCTGAAACAAGGTACTAAGTAGAACTAATCAAGACAAGGCTTGTGTTCCCACCTTTACTCATTGGACTCCACAAGTATGCTAGCTTCACAAAGTACACTTTCTAACTTCAAGAGAGTTCACACCTCCCTTAAAGTCATTGGGCCAGAGAGCACTATGGGAGAAAACCCATAATCCCATTCTCTCAGAAGAGGCAGATAAAAAGCCAGCGATGAAGGATCTATGGCAGAATACATATTTTCCTCTTGGCTGGCTGATCGCGCTAGACTCGAGAGAAACGACTCTGCTGCAGAGAACACTTTTGGGATTTCAGTGGAGCTACGCCAGAAGCCCTCTCTCCGCGGCAAGTTGGTGCTGGGCTCCCCAGAAGGAGATAAGAGAGATCTTCCATCTCTGTTGGAGGCAGAAGAAGGCAGAGGCAGAGGCAGAGGCTGAAGGACAGAACCTTTGGATTTGGAGACATCCGAAGGGCTCTAAGCCTCTAAACCGGCTGTGCCCTGAGAAGAACAAACTCCAACTTTTGAACTCTTAACAGGAGTGTTTCTTAAAATGATCAGTAACATCTCTAAAACTATCAGTAAGCATCATATGTAATGTGGATAAACTTGAACCATTTTCAGTCAGATCAGGGATAAAACAAAGTTGCCCATTATCACAATTTTTATTCAATATCCCAATATAAATATTACTTTATCAATTGTAAATTCCTAGCTCTTTGGAATAGCTCTCTGGAGGACCTTTGTATCAGCCTGAGTCTTTTATCTTAGTGGAGAAATGAAGGAGGAAGGAGGGCCACCACAAGGCTGGTCAGCGTTAGAGTCTGGAATCTGAGTCTGGAGCCTAAAGTCTTCTCTGTATCTGCGGCTAAGAACTGTGGCTGAGAGAGCCCATTCCCAGTTCTCCCAGCGCTTAAATACTTCAATCTGATTACTTCACTACAGCTCACTGAGCATGTACAACCATTATATCACCATTTAGAGAATCATTACCTCACACTGAGTAGGGACTTAACTATAAGCACAATGCTGTCCTTGATTCAAGTACACCTTTTCAGAGTTTTGGCTCTCTGTATCTCCTACTTTCTTTTGTTTTAGAACACAGGTGGTCATGCCTTCACTGACTTCTCAGGAAGGGAGATAAAAAAGGGAAATGGGAAATCAAACCAGATATTGCTAGCAGGTTTCCTCTGGGCTGAAACTGAAACAGATATACATAAATCCATCAGCATGGGAGGTATTACATAAGCACATAGTAATATAACTCAGGCTAGTAGTGATGTAACAAACAACATGAATCAACATAATGATTTAAAAAACAATATGAATATACAGGAGGGTATGTAAATAACAATCATACATTCACCTCCTTCAGCAGCCAAGAGATAGTCCAAAATCAATCTATTGTCCATTACTTCATGTGTCAAGGAATTAAATGATTTCTTGCAATTTTGAAGTCCTGAAACAGTCTCATCATATCTCAGCAATTCCAATGATTCCTGCTGGTTTTAAAGTCCTGCAGGAGTCTTATTAAAATTTTTCGATGTTCATAAGACAATTTCCATAACTGCTATACTCTTTCAGTGGTTGGTAAAGTCAGTAATGAAACCATCTGATGTTTTTTGGGTCTTCTCCTTTGTTTCAAGGATCTTCTTCTTCTCTCTCCAATGGACAAGGTGAATATGGCTCGTTGACAGCAATTTGATTCCTTTTCCATCTATACAGATACAAGCAAACCCCCTTCCCCAAGCAGTTAACCTATCTGGTCCCTTCCATTCACTACTTTCTGAATCTCTCCACATCACCTGGAGATTATCTAAAGATAATGGAGCTCCTCACACTGGACACTGCCCTCCAGTGGGTTATAAAACCTGTCTACTGGAGCCAATGCATCTTTATCAAAAATAATAAAAAAAAAATTAATAGTGTAAAGAGCTAAATTTAAAAGTTCTCTAGGGTTACCTGTGTCTCCCCTTTTCTTTTGTTTTTGGAGAAGCATCTTGATATCTCTGTTTCTCCTCTCTACTATTACCTGTCTTTGAAGATTAAAGGGTATGCCAGTGGTGTGTAAAATTTGATACTGTGCACCAAAGTGTGTAAAATATTTAGAAGTATCTGTTTTTATTGCTTGTGGCACACCCATAATTGCAAAAGCTTGTATAAGGAATTCAGAGACCACTCAGGCTGAATCTTTTGCTACTGGTATTGCAAAAGTTAAATCCTGAAAAGGCATCTACTATAACATGGATAAAAGACAGACGACCAAAAAAGTTATAATGGGTTACATCCATTTGCCAAATTTCATTGGGTCTCAAATAATGAGGGTTGTTCCCTGGAGGAAGTGTAGGAGTGTGGAAAGGAAGGCAAGCTGTACAGGTTTTTACTATGCTCCTAGCTTTCTCTTTTGTTATCCCAAACTGTAAATGTAAAGCTTGAGCAGCCTGATGATATTTAGAATGAGATTCTTGGGCTGCCTGAAATAAAGAAGTATTGGCTAAGAAGGCATTCTGCCTTTGAATTTTCATCAAAAAATGGGACCTGGAAGTCCTCTATGGGAACCTGGATGCTTTCTCATTTGCTCTTGAACTTCCTTAAAGAGCTGATATATATTAGAATCTACAAATTTTATTTGGGGTGTGGCAATTCTTTGTACCACACCTACTGAGTAGTCCAAATCAGATATTTACATCTCCTGGATACTAAGTAAGAGCTAGCATGATTGCATACAATTCATTCTGCTGAGTGGACTGAAAAGGAGTTCCGACTACTTCATATTTAAATCATGAGAGGATACAGGACAAATGTTATGTTTGGATGCATCTGTAAAGATAATTGGTCCTTTAAGAGGAACATTAGAAACCTTTTCTTCAAAAATTCATCACCAATTATGTAATAATCAGGTTATCTTTAATGAACCCGTGTGTAAAATTTGGAGCTGTGGCCAATAAAATCTGCCACTCTGGGAAGGTTTCACAGCATACATTAATTTGTGCATTCATAAAAAAGGTGTGTAACTTGTCAGGTCTTATCTCAGATAATTGTACTACTCTTTTAATGGCCTTTAATAAAACTCTAGGCTCAAGCACTGGGTCAGGAGTAAGGCTTTGTTCTGGTTGTGCCAGGAGGTTCACACACTCTATCACACTGTCTCCTTGATGAAGGACTGCTGTGAATACCTCTTTTGTAGCAAAAACTGATATTTCCAAGGGCTTTTCAGTAACACTTTCAACCACATTGGATAAAACCAGTTCAATGTCTCTCGAAGAAGCTTGAGCTTCTTTTGTAAGCTGACATGGTGAGTCTAAAGCAGTGTCTCCCCTTAAAATGTCATATAATGGTTGTAATTGATAGGTAGTTAAGCCTAACACTGGATGCATCCATTGGATATCTCATCAATTTCTGAAAATCATTCTCTCTTTCTTCAAGAAAGCTTTTATACTGTAAGTACCTTAAGATATACTTCACATCCTAAATATTGAAAAGGAGATGTCTTTGAATTTTTTACTGGAGTTATATGAAATTTGTTAGTGCCTTAGTATTTCTATGATCTTTTGTAGACATGCTTCTAACATTTACTCTTCAGGTGCATACCCAAGATATCATCCCTGTAATGTAACAATATAACTTTTGGAAATGCTTTTTTTTTTTTTTTTTTACTTTAGCAGCAGTAACATACTCGTGACACATAGTAGGGCTATTTTTCATTCCCTGTCGCAAAACTGTCCATTCAAATCTTTTATAAAGCTCAGCTAAGTTAATGCTGGGCACTGAAAAGGCAAATCTTATCATATCCTCCTTATGCAGAGGGATAGAATAGAAACAATCCTTAATTTCTATAACTCAAAGAGGCCATTCTCTAGGTAATTGAGTAGGAATGGAAGTCCAGGCTAAAGAGTTCCCACAGTTTCCATCTGTCCAATTACTTTTCTTAAATCAGTTAACATCCTCCATTTTCCAGATGTCTTTTTTTACGACAAATACAGGGGAATTCCAAGGACTTAGAGGAGGTTGTAAGTGTCCTTGGACAAGTTGCTCCTGTACTATAACTAATAAGGCCTGAATTTTATCACTAGCTGTGGGCCACTGTTCTATCCACACTGGTTTATAGATTTCCATTGGATGTGAAAAGGTGAAAGTGCAGGCAGGCCTTCAACAGCAGCCCTGCCTAAAACACTGAAGTATCCTAATCCTAACTTTTTGTAATCCTAACTGTTGTAAGATCTCTCTTCCCCACAGATTCATGGGGATCTTTTCAACTGCAAAAGGAATAAAAAGTCCTGTTTCACCTTCAAATGTACATCTCAAAGGGAATGATGGAGTAGCTCTTTTGCCAGACATATAAGTGTTTGCCTTAATCTTTGGCCATGACTGGACCAGCTATCACCTCTAATGACTGTACTGTCTGCACCTATGTCTATCACATGGTATATGGTATGCCATTTACATAGATAGTGAGCATAGGTCGGTCAGCTGTAACAGCTGCAGTCAAGAATATTCCTGGATTCTGTTGTTAGGAATCAAAATTTGGGTAAATATCAACAGATTGCCTATCAGTAGTATGTATCAGTAAACCTGATGCTACTACTTCTCCTGGGTGATAAATCATACATTGTCTACCTGTATTAGTGACTGGGATATTAGCTACACATTCCCCAGTTTCCCACATTAGTTTATGTATGGACACTGTTTTGTAAGCACTCTCAGGAGATGAAATGGTTAAGCCTACTGTTCCTGGAGGCAAAGGATCCATAACCTGGACAGAGACAGATTTCACCTCTCCAAGGGATAGCTCAGTAGTCCCATCTGCATATAACTCTATTTTCCTCAATTGTAATCTCTTTCTCCCATCAATTGCTTCTTGGTGATTGATTCATGTGGGAGTCCTGAACTTCTAAAGACTCTTTAGGTGTAGCATTGGCTGCCTTCATTTCCCAAGTGTTTTTTGCCTGGGGTCCTGCAGCTGAGCTGATGCTTCCCATTTCCCTGAGTCAATCTACATTTTGAATGTCCAATGGAAGCCTTTGTTACATTTTGGACATGGGACTTGGGGTCTTGTTTGCCAACCTTTTTTTTTTTTTTTCACTCTATCCTTATGCCAACATTGAGCTTTCAAATGCCCTACTTTATCACATTGAAAGCATCAACGAGTCTCTCTGGAAGTCACTTGCCAAAAGGTACCCTGTCTTCCCATGTTCTGATCTTGAAAAGTCTGCATCATTGCCTGGATATAAAAGGTATTTGTGCCCACTGTGGCACAGCATCTTATGATCTCATCTAAAGGAGTAGTCTTGGTGTAGTCCTAGTATAATTCTTGTACAAACCTCATTAGCATTTTCCTTAGCAAGTTACCTTATCATAATTTCTATTGCTGCATTTTCACCAATAGTTTGTATGACAGCTGTCTGCAGATGTCCCACAAAATCAACAAAGGTGATTTGAACATTGGAATATTTTTGTGAAGGCTTCTCCTGTATCTTGTTTTCTTGAGAGGGTGCCCCATTCTTTGATAGCAGCAGCAGCAGCAGCAGTTTGCTCATAGTCTGTCAAAGGGTAATTAATCCACACTAAAGTGTCTACATAAGAACCTACACCTGTTAGTTAGAGGTGACTGGTATATTAACTCTAGGTTGTTTATTTCTTTGGGCCTGTATTCTACAGAGTTCAATAAACTCAGAAAGTCACAAGTTTTGTCCAGGTTCTAAACATGTCCTTACTATAGATTTCCAATCATTAGGGGTTAAAATTTCAAAAGCCAAATTCTCTAATACCATCTTAACATAAGACAATGTAGATGCATAAAGAGTGCAAGCCTTTTTCAGATCTTTGATAATTTCCAAATTAAAAGGAGTGTATCTTCTTTTTTCTTAACCTGGAGAGTCAAAGTCTTCAATCACAGGATATGTTTCTATTCTCAAATCAGATATATCCTGTCCTTCCTCTTAAGCTTTAATTAGTGCCTTTCATAATCATGGCATGGGGGGTGGACAAAGCTGCTGCATGGGTGGTGCTGATGGTGGCACTGCCCTTACCCCTCCTCCTATTTCCACCCATGAAGGTGAAATTGAGGAAGAAGGGTCAAGAGAAAGTGAATGCCTGCCTGGATGTAATTGAGCTGTGAAAATAAGAAGCACCACACCCCTTAATTTCATCCTATTGTACCTAATTCTGTTCTTGTCCAATTCTCCATGCTTTTCAGCAGCTTTGTCAGTACCATCCCCCTCCTCCTGCTCTTTTTCCTCATACTTCCTTTTCTAGCTGTCTACCTTACAACCTTTCCTTTTTTTAAAGAACTTGTGGGATTCTTTAAAGCCAATTGTATTATATTGTACATAAAGAATGTTTCCTCAGAAATTGAATCAGGATCCATAGCTTCATAATATTCAATTAGTTGCTCTCCCACTATTTCCCACATATCTGGCTCTAATTTTTCTTCCTTAGAGAGCTAAGGAAATGTGCACTCTAATATATTTAAAAGTACTGTGATTTGCTTTACCAACAAACATTGCTTCTTTCTTAACTTAAGAAATTCTACACATTCTACACACTTCCCTTGGGGTGGGGGAGGCTTTTTTCTTACTATTTTCTCCATTTTAGCTGAACAAGGAAAGTGCTTAGTTTAGCCCTTACCAAAGTTTTCTGCTTGTCTATTTTTATACTCACCCTATTTCCAGGTCACAAGGACTTCTCCACTGAGCTCATGTCAGTTGAACTGCTTTGTGCCCTGCTTTATAATGCCCTGCATTTCTGAGGCCCCTCATTTAGTTGCCAAAATATAATGTCTGGACTAGCTCTCTGGAGAACTAAAGAGTGCAAGCCCTTTTAAGATCTTTGATAATTTCCAGATTATTGGGATCAGCCCGCGTTGTTGGTCTTAGTGGAGAAGTGAAGCAGGCAGGAAACTCACAAGGATGGATGGTTAAAGATGAAATTCATGGTTTTCTTTGTGTATGTGTCTGTAGCTGAGAGAGTCCTCTGTGTCTGTGACTTCCTTAAATACCTCAATACAATTACATCACTACAGCACACTGAGCATCTGTAACCATTGTACAACCATATCACATTAAATATGTTTAGAGAACAATTATCTCACACTGAGTAGGTGCTTAACTATAAACACCCTATAAGCACCATCCTTGATTAAAGTACACCTTTTCAGAGTTTGGGCCTTCTACATCTTGTGTTCTGTATTTGTAGATTAAATTTTCTATTTACTTCTGTGTGTATATGTGTGTTTTTTCAATAGAAATAATTGAAAGTCTCTTACATCATTGAAGCTTCATCGCTTTCCTTGAAAGATGATGCTGAACCTCACTGGGTAGTTAAATCTTTTTTGTAACTCCAGGTCCTTTACCTTTCCAGAATATGGCATTCCAGGCCCTCTGATGCTTTATTGTAGAAGCTGCCAGATTCCTGGGTAATCATGATTATTGCCCCTTGATATTTGAGTTGTTTTTGTCTTAAACTTGTAGTATTTTTTTTTCTTGAGATTATAGTATTGGAGTTTTATAGTTTTAGGGTTTTCTTTGTGGGATCTCTTTTCAGTGGTGATTTATGGATTCTTTCAATTAGTATTCAATTTCAATTCTCTATTTCTAGAATATTAGGGCAGTTTTCCTTAATCTCTTATAAAATACTATTCATGTTCTTTTTTTTTTTTTTTTTTGGTCATGACCTTCAGGCCTTATAGGTATGATACTGGTCTCTTCTATATCTATTTTCTGGGTGGCTGTTTTTTAAATGAAGTATTTCATTTTTTTCTTCAATTTTTTTTTATTGTTTTTAGTTTGCTTGATTGATTGTTGCTGTCTCACAAAGTTATTAGTTTCCATTTGCCCATTTCTAGTTTTTAATGTGTGATTTTCTTCAGCTATCTTTTGAATCTCTTTTTCCATTTGTTTTATTCTACTGTTTGAGGAGTTGTTTTCTTCAGACAATATTTTTCCTCCCTTTTTCAAACTGTTGACTCTTAGGCATACCTCCAATTTCTTTTCTCATTCTTTCTTGTATCTCTTTTATTTGCCTTTGGAAGTTTTTTATGACCATTTCCAAGAGGCCTCTTTAGGCATGAGACCAATTTATCTCACTCTTGGATTTTCCTTGGACTTTGTTTTCATCTGAGTTTGCGTTTTGGTCTGTGCTGTCACCATAGTAGCTTTCTATGCTCAAAGTTTTTTCTGATTCTTGCTCATTTTCTTTTTTACCTTTTTTGTTTTTCCCTTTTTTGTTTTTTTCCCTTTTTGTTTGTTTACGTTTGATGTGAAGCTCTGCTACTGGGCTGAAGCTGGTGCTCTCCCAAGCTTCCTTTGCAGCTCTGAGCCTTGGCTTTGAGCACAGGGACCTTTTGGGTCTGTAAGGCATAGCTTTGACTTTTCTTTTCAGGAAACAGCCTAGTATCCCAAACTATGCTTTCTGAGATGATGTTGGAAGCTACCTCACTTATTTGCTCCTCTACTGACCTAGGACTGAGGGTCTTAGTTGCTGGGTTTTTCCCCCTGACACTATTGTGGTTTAAATGTCTTGCCCATGGTCACACAGCTAGAAAGTGTTAAGTGTCTGAGGGCAGATTTGTACTCAGGTCCTTCTGACTTCAGAGCTGGTGCTCTATTCATTGCACCAACTAGCCCAGAGTCTATTTAGCTTAGGTTGAAGACTCTTTTCATGCCAGTGGGACTGATCTTTCTTGAGGTTTTTCAGTCTATCTTGAGCTGGAACTTGGTTTCATTCCATCAGATTCTGTTCAGAGTCTTAGTTTCATGGAATTTTGGAGGGAAACTGTGAGGGTGCAAGTAGCTTGTTGATTGTACTCCACCATCTTGGCTCCATCTGTGGTAATCTCAAATGTGTTTCTTGTAAAAAACATATTGTAGGATTCTTTTTTGTTGTTGTTGTTAATCTACTCTGCTATTTGCTTTCATTTTAAGGGAGAATTCATCCCATTCACATTCACAATTATGATTAACTGCTTGGTATTTGCATTTAAATATTCTATCCTTTAAAAACCATGACGACTTTTCCCACCATTTACCTTTTAATGTTTCTAGTAAGTCTTATATGAGAAGATCCAATTATCTCTTCAATTCTGTTATTTTTCATCAGAAGTGACTGAAAATCCCTTATTTCATTTAATGTCCATCTTTTCCCTTGAAAGATAATGCTTAATTTTGCTGGGTAATTGATTCTTTTTTTTTATGTTTGAATATTATTTCTTTTTTTTTTTTTAATTTTATTTTATTTAATAATAACTTTGTATTGACAGAATCCATGCCAGGGTAATTTTTTACAACATTATCCCTTGCACTCGCTTATGTTTCATTTTTTCCCCTCCCTCTCTCTACCCCCCCCGAGATGGCAAGCAGTCCTATATATGTTAGATATGTTGCAGTATATCCTAGATACAATACATATTTGCAGAACCAAACAGTTCTCCTGTTGCACAGGGAGAATTGGATTCAGAAGGTAAAAATAACTTGGGAAGAAAATCAAAAATGCAAATAGTTCACATTCGTTTCCCAGTGTTCCTTCTTTGGGTGTAGCTGTTTCTGTCCATCATTTATCCATTGAAACTGACTTAGGTCTCTTTGTCAAAGAAATCCACTTCCTTCAGAATACATCCTCATACAATATCGATGTCGAAGTGTATAATGATCTCCTGGTTCTGCTCATCTCACTTAGCATCAGTCCATGTAGGTCTCTCCAAGTCTCTCTGTATTCTCTCTGTATTCATCCTGTTGGTCATTTCTTACAGATGGGTAATTGATTCTTGACTGTAATTCAAGCTCCCTTGCTTTCTGGAATATCATCTTCCAGACTTTCTGGCCCTTTAATATGAAAATTGCTGGGTCCTAGATAATCTTGATTGTGACTCCTTGATATTTTAGTTGTTTTTGACTGGCTTTTGTAGTATTTTCTACTTAATCTGAAAATTCAAGAATTGAACTATAATATTCCTTGGAATTTTAATTTTGGAGCTTCTTTCTGGTGATCTGTGAATTCTTTCAATGACTATTTTACCCTGTGATTCTAGGATATCAGGGCAATTTTCCTTGATGATTTCTTGAATGATGTTGTCCAGAGTCTTTATTTCATAATGCATTTTAAATAGTCTAACAATTCTTAGATTGTCTCTCTTGGATCTATTTTCTATATCAGTCATTTTTCCAGTGAGGTATTTTACATTTTCTTCTATTTTTTTTTCATTTTTTTCCATTTTGTTTAACTGATTATTGATATATCAGTGAGTCATTCTCTACCATTTGCCCAATTCTAATTTTTAGGAAATTATTTTCAGCAGTTAGCTTTTTTGCCTCCATTTGCATTTGGCCAATTGTATTTTTAAAGGGATTAGTTTGTTCAGTTTGATTTTTTTTTTCATTTTGCCAATACTACTTTTTTAAAAAGTTGTTTGTTCAGTATATTTTTTCCAATTTTGCTCAAAGGTGTGTGTGTGTGTGTGTGTGTGTGTGTGTGTGTGTGTTTTGATGTTGTTATATTCAGTCAATTTCTGTATTTCCTTTTCCAAGCTGTTGGCTTTCCCAAAAAAAACTTTCATAATTCTTCTAACTTGCTTTCATTTCCCCATTTTCTTGTGCTTCTCTTTTAAGATACTTTTGTTACTCTTCTAAGAGAGCCATTTGAGCTGGAGACCAGTTCATATGCTGCTTTGAGGCTTCACACGTAGTCATTTTGCCACTGCTGTCCTCTTCTGTGTTTGCATTTTCATCTTTCCTGTCATCATAGTAGCTTTCTATGATCAGAGCTCTTTTTGCTTTTTTGTTCATTTTCAATAGTTGATCTCTGCTCTTAGAATACAAAGGGGACTATCCTAAGGTTTTTTTAGTTGCTGTTTTTGTTTTTGATTTTGTTGTTTTGGTAAAGGGACAGTTGTCTCATTGATTTTCCACTGTGCTAGGAGCAGCTGTGATGCAGGCTTTCTCAACATGCTGGGTATGGCCTGACCTACTCCCTCCTCTTATGATGAGGTTTTGAGTCTCCCAATTTGCCTTCTGTGATTTCAATAGATGTCTCACAGCAAGCTGCTGATCTATTGGCCCTCTGAACCAAGATAGAGTAGTCAGTGCTATTATACTTTGGCTAAAAGCCTCTCACCAAATAACCCTAGCTGAGCCTCCTCTCTCTGGGCCTCTCAGGCTGAGCCTAAACTTGGCTGTGTTGCCCTCTGCTCAATTTAGACAGACCTTTCCTGAAATCCTTCCAAGATATATTATTATACTCTGAATGTTTGTGGATTCTGCCACTCTAAAATCTATTCAGAGACTTAATCTAGCATTGATTCTGAGGGAAACTGGGGAGAACTCAGATAATGTCCTGGCTTCTCTCCATTTTTGTTCTGTTCCCTGGCTAATTCTATTTTTAAAGGAATTGTTTTCTTTCCCATCTGGCCAATTGTATTTCTTAAGGATTTGTTATTTCTTATGTCTATTTTTGTCCTTCCTTTTTCAAGCTGTTGACTTTTTCTTTACTATCTCTCATTTCTTTTCCCAATTTTTCTTTTGCCTTTCTTATTTGACTTTTAAAATCCATTTAAAGGTCCTCTTAGGAAGCTTTTTGGGCTTGATACCAATGCATATTCTCCTTTGAGGTTTCACATGTAGGTATTTTGTCCTCTTCTCAGTTGGTGCTTTGATTATTCCTGACCATAGTGCATTTCTGTAGTCAAGATTCTTTTGTTTTTCTTGCTCATCTTGTTTGTCTGTTTCATTGGTTTAAAAGTTGAATTCTTCTTCTGGGGTACAGAGAGAGCACCATCCTTAGGTTCTTTTGAATTGGCTTGGATCCCTGGGACCTTAGGTGTAAGTGATTCTTTTCTGGTTTCTTGGGAGGTTGCAATTTGTCTTCTTTATTCAGGCCAGAGGGTCCAGCACTGATATTCTGTGCTACCCACCTATTGAGCAAAGACCAAGGGGCCCTGGTTGTTAATCTGTGCTGTGACCAAGAGTTTCCCACTAACTTCTCTGCACCATGCCTTCATTCCATTGTGCTCATTTTTTATCCAAGTGAATCAGACTTTTCCTGAAGTCCTTCTAAGCTAAATTAAGCTGGAAAAAATCGCTGGTTTTTGTATATTCTCTTCCTCTGGATCCATTTAGAAAACTGATTTAACATTGTTTCCAAGGGAAATTGGGGAGAGCTCATGCATTATCTTTGCTTCTCTCTGCCATCTTCCTAATTACATTTTCTAAGAACTTTTTTTAAAAAGTTGTTTTTTTTTGTTTTGTTTTGTTTTGTTTTGTTTTGTTTTGGTGGTGGTGATTTTTTGTTTGTTTGTTTGTTTGTTTGTTTTTTGTGGTAGCCTTTTTTATAGTGGTAAGAAACTGGAAAGTGAATAGATGCTCATCAATTGGAAAATGGCTGAATAAATTATGGTATATGAATGTTATGGACTATTATTGTTCTGTAAGAAACAACCAACAAAATTATTTCAGAGAGGCCAGAAGACCCTTACATGAACTGATACTAAGTGAAATGAGCAGAACCAGGCAATCATTACACAAGATTATATGATGGTCAGTTCTGATGGATAAGGCTGTCTTCAACAATGAGATGATTCAAACCAGTTCCAATTTTTAAGTGATGAAAAGAGCCATCTATACCCAGAGAGAGGACTGTGGGAACTGAGTGTGGCTCACAATATAGCATTTTTACTCTTTTTGTTGTTGTTTATTTGAATTTTTTTTTATTTTTTTTAGCTTCCATTTTGTTTATTTATTTTTAACTAACTTTTTATTGACAGAACCAATGCCAGGGTAATTTTTTACAGCATTATCCCTTGCACTCACTTTTGTTCCGACTTTTCCCCTCCCTACCTCCACTCCCTTCCCCAGATGGCAAGCAGTCCTTTACATGTTAAATAGGTTACAGTATATCCTAGATACAATATATGTGTGCAGAACCAAACAGTTCTCTTGTTGCACAGGGAGAATTGGATTCAGAAGGTATAAATAACCCGGGAAGAAAAACAAAAATGCAAGCAGTTTATATGCATTTCCCAGTATTCTTTCTTTGGGTGTAGCTGCTTCTGTCCATCCTTGATCAATTGAAACTGAATTAGCTCTCTTTATTGAAGAGATCCATTTCCATCAGAATATATCCTCAAACAGTATTGCTGTTGAGGTATATAATGATCTCCTGGTTCTGCTCATTTCACTTAGCATCAGTTCATGTAAGCCTCACCAGTCCTCTCTGTATTCATCCTGCTGATCATTTCTTACAGAACAATAATATTCCATAACATTAATATACCACAATTTACTCAACCATGCTCTAATTGTTGGGCATCCATTCATTTTCCAGTTTCTAGTCACTACAAACAGGGCTGCCACAAACATTTTGGCACATACAGATCCCTTTCCCTTCTTTAGTATCTCTTTGGGGTATAAGCTGGATCAAAGGGTATGCACAGTTTGATAACTTTTTGAGCACAGTTCCAAATTGCTTTCCAGAATGGCTGGATGTGTTCACAATTCCACCAACAATGTATCAGTGTCCCTGTTTTCCCACATCCCCTCCAACATTCTTCATTATCTTTCCCTGTCATTCTAGCCAATCTGACACGTATGTAGTGCTATCTCAGAGTTGTCTTAATTTACTTGCATTTTATTTTGCTTCACTTTTTCTCTTGTGTGGCATGATAACTATATAAATATGGATGCATATATTGGATTTAACACATATTTCTAGCATATTGGACTACTTACCATTTAGGAGAGGGCATGGGGGAAGAAGAAGAAATTGGAACACAGGGTTTTGCAAGGGTTAATGTTGAAGAATTGTCCACACATGTTTTGAAAAATAAAAAGCTTTAATTAAAAAAAAGATGCATGTTTTTTTTTTTTTCTTTAAACTGTCCTCCCAAGTAGATTTTTTTATTCCTTTTCTGCATGGTCATTTCTACTTTTAGAGTTGCTTTCTTTTTTCCAAACTATTGACTCTATTTTTTCATAATTATCTTGTATCACATTTCTTTTCTTCTGTTTGTCTTATGTGATTTGTAAGTCTCCCTTTGAGCTCTTTCATGAGTTCTTTCTGAGCTTGAAAACACTTCATATTTTTCTTTGTGGCTTCACCCAGAGGTATTTGGATATTGTACTTGTCTTTTGAATTTGTGTCCTGATCTCTCCTGTCATCATAACAACTTTCCTTGGTCATTTTATTTTATTTTTTGCTCATTTTGGGGTTTTTCTTCTTTCTTTTAAATTTGAGTTCTGTTCTCAGTATAGGAGGAACACTTCTTATGGGAAGAGATATAGGTTCTGGCTGTTAACTTGGTGTTGCACTTATGTTATCCTGAGGTTGACAGTTGACCTTCATGTCTAGTGTTAAGCTGAGGCGGTGTGATGTTGGGTGACTTATAGAGTTGGAATCTGTAACAGTTCTGACAGCTAACCTGGTAGTGAACCAGAATCCTAATGCTTGTGTCTGAAATTTGTGGAAAAGGCTGGTGAAGTATTTCAGCATTTTCCCACACTACACTGAGGAATCAAGAGGTCTGACCACTGGCAATTACTTATTTGCCTGAGGTTATGCTGAAATAAGGGAATATCTGACCTCTGGAAGTTGCCTAGTTTTCTGAGATTTCTCTGAAGCATGCAATTGTTCTCAGAGTTAGAGTGTATTGGTTCTCCCAGTTAGGAATATATTGGGTTCTAGTGGTAGCATTTGCTTGTTCTACCACCCTCAGGTTCAGGACCTAGCACTGGTTTGCTCAGAGTTTGCTACTGCTATTCTGACTGGGGCATTTCCTGTTTTGGACAGTACTGTCCCTTTACCTGAGTGATTTAGACCTTTTCTGCACATCTTCCATCTTTATTGGGCTCAGAGATTGTTTCACTCTATATTTTTTGCAGGCTCTGCTTCTCCAGGTCTTATTTTGTAGTGCTATTTTATAATTGTTTGGTGGTGAATATAGGATAGTTATGATCATTTGCTGCTTCTATTCTTGAAAGGAACCTAATGTTATATTGTTTCTCTTGTTTTCTTCTTTAGAAACAGTCACTTCAAAAAACTTACAAATATGCAGGATAGTACCTTGAGGAACTTTTAGTAGTTCTCCAAGTCTGTCATGTACATGAGTATGATGCAGAAGAAAATCTAGAAGAGCAAAATAATCTTATTTGTTCTAAGTTGAATTCAATAATACAAATATAATGATAATAAAAACTAGAATAATAATTGTGTTTATGTGCTGTTTTAAAGTTAAGAATGTTCTTTACAAATGTTATTGCATTTTATCTTCACTTTAGTCTATAGCTATAGGTGCTGTTATCATCTTTATTTTGCAGAGAATAAATTTGAGGTAGACAGAAATCAAGAAATGTGTGTGTTGTGCAAAGACACACTAATAGGAACTGTTTAAAGCTGGATTTTAATTCAGGTGTTCATGATTTTAAGTTAGAGCTCTATCCATTGTACTCCCCACCTGCCTCATAAAAAGAATAATCACAAACAATGAAAAAATACATTTTGAACAAACTTGGCTGTAGAGAATTACTATGAGAAGATACCTTCCTCTTTTTTTTTTGCATATTTGATCATTTGTTTCACTTCAACATTTCAACTCTTCTTTAAAAGCATGTTTTCCTCAGGAAACTATGATGATAGATAGATAATTTAATAAAACTCCAAGTTCAGCCCATTTCATCAACTTATTCCTCTCCATTTCAGAGATACTTTCCTGTCAAACTTCATTTTCTCTCTTAAAAATATAAACCTGTTGTGTTGACTTGGATTATTCTCCATCAAGGTTCCTGGCATGTTTCAGAATTCCTTTCACTCTTTCCTTTTTACAATTTAACTTCTTATCAAATCTTTATAAATCCCTGAGCCAAGGTACAATAAATACATTTATCTACCTTAATCTTTTTCTCATAAATCAATCAATTTCTCTAATCATATTTCTTTTCCCATAACTTGCTCTAATTTTTCTTTACATCTTTATTGTATTGAGTATCCAAAATAGATTAAAATACCTTTATTGCTCTCTAATAAGCACTCTCAAGACAGGTATAGTCACCATATGAATCTACTTTTTCTTACCATATACTAAAATCTTGTATGTTGTAAATAGTGTCATTTTAAACTGGAAGTACCCTATGGAAGCAGAAGTAATTTTTGGTACCATTATGTGAAAGTGATGAAGAGGCAAGCAAAGGAAGAGAAAAAGGTATAACATCCTGGGATGATGATTTACTGAAATTCACTGTGAGCTATTTAGAGATTTTTGTTCTCACCCTCTCCCAAAAAAGTCACAGAACATATTAACTATGTTTCTGTGGATATATGCATGTATGACTGTGTATGTATGTTTGTATATATGTAATATGTGTGCATTTGTGGACATATATATGTATATACATTTCTATGTATGTTTATGTGTATGTATATATACATATATGCATAAATCATGATTGTCTTTCTTCAGTAGTAGTATATAGAGATTTCTATCTATATATATGCATATATATATTAAATATGTAGATAGATAAAGATAGAGAGGTCTATATCTATATATCTATATATTTAGTTATTCTACTGAATAAAGATAATTTTGATTCATGCTTACACATATATCCCATGAATTACAAAAGCAATAATCCTTTACCATCCCTATTATGGCCAGAAAACTATTTCTAACCTTTGCTATAATAATTTACCTGCATAGTTGTCTCCTTTAGAATTATATAAAGACAAATTTTTCCCTAGTCATTTTTAATTGAACTAGACTAGCCTAGTCAACAATTATAAAATCATCGTGTTAGAAGGAATTTCATTGACAATATAGTACATAAACTTACTTCACATATATGGTAACCAAAAATAAGATTTCAGTGACTTGCCAAAAGATACATTCATAGGATCAGAGATAAGGTTTAGAGCTAATACTTTACCCCCCAATGTACTATCATTTTTAATGGAAGTATGGCCAAAAGCACAAAAAAAAAGGCAACTCAAGGAATGAATCTCCCTTTAAATTTATTCAAGTTCCCTACCATCATACTGAAATGTTTTTATTCTGGCCATTTTCTATGTCTACTAAAAAGAACACTCTCTGTAAGACTAATGGAAAAGAAGCTAGATAGTTGTTTTCACCCTCTCCATTTTTTCCTTTCTTTTAAAAAATATTATAAGGGATGGGTGTCAGAGAATTAGGAGAAGTTTTATTAGAAGGTAAATTTTAGGAAAAAAAAATATGTGTGTGTGTGTGTGTGTGTGTGTATGTATGTGTGTGTGTGTGTATATATATATATATATATTATATATATATATATATATATATATATATATATATATTTTAAGAATATAACATTTAGTCATTTAGGTTCCACATTCCTCCCTCTGTTGTCTTCATTACTATGTTGATTAGAAAAATGAACGAAACCTATGGGAAGAGTTCCTAGAAAACCAGGAAACAACATCAATATTTCATTTAAGCCCATTAAATTTAAAGGATGATTACAAGAACTCTAAAGAAAAATGAGGTTTGTTTGCCTATTGTCCCTATGACAGAGTACAATCTGTCTCCATTTAAAAGTAACCAAACTGGTATAATACTAAATATATTAAGGGATATATTAATATTAAATATTAATTTCTTCTTGGATAGAATATAAAATATTATTAAGGATTTTCCCATTTGGTATATGAGTATAAGAAAAAATTCTTTAAAAAATTTAATTTTTTAAATGTCTACATGAAAGAAGCTGGCACAGTTCTCTACAAGATAAATTTCTGGCACACCAATCAAAGGGACAATCAATTAGATATATATTTATCAAAATGCCATAGATGATTGAAATGAGGAAAGAAAGCAAACTGACAGTCAAATGGCTTACATCAGAAAAATGTGATTTGCTTCTGTCCAATCAAAGAAAATCTGGCTAACTTGTTGGATATATAATAGAGAGAATTTTTTCAGCTACCAGATGAATTTGATGTATGTTATGATATCTTTCAACTCTCTTCTCCTGATTTCATGATTCGGGGTGGGGGGGGATTTCAGTAAGTTATGACACTGCTAAGAAAAATTGAAAATTTGAAGAAAAAAAGTAGAAGGGTCATTGAAATATGTAGACAGAAAAAAAAACCTGTATGGTGTATCTGTATTAATATTTAATGATTTGTTAAACAGGATTTGGGAAATGAACTATAAATCCAAATATCTCCAAAGAGGCAACATACTAAAAACATCCATCTCAAGTTGACAGGGATTAGAGATTTCAATGTTCAGTTCTCTTTTTACCATGTCAAATTACACAAGAAAGAAAGAAAAGGCTGATTTGGTGTCTCTAATGAAAGGTAACATTGCTGTTATTGGAAACATACTTTCTGTAAAGGAACAGATATCTCATTACAGTGTAGAGTAGAGCCAGCTTAGTTTTACCTCATTTTTCAAGGTGAGATTGCTGTTTACTTTCATCTGGTTTTCATTTGAAAAATCCCATCTGTGCTGAGCCATAAAGAATTGTAAAAATACTAAAGTTACAACAGTTTAAATAAGGTGAACAGAATTTCCTGGGTTTATTTTGCTAAAATGATGTTTAAAGATGATTTGTGCAATATAGACTAGGAGGCCACTCTAATATACCTGCTAAAGTTAATTATGTGTCTGAGATGAGATGCAAAGCAGAGCTAAAATCCAACTGACAGGGGGAAAACATGTATTTATCTTTACAACATTATGTACTTACTTTAAATATGGGCATTTTCTAAAGTATATATACTTAAACTAATTATGCAAAATGTTAGATAATAGCATATATGTATTTTGTTAAAGTGATCAAAATAGTTATTGCTGCATAAACAAAAAGCAGATAAGGAATAGAGAAATGTACCTTTATTTTAAAGCCATTATAAAAATAATATTTCATTTTTCATGTTAAAGAATGGCATAGTGAGTAGAAAATAGACCTTGGAGGCAGGAAGATGTGGTTCACATTTTGCCTTTGAAATATGCAGTTTGTATGACTTTAAATTACTTAACCTCTTAATTTACCCAGAAAACTCCCCAATATTACAGAGTAAGAAAAGTTATGAATATGTATCAGTTGAGAGGGTTTCTACATTGGGGTAAAAAAAATTATGAATATGTATCACTTGAGAGGGTTTCTACATTGGGGATTACCAAACACCAAAATATGTGTGTATTTGTATATAATGCATGCTGAAGTAAAAATTTAATCTATGTATAGATTTATGTATAGATACATAAATATATGTCTACATGTATGCCCATGTAATTTGTATTGTACTCACATATATACAGCACACATGTATTTATACATATATACCCATGCACATACTCACATGCATATAATCTTTTTAAGAACTATGATTTTATTGGTGATAAGAATTCTCAGTGTGGAAACTTACTCTACTCATCTAATGATATAAAATATGTGTATTTTGGATATAAACATGTGTAGATTTGTATTATCTAAAATAAATCATGTATGATTTAGGAAAGAGACTGCTATGGTTCCAGGTTGAAGAGATTTCTTATATTGTGAGAAGGGAAATGGAAATATCAAGGAATAGACTTGATTGGTTTAATAGTGATCTTGGGACTAAACATAGAAGCAAAAGAGATCACTCTTGTCAGCCACAGCTTATGGGAAAATATAAAAAATATTATATTTTTCCCAGAAGACCCATACATGTTCATAGAAATTATATAGTTATTTTTGGAGAATGCAAATTTCTTCCTCATTTTTAAACATTATATTTACTTTTGATTTAGCTTAATTTGTTCAGTTAACAACAATCTATTTTCTCTCCTCAATTCCCCCTAAAAAAAAAAAAGAAAGAAAGAAAAAAAAAAAGAAAGAAAGCAAAACAAAACAAAAGAAAGCCCTCATAACAGATTTTTAAAGCAAAACAAACTCCAATGTTGGCCATGTCCAAAAAAAAAAAAAAAAGAATTTATCTCATTCAGAATCCTAAATATATATAATACATGCAATACATATAGATTATACATCATCATTGGCCTTCTAGAATTATAATTGGTAACAATTATAGTTAATCAGAATTCTTAAGTTTATTTTCTTTACAATTTTTATCATGTTAACTTATAATGTAATTATTTTCTTAATCCTGTTTGCTTTATTCTGAATGAGTTCATAACAATCATTTAAAAGTTTTCTGAAATCAAGTCTCAAATAAGGCTTTAATAACTAAGAAAAAAGAAATCTAGCCAAATTTGCATTTTGGGAGTTTAGAGGAAGGAGTAGGCTGCTGTTCCTAACACATTCCACCAATCACTTGTAGTTAAAAAAAAAATCATACCAAGTCAATAAGATTGAAATTGCTTTGACTTATAAATTTCCAAATTAGCAAAATAAAACTGAAATAAGTCTTTCAGCACAGTTTCTAGAAAATTCTAAAATTTAAAGGATTTACTTTGGTATCAATTCTCTTTATTTTTGGAGAATGCAAATTTCTTCCTCATTTTTAAACATTATATTTACTTTTGATTTAGCTTAATTTGTTCAGTTAACAACAATCTATTTTCTCTCCTCAATTCCCCCTAAAAAAAAAAAAAAGAAAGAAAGCAAAACAAAACAAAAGAAAGCCCTCATAACAGATTTTTAAAGCAAAACAAACTCCAATGTTGGCCATGTCCAAAAAAAAAAAAAAGAATTTATCTCATTCAGAATCCTAAATATATATAATACATGCAATACATATAGATTATACATCATCATTGGCCTTCTAGAATTATAATTAGTAACAATTATAGTTAATCAGAATTCTTAAGTTTATTTTCTTTACAATTTTTGTCATGTTAACTTATAATGTAATTATTTTCTTAATCCTGTTTGCTTTATTCTGAATGAGTTCATAACAATCATTTAAAAGTTTTCTGAAATCAAGTCTCAAATAAGGCTTTAATAACTAACTCTAAGAAAAAAGAAATCTAGCCGAATTTGCATTTTGGGAGTTTAGAGGAAGGAGTAGGCTGCTGTTCCTAACACATTCCACCAATCACTTGTAGTTAAAAAAAAAAAAAATCATACCAAGTCAATAAGATTGAAATTGCTTTGACTTATAAATTTCCAAATTAGCAAAATAAAACTGAAATAAGTCTTTCAGCACAGTTTCTAGAAAATTCTAAAATTTAAAGGATTTACTTTGGTATCAATTCTCTTCATTTTTGGAGTCCCTTCTGCTATGTAGCAATAATTGTCTATGTTCATATGGGATAACTTATTTATTGCACTATGCTTTTAAGATTTGTCCAAGGTAATTGGATGCAATACACTGATATAGAAATAGATATGCATACAATTACAGGAAGAACAAAATATAACCAATTCTTAATTCTTTTAGATTGAGGGGGAAACCTATTCTTCTACTATCAAAGTTAAAACCTAGTTTTAAAGAAATCCCTTAGAAGAATTTAGGAAGGGTTTAAATTATCAAGTTAGAAAGTCCAAACAAATTTCAAAGGCCTAAAATACAAGTTACTGCAATTAGCTTCAAAGTTCAATTTTTAGGATCTAAAGCATACTCATATTGGTCTGTTCTTGCTGACTAGGGAAACATAATTTATTCCCTAATTCCCCCAGGAACTGAAGAGTACTTCACAATAATCTACCATTACTAAAGCTTTCACCAAAAGAATGAAGAATGAAGGCTAATCCAAGTCTACTATCCTCTGCTCTGCTGAACTCCCATTTTATCAAATTCATTTCATTCCTATCTTAAAAAGATATTTGCACCTGAATGAAACCATTCACTTTCGATTTTAGATATAATATTGGGACAAAATAGGATGCTTATGTCATTCAAAAAATTTACTTAAATCATAGAAGGAGAACAACATTCATGGGGAATATGCATTGATGACATTTAAATTGAGTCAGTTGATTGGAAGGTCCCTTGCCTGAGTTACCCATTATGATTCATTAGCCAAGAAACAATGTCCTAAACCTCCTTATGGCTGATTTATATTTAGTTGATCATGAAGGGAAGTCAATGATTTGAGCCTTTAGTTCCTTGAGCTGAATTTGTTTTATCATCACCTGATTGATGATACCCCCTTTAAATTCTTCACCATTCCAAAACATTGATAAAAATATTTTTGTATACATTAGTATATATCCCCTGATATATTCCATAATATGAAAATATCAATATATTATTCTTTTTGATATTATATTATTTCAGATCTTTCCTGGTGATATATGTGGATTTATTTTATATTCTGAAATATGACAAGTTATTATTTCAATAAAATTTATGTTTCTTCTTTGCCTATGGTTAAATCTTTAAATTATTTTTTGTCTTCTTTTTTAACTATAATTTTTAATATATCAAATAATAATTATAATAGATATTCTTGCTTTACCATTCATTTAATCTTGTCAGTCTTCCGAACTAACGCTCCCCTCTCAATCTTTTTTTTAATTTAAAGGCCTCTAGTTTATGTCAACATATAATGCTGACTCGATTTTAGATAGACATCTGTTATGAGCCAGAACTTGAAACAAGGTGGAATTGATAAAAACAATGCTTAAGTTAACACCTTTGAGAGTTCACACATTAGTTCACACATAAATTCACACGTTTGGGAGATTTCAGGGTTCAGTATGGGATATCCAAATTCACACCTCCCATAATCCCACTCTCAGAGGAAGAGTCAACCTTTGAGTTTACACCTCTAAAAGAGCATAAAAACAGCTGAGCTCAGTCAGGAGAGTTCAGTTGAAAAAGATTGAGATGGGAGCGTTAGTTCGGAAGACTGACAAGCTAGAAACTGCAGGCAGGCAGAAGGAGGATTCAGAGGAGTAGAACCAAGATTCAAAGGGAGGTGGAGGTGACAAAGGACAAGCTGCAAGAGTTCTTGAACCAAGCAGAGAGATAGGCCTCTAAGAAAGCTAACTAGGTCCAAGGAAAGAGATAAGACTTGGAAAGAGAAAATAAACGTTTGGATTTTATCAGCAGGCTGCATTTGAAGTGTTTATTACTTTGAACTGAAACTAAGGCTGCCTTCAGAAAACCTCCCCAAGAAACTTGCTTCCCAGAGAACCATCATATATTATAGAAAAAAAAGACCACAGACATCAATTATAATAATAATTTTGCTATGTGGATACATCCTTTTTACTATTGTATTTGAATTCTTGCATCATTATTAATAAAAATATTTGCCAATAATTTTATTTCTCTCTTTTGACTTTTCTTAGTTTAGGTATCAAGATGATATTTGTAACATAGAACAAATGTGATATAATTTCCTATCTTTTCATTTTAACTTTTTAATACTTTATATTTGAAATAACTGGTTTTTAAAAGTTTTATAGAATTTTTTTATAATTACATTCTCATCTATCTCCTCCTCTACTCGTGAGTTAATTGAGAGCTTGCTGTATTTATTTTAATAAAACTGGATTATTTAAATTCTAAATTTATATTCTGTTAATCTGGGTATTTTGTAGCTTTGAAAATATTTACTTCATTTAAGTTTCAGCTATATTGACATATGATTCAGATAATAATTACCTGTAAAATTTTAAAAATATTAATTTTTCAACAAAGGACTACACTGGCTATGTATGAATTCTGTTATATCTGTAGCAATTATTTACTATTCCTATATTATATTCTTTGACCTGACAATTCTTTAAAATTAATTTATTTTGTTTTTGTTATATCTTTGATCTTAACTTCAATTGACTTGTATTTAACATAAAATATTGTATAATAATACAATATTGTTATCAGGATAATAACTACAATAAACTATCAATAATAATAACAAATCAATAGAATTAATATATATATATCACTTTAAAATTCTCAAGTAACTTGATATATATTTTAATTCATTTGATTTTCATCACAACCCTGCAATCTATGTGCTATTATCTTCATTTTACAGAAAAATAAACTGAATTTAAGAAAAATTAGATGACTCACCCATGGTAAGTTTTTTTCAGGAAAACCTGGAGTTTTATGAACTTATGCAAAATGAAGTGAGCAGAACCAGGAAAACATTGCACACAGTATTAGCAACATTGCATGATGATCAACTATGAATGACTAAGCTTTTCTAAGAAATACAATGATTCAAGACAAGAACAAAAGACTCACAAAGAAAAATACTGTCCATATCCAGATAAAGAACTTATGGGATCACCTTGTGGGGGACTGATCCAAGAAGACAGAGTGAAGCCAGGAAGCTGCTTAAGCTATCCAAATTTCTCTTGAAAACCACATGAAACCAAGATTCTGAACAGAGTCTAATGGAATGAAACCACTCTCCAGCTTATGATAGACTGAAAAAATTTCAATAAAGATCAGTCTCACTGCACCAAAAAGGTGTTCAACCCTGTTCAGATAGATTCTAGGAAAACTGGTGAGAAAGTCTTCATCACAACAAATCAGCAACTAAGACTCTCAGTCCTGGCTCAGTATGGTAGCAAATCAGCAAGATAGCTTCCAATTCTACCTCAGAAGGAAAACTCTGGAAACAAGCTGTTTCCTACAAAGAACAGGCAAAGCTACCCCCTACAAACTCAAAAGGCCCTTGTGCTCAAATCCGAGAGCTGCACAAGAATCTTGGGAGGGCATCCTCTTTATATGAGGAGCAGCGATACATATTAAAAGTAAAAAAGAGGAAACATCAAAAAAAAAAAAAAAGAAAGAAAAGAAAAAAGAAAAGAAAATGAGCAAGAAACAGACAAGAATCTTGATCATAGAAAGCTACTAAGTTGACAAGAAAGACCAAAACACAAACACAGACAAGAACAGAATATCCACAGAGGAAAACTCAAACAGTGATATGAACTGGTCTCAAGCCCAAAGAGGCTTCTTGGAAGCATTTATAAAACATTTCTAAAAGCAAATAAGAAAGATAGAAGAAAAAAAGATGAGAAAGGAAATATGAGGTATGCATGAAAGAGTCAACAGCTTGGAAAAGGAAAGAAAAAAAATATTTGAAGGAAATAACTCTTTAAATAGTAGAATTAACCAAATGGAAAAAGACATACAAAAGATAACTGAAGAAAATCACACATCAAAAACTAGAACTGGGCAAATGGAAGCTAATTACTTTGTGAGACAGCAAGAATCATTCAAACAAACTAAAAAGATATTTTAAAATGAAGAAAATATGAAACACCTCATTGGCAAAAACAGCCAACCTGGAAAATAGATCTAGAAGAGACTGTTTGAAAATTAATAGCCTACTTGAAGGCCATGACCAAAAAAAGAACATGAATAGCATTCTACAAGAGGTCATTAAGGAAAATTGCCCCAATATTCTAGAAACAGAAAAAGAAATACTGGTTGAAAGAATCCATCAATCACCTTTAGAAAGAGATCCCACAAGGAACTCAAGGAACATAGTTATGAATCTCCAAAACTATAATCTCAAGGTAAAAATATTTCAAGCTCCAAGATAAAAACAATTCAAATATCAAGGAGCAATAGTCAGGATTACCAAGGATTCAGCAGCTTTTACAATAAAGGATCAAAGGACCTGGAATACCATATTCCAGAAGGCAAAGGACCTAGTGTGACAACCAGAATTAACTACCCAGCAAGATTTAGCATGATCTTTCAGGGGAGGCAATGGAGCTTCCATGAAGTAAGAGATCTTGAATACTTTTATTGAAAAAAAAAAAAAAAACAGAATTAAACAGAAAATTCAATCTATAAACACAGGTCTCAGAGAAGCACAGAAAGATAAACAGGGGGAATATATTTATATCTGTATCTATATCTATCTATCTATCTAGATCTAGATATCTGTATCTAGATCTAGATAGATAGATATAATTTAACAGTTAAATTGTTTATATTCCTAAATGGGAAAATGACGATACCTGTATCTCTTGAGAATTTTATCTGTCACTGGGGTAAACATGGGGGACATCACATGGATTGAGGTGTGGTTTTGAATGGATTTTGATATGATGACATATCATCATATGGAAAAAAGAGGAAAGTGGAGGTATAATGGGCCAATTTGTATGAACGAGTGCAAAAGACCTATTACAACTGAGAAAAAAAGAGAGAGGGATGAAGCTTGATCTCTTCAATTTTGGTTCTAAGAGGGAATAACTTAACCATTTAATTGGATATAGAAATTTATCTAATCATTTAAACAAGTAGGAGGAAAAAATAAAAAGAAAAGGGAGAGACAGCATAGAAAAAAAAGGGCAAAACCATTAGGGGAAAAGATGAGAGAAGGGGGGAAGGGATGATAGAAGATAAAGTTTTGATTTAAAAAGTCATTACTAAGAGAAGAGGGAAGGGGTGGTAGGAGATAAGGCAGTGTGTGGGATGGGTAAAAAAAATAACTAAGAAAAGAGAACATGGAAAGAAACCAAAAATATATACAGGTTATAAAATAGGATGGAGGGAAATACAGAAATGGTAATCATAACTGAGATTATGAATGTGATAAACTCCTCCATAAAATGGAAACAAATAAGAGTGGATTAAAAACAGAATCCTACAATACATTGTATATAAGAAATATATTTGACCCAGAGACACATACTGAGTAAAATAAAAGGCTGGAACAAAATTTATTGTGCTTCAGCTGAAGTAAAAAAAAAAAAAAAAAAAAAGCAGGAGTAGCAATTTTGATCTCAAATAAAGCAAAAGTAAAAATAAATCTTATTAAAAGAGATAAGGAAGGAAAGTACATCTTGATAAAGGGTACTATAAATAATGAAGTAGTGATGATACTAAATGTGTATGTACCAAGGTAGAGCAGGCAAATTCCTAGAGAAGATTTTAAGCCAGTTACAGGAAGAAATAAACAACAAAACTATTTTAGTGGGAGACCTTAACCATTCTCTCACAATCAAACAAATCTAAGCACAAAATAAAGAAGAAAGAAACTAGGAAGGCTAACACAATCCTAGAAAACTTAGATATGATAGACCTGTGGAGAAAATTGAATAAGGACAGGAAGTAATATATCTTTTTCTTGGCAGTACATGGCAGGTATAAAAACTAACTATATATTAGGGCTTAAAAATCTCACAGTCACATGCTAAAAGGCAAAAATATTTCCTTTTCAGACCACAATGCAATACAAATAATATTCAATTAAATTCTAGGAAAAGATAGACTAAAAGCCAATTGGAATTTTAATAATCTAATTCCAAAGAATGAATGGGTAAAACAAGTCAGAGAAACAATATATAATTTCATTCAAGTGAATGACAATAATGAGACAACATGCCAAAACCTATGGCATGCAAGCAAAAGAGTTCTTAGGGGATATTTCAAATATCTAAATAGTGGAATAAAGAAAATAAAGAAACAGAACATCAATGACTTAGGCATGCAACTAAAAAAGCTAGATAAGGAACAAATTTTAAAATCCCAATTAAATAGCTAATTAGAAATTCTGAAACTCAAAAGGAGAGATTAATAAAATAGAAATTAAGAAAACTGTAGAACGATTAAATAAATCTAAAATGCGACTTTCTGAAAAAAAAACAACAAAAAAATAAACATAACTTTGATAAATTTGATCAGAAAAAGGAAAGAAAAAAAATTACCAGCATCAAAAATGAAAAGAGTGAACTTGCCATCAATGAAAAAGAAATTAAAGAAATAATTAAGAGCTTTTTTGATCAACCACATGGCAGGAAGTCTGATAATCTAATGGAAATGGATGAATATATACAAATTTTATTTATTTAACTACATATTTTATATTATATATTCATTTATATATTAATATTATGTAAATAATAATGTAATAAATAATGATTACTTAGGTTTTTAAATCCTAGGTTCTTTCCCTTATCTATACCCACATGTGAAGTTACACAAAATAATTCCATTTTAGTCAAGTTTTGAAAGAAAACAGATCTCCCAATCTTATGAAAATAAAAACCCTCAAGAAATATTAAGTTAAAAATAGAGAGAAATAGAGAATGTTTTGATCTGTATTCAGACACAATCAGTTCTATCTCTAGGTATGAGAAATATTCTTTATTAAAAGTACTTCAAAGTAGTTGTGGATGATTATACTACTAAGGATAACAAAGTCATTTATAGCTGCTTATTCCAGAACATTGCTACTACTTTGTATATGGTATATTTCACTTTGTTCATGGAGGACTTTCCAACTTTTTTGTTTGTTTGTTTGTTTGTTTTTCTTAAGAGCATCCTGCTCATCATTTTCTAGAGAACAATAATATTCCATTAGAGAAACTTGCTTTGATTTTTTTTTTACAATTACTATTGCTAATTGTATTTGGCCCATTTATTCTCTCTTTCCTTTTACCCTATCCCTCCTCAAAAGTGTTTTACTACCGAGCACTCACTCCCCCAATATGCCCTCTCTTTTACTACCCTCCCTCGCTTTCCCATATCTTATCCCTGTCCTAACTTCCTGTAGGATAAGATAAATTTCTAGATCTCTATTGATTATGTATGTTATTTCCTATGTGAGCCAATTTTGATGAAAGTAAAGTTCATCTTCCCCTTTCCTCCCTCTCTTCCACTCCAATGTAAAAACTTTTTCTTGCCTCTTTTATGGCAGATAATTTGCATATTTCACTTCTCCTTTTCCCTTTCAGGAAATTCCTCTTTCACCTTTAATTTCATCATTTAAAAAAAAAAAAGATAGTATCTCTTCCTATTCAATTCATACCTATGCTCTCTATCTATGCTCCTTCTAACTGCCATAATAATAAGAATATTCTAATGAGTTACAAGTATCATCCTCCCATGAAGGAATATAAACAGATAAAGCTTATGATATCACTTTCCTGATTATCTCCTTATCCTTCTCCAGAGTCCTATATTTGAAAATCATATTTCCCATTCAGTTCTTGTCTTTTCATCATGAATGCTTGAAAATTCTGTGCTCTCTAGAATATAATATTCCAAGCCCTCTGGTCCTTTAATATAAGCTGTTAAATATTCTGTTATTCTATCTGTGGCTCCACTACACTTGAATTGTTTCTTTTTGGATGTTTGCAATATTTTCTCCTTTTACCTGGGAATTCTGGAATTTGGTTATAATATTCCTGGGAGTTTTTATTTTAGAATCACTTTCAGGAGATGAATAGTGGATTTTTAAAAATTTCTACTTCACACTCTGGTTCTAGAATAGCAGGACAATTTTCCTTGATTATTTATTGAAAGATGATGTCCAGGCTCTTTTTTTGATCATGACTTTTAGGTAGACCAATAATTTTTAAATTATCTCTCCTGAATTTATTTTCCAGGTCAATTTTTTTTTCAATGAGATATTTCATTTTTTCTATTGTTTCATTTTTTTGGTTTTGCTTTATTGTTATTTCTCATAAAGTCATTAGTTTCCATTAGCTCAATTCTATTTTTAAAGTAATTATTTCCTACAGTGAGTTTTTATATCTGCTTTCCCACTTGGCCAATTTTGCTTTGTAGGGTATTCTCTTCCTCATTATTTTTTGTATTTCCTTTTGCACATCTCTCAATTCTTTCCCTGTTTTTTCCTCTATCTCTTACTTGATTTTCAAAGTTCCTTTTGAGCTCTTCCATGACCCAAGCCCAATTCTCATTTTTCTTGGAGGCTTTGAATGTAGGAACTTTGACTTTATCATTTTCTGAGAGAATTTTGATCCTCCTTATCACTATAATAACTTTCAATGGTCAGAAGCTTCTTTTTTTGTTGTTTCCTGCTCACTTTCTTAGCCTATTACTTAGCTTTTACCTCTTGTTAAAACAATTTTAGAGTCATTACTTAAAATAATTTGGAGCAGTTTGGAGGAAAGTTTGGGCAGGTTCCTGCCTATATTCCACCATGTTGATTCCATCTCCTAAAATGGGAGGTTGAGACCAGAGGCAATCACTGTGCCCTTTTCAGAAAGATGAAGTACCAGTCTAGAACCATATCTCTCTGCTCCATTAAACACTATTTGTCTAGAGGATTTAATAAAGTTGCATCTAAATTTTTATCACAATGTCATTTTTTCAGGGAGAACCCCCAACTTCTGCATGCAAGATATGACCCTTTTCCCATAAGATACCAGTTTCCCTCAGAAATACACATAGTGAATAACAAAGAAACTCATTTTTCCAAATCATAGCAAATATAAGTCTGAAAAGGTATACATAGGAGAATATATACCAGACCATACAGAGTGAAGAGGTTCTACCATTGTGAGAGAAATAATTCTGTTATTGCTACTCTTGGCATTATAGAAATTGCTCTCCTGGTTTTGCTTGTGTTATTTTTCAGTTGATAAAATTCTTCAAAATTGTGCATTAAAAATATTGACATTGTATGGGAATAGGAATGACCAAATAACCAAGCTAAAACTTTCTAAATCAATGCAAAGTTTAAAACTTCACTAGAAAGAGTGGCTCTCCCACTTGGGCAGGGACAGAATAGTATTTTTATAGGCTTAGAGACAAGTGGGTTTAGAATAACTTTTTCTAAGTCTCTGGTATACATTTTATTTCAGACCTGTTTGTCCATGAAATCTAGGATATTGTGGTTAAGCTAGTTTACTAAATTGTCATACAAAACAAGACAGGTTGACACCTTTTTTCAAGTTACCTACCATTTTAAGAGGAAAGTGGGTTAGAACATGAACTTTTGTTCTTTTTATAGATCTGAAAGATCCTTCTTTGTTTGTCTAATTTGTTCATGATATGACCTTTTGATATTTGGGTTACATTTCTATTTGGAGCTTATCTTAGTTACAGCATGAGTAAAAACTTCTGAAATATTAGGGTTCATGTCTTTCTATCTAATTTCCTCCTTATTGTCATATTATCATTGTAGATCTCCCTCAATGTTCCTATTTTTTTCCCTTTTGCTCAGACTCTTCTTTGAAAAAATCAGTTAATGAAAGAAGCAATGAAGGATGGAAACAGTTTTGTGTCATGAGTCACTATACAATACAAAACATGAATCATGCTCCAACTCTCTGATCTTAACAATGTAATTAACCTTTGCTCTTTAAGCTTGGTTATCCAACTTCATCACCACCATCACCATTAAAAGAAGAATAAAAAATATTGGTAGCTTGCTGCACTTAATAATTCATACAGTCCCCTTCCCATCCCCCAGATGCAACTCTGTTTTATTTCACCATCCCAGAATTTTTCTCTTGTAATTCTATCTAGAGATGAAAAGAAAACCTCCATTCCAATGGAAATCCATGGATTTGTGTGTGTGTGTGTGTTTGTGTGTGTGTGTGTATTAATGTCATCTTTTCTTTCCCCTTCTAGAATAATCCCCATACTTTTAATCTTCCTATGCTGGTACCACCACTACCATTCTCCATTGTTCTTTTTCAAATCTCCCAAAGCAAACAACCCCTTTTATTGAGAGATTAAAGGATTTAATATCTCTTCATGATTTACCTGTTCAATTAGTAGAAAATTATTCTGCTCTGTTTCTAATCTCCCCTTTTCCAAAGCCTATAATTCCCCACTCTATTTTCCCTCCAATAAAAAGATATTGGATATTTTTAAAGAGTTATAAGATTTATTCTATTAAGTATTAGTTCAACATTTCTAGCATTACCCTTAAAACTTTAGTCCCTTAAGTCTGTCTTTTTATCTCTTTATGGCGCTTCTTCTTTTTGCTTTCTTTTACCCACTAGATCAATATTTCCCTTTCATTAAAAATAGTATAGAAACATAAGAAAATTAATTTGATTACTTAGACTTAATAAGTTACATTTATTTTTCCCCATGTACTTCTTTTGAGAAAGGATTTTGAAAGGGAATCTCTTCAATTTTTTCCCCCAGACATCATTCTATTTTCACCGATGGTTAGGCTCAGGATTATGAAATATTGTTTTTACATTTTAAGATCCTTTTCTTTTTAGGAAATACTATTCTTTTTTATTTCCTACTATAATTTCTCATGATTATGGAATCCCTTGTTAGTTAACTTTCATTTATATTTGAAAGTATTTCTCGCTATTATCTATAAAATTTAGTTATTGAACTTGTTAGATAATCTGTGCTACACCTTAAAGTTTAAAACTTTTTTTTTTTTGCTTTTTGTTTGACATTAATTTTCAAATTCTCTGGATAACTATTTTATCTTTATTATGAAATTCTAAAATTATTTTCTAATATTGTTTCATTTTTTGTCATTTCATTTTTTGTCATTTTTTTCTGTGAAACTTATGATCCTTGAATTATTTCTGCACAATTTATTTTCAAGTTCAGTCATTTTGGCATACATAGCATTAATATATTA
Source organism: Antechinus flavipes (assembly GCF_016432865.1). Classification (NCBI taxonomy): domain Eukaryota; kingdom Metazoa; phylum Chordata; class Mammalia; order Dasyuromorphia; family Dasyuridae; genus Antechinus; species Antechinus flavipes. The sequence continues at coordinate 302,137,810 of NC_067399.1, read as the reverse complement.
TTTCAGTGTTGTTGCCTTCTGATTTTACCAAATTTTCCTCCATTTCACTACTTTTGTTCAAAATTTGTAACTCTCTCTTAAAATTCCTCTTCTTAAATAAAATTATTTTTTTTTAAAAAATAACTTTTTATTGATAGAACTTATGCCAGGATAATTTTTTACAGCATTATCCCTTGTATTCACTTTTGTTCCGATTTTTCCCCTTCCTCCCTCCACCCCCTCCCCCAGATGGCAAGCAATCCTTTACATGTTGAATAGGTTACAGTATATCCTAGATACAATATATATGTGCAGAACCGAACAGTTTTCTTGTTGAACAGGGAGAATTGAATTCAGAAGGTATAAATAACCTGGGAAGAAAAACAAAAATGCAAGTAGTTTATATTCATTTCCCAGTGTTCTTTCTTTGGGTGTAGCTGCTTCTGTCCATCTTTGATCAATTGAAACTGAATTAGTTCTCTTTATCGAAGAGATCCACTTCCATCAGAATACATCCTCAAACAGTATCATTGTTGAGGTATATAATGATCTCCTGGTTCTGCTCATTTCACTTAGTATCAGTTCATGTAAGTCTCACCAGTCCTCTTTGTGTTCATCCTGCTGGTCATTCCTTACAGAACAATAATATTCCATAACGTTCATATGCCACAATTTAATCAATCTCCAATTTATGGGCATCCATTCATTTTCCAGCTTCTAGCCCCTACAAACAGGGCTGCCACAAACATTTTGGCACATACAGGTCCCTTTCCCTTCTTTAGTATCTCTTTGGGGTATAAGCCCAGTAGAAACACTGCTGGATCAAAGGGTATGCACAGTTTGATAACTTTTTGAGCATAGTTCCAAATTGCTCTCCAGAATGGCTGGATGTGTTCACAATTCCACCAACAATGTATCAGTGTCCCTGTTTTCCCACATCCCCTCCAACATTCCGCATTATCTTTCCCCGTCACTCTAGCCAATCTGACAGGTGTATAGTGGTATCTCCGAGTTGTCTTAATTTGCATTTCTCTGATTAATAATGATTCGGAGCATATTTTCATATGTCTATAAATAGTTTCAATTTCTTCATCTGAGAATTGTCTGTTCATATCCTTTGACCATTTATCAATTGGAGAATGGTTTGATTTCTTATAAATTAGAGTCAATTCAAAAAAAATAAATTAGAGTCAATTCTCTATATATTTTGGAAATGAGGCCTTTATCAGAACCTTTGATTGTAAAAAATGTTTTCCCAGTTTATTGTTTCCCTTCTAATCTTGTCTGCATTTATTTTGCTTGTACAAAAACTTTTCAATTTGATATAATCAAAATTTTCTATTTTGTGGTCAATAGTGATCTCTAGTTCTTCTTTGGTCATAAATTCCTCCCTCTTCCACAGGTCTGAAAGCATATCCTATGCTCTTCCAATTTATTTATAATCTCATTCTTTATGCCTAAGTCATGAACCCATTTTGACCTTATCTTGGTGTACAGTGTTAAGTGTGGGTCAATGCCTAGTTTCTGCCATACTAATTTCCAATTTTCCCAGCAATTTTTGTCAAATAATGCATTCTTATCCCAGAAACTGGGGTCTTTGGGTTTGTCAAACACTATATTATTAAAGTTATTGGCTGTTTTGTCCTTTGAACCTAACCTATTCCATTGATCAACTAGTCTATTTCTTAGCCAATACCAGATGGTTTTAGTAACGGCTGCTTTATAATATAATTTTAGATCTGGTACAGCTAGGCCACCTTCATTTGATTTTTTTTACATTAATTCCCTTGAAATTCTTGACATTTTGTTTTTCCATATGAACTTTGTTGTTATTTTTTCTAGTTCATCAAAGTAGTTTTTTGGGAGTCTGATTGGTATAGCACTAAATACATAGATTAATTTAGGTAGTATTGTCATCTTTATTATATTTGCTCGCCCAATCCAAGAGGGTTTAATATTTTTCCAGTTGGTTAGATCAGACTTAATTTGTGTGGAAAGTGTTTTGTAGTTTTGCTCATAAAGTTTCTGATTTTCCCTTGGCAGATAGATTCCTAAATATTTTATACAATCCATAGTTACTTTAAATGGAATTTCTTTTTGTAACTCTAACTGTTGGGTTTTGTTAGTGATATATAAGAATGCTGATGATAAAATTCTTAATCATATATATTTTATTAGATTTTAAATATATATTGAGAAGACTGATTAATATCCTAAATTTTTTCTAATTTTTTTTTATTTTAAGAATTTTGTTTCAGTTTTTAACTATTCTCATTTATTATTGTTGATGATGTTGCTGTTGTTGAACAAGATCCCTATGGAGTTCCTGAGGCCCTCTCTTATATTTGTTGATATTTTTAGTTTCTTTTTAGGTTTTTAATTATTCTTTTTTCCTGTACTTTCATACAAGTATATGAGTTGTTCTTCTAATTCAGGCATTTTCTCTTAGTTTTTGGATGATTCAATTTTTTTCTATATTTTTATTAATTACCCATATTAGGATTTTTTCTCCCTCTGCCATTTCTACTACTGAACAGCTGGACTATCTCAGCTATCTAGTGAATATGGGGGTTAACTGAGATCAGATATATGCCCAAAATATCTAGAGCATAGGGGAGAAAATTGGCCCCAGAAATATTTCTAGCATCTTTTCTTTAAGTTCTAACTTTTTATGAAGCACTAATAGCATGCTGACATATCTTCAGTTTGCTTCAATTTTTCCACTCTTCCTCTTTCTTTCCCTCAAATGTCTCAACAGAATGAATATATTTTGCTTCTTGTGGGTTAGTTCAAGAGGAATAGGATTAGGCACAGAGGCACTGTTTTGAGAGGTTAATTCAATTATATTTGGAGTCACAAGACTCCATGTATATATTATGTTGTAAATGGGTTTGAAGTAATTTTTGTTTATGAATGGTGATGAGGGCTCTGAATATTAATGTTCTCCAGGATAATCTTTAATACTTTTTACTTGCTTGTTTATGTGTGCAAGATTGTGAGGAGGGTGGGTTCTACCTTTTTATCTTGTGGATTCAGTTTTCATTATTCTATATCTGTCAGTTTTCCCTCCTTTCCCATAGTTAGTGTTGGTAATATTGGTGAAAAGCAAAAATTCAGCCATCTTGTTTTAGATGTTACTGTTGCTAGACCTCTCGGATTTAATTCAACTCAACATAGTGAAATTGACAGTTCTCTTTAACCAAGTTTTAATGTTAAAAAAGAACAAGGGGGAAAAAAGATGAAATGTCCATATTTAAATAGCCATACTGGGTCTAGAAGGATTCTATTTTCTCTTTCTTTGAACACATTCCTCTTTTCCTAAATTCTATGGTCCAATTTTACTTGCTGTTCCTTATGTATTATAACCCCTACTTTACATCAATTGTACCTCATGCCTAGGACCCATTCTCTTATCTCCATTGCCTCTTGAAATCTCTGGTTTTTCTCAAAATTCAACTTAAACATCATCTCGTACATTAAGTCTTTCCTGATCTCGTTCAATTAGTAGGATGATCCCTCTCAAAACTGCCTTGAATATACTGTGCATATATCTTAGATATATCTGTCTCTTTTATTAGAATGAAAGTACCTCAAGAATAGTCAAATAAACTAACACTTAAAATTATATCTGACACATAGTAGCCATTTAAAATGCTTTTTGATTAATTTATGTTGAAGGAATCTAAGATGTTATTTAGTTAACTGTTTCCATTTTACAATTTAAAAAACAAAACAAAATTGAAGGCTATAGGGAGTAACTGAGAATGCAGAGGATGGCATAGATAAGTGACTGAGTCAGAGTTTAAACCCTGATTCTCTGAAGCCAAACCTAAGAGGTCCTTTGTATAATACCATACTGCCATTATAGAGAATACTGGTCATAAGTATAGAAAGAAGAATAGTTACAGAGAAGTCTCATAATTCACAGGAAACCATATTCTGGAGGATAGTTACTCATGGACTTAGAGGGCTATATATAAAAGTTAAGACTATGAATAATGAACAACTAATGATCTTAATATAAGGAGGTTAATTAGAACTTGTAGGTCCATCAATTAGATTATATGATGCCTGAATCAAATGTAGTAACTTAAAGATATAAAAAGGAACAAATTGGATAAAAAAGAGATTAAAAGGAGGCATTGCTATCAAGAAGTCATAATCTTATTTGGAAAAATCACTAAACATGGTGAGGGCTATTTGAAAGGCTATCAGTGAAAATGAAAAAACCAAAGATGATATTTTTAAGTTACTAAGCTGCCTATATAATCAGACAGAAAAAAAGGAAATGGAAAGTGAGTCCCAGAAACAGATTACAAACCAGAAAAGGAATTATCACTTCAACACTTTAGATATTTGCTGGAATTTTCTCTTGTTAAAGGCAGAATAGTTGATAAATATGGGACAAATTTTACTCGAATTTCTCATCCTACATTTCATGAAAGGAAAGTCAAAAAAAGTTAATCATAATATGATTAGAAATTTGCACTTTTATTGAATTGGTTTATATACTTCAAAAATGATATGTAGGAAAAGAAAGACAAAGATCCTACAAAGGAAGCTTGCTCAAAAGTAGAATGATATTTCTGTGAAATAAATTCTAATGATAGAAACAGAAATGATCCTAATGAGAAAGAAAAAGACCAACTGCTTTTAAGAAACTTTTGGAAAAAATGCTGAAGTAAGGATGTCCATCAATTGTGCAAGATTAAGTTTCAGAAAAAAAAAATTTCTGGAACAACGTATCTAGCAATGACTTAAAACTGGTATTGAATGTCAAGGATCAAGAGAGTATCCTTATAATTATGTTGGTAAGAAAAGAAAAATCAAGGCAATTATCTGATCTGGTCAGAGTGGATGGGAAGATAATAAAGGTTGAGAAAAGGAAATTTAGAATATCTCAAAATTAGTAACTCATAATACAGTTAATTACTGATTCTTCTGTTGTCTCCTTCTCTCATTGCTGAGTTCATCTTGGAATATGAACTTTGGTAAAGGATTGCAACCATCTTGAATTCTCTAGACATAGCTACAAGTTAACCTATCAATTTTCATTTCCTACCTATTTTCAATTCACTTTTTGTGGATTATTTCCCCCTTTAGAAAGTAAACTCCTAAAGGGCAATGTTTATAAATTATTTATTATGTGTCAGTTAGTGTGGGGTTACAAAGAAAGACAAAAATCCATTCCCTACCCTTAAAGAATTAACATTTGAGTGGAGACAAGATGCAAATCATTATATACATGCATGATACAAATACATTTTAGTGGAGAGTGATCTTAAAGATAAAGGAAACTATAACCTCATCTTTCAAAAACTAAAAGGAAATAAGGATATTTAGCCTAGAAAAAGCTTAGTGAGGATATTAATATATTTTCTTTGAATATTTGAACTTATTTTCCTTAGCTATTAATTATTTGTTTTTTTCTTTGTATCTTTAACATTTCATGTGCAAAGTACTGCACACACTAAATATTTAAGAAATGCTTTATGACTCATTGACAAGTCCTTTTTATTAATTGTTTTATTTTTTTCTGGTTATAAATGTATGTTAACATTTTAATACACATTTGTTACGAATCATTTTGGGAGAAAAAATCAGAACAAAAGGAAAAGACTGCAGGAGACAAAAAAAAATCAGCAAAAAGAAATGAACATAGTAGCATGTATTGATTTACATTCAATCTCCACAGTTCTTTTTCTGGATGCAGATGATATTTTCTATCCAAAGTTTATTGACACTGTCTTGGATCATGGAACCACTGAGAAGAATCCATTTTTTCATAGTTGATCATCACACAATCTTCCCCTTACTGTATACAACTGTTGTTGGATCTGCTTGTTTCATTCACCATCATTTCATGTAACTATTTCCAAATCTTTTAAAAATCAGATTGTCCATCATTTTTTACAGAACAATGACATTTCATAGCATTCATATAACACAATTTAAGCAGCTGTTTCCCAGTTGACTAGGCATCTACTCATTTTCCAAATCTTTGTTACCACAAAAAAAGAGCTACTACAAATATTTTTTGCACATGTGAGTTCTTTTCTCTCCCTTATGATATCCTTGGAATAGAGACCCAATAGTGGCACTGCTGGATCAAACGGTAGTCACAATTTCATAGCAATTTATTTAAAAAAAAGCAATTTTGGGCATAATTCAAATTTGCTCTACAGGATGGTTGAATCATTTTACAAATCCACCACCAATGCAGTAGTGTTCCAATTTTCCCACAAGTCTTCCAACATTTATCATTATCTTTTCCTGTCATCTTACCCAATCTGAGAGGTATGAGACGGCACCTCAAAATTGCTTAAATTTCTATTTCTCAAATCAATAGTGATTTAGAACATTTTTATATGATTATAAATGACTTTAATTTCATCATCTGAAAATTGTCAGTTCATATCCTTTGACCATTTATCAATTGGGTAATGACTTGTATTCTGAATATATTTTAGAAATGAGACATACAACATATCATCAGAAATATTGGTTATAATTTTCCCCCAGCTTTGTATTTCCTTTTTGATCATATGTTGGTTTGGTTTATGCAGAAATTTTTAAATTAATATAATGAAAGTTGTATATTTTTCATTTTATAATGTTCTCTAATTCTTCTTTGGTCATAAATTCTTTCCTTCTCCAAATATTTGACAGATGAATTATCATTTAGTCTCCTAATTCGCATATGATATCACCCTTTATGCTCAAATCAAGAATATGACCTTATTCCAATAGAGGATGTGAGATGTAGGTCTATGCTTAGTTTGCAACATATTATTTTCCAAATTTCCCAGCAATTTTTGTGAAATAGTGAATTTTTATTCCAGAAGCTAGAGTTGGGGATTTATCAAAAATTAGATTACTATAGTCATTGATTATTGCATCATATGTATCTAACCTATTCCACTGATTCAACACTCTGTCGCTTAGTCAATATCAAATGGTGCTCTTCTGCTTTATAATATATTTTAGGTTTAATTCTTTTGACATTCTTGAATTTTTTTTTCCTTCCAGATAAATTTTGTTATTATTGTGGCAATTTGATTGATATGGCACTGAACAATATATTAATTGAGATAGAATTATATTTTTATTGTATTAACTCAGCCTACTTTGTGTGAGAAGTATTTTGTAACTGTATTCATCTAGTTCTTGGGTTTGTCTTAGAAGGTAGACACTCGAATATTTTGTTTTGTCTACAGTTTTTTTTTTTAATTTAATTTTATTTTTGCTGAGGCAATTGGGGTTAATGAGTTGCCATGGGTCACATAGCTAGAGAGTGTTAAGTGTCTGAGGTCAGATTTGAACTCAGCTCCTCCTGACTTCAGAGCTAGTGTTCTATCCACTGTGCCACCTAACTGCCTCTTCTACAGTTATTTAAATGGAATTTCTCTCTCTCTCTTTATTACTGTTCGGCTTTGTCAGTAATATAAAGAAATAATGATTTGTGTGGATTTCTTTTACAACATGCAATTTTGCTAAAGCTATGATTTATTTCAAGTAGGTTTTTGGATGTTTTTCTAGGATTCTCTAAATATATCATCATATCATCTGCATATTTTTTAAATGATAGCTTTTTTTTCTCATTTCCTGTTCTAATTCCTTTAATTTTTTTTTCATTTCTTATTGTTAAATAATGGATATTCCTAGTCCAATGCTGAATAATAGAGGTGATAGTGGGCATCCTTGTTTTAATCCTGATCTTATTGGAAATGATTCTAACTTCACTCAATTACAAATAATACTTGCTGTAGGTTTTAGATAGACACTGCTTTTTCTTTTAAGGAAAGCTCCCTTTATGCCTATGCTCTCTAGTGTTTTTAATAGGAATAGGTGCTTTTAAAAAGCTTTTTCTGCATCTGTTGAGATAATCACATAATTTCTGTTGCTTTTTTATTGGTATGGTCAATTATGGCAGTAATTTTCCTGATATTAAACCATCCCTGCATTCCTGGTATAAATCCAATTGGTCATAATATATTATCCTGATGACAATACTACCTAAAGTAATCTACTTATTTAGCGCTATACCAATCAGACTCCCAAAAAACTACTTTGATTAATTAGAAAAAATAACAACAAAGTTCATATGGAAAAACAAAAGGTCAAGAATTTCAAGGGAATTAATAAAAAAAAAAATCAAATGAAGGTGGCCTAGCTGTACCAGATCTAAAATTATATTATAGAGCAGCAGTTACTAAAACCATCTGGTATTGGCTAAGAAATAGACTAGTTGATCAATGGAATAGGTTAGGTTCAAAGGACAAAACAGCCAATAACTTTAATAATATAGTGTTTGACAAACCCAAAGACACCAGTTTCTGGGATAAGAATGCATTATTTGACAAAAATTGCTGGGAAAATTGGAAATCAGTATGGCAGAAACTAGGCATTGACCCACACTTAACACCGTACACCAAGATAAGGTCAAAATGGGTTCATGACCTAGGCATAAAGAATGAGATTATAAATAAATTGGAAGAGCATAGGATAGTTTACCTCGCAGACCTGTGGAAGAGGGAGGAATTTATGACCAAAGAACAACTAGAGATCACTATTGACCACAACATAGAAAATTTTGATTATATCAAATTGAAAAGTTTTTGTACAAACAAAATAAATGCAGACAAGATTAGAAGAGAAACAATAAACTGGGAAAACATTTTTACAATCAAAGGTTCTGATAAAGGCCTCATTTCCAAAATATATAGAGAATTGACTCTAATTTATAAGAAATCAAACCATTCTCCAATTGATAAATGGTCAAAGGATATGAACAGGCAATTCTCAGACGAAGAAATTGAAACTATTTATAGACATATGAAAATATGCTCCAAATCATTATTAATCAGAGAAATGCAAATTAAGACAACTCTGAGATACCACTACACACCTGTCAGATTGGCTAGAATGACAGGGAAAGATAATGGGGAATGTTGGAGGGAATGTGGGAAAACAGGGACACTGATACATTGTTGGTGGAATTGTGAACACATCCAGCCATTCTGGAGAGCAATTTGGAACTATGCTCAAAAAGTTATCAAACTTTGATCCAGCAGTGTTTCTACTGGGCTTATACCCCAAAGAGATACTAAAGAAGGGAAAGGGACCTGTATGTGCCAAAATGTTTGTGGCAGCCCTGTTTGTAGTGGCTAGAAGCTGGAAAATGAAATATTCAACTATTTCAATTAAATTGTTAGATTTGCTGCCATATAGTTGGGCAAAATTGCTCCTAATTATTGTATTAATTTCTTTTTCATTGGTGATAAGTACAATTCTTTCATTTTTGATGCTGGTAATTAGTTTTTTCTTTTCTTTTTCTAATTAAATTAACCAAAGGTTTGACTAATTTTTTCCCACAAAACTGTTTTATTAATTAGCTAAATAGTTTTCTCAATTTCAATTTTATAAATTTCACCTTTGAGTTTCAGAATTTCTAATTTGGTATTTAATTAGAGAGTGTTAAGTGTCTGAGGTCAGATTTGAACTCAGCTCCTCCTGACTTCAGAGCTAGTGTTCTATCCACTGTGCCACCTAACTGCCTCTTCTACAGTTATTTAAATGGAATTTCTCTCTCTCTCTTTATTACTGTTCGGCTTTGTCAGTAATATAAAGAAATAATGATTTGTGTGGATTTCTTTTACAACATGCAATTTTGCTAAAGCTATGATTTATTTCAAGTAGGTTTTTGGATGTTTTTCTAGGATTCTCTAAATATATCATCATATCATCTGCAAAGAATGATAGCTTTTTTTTCTCATTTCCTGTTCTAATTCCTTTAATTTTTTTTTCATTTCTTATTGTTAAATAATGGATATTCCTAGTCCAATGCTGAATAATAGAGGTGATAGTGGGCATCCTTGTTTTAATCCTGATCTTATTGGAAATGATTCTAACTTCACTCAATTACAAATAATACTTGCTGTAGGTTTTAGATAGACACTGCTTTTTCTTTTAAGGAAAGCTCCCTTTATGCCTATGCTCTCTAGTGTTTTTAATAGGAATAGGTGCTTTTAAAAAGCTTTTTCTGCATCTGTTGAGATAATCACATAATTTCTGTTGCTTTTTTATTGGTATGGTCAATTATGGCAGTAATTTTCCTGATATTAAACCATCCCTGCATTCCTGGTATAAATCCAATTGGTCATAATATATTATCCTGATGACAATACTACCTAAAGTAATCTACTTATTTAGCGCTATACCAATCAGACTCCCAAAAAACTACTTTGATTAATTAGAAAAAATAACAACAAAGTTCATATGGAAAAACAAAAGGTCAAGAATTTCAAGGGAATTAATGAAAAAAAATCAAATGAAGGTGGCCTAGCTGTACCAGATCTAAAATTATATTATAAAGCAGCAGTTACTAAAACTATCTGGTATTGGCTAAGAAATAGACTAGTTGATCAATGGAATAGGTTAGGTTCAAAGGACAAAACAGCCAATAACTTTAATAATATAGTGTTTGACAAACCCAAAGACACCAGTTTCTGGGATAAGAATGCATTATTTGACAAAAATTGCTGGGAAAATTGGAAATCAGTATGGCAGAAACTAGGCATTGACCCACACTTAACACCGTACACCAAGATAAGGTCAAAATGGGTTAATGACCTAGGCATAAAGAATGAGATTATAAATAAATTGGAAGAGCATAGGATAGTTTACCTCGCAGACCTGTGGAAGAGGGAGGCATTTATGACCAAAGAACAACTAGAGATCACTATTGACCACAACATAGAAAATTTTGATTATATCAAATTGAAAAGTTTTTGTACAAACAAAATAAATGCAGACAAGATTAGAAGGGAAACAATAAACTGGGAAAACATTTTTACAATCAAAGGTTCTGATAAAGGCCTCATTTCCAAAATATATAGAGAATTGACTCTAATCTATAAGAAATCAAACCATTCTCCAATTGATAAATGGTCAAAGGATATGAACAGGCAATTCTCAGACGAAGAAATTGAAACTATTTATAGACATATGAAAATATGCTCCAAATCATTATTAATCAGAGAAATGCAAATTAAGACAACTCTGAGATACCACTACACACCTGTCAGATTGGCTAGAATGACAGGGAAAGATAATGGGGAATGTTGGAGTGAATGTGGGAAAACAGGGACACTGATACATTGTTGGTGGATTTGTGAACACATCCAGCCATTCTGGAGAGCAATTTGGAACTATGCTCAAAAAGTTATCAAACTGTGCATACCCTTTGATCCAGCAGTGTTTCTACTGGGCTTATACCCCAAAGAGATACTAAAGAAGGGAAAGGGACCTGTATGTGCCAAAATGTTTGTGGCAGCCCTGTTTGTAGTGGCTAGAAGCTGGAAAATGAAAGGATGTCCATCAATTGGAGAATGGTTGAGTAAATTGTGGTATATGAATGTTATGGAATATTATTGTTCTGTAAGGAATGACCAGCAGGATGATTACAGAGAGGACTGGTGAGACTTACATGAACTGATGCTGAGTGAAATGAGCAGAACCAGGAGATCATTATATACCTCAACAATGATACTGTTTGAGGATGTATTCTGATGGAAGTGGATCTCTTCGATAAAGAGAGCCTTAATTGATCAAAGATGGACAGAAACAGCTACACCCAGAGAAAGAACACTGGGAGATGAATATAAACTGCTTGCATTTTTGTTTTTCTTCCCGGGTTATTTATACCCTCTGAATTCAATTCTCCCTGTACAACAAGAAAACTGTTCGGTTCTGCACACATATATTGTATCTAGTATATACTGTAACCCATTCAACATGTAAAGGACTGCTTGCCATCTGGGGGAAGGGGTGGAGGGAGGGAGGGGAAAAATTGGAACAGAAGTGAATGCAAGGGATAATGCTGTAAAAATTAACCTGGCATGCATTCTATCAATAAAAAGTTATTAAAAAATAATATATTATCCTGTTGATAACTTGTTATAATCTCTTTGCTAATATATTATGAATAATTTTTGCATTGATATTCATTAGAGAAAATGGTCTAATATTTTTTCTCTGTTTTGGTTCTTCCTGGTTTAGTTATCAGTACCCTATTTGTATCATTGAAAGAATTTGGCAGGACTCCTTTATCTGTAGTTTATATAGTTTTACAATTAATTGTTCTATAAATGTTTGGTACAAATCATTTATAAATCCATCTGGACCTAGAGATATTTTTTCTTAGGGAGTTCATTGTTGGCTTGTTCAATTTCTTTTTGTAGGATTAGTTTATTTAAATAATTTGTTTCCTCTTCTGTTAACCTGGACAATTTATATTTTTGGAAATATTCAACTATTTCAATTAAATTGTTAGATTTGCTGCCATATAGTTGGGCAAAATTGCTCCTAATTATTGTATTAATTTCTTTTTCATTGGTGATAAGTACAATTCTTTCATTTTTGATGCTGGTAATTAGTTTTTTCTTTTCTTTTTTTAATTAAATTAACCAAAGGTTTGACTAATTTTTTCCCACAAAACTGTTTTATTAATTAGCTAAATAGTTTTCTCAATTTCAATTTTATAAATTTCACCTTTGAGTTTCAGAATTTCTAATTTGGTATTTAATTAGAGAGTGTTAATTTGTTCTTTTTCTAGCTTTTTTAGTTGCAGGAACAATTCATTGATATTCTCTTTCTCATTTTTATTCAAGGAGGCATCTAGTGAAATATGATTCCCCATAAGCACTGCTTTGGATGTATTCCATAGGTTTTGTTGTCTCATTATTGTCATTCTTTTGGATGATTTTTTTTTTTTGGTGATTTGTTGTTTGACTTACTCGGTATTTAGAATTAGATTATTTAATTTCCAATTGGTTTTTAGTCTATCATTCCATGGATCTTTATTGAATATAATTTTTATTACATTATGGTTTCAAAAAGAAACATTTACTATTACTGCCTTTATGCATTTGATTGTGAGGATTTTATGCCCTAATACATGGTTGGTTTTGTGTATGTACTATGTACTCCTGAGAAAAAGGTGTATTCCTTTCTGTCACTCTTTAGTTTTCTCCAGAGATCTATCATATCTGCTGTTTTTCTTCTTTAAAATAATATATGATGGTTCTCTCTGGGAGAAAGCAGGTTTCTCAGGGGAGGTTTTCTGGAGGCAGCCTTAGTTGCAGTTGAAAGTAATAATCACCTCAAAACGCAGCCAGGTGATAAAAGTTCAGATCTTTTATTGCCTCTAATATAGCCCAGTTAGCTTAGAGGCCTATCTCTCTGCTTGGTTCCAAGAACTCCCTCTGAATGTCTCCAAATCCAAGGTTTGTCCTTCAGCCCAGCCAGCACAAAGGTGAATTTGTCTTGCCTCTGAGAGAGGGTTTCTGGCTCTCAATCTCCCAGAGTGCTCCTCTCCTACCTCAGTCAATGTTCCGAAGTAAAACTCCTCACTCAGAGAGGGCTTCTGGCTGAACTCACTTGATGCTCCCCTCTCAATCTAAATTCAGCTTAACTCCTGACTGAATCCGCTTCTTATATATCATCTCCCAAAGGTTGACTCTTCCTTCTGGAGGCATACCTGAATTCACAAAGTTACAAAGTTTGCTTTGTGAATCTCCCATACTAGTGAACTTCAATGAGTACTGGTGTGAACACAAGCATCATATCAATTAGTTCTACTTAGTACCCTGTTTCAGGTTCTGGCCCAAAACATCTCCTTGTAAGATCAGATCAGTGATACTGAACCATGCTAAATTAGATAATTATTGTCTTTATCAACTCTAATGACTTAACAGATTATAAAGATTCCAACACATATCTAGGTTTTCAAGGATTAACCTGCCTAGTTTTATTGTTTATTTTGTAGTTAGATTTGTCTGAATCTGAGACAGAAAGATTAAGGTGCCCCACTAAAATAGTTTTGCTATCTACTTCTTCCTTAAATTGGCTTAATATCTTCTCTAAGAATCTGGATGTTCTACCACTTGGTACATATACATTTAGTATCATTATTACCTAATTATTTATGATACCCTTTCAGAAGATGTAATTTCCTTTCTTATCTCAATTAGATCTATTTTTACTTTAGATTTTTCTGAGATCAGAATTGCTACCCCTTCTTTTTGAAGCATGATAAATTCTGCTCTAGGCTTTTACCATTATTTTGAATGTAACTCTCTGTTTTAAATGAGTTTTTTTTTTTTTTGTAAACAACACATAATAGAATTCTTATTTTTAATCCACTTTGCTATTTGCTTTCATTTTATGAGAGAGAACATGTCATCCATAGTCACAGTTATGATTACCAGCTCTGTATTTCCCTTTATTCCATTTTTTTCCCTTGTATATACTTTTGTTTTCTCTTTCTACCTCGTCCCTCATTAGTGGTGTTTTGTTTTTAACCCACTCCACCCTCTATCTGCTCTATATTCTAACATCTCCTTCCTCATTTACTCCTTTCTTCTAGTGTTTCTTCCCTCTCTTCTCTCCATCCCTTCTCTTCTCTTTTTCCTTTCTCCTCCTATTTTTGGTAGGGTAAAATAAATTTCTATATCCAACTGAATGATAAAGATATTTCCTTTTTGATACAAAATTTATAAGATTTTGCTTCATACAATGCTCATTCCCCTCAAATATTTTCCTCTATTCTAATAGGTCTTATGTTCCTCTTCATGTCATCTAAATTCGCCCATTATACCTCCCCTTTCCTCTTCTTCAAGTACAGACCTTTTTCCAACTCTTAATGTATTTTTCTTTGATATTATCACATCAGATTCCATTCACAATCACACTCTCTGTCCAGGTGATGCCCCCTTTAACTGCTCCAATGACAGATAAGTTCTCAAGAGTTACAGATATCATGTTCTCATTTATATAAACAGTTTAACCTTTAAATTATATATATTATATATTTCCCCTTTTTACCTTTCCAACTTTCTTTTGAGTCCTGGGTTTGAAGTGCAAATTTTCTGTTTAGTTCTGTTGCTTTAAAAAAAATTCAATAGAAATAATTGAAACTCTATTCATTGAAAATCATGCCCAATCTCTCTGGTCAATTAATTCTTGGTTGTAAGCCCAGGTTCTTTGTCTTCCAGAACATGGTATTCCAGAATCTCTGATCCTTTATTGTAAATGTTGCCAGATCCTGTTTAATCCTGACTGTTGATGCTTGATACGTGAATTGTTTTTGTCTGGCAAATTGTAGTATTTTTTCTTTGAGAGTATAGTTTTAGAATTTTGCAACAATGTCCCTTGGGGATTTCATTGTTGGATATCTTCCCAGAGATATTTAATTAATTCTTTTCATGACTATTTCCCCCTCCAGTTCTAATATATCAGGGCAGTTTTTCTTAATGATTTCTTGAACAATCCTATCTAGGTTCTTTTTTTTTTTTTTGGTTATGGCCTTCAGGTAAACCAATATTTTTTTAAATTATCTCACCTAGATCTATTTTCCAGATCAACTGCTTTTTTTAATGAGGTATTTTACAATTGTGTAAATGTTTCATTCTTTTTAGCTCGTTTGACATTCTAGCTTTAAAATGTGATTTTCTTCAGTTAGCTTTTGTATCTCTTTTTCCATTTGGTTAATTCTACTTTTCAAGGTTTTGTTTTGTTTTCTGCAGTAGATTTTTTTTTTTGCACTTGGCCAATTGTATTTTTTTTTATGGAATTGATTTCTTTAATGGAGTTTTTTTGCCTTTGACTATTGTATTTTTTAAGGAATTTCCTATCTTTTCCAAACCATTGACTTTCACCTACACTCTCATTTCTTTTCTCAAGTTTTCTTCTACCTTTATTATTTGCCTTTTAACGTTTTTATGAGCACTTCTAAGTGAGCTTGAGACTAATTCAAATCACTCTTTGATTTTTCCTCTATGGACATTTTGGTCTCTTCTGAGTTGATATTTTACTCTTCCCTGTCACTATAGTAACTTTCTATGGTTAAGGTTGTTTTCCATTTCTTGCTCATTTTCTTCCCTTTTTTTTTTTTTTTTTTTATTTTTATCATTGCACTCTGTTCTGGGGTAAAGGAGGCACTATCCCAATCTTCCTGTGCAGCTCTGAACCTTGGCTTTGAGCACAGAGGCCCATTGTGTTTGGTGTTTTAATCACAGCAGGTGGTAGCTTTATCTGCTCTTACCAGGAAATAGCCTGGCTTCTTAGAATTTGCCTTAGCTGAACCTGGGAACTGACCCACTGGTCTACTTTTCAACTGAGCCAGGACCAATAGTCTCAGCTGCTGATCTACCATGTTTAAGACTCTCTCACTGGCTTTCTCCAGACTCCAACTGAGCTGGGCTGAATACTACTTTCAGTGAGAGTGACATTTCTTGAAATCCTTCCAATCTATCGTGATCTAGAGAATGGTTTCATTCTATCAGACTCTATTCAGAAACTTCATTTCATGAGTATTCAAGAGAAATTGGGAAAACTAAAACACCTTCCTGCCTTAACTCCACCATTTTGGCTCTACCCCCTGAAGACACCACTGGCTGGTCTTAAAAGAAAGAATTTTGAGAAATTAGTAGAAATGAAAGAGAAGCAAGTTTTGGCTTAATATTAGGGGATCAAAATTTTCTAACAAAAAAAGTTAACCAAAAATGAAATGAGAGGTTTGATATATCATATCTTCAATGCTATGGAGATCTTCACTTTCAGTTATTGTTCAGTAGTTTCAGTCATGGCTGATTCTTCATCACTTTATTTGGTGTATTCTTTGCAAAGATACAGGAATGTTTTGCCATGTCCTTCTCTAGCTCATTTTACAGATGAGGAAACTGAAGGAAAAGAGTTATGTCACTTATCCATGGTCACATAGCTGATAAATGTCTGGGGTCAAATTTGAATTCAAATTTTCCTTATTCCAGGGCCATATTTTGTATGTACTGTCATCTAGTTGCCCTCACTTTTATAATGCAATTTTGGTGGTATTGTGGAGGGGAATCCATACTCAGGTAAGAATTAGTCTATATTCTTTTTCTTTTAATTTTTTTCTAAATATCCATAAGGTTTATTTTTGTCTTTAAAGCATTAAAGATTTTCAAATCTTTAATATTGAGTTAAATAACTTCATTTTTTCCTTTATAGAAACTTTAGGAAAATGGTAAATTATAATAATTGAATAGGATTACCATATTATAAACAGTATATAATATGCATACAAGGAATATTATGCTATTCTTGGTAAATATATTTTTAATGTCAAGAATATACAATCTAATCTTTGATGAAAATAAATGGTTATAATGGGTTAAACTACTGTGTTTATGAACTTTACAAAAGCCACTCTGAGCAGATAAATGTGGCAAAGCATAGACAAGACTTTGCCTGATATAATTTCTCTGAGAATCAACACAAGATCAAGATTCTGGACAGATTTTGGAGTGACAAAACCCACAAATATTTAGAGTATAAAAAATGTCCAGCAGAAGATATCTTGGAAAGACTTCAGGAAAGCTCTGTCTCAACGGGGCAGGGAAAAATGTACCCAGTGGAGGTGTGGTAAGGGGAGGCCCAGGATGGACAGGCCCTTCATAGGGAATGTAGTGGGAGGCTTTTAGCCAAAATACAAGTCTTTGCTACTCTGTCCTGGCTCAAAAAAAAAGTGGATAACCAGACTAGATGTAAAATATTCACCACACCTACCAATGTAAAGTAGTCATCTGTGAATCCCAACAAAACATCAGTCTGTTTGGCTCAAATCTATTTTCGAAACTTATAATAAATGAAACCAATTTTCATTGGGATAAATGATTGGATAAAATTTGGATAAAATTGGAAACAATGGGTTTAAATTAAAAGAGAAAAAAAGGGAAAAAGAAAAAAGGGGCAGCATTTTGGGAAGGTGGCAGACTGGCAAATTTCAAGCTATCCTGATTTCTTCCCACAAATAGAACAAAAAATTTTCATCTCAGAGTGAATATAGATTGATGAAAAACCAAGAAGATTTGGAGAAGAACAGAGATTGTCTTAATACAAACTAAAAGACCATGGCCCAGGAAGAACCTGTCAGAAGTACAAACACCCCTGGTTTAGCTCCACAGCAACATCCTTTGGGGATCCCTTGGCTGGCTGGTTGTGGCTGCAGCCTTAGTAAGAACCACAGACTGTTGAGTTAGGGGTGTGAGTCTGGGAAGAAAAAGTGAACCTGGGCTGAATGGGAATGAATGCCAGGCCTAGTTGTGCTGCTGAGATGCAGCTCTGGGCAAGAAGGAACCAACCACCTGGTGAGTGCAGAAGCAGCAGCAGGGCAGTGGCATTGCTGGCTGTAGGTACTTCCAAGACTATGGAGCTCTTGGTTTGGGGTTCCTGGTCATAGTGGAGAGCTTACAGATTAGAGGTGATTACATTAATACCTCATATTTTTAAAATAGACCAACAAAGAAGAAAGAACCCTACCATTGAAACATTATGGGAACAGGAAAGACCAGGATTCATCTTCAAAGCAGGACGCTTTAGCAAAAAACAAACAAACAAACAAACAAACAAACAAAACACATTTATCCCAAAGAGTAATGTGAAATGGCTCCCTGCTCAGAGAGAATTTTTAGAAGGACTCAAAAAAAGTTTCAAAAATCAAATAAGAGGCATTGAGAAAAAAAAGTAAAGAAAAAAATTTTAAACCACTCAAGAAAAACAAAATTATGAAAAAAAGTTAGCCTGTTAGAAAAGGAAATACAGAATCTCAAAGATGACAATAACAGTTCGAAAATTAGAATTGAGCAAGGGGAAGCCAGTGAAGCTATGAGAGACCAAGAAATAACAAAACTAGTTATAAAGAAGAAAATAGGACATAATGTGAAACATCTTATAAGAAAAAAAGCAGATCTGGAGAATAAATCACAAAGAGAAAATGGAAGAATGATTGGACTGACAGAAAATTGTGACCAAAAAGAGAACCTTGACACAATAATGCAAGAAACAATCCTAGAAAATTATCCTGGAATGATAGAACATGAGGGGAAAGTAGAAATAGAAATCATTGATTGTCACCTCAAAGAGATCCTTTATGGAAAACATATAGGAATATTATTGTCAAATTTTGAAACCCCCAGATCAAAGAGAAAATTTTGCAAGAAACAAGAAAAAATACAATTCAAAAAAATCTATAGCTACAATTAGAATTGTACAATGCTTAGCAGCAGCTACAATAAAGGACCATATATCTTGGAGTCATCTCTACAGAAAAGCAAAAAATAGGCCTGTAGCCAAAAATGTCATATGCAATAAAACTTTCTAGAAGTGTGAATGAGAAAAAAAGACATTCAACAAACTTGCAGATCTTTATGTCAATCAAATCTGAATTTAACTTAGAGCCAAATCAAAGATTAATTTTAAAGAACTCAACATGGACAACTGTTTAAACATGGACTAATGGCTAAGTATTTTTTATTATAGCTTTTTTATTTAGAAGACATATGCATGGGTAATTCTTCAGCAATTACCCTTGCAAAAACTTCTGTTCCAACTTTTCCCCTCCTTCCTTCACCCCCCTCCCCTAGGTGGCATGTTGACCAAAACATGTTAAATATTTTAAAGCATATGTTAAATGCAATATTTGTATATATATTTATACAGTTATCTTGCTGCACAAGGAAAATTGGATTTAGAAATAAGGTAAAAATAACCTGAGTAGGAAAACAAAAATGCAAGCAGACAATAACAGAAGGAGTGGAAATGCTATGTTGTGGTCCACACTCAGTTCTCATAGTTCTTTCGGTGGGTATAATTGGTTCTCTTCATTACTGAACAATTGGAAATGATTTGGACCCTCTCATTGTTGAAGAGTGCTATGTCCATAAGAATTGATCATCATATAATATTGTTGTTGAAGTATACAATGATCTCCTGGTTCTGCTCATTTCACTCAGCATCAGTTCATGTAAGTCTCTCTCCAGATCTTTCTGAAATCATCCTGCTGGTCATTTCATACAGAATAATAATATTCCATCACATTCACATACACAACCATTCTCAATAATTGATGGGCATCCATTCAATTTCCAGTTTCTAGCCACTACAAAAAGGGCTGCCACAAACATTTTTGCACATCTCTTCTGTAAGATCTTTTTGGGAGGTAAACCCAGTAGTAACACTGTTGGATCAAAGGATATCCCACAGCTTGATAACTTTTTGAGCATAGTTCTAAATTGCTCTACAGAATGACTGAATGTATTCACAATTCCACCAACAATATATCAGTGTCCCAGTTTTCCCACATCCCCTCCAATATTCATTATTATCTTTTCCTGTCCCTTAGCCAATCTGAGAGGTGTGTAACAGTATCTTAGAGTTGTCTTAATTTGAATTTATCTTATCAATAATGATTTGGAGCCTCTTTTTATATGGCTAGAAATAGTTTCAATTTCTTCATCTGAAAAATGTCTGTTCGTATATTTTGACCATTTATCAATTGGAGAATGGTTTGATTTCTTATAGAGTCAATTCTTATATATTAGAGTCAACATAATTTTGGAAATGAGGCCTTTAATGGAACCTCTGATTGTAAAAATATTTTCCCAGTTTATTGCTTCACTTCTAATATTGTCTGGATTAGTTTTGTTTGTACAAAAACTTTTCAATTTGATACAACCAAAATTTTCTATGTTGTGATCAATAATGATGCCTAGTTCTTTTTTGGTCACTAATTCCTTCCTCCTCCACAGGTCTGAGAGTTAAACTATCTTATATTCTACTCTTTTTCTTCTATTTTCTTCTAATTTATTTATAATCTCATTCTTTGTGCCTAGATCATGAACCCATTTTGACTTTTATCTTGGTGTACACTGTTAAGTGTGGATCAATGCCTAGTTTCTGCCATGCTAATGTCCAATTTTCCCAGCAGTTTTTGTCAAACAGTGAATTCTTCTTCCAAAAGCTGGGGTATTTGGGTTTGTCAACACTAGATTATTATAGTTATTGACTATTTTGTCCTATGAACCTAACCAATTCCACTGATGAGCTAGTCTATTTCTTAGCCAATACCAAATGGTTTTGGTGACCCCTGCTTTATAATATAATTTTAGAGCTGGTATAGTTAGGCCACCTTCATTTGATTTTTGTTTAATTAGTTCCCTTGAAAGTCTTGACCTTTTGTTCTTCCAGATGAATTTTGTTACTTTTTCTAACTCATTAAAATAGTTTTTTGGGAGTCTAATTGGCATATAACTAAGTAAATATATTACTTTAGGTAGTATTGTCATTTATTATATTCACTCAACCCATCCAAGAGCACTTAATATTTTTTCCAATTGGTTAGATCTTTCTTTATTTGTGTGCAATGTGTTTTGTAGTTTTGCTCATATAGTTCCTGACTTTCCTTTGGCAGATAGATTCCCAAATATTTTATACTATCAACGGTTATTTTAAAAAGAATTTATCTTTTTATGTCTGACTGTTGGATTTTATTAGTGATATATAAGAATGCTGATGATTTATGTGCATTTATTTTGTATACTGGAACTTTGCTAAAGGTGCGGATTATTTCTAATAGCTTTTTAGTAAAATCACTGTGGTTCTCTATGTATAGCACCACATCATCTGCAAAAAGTGATAATTTGGTTTCCTCATTATCTACTCTAATTCCTTTAATAACTTTCTCATCTCTTATTGCAGAAGCTAGCATTTCTAATACAATACTGAATAGTAATGGTGATAGTGGGCAACCTTGTTTCACTCCTGATCTTATTAGGAATGGTTCCAGTTTATCCCCATTACATATGATGCTTACTGATGGTTTTAAATAGATGCTCCTGACTATTTTAAGGAAAAGTCCTTTTATTCCTCTAGCTCTAGTGTTTTTTAATAGGAATAGATGTTGGATTTTATCAAATGGTTTTTCTGCATCTAGTGAGATAATCATATGATTTTTGTTGATTTGGTTTTAATATAGCCAATTATGTTAATAGTTTTCCTGAAATTGAACTATCTCTGCATTCCTGGTATAAATACTACTTGATCATGGTGTATTATCCTGGGGATGATTTTCTGTAATCTTTGTACAAAAACTTTTCAATTTGATACAACCAAAATTTTCTATGTTGTGATCAATAATGATTTGGAGCCTCTTTTTATATGGCTAGAAATAGTTTCAATTTCTTCATCTGAAAAATGTCTGTTCGTATATTTTGACCATTTATCAATTGGAGAATGGTTTGATTTCTTATAGAGTCAATTCTTATATATTAGAGTCAACATAATTTTGGAAATGAGGCCTTTAATGGAACCTCTGATTGTAAAAATATTTTCCCAGTTTATTGCTTCACTTCTAATATTGTCTGGATTAGTTTTGTTTGTACAAAAACTTTTCAATTTGATACAACCAAAATTTTCTATGTTGTGATCAATAATGATTTGGAGCCTCTTTTTATATGGCTAGAAATAGTTTCAATTTCTTCATCTGAGAATTGTCTGTTCATATCCTTTGACCATTTATCAATTGGAGAATGGTTTGATTTCTTATAGAGTCAATTCTCTATATATTTTGGAAATGAGGCCTTTATCAGAACCTTTGATTGTAAAAATGTTTTCCCAGTTTATTGCTTCACTTCTAATATTGTCTGGATTAGTTTTGTTTGTACAAAAACTTTTCAATTTGATACAACCAAAATTTTCTATGTTGTGATCAATAATGATTTGGAGCCTCTTTTTATATGGCTAGAAATAGTTTCAATTTCTTCATCTGAAAAATGTCTGTTCGTATATTTTGACCATTTATCAATTGGAGAATGGTTTGATTTCTTATAGAGTCAATTCTCTATATATTAGAGTCAACATAATTTTGGAAATGAGGCCTTTAATGGAACCTCTGATTGTAAAAATATTTTCCCAGTTTATTGCTTCACTTCTAATATTGTCTGGATTAGTTTTGTTTGTACAAAAACTTTTCAATTTGATACAACCAAAATTTTCTATGTTGTGATCAATAATGATTTGGAGCCTCTTTTTATATGGCTAGAAATAGTTTCAATTTCATCCTCTGAAAAATGTCTGTTCATATCCTTTGACCATTTATCAATTGGAGAATGGCTTGATTTCTTATAGAGTCAATTCTTATATATTAGAGTCAACATAATTTTGGAAATGAGGCCTTTAATGGAACCTCTGATTGTAAAAATATTTTCCCAGTTTATTGCTTCACTTCTAATATTGTCTGGATTAGTTTTGTTTGTACAAAAACTTTTCAATTTGATACAACCAAAATTTTCTATGTTGTGATCAATAATGATTTGGAGCCTCTTTTTATATGGCTAGAAATAGTTTCAATTTCTTCATCTGAAAAATGTCTGTTCGTATATTTTGACCATTTATCAATTGGAGAATGGTTTGATTTCTTATAGAGTCAATTCTTATATATTAGAGTCAACATAATTTTGGAAATGAGGCCTTTAATGGAACCTCTGATTGTAAAAATATTTTCCCAGTTTATTGCTTCACTTCTAATATTGTCTGGATTAGTTTTGTTTGTACAAAAACTTTTCAATTTGATACAACCAAAATTTTCTATGTTGTGATCAATAATGATTTGGAGCCTCTTTTTATATGGCTAGAAATAGTTTCAATTTCTTCATCTGAAAAATGTCTGTTCGTATATTTTGACCATTTATCAATTGAAACTCAGGTCTCTTTGTCAAAGAAATCCACTTCCATCAAAATATGTCCTCATACAATATCGTTGTCGAAGTGTATAATGATCTCCTGGTTCTGCTCATTTCACTTAGCATCAGTTCATGTAGGTCTCTCCAAGCCTCTCTGTATTCATCCTGCTGGTCATTTCTTACAGAACAATAATATTCCATAACATTCATATACCACAATTTACCCAGCCATTCTCCAATTGATGGGCATCCATTCATTTTCCAGTTTATCCCCATTACATATGATGCTTACTGATGGTTTTAAATAGATGCTCCTGACTATTTTAAGGAAAAGTCCTTTTATTCCTCTAGCTCTAGTGTTTTTTAATAGGAATAGATGTTGGATTTTATCAAATGGTTTTTCTGCATCTAGTGAGATAATCATATGATTTTTGTTGATTTGGTTATTAATATAGCCAATTATGTTAATAGTTTTCCTGAAATTGAACTATCTCTGCATTCCTGGTATAAATACTACTTGATTATGGTGTATTATCCTGGGGATGATTTTCTGTAATCTTTATACTAATATTTTACTTAAGATTTTAACATCAATATTCATTAGTGAGATTGGTCTATAATTTTCTTTCTCTATTTTCATCTTACTTGGTTTAGGAATCAGTACCATGTCTGTGTCATAAAAGGAATTTGGTAGGACTCCTTCATTCCCTATTGTTTTCAAATAGTTTATATAACATTGGAGTTAATTGTTCTTTAAATGTTTGGTAGAATTCACATGTAAATCCATCTGGTCCTGGGGATTTTTTCTTAGGGAGCTGATTAATAGCTTGTTTTATCTCTTTTTCTAAAATGGTACTATTAAGAAATTTACTTTCTTCTTTGTTAATCTAGGCACCCTATATTTTTGAAAATAGTTGTCCATTTCACTTAGGTTATCAAATTTATTGGCATAAAGTTGGGCAAAGTAAATCCTAATTATTGCTCTAATTTCCTTTTCATTAGTGGAGAGTTCTCCCTTTTCATTTTTAACACTAACAGTTTGGTTTTCATCTTTCCTTTTTCTAATCAAATTTACCAGAGGTTTATCTTTTTTTTTTCATAAAACCAACTCTTAGTTTTATTAATTAAATATTTTTTACTTTCAATTTTATTAATTTCTCTTTATTTTTAGAATTTCAAGTTTAGTATTTGATTGAGGGCAGGGTTAATTTGCTCTTTTTCTAGCTTTTTAAGTTGCAAGCCCAATTCACTGATGTTCTCTTTATCTATTTTATTCAAGTAAGCCTCTAGAGATATAAAAGTTCCCCTTATTACCACTTTGGCTGCATCCCACAAATTTGGCATGTGGTCTCATTGTTGTCATTCTCTTTGGTGAAATTATTGTGTCTATGATTTGCTGTTTCACCCATTCATTCTTTAGGATGAGAGTATTTACTTTCCAATTACTTTTTGGTCTATTTTCCCTTAGCTTTTTATTGAATGTAGTTTCTATTGCATCATGATCTGAAAACAATGCATTTACTATTCCTGACTTTCTGCATTTAATTTTGAGGTCTCTATGTCCTAATATATGGCCAATTTTTGTATAGGTTCCATGAACTGCTGAGAAGAAAGTGTACTCCTTTCTGTCTCCATTCAGTTTTCTCCGGTGCATATATGTTTAGCATTGATATTGCTTCATTATCTTTTTTACTCTTTAGCAAGAAATAGTTTCCTTCCTTATCTCTTTTAATTAGATCAAAATTTGCATTTTCTTGATTGGACATAAGGATGGCTATCCCTGCTTTTTTTACTTCACTTGAAGTACAATAGATTCTACTCCAGCCTTTCACCTTTACTCTGTATGTATTACCCAGATTTAAATGTGTTACCTGTAAACAACATATTGTAGGATTCTGGCTTTTGTTCCAGTCTGCTATCTGCCTCTGCTTTATGGGAGAGTTCATCCCATTCATATTTATGGTTAAGATTACTAATTCTGTATTTCCTGCCATCTTGTTAACCCCAGATTTTGATTTTCTATTTCTTTTTCTCCTTACTCCCATCCCCAGTATTAAACTTATGAGCACCACTTGCTTCATGCTGCTCTCTCTCTCTTTAGGATCCCTCCCTCTTCCTTAGAGGCTCTCCCCTTTTTTTCTCTTATTATTTCTGTTCCCTTCTATTTAGACTACTTCTTTCCTTTTCCCTTTTCCTCTTCCACTTTTCAATGAGGTGAGAGAAGTTTCTCTGTAAAACTAATATGTCTACTATTTTCTCTTTGAGCCAAATCTAATGAAAGTAAATTCACACAATGTCCCTCCTCCTCCCTTAATTCCCTCAGATAGGATAGGTTTTCTTTGCCTCTTTGTGGGATGTAATTTTCCCCTTTTTACTGCCC
Source organism: Antechinus flavipes (assembly GCF_016432865.1). Taxonomy (NCBI): domain Eukaryota; kingdom Metazoa; phylum Chordata; class Mammalia; order Dasyuromorphia; family Dasyuridae; genus Antechinus; species Antechinus flavipes. Next base: position 302,111,890 of record NC_067399.1, on the reverse strand, counting down.
CCCCTTTTCCCTTTTCCTCTTCCACTTTTCAATGAGGTGAGAGAAGTTTCTCTGTAAAACTAATATGTCTACTATTTTCTCTTTGAGCCAAATCTAATGAAAGTAAATTCACACAATGTCCCTCCTCCTCCCTTAATTCCCTCAGATAGGATAGGTTTTCTTTGCCTCTTTGTGGGATGTAATTTTCCCCTTTTTACTGCCCCCCCTTTTCCCTTTTCCTCTTCCACTTTTCAATGAGGTGAGAGAAGTTTCTCTGTAAAACTAATATGTCTACTATTTTCTCTTTGAGCCAAATCTAATGAAAGTAAATTCACACAATGTCCCTCCTCCTCCCTTAATTCCCTCAGATAGGATAGGTTTTCTTTGCCTCTTTGTGGGATGTAATTTTCCCCTTTTTACTGCCCCCCCTTTTCCCTTTTTCTGAGATAATCCCCTTTTCACTTCTACTTTCCTTTTTTTAAACATTATAACAGTAAAATCAAATTAAACATGCACTCTTTATGTATACTTATAACAGAAATACACTTCTCAAGAGTTCTTTTTATTTTTTATGTTTCTCTTGATTCCTATATTTGGAGGTCAATTTTTTTCTTTAGCTCTGTTTTTTTCATTAGAAACAAATGGAATTCACCTGTTTCATTGAATGTCCATATTCTTCTTTTTTTTTTTTCATAAAACCAACTCTTAGTTTTATTAATTAAATATTTTTTACTTTCAATTTTATTAATTTCTCTTTATTTTTAGAATTTCAAGTTTAGTATTTGATTGGGGGCAGGGTTAATTTGCTCTTTTTATAGCTTTTTACGTTGCAAGCCCAATTCACTGATGTTCTCTTTATCTATTTTATTCAAGTAAGCCTCTAGAGATATAAAAGTTCCCCTTATTACCACTTTGGCTGCATCCCACAAATTTGGCATGTGGTCTCATTGTTGTCATTCTCTTTGGTGAAATTATTGTGTCTATGATTTGCTGTTTCACCCATTCATTCTTTAGGATGAGAGTATTTACTTTCCAATTACTTTTTGGTCTATTTTCCCTTAGCTTTTTGTTGAATGTAGTTTCTATTGCATCATGATCTGAAAACAATGCATTTACTATTCCTGACTTTCTGCATTTAATTTTGAGGTCTCTATGTCCTAATATATGGCCAATTTTTGTATAGGTTCCATGAACTGCTGAGAAGAAAGTGTACTCCTTTCTGTCTCCATTCAGTTTTCTCCGGTACATATATGTTTAGTATTGATATTGCTTCATTATCTTTTTTACTCTTTAGCAAGAAATAGTTTCCTTCCTTATCTCTTTTAATTAGATCAAAATTTGCATTTTCTTGATTGGACATAAGGATGGCTATCCCTGCTTTTTTTACTTCACTTGAAGTACAATAGATTCTACTCCAGCCTTTCACCTTTACTCTGTATGTATTACCCAGATTTAAATGTGTTACCTGTAAACAACATATTGTAGGATTCTGGCTTTTGATCCAGTCTGCTATCTGCCTCTGCTTTATGGGAGAGTTCATCCCATTCATATTTATGGTTAAGATTACTAATTCTGTATTTCCTACCATCTTGTTAACCCCAGATTTTGATTTTCTATTTCTTTTTCTCCTTACTCCCATCCCCAGTATTAAACTTATGAGCACCACTTGCTTCATGCTGCTCTCTCTCTCTTTAGGATCCCTCCCTCTTCCTTAGAGGCTCTCCCCTTTTTTTCTCTTATTATTTCTGTTCCCTTCTATTTAGACTACTTCTTTCCTTTTCCCCTTTTTCTGATATAATCCCCTTTTCACTTCTACTTTCCTTTTTTTAAACATTATAACAGTAAAATCAAATTAAACATGCACTCTTTATGTATACTTATAACAGAAATACACTTCTCAAGAGTTCTTTTTATTTTTTATGTTTCTCTTGATTCCTATATTTGGAGGTCAATTTTTTTCTTTAGCTCTGTTTTTTTCATTAGAAACAAATGGAATTCACCTGTTTCATTGAATGTCCATATTCTTCTCTAGAAGAAAATGTTCAGCTTAGCTGGGTAGTTTATTCTTGGCTACATTCCAAGTTCTTTTGCTTTTTGGAATATCAGATTCCAGGTCCTTTGATCCATTAATATGGATGCTGCTAGATCCTGAGTGATCCTTAGTGTGGCTCCTCGGTATTTGATTTTTTTTTCATTAATTCCCTTGAGATTCTCGACTTTTTATTGTTCCATATGAATTTTGTTGTTATTTTTTCTAGATCAATAAAATATTTTCTTGGAAGTCTGATTGGTATAGCACTAAATAAATAGATTAGTTTAGGGAGTATTGTCATCTTTATTATGTTCGCTCGGCCGATCCAAGAGCACTTAATATTTTTCCAATTATTTAAGTCTGACTTTATTTGTGTGGAGACTTTTTTATAATTTTGCTCATATAATTCCTGACTTTCCTTTGGTAGATAGATTCCCAAATATTTTATGGTATCAACAGTTATTCTGAATGGAATTTCTCTTTGTACCTCTTGCTGTTGGGTTTTGTTGGTGATGTCATATTCTTCTTTAGAAGAAAATGTTCAGCTTAGCTGGGTAGTTTATTCTTGGCTACATTCCAAGTTCTTTTGCTTTTCAGAATATCAGATTCCAGGTCCTTTGATCCATTAATATGGATGCTGCTAGATCCTGAGTGATCCTTAGTGTGGCTCCTCGGTATTTGATTTTTTTTTTTTCCTGGCTGCTTGTGATATTTTTTTTTTTTAGTCTGGTAGTTCTAAAATTTAGCCACAATATTCTGTTGAGTTTTTTTAGGTGTCTCTTTCAGAAGGTGTTCAATGAATTCTTTCAATTGCTATTTTACCTTCTGATTCTATTACATCTGGGTTGTTCTCTTTGATGATTTTCTCAAAAATAGTGTCTAGGCTCTTTTTTTCATCATGATTTTCATGGAGCTCAATAATCTTTAGATTATCTCTCCTAGATCAATTTTCTAGGTCTGTTGTTTTTCCAAGTAGATATTTAACTTTTTTCCTATCTTTTCTTTCTTTGTTTTTGGTTTCTTTTTTGTTTGTTTGTTTGTTTGTTTGTTTGTTTTGTTTTTGTTTTGTTTTTGGTTTTGGTTTTGTTTGACTGATTCTTGATGTCTCATCAAATCATTAATTTCTGTTTGTTCAGTTCTGATTTTTAATGAGTTATTTTCTTAATTTACCTTTTTTAACTTCTTTTTGTATGTGTCCAATTGAGTTTTTAAATGAGTTGTTTTCTTCTACAGAATTTTTTTCCATTCCACAAATTTTTTAATGAGTTGTTTTCTTTTTCCAATTTACAGATCCTACTTTCTGGGGAGTTCTTTGTCTTTTCCAATTCACAAATCCTACTTTCTGGGAGTTCTTTATCTTTTCCTATTCAAAATTCTGTTTCCCTGTGAGTTCTTTACCTTTTTCATTTCACGTTTCATGGAGTTGTTTTCTTTTTCAAATCTGTCTTTTAATGAATTATATGCCTTTTCAATTTGCTCTTGCAGAGCTTCTCTTTCCTTTCCCCATTTTTCTTCTAGCTTTCTTTTAAGATCTTTTATAATTTCTTCTAGGAGAGCCTTGTGCAGTGGGGAACAGATTATATCCCCCTTTGGTGTTTTGTCTGGAGACTGTCTGCTATTATTCTCCTCAGGATTGGAAATCTGTTCTCTTTTAGTATAGAAGTTATTTATACTTAGAGTTCACTTGGCTTTTTTACTCAATTAAAAAAAATACTCTTGAGGTTTGCCTTTAGGACAAGGAGTTTCCAAGCTTCCTCTATAGAACAGGGACAGAGGGACATTGGCTGTCCTGCGAACAGGCTGCGAAGAGGCTGCAAAGAGCAACCATGCTACAGAGAAGCATCTGCCCTGGGAAGAGCCCCGCTATGCAGAAATGTGACTACCTTGGGAAGACCCTCCCTCTCTCTCCCCCACTCCCTTTCCCCACCCACCTCCTCTCCCCTCAGGAAGTGTGACTGTCCTGGGCAAAGCCCTAAATGCAACTGCACAGCCTTGCTGTGGTTGTCCTAAGTCACTCCCAGTGTTATGTGGATTTGGCCAGGTCCTGTTAAACTCTTGCATTTTGGGGTACACTCTATCTTTGGCATTTCTGTAACTTCTCTGCTGATCTACTGTTTTGCAACCATAGCAGAGCAACCAACCTGTGGTAGAGTCCTCCCTGAAAATTCTCCACCTATGGAGGCCACACCCCACATCCATCTGCTCAGAGTATACTAGCCTCCCTGTTCTGCCTCCCTGCCTATGCTGGCCTGCTCCTGCTGATCAGGACAAACTTTTTCTGGAGATCTTCTAGATTATCTTCAGCTGGTAATTTGTTGTACTCCCAATATTCCTGGATTCTACCAGTCAAGTACTATTTCAGAGACTGAATTTGGTAATCAGTAATGAGGGTAGAAGGGACCTCAGAACTGAGCCTGGGTCCTCTCTGCCATCTTGGCTCCATCTCTGCTTATATGTTTTTTGTAACATGGGAAATGTATACTTTATTTTTAAGATTTACATCTTTATGACCAAAGAAGAACTAGAGATCACTATTGACTACAAAATAGAAAATTTTGATTATATCAAATTGAAAAGTTTTTGTACAAACAAAACAAATGCAGATAAAATTAGAAGGGAAACAATAAACTGGGAAAACATTTTTACAATCAAAGGTTCTGATAAAGGCCTCATTTCCAATATATATAGAGAATTGACTCCAATTTATAAGAAATCAAACCATTCTCCAATTGATAAATGGTCAAAGGATATGAACAGACAATTCTCAGATGAAGAAATTGAAACTATTTATAGACATATGAAAATATGCTCCAAATCATTATTAATCAGAGAAATGCAAATTAAGACAACTCTGAGATACCGCTACACACCTGTCAGATTGGCTAGAGTGACAGGGAAAGATAATGTAGAATGTTGGAGGGGATGTGGGAAAACAGGGACACTGATACATTGTTGGTGGAATTGTGAACACATCCAGCCATTCTGGAGAGCAATTTGGAACTATGCTCAAAAAGTTATCAAACTGTGCATACCCTTTGATCCAGCAGTGTTTCTACTGGGCTTAGACCCCAAAGAGATACTAAAGAAGGGAAAGGGACCTGTATGTGCCAAAATGTTTGTGGCAGCCCTGTTTGTAGGGGCTAGAAGCTGGAAAATGAATGGATGCCCATCAATTGGAGAATGGTTGAGTAAATTGTGGTACATGAACGTTATGGAATATTATTGTTCTGTAAGAAATGACCAGCAGGATGAATACAGAGAGGACTGGCGAGACTTACATGAACTGATGCTAAGTGAAATGAGCAGAACCAGGAGATCATTATATACCTCAACAATGATACTGTTTGAGGATGTATTCTGATGGAAGTGGATCTCTTCGATAAAGAGAGCTAATTCAGTTTCAATTGATCAAAGATGGGCAGAAGCAGCTACACCCAAAGAAAGAACACTGGGAGATGAATATAAACTGCTTGCCTTTTTGTTTTTCTTCCCAGATTATTTATGCCTTCTGAATTCAATTCTCCCTGTGCAACAAGAAAACTGTTCGGTTCTGCACACATATATTGTATCCAGGATATATTGTAACCTATTCAACATGTAAAGGATTGCTTGCCATCTGGGGGAGAGGGTAGAGGGAGGGAGGGGAAAAATCAGAACAGAAGTGAATGCAAGGGATAATGTTGTAAAAAATTACCCTGGCATGAGTTCTATCAATAAAAAGTTATTAAAAAAAAGATTTACATCACTAACAGGGTAAGATCAAAAGAAAAACTGGCAGAGTAAAGGTAAACATATTAAACATGTTATAAAAATGAAGTACAGAGGAAGAATAGACACAGAGGCATTAGAGGAAGGAGGTAGACTCATAGTTCTAAAAACCTACTCACACTGGGAATGGGGTTAATAAGCAACATTACATATATACCCCAAAAGATATAGAACTCTCCAAAATCTATAATGTAATAAGATGGGAGGGAGCATGAATGGGGAAGCAAAGGATAAGGGAAAAAGACAAGGGAGCAATACCTGGATGGGGGGAATGTTAAGTATTAGCAAGCCAAGTTATGGAGCAGATTTTCATGAAAGAGTCAGCAGGGTTAGGGAAGACATGTCTGTGTATGTGAGATATGTGTGTGTGAGTGTGTGTATATATCTATATATGTATACATAAATATACCTTTTCTTAACTGTAGCTTTTTTGCGGGTTGTAGGGGTGATGAAAGGGAGATATGTATGTGTCTAAAGATCATAACTTGCCTAAAGTGTTAAAGCTAGTATGAATCTGAGGATATATTTGAACTGTGGATTTACTGACTCAATACTCTATTCATTGCAACATCAGCTGCTTCTAAAACAAAGAAAGATAATTACCTGATAATTTGAGTCTAGAAAACAGTTTTACCTGTGATGTTCATAATTCTTTGAAAGCAATCTCCTTTATCCGATCTGAATATTTGATTCAATTTTCTACTTTGTTTACGAAGTGATATACTGAAAACTTACCAAAATGGAAATGGAAATGGAAAACTTACCAAATGCATACAAAATAGAGGCAAAGTTTATGAAAAGATTTTCTACAAATCAAGGAAGAATTGGGTATATTGCATATGGGTTCTGATTATTCTTTCCATATCATAAATGCAGGCAGCTACAGAATTGTCACCAATCAAGTTTTCCCCTGTGTATAGAATTTATCCTTGATTGATTTCACCTCCATGGTTTCTGAGAAACTTGCATGCTAAAAATTAATATTTATTTGTGACATTCAATTAGCCCAAATTCTTGATTTCCACAGTATCTTACTGATTCAATCTTCAGAGCATGTAAATTTGAACTGTAGTCACAGTTAAATGGGTTGGCTGCAAAGATTTGGTTTCCAGAACACAACTGTGAAATGTTTAGTGTGAGCATTTACACTTTAAAAACTGACAAATGTTAAAAATTAGGCTTGGTTTATTGTTCAGATGATTACTTAAACTTAAAAAAAATTATAGAGAAATGTTAATAATTCATATTAAACTTAAAAGAGTGACATGCATATATTTTTATTTTGTTTTTCCCAGAGACCCAGTTGTTAAATATGTATAAGAATTCTATTGGTTAGATGTCATTACCTAAATATCTTTACTGAGGCCACCAGAATCTGGAATTGTCATCAGGAAAACAGAGATCATCTTCCTAGAGTCTCTCAGTCTCTCTTTCTCTCTCTCTCTCTCTCTCTCTCTCTCTCTCTCTCTCTCTCTCTCTCTCTCTCTCGTAAAATGGGAATGCTCCTTATAAGAAGCTCTGAGGAATTTTAATAGAAAATGATTGCTTTCTCACCTCATATTGCTGCCAAAATAATTATGTTAAAAGATTTAAAAGATTTATGTTTCTAAGCAAAAAAAAAAAAAAAAAAAAAAAAAAAAAGATGTATGGCAGGCATATGTGAGCTATAGTCTATTGTCAATGAAGACCTTTTTCCTGTACAAAAAAAGGAAAAACATGAAAGGATATCATAAAGAGCATCTATTTCTATAATAGGAAGTGAGCTAATGATGCTCCAAGAATGAGACAACATAAATATAGTAGGGAATTGTGGGTCTGAATTAAAATTCTTAATAGGAAGAGGAAGAGGGAGACAGAGAAAGACAAATACAGAAACATAGACAAAGATAGTGGAAGTTGGAGGGAAGGGAAAGGGAGAAAAAGTAAAAAAAGAAAATAAAGGGGAGTGGAAAGAAAAAGAAGCTAATAAGGGAATGTTTAAGCAATTAAATAGTTTATAAACCCATAAAATAGATGAAAAGTTATGAAAGTGTTAAAATATGCATTCAGGAAATACAACATTGATTTCATGTATCTTTCCATTCATTAGTTCATTCATTCAACAATTATGTATTAAAAATCTACTATCTATGCATTGTAAATACAAAACTAAAAGTATCTTTGTGTTCAGGGAACTTACAGGATAACCCAAAGTAATAAACTATGTTTTTAAGTTTACCTCCTTAATGTTAAAGACAAATCTGTATCTTATCAAATATGTTTGTGTGTATTTTTATACATACACACACACACATATATATAAATACATACAGAAATAAAATATTATAATTTTAGACTTTTTTCTGTTTTCTTTTCTTTAAAAACCTGAATAATTATAATAAAATGTTAAAATATTCTTGATTTTACAGAAACTTCAATATCAGTGCTCACAATAGAATGTTATAATACATCATTATGTAGCATTGTGAAACATCTAAAGTAACAAATTTCTAATGTCTATGTCTATAAGTCAGTGTAGCACAAGGATTGTCAGATTACCAATATCATTCCAACTGCTAATCACTTTTAGCCAAATAGCAAATAAATGTTACAGTTTTTTCTTCTTTGATAATCACAATCCTTGAAGATCTATAGAAGAAAGTTATTTTCACCAAAAACCTTGGCAATCTTTTAGGTTTCATTGGAAATAGATATGGTTTTTATCAGTTTTAGCAGTTTAAATGACATTTCAAAACCTTCATTACTATCTGCTTTGTCACTGTAGTGACCATTGGTTATTTATATCAAACTTATTTATGAAACCTCCTATGTAAATCATCATCCTCTAAGAATGTGAGCTTTTTGAGACAAAGAAATGTATGCATGTTTTTATTTGCTTCCCCATCTAAAATGATATTGCTTTGCATGTAGAAAGTGTTTAGTAAATGCTTTTTCTTTCATTCATTGGGTCATTCCTTTGTGGCTTAGCTGACAAGAATGTTTAACTTGAAATCTGCATTCAAATTCAACTTCTAATATTTATCTGTACGCTCATAAAAAAGTTATTAAAAAAAAGATTTACATCACTAACAGGGTAAGATCAAAAGAAAAACTGGCAGAGTAAAGGTAAACATATTAAACATGTTATACAAATGAAGTACAGAGGAAGAATAGACACAGAGGCATTAGAGGAAGGAGGTAGACTCATAGTTCTAAAAACCTACTCACACTGGGAATGGGGTTAATAAGCAACATTACATATATACCCCAAAAGATATAGAACTCTCCAAAATCTATAATGTAATAAGATGGGAGGGAGCATGAATGGGGAAGCAAAGGATAAGGGAAAAAGACAAGGGAGCAATACCTGGATGGGGGGAATGTTAAGTAATAGCAAGCCAAGTTATGGAGCAGATTTTCATGAAAGAGTCAGCAGGGTTAGGGAAGACATGTCTGTGTATGTGAGATATGTGTGTGTGAGTGTGTGTATATATCTATATATGTATACATAAATATACCTTTTCTTAACTGTAGCTTTTTTGCGGGTTGTAGGGGTGATGAAAGGGAGATATGTATGTGTCTAAAGATCATAACTTGCCTAAAGTGTTAAAGCTAGTATGAATCTGAGGATATATTTGAACTGTGGATTTACTGACTCAATACTCTATTCATTGCAACATCAGCTGCTTCTAAAACAAAGAAAGATAATTACCTGATAATTTGAGTCTAGAAAACAGTTTTACCTGTGATGTTCATAATTCTTTGAAAGCAATCTCCTTTATCCGATCTGAATATTTGATTCAATTTTCTACTTTGTTTACGAAGTGATATACTGAAAACTTACCAAATGCATACAAAATAGAGGCAAAGTTTATGAAAAGATTTTCTACAAATCAAGGAAGAATTGGGTATATTGCATATGGGTTCTGATTATTCTTTCCATATCATAAATGCAGGCAGCTACAGAATTGTCACCAATCAAGTTTTCCCCTGTGTATAGAATTTATCCTTGATTGATTTCACCTCCATGGTTTCTGAGAAACTTGCATGCTAAAAATTAATATTTATTTGTGACATTCAATTAGCCCAAATTCTTGATTTCCACAGTATCTTACTGATTCAATCTTCAGAGCATGTAAATTTGAACTGTAGTCACAGTTAAATGGGTTGGCTGCAAAGATTTGGTTTCCAGAACACAACTGTGAAATGTTTAGTGTGAGCATTTACACTTTAAAAACTGACAAATGTTAAAAATTAGGCTTGGTTTATTGTTCAGATGATTACTTAAACTTAAAAAAATTATAGAGAAATGTTAATAATTCATATTAAACTTAAAAGAGTGACATGCATATATTTTTATTTTGTTTTTCCCAGAGACCCAGTTGTTAAATATGTATAAGAATTCTGTTGGTTAGATGTCATTACCTACATATCTTTACTGAGGCCACCAGAATCTGGAATTGTCATCAGGAAAACAGAGATCATCTTCCTAGAGTCTCTCAGTCTCTCTCTCTCTCGTAAAATGGGAATGCTCCTTATAAGAAGCTCTGAGGAATTTTAATAGAAAATGATTGCTTTCTCACCTCATATTGCTGCCAAAATAATTATGTTAAAAGATTTAAAAGATTTATGTTTCTAAGCAAAAAAAAAAAAAAAAAAAAAAAAAAAAGTTTTACAAAGTGTCAGACATGATGGAAAAATAACTAAAACATATATAAAAAGGACTAGTACCATTATGAGGAAGAAAATAGTGGATGGTTTCAGAGAAGAAAAAATTTGTTCATTCTATAAGCATTTATCAAGCATCATTATGTAGCATTGTGAAACATCTAAAGTAACAAATTTCTAATGTCTATGTCTATAAGTCAGTGTAGCACAAGGATTGTCAGATTACCAATATCATTCCAACTGCTAATCACTTTTAGCCAAATAGCAAATAAATGTTACAGTCTTTTCTTCTTTGATAATCACAATCCTTGAAGATCTATAGAAGAAAGTTATTTTCACCAAAAACCTTGGCAATCTTTTAGGTTTCATTGGAAATAGATATGGTTTTTATCAGTTTTAGCAGTTTAAATGACATTTCAAAAGCTTCATTACTATCTGCTTTGTCACTGTAGTGACCATTGGTTATTTATATCAAACTTATTTATGAAACTTCCTATGTAAATCATCATCCTCTAAGAATGTGAGCTTTTTGAGACAAAGAAATGTATGCATGTTTTTATTTGCTTCCCCATCTAAAATGATATTGCTTTGCATGTAGAAAGTGTTTAGTAAATGCTTTTTCTTTCATTCATTGGGTCATTCCTTTGTGGCTTAGCTGACAAGAATGCTTAACTTGAAATCTGCATTCAAATTCAACTTCTAATATTTATCTGTACGCTCATAAAAAAGTTATTTGTTGTTCTTTTTGTTTTTAGGGATTTTCTCTGCTCTCCTCATATCTGCTTTCCTCTACCTATTCTTTCCTTTCTTTCTTCCTTTCTTCCTACCTTCTCCTGTTTCTTCTTTCCTTCCTTTCCTCATTCCTTCCTTCATTTCTTTCTTCCTTTCTTCCTACCTTCTCCTGTTTCTTCTTTCCTTCCTTTCCTCATTCCTTCCTTCATTTCTTTCTTCCTCTCCCCCCTTCTCTCTCTCTCTCTCTCTCTCTCTCTCTCTTCTCTCTCTCTCTCTCACTGGATGTACAATCTCCACTTACATGTCTCAATTCACTACTTACTAGAATGGAAACTTTGACCTTTTCAATTTCAGTTCACCCATCCTTTGGCAATCTGATAATCCCCTTATTTCCCTCCTGTGGGCTCACTGTGGTGATGTTGCACTTAGTTCAGACACCTATTTGACTTAGACAAACTGTAATTCAGACTTTCCACCCATCAGACTCTGCTTTCTGGCTTTCAGGGATTACAAATGTGAGCTATCATGTCTGGATGCAGAAAAGTTCTTAATCTCTGAACCTCTGGCAGCCTTTAAAAATGTACCTCCTATATTATGAGAGAGTTATCATATGTAATCAGTAGAGTTCTTATGGCAATATGATCAGATATTTTGTGATAGCTATTCTCAGTGTGACTCAAATTGTAATTTGCTCAGTTGAAGGAGGATCAGTATATATTTCATGTATAAAGAAGAGATGTGGAAGTGTACAAAATAATCATAGTCTTCTGTAATATTCTGATTAGCTTTCTGGAGTTCTCAGGACCAACCTTGATTTCAGCAGAATAATCATCACAAGAATAGTCAGGGATAAAGTCCAAAGTCTTTATTATCTCTTTTAGTATGTTTCCTTTGCCTGGGGCTGTGCTAGCTTTCTGGGGTTCTTTCAGAAGGATCTTGGTCTCAGTGGAAAAGTGGAGAACAGGCCAGGTACTACAAAGGTCACTGTCTTCAAGTCTCTTCTATTCCTCCTCTTGGTCTGACTCTGACCTCTTAAATACTCCATTACAATTAAATCCATTCATCATACTGAATATACTGAATATAAGCCAATCATTATATACTTAGGGAAACATTATTTGTTGTAAGATTAAATCAGTCATACTGAACTAGAGAACTATTAATCAAGATGCTAAACTAAATAACCATTGTCTTAGCAATTCCACTGAGTTAACACCTTATTGTAAGAATCCTTGCCTCTAGTATTTTTCTTCAGAGTTCTGGCCCATTACGGTCTTCAAATATTAGAACATTTGTCAAATATAAGTGGGTAACTAGGTGATTCAATGGATAGAGTTAGGAATCAGTAAGATCATAATTCAAATTTGACCTCAGACTCTATGTGATCCTGGAGAAGTCAATCAACTATGTTTGCTTCAGTTTCCACATGTAAAATAGAAGAAGAAAAGAGCAACTTTTTCTAGGATCTTTGCAAAAAAAAAAAAAAAAAAAAAAAGTTTTACAAAGTGTCAGACATGATGGAAAAATAACTAAAACATATATAAAAAGGACTAGTACCATTATGAGGAAGAAAATAGTGGATGGTTTCAGAGAAGAAAAAATTTGTTCATTCTATAAGCATTTATCAAGCATCATTATGGTTAGCAACTATTACACATTAGAGTTACAAATACAAAGTGTGAAATAATTATTATTCTCAAAGAGCTTATATTCTACTAAAGTAACAGAAAGAATATCTATCTAACAATTAGACCTTGTCAATAAATATAATTTATCATAGAAAATAGGTTACATCTCATTAGAAATCTTTTAATAGTGGCTGGATGACCATTTAATGAGAACACTATAAAGGGGTTTTATCTTTCAGGAAAAGGTCATACTAAATGACTCATTAGATCTTTTCCATGATTTTAAGCATTAGGAAAGGAAGCAATCCATTTTCCTACTTTGAAAGTAGCAAAGATATCATTGGAAGACCATTTTTCAGATACATTATGGAGTATTTTCATACTTCCTCTGCAGATTGTAGTGAATGGACTCTGAGTTACTTTTCAAGTTTGAGAGTCTGTGATTTTGAAATGTGATTAACTCTATGAGTGAGTGGAATAAACCTAAATCTCTGAGCCTTCAGCTTTATAGTGGCTATTTACTTTCCTAAGGGTCAGCTCAAAAGAAAGGAGCTCTGTACCTAATTTGATGCCTAGTGAGTCCAGATTTTATACTTCCCCACCCATCTTACTCTACACCCTCCTAACTCTATAATGATAGCTGAAAAGTCATTATCTGACATAAATTTAAAGGAATAATGGGTTCTTAAATGTGCTCTTTAAAGAAATGCCAATGGTAAATACAATCACATGCAATCATATTGTGGCAGAAGCCCCCTTTCTTGAAGATTTCTAATTTATTTAATAGCTTTTGGCATCCTAACTCCTTCTGCTTTTTCCTCCACCCTTCTACTCCACCCTTTGCAGCCCTGAATCACTGCAAATTGCTTTGCCACAGAGAGACATGAAAATATTGAGGCTAAAAGGAAAATGAAAAAGATGGGGGAACTTACTCAGCTATGAATTCTCTGAATGTTGTAATGAAAATCATATGAAAAAGTGACATTAGCAGAGCCCAGCCACAATTCCAGCAAAAAAATCTGTTTTTAATTTTTAAGTTGCCTAGAAGCAAAAATAATATTTAAGTGAAATGAGATGTAAAATCACTGTGTTAGTATCATGTAAGTCAGCCATATTATCACTTTGAATATATAAAAATAATGGTCTTCATGTTAACAAGGGATTGGGACTCTAGTAGCTAGAGAAGGGTATAGAGAACCAGGAGCAAGGAATGGAGAGTTGAAATATGACAATAATAATACAGAATGGGGTTAGCATTAGTATTTTCCTTGTGCTTTTAGGTTCTTGATCTTATACTGTTCCTAGTCTTGTATTTCCCTGCTGAGACAGGACCAATATGTGGAATAATATAATACTGGACTCTGCCAAAAAAAGGTGTTTAAGCTTTTTGCATCCAGGGGCATTTTATTAATACTTAAGAGTTCTGTCTTTCATATCCAGGAATATTTCTCTCTGGTTAAGAGGAAAGAAAGAATACTGATTCCCTTACCCAATCTGGTTTTTCGATTAGGTCCAGTCCATTACTCTAAAGGGAACAATTAACAATTTTTGCTTTATCAGATCCATCCATCCCAACCTATAGGAGATATTCTTCATTCATTCATTCAACAAGCATTTAGTAACAGGGGGACTATCTATTTTTACATTGGAAAAAGCCATTGTATCTTAATGAAAGGTTATATTTAGTCTCCAGGAACAAGAGCAATTAGAAGGCCAAAAATCTGATCAAAAATAAATTTTAAAAAACATAAATATAAGATGTTTTTATGACACCCTTGAGGAGAGGGACAATTTTTCCCCATTTGACTCTCCCAATGCGCAACACAATGCTTTGCATAAAGTTGATATTTAAATGCTTGTTGAATTGAACTGATGGTAAATATTAATTCTTAAACATTTGGGAACTGAGGCAGAGATCTGGGAAAAGTTTAGTTTTTCTTCCATAGAGTTCAAAACATAATCCCTCAAACTTTTCTGTTGCTTCTCAAAACCTCTTGAAGAAAATGAGTAGTAATTCAGCACTTATTTGTTATTTATTTTCTTGGTGGCAATGCTGGTATATTTTGCTATTTCCTTCTCAAACTCATTTTATGGATAAAGAAAGTGAGGCATTACATGGCATTTCCAGATTCTCAGAGATAGTAAGTGTCTGATGCTGGATTTGAATTCATTCTTTCCTGACTCTAGTTCACTGTTTTAAACCCTGAGTTCACCTAACTTCCCTGTTGAGTCTTTACCATGTGTGGATCAATGTGTGGAAATTCTAGGGATATTGCTGCAAGCAAAAAGAAAGAAAATCTCTATCTTCAAGAGAACTTACATTGTAATAACTGACAAAAAATCTGTATATAAAAAGGAATGAAAAGTGGGATAAGTGGGGAAAAGGAAATGGAAGATAGAGCAGTGCAGTTTGGCAAAGTGTGGAGAATCTAGAGTGGTTCCAGAATAGGAGAAAAGGCAATTCCTCACATATAATTCCTGAGAAGACCTCAACAATGGGAGAAGGTGGCTATAGAAGCAGAGGGATTTTCTGGCAGCAGAGTGAAATATGAAGATTTTCTGGAGCTAAGGCAATGAGAAATTAAGCTACTTTCTTAGAGCCACACAGTTCCTAGTAGACCAAAATGAAGATATAGCCTTTTTGTCTCTCAATCTTTATTCTTTCTAGGAAACCAAGTTATAAATTAAAGGCATAAGATTTGCTAAGGTTTGACATTTCAGTAGTGGAAATCAGTTTCTATCTGAAATCACACTTATTCAACCAGAAGCCCAACATACTGGAAAACTGAAATTTGCTTGGCAGAAATAATTAAGAAGGATAGATTGTCAATATTTCTTTCATGATCTCTTCTCCCAAAGCTAATGCCATGTGAAAAATAGGGCAACATACTATACTCTGGAATTTTTTAAAGGAGTAGTTAAACTATTCCAGGTTTAAATTATTTGATAAGTATTATTCAGGGTTTCTGTATTCAGAATCTTTCAAAACTGTACATTTTGGAAGCACATAGTAAGTTAGAGGACCAAAACAAACACACTTTGAACTTACAATGGATACTTCAAGGTCCTTAATTTGGAGTAGGACAGATAGATTTTCTAAGAGGTAGTCTCTGGCTTTCCTCTTATTTAAAAATGAAATTTAAATGAGAAATTATTATGAAATAAATAAAGTTCCTGAGCTACAGAAGCTAGTTTGAACATTGCCTCTAGTTTTTTTTTTTTTTTTTTCCTTTCCAGGCTTATTTAAATTTGTCTCCTCCACAGGAGCAGCTGTCTGTATCTTGTTCAACATAAGTATGAGGCTTTAGGCAGGAAAAGAAGTTCTTTTAATTAAACAGACAGATTTGTGAACACGTATACTTATGTATATACATGCATGTACACATTTATTAATACAGACTCATTTATGCTTAAGCTTATATATATGCCTTTCTTTTTCTTGGTTTTTTTTTTATTGCAATTGCTGGAAATAGAATATGGTCCAATAGCTTGAAAAAAGAAGCTGAAATGAGAAAAGTATTATAATAGGGATTTCTTTTCATCATTCAAAAAATGCACTATGTCTTAAAGAAAGTTTTTATTTTCATTCTATGATATGAGGTATTTTGTATATGGCATTTCAAATGCAAGTGAACCAATGTAAGTGCCCATACTTCTGACATTATTGCATTTTTAGCATATCTGCCCAGTAAATATATAAGTTCTTTGAGGAAAAAGATGATTTTGCCTTTGTCTTTGTATTACCTGCCCCTAGCACAATTCCTTGCATGTAGTAGGTGTTTAATAAATGTTTGCTGAGGTGATTCTATTTCCACCCCTCCATTGTAGTAGATAAATGTTCAATAATAGTCAACAGGAATGGTTTTATTAATTTCTTTTTATTTCTGTCAATTCTTTCCCCTTCTCATCCCTTAGTAACCAACATCCTAGAGAAATTAGTTAGTAAGCCTTGATTAAAGTAAAATTTCTATTCACAGAGTCTAACAAATGATCTTTCTCTGCCAACTGCTGATTCTTTCAGTAATTTCTGGAACTTGTCAAGGACAAGAAGGGTCAAGAATAGCTTTTCCCGTTTTAAGCTGCATGACAAAACAACATAAAGTGTACCATTTCAGCAAGTCTGCATGAGGTTTATTCCTGTGACTGGTGCAATCAAATCAAAGCTGTTCTGCAGAAGGCAGAGCTCTCAGCTCAGCACTTTGATTATAATGCAGGAATTAGAGAGCCACCTACTGGCTTTTTCTTCCTCTTTGGTTTAGGAACACAGCAGTGGAAGCCAGAGACATCAGCTAGCTTTTCAGAAAAGATTTAGGAGTGTAAGATTCAAGAAGGAATAAAAAAAATTTGCATTGTGGGAAATGGGGAGCGTGCTATCTAACAATCAGCTGAGCAAACAACCAGAGGGAAAGATCATTCTTTGAATCATAAAGTTGAAGCTGGAAGAGACCTTTAAAATCACTGAATCTAACCTCCTCACTTAATAAATGAGAAAACTGAAGCTCAGTGAAGGCAACAAAGTCCAAATACAGAGGCAGCAACAGAGTTGGGACCCAATGGACAAATAAATATTTGAATGCTTTTTATCCAGGACTGGATTAGAAAAAATACAACAAGTAAACTCTTTCCTTAAAAGTTGTCATCTAACTGGAAAAGATAAAAACACTATAATTGGATTTTTTTTTAATGGGAAGATTATGATAAGCTGAGAGACAGTGTGGTGTGGTAGGGAAAAAATGGTTTTAGAACCGGAACACATACATATGATGACCTAAGTTCAAATGGCAGATCTGTCTCTTACTATATCTATGACCTTAGGAAAGAAATTCAATCACCCTCAATTTCTCTATTTGTAAAAAACAAAACAAACAAAACAAAACAAACAACATTTAAACTTAATAGCCCCAAGAGTCTTTTCCACATCTAAACTCCATAATCCTATGGTTAATCAATATTTACTAAATCACATTGAATCTTGTAGAAGGAATTCTTGCTCAGGAATGTTATCAACTGGCTGGACTCTAAGGTCCTTTAATTTTGTACAAATGAATGTTTCATACAAAGAAATAAAATGTTTTGTACAACAAGGAAGTAATTCTCCCTCTCTCCCTCTCCTCCTCTCCTCTCTCCTTCTTTTCTCTCCCTCTCCTCTCTCCCTCTCCTTCTCCCTCTCCCTCTCCCTCTTCCTTTCCCTCTCCCTCTCCCTCTGCTGAGGCAATTGGGGTTAGATGACTTGCCCAGGATCACATAGCTAGGACATGTAAGGTGCCTGAGGCCATATTTGAACTCAGGTCCTCCTGACTACAGGACTGGTGCTTTATCAACTGCACCACCTAGCTGCCCCCCAAAAGGAGACAATTCTTGAAAAATATGAAAAATTTTGTTGGAAACAAGTCAGAAACAAGTTTAAATATGATTCCAGACCATGGAGAATCTTGAAAAGTGGTCCAGAGAATTTAGAATCTTACTGAATCTGATAAAGTGAATAAATTTTGCAAATATTTTTGTTGTGGTTCTTGTTTATTTTGCTTTTAGCAGAACAAAAAAATGCATTTCATTAAGGAAAATAAATTGGAAATAGTTGATTTATACTGGATTAAAGACTATCATTTAGTTTATTCTTATTAAGTACCTAGCATGTTCTGGGAACTGTACTAAGCCTTGGAGATGCCAAAAGCAAGTCCCTGCCTTTAAGGAGCTCAAAAGTAATAGAACTGGACCTCTGATTTCATTGGCATAGCAAAAATAGTAGAAGATAAAATGTATCCTATCAAATATAGGTCAT
Organism: Antechinus flavipes; assembly: GCF_016432865.1. Lineage (NCBI taxonomy): Eukaryota > Metazoa > Chordata > Mammalia > Dasyuromorphia > Dasyuridae > Antechinus > Antechinus flavipes. Next base: position 302,093,322 of record NC_067399.1, on the reverse strand, counting down.
CATCTTCTCTACAATTTATAATCCGAGTTTCCTAAATCATTGAAAGGTAATACAATTTGCCTGTTTATTATGTGTTGAACCCAGGAGTTGAATCCAGAATTCCTGACTCCAAGTCCAACTTTCTCTTCATTTTATAACAGTATCTCTCAGTAAATATAATAAAGTAACAAAACCTAACAACGTAACTGTAAAGATAATACACATTTATAAAACACTTTAAGATTTACAAAATAAAAAAAATTACAAAACCCTTTCCTCACAATACCTGTATCAGGTAAGTTTGATAAAAAATAATGCAAGTTTTATTAATCCTATTCTAAAAATAAGTAAATTAAAAAGTATTGATATTCACTGATACAGAGGGTTATACTATTGTCAAACTAAGGACCAATTCTAGTTCTTTCTGGTTTTCAAATACAATGCTGTCTCTAATATATGAGAAATTTCTAATTCTCTGAAAAATCAGAATAAATTAAACTCAGAGTCTATTGCAGTAATTTAGAGAGAGGGTTATAGCACTGCAATATGAGAGTCTATTAGACCTCTAAAGAATCAACTAAAATTGTTCAGAGCATTGTAATTTCCAAGTTTCTTTGAATTGGGTTCCTGGACTGTCTCTACTGGATCTGAAGGGAGATAGGGCTTAAAGTAATAGTGGAAGTTTGATTTATCTGAAAACAAGTTTTCTGATGACCTTTTTTCTTCCCCAGATTACCTTGCTATATCCACTAAGCTGGTTTTCCCATCTTGTGGGTAGCAGTTGATTGGCAGTTGATTGTCTCACTCCTCTCCACAGGAGGTGCTTTCCTAAATAGGGGTTGGAGAAACTGGACTGAAAACAAGACCCCTGAACTATAGGGACTTAGTTCTAGAGGGAACATGATGGTTAAGGAAATGGTGATGGTTTGACTTCTCTGGTATGGGCTAACTCTTATTTCTTCTTCATGGAACTTTGGTGCTTCAAAAAAGAAGCTATTGCAATACCCGATAGAGTATGAGTTAAAAAGAGGGAGAGAATAAAAATCTCTATGGACTCAGGTATGTCTGAGATTTGACTTCATAAGAAGAAAAAGTGACACTAACATGACCCTCATTGATGACCACCAAGCTTGGAAAATGGATTGCTAGGTTTTTCCAGCCACTTTTTTCTCCCCTTACAAAGAACTTTCCTTAAAACCCTCAACTCCATTCTATTTTTCAGTACTGCATAGATAGACAATTAAAAAAAATTGATCTGCTATTCCTCATCCTCAAAAAAAACTGACATTTTTTTTCACATGTTTCACATTTTTACCTCAGAGAAGAAGAAAAAAAGCACTGAAACATAATCATTCATTTTCTTTGGGAAAATACAAGTGTTAACTTTGCGTTGGAGAAGTTTTTTTTTTTTATTTGATACATAATAAGATGTTTTCAAACTCTGATAATCCATTCATGTATGGACTTTTGCAATAGCTTTTTTTCCAGGGTGTAGCTAGACAGTGTAGTGAATACAACACTGGTCCTGAAGTCAGGAAGAACTGAGTTCAAATTCAGTCTCAGACACTTAACACTTCCTAGCTGGGTGATTCTAGCAAATCACCCACTGCCTTACCCAAAAAAAAAAAAAATCATTTTGTCTCTATAGGAAAACAAATATCAAAAATTTTAGTTTCTAAACGGCCAGGAAACAAGAAGAAATAAGTCATGGTCATGGAATCAAATTTATAGTTGGAAAGTATATTAGAAATTATTAAAAATATTTTGCCTGTCTGCATTTTGGATTTCCTTCACAGGCTAATTGTACAATATTTCAGAGTCTGATTCTTTTTGTGCAGCAAAATAATGGTTTAGTCATGTATACTTAGTGTGTATCTAACTTATACTTTAATATATTTAACATCTACATCTACTAGTCATCGTGCCATCTAGGGAGGGGGGTGGAGGGAAGGAGGGGAAAAATTGGAACAAAAGATTTGGCAATTGTCAATGCTGTAAAATTACCCATACATACAACCTGTAAATAAAAAGCTATTTTAAAAAAGAAATTAAAAATCAATCCTGTCATTTTTACTTATTAGGAAATTGAGACTATAGAAGGAAGAGGTTAAATGACTTTTCCAATGATTGCACAACGACTGATGGAGATAGTATCTAGGTCTTCCTAAACTTTATACTATGATGGTATCTTGTCTCTTAAGGATTATTAGTAATAAAGAGTCAGGGGCAAAGGATAATAGATTTAGAGCTAGGAAGTTTGTTCTTATTGAGTTGTTTTTAAGTTGTGTCCGATACCTCAAAACCTTATTTGGGGTTTTCTTGGCAAAGATACTAAAATGGTTTGACGGTTTGTTTTATAAGATCTAAAAAGTGCCTTGAAGTAATTGAGGCCATTCTTTCTCATTTTAAAAAAATAAGGAAATTAAGACTTGGAAAGCTTAAGTCCTTAGTCACTTACCTAATCAATATCAGATGCAGAGTGTGAACCCAACTCTTCCATACTTTAAATCTGGTATGTTATTCACTATTCCCTATAATCACTTAATGATGAAAATAAAGAATGAAATGCTCAGGATTTTCAGAGAGCTGGGGATCAATCAATAGAACAAAATGATTTTCATGATCACTGGATTAGAATGATACATTTTCAAAAGAATCAAGATTAAAAATGATTAAAAAGACAGTGGCAAGAAATAGGTATGTTATTGCAGATGACCAATGACTTGTCTATCTGACTTTTTTCATACATAAAAACACTCATTGAAAGTGTATGACCATAAAAAAAGATAAAACAGACATACAACAATAATGATAGAGAGCCTGGAAATTGCATGGGATATTTATGGAATGTCTCAAATATATGAACTATGAAAAGAACCAGAGTGTGATTTCTAGGATTTTGAAGAGATTTTCCCTAGAAGATTTATAGATAGAGATTAACAAAAATCTCACAGGATAGGAAGTTACAGAGCTCCTAAGTCAATTTCTTAAAACAAATCATAAATCAGTATCTTAAAATAAAACTTTTCAGAAAACTTAGAAGTGTGAAGAATGATTTTTACATAATCAATATCCAATAAATAGGTGATTATTTATTATGGAAGAAATTTTCTACTACGATTTCTTTCATTTTGAATCATGTTGAAACTATAATCCTTGCATTAAAAATACAAACTCAAAAGAAAAAAATAAGAAGAATGAAACAAAAATAAAGCAACTTGCAGTATTTACAAAAGGATCCAAAGATCTGATATAGCTGAATGTAGTGTGCAATAGTTTAGACTTAAATTCAGTTTTATGTTTTCTATATTCACAAAATTTTATTTCTCCTTCTAAGCAAAAAACATGAAAAAAAATCAAGCATTCATTTCTTTTTGCTCTAAATTGAATAATGAAACCTAACAATTATGTTTACTGATGATTTTAAAGACAAGAAAATGTGAACGAATTTTGAATAAAACAATTATTGCATTTTACAAAATTAAAGGATTTCTAATACCAACTAAGAAATTTCTTCATTATATCCTTTCCTCCAAGTGTGTTTTATATAATATCTTTAAGCATGATTTAAGCCCTAATTTCAGTGACTAGATTAATTGAGACAACCAGCATAGGTTAAGGTTTTTTTTTTTTTATTTTTCGATTTCAAACTTCAGATTTTTTGCTTGTCTTTCAATAAATTGCCTAACTCAATTCCTATAAAAGGGAAATAAGCAGTTTAAAAAAAAACTGGAAAATTGTATTTTATCTAACTCCCTTCCATTCTATTCAATTGAGCAAATACCTATGAAGGGACTTTCGTGGGCCAGACATTGTTCTAGACTATGAAAATAAAAAGATAAATATGAAACAATTTATGATTGCCCCCAAGAAGCTTATATTCTACTTGGTAGAATTAATGTCAAGTTATTCTTATGTCACAGACACAGCAGTCATATGATCAGGCATGATGAGCCATTTTGTACATAGCATCATGGATTTGGAAGCTGGATGGAATCTTTGAGGTATTCCAGTTAAGAACCCTTATTTTACAGGTATAGTGAAGATAGAAATGAAATTATTTTCCTAAGATCAGGTAGAGTTTAGATATGAACTCAAACATATTGTTTTTCATTGTGTCACACTGTCTGTTTTATACCTTTATGAATCCAGAACAGATAAGAAATTAAGACTTTCATAAATCAGGTACTTAAATAACCCAGGTGTAAATCCTTGTATCAACCATTCAATAAAGATTATCCATGAGTCCTAAATAAATTCACTTTCAAATTTTGCCTTAATCCATTTTTGCTTTACACAGTATTTATTTATCCTTTTAAATTGTATTGAATTCTCAGCAGCCTAATTTTTTAAATTCCTATTTGGTTCCTATTTTCTTTAATTCAGCAAAATGGACTTATGAAGTTAATAACACAAGTCATAATGGAGAGAGCCTTAATTCTGGAAACAGAACTTGAGTTCAAATCTTAGCTCTTTTGTTTACAATCTACTTGAAGTAAAATGTATAACTTCTCTTCTGTGGGCCTCAGTTTTTCCGTCTGTAAAATGAAAAACTTGAAAAAGATGATCTCAAAAGCTTTCAAGTTTTCCATCCTAGGACCTTATTATTAGCCAATACTTTGAAAAATCAAATGTGTTAATTTGAATTGCCATGAAAAGCTTAGAGATATCAATCTCAATTTTACTGATTTGCTCTGGGATACTGAACAAATTATTTCATGTCCCTGTGTCTTACTTTCTGTTAAATAGAAGCAATCTTCTAGAATTTTTTTTTATTCATTTGGGAAGAGAATAAATCTAAATGGTTGTACTATAGAGAAACTAAGTGGCATGCAAATGCTATATGATGTCATTTTTTCTAGTTTGATGATAAATAAATCCTTATGAAGAAAAAAGACAGCTAAATGATGATCCACGTCTTTTACCTTTAACACTTGGCTGATTTTAATTTCTGAGTTATTTATTGGCCTTGATTGGATAAATTGATTGCTTTATGAAAAATGAGCTATACCATGCCTGCATCAACAGGAACTGGACCCTACATGGTACAAGACTAGGGGGGGTTAATTTTCACATATTTATACATTTGGATATACTCTAGGAATAAGTGCTTAAATGTTATTGGTTTCGGTCAATACTCTATACAAAGTGATAACTACAATTGAGGCTACATTATTTTATACTTTCCTTATATTAAAGACTTAATTTATAATACTTTGCAGAACAAAAGGCTGGAAAAATAGAGTATACCTTATATCCATATTATCCAACCCCTGTGAGTCTCAATTTTTCTAGAAGCTATACTAATTTAGCCAGTCACATATCTAGGAGAAAAAAATTGCATTTTCATAAAAGGAATAAACTAAGAATTTCTTAGTACAAATATAAGAAGTACATATTTTTCTGTCTTACAATCTATGTATCTGATACTATACATTACTCCAGTTTTCCAAACATAAGAAAAATCTGGTAATATTCAGAAAGTAATTATTTTTATAGATTGTTTTATAGTTACTTTAGCTATTTTTTTTTGAATAGTCATTTTAGTAGAATCCACTTCTTCAAGACCCCATTTGGTTTTTTTTTTTTTTGTTTTTTTTTTTTTTGGCAAATATACTGACTAGAGTGATTTTCCCATTTCCTTCTCTAGCTCATTTCAGACAGTGAAACTGAAACAAACAGTGTTAAGTGACTTGTCCAGGGTCACACATTTAGGAAGTGTCTAATAAAAAAAAATATACTGAAGCTAATAGCAACCAAATGGTAAAAGGAGTCACTAGAAACAGGCCTGCTGGTTCTTCACCTTTTTGGTTTTTTATAGTGTCCAAATTTAGTGTCTGATTATATAACTGGAAAATTTTTCAAAGGAAATATATAAGTAAATAAGATGCTAGAGAAAAAGGAAGATCTAAAGTTAATTGTCTTTTCTGCCAGGACTTCCCTTTTCAACTCTTTCTAATAATTTTCTATCACTTTAAAATGGAAGTTTGGAAAGACGTAGTTAATAAAATATATGTATATGTATGTATATTATATGTATATATGTAAATATATGTGTGTATATTTCTATGTGTATCTGTGTATTTGTGTGAATATGTGTCTGTATAATGTGTGTATTTATTTATTCCCAGAAAACCAATTGTTCAATATTTATTAATTCATTGATAATCAGAAGACAAAGGCAGAATTTCTGCTATTAGCTGACCTCTTATTATGCAGCTATAGAAATTATTTTTTAAAAGAAAATATATGTTTATTGAAATCCTTTGTTGTTAAAACTCCAATTTATCCCCATCTTCCCCATTCCAGTCATTCATCACAAAACAAATTAAATATAGTTTTTTACAGTTTAGTAAATTTAACTAACACAATGAAAACCAAACCAAACATCGACATTATCTATAATGTTTATACATTCATAGCCTCAACATCTGCAAAAATATAGTCAGTGTCTCCTCAAATCTCCAATTTGCAGCCTCCTTGGTCATTATAATTTAGCAGTACTCAGTTTAAATTGCTTTCTTAGCATTATTCTTTTTTCCCCATTTATATCACTGTAGGCGTGGTTCTTATTGCATTTCTGATTATGGTTACTTGACTTTGCATTAGTTCATATGAATCTTCTCATGCTTTATTAGTCATATTTTTTCTTACAATACAGTAATATTTGATAGCATTCTAATGCCACAACTTGCTTATTCCCCAGTCTGTGGACACTTGCTTTCTTTGAACTGACTTTCTAGAAAGAAAAAGGAAGGGAAAGAAAAGGTTGAGAGGGGAGTTAGATAATACATGCTTGCAGTAGAGTAGTTCATGTATATTGTCCCTAATTGAATTTTACTGTGTCTCTGAAGTCTCATTTTGTGAGCATACTTGAAAAGATCTCCTGTGTGGTTCTTTATTGCAAAATGCCCCAAAGGTATTAAGTTAATAATAGCTGTATCTTTAATGATACCTTCTGTACCTTTCCCTTTTCTGACACTTCTAGTCAGTACCCAGATATTAGTGTATTAAGGAACATTTTAAGTGCTTCAGTTATGCCAAAGGCAGAGCCATAACTAGGAAGGGGGGAATTTGAACTTTGACCTTGGGCACATGGGAAATTTAAATGGATGCTGAGAGCATTTTCTCTACTTCCACAGCACAATAACAGCTGAACTTTATATCCTAGTTAGCAAGAATAATTAATTAAAATTGGAATTACTGGCAGGTAAGTGAATTGTTCCATAGTCTATTTCTGATTCTTATTCCCACTATTTTGATCTATTCCAGGCAGTGTCCATATAATGTTTTGGAACGTCCTAAAATTCTTTCCAAGTGACTTGACAATGTATTTCATGCCATTGCTAGTCCATTAAGATCTATATCATACTATTACTCTGCCTCAGATAGAAAATTTTGCTAAATATTCTCTTGCCTACAGGGCTGCATACTGCTCTGGACCAACTGTTAAGTTGGAACAATTAAAGGATAAATTTTGGAAATTCATTTCATCCTCCTTGTGTCTGCATTAGTATCATTAATGCTCCCATTTTAAAATATCCTAGAAAATTAATCGGTAGAGTATGACGGGGATAGGAAAGCAGCTTACCTCTTACTTGGAAACTTTTCCTCTGATTAAATGGGGATAGAAGGGCAGCTTCCCTCTTACTTGGAAACCTTTCCGCTGCTAAAATGGGAATATCTTCCCCTTCTTTTCCACCCTCAAGAAACAGATGCCCCTATTTTGGCTCTCAGAATTCTTTATATTGAAATCAGTAAGTCTGAGTCCATTTTACATTATTGGGATGATGTGTTTCCCAGATCCAGTAACTCAGTGCTTGAGAAATTATTAGAGCTGTGAGACTTATTCTCTGACTTGATGGCAAATAAAGTTCTTTGATAATTAATGAAAAACTCTCACAAGGAAAGGAAGAACTTATATAAAATCATTTAGAAAAAAATCAGTAAAAACAATTAAGCACAGGAGTTGACTCCATTTAATTTAGAGCTATTAAGGTCATCCAATGAAATGAATGATTCACCACGATGATGCACTTCCAAACAGGGCTTTCGCATCACAGAAATGATACCCATGATACAGAATGAGCCGGCATGCTGATCAGCATTATCAAACATATATAAAATATATAAAAGATATAAAGACAAAACACAGTAGAAAATAAGAATGAAAGCCTTAGAGTACTGCAATAACCAGTTTTGGCACAGAGCTTTTATATTTTTTGCTGGAATATTTACTTCATTGGGCATGCTATAACTCACATTCACATGGCAGTCTAAGTTCAAAGTATTAAAAGCACTTAAAGCATTTTCAACAACCCTGTTTGAGTATAATTATTATCCTTATTTGGCATATGGTAGAAAAAATACTTTGATATGTTGCCCATGACTACTTCAGGTCTAATATAAGGAACAAAACAAAGACTCTGGAACAAGGTGATATCATTAGGCTCTGTGGAATAAAAAGGGGCTGCAATGGAACAGCATATGGGGAGAAAATGTTCAGCTTTGGTACAGTGGGTTAGAGTCAGGTGCCAGCACTGTCTTTGTTCTTTCCCTCGAATAAGGAGATCGTGGAAATACCCAAGTCCCAACACCTACAGGGACATCTAAACTTTCATATAAGGAAGAAGAAATTGGAATGGAAAACATTATTGGTCCTAGTGGCAGAGGTAGTAAGAAGTAACAGATAGCAGCCTTTTGGGACAGCAAGCAGCAGGATAGGCCTTAGCCAAAAAGACCCAGAAGCACCAAAGTGGGTAGAGATATGGACACCAGCAGAGTAGGTTCTTTGTAAGCTCAGCTCAAGAGCAGGCTTACAGTTAATTCTTTGCTTGTTTAATCTAGAACTGTTTGGCCCTCCACATAGCTATAAGTAAAATATTCAAGGGTCATTAGACAACTCATTTACAGAAAGAGTTGTAACCTCAAAAAGTGGCTTTGTTGGGAGAAAGCTTGATTTCTGGAGATAAGGAAAAAATGAAATGATTTACTTAGCCCCAAGGATAAAGATAATAGTGGCACTCTCAGGTGCCATTAAAGAAGCAATATTTTGTTTTTTCCCCATACCATATGGGTTTCCATGAAAGGGAAGGTCCTGGCTAATGTCCTGAGACCATTGAAATAAAGGTCATTTTTTTCTATTAACCACAGGGTTAGGTCAGGTGTCATAATTACTTGTTAGCTATCTCACTAGAGTCCACTTATGATGATGATCAATGAATGTGTGGAAGTAATCCATTTTTGCTCTATACCTAATGTACTTACTTGTAATCATTTCTTAATATGAGAAGACTCCGTCCCACTATTAACTGAAAGAATCTGGCAATAATCCACTACATGGACCAGATTATTTATATCAAAAACTTGACTCTTTCCAAGGGAGGAGATGAAACCTGGGATTTGTGATATTAATTCCCTAATATTCAGTTATTCTTTCTGAAGGTCATTAAATTACTTTTTGTGTTATTTTGTATTATTTTTGCTATCTTTCTGGCTTACTTTTTCCTCTCTCCAATACTTCTTGTAGAAGGCTTCTTTTCATAACTCCAGATCGTTTGTTCAACAATAAAAGCCATTGAAGTGATGAAAGGTCCTCTAAGAAGAAATCTTGGGAAAGATCCCAAGATTTGGGTCTTGCCACCAAAGAATCGGATATAAAGATAATATTAACCCATCCCAAAAAGATTAAGTTTTAAAAAAATGTTGAGATAATTAGTTTTAGTTTTTGTTTTTTTAATTTTTTTTTTAGCGTTACAAAGCTTCTGCTGTTGAAGAGATTCTCTGATCATCTGAATTACAATAAATAAATAACATATATGAAGTGCTTCAAATAGTTCCTAGTGCTTGACCAGTTTCTTGGAAACAGAGAGGCAAGAGAACTGAATAGACTTGACTAGTAAGGTATCAACATTGAATGTTTTTGAATATGATCCCCTTTTTATGGCTATGTAAATTTCTTTTTGTTAACTCCTCAGTTATTTTAAGAGTATTTCATTTTATTCCAGTTGCAAATCTAAAGTCCAAAGGATTGGCCTGGGTCAGACCTGGTCTATAACAATCTATTTTTATACTTCTTAAGCATATCAATTGTGTGATAATTTGTTACAGTTACAGGATTATATAATTTCAATATTAGGTACTATTTCAGAAGTTATACTTAGAAGGAGGAATATACCAACACGACCACCTTCTGGAGCATATATAGTAAGAAATCATACCAAGTTCTCTCAAAGACATTAGTCTTTCGATAACATTTTATATGGAAATTCTAGTTGTTAGGAAATACTTCCTTGCATCAAGCCTAACTTTTTCTCTGAAATTTCCAACCATTGTTCTGAATTCTTCTCTTTGGGTCAAACAGAACAAATCTCATCTTTCAAAAAGCAGCTCTTCAGGTACTTGAAGTTAGCTATCAGGCCTTTCTGTCTCTGGTTTGTTTGTTTGTTTGTTTGTTTAGATTTAATATATCCAATAAATTCATCTGTTTCTTAAATATGTGATGAATTCAAGGCTCTTCAGAATATGTGATTGCTTGCCTCTAGACATTGCCTGGTTATCAATATGATTCCAAAAATGTGTCAATTCAACTATCTCATTTTACCCACAAGGAAATGAATTTAAATTATCTGAGATTATACTTATAGTAAATGAATGAGCTGGAAATTAAACCGTAGGCCACAAATTGGAAATGAAGAGTGTTTATTGGAAGAATCTGTTCAATGACCATAATTTAAAATATCTAAAAAAAAAAGCTCTGAAAAGTCTTTACCTAAAACTTATACAAGATCTTCTCTCTGATATATATATGTATGTGTGTGTAGATATAGATTTATATAAACCCATATACATATATGTTATATGCAAGTATATTTATATATGTGTGCAAGTATATATACAGCATAAATATATATACACATATATTTACATATAAGTATATGTGTATATGTGTATGTCTGTATTTATATGTGTATTTATTTGATATATAAGATCATAGACATAGAACTGGAAGGTTCTTAGTGGCCATATGGTCTAACCCCCTCACTAATAGGCCCAGAGAAGAAAAAGATTTTTCCAGGATTATATATATATATATATATATATATATATATATATATATATACACATACACACAATATACATACATATATACATATATATGAAATGACAGTTTTCAGGAGATATACCTGGATTTTAGTATGTGAGGATGAAAGTAATGAAAAAGTTTGCAATGTTTGGTGAGTGTGGTGGTTAAACATCTCTTGAACCGGGGATGTTTACTTGTAATCATTTCTTAATATGAGAAGACTCCGTCCCACTATTAACTGAAAGAATCTGGCAATAATCCACTACATGGACCAGATTATTTATATCAAAAACTTGACTCTTTCCAAGGGAGGAGATGAAACCTGGGATTTGTGATATTAATTCCCTAATATTCAGTTATTCTTTCTGAAGGTCATTAAATTACTTTTTGTGTTATTTTGTATTATTTTTGCTATCTTTCTGGCTTATTTTTTCCTCTCTCCAATACTTCTTGTAGTAGGCTTCTTTTCATAACTCCAGATCGTTTGTTCAACAATAAAAGCCATTGAAGTGATGAAAGGTCCTCTAAGAAGAAATCTTGGGAAAGATCCCAAGATTTGGGTCTTGCCACCAAAGAATCGGATATAAAGATAATATTAACCCATCCCAAAAAGATTAAGTTTTAAAAAAATGTTGAGATAATCAATTAGTTTTAGTTTTTGTTTTTTTAATTTTTTTTTAGCGTTACAAAGCTTCTGCTGTTGAAGAGATTCTCTGATCATCTGAATTACAATAAATAAATAACATATATGAAGTGCTTCAAATAGTTCCTAGTGCTTGACCAGTTTCTTGGAAACAGAGAGGCAAGAGAACTGAATAGACTTGACTAGTAAGGTATCAACATTGAATGTTTTTGAATATGATCCCCTTTTTATGGCTATGTAAATTTCTTTTTGTTAACTCCTCAGTTATTTTAAGAGTATTTCATTTTATTCCAGTTGCAAATCTAAAGTCCAAAGGATTGGCCTGGGTCAGACCTGGTCTATAACAATCTATTTTTATACTTCTTAAGCATATCAATTGTGTGATAATTTGTTACAGTTACAGGATTATATAATTTCAATATTAGGTACTATTTCAGAAGTTATACTTAGAAGGAGGAATATACCAACACGACCACCTTCTGGAGCATATATAGTAAGAAATCATACCAAGTTCTCTCAAAGACATTAGTCTTTCGATAACATTTTATATGGAAATTCTAGTTGTTAGGAAATATTTCCTTGCATCAAGCCTAACTTTTTCTCTGAAATTTCCAACCATTGTTCTGAATTCTTCTCTTTGGGTCAAACAGAACAAATCTCATCTTTCAAAAAGCAGCTCTTCAGGTACTTGAAGTTAGCTATCAGGCCTTTCTGTCTCTGGTTTGTTTGTTTGTTTGTTTGTTTAGATTTAATATATCCAATAAATTCATCTGTTTCTTAAATATGTGATGAATTCAAGGCTCTTCAGAATATGTGATTGCTTGCCTCTAGACATTGCCTGGCTATCAATATGATTCCAAAAATATGTCAATTCAACTATCTCATTTTACCCACAAGGAAATGAATTTAAATTATCTGAGATTATACTTATAGTAAATGAATGAGCTGGAAATTAAACCCTAGGCCACAAATTGGAAATGAAGAGTGTTTATTGGAAGAATCTGTTCAATGACCATAATTTAAAATATCTAAAAAAAATAGCTCTGAAAAGTCTTTACCTAAAACTTATACAAGATCTTCTCTCTGATATATATATGTATGTGTGTGTAGATATAGATTTATATATACCCATATACATATATGTTATATGCAAGTATACTTATATATGTGTGCAAGTATATATACAGCATAAATATATATACACATATATTTACATATAAGTATATGTGTATATGTGTATGTCTGTATTTATATGTGTGTTTATTTGATATATAAGATCATAGACATAGAACTGGAAGGATCTTAGTGGCCATATGGTCTAACCCCCTCACTAATAGGCCCAGAGAAGAAAAAGATTTTTCCAGGATTATATATATATATATATATATATATATATACACATACACACAATATACATACATATATACATATATATGAAATGACAGTTTTCAGGAGATATACCTGGATTTTAGTATGTGAGGATGAAAGTAATGAAAAAGTTTGCAATGTTTGGTGAGCATGGTGGTTAAACATCTCTTGAACCGGGGATGTTTATGATTCCATATGTAAAGGAAGCTCCCTCTACTAACAGAGATGGATAAACTTTCTGTAATTTTTAGTCTTATAGAAATGCCGTAAGCTTTTATAGATCAGGTGATTTGACTAGGAAATAACAGATAATAAGTATAAGGCAGGACTTGAGGAATGGAATAATGGAAAATAGTGCCTATAAGATGGACTTTGCAATCTATCTTTTTTTGTTTGCTTGTTTATGAAATATCTTGAAAAGCCTATGCTATGTAGATATACCAAATCTTACTATTGCTTTTCTGGATATAATGATAGTTATAGTATCATTTTTATAATTGATTCTTATAGTTGAATGAATGTTGATTGAAATGAATGATTAATTAATTCATGGAGAAGAATTCCCTGAAAAGAAAGTCTCCCTTAATTTATAATGATCAGCACTCTTTTTATTTTATTTTTGTTTAAAAAGTATTTTTTTTCAATTATAGGTAAACACAATTGGAACATTCATTTTTTTTTTAATTGAGCTTCACATTTTCTCCCTTCCTCTCCTCCCTTCTCCATAACATAATAATGTAATGTCCAGACTAGCTCTCTGGAGAGCCTCAGGATCAGAGTCAGGATCAGTCAAAGTCCTTGGTCTTTAGGAAGGGAAGTGAAGGAGGCAGGCAAGCTGCCACATGGCTCATCAAAGATGAATCCTGGACTCTGGAGTTTGGAACCTGAAGTCTTCCTTGCTGATCATGCTGCAGCAGAGAGACTCTGACTCTTTCTCTCAGCCCTCCAATCCTCCCCTATGATTATCTCACCATTTTCAGCAGGAGACAATTATGAGGAGAGCCATCATATCACCATATCATCTAAGTATATGTTTATAGAACCATTATCTTACATTGAGTAGGTATTTAGCCTTAAGCACTCTGCTGTCTTAGATTCAAGTACACTTTTTTCAGAGTTCCAGCCTTCTGCAATCTTTCCAGCCCTCTACATAGTAAGGTATTTGATTTAGGTTATATATGTACATCCATATTAGTAATGCTGTATAAAAAGAAACAGAACAAAAAGAAAAACTATGAAAAAAATAAAGTGAAAATAATAGGCTTCAACCTTCATTCATACTTCTTCCATTCTCTCTGAATGTGGAAAACATTTTCCATCATGAATCTTTTGGTACTGAAAGTGACCAACTTTCAAATGTACTATGCTTTTTCATTGTGAACAGAACAGCTTATCTATAGAACACTCCTAGAAAATTGAATAATTCAGCCAATTTGATCCAAACAAAAGTCACAGGATAATTGATTTAAGCCTAGATAGGATATCAGCAGTCATCTAATTCAACCCCACAAAATGATTAAAAAGGAAACTGAATCCTAGAGAGGTAATGACTTGCTTAGAATTCTGTGATATCTAAGTCCCCAAATAAAAGTTTTCTTATTCTAGATATAGGTTTTCTTATTCTAGATCTGATTGCATTTTACTGTATCAGAATGATACACTAAATTCTCTATTAAAAAGAAATTAAAAATTGTCAAAAAAGTAAAATCCTCATATATGGATTATTCACTTTAATAGAATATATTGGTACCATGTAGCTTTGACTGTTATAAAATCTATATCTTTGCCTTGGTTTAAGACTGTCTTGTTCTACATTTTTAAACACACCTTTGTTTTCTTTCTCCATTGGTTAAAAGGTGCCATATCACACTATGATGCTCTTGATGACAAGTTTTCAAAGGGATATAAAGCTTTTTTCAAAAAATGAAATTCTATATGTGATTCATAATCACAATAATGGAATGAACCAGTAAAGTGTCCTGAAGATAATAACTATAAATTCTAAATCAATCCAACAGGCTGTCTTTTCATCTTCAAACCAATGCTAGGCTAGGAATGTGATCAAATGAGTCAGACAAAGAAACAATAGGCAATCAAAAAAAAAAAAAAAAAAGAAACAGGATTGTTTGATGCAGGAAAGAGACTAATTAAGTGACTGTAGACTTCTTTTTGAATTGTTTGAAAATACAAATGTATGATCCTAATAATGGATAGAATATGATACTAACTCTTTTAGACAGAGAGGATTTGTGGAGTCTAAAAGATATAATACCAGATTTTGTCTGGTAACAAAAAAAAAAGAAGAAGAAAACTAAATGGTAATTCATTAATTGGTCAATTGGCTTATAGATGTAGCAGAATGATGGCTCATAGATGTAGCAGAACATTATTCTGCTGCCATATAAAAGGAGAATTCAGACACATGGGAATTTAAACAGATTGGTCTGGAATGAAATGAGAATAACAGTTGGACACTATGTATTGACTAAATGATGCAAATATAATAATAATAATAACTAAAAGAAAGATAAATCCCCTTGTTTTAACCAATCTCAATCCAAAAAAGAAAGTCAATAAGTAGGGAGACTATGAAATTGAAAAGATTGACTACTGCCATGGGATCACTATATTAACTATTTTGCTTAACTGTTTTTCTTTGTTACAAAAAAGTTTAATGATCAGGAACAGTGAGGACATAAATACTGAAATGACATATATATATATATATATATATATATATATATAAAATTATATATATAATTCCCTCATCTAGAAATTTAGCTAGAGGAAAAAACAAAAACAGGAAATCATACTAATATCTTTGCCAAGAAAAGTCCCAGAGTAGAACATGATAAAATGGTTTAACAACAATATAAAATGTCTTGTTAGGCTATTCTTTCCCAATTTATAACTCAGAGATTGGATCCCCTAGGGCAATTACCTCAGATTCAAGATATTCTATGGTTCCACATTATGTATTTAACCCATAGTTGTCTTTTAAAAAAACAAAACAAGTCTATTTCAAGGTCCTGGGTTATTATAGGATTCTATCAGTGATTCACCTTTAAAAATCAGTCAATTGACAAAATCAGGCTAAAGCAAAAGCATTTATTGAAATGGTAGAACTATCAATTATATCAGGTGAAGAAGTTTGGAATGCTGTGAATAAGTTCACTTATCTTGGCAGTATACCTTCCAGGGATGTCCACATTGATAATTAACAACACATACATTGCCAAAAACTAGCTTGGTCTTTGGAAGTCTCCAAAGGAAAGTAGGGAGGTCTTAGACTGACTAACAAACTGAGGCCATTGTGCCTTCAAAGGACTCTTGCAACTATAAATATAAGATCATATGGATTGGATTAGACTGATGTTATTGTTGCTTTCTCATATCTTTATATAAGTACTCATTTTTTACGAGCGCAATTTCCATGTTAAAAAGGGTCATCAATTCACAGCAAGCATAGGTCACTATTGCAAATTGATCTTTAGGTAATATGGAATGTCAGTACTTTGAAAACAGAAACTTTCTTGGCCTTGTTTTTTTTATTATTTTTATTTTTAATGTCAACCATAATGACTTCCTTATACTAAGTATATCTTTAATAATTGACTAGAGTTTAAATATGATTTAAGGAAGGACTATTTAAGAAGGCTTCCCAAAATTGTCCATAAGCAACTAATTTAAAATTCAGTTGAGTAATCATAAGCACTTTATTGATATTTTTCTCCTACTTTTCTGAGAGATTCTAGTTTCTGAATGATGAAACATTCCCACTTATTTCCTCCTCTCTCCTTCCTCTCTTTTTTTCTCTCTCCCTCACTTGCTCTGGGAATAATTAAGACATACCACCAGAATAAAGAAAATAAGAATCTATAAAATAATTTATATATTTACTCAATTATTAAATTATAGATTTCAAAGCTGGAAAGGAACTTGGAGATCCCTAAGTGAAGAGCTCTTCACTTTTCAAATAAGAAAACTGAGACAAAAAGAAATTAAATGACTTTCCCTGGATGATAGTAAGTATATGAGACAAACACAATACTGCTTCATCTGACTGAGTTAACTTGTAACTCTTACTGAGAAGATATTTTTTTCTTATTTACTTAAAGATAAGGCTCCTGAGAAAAATCTCAGCTTATTCCAATCTTACATCATCAGTTTGGGTTTTTATCTAGTCTTTTTCCAAACACCTTCTAAAAAATGCCAAAGTAGAGAAAACAAGGAGGGTGTTAAATAGTAATGACAAGGGAAAATACAGTAGAAATTACCTAGGGAATTGTATTACTATAAAATTTCATGTTAAAACTTTGCCTGGAGGACTCTATAAGATACCAGTTCCATATTCTGGGAATTTTATAATTGCTGTCAAATAAGTTTAGTTTGCTTTAACCAAATGGTATCAGGCATCAAGATATTTTATAAAAAGTGATTGAGAAAACTCAGTTTAGTCTCCCTGGATATGCATTAAAATGAACCAACTGAGGTTTATAAAGTTATAATAGACTTGTTAAAAAAAAAATCCAAACACACGCACACATACACTCACACACATGCACATATACACACATATACTCATGTATAAGTCCAAGATGCTTTCTCAAGACTTCAGAAATTGTAAATACAATAGTTGATTATATAGTAAGTATAAAACATGAAGAATAATATACCTGTGAAATGTTCAACTTCCCAAATCCACTGAAGCAAGAAATCTAAAAAGATGATGATACAACTACTGTCACTGTTGATAATGATGATAACTAGCATTTAGCTTTTTATAGTTTAATTTTTAATTATATCTTTTTATTTTCAAGATATATGCAGAGATAGTTTTCAACATTCACCCTTGGAAAACCTTGTGTAACAAATTTTTCTCCCTCCCTTTCCCCTAACCTCTCCCCTAGACAACAAGTAATCCAATATATATTAAACATACAGCATTTTGCTTTAAGGCTGGCCAATCACTTTACATATATCATCCCATTTGATCCTCAATAGCATATAAGAAAACTGAGGCTGAAAGAACCTAAGTGGCTTACTCCAAGGTTTCACAGCTAATACATTGCTGAAGCAAGATTTGAACTCAAGTTTTTCTAGCTCCAAGGCCACATTGTTTTATCCACTGAACCTCCTAGTAACTACCATAAGAGGAAAGGAAAACAAATTTGCAATTTCAGGGTTCTAAAATACTACCACTATGGGAACAAAGAAACAAGGAAGAAAAAAAAGACAGAAATGATTTATATTCTGGTGAGCGAAAATCCATATACTTGTATTTGACATATTTGTGTGTGTGTGTGTGTGTGTGTGTGTGTGTGTGTGTTGTTACAAATCTTGTGATCCACATCAAATCACTTAATTTGCCTGGAAACCCCTTTGTTTATCAATGAAAGCATAAACACTTTATTTATGTATGTGTGTATATGCATATATATACGTACGTCTGTTATATGTGTGTATTATATACATTTATGTATTTTGTATATGCATAAGTACATATATATGTGTATAAACATGTATATAATATATTTATAGGTATATACAAATGTATTTATGTATATATCAATGTATATGTATACATATATATTCTTCAAGTAGTATTTTACTTTTTAAACTTTATTTCTATTATTCAATAAACAAAAATTTATTTTTCTCTCTCCATATTCCATTTATGTAGCTAGGTGGTGTAGAATATAAAATATCTAACCTGGAGTCAGGAAGACTTTAGTTCAAATTTGGTGTTAGCCATTAATTATTTGTGTGACTCTGGACAAATCACTTAACCCTGTGTGCTTAATTATGGCAAACCACTCAGTTATCTTTGCAAGAAAACTACAAATGGGGTTACAGAGTTGAATATGATTGAAAGAACTAAACATAGTCCATTGGGGAAAAAAGGAAGAAAGAAAAACAGATTTCCTTGTAGCAAATATACAGTCAAGCAAAATAAATACTCTTATTTTCTATGCCAAAAAACAAATAAATCCCTTACTCTGCACCCCAAATACCTCACCTAAGTCCAGATGTGTTGAGAATGTTTTATTATTGATTCTCTAAAATGTTAATTTCATTGATTATATTATTTATGGATTTCAAAATATTTTTCTACTCAATGTAATTGTTATTGTATGAATTGTTCTCCTGCTACTGATTTAATTCTTCATCACTTTATGATCTTAAAAATTGTTTTTCTAAAATTAATATTTTAGTATAAATTTGTCTTTGAGTTCACCTTACTTTACTCTGTATTAGTTCATACAAGTTTTTTCATGTCTCTTTTAAAATGATCAGTTTTCTCACTGCTTACAGCATATTATTCCTTTAGTTTGTTCTTCTTGAAAAAGAACATTGTCACATCTGTGCGATACACACCAAATCACTTAATTTACCTGAGATTCCCTTGTTTATCTATAAGCTGAGAAGTTTGAAGGCAATTTGGTATGATGAAAAAGTTACTGTATGTGGATTTTGTTGACCTGGTTTGAAATCCATGTTCTATATAACATTTGGCAATTTATTTATATTCTCTGGCCTCAATTTCTTTACTATTAAAAAGAAATAAACAAAAATTGGACTAAATTATTTTTAAGGTTCCTTCTAGCCAGGGATATTCTGGAATTAGCTTGAACTACTCTCAGCATTCTTCAATGTGAGCATTTATATCAAAAATTGACAAGAATTACAAATCAAGGATTAAGTTTTATTGTTTTGTTGATTGATTGTGGATTTTAAAAGTAATGGAGAAAATGTTAAAAATTTAGATTAAAGTGAAAAGTGTGTCCTGCATACATATTTTTTTCAGATATGATTGTTAAATATTTACCAACTTATACCTTTTAATACATATGACTTTGGTTGGGAGTTAGAAAAAACTGCCTACTATTTTAATACCAATATTCAACAGACATCATATAACTATCAAATATATAATGCAATAATTTTTGAAGAACTGAAAATAATTATCTTAGGAAGGCAATAGAGAAAAATGTGTTTTCAAGAAGATTTCAACATATAAAATATGAGAAACTTCACAGAAGAATTGGAATAAAGAAAATCATGAAGGAAATATATAAGGAAAATGTGTTTGCTATTTGTAAAGGATGAAAGATGACAGGAAGATACAGGATACCAAAGGTACTCTGCTGTTTTCTTTATATTGTCAGGAGAAAACAGGGAAGAATTCTAATACATTGTGTAGAATTTATATGGTGAACTCTTGGAGAGAGATAAGTACAGCACAGGATAGAAATGTGTGACTGATTCATTATTTTCATAGTTTGTAAGAATATGCAAATAAATTAAATTGTACATCTGAATGATTGGGTAATTTAATATAAACAAATGTTGAGATCCAGGCAAAACCAAAATTTCTAGCAAATGCACACCAGAATATATTTCAATTATCTTGATAATCTCTTCCCTACCATTAATCACGCCCCCTAATATAGGTTATTTGTATTAAAATTGTATCTTATTCTGGTTCTCCTGAACCAGTTAATCTGATTACCACCATGCTCCTTCTGGTTAGTGGAGAGAGTTTATAAGTAGTTTATATAAAGTAGCAGACCAGGAACATAGAACAAAAGAGCCTAATTCACAAACTATTATATATCAACTAAAAATCACTTCCTGAGATCATGTGCTAAATCAAAGGAAGCTAGCTAGGTCTTATTGTCAAGTCTTTTAGATCCTATTATTAGTAAACCTCAGATAATCTCCAAATATCTACAACAAGACCCACAGAACACCAACTTCAAGATGAGGTGGCTATATTAATAAAACAAAGTATCATGGATAAAAGTTAGTTTGCTTTCAATAAAAATTCTAAAAAATGAAATTCCCAAACTCCTATCCTCCCCCTAATTGCTCTTCCATCTCCTAGGGGTTCATGCTGCTCATGGGTTTCCAGGTGATTATATATGTGACTTTCCCTCTCTTCATTCTCTTTCCCGTATTTCTTGTCATCTATAATTCTGTGTTTATCTATATCCTCCCACCGTTGCTTTGCATCATTTGTTTCTGTACTTTCTATATTATTTGCCCCCCATACTCTGTGGGTCTTATTAAAGTGTGATTGAAGCATTACTCCCACTACCATCATAATTTTTCCTGGCAAGTACCCAAAGAGTGGGTTGTGCTCGTTCCATTTAATAATTCTATAAATTAGTTAGCAATTCACTGTTGTTACCTACATCTGGATTTATTATGGGATTTAGATTTTTCATTCCTTTAAGAGAATGTTGCTCAAGATTTAAAATTATATTAATGAATAGGGAAGCTGAAAAAAACAATTTTTGTCAACACAAATGTGCCTTTTCATTGGTACTTATTTGACCAGAAAATATCTGAATTGAAGGTATGGATTCTCTCCAGAAATCTCTTATTGTGAGATTCATATTAATTGAAAAAAGCTATGAGAGTATAAGGGAGCAAGATCAGTGAGATATGTATGCTTATGGCATTAAGATGCTATGAGAATAACAAGTGAACAAGCCCTAAGAGTTGTAAGTCAAACAGAAAGGGTAAAAAGCTTCTGCCCAAATCCAAGAAATGGTGAATGCTATTTGATACTATTAACATGATCCCACAAATGACATTTCTGATATATCTATACATCTTAATCAAGGGAGAAAAAAAATCACTAGAGTTGGATGAGCCTCAGAAATTAGCAAAAATTTTGGCAAAACAGAAAGGCAGGAAAAAATTCAGTGTTAGAAAAGTAATATAAAGGCACAGATATTGATTTTAAATATATCCAATTCCCAGGTGCAAGAGAGAAAAATTGTGTTTCCATTAAATTTTTTTTCTGGGAAAAGTCTATTTTGTGCTAATAACAGTTTCTCAAGTATGAATTACTTATATAAAAATGAAAGGAAATCTTCTTGACATGGAGAGCTTCCAATAAGGAGATGGTATGAATGTAAACACTGGGGAAAAAAGGACAGAATTATTCAATGATAGTATATAAGCAAAGATCATCGATGAGCATGCACCAAAGATAATTATCTGAAAACAGCCAATTTATCAGTATTGAATGTTAAGGTTCATCTAACAATAATAGCTGACAGTCATAGTACTTAAGAGTTTGCACATAATCCTTGCATATATTACCTCATTTCACCATCACAACATCCCTCTAGGATAAGTGCTACAAGCATTTTTATCTTCATTTTACAAGTGAGGAAATACATTGATTAAACCCTTTGCCTAAAATCAGGTCGGTGTCAAAAGCAGAATTTGAAAAACCTTCAATTCCAATTCTGGAATTCTCTCCATTATATCATAGTTTCCCTATTTACATAAACAGAACTCCTTAATTTCCAGAAAGAGAAAAACCCAAATATATATTTACATACACATGTATACACACACTGAAATACATACAAATTACAGGAAAGGATTACACCTTCAGGTCACACTGTAGAGAGCGTGGCATGATACAAGATGTCAGAAAAGAAACCACTTCCTAGTGGGAGACTTATGTGCTAATAGTTAATTCCTGCATGGGAGAAGACTTGTTATATGGTGACTGAGATTCAAGTCTTGATAAATCAGAGGCATGATCTAGTGAACTAAAAGTAAATGACGTTTCCCTAAGTTTGTTTGGGCTCAGGGTGAGCACCAATCCTCTCTCTGCATAGCTACTGCTAAATAAAGTTATACCAAATACTTACAAGATATAGAGGATATGAGTGTAACATTTGGAATAGGATTAGCAGTACAAGAGCTAACAATATAATTAGTTTTTATCACAATGGCTACTTCATGTGCTTTGTGAATATAATAAACTGACACAGACTGGACTGGCAGTGGACTAAATCCCAACTTTATATAATTGGAGAACCTGTGTTTAAATCTTGCTGCTGAACCAATGTTTAGTACAATGTCTAGAATATAGTAAATGCTTAATATTTATTGATTAATTGACTGGTACTACCTCTGTGTGTTTTTGGCATGTCAGTTCGACTTTCTGAGCCTCAATTTCCTCATTGTAAAAATAAATAGGCTGAACAAGAGATTCTGTATCATTTCTTTCAGCTCTAAACTTCATTGACCTTAGCAAGAATGAAATGCAAAAATTAAAATTATTGAGGTCATTTTTCAAATAGTGATACATTTTCTACTGAGTATATTAATTTCAGTTTCACTGTTGATGGGTTTTATTTTACAGTAAGAACTAAGTTGAAAGATCTTGAGTATCCATAGTAATTCTATCTTGTAACTATAATCTATGGAGGACTGCAAGAATTTTAGCCTATGGATACAATTATAGCTTTATTGTACCATGTTTTGTTATCTAATATACAGTCGTGTTTTGTTATGTAATATATAGTCATTTCCTCATATCAATTATAAATTGTTTATCTTTGATATTCTGAAATACAAACCAAGAAAAATAATTCAGAATATTTTCCTGGTCTTTCACGTCTTGGATATTATGTTCTATGCAATAACTTAGAAGCTAACTCAGTCCTATATCATATTACTTACACTTCCATTCATACTCAGTGAGAGCTTGGAAGACAGAATCCCTTTTCCCCCCTTGCCCCTCATCCTTATTCCTATCATCCCACATCATCATCTTATACTGTTTTTTTTTTCTATTGGGATTGAGAAACCCCTTGGATTTATGAGAGAAAGCATAAACTGTCAATTTTCTTTCACAAGCGAACAAGAGTGAATTAAGAACAAGCAGAAGGGACTTGGGACAACATAGTCAATTTAGATGTATATGCGGTAGGAAAAGAAGATAGATTTTGTCTATTCTTCTTTCTCTGGTAAACATATTGCTTTTTTATTTCAATATAAGTATGTGTGCTCTATGCCCATTCTCTATTTCTATTCAACAGAATTTTAAAAAAGGAAATATCTTCCTCTTTGTTCAAGATTCATGTTCAAGAACCTGGATCTGAATCCTATTTTTGCTTCTATACTTTGAGAAAGTAACTTGCCCTCCCTGGTCCTCAGTTTCCTTATCTATAGAAAAAAATGTACACTAGATGATATCAGACATCAAATTTTAAATTCTTTAATCTTATGCATACTCCTACTTGGAAGTTCTGTTAAGATTTACCAATCTGAAGGCTGACAATTGGTTGCCCAATCCAATGGAAGTCAAGTAAGTAGAATAATCAGCACTTTCTTTTCACTTCAGCACTTCTATTCACTCAGCATGCGTTCCCTTTTTCCACTTAGCATACTAAAGCACTCTGATTAGTCCATTAAAAAGACTGTCACCATCCGTTACTCTGTAATGATTCACTCTGTACCTCCTCTCAAGCTTAGACTGCTACAACAAGCAACTAACTAGCTGGTCTACTTGGACCAGTTTTGTGTTTCTTTTATAATCTTCCTCAAATGAAAAAAGAAAATTGAAATATTAGGAAGAGCTTAATCTCTTCCTAAAAGCCCAATGTCTGATATTCACTGGCTTTCTGATAATGGATAAGACACTTTACCTCTGACAATCTTGGCCCACTTCCCCCCTCCCACCCCCCCTCCCCCCCCCAAAAAAAAACTTTTAAGTGACTGACTGAATATAACTGGTGGCCACAGGTATAGGAAGTGTGATTCAAAAGACTTGAAAGAAGTTATCTAGAGTCCTAGCCAGAACTGATTTACTTTGACTTTCAAGGTTAACCCTCATCTTGGAAAAAGCAGCTTATGGGTAAAAGATATGGATACTCAGCATATACGAAGCTAAGAAAAGGAGAAGCAGTCAGTGGTTATTGCAAGAAGATGTAAGTATGGAGAATAGGTATTGATACATGCTTTAATGCCATTGCCAGAGACTCTGGTGCATCTCTAACTGGGACAGGAAAAAGAAGATACTGATGATACACTATGTCCCAAATCCTAAATGCTATATAGAGGAAGTCAGACTATGTCTACAGGCTATTTTGTTCATTTTAACTTCTTTGCTGCTCTCTGGGATAAATAGCTTTAGCTTTTGCCTTAGAACACAAACTTTGACTGCTAAACTTTTTTTTGATATTTGAATACATTGTCCAACATACCTGAAATGTTGTATATGGGGTAGGGATTCTTATGTAGGATTCACAGAACCCTAAGGTAAACATGAACAGATTTCAGGAGATCTATAAAAGTATGATCATTATAAGTGTGTTTCAATATAACTTGTTTCCTTTGTAATCCTATATATTTTATTTCATGTATTTTAATAGATTATTCTGAGAAGAGGTTTTACCAGGTTGCCAAAGAGCTCCAATGAACCTCAAACAAACAAAAATGCTTAGATATAGAAAGAGGAGAAGAAATAGAATTCTCTCTTTGGAGATGGAAAACTATTCAGAAGAAGTAAATTTGTGGTCTTTGGTCTCTAGATTAGAACTGATAAGCAAAGGTGGGGAGCTCAGTGTCATACTTTGCATTTCAGGCAAAAACTAAAAATTAGTAGGTCCTTAGATACAATTCTTAAGTGGGAAGACAGACAAGTTGTACTTTTAAAGGAATTGTTTTCTTCAATCAATATTTGTCCTTCCTTTTTCCAAACTGTGGACTTCTTGTCTCTCACACACACACATATTTTTTCTCTTCCCAATTTTTCTGAGTTCTTTGTCCAATTTTTTTCTACCTCTCTTCTTTTACTTTTAAAATATTTTTAAAACATTTTCAAGAAGGTTCTTTTGACTTCAGACCAATTTACATCCCCCTTTGCACAAAGGTCCCTATCTCAAACATCTCATATGGATTTGAGCTTTTGGGATACTATGAGTCAGAGCTCATATTCCACCAATTTTCATGCTAGCCAGACATGAAGCTTCATCTTTGGGATCTTTAGATGTTAAAACTACTTGAGTCAAAAGAAAATATTTCCAACTAAGAATTTTTCATCACTGGTAAATAACAAATACCATCCAGCAGTGGGTATCCAATTTTTAGTCCATAGCCAAACCATTTTATCTTTTCTCAAGCCCAAGTTGGAATATATTTGGGAGGCATATATGACAAGTAGAGTAAAGTGAAAAGGTAAAGGTTTTTATAAGCACTGGATCAATAGAAAATGCATTTATGAAGACTTCTGGGATATGTTTTCACAAACAGCAAGGAATGAAAGTTCTGATTTATGAGCTAAAGAAAGAATAGGAGTGAGTTGTGGGCAGGGGGCAGGAGGCTTTTTGTTTTCTTTTGTTATGTTTGTTTTGTTTTTAAGATATGTCACCTCTGAATCTAAAGCAAACATAGACTTTTCACTCAAACCAAAATGAATCTGTGTATCGGTTTTTTTTTTCACATTCCTCTTGTAATTTTATTCTATATTATTTTGATTTAAATTTGAGACTAGTACCATGCATAATTTGTTGAATGACAGTGCCCCAGATTTATATATGAATTACAGTTAGTTTCATTACAATTGAAAGAAATGCATCTATGAGATGAGAGAGGTTTTTTGTAAAATAGAGAAATCATTTTTAGAGTCTTAAGAAGGTCAATTAAGGAAACTTTTCTTTGCAGATAAAAGAATAATATTTTAATAACTACATTTCCTAACTTTTGGGAGTCTTTAATGTCTTCACATACATTGTTGTTGCAATTACTATGCCCCAAAAGCTCTCCATTAAATCAATTAAATTTGAGTCTATTCTGCATTTCCTGACAAGCCCTAACTGGGGAATACAGGCAAAGTTCACATTTAGGAAGTGCATCCAGTAAAACTGACTAAAACTTTGTCACTTCTAAGATTTCTAAATTCAGAATAGACAGAACTAGGCATTGAAGGCTCCCACTGGTTTTAAGGATCCAATTATATTATATTAGGAGGATGATGAGATTAAGAAAAGCCATTCCAAATTCAGTTTTCTGGCAAATAATTATATTGGGCTATCTGAAGGGTAAAGATGACATTTCTCTTTAGGAGAGGCCCTAGCAAATGTAATCCATTTTAGGGCCTGTGTGCCGACTATGCAGGAAACTTATGAGGGGCCAGTCCACCTAATCAGTAGAAACACATGTATAGTGCATAATCAATATTTATGTAAGGTGAAGCAAAGTCACACAGTCAAGGGAAACAATATCAGTCATTCCTTGCTCTACTTCCTAATAATAGCCATTATATAAGTGTGTTTTCCCTTTAAGGAATAACATTATGGTTTAATGCAAGTATTAGTCTATAAAAATGAAATATAGTTGATCACTTGCTTCACAAAGCACTCACTATTTGCAGAAAGGAATAGCTGCTATTCAGTACATAACTACAGCCTATTTGGACACACATTGTTCTGTCTCAACAGGAATCATTGATCCTATAAGACTTCTAAACTAGGTAGAATCTAAGTGATTATCTAATCCAATCTCTTTACTGCATAGAGGAAGAAACTGAGTTCCAGAGGAATAGTACAATTTGCTCAGTCACTAAATCTAGTTAGGTTCAGAGGTGGAATAAGAGTTCAAATCTCCCGATTCTCAGGACCATAGTTTTTCCATTGTACTATGCCCTCTCATCTAAGAATCAAACAATTAATTGTTTTTTTTTTTAATATTTGGCAATTTTATACTAAGCTGTGTTAATTGCTGTGACTGCAGATATTCATGACAAATATCTAGTGCAACTCAAAGTCATACTCTCCCACAAATATGCCCTATCCCTGATGGATCTGCATATTTCTTGCTACTGTGTAGATACAAAGAAAGTACCTGGGATATCCAATAGTTACTTGGTTATGCTTTATTCTCGTTTCAGGACTAGTCCATTTCTCCTCCATTAGTAGCACCTTTTTCCTTTGATGAAATCTTTTACTCTGCCTCTCTTATAGTTTCTCTTTTATTAGGTTTTGTAGTCTGCTCACTCGCAATACATTTTCAGCCATTGTTATTTCAGTGACCTCCAAGTTCAACTTTTTGGGAAAGTATGATAGTTGGTGATTTACATTTGAACAGTATCACAAGAACATGGTAATAAGAAAAAAGATGCTTTGTTTCTAAGAGAAGCTTGGAGTAAACATAAAACATTACATAATTTCTCTAAAATATTCCAGACAAAAGCCTATCTAATTGTAAGGAAAACATCATCATAAACATCTTC
This sequence comes from Antechinus flavipes, assembly GCF_016432865.1. Classification (NCBI taxonomy): domain Eukaryota; kingdom Metazoa; phylum Chordata; class Mammalia; order Dasyuromorphia; family Dasyuridae; genus Antechinus; species Antechinus flavipes. The sequence continues at coordinate 302,065,197 of NC_067399.1, read as the reverse complement.
ATCAAATAGATAATTTTTTCAAACAGTTAGCAATCAATAAGCAGTTAATGATTATTAAATGCCAGACATACATAGTCTATCTAAAGTTTTGAGTATCTCTAGCCCAGTTCCCATGCTCAATTATGATGTTCCCATACCTAGATTGTCTACATCTTTCCTTTGGGATTTAAGGGTCCTCTAAAAAATCAATTCTCTAATGTCATCAGCTTAAATGTGCACTAATATGTTTATCCTAGGCAAATAACTTATCTTTTATATGTTCCTCAGTTTCTTCATCTGTAATATTGGATAATAAAAACACATCTCATCCAACCATTCTGGAGAACAATTTGGAACTATGCTCAAAAAGTTATCAAACTGTGCATACCCTTTGATCCAGCAGTGTTACTACTGGGCTTATATCCCAAAGAGATCATAAAGAAGGGAAAGGGATCTGTATGTGCATGAATGTTTGTGGCAGGTCTCTTTGTAGTGGCCAGAAACTGGAAACTGAGTGGATGTCCATCAATTGGAGAATGGCTGAATAAATTGTGGCATATTAATATTATAGAATATTATTGTTCAGTAAGAAATGACCAACAGGATGATTTCAGAAAGGCCTGGAGAGACTTACACGAACTGCTGCTGAGTGAAATGAGCAAGACCAGGAGATCATTATATACTTCAACAACAATACTCTATGATGATCAATTCTGATGGATCTGGCCATCTTCAGCAATGAGATGAACCAAATCGGTTCCAATGGAGCAGTAATGAACTGAACCAGCTATGCCCAGCGAAAGAACTCTAGGAGATGATTAAGAACCATTACATTGAATTCCCAATCCCTATATTTTTGCCTGCCTGCATTTTAGATTTCCTTCACAGGCTAATTGTACAATATTTCAGAGTCCGATTCTTTTTGTACAGCAAAATAACTGTTTGGTCATGTATACTTATTGTGTATCTAATTTATACTTTAATATATTTAATCTACTGGTCATCCTGCCATCTAGGGGAGAGAGTGGGGGGAAGGAGGGGAAAAATTGGAACAAAAGGTTTGGCAATTGTCAATGTTGTAAAATTACCCATACATATAACTAATAAATAAAAAGCTATGAAATAAAAAAAAAAACATCTCACAAGGTTTCTGTGAGGATCAAATGAAATAATAATTATAAAACACTTAGCAGCATTATGTAAATATTAACTATTACTTTTTGCCCCAAAATTTTGTGAGGCATTCTCCCAAAAATACATATGGACTCCCGAGCAAAATGCACTCAAGTTTAAAGAGTACATATGCATATATAATTTACATAAAATTTCTTGCTATCTTGGGTAGGTTAGGGAGGGATATTTGGTAATTCAAAGGTAGCATCAATTCTCTAGAAGCACAAAGGCAAAAAAGGCTCAGAATATGCAGTTTTATATGTTAGGTAATAGAAAAGGATAGGATATATAAAACTCATATTTGAACTTTCTATAGAAAGTTCTGATAAACCTTTCCTTTCACCACCACCAGTACCATGAGTACCAAAGATAAATATACTATGAGAGAGTATTCCTCTGCAAAGGACTCCTACTGTGTTAAGATTTCTTCCTTGCATCAGGGTGCTTTTCAACAGTGCCTCCCTTTGCCCTGAATTGCTGGCCTCTCACAAGTTTCTTGTTTTCAGCAATGTCTCTGTCAGTGTTTTTTGTTTTGTTTTGTTTTGTTTCATTTTTTTAGCAATATTTTTCCTGGTCTTTTTGTATCAGTGCAATTGAGTTTTTCTCCACTTTGAGACAGTGAGGACTCACTATTCTGCAGGCTCTTTTTGCACCAAATTATTTCGCTAATTCTCTGAAGTTCATCTCTCTTCCAGCAGATAGTACGCACACAATCCCCTCAACCATCTACCCCACCTTCCACACACACACTGACTTTTTTTCCCACTTTACCTTTCTCTAGAAATTCACATTAACCTTGGAAGAGAGGAATAAAGTGTAAGAACAGGGCAGAAGGCTAAGTTATGAAAAGCTCTAAATGACAAGAAGTTGACATTTGAAATTTGAGGGAACTGAAAGCCACTAGAGTTCACAGAAGAGAAGGATGATATGATCAGACATATGCTTTGGAAAAATCACCTTAGCATCTGAATAGAAGGTACAATGGAGTTGAGAGAGACTTAAGACAGAGACTAGCTAGAGAGCATTTGCAATAGTTCAGGCAAGCAGTAATTAGATATTAAACTAGGAGATTGCTGTATTCATAGGGAAAAGGGGATATCAAAAAAAGTAGTTGGTAATGTGAGACTAGAACAAAAGAGGAACCATATCCCTTTATTCCCAGAATTTCTATCTTTCATTTAGTAAGGAGATAAATTTATATTAAATCAAACAGGTAAAAATAAGAAAAGTAATTTTATTTTGGTCTTTGTACTGCCAGTGCATCACATAATGATAGTTGCAACATTATAAAACTTTAAGATTCTATATTCAAATATTTTCTTTCTTTCAAATATCTAAATCATTGTTCCCAAATCTAATATTTATATTTTTTCTCTTTGGGGTTAGGAAACAATAATTTCTTTCCCCTGGTCATATTTTCCTCTGTATTTCAGGCTGGCTTAATTTTCCTAAATAGAATTAATGAACCAATCAGGAAAATAGTGTAATGCTATTATGGATAAAGGGAAATTATGCTTATTAATATTGTCCTTTCCCAAACTATTTCTCCATAGGATTTGAATTATTTGGTAAATTGATATTCAACTGGTGGATTATAATCACCAGGGACTATTTTCCATAATCTTGTCTGGTTGTTATGTCACATCTATTTAGGGTCCCTTTTAGTCTGTTTTTTGATTGAGATGTCTATCATTCCTGACTATTTTTAAAGGAATGAAAAACTAAGAATGAAAAGAGCTACAAATTACTTAAGCATTTAATTTTGCTGCAGAACTTATTCATTATATGTAACACAATGCTCTTTGGAGAATAGAATAACATTCTCCACAGACTTTTTTTATAGTCCAGAGGTGACATACTACTATCTGAAACTCAGTTATCTACAAATAGGTAGCATTCATATAATGCATTATCTATTGTATTCAAATTGTCAAACTTCCAATTTAGATTATTAAATATATTTAATATTCATTTTCCAAATGAATCTTGTTAAAATTATATGCTCTTTTCATCAAATGCAATCCTACTGATTTTTTGATCAGAAGAATAAGACTAAAGCTCAAAAGACTCTGATTTAGATGTCCAAATATTTGAGAATTGCTTTTCTAAAAGGAAGAAGATGTGATAATCTCTAGAAATGTCAGGAAAGTACTGGAACCATAAATTGTGAAGAGAAGGTCAATAAAAAGCTTCAATTACTAAAAAATCCAAATGAGGTATAATTTCACAATTGAGTAAATTTATATAGCATTGTATTACATAGGATAAATTGTCCTGCTTTGTATGTTAAATAATAGTGCAATGACATTATACTTATAGGCTACTCAAGCAGGTTCTGGATGTTATTAATCAAATTTTTAAGAGCACTGCTGAAATGAGGACTAGTGATTAGCACATCAGATTAGTCATAATCATTACTATTATGTAATGTGCAGATATGCAGATGTGCAGAACTGAAAAAGAAATCTATATAAGCCATGGAGGAATTGGGCAGCAGGGGGTGTGAAGCCAAGATAGCCGAGAGAACACACATTACTTTCTGAACTTCTCCAAAGACCCTCAACCAATTAGCAAATTTTGCCTCTGAATTAGTTCTAGACTGGCAGAATTCATGAATATTGGGAGTGCAGCAAATTAGCAGAAGATAATTTCAAAGAATGCCAGAAAAGATCTATTTTAGTTGGGCATGGAGGAAGGTAGCCAGGCGCAGGAAACAGCTCAAGCTGTGCAGACCTGAGGTGGGTTGCAGTCTCCACAGAGCAATGCAGACTCCCTGTGGAATCTCTAGTGGAGAATCTTTGGGGAGGACTCGACCACAGTGTTGGCTACTCTGCTCTGGTTGCAAGCCAGTAGATCAGCTGAGATGTTATTAAACATTTAACACAAACACACAAGATAAATAGTGAACCCCCAAAATGCTGGAGTCTCTCAGGACCTGGCCACACCTTTCCATCACCTAGAGTGAGTCAGCACAATCCCAGCACAGCTGCTGCCACTTCACTGTGGTTTGTAGAGGAAGTTTGGTAAAAATCTCCCTTGCCCTAAAAGCAGATCCCAACATTTTTTTAAATGAGTAAAAAGGCAAAGAGAACTCTTACTATAGATAGTTTATATGGTGAAAGAGAACAGATTTCAAACCCTGAGGAGACTAAAAAGAGATTGTCTCCACATGAAGCCCCAAAGAGTGATATAATCTAGTCTCTATCACACAAGGTTCTCCTAGAATAAATTAAAAAGGTTCTTTAAAAAAAGCTAGAAGAAAAATGAAGAAAGGAAAGGAAAACTTTGCAAAAGCATTTAGAAACAGCATATAACACATTAAAAATAGATTTGACAAAATGAAAAAAGAAAACAACTCCCAGGAAAACAGAATTTATGAAGTGGTAAAAGAAAATAACTTCTTAAAAACAGAATTTGTGAAATGGGAAAAAAAAATTCCATAGAACAAAACAACTCATTTAAAAACTCAATGGGACAAATACAAAAAAAGTACCAAATGGACATGAATGACTTCAGACATCAAGAATCAGTCAAGCAAAACCAAAAAGAAAAAGAAAAAATAGAAAAAAAATGTAAAATACCTATCTGGGAAAACAAATGACCTGGAAAATAGATCTAGGAGAGACAATATAAGGATTATTGGATTCTCTGAAAACCATAATAAAAAAGAGACACTATTTTTCAGGAAATCATCAAAGAGAAATGCCTTGATGTCATAAAATCAGAAGGTAAAATACCATTGAAAGAATTCATTGAACACTTCCTGCAAGAAATGCCAAAATTAAAAATCCAAAGAATATCATGGCTAAATTTCAGAATTATCACACCAAGGAAAAAATATTATAAGCATCCCCCCCCCAAAAAAAAAAAACACATTCAAATATCAAGGAGCCACAATAAGGATCACCCAGGATCTAGCAACTTCTAACTTAAAGGGTTGAAGAGCTTGGAATCTGATATTCTGAAAAGCAAAGGAACTTGCAATGCAGCAAAGAAAAAATTACATAGGATAGTTTACCTCTCAGACCTGTGGAGGGGGAAGGAATTTGTGACCAAAAGAACTAGAAATTATTATTGATCACAAAATAGATATTTTTGATTATATTAAGCTAAAAAGGTTTTGTACAAATAAAACTAAAGCAGACAAAATTAGAAGGGAAGCAATAAACAGCGAAACATTTTTATATTTAAAGGTTCTGATAAAGGCCTCATTTCTAAAATGTATAGAAAATTGTCTTAAATTTACAAGAAATCAAGCAATTCTCAAATATATAATTGGTCAAAGGATATATGAACAGACAATTTTCAGAAGAATAAATTAAAACTATTTCTAATCATATGAAACTATTGATCAGAGAAAGGCAAATTAAAACAACTCTGAGATATCACTACACATCTTTCAGATTGGCTAACGTGACAGAAAAAGATAATGACGATTGTTGGAAGGGATTTGGGAAAACTGGGACACTGATACACTGTTGGTGGAACTGTGAACATATCCAACCATTCTGGAGAGCAATTTGGAACTATGCTCAAAAAGGTATCAAACTGTGCATACCCTTTGATCCAGCAGTGTTTCTACTGGCTTATATCCCAAAGAAACCTTAAAGATGGAAAAGGGACTTGTATGTGCAAGAATGTTTGTGGCAAAATGTTTGTGGCAGCCCTGTTTGTAGTGGCTAGAAGCTGGAAAATGAAAGGATGTCCATCAATTGGAGAATGGTTGAGTAAATTGTGGTATATGAATGTTATGGAATATTATTGTTCTGTAAGGAATGACCAGCAGGATGATTACAGAGAGGACTGGAGAGACTTAGATGAACTGATGCTGAGTGAAATGAGCAGAACCAGGAGATCATTATATACCTCAACAACGATACTGTTTGAGGATGTATTCTGATGGAAGTGGATCTCTTCGATAAAGAGAGCCTTAATTGATCAAAGATGGACAGAAACAGCTACACCCAGAGAAAGAACACTGGGAGATGAATATAAACTGCTTGCATTTTTGTTTTTCTTCCCGGGTTATTTATACCTTCTGAATTCAATTCTCCCTGTTCAACAAGAAAACTGTTCAGTTCTGCACACATATATTGTATCTAGTATATACTGTAACTCATTCAACATGTAAAGGACTGCTTGCCATCTGGGGGAAGGGGTGGAGGGAGGGAGGGGAAAAATTGGAACAGAAGGGAATGCAAGGGATAATGCTGTAAAAAATTACCCTGGCATGCGTTCTATCAATAAAAAGTTATTTAAAAAAAAAAAAAAAGAATGTTTGTGGCAGGTCTCTTTGTAGTGGCCAGAAATTGGAAGCTGAGTAGATGCCCATCAATTGGAGAATGGCTGAATATATTGTGGTATATAAATATTATGGAATATTATTGTTTGGTAAGAAATGACCAGCAGGATGATTTCAGAAAGTCCTGGAGAGACTTACATGAACTGATACTGAGTGAAAGGAGCAGAACCAGAAGATCATTATATACTTTAACAACAATACTATATGATGATCAATTCTGATGGACGTGGCCATCTCCAGCAATGAGATGAACCAAAGCAGTTCCAATAGAGCAGTAATGAATTCAACCATCTACACCCAGTGAAAGAACATGGGAGATGACTATGAACCACTACATAGAATTCCCAATCCCTCTATTTTTGTCTGCCTGCATTTTTTATTTCATTCACAGACTAATAATATACTATTTCAAAGTCTGGTTCTTTTTGTACAGCAAAATAACTGTTAGGGCATGTATACTTATATTGTATTTAATTTATACTTTAACATATTTAACATGTATTAGTCAACCTGCCATCAGGGGGAGGGGATGGGGGGAAGGAGGGGGAAAATTGGCACAAAAGGTTTGGCAATTTGTCAATATTTTAAAAGTACCCATGCATATAACTTGTAAATAAAAAGGTATAATTTAAAAAAAAAGGTTCTGATAAAGGTCTCATTTATATAAACAATTGACTTAAATTTAGAAGAAATCAAGCAATTCTCAAATATATAAATGGTCAAAAGATTTATGAACAGACAATTTTCAGAAGAAGAAATTAAAACTATTTCTAGTTATATGAAAGAGTGCTCCAAATCACTATTGATCAGAGAAAGGCAAATTAAGACAACTCTGAGATACCACTATATATCTTTCAGATTGGCTAAGATGACAGAAAAATCAATGATGACTGTTGGAGGGGATTTGGGAAAACTGGGACACTGATACATTGTTGGTGGAACTGTGAACATATCCAACCATTCTGGAGAGCAATTGGGAACTATGATCAAAAAGTTATCAAACTGTGCATACCCTTTGACCCAGCAATGTTACTGCTGGGCTTATATCCCAAAGAGATCTTAAAGGAGGGAAAGGGATCCATATATGCAAAAATGTTTGTGGCAGCCCTCTTTGTAGTGGCTAGAAACTGGAAACTGAATGGATGCTCATCAGTTGGAGAATGGCTGAATAAATTATGGTATATAAATGCTATGAAATATTATTGTTCTATAAGAAAAGACCAGCAAGATGATGTCAGGGACTTACATGAACTGATGCTGAATGAAATGAGCAGAACCAGGAGATCATTGTACATGTCAACATCAAGACTATTTAATGATCAATTCTGATAGATGTGGCTTTCTTCAACAATGAGTTGATTGAAACCAGTTCCAATTGTCTATTAATGAAGAGAGCCATCTACACATATAGAGGGATTTGGGAACTCAGTGTGGACCACAACATAGCATTTTCAGTCTGTTATTGTTTGCTTGCATTTTTGTTTTCTTCTCAGGTTTTTTCTTTCTTACTAGATCTGATTTTTCTTGTGCCGCAAGATAGCTCTCTATATATGTATACATATATTGGATTTAACACATAATTTAACATATTTAACAAATATTGGACTACCTGTCATCTAAGGAAGGGGGTGGGGGGAAGGAAGGGAAAATTCGGAACAGAAGGTTTTGCAAGGGTCAGACTTTGAAAAAATTACCCATGCATATGTTTTGTAAATAAAAAGATATAATAATTATTATTTTAAAAAGGAATTGGGCAGCAGAATTAAAAGGAACATGATAACCCCTCTATTCCTTATCATTGTATTTTGGTTTTCAAAAAAAAAAAAAAAGTTTGACTGGAAAGCTTAGTACACGTGTCAAAGCAGAAGCTAAAAGGAGAAGACAGACATAGAAAAGGGGAGTGATTTTTGGTACCTGTGGTTGAGGCAGTTTTAGCAAATCAGATATAGTTGTTGAAACGTCAAAGCTTTCAGAATATTGCCAAGACCTTTTGCAATACTGGTAAAAGAGAGGGTCCTAAAAGTTACTGATATAGATTATATCATATATGGAACATTGATCAAGGGGTGAACCAGCCTCTCTGAGAGGTACATGAAACTTTTTAAAGTTCTTTAATTTCTTTGATTTAGATACTTTTTCCATTGATAGTCCATCACAATTTACTTGTGCCCACACATCTCATATGATTCTTGTCTTTTGACTTCTATGAATCTATCATAAGGTTTCTATGGCTAGCAATCTTTTAGATATCTTGATTTTGCTTGAAAACAAGTGAAGAATACGGGCTATCCATTAGTTATCCTTCATCCTCATTCTAAGACTAGTCTAATTATATGTGGGAATATATGCAAATATGTTTATGTGACTATATATGTAGGTATATGCTATACATATATAATGTATCTCTCTCTATGTATGGATATGTAAACACATGCATAGAAATTATATTTTGAGTTATCCTTTGTAGACAGATATTCCTTCATTTTAAAATAGCAACAAGAGAACAACATTTTTTGGTTTGATTTTTTTTCTCATGTTTTCAATCCTCACCATCTAATAAATAAATCATAAATAAATTTTAAAATTCTCCTGTTGATTCTAATATGACTTAAAATCTGACCTACAAAAGAGTTCCGGTTTGAATTTACTGGCAGTAAGTTCACAGTCTACTTTCCTGTTTTCACTTTGAAGCTATACTTTATTATAATGCTATTTCCAAGGATTGGGCATTTTAGACATTTACTTTGCAGGGAAAAATAACTATTTCTAATCATTCACATTTAGGTGAAAAATTCAATAAAAGTGAAAAATTTGGAACTTTTATCACAATATTTCTATAAACTCTTTACTAGAACAATATTTTTTTGTAAAATGAAAGTTTAGGTTTGCAAAAAATCAATGTTATTGGAAGCTAGTTAACCTAAATCCTTTCCTAACACATGCAATTTAAGGATCCTGAGTTTTTTATATAGTAAGAGATTTCATAAATCAAAGAAATAGAAAAATTCTATATGAGGTCCAAGGAAAGATAGATTATTCTGAATAGAGCTATCATGGAATGTTTCATAAAGGAGTTAATATTTGACTTGCATCTTGAAAGATGTTTATGAATTGAGCAGAAGAAAGAAGAGAAGACATTCCAAGGCTAAAAATCACTTCAGGAAAATCACTGAAATATAGCAAAAAATAGGATTTTCTGTAAGTAATTCAGTTTGTTTAAAGCCACAGAAAATATCAGAACAATATAAGTTTTGATTTCAAAAAATAAGGGAGTAACAATTGTTTGGGGCCTTGAAAAGGAATCAGGAATTAAGTTGATAGACAATTGGGAGTCACTGAAGAGTTTCAAGTAGAGAAGTAACGGGATCAGATCTGAGCATAAGGAAGAGGAAACTGGCAATGTGTAAAAGAAGGCTCAGAAAATGCTAGATATGTAACAACTGGCATTCCTGATGATATTCAAAAGTTATATTAATTTCAAAAAGACTTGGGAGAGACCACTATGGAGATTGAATATATATTGAAGCTAGTATTTTCACCTTTTAGTTGGTTGCTTGGTTGATTTCTCTTTCCCTTATCTTTCCCCTTTTGTCTGATTTCTCTTATACAACATAACAAATATGGAAATACATTTGAAAGGATTGCACATATTTAACCCATATCAGATTGCTGGGGTATCTTGGGGAAAGAGGAGGAAAGGGAGAGAAAAAGAAAAATTTGAATGTTGAGAACTATCTCTACATGTATTTGGAAAAATAAAATACTGAGAAAAATGATATTAGTTTGAGAGAGTTGACTAGGAAACTTGCTTTAGAAGCTTAAATAGTGATACATAATAGGACTGCTGGTCACTTTCTACTGCCTTAGCCAGAGAAAAATTTCTGCTCAACTTTGACACTATATCATTAGATGTTAATGCATGGTGTTTTTCTTCCTAAAGGGGATATAACAAGCCATTCAATGTCAACAAGCACAGAGTTTAAACACTGGGATTTGTATCCCAACAAGATCACCAGCTCTACCATTACTGCCATCTCCATCGTGATCATATGCATTAGTATTGTCCTTTGCATGATTTGTTGTTGTTTATTCATTCTCAGTTGTGACTGTTCATGATTCCATCAGGGTTTTTCTTAGCACTGGAGTGGCTTCCCATGTCTTTTTCTAAATTATTTTACAGATGAGGAAACTGATGCAGAATTAAGTGAATTGCTCAGATGCAAATGATTAGTAAGTATCTGAGCAAGATTTGAATTCAGAAAGATGAGTCTTCCTACCTCGTGGCTAAGTACTTTGTTGTGCTTTCTAGCTTCTCTGTTCTTTGCATGACAGTAACCTTTAATTCTTAAAAAATTATAGATTTAGAGATAGAAGGAACCTTAAAGGTCATTAAATCCAATACCCTCATTTCACTGATGAAGAAGCAGATTGGAGAGATTCAGTGACTTGAACAAGATAACATAGATGTTATATGAGCAAAATTTTATCACCTGGCTTAATTCAAACTACAGCACTTTACTATACCAGGATACTCATGTGTATTAATCCATGATTTATCTATTTATTTGTGACCTTTCAGTTCACAGAGAATCTATGCACAACTAAAGCCCTGGTAAGTACTTGAGGTCCTTTTCAAATGCTAAGTTGTCTATATTTACTGCCAACTCTGAAGAATTCAAAAAAATACTAAAATTGGAACATAGAAAAAGAAAAACCTTTCTTCTGTCAGAAATAAAATGGCAATCACTGATCTGAAAACATTGCCATGACACCATACACTCACTCGGTGAATAACAAGACATAGTGGAATTATTTTTCAGTGAGGAAAATCAAAAGACCATTTCTCTCAGGATGCTCCAAAAACACAGAGCACAACTCTCTGCTGGTCTCTCTGAGCTGATGCATCCTTCCCCATGCACTTAACAAAAAGTAGACACACAAATTCTCAGTTAACTTATCCTTTCTTATCTCTTGTTCATACATTCAAAAAAAAATGTGTTGGCAGGACTGGGTTGCTGAGAAAGAATTGAATGCTGCAACTATCTTTTCATCAACTGAATAACTGTGGCAAGTTGGTATTTACATCATTTTACTGATTTTTATAGTGTATCTCCTGTTTTCTATACTAATAAATATAGCTGTCATTTCTGCTTCCTCCAGAGCTTTGGTGACAGTAGATTGCCAAACACAGTGGTCTCTCCATCACCAAAACACTTTGATATTTGAACATGATCATGTACCAATAGATTGATTCTTTCACTCTTCTTCTTCAGTGTCTCTTTATCTCTGTCTCTGCCTCTGTCTCTCTTCTCAGTCTGCTCTGTCTCTTGTCTCTTTCTGTCTCTCTCTCTCTTTTTTCTCTCTCTACCTCCTCTGCCTCTATGCTTCCTCCTTCCCTCATGCCTTTTATCTCTGTGTATGTGTCCCTGTTTCTTTGGTACTGTCTCTGTTTCTGTCTCTATCTCTTTTCTCTAATTTCATTTCTCTTATAAACTTTATAATAGATAAAACCATTTATTTCTGCCATATATGGCTATATGGGATTTATTTCTCTCTTGAAATATATAAATTAAAATATTCTGTGAAGTAAAACCTGTAAGCCCCGTCTTCCTCTTTGAATGTTTGCTCAAATATTTTTAAAGTAAAGCATGAATGCACTTGACATCAAATTTGCTTCTCAAAATAATGAGAATGATTAATGCTAAAATGGAAGAATATCAAAGACTTTTTGGTGACTACTGTGCAGAGACTTTCATTGGGCACAGTGTCATAATAGCTACTCACACATGATACCTTAATTCATGAATAGATGAAATATCCTCTAGGGCTTTGCCTTTTTGATGGTTATTGAGGAAGTATTGCCTAAAGGAGGATCCCCATTTTTTGTCATTATGAGAACATGAGGACAAATAAGCAATACTAAAGTACCTAGAAATGGAATAATTCAGCATTTTCCTTTGAATGATCTACTTCCTAATTTATACTAATTTAAACTCATCAGAGCCTGATCAATTCTCTCTTTAAAAAAGAAATAGGAAAGTAATGATAAGAAACTGAAGCATACATGAGAAGTTTTACAAGATTGCCAGGTAGAAAAAAATATATTTATCCTACATTATACCATATGGTGGGGGAAATGATGAATTGAAATAGGTTATAATGAAAAAGATTTAGGCTTAAAAAAGATAATTTTTAAAACAATATTTCATTTTCCCCCAAGTACACATTAAAACAATTTTTTGAAAGACTTGTGGGAGCCAAGATAATGGAGTAAGAAGTGAATTGCTGTAACTCTCCCATGGTTACCTTTGGACAATTATTAAATAGAGACCCAAGAATGGTCCTAGACCAGTGGATCCAGCAAAGAGATAGAATAAAATAACATTTTAACTCAGGAAATTTGGAGGCCTGGAAGGAGTCTTTTCCATGTGAGTAAAGAGTGGGGTGTGGGGATGCAGTCCAAGACTGGACCTTTCCCAGTAAATTAGCAGCAAACCCTACCTCAGCAAACTAAGAGGAGATCCTGCTCCCCCATTCACACACACACACACACACACACACACACACACACACACATCTTGTCAAAACCAAGGGAGCAAGAAGACTCCAGCTTTAAAAATCACCACATGCTGAAGCATAGCCCTGAGGAAAACAGACATCATCCAGAGGCCAGAGGCTTCAGTGTAGTCCTGGAAAAACACATCAACATCCCACCTGGCTTCAGACCATGCCAGACACCACCACAAGGACTCCAGTTCAGCATCAGATAAGCTATCAGAGCCTTTTAACCTAATTTACTTTTTAGGTAGTCCAGTGACTCTGATGTTGATTCAAACAAAGAAATTTTTAAAAAATAGAAGAAATGTAAAATACTTGATGAGAAAAACAACTGACCTGGGAAATAGATAAAGGAGAAACATTGTACTGTCAAGACAAGATCTGGAGGATTTTGGGATCAGCCCAAGTCCTTGGTCTTAGTGGAGAAGTGAAGGAGGCAGGTGAGCTGCCATGTGGCTGGTCAAAGATGAAATCTGGAATCTGTAGCCTGAAGTCTTCTCTGTGTCTGTGGCTGAGAGCTGTGACTGAGAGAGCTTTCTGTGTCTGAGACTCCCTTAAATAGCTCTGTATAATTGTATCACTACAGAACACTGAGCAAGCACAACCATTACATCACCATAGAGAACCATTATCTCACAATGAGTAGGTGCTTAACTATAAGCACCATGCTGACCTAAATTCAATTCACCTTTTCAGAATTCTGGCCTCTACAAAACAGTATCAGAGTCTGGACTACCTAAAAGTCATTAAAAAAAAAGGAACATCTGAAAACCATTTATCAAGAAACTATCAAGGAAAATTTCAAAATAGGTATGAAAAGAATGCATTGATGACTTCAGGAAAAGAGATACCAAAATAAAAATTCCAAGGAACATTGTAGACCAATTTCAGAACCACCTGCTCAAATAAAAATAGTACAAGTAGACAGAAAAAATCCAAATATTAGGAAATAAACAAATATTAGGAAATACAATTTTTAATGTTCCCTTTAAAAGAATGATCTCCAAATTCTCTCCCTTTTCCATGACTGAGATGATGAGCAAATTAACTTTGTGGAAGAGAACTTGAATGAAAAAAAGAAAAGATAAAGAAAGTGAAAAATAGAATGCTTTGGTCTGTTTTCATTCAGACATTATCTGTTCTTTCTCTGGAAGTGGATAGCATTTTTTATAATGCATCCTTTGGGGTGGCCTTGTTCCATTGTATTGTTGAAAAAAAGCTGATTCTGTTCACGTCACTTTGCATCGATTCATACAAGTTTTTCCAGATTAAGAAAAAGATTTCTAATAACAGAGACATGCGCAGTAATAGAATGGGATATCTTAGTTGATGATTATCTATTACTATCCTTCCTTACCAATGGTTGTGCACAAGTCTCATCAATTCTAACTTTGTGACTTCTCATGCATATATCTCTTTCTCTCTTCTGACACTGTCAGCATTCTGATGATTGCCCTCATCACTTTAAATCTGGACTGCTACTAAAGGCTGCTGTTTGTTCTACATGTCCTTACTCAGATCCATCCTATATGTTAAATTTTTCAACCTGAAGCACAGGTTTGACCATTTCACATATACATCCTCATTCATTTAACTCAAGGAATTACCTATTAACTTCAGAATCAACTATAAAATCCCCTATTTTGCTTACTTTCTTTTTTCTCAATCTTTTCCCACCTCACTTCCTTCCTCATATTTTATGAATGCAGGCTATGCACCATGTCTTGAATTTTCTCATGGCCTTATTTATACCTTCTAGTTTCACTGGCTTCCTTCAAATTTCAGTAAAAATACAACCTTTCTGATTTCCCTTAAAACTACTGCCTTCCATATGATACTCTCTCATTTAGACATGTATATATCATTTGTACATAGTTTTTTGCATGTTGTCACCTCCATTAGACTGTTAGCACCTTGGGAACAAGGATTGCCTTTTATCTTTCTTGCTATCCTCATAACTTAACACAGTATCTGGAGCACAGTAGACACTTAATAAACGTATATTGAAGACTGAAGTTCAAATCTAGTCCAAACATCTACTAGCTGTATAACACTGAGCAAGTCATTTAACATCTGTTTATCTCAGTTTCCTTATATGCCAAATGGGGATAATAGTAGCACCTACTTCCCAGGAATGTTGTGAGAGTTAAATACGATAATTTCAAATAAGGTAATGCAAAGCATTTAGCACAATGACTGGCCGAAAGTGGGTTTAATATTATATTGTTAATATTAAATATAATTTGTTTTGTTTTTGTCATTATTGTTATTATTATTGAGTCACTTAATGATTTATTTTTCTAACCTATTATTTCTTATACAGAATATTCCACCATAATACATGCTTTTTGACTTTATCATAGAAGGCATTATGTGCAGGAAAGGAAATTAGATTAGAGCTGACTTTAAAGATCCTTCTCAACTCTAAGATTATTTGATGTTTTAGGGCAAGAAAGGATACAGGTCCCCAAAAGGCAGAAATTAACCTGTTGTATCATAATTAGATTGTCCAGTTAAGTAAGGCTTAATGTCAACAGTTGTAATTACTAAGTTTCACTGGTTTCAGAACCTAATAGGTTTAAAATACTCTAAAATTGATGAGATTACCTCTGCTGTGCATGGAAACTTCTGCTCTCCCATTACTTATCTATGCCGAGTCTTCCAAGCAAGTGTTCCTATAAGGCAGGATTCCTTACTAATGATTCTATCTTAGAAATAGATTTTATCTGTCCTAAGAATGCTTGAGATTTCTCTAGATTCAAATTATAACTTGTCTGTCCTATAGATGTGTATAATAAAGTGACAGGCAAAGAAAATATAATAAATTTAAGGAAATCTCAAAAAATATAAGTTAAATTACGCAAATATCAAGTGGGAAAGTTAGATGGAAACTCTGGGCCATCAATTATAAATGAAAAACTATTGATTATGTAGATATATGTCCAATAATTTATTATGGTATTGATTAGTCAGCTTCAAAGTCAATATAAGCCTCTTATCCTATATTTTCTGGCTAGTTTTTTTTTTTTTTTTAAGAACTTAAAAATGTCCTTTTTTAGTGACATTTTATCTTTAAGAGTTGTCTCAATTCCAATGACTTCTAAGTTTTACTTTGATTTAGTAGCAATATTCCCATACTATGAGTCTCCAGGGCACTGGTCTTATTGCAACCTACTCACTATCTAATTTAGGATTATGCAATGCTTGTTGGGCTGTTAATAATTTTCTTCAGAGGTTTACCAGAGAGTCCAGCATCTTCATTCACAGAATTCCACAGAATGTTAACGCTTAGAGATAATGAATTTCTCATCTCAGAGGTTGCAGAATCCTATTGGAAAGTAATATCTACTACGTTGGTGCATGGGACTAGAGGTAAAAAAAATTAAGAAACAAGGCTAAAGAAAAGAAAAGGTTTAAATAGTATCAGCTCATAGGCATTTGGCAGATGTTAACTCCTCAGAACAAAGGGAGATGCATACACAGACATACAATTTTACCAAGTCTTAGGACAATTTGTTTCTATTTAATTATTTTTAAGTCTTGCCTGACTGTGACCCCTTTTTTTCTTTTTTCTTTGCAAAGATACTGGAATGGTTTGCCATTTCCTTTTCCAGATCATTTTACAGATTAGGAAATGGAGGCAAATAGGGTAAAATGACTTGCCTGGGGTTATAGAGATAAAAAGTATCTGAATTTAGATTTAAGCTCAGGAAAAGGAATTCCCCTGATTCTAGCTCGGATTCTCTATACACTGCACCACCTAACTTTTTAAAAATCCAACTTTACTGGATCTAAAAGGAGACTATCAAGTGAGACTGTTCAACCACTTCTCTTGTTTGGGAGATTGAGTAATAAGAACAGTACAAGATGTTAGATGCTAACGATATTGGCTTTAACACCAGGTTGTAACTTGATAAATCATGTTCAGGAGAGATCAAAGATATGATTTATTCTGATGGAGATGATTCCCTACAGTTAATCTCATCAAAGTTTAGTGTATGTCTCTCTCAAGATAGAATCAGTGGGCTTCCTTCTCCTACTGTGGAATGAAATGTAGACTGGAGTCTATTTACAAAACTTTTCATCTCCTTTCTTTGGCCTCTAAGGCTACTTTATCTGAGGACATGATTCACCCCCAAAGTTATAGTACATAAGTTTCTACCCATCTCCTCCACAGAGATCATGTATCCCAAACCCCAATGTAAGTAAGAAAATAAATGCCCACCATTGTTAGGTGACTTGCTCATATTTAGATTAAAGGCAGATTGAGACCATAATTTTCAACTTCTAGCCTTCATTCTATTGCTCTTTTCATTCTATGGTTACTTAAAATATGTTCATACCAAAGTAAATGTAGTAACTGATGTGATATAGAACCTTACAGAAGGACTGAAATATAAAGCATCTGTTGAAAAATATATGGGAAATGAAGCTTCCATATGAAATTTGATCGTGATTCCAAGGGGACAGTCATCATAAGTGGAACTGGATTTTATTCATGATCACAACTAAAAGGGCAGCTACTTTTCTATCTTAGCCATAAGATGACACATTCATTAATAGGAGGCTTTTCACTGGAATTATATCCATAGTGTCTTTGAAGGAGTCCTTTCCTCAGAGATGTTAATGTAATTTTAAACTCTTTTTTTTTTCTAAAGTCAAAGCTTAGTTTGTGTTGGAGATTTCATAAGAAATTCCTCAAATTACTTCAAAGAAAGATGTTTTGGTTTTTGTTGTTATTATTGTTGTTGTTGTTTGTGATTTTGAAGGCTAATACTTGTACTTAGGAGAACTTGACTGATGTCTTTTAGTCAACTTGGTTCTAATGGAGCAGTATGATAGATATGCAGCATAACTTTGAGTCAGTCTTCTAATTTAAATGTTGTTGATCTCAGTTTTGATCTCAAAAAACTATTGTGAAAGAACAGTTGAATTTGAACAGACTAGTTAATAAAGCAAGCCATAATTAGGATTAAATAATCATGGCTTTGACCAAGATACTGACAAAGTTAGATGGAGAAGACACATTTCTTCCCCACAGTTTATGCCATTCCTATACACTGCCTCACTGTTTTTTGGAATCATTAGTCAGAGGTCTTACCTTCTCTACCAACTTTTAGTAGGGAAAGTACATGTCTATATGGGGCATGGCGGTGAGGAGAATAATCTGTGAACATTCTGTAATATGAGTCAATAATTCGTACAACCACATTCTTGATAGGATCTACTCATTGTTGTACAGACTCTAATCTGAATTGTCTTTTTCTAATAAATTCCACATGTTCCTGACAAAAAAAAGCTGAAATTTCAAACTTGGCAAATGTTTCATATGGAGAACTCTTGAAATTTTTAACTAGTGGAATTGTTGTTTAGAAAGTTAATTTATATTTAAGAGACCAAATTACTTAGATTCTTTGAGATGATTTAGAAAATAAGCTGTTTCAAAATTCTTGATATATATATATATATATATATATATATATATATAAACATACATACATACACAGAAAGTTTCTTTAACAGCTCTTTCCTAGCCTCTGCTATTATGGGATAGCAGTTAGGGTGTTCCACTTTCATAAGTATTCCCCAAATACTTCAGCATAAGTGGATCTTAAGATCAGCAAGTAAACCTGCCTATATGAATCCACCATCTTGATGATTTTCCAAGGTAATAATTAAAGGTAAAATGAAATATATGTGTATATTTATTCATACAAATATATATATGTATACATATACACAAATACAGATCTGTATATACACACATATGTGTATATTTATGTGTCTATGCATATATGTATATGTTTATACACGTGTGTCTATTTAAAATTTCTTTTTCTCAAGCTCGCTCTTCTCTTCCTATCATGCTGATATATAAGCAGCAACATGAAGAAAATCAATATTCTTTTTCTACTTGCCCAGCATAAGTTGTTATCCAGACCAAATAGATAAGCAATCATTCACAGTAACTATCATATCCTGTGGTGCCTAGCTGTGCGAAAAGAGATGTATTAAGTAAAAAAAGTGAACAGGTAAAAATAAACCACTTTCCCCAAGCAGAAAATAAATATCCACGCAGAGTCTTAAAACATACTGAGTTTACTCATAGCCCCAATGAATCTGGATTTTTCTGTCCTTGTCTTCTACAAAAGAATTTAAAAGTTTGACACTTTTTCATATCTCTGTTTAGGGCATTTTTAACTGTTAAGAAGAAATGGAACTATTGAATTTAGTTATATTTTAGAAAGCAAAAGGATATTGTTTTGTTTTGTTTTTGTTTTTAAATGTATTTATTTATTTATTTTTGCAGTCTGACTTCTCGGTGCAAGGAAAATTCACAAAAGACATCCTTCCTTTAAGTTTTATTTCAGGGTATGCTGCTTAAACTTCTTATCTGGGAAAACTAAGTTTGGAATGACAATTCACTATGCAAAAACTCTGAGAGCAGATTCACCCATGGGAAAGAAAAGTGGAAAATCAATCGGGAAGAGTATAAGGGTTGACTTGCAACTGTGACTTCCTGTATGTTGCATGATGTTCTTCTCAAAAACATTCAAAGGCCATTTTACTAAAAAATTTTCATCACATCCCAATTTCTAAAAAGCAGGAAAAGCAAAAGTTTCTGTGGAATAGGAGAAGGGAAGGTCCATAAAAATGGTAGAGAATGTAGAAGAGTAGCAAAGGGCCAAAACTTTATAGCTCTGGAAGACAGCAAGTTTTAGATGGATAGATGGATAAAATATTTGTAGTTTTTAAGGTAAATACTAAAAAGAGAGAAAACTCCAAGTTGGATTCCTCTTGTATGATGCATTCCCTCTGGAATGTTTACAGAAGACATCCTTCCTTTAAGTTTTATTTCAGGGTATGCTGCTTAAACTTCTTATCTGGGAAAACTAAGTTTGGAATGACAATTCACTATGCAAAAACTCTGAGAGCAGATTCACCCATGGGAAAGAAAAGTGGAAAATCAATCGGGAAGAGTATAAGGGTTGACTTGCAACTGTGACTTCCTGTATGTTGCATGATGTTCTTCTCAAAAACATTCAAAGGCCATTTTACTAAAAAATTTTCATCACATCCCAATTTCTAAAAAGCAGGAAAAGCAAAAGTTTCTGTGGAATAGGAGAAGGGAAGGTCCATAAAAATGGTAGAGAATGTAGAAGAGTAGCAAAGGGCCAAAACTTTATAGCTCTGGAAGACAGCAAGTTTTAGATGGATAGATGGATAAAATATTTGTAGTTTTTAAGGTAAATACTAAAAAGAGAGAAAACTCCAAGTTGGATTCCTCTTGTATGATGCATTCCCTCTGGAATGTTTACAGAATTGTGCTATTGTACAGGTTCTTAAACTGATGCTTTGAATACATGCATTATGACCAAGTTATGGCTACCATGAGAAACATAAATCTGATATTTTTATGTGTTCTGAAACAGCAGGTTTGATAAGTGTTGTTATTTTATATGCATAGTTCCTGATTTTGCAGCATGCATCTTTATGCATTTGTTTTATTTATTTGTATCTATCTTTCTGTCTTATTTGTGTTTTTAATTTGTTCATTTATTTTGAGAGGGTTAAAGCAGAAAAGGGACTAACCTACATTATCAAAAGGAAATTCTTCATCAAGGAGTTCTCTATATAAATATAATTAGAGATCCAGTCCATAACTCTATTTGTTCAGTAAATGAGTTTTTCAAGTCAGCTTTAGGATTTTTAAGAAACTATTTGAATAAAAAACCTTTAGAAAAGTAAAACTAGACGTGGCCAGCTGTTGAATTTTGACAGAATATATATCTTTTTAAAGATGAATCTTTTCTTAGTTGCTTAATAGCTACTTCATATTTGTACTCTCTTTAGTACAGATTAGCCCATTTAGATTTCTGCAGTCTTTTTACCATGATAGATAAGGAAAGGGAAGCAAAGGTGATGTAAGAGAAAACACACACACACACACACACACACACACACACACACACTTTTGATATCACAATGTATAATTTGGTTGAAGTACCCCTTCTATTCTGCCACTTACTAAGTATCAAAACCTGACTGAATTATACACCCATTCCTAACCCCTTCTCTAGTAAACTGAATAATATAATCTAGTTAACTGCCTTTTTTCTATGTAAGCTGTATACACAAGTTTCTAGTGGAAAGGCACCCATCAATGTTGCTCCCAACATTCAGTTAGCCATCTTTCAGTCCAATTGTCCTATAAAAACATACCGTACTTGTGGGCTCATGTAAATGTCTCATAATGTGCTGACTGACATATAGACTATATGTAAAACCATACAAACCATGTTTATTTCTCAGGAGTTAAAACTGCCCCTGTCAAATTATTTTTCTCAATGTATTCATGAAAAAAATCATTTGACATTTTGCTTTATTTAGCCTCCATTTTTTTCTGACCTGCTAGTAAATGAAATTCTCCCTGTGCTTTCAAAAAAATTAAGGCTGATGTTCTAGAGAGCAGTTTGGAACTATGCTCAAAAAGTTATTAAACTGTCTTTGATCCAGCTTATATCCCAAAGAGATCTTAAAGAAGGGAAAGGAACCCACATATGCAAAAATGTTTGTGGCAACCCTTTTTGTAGTGGCAGGAAACTGGAACCAGAATATATGTCCATCAATTGGAGAATGGCTGAATAAGTTACGGTACATGAATGTTATGTCATATTATTGTTCTATAAGAAATGACCAGAAGGATGAATTGAGAGAAGTCTGGAGAGACTTACAGGAACTGATGCTAAGTGAAATGAGCAGAACCAGGAGATCATTGTACATGGCAATAAGAAGACTATATGATGATCAATTCTGATGGATGTGGCTCTCTTCCACAGTGACATGATTGAGGCCAGTTTCAATGATCTTATGATGAAGAGAGCCATCTACACCCAGAGAGAGGACTGTGGGAACTGAGTGTGGATCACAGCATAACATTTTTCCTCTTTTTGTTGTTGCTTATTTGCATTTTGTTTTCTTACTCATTTTCTTTCCTTTTTGATCTGATTTTTCTTGCACAGCAAGAGAATTGTATAAATATATTTACAGATATTGGATTTAACATATATTTTAACATGTGTAAAATATATTGAATTCTTTGCCATATAGGGGAGGGGGTGGGGGGATGTTGAACTGAATCTGTGCCTATGTTTTGAAAATAAAAAAGGTTTTAAAAAATTAAGATTGTGTATTCCTAAGAATGGATATATAGAAACCAATCCAATTTGTGTAATTGGGAAGTAGAATCAGAGCAGAGGACAGTTCAAGCTTAAATGTAGCCTTGTAGCTTCCCAGACACATGTATCATAGAAGCATCCCTATAGTTGATTAGGGACTGAGAATGAGGATACAAACTCTACAGTTGCAGGCTAATGAATTGTCTAGATAAGAGACAATAGGCCCAAGGACAAAACAAGCAAGATGAATTCTTAATCCCAAATTTTAACCATAACCAACTGGGGCCCCAAGGTTGTCATAATCCTCTAATAAAGCCTTAATGATTCTTCCATATTTGTGAATTTCCTTTCAATCTTATTCTAGGAATGCCATTTTTAGCCTGTCCCCAATAACTATTAACCATTTTAAATAAATCACTCAACAAATTGCTTCAAAAGTACTCTGAGGAAAAAAAAATTAAATGGGAACAGTTAATCTGGGCACTGATATTTTTCAAATGAAGTACTAAGCAATTTTTTATTCATTCATTCAAAAAAGTTTAGCAAGTATCTATTCTGCATAAAACAAAATCAAAATGCTTTTACTTCTAACCTAAGCTTAGGTATTTTCCTATATTATGAGAAGGTCTTTCAATAAATGGAATCTATTTTCCCCCACCTATGGCCATTATCTATTCCCTGTGGAACAGAAAAGCATTAAAATCTCATGAATTTTTGTCAGGGCCAACCTGTTTTAGACAAAAAAACAAAAAAACAAAAAACAAAAAAACAAACAAAAAAAAAAACCACTAGAATTGCACACTTTACAAAAAGAATCAGTTTGTATTAATTTAAGTAGTTCAAGTTACTATAAAAAGACTGACAAAGTATTGTTTTTTTAGGCATCTTTCAGGTATCTGATTGAATATATTGATAGGAATATTTGTAGTTAGTAGATCAATTCAAGGTAATGGAATACTTGAGTAGCATTTTTGTTCTCTTAAATACTTTTAAACATAATCTTTCCAATTGTATTTCTCCCTTTAATTTAATTTGCTAATGCATTTTTTTACTAAAAATTTGGATAGGATCTGAATGATCAGAGTAAATTGATATAGTAGGAAAGAGGTGATAATTCTATTGTGTTCCGCCCTAGTCAAAAAAAAAAAAAAAAAAAAAAAAAAGTACAGTGTGATATTCAAATATGGAAGCCATAGCTGGGGAATATTCAAAGAAAAAAAAGCAGTATGATGAGGGAATTGTAAACCATTTTATCTAAAGATGATCTGAAGAAATTGAAATCTTTAGCCTGGAGCTGTTCAGGTCAGAATATCATAGACTTATAGATTCATAGCTGCAAAGGACCCCAGAAGCCATCCTATTCAACCTTTTCATTTTTTCAATAAGGAAACTAAAGTTCAGAGAAATTAACTTGCCTAAGGTCACATAGCTAATAAATAAATGTCTGGATGGTATCTGAACTCATTTCTTCATATATCCAAGCATAGGGCTTTATTTGTTGAAATTGTATCCATTGTATCCATTGAAACGAGATTACTGTACCACTTATCTGTTCAACTACACAACTTTTGAATAAATTTTAGTATACAGATTTTAAAACTTTCGTGCACTGTGCATATTCCCACCTCATATCTCAGTTATGACTCCAATTAGAGTATACAACTGTAGGACTTAACTGTGTTGCAGGACAACTTCTTTTGGGGCAGCTAAATGTCATAGTGGATAGAGTACAATATCTAGAATCAAGAATTCAAATCTATCCTCAAAATTACTGACTATGTGATCCTGGGTAAGTCAGTTAACCTCTCTTTGCCTCAGTTTCCTCATCTGTAAACTGATCATAATAATGACATCTATCACACAATTGTTCTGAGGATGAAATCAGATCATAATTATAAAGAGCCCAACCTGACATAGTAAGCACCATATAACTGTGGGGGAAAATTAGAAAGTCTCCATCCCAACAACAAGTCCAACTCTCCCCATCCCTATTCCCATTACAATTTTCCTCCAAACAACAACAACAACAATCATCTGGTTAGCAATATGGATCTTGAAACTTGTCACTTGAAAAGGCTAAGGAACAAGAGGTGGTATAATTTCCACTAGGTCAAAAATTGAGGAAAAACCTCATTCTCTGTAAGGTTTCCACCAATTTATGCAAAGAAAAATAGTCAAATAAGTTCATCCTAGTGAATAGTAAAGATAGAGCTACCCTTTCACATTGTTTCTTTCATCAGTCATTGAAGTAATGAACCAAAAACTCTTCAGCCTTTTGGTAGAACTTGTATTCAGAGCATCCTATCCTTGAAGGTATGTTGAATTTATCCATGAGAAATATTTTTGCTTAAATATTCTATCAATTGGTTACAGTATACATAAGTTTTAAGTGACATAAAGATTGTCCAATGATTCATTTACAGGCACTGCTTCCAATCATATTGATCAGTACGGAGAAACATTTTAATTACTGGTTTATGGTATATTTAGCATAAATATTGTACAAAAACCAGTGGACTCTGAGCTACTGTTTCAAATTTTATCTAAGTTTTAGTTATATAAGCAGAATGGATGCATTGATATTTTACAGAGAGGAGAAGGAGGTTAAAATTTACCTGTCAAAGAGCAGACAAGAAAAAGGGAAACACCACCTCAGATGAAATTATAAACTAGTTAGCAAAAACTGGGAATAAAGCTGGAATTTTTAGACTAACCATGGCAGTTAAGCTGACATTAGTATTTGATATGTTCATTTTAAGTAAATAGACATAAAGAAAGCTGAGCCCCACTCTTTCTTATCACAAATCAATTCATCAATAGAATTAATATTTGATGTCTCAGTTAAATTCTATAGATGTGAGCTAGTGATGTAATGTTTATTAATTGATTGATTAACAGTGATAAGATCTAGGATCAGATGAACTAAGACCAAATCTCAGTCCTATTACTTACTACATGTGGGAACCTGGGCAAATCATCTAACCTCATTAGTAAAATAATGTAAAATATAATCTATATATCTTTAAAATTATATTTCTTCTCTAAACTTATAAATTTCTGTAACTAACACTAAATAGTACCATCTCTATCAGCATACATAACTCAATAGTGGGTGAGTACAGTCTAGGGAAACTCAAACAGTGTGTTCATTTAACATACCCTAGTCAATCATCTGCTCCCCAGTGCCTTTATATGGCTGAAACCTTTTTGCAAATTAGCATCAAAGACTGCTTTGAAAGGGAATTAAATTCATCAAATTTATGTGAAAATTTGAGGGAGCATGAAGAGTTTAGCCAAGTTTCTAGTTTTGATATAGATTATAGTTTGACTAAAACCTATTTCTATACTCATGTAAATAAACATAAATTCATACATATATACATATGTTTTGTGCTTCTTCACATTTGTCCAAGTACATATGCAATGTGCTCAGCTATTATTTTTATCTAGAAAGACAATCTCTATCTCTCTATATTAAGAGCTTCCCAAATGTACTGCAAAGCTCATTCACAATGGCTAATTACCCTGTCTGAGTGCAGGATGTCTCTCAGTTTATCCTAGAAGTGATCTGAACTGTCTCAGTACTTCATGTGAACTTTGTGGCACAAAGCAACCTCTGACTACTTCCTAAATAAAAAAAAATTCATCCCTAGTAGGATTTTAGCTTGGATTTTTAAAATAAATTAAAATCAGTTGTGTTAACTTGGTATAAAATGATAGAAAGGTTTTGAGCAATAGAGACCCTTTTTTATGTTCGCATGACTATCTCCCTAGTTCATTGCCTCATTGTTTCTCCTGAACTATCACAATAACCTCTCAATTTATCCCCTATAATATAGCCTCTCCCCTCTCCTGACTATCCTCCACACAGCTGCTAAAGTGATTTTCTTAAAAGATAATCCTCACAATATTGCTTCCCTAATCAAAAGAACTCTATCTACTCATTGCAAGGATCACATGTAAACTCCTCTCTTTGGCATTTGAAGTCATTTGCAATCTGGCTTTAACTTATCATTCTAAGAAAATAATATATTAATCCTCTTCACTTATTTCACAATCTCTATTCTATCACTTTTCTCCACAGGGTATCCTCCATAACCAGTATGCTTTCTTGTCACCTCTGCCTCTCAGAAAACTTAGTTTCCTGAAAAACATAATACAAATATCATCTACAATATAAGTACATTATCATCACACCTACTAATGTCCTCCCCCAATTATCTCATATTTATTTTGAATTTTGGATTTACTTTATCATCTACATCCCTACCCCCCAAAAAGAAGGTAATTTCCTTAAGAGATTGTTTCTATTTGTACCTCCTGAGAAAAGGGTAACTCAAGTTGTCAAGGAGCATTAAACTTGGCTTGTTGAACATTCACTCTTTTTACCTTATTTCCCTTCTGGGAAGATATGAAGGTGCTACCTTCAAAAGAATTCCTTTTTCTCCCACTGGGGGGCCCTAAGAGTAGTGTCTTTTCCATCACTCATTATCCCTTTCACCTTTTTCTCTTTAGATGGAAGTCTGAGGACTTAAATGAGGGAATGAATCCTCCCTAAAAACAAACAGATCATGGTTTAGCCTAGGGACATTGGCCCTTATGTTCACGTATACTCTTTTAATTATTTTTTGGAAAGTTTATAAGACAAAAGTTATTAATAAAAATGTTATAGCTTAAAGCCAACAAGTTAGGGAAATGCTCAAATATTTTTTCAACTGAACTATAATTCTCTGTCTAAATAAATTTAAGTTAATCATGGATACTGTCTATTAATTGTGTATATGTAACCAATATATAAATAAGTCATTATACATCATTTCTAACTTGATATGATTTTTAAAATAAGACAAAATTAGAATAAAGAAATTAGGATGAAGTGATGGTAAGAAAAATCATATAAAGTCATATATTAACAAACACAGGCATAGAGAAAATTGAGAGATATTTAAAATTTTTCACCCCTCTTCTGAATTTCTTGAAGGGACAATCTGAAGGGACAGAGTTCTTTCTTTTATAGATCAGAGGCTGCCCTGAGGCTAACCTGTTATATTTTTCCCCAACTTCTATAACACTGAGAATTCCTCAGTGGCCTGATTGTTACATTGCTATTACTGATTCTCTCTGGCATAGCTCAAATGTAAAATCCCATCTCTCCCTTTTTTCTACTTTCTCATTATTTCAAAGCTTTCACCAACATGAGAATTTTTCTCTTTCACTCCTAGCTTGAAAACCATCACATCCCATAAAGTTTTCCATGACTGTGAAGACTAAAAATCTCATGATTACCCTGTGAAACTTTAGTCCCTAAACCTGCCCATGGGTTAATTTCAGACACTATTTCATTTCTTCCCAGGCCTGAAATACTTGTGGATTGTTGGAATCTTTACAAACTGCTAACTAATTAGAGTTGATCTAATCTTACAAGAAGATGTTTTGGGCAGAACCTGAAACAAGGTACTAAGTAGAACTAATTAATACAAGGCTTGTGTTCACACCTTTACTCATTGGAGTTCACAAGTATGCTAGCTTCACAAAGTACACTTTCTAACTTCAAGGGAGTCCACACCTCCCTTAAAGCTCTTTGGGCCAGAGAGCACTATGGGAGAAAACCCATAATCCCATTCTCTCAGAAGATTCGCATATAAGGCGAGAGAGCTATTCCAGAATACATTTTCCACTTGGCTGGCTGGTCGCAGAGGAGAGTTCAGCTGGACTGGAGAGGAGCAACTCTGGTGTAGACAGAGAGCACTTTGCGGAATTACGCCAGAAGCCCTCTCTCTGAGGCAAGGCAGAATATATTCCACTTGGCTGGCTGGTGGCAGACAAAGAGTTTTCAAAGGATAAAGCTACGAGTGAGAGTTCAGTGGACAACCAGATTCATCTTCATCTCACACCACTGTGGTTGGTGGCTGGGCTCCTGCACGCCCCTCACTGAGACCAAGCTAGTCTGAAAGACTCATCAGAAAGCCAGCCGAGCTCCAAGAGAAGGAAACAAGAGATTCATTCCATCTCTGTGCTGGTTGGAGGCTGAAGAAAGCAGAGGCAGAGGCTAACGGACAGAACCTTTGGATTGGAGATATTCGGAGGGCCCTAAGCTAAACCGGCTGTGTTTTGAGAAGAACAAGAACTCCAACATTTGAACTCATAACAGTGGATTATTTATTAACCAATCATTAAATATTTATTAAGTGCCTACTAGGTGCTTTAACTGTGCTAAACACTGTGAGATACTAACAGAGGCAAAAGATGGCTCACAAGGACATTATAATCTAATGAAAAGAAAATATGCAAATAGATGTATAACTAGATACAATTAGAATTCTCACTATCAATAAATAATACCCAGATATCAGAGATAAAGAAAACTACAAGAATTAGCAATTAATTCAATGTACAATCATGATTTTGTTTTCTATTATAGCTCCTAAATAATACAGGAGGTACCTGTTCTGTTCAATGAGATTGGGCATTCACTTCTGCCTTGTGATTCTGGTACAACAATCTCTCCAGCCAGTATCAGGCATGAGTGTTGGGAATGCATAGGAGCCAACTTCTGTTAATCAGGTCTCTGATGGTACTTGAAAGGCAGGTTCTATTTAACAGGGTCCATGAAGTTCTTCTAGAATGTACGTGGCTGTATCCATTTTTGAGACTGAAAGAAATAAAGTGACTACATGGGGAAAAATAAAGAGAGTAGCAAGGCTCAACCAAGATGCATGACTTCAGAGTATTCCAAATCCTTAAACCTTTATTCTACAATTTTCAATTAGATCTATTAATGTTTAATTCAATATTCTTCATTTTTAGAGAGAGAGAAATTCCAAAGATTTGTTACCAGAAATAAAATGGTTTAAATAAGAGATTTTTAAATTGCTAGCCCCTTTTAGGCAGCATTAAAAAAAAGTTTATTAGACATGGTTCTAATCCCAGCTCAAATGTGTACTAATCCAATCCAATCCAATAATTTTTCTTATCACAAAATAGAACTCTGAGACATAAAAAGGAATTATAAGAACTGGTGATATTCAATGAATGACTCTGTTTATGTTTTGTTTTGTTTTTCTCTTTTAGCTAATCAGTAATATGAGGACCATTTTTTTTTCAGGAAATGTGATTAACATGTTCATATAGTTTTTACCTATATTTCTAGAATAATAACAGATGTGACCACACAGATCCCAGGAAAAATACTTCTTGATCTACAATGGTAAGCATCTATGACAAAAATAATTTATTCAGTATCAGCTATGATCAGGTTTAGATGCAGCATAGTATACTGGCTAAATTCTCTGAAATCAAAAAACTTTGAGTCTAAGTTTCAGTGTCCCAAATAATTAACTATATAAGAACATATGTTTAAAAAATCATTATGTTAAAATCAGTCAAATGAGATCTCTCCAAAAAGTGTTTCTGCTTTCGAGATGAGATGTCAATCACTGAAGCTTGGGCAAAACATGTCAGGTTCATGAGCCTCCATTGCATCATTCAAAAAATAGGTACAATAATAGTCATATTACATTATACATTATACATTATATAACATATATATTATAAAGTTTTCTTTGTGGAAAACTGTAAAGTCCTTTAGACATAAGAGATACAGGTTTGATTTCTCTTTGGATAATTCTTAGTGTGTGTCACCAACTGCCTTGCCCATAAGAAGTGCACTCCAAATCTTTTGGAATTATTGAATGCTAAGAACATTGTGTATTGGGTTTGCTCATTCAGTACTCACTCTAGCTTCACATCGTTTACTTTAGAAGGCAGCATTTTTAAATGGCTGTCATTCACTACCTGTTAGACAGTAAAGGAATCAACAAAGTGATTAGGATTTTGACTGCAAACATGAATGAAGTTGTCCATGTGGATCGATGTCACCCTGCCACTATTAGCCAACTTGACAGTGATAACTAACTGCTGCCAGGGTTTCCTCTTGAAAACCACTATCACCATAGAGACTGTCACAGAGTACTCCTGAACCTGCTCTATTATTCATAATGGGCACCTGGCTTACTTTATTTTTTTTTTATTTTATCTTGTTTTAATGGATTTTCTTTTGCCAGAAGTTGTACAGTCTGTCAAATAATTATCACATTAAAAAAATTATTATAGAGAGATATGTAAGGTCTAGAAAGCTGACAAGTACATCTATTATCCTAGATCCAACTCTGGTCATAGCAATAACACCAAGAATGGAGCCAGTCCTTATCTTATTTAAAACATCAAATAGCGTGCAATCTGAATCATTAAAATATGGTGATAATCGTGTTTTATATGATATCTCATAACGCAATTATCATGAGGAACAAAGGTGCACATTCAAAACATAACATACTAATAAAAATGAAGCCAAAAGATTGACAGTAATGAAAGTTCAACTACATAAATATTTAGAGAATAGCTACTAAGTTGTAAAGCAGAGGTCCTCAAACTACGGCCCACGGGCCAGATGTGGCAGCTGAGGATATTTATCCCCCTCACCCAGGGCTGTGAAGTTTCTTTATTTAAAGGCCCACAAAACAAAGTCCCCTCCAACAGTCTGAGGGACAGTGAACTGGCCCCCTATTTAAAAAGTTTGAGGACCTCTGTAAAAATGTAAAGAGATTATAATATGGATTTGTTGGATGGAATATCCCCTACAAAATTATAGATCTTTGAAATATTAAAATGTAAATGAAATATGTGTATTATATATATGAATTATTTTAGATATGTATTCATATATACACTCACATACATAGCGATTTCAGAAATAGTCTGAATCTGCTGGTCAAAGACAATTTACCTAAGAGACAGAGAGACTTCTTATCAGTTATTTTGCCACTAGACTGCCCTGGATAACTAGAGAATGCAGTAAATACTATTGGACTTGGATTCAGGAAATACTGATTCAGGCACCACTTAGATATATGAACTCTGGCTCAGTTTCCTTATCTATAAAATTCACATAATAAAAGCACCTACCTCTCAGGGATATGTTGAGTATTGAATGGAATAATATATGGGAAGTGTTTTACAATCTTTAAAATGATATAGAAATGCTAATTTTATTTAAAACTTTTTTTTATTAAAAGGAAAGCTCTTTTCTGATGCCTTCTTTATCCCAGGAAAGCAACCCTGATCTCTCAAACTATGACATGAAGTATAAATTGTGATAAATTCTACCATACTGAAACAGATTTCCAATAAGATATCAACACAACATTGAGTCATCTGGCCAAAGGCCAGCCTATCTAAATGCAAGAGAACATTATCATTAATATTTTGGTTACCATTATGTGATGAATTATTTGGCCTTTTTAAACCACAAGAAATACTCTTTACAAAACTTAGTTTATACTTTTTGTGTATGAAAATATCTTAGATATGGTATTGTGTAACAACCTTAATTCAAGAAACTTGACAAAGTGAAATAAAATAATTAAATTCTGTAAATCTTTAAGTACTGTGTAAATCTCTATGGCTAGAGTACTAGGACAGAAATTTTAAAAGATAGGTTCTAGATGAATACACATTAAATAAAATTAAAGAACTTTGAATTTGGAGTAAGAAGGCCTAGATTTCAATTGTATGCTTACTTTAATATATATGCTTTCTTTAATCATGTTACTTAACTACTCTGACCAACCAATCAGCCCATAAATATTTATTACATATGTAACTATATTCAGGTGTCACCACTAGATGGTACAATGGATTGAGTGCTGGGTTTGGAGTCAGAAAGACTCATCTTTGTGAATTTACATGTTTTTGCTGTTTAACCTATATTTCTAATGGACAAGAGTGATATCATGGGCAATACATTGCTTTGCACTCAAAACTGGTCTTATCTATTCATTAGCTATGACTCTGGGCAAGTTACTTAACCCTGTTTGTCTTAATCCCCACTCAATAAAAAAAAAAAAAAATCTTTAAAATGGGCCACAAAGAATTGGACATGACTAATTGACTAAACAGTCACTATACAGGGAAGGAACTTTTGTATCTCAATTTCCTCCTTTGTAAAGGGGAGGAGATCCTAACTAAAGGAGTTTCTAAGTTTTTTCTAGCTATAAATTTCAATTTTCAGATGTTGAAATAAATCTGTAGTTATATGCAAAAAAAAATGTTCCAAATTACTATTTATTAGAGAAATGCAAATTAAAACAACTCTGAGGTTCCACCTCACACCTCTCAGATTGGCTAAGATGACAGGAAAAGATAGTGATAAATGTTGTAGGGGATGTAGGAAAACTGGGACACTAATTCATTGTTGGTGGAGTTGTGAAATGATACAATCATTCTGGAGAACAATCTGAAACTATGCTCAAAGGGCTATAAAATTGTGCATATCCTTTGACCCAGAGGTGCCATTACTGAGTCTGTATCCCAAGGAGGGAGAAAGACCCACATGTGTAAAAATGTTTGTTGCAGTTCTTTTTGTAGTAGCAAAGAATTGGAAAAGGTGTGGATACCCATCTATTGGGGAATGGCGGAACAAATTGTGATTTGCTCTGTAAAAAAAAATATGAAAAAGCTGATTTCAAAATGCCTGGAAAGATTTACATGATCTGATGCTGAGTGAAACAAGTGGAATGAAGAATACATTATACACAGCAACAGCAAGAATGTATGATGATCAACTATGAAAGGCTTGTTCCTTCTCAGTGATTCAGTGATCCAAAGCAATCCCAGTAGACTCTGGACAGAAAATGCCATCTGCATCCAGAAAAAAAGAGCTAAGCAGAACCAGGAGATCATTATATACTTCAACAATGATACTGTATGAGGATGTATTCTGATGGAAGTGAATTTCTTCGACAAAGAGATCTAACTCAGTTTCAATCGATCAATGATGGACGGAAGCAGCTATACCCAAAGAAAGAACACTGGGAAATGAGTATAAACTGCTTGCATTTTTATTTTTCTTCCCAGTTTATTTCTACTTCTAAATCCAATTCTTCCTGTGCAACAAGATAATGTTCGGTTCTGCACACATATATTTTATCTAGGATATACTGTGACATATTTAACATGTAAAGGACTGCTTGCCATCTGGAGGAGAAGGTGGAGGGAGGGAGGGGAAAAGTCAGAACAGAAGTGAGTACAAGGGATAATGTTGTAAAAAAAAATTACCCAGGCATGGGTTCTATCAATAAAAAGTTATAATTATTTTAAAAAAAGAAAGAAAAAAGAGCTAAGGATACTGAATGTAAATTTTAAAAATGCTATGTTCAATTCTATTTATCACTTCCATATTTTTCCATTTTGCTCCAATTTTTCTCTCCCAACATGATTCATAAAGCAGTATATAGTTTAAATAAATAAATAAATAATGAATTTAAATAATAATGAAGGGAGATAAATAAAAGGAAAAAACAAAAACAAAAACATTATGCAACTCAGAATATGATGAAACTGAAGGAGAGAACCAAAGTAAATTGATACATTAGAGTATTAGAGATTACTCCCAGTGACAATAAAGTCATTTGTGTTCTGCAAGCCTCGATTTACTAATCTGTAAAATGACAGCATGATAGTAGTTGATCTCTTAAGATCTTTCCATCACTGAGATTCTGTGAATGAATTCTATGATGAAATTTATGAATTGTTCATTTTCTTGCTTTATCTCTCTCATAAATGTTTAGTACCCCACCAGATGTTCACAGTATTCAAGAATGTTAGATTCAAAGATTCTGCATCTCTGGCTAGTAGATTTACCTCAAGATTAATTTTTTTTTGATTAATCTACTGCAGATTGATTGGGTTTTCTCATTATTCTGCAAAAGGAACCTATGGAGATCCAGTCACTTGGTAAATGTCTTTAAGGAATCAAGGGAAAAGAAACATGCTCAGACAAACTCAAGTTATAATCACGAAACCCAAAAGTGGACTGCTAAGTGGTGCAGACCGCAGAGAATAAAACTCAGACCCTGGAGTCAGAAGGACTAAAGTTCAAATACCAGCTGGACTGACTAATTGTTTGAACCTGAGCAAGTCACTTATCCTTGTTTGCCTCAGGTTCTTCATCCATAAAGAAAGTGAATTGGAGAAATAAGTGGCAAACAATAGCAGTATCTTTGCCAAGAAAACCCCAAATGGGGTCATAGAGAGTTGGAAATAACTGAAAAAAGATGACTTAATAACAGCAACAATACAAAATTCTCTTCTGAGATATGAAGAAAATAAGGCCAACTATTTCTTTTATTTTTTAAAATAAGTTTTTATTTATTGTCTTTTATTTCTTAAATCATCATGGTTATACCCAATATGCTTCCCCTTTCTAGAGAGGCATCCTCAATAACAAAGGGAATAAATATAAATCATAGAAAAAAAACTAATTTTCAAGAGGAAAAACATTCAGCATAACTGATTTAAAAAGTTAAAAAACACATGCAATGTTTCACTAGTCAACTAATTTAAAAGCATCAGAAGTGGTTATAGTAGATGTTTTTCTTTTCTTTATTATTAAATAATTCATTGTATCGCAAAAGTCATTTGCTATTGATACCCATATGTCTTATTGAGCACAATGCCTTTTTTTTCTTTCTTGCTCTTTTTCTTTTTTTTTTTTTTTTTTTTTGGTTTTTAAGCTTCATTTTCTGTCAAATGAACTGTATGAAGCAATGCTGAGTGGGCTCTATGAAGCTAAGGATATGGCAGAGAAGAGAAGCAATGTAAGATCAGCCATAATTGTGTGAATTCTTTCATTTCAGTTTTTGATAAAAAGTCATAAAAATCATTTAGAAATTACAAGACTTCAAAGTCAGTTGACTTTTTATTGTTAAGACACAGGGCCCTGAATTTGCTGAAATTGCTCTTTGATTATTATAATAGATTTTGAGCTACAGTAATCTCTCATAATGAGAGAAAATTATATGCATGTTTAAGAAATGTCATAAAAGTTAGAAAAGACTTTTAAAAAAGCCCCCCTCAAAAAAATCTTTAAAGAAAAAAAAATTTGCATACTCTTTAAAGTCTTCCCTGTCCTCCTAGCTATTTATGTCCTCAAACTACCTTAAATTTAATTTTCAATGCAACATGATATAGTAGGAACTAGCGTTTGAGTTGGGTTCAAATGCTACACGCAGCCAGGGACAGACTTTAATCTTTCAATTACTAAGAAAAGGGATAGTGACACCTACAAATTCAGGGTAATCCCATGAAGCTGTAATTTTAACATAATTAATGAGTCTCAACTGCTGTGCTTCCTATCAATAATCAGCTAACTGATAGAATTAGTTTTTAGCAAAATCTTTTATGAATAGGAAAATTTTACCCATAAAACAAGGACACATTTTCCAACAAATACACAATGTTGGTGGTACATTTATAAAGTACATCAGCAGTGAGGCACACATGATATTAAGGCAACCAGCATCCTCGGTATAATAGAACTTTGTAGTCTTTCTATTTCTCCTAATAGTCTAACTCAGTACCTTTCTGGGTATGACATTTGTGCTGGGAAATTTTCTCTGCTGCTAGAGTGGTTTATTTTGTACAGAACAATGTTGATGAATAAGTTACTTCATTGTACATCTTGGATTTGCTTCTCTCCACTCAGCTCCCCACTCACCACCTCAGTGGCAGATTCAGCCATAATTCACAACTGAGGCAATTTTATGTTTTTTGCTGAAAGAACAGAGATTCTTACCATAGGACTGGCAGAAATTGTTCAAGTTCTGCTCTGAGACTTGCCAGTATCATGGAGAATGTAATAAAGGGAATCAAAAGTAAATAATCTATCAATCAATGGTAAAATTGTTATTTGTTATTGTTTGTCCAATATCCTCACAGAGAATCATAACAATGGGGAAATATGCCATGACATGCAAGTGGATTTAGCTTTGAGTGTGGGAGAGATGTGCAAAGCCATTAGTCTCACTTTCTCCTCTGGAGCCATCTGGATGCAGTGGAGAGAGAGAGATTAGGATGACCTTCAAAGCAGTGGGAAACCTCAACTTTTTAAGCAAGGTTCTTTAACAAGATCTCAATTTGACTAAAGCAATATCCAAATAATAACTAAGGCTGGATAAGAAATGAAGCAGAGACAGCTCCCAGAAATGAGTTAGGAGAAGAGAGGATTATTCATTCCTTTTCACAGTTTTCTGAGAGTCAGTTTAAAGACAGATCTCATCCTAATTTATGCTTTGTACATAGTTGTTTTTATGTTGCCTCTTCCATTAGATCATGGCTTCTTTAAAAAAAAAAAAAGTTCTCTTTGCCTTTTGACTATTAAGGAATAGCCATTTGCTCAATGTTCAACAAATAGCTATGGGATTCAAAGAAGTCTAGTTTTAAAATTAAATATTTCCTAATGATACATGAAAATGATTTGGTGAAGAAATAATATGAAGATAATCTATTTCATGGGGTATCTATTATCTTTTTTAGATAAGTAACTGCTTTTACAGATTTTCATATGCAAAATAGTTATTAAAAACTTCATATTCTTTACAAGGTACAAAATGAATTCACTAAAATATGAAAGGTTTTTAATTTTCCCTTTCATGTTTTCTATTACTTTCCTTACATCCTACACATTTTCCAAGTCTTAAAGGCAGACAGCCTCCCCTACTCCCCACCAGAAAAAATCTACAATCTCTAAAAATAGTTGGAAAAATAAATTATATGCGTGGTATTGAAAAACACCACAAAGATATTAGTATTTCATATAGTTCATATAGTAATCTAGTTCTAATTCAAGTTATTTTATCATTTATATGTTACATTAATAATATATAACTATTGATATATGATAGAGATATATGCAATAATCAACTGTATAGGTAATATATAATAATATTATCTATGAATATATAGAAATAATATGTGTCAGAGGGGGCTATATAGGGAATGCTAAATGCTGTTTATCAGTATATATATCTGCACTGTATTCTCAGTGAGAAAACATAATTCAATTGAAATAATTAAGTACATAGTGAAACACATTAAATCTATTTCATTTTAGTACAAAGCACACATTAAGTACACTACTTCAATCAATTTCATCTGGTTGTATGAATAAATACCACTTAATTTTTTCTTGATATGTATCATAAATAAGTTTGCCATAGATCCTGCCAAACACTATTGAATTTTATATTGACCTTCATTGACTTATCAAACTCTTGTAGTCTCAATTATGAGCTTTGAATGGTTCAAGTTAAATGGCACAGACTTCTGAGCATGTTTCTAATCTGCAGTCTTCTACACCTGGGTTATTATGTTAGAAAGAGGTTGCCTTAGGGTTTGATCCTCCCACATTATCTTTATTAAGATATTCATCTGTTGTAAAGAGACAATTAGCTGAGTCTCTGGTGACTACCAAAACTTGATTTCATCTTCATCTATTATTATTTCCAACAGTCTCCCTTTATCATATGAGGAAGATTTTCTTCTTAGGATCTATTTATTTTTAATTTCTACCAGCACATCAGGAAATTTAACTCCTCAAGAAAGAATGATGTTTCTATTTATTTATCTTGTTAATTGACTATTCTTTGAGGCTATTTAATAAGCTAGGAAATAGTCTGATTTGGTCTCTTAATGAATTGATATGTCTTGGCTTGTCATCAATATGCTATCTCATATTCCCCAAATACCAAGATTTCTTTTCAGAGCTCTATCATCTGTATGAAGATCTTGATAATGGACTTTAACATTGCATAGATACTTATTTCTGTCATATATTTTCTGTGTAGAAATTATAGCTAGGTGATGAGACCATTTTTACTCTATTTCTCAAGTGAGAAATATACTTGAATGAGACCTATACTAGTTATGCATCTCTCAGTTTTCTTCAACTACAAAGCTCAAATCAATAGGCATACATAGCTCTCGCCCAGACATTAAAAAGTATGGGGTTAATGTTATTAAATCCCTAGTAGTACTGCATAAATTCACTGGAAATGGCACATGGAGTCCACAGTTCACATTAGGTCTTTGGCATATTCAGCAGAGGGGTGTAGAAATGTTCAGGCTATGGGTCTCTCTGAGTTTAGAGTTTAATTTTTTTTTAAAGTTTTTTTCAAGGACAAAAAAATTTTGCTTCCAAAATATCTTGCTCCAGGTAAATTCTAAAGGACTGGGAGAAGACGTTTACTGAGTATTTTTCACCCATAGTAGCTCAGCAACTCAGAGAGGATTCTATAAATGTATATAGTGTAGACTAGGGGACATTGGCCCTGGAGTGAAGAAAATCTGGCTCTAAGATTTTGCTCTAATAACTTTTGCTGTATCATTACAAATAAGCCATTTAACCTTTCAGTTTTTAAAAACAAAAATCCAAGCCCTTAAGTTACAGAAGAGCTGAAGATCTATCTGGATGGACTTCCATTTCAAACACAAAAAATTTGAATCCTTCTCTCTACCATCCCTCCTTCTATAATGTATAGGTTTTATGTCTCAGTTATATGTAATATTACTTATAGAAGGAATTTCCTTTGAATCTCAGAAATGAGTATCATTCATTGCATATAATTAGCACATAATAAAGATATACATATAGAAAAGATACTAATTTTCATTTTAGTCCTTCCTTTAGTTAGCATCCAATCTTAATCAGAAAAGTAAATGTTTCCTAGACAGTCATTTTTATTTATTTATGTGCTAAGGCAATCAGGACTAGGGTCACACAGCTAGGAAGCAGAAAATATCTGATGCTGGATTTGAACTCCCTTTCTCCTGACTTTAGGACCACTGTTCTATCCACTGTGCCTTCTAGATACCCCTATAAACCCATTTTTTTAAATGAATGGGTGGTAAAGAGTTGAATTTCTATGGGGAGTAGAACTAATCTTATGTGACACTGAAGGATTCCTTTCTACTTTAAATTACAGTGGCAGCTAAGCACAAGAATAACAGAATAAACCTAGACAAAACAAGAAGGAAATTAATTAAACTATTGCCTCCAAAATGAAGCAAATATTTTGGGAAGTTCTAAAGCAATGAGTGAATATAATTATTAGTCTATTGCATTTTATTTCCTATGTTTTAGCAGCTCTGTACTTCTGAATTTGCTTAAGATTGACATTGGCAGCCCCAGAAATAAACTCAATCTGACTAGAAGCATGGATATAAAAAAATTCAGGTAATATCTTATCCTTGTGAAATTTCTAGATTTGTGTTTTATTTTGCAGGTGCCAGAGATTTTTGCTTGTTTGTTTTGCAGATCTTATTTTTTGCAGAACCACAAAATTTCAAAATTGGAAGGGACTTCAAAGGATATACCATTCAACTCAAGCCCATCAAAACAACTCTTTCTTCATTATACTCAATAATTCTCATTAACCCTGCCTTTCCTTAAAGAATTCCTCTGAGCAGGAATTCACTACCCATTAAGGTAATTTTTACTTTGGGATAGCTCTAAATGTTGAGAGGATTTCCTTAAATATCTCTCTTATCTCCTTCTACCTATTGTCTTTATTTTGTTTCCTGAGGGTCAAAAAAACCATGTCTAATTTGTCTTCCAGATGACTCCCTGAAAATAGCCACTATATCATGTGCCATGTGAAAATACATTTACATTTTATGTGCTTATTTTACAGCCTGAAATAGAAAGGCATTTTATTCCCCTGGAATTGTCATATGGAAAACTTAGCAATAATTATTTGCTTGACATGAATCAATCTTTTTTTTTTTTTTGATCAAGGAAATAAAATCTCAGAAAAAGAAAAAAAATCCTTCACTGATCTGTCAAAATAAAGCATTAATGCCAATTACAAATATAATATTTGTCTCCTTATAATTTTGTTGATATGGAGGTGTCACTAAAGCTTTCATGGACTATCATATCACATTTGCTTTATTGAGTATGAACATACATCCCATCCCCTACCTTTCTTCATTAATAAAATTGTCAAGATAAGAAAAATAAAATAAAATTGTCAAAATAACCTTCCACCAAATCAACAATCACTTTGACCAATGCTCCATCTGGAATTCATTTCATTTTCAGTTGGGACTAGTGAAAATCATACCTACTCTTGGGAAAAAAAAAAAAAAGGAAGAACCCCTACAAAACCTTACTTCTATACAACTTTGTTATGAGTGACTTAAATGAAAGAGTAAATGGCATGCTTATCAATTGTACATGTGACAAAAAGCTTCAAGAGATAAATTAATGTATTAGGTGACAAAGTTGGAATCCAAAAAACACTTCATCAAATTGAGAAAATGGACGAAAAAAGAATAGGAAAGGACAGATAAATTTAGGCAATAGTCTATATGACCAAGTACTTTTGGAAGAATGAAAACTCACCATACATGAGTCCAATTCCAGGAAAGACCAAAAAAGCTATTGTCCTCCCATAGTGGATTTTTTTCCCGAGGCAATTGGTATTAAGTGGCTTGCCCAGAGTAACACAGCTAAGAAGTGTTAAGTATCTGAGACTGGATTTGAACTCAGGTCGTCCTGATTTTAACATCTAGTTGTCCTACACTAGATACTTTAAAAAACATAGTATTCAAATGAAGGGAAGTTGTTTGTAACTTTCTAGTATTCAGTCTTAGTTAAAATACTTTCAGAAATGTCCAACTCTTTGTGACCACATTTAGGCTTTTCTTGGCAGTATAAGATACAGGTAATTTGCTATTTCTTTCTCCACTTCATTTTACAGCTGAGAAAACTGAGGCAAACAAGGTTAAATGATTTGGGCAAGGTCACACATTTAGTATCTATGGCTATATAGTGTAAAAAATTGTGTCTAATTATGAAGGTATTTTGACAAGTGGCAATAAGAGCTCTTTAAGAGAAGAAGGAAAAAAATTTTAAGTGGACATTACAGTCATCTGAAAGTATTTTAATTTTATTAAATTTTATTTAATATTAAATAGTATTAAGTATTAATACTTTATATATAAAATATATAATATAAAAATATATAAGTATTAAATAGATTTCTTTGCATTTGTTTCCTTGGTGAATATGTAAATCATAGATATTTTTTCTCTTTATTTTAAAAAATAGAATATAAAAAAGACAAAAGAAAAATAAAACAAACCAACAAAACAAAACAGAACCATTTTATATGCCCCACAGAATATCAGGAAGGATTCAAAATATATAACAATGAATTTCTAGTTCAAGAAAGGATATATAATAGCAGAAAAATATATTCATGAGGGTCCATCTTTTCTCTGCTTCCTCGTGAGTTGTTCTTTTGTTCTTTGCTGTGAACATTTTTTACTTTATTCTTGTTTCTCCTCTCATCTCTAGCCTCTCCCAAACAAGTTATAATTAAGTGCAGCTATATTTATTAGGTATATTTATACATATATATAAACACACAACAAATGCACACACCTGCCACATATACACATACACACACACACAGAGGTGTTTATATACATATATATCCATACACAGACCTATACACATATATACACATACATAGAGTGACATGCATACATATCTGCATATACTCAAATGTAGACATGCTTATAAAACAATTGTAGGATGGCTGACATATAAAGGAGATTTGTCTCTTGACTGAATCTTTGAGTTTGACTTTGTCTAAGATCAATGATTACTAGCTGTATTTCTTTTTTCCCTAATAAATTTGATTCTTCACTCTAGCCCCAACCCCAACCTAGACCTGAACTCTGAAGCAGCAACAATATTATTAGTGGCTTCCAGGCTTCTCAGCCCAGAGACACCAAAGAGGTCTTGGGAGATCATGAGAAAAGGTTTCTTGATTGTGGGTGGGGATAAGAGAGAAACTAAAATTCCAAAATCTTAAAAATAGTTAAAATAAAAGTTTATATTATTTATTATTCTTGTTTTTATTATTATTATTGCATAGCTTCCCCTTGGCCATTTCTAATCTTCAAAGAGTTATTTTTGTCTTTAAGACTCTGCATTTCCTTTTATAGTTGGCTAACTTTTTTTTCTTTTTCTTGGATGGTTTCATCTATTTATTTATTTATTTTAATTTTTCCCTAATTTAGTTTTTAAATTCTTTTTGAGTTCTTCTATAAATTCTCTCTGGGCAGGGAGCCACTTACTCTTTGGAGTAGAAGAAGCTTTTATACTGCAGTGTCCTCCTCTGAAAATAAACCCTTATCTTCCCTGTTCTCCTAGTAAGTTTCTATGGTTGGGGGGGTCTTTCTTCTTTGTCAATTCATTTTTTTTTTTTTTGATGAGAAGCATTAGTGTAAGCACCTCTAATCTTGGGGGAGAAGGAGTAGAGTTTGGTGTTTTAGTTTTCAATTCATCTCTTCAGTCCCACACTAACAGCTTCCTCCGCCTGCATGAAGGGTCCCTGCCCCACTGCTTCTGCACTCACCTGGTGCTGGTTCCTTCTCACCCAGGGCCACATCTCAGCAGCCCAGCTGGCCTGGTGTTCCTCATCAGCCAAGATTGCTTCTATCTTCCCTGACTCTGATGCTGAAATCTACATACTGTCCAGGAAGTGAAAGTTTCTGTGGCTCTACCTGAGGCTCCAGCCAAATCCAGCTTACCCCCAGGGGGTCCCACTTGGTGTTTGTGTCAAGCTAGTCTGAAGATGTTTGCAGTTCACAGTGGATAATCCTTTCCTGAAGACTTTCTTTGAACCTTCTTAAATGATTCCAGGAGGACTCTGTCCTGCTCCAAGTCTTTATTTTTCACCAGTCTACGTTTACCTGATGCACACATTTATTCGTATTATGGAGGAAATCTAGAGAGTTTAACATTTACTGACCTAATCTGACATCTTCCCAGAATCCTCCTCAGTCATAGAGATTTTGATAAAGATGACAAGGTAGGCATATGGGAAAGTAGTTGCAGCTATTCACTTAGGTAATTTTTTCTTAATGATATTTTTCTTATTCTTAAAGACAACAATAATAACATTTTATAGTATTATTTTATACTACTTGCTATAAACAATAAGCTATGATAAATGTTATTAAAATATTAACTCATTTAATCCTCATAACAACCCTAAGAAGTAGGTTCTGTTTTTAGCCACATTTTGCAGATGAAGAAACTGAGGCAAACAGTGGTTAAATGATTCTTCCCAAATCTAGTGCATGTCTGAGGCTGGATTTGAACTCAGGTTTTCCTGATACCAGGCCCACTGTTCTATTCGCTGTATCACTAGCTGGCAATAGATGTCTCTGTAGCTCTTGGGCAATGAAATAATTTTTCTCTGTCACCAATCAGTTTCATTTGGTCAGAGACTTAAACAAGATGTCAAATCTTTTTTTTTTTTTTTTCAAATATTTAAAGAGCTATCATATACTTCACTTGGTTTCTTTGGGCGTACCTGGACAAGAGCAATTAATTATCCACCAGTTCTTAATAATAGCATGTTACTATTATTTGCCAG
The DNA here is from genome assembly GCF_016432865.1 of Antechinus flavipes. NCBI lineage: Eukaryota > Metazoa > Chordata > Mammalia > Dasyuromorphia > Dasyuridae > Antechinus > Antechinus flavipes. The sequence continues at coordinate 302,021,713 of NC_067399.1, read as the reverse complement.
GCTCTGTGTTAAATCATCAGAATGCAAATATTCAGAATGAAATTACCCTATAAAGTCTGGTGGGGCAGGGGAGAGAGAGAGAAGGGTTACAGATAGAGTCAGAGACAGAGAGAAAGTCAGAGACAGAAAAAGAGAAACAGAGATAGAGAGAGAGAGAGAGAGAGAGAGAGAGAGAGACAGAAAGACAAAGATAAAGGGAAGGGTAAATGGAGGAAAAGGAGGGAAAGGGAAAAGTGACAGAAATAGAGAAAGAGGGAAAAGAGAGAGAGCTAGAAAGACAGTGACAGAGGGATGAAGGAACAGGAGGCATGAGAGAGACAAAAAAGAAAGAAGAAGAAGAAGAAGAAGAAGAAGAAGAAGAAGAAGAAGAAGAAGAAGAAGAAGAAAGAAATAAAGAAAGAAAAGAAGAAAGAACCAACTTTTATTTGTATTAATTAATTCAATAGTTTTCTTATTTTCAATTTTGTTAATCTCCTTTTTTAATTGCAGAATTTCAAATTTAGTATTTAATTGGGGAGGGAGGGGAGTTAAGTTGTTGTTTTTATAGCTTTTTTGGCTGTTAGTCTAATTCATTGATCTTGTCTTTCTCTATGTTATGCAAGTAATTATCTAGTAAAATAAAATTTCCCCTAATAATTGCTTTTCCTGAATCCCACAAAGTTTGTTATGTTGTCACATTATTGTCATTGTCTTGGATGAAGTTATTGTGTCAATGATTTGTTATTTCAACTATTCATCTAATCTAGGATTAGATAATTTAGTTTCCAATTAATTTTTGGTCTATTTTCCCCTGGCCTTTTATTGCATGTGATTTTTATTGCATCATGATCTTTCAAAAAATGCATGTTCTATTTCTGCTTTTCTGCATTTGATTTTTAAGTTTTTATGTCTTAATATATGGTCAATTTTTGTATAAGTTTCATGAATTCCTGAGAAAAAAGTATATTCCTTTCAGTCTCCATTCATTTTCCCCAAAGATCTATCATAGTTAACTTCTCTAAAATTCTGTTTTCCTCCTCAATTTCTTTCTTATTTATTTTGTGGTTTGGTTTATCTAGTTCTGAGAGAGTAAGATTGAAATCCCCGACTAGTATAGTTTTACTGTCTATTTCTTCTTGCAGCTCTCTTAACTTCTGCTCTAGAAATTTGGATGCTATACCACTTGGTGCATATATGTTTAGTATTGATATTGCTCCATTATCTATGGTATTGTTTGGCAAGATATAGTTTCTTTCCTTATCTCTTTTAATTAGATCTATTTTTGCTTTTGCTTGATCTGAGCTCAGAATTGCTACTCCTGCTTTTTTATTTCATCTGAAGCATAATAGATTCTGCTCCAGCCTTTTATGTTTACTATGTATGTACCACTCTGATTTAAATGTTTTTCTTATAAACAATATATTGCAGGATTCTGGTTTTTAATCCAGACTTCTATCTGCTTCTGTTTTAAGGGGCAGTGTATCCTATTCACATTCACAGTTAAAATAACTAATTCTGTATTTCCTGCTATCTTGTTTATCCCAAGTTATGCTTTTCTCTTTCTTTTCCCCTTTCCTTCTCTTCCCCAGTATTTTGCTTCTGACATCACCTCCCTCAAACAGTCATCCACTTTTAAAACTCCTCTTCCTTTTTTATACTTTTCCTCTACAACTTTGGTTTTCCCTTCTATTAGCCTTCCCCTTTCTTTTCCTCTTTCCTCTCCTACTTCCCTATAAGATAAGAGAAACTTCTCAGTGAAACCAAATACGTCTGATATTCTCTCTTTAAGCCAAATCTGATGAAAGTAATATTTACACAATATTACAGCCCTGTCTGCTCTCCACCATCTTGGATCCACCAAAAAGATCTGTCTTAATCATGTAGGGGTATGGTTGGGGAACAGGAGGGAGGGGTTGCAGCCCAGCCCAGGTACAGCACAGTGCAGAGAGACTCTGGGAACAGAGGATTCCTTGGCTGGGAGAATCTAGTGGAAGGCTTCTAATCAAAATACAATAATGTTGGCTACTTTGTCCTGACTCAGAAGCCTGTGGGCCTGTGGATCAGAAGACACAGAGATTAAAAAATGAATCAACCAAAACAAAACAAACAAAACAAAACAAAACAAAACAAAACAAAAAAAAAAAAAAAACAGGAGAATGTGATACCTGTAATTAGATGTAATTAGATTTTTTTAAAAGTATAATAGACCTTTGAAGAAAACTCAATGGAAAAAGACAGGAATATGCCTTTTTTCAGCAGTACATGAAATCAACAAAAAAAAACTGGCCATGTTTTAGGGCATAAAAACATCAAAATCAAATACTGAAAGGCAGAAATAGTTCATGATGCAATAAAAATTATATGTAATAAAGGTACAGGAAAAATAGATAGAAAATTAATTGGAAGCAATATTCTAATCCTAAAGAATGAGAGGATGAAACAACAAATCATAGAACCAATCTATAATTTCATCCAAGAGAATGATAATAATGAGGCAAAATTTATGGGATGCAGCCAAAATAGTTCTTAGGGGAAGGTTTATATCTCTAGATTCTTACTTGAATAAAATAGAGAAAGAAAAAATTAATGATTTGGGCATGCAATGAAAAAAGCTAGAAAAAGTACCAATCAAAAATCCAAATTACAAATTTGAAATTCTGAAAATAAAAGGGAAGATTAATAAAACTGAAAGTAGGAAAACCATTGAACTAAGAAACAAAATTGTATTGGTTTTATAAAAAAAAACCTTAGCAAAGTAGATAAAACTTTAATTAATTTGCTTAGAAAAAGGAAAGAAATAATCAAATTGCTAGTATTAAAAATGAAAAGAGTGAACTTTCCACTAATGGAGAAGAAATTAGAGTGATAGTTAGGAGCTATTTTGTTCAACTGTATGTAAATAAATCTGATAAATCTAAGTAAGTGAATACTTACAAAGATTGTCCAGATTAATAGAGAAGGAAATGGTAATTTGTCACTTCCGGTTAAGATGGCGGAGAGGAGGCTCACAGTTGCATAAGCTCCGCGCTTTCTCTCACTATCCACTTCATTACAAGCCTCTGAATCAATGCTTGACTGAAAAAAAACCCACAAAAAGTTACCAAGAGAAGCCATCCTTGAGATCTGCCAAGAAAGGTCTGTCTTTACTGGAGGGCTGGGGCGGTTTTAGATCGGGCGCAGGCTGAGGGCAGCGGCAGTGAGAGCACGGGAGCAGACTGGAGAGGGGGTGGAGAGTGATCGTAGCCGTTTATGCGGGGAGAGCTTCGCTACAGGTTTGGATACTTTCCTCCAGCAGCAAATCAACAGCCCAGCAGAGAAGCTAAAAACACCGGGGCTGAAGAACACAACCCCAAACAGCTGGAGTCTCTCAGGACCTGGCCGCCCCCCCCTTTCCCCCCCTCAGTGATTCAGCACGCTCTGGGATCTCAGAGCGCAGGCGCAGCACAGTCCTGCTAGTGCCTCACTGCTGCCCCTGCAGTCTGTAGAGGAAGCTCGATAACACACCCAGCCCCCCCCCAAAGAAAGACTCCAGTTTTTTCTGTTTTTCTTTGGTAGTTTGTCTCTGATTAATAGACAGAATGAGCAAGAAGCTGAAGAGGACTTTAACCCTTGACAGCTTCTACACAGATAGAGAGCAGACTCTAAATCCTGAGGAGACTAAAAACAGGCAGTCCCCAGGTGATTCCCCAAAGGAGGAGATTGTCTGTTCCTCAGCACAGATGAACCTCATAGAAGTGATTAAAAAGGCTCTCACAAGGGAGCTAGAAGAAAAATGGGGAAAGCAGAGTGAGGCTTGGGAAAAGGAGAGGGAGGCTTGGCAAAAGAGCCTGGAGAAAGTTAAAGAGAGAGTGGATAAAGAAGTAAAATCCTTGAAAAATAGGATTAGTGAACTGGAAACAGAAAACAGCTCTCTAAAAAACAAAATTGGCGAAATGGAAAAAAATTCCACAGAACAAAAGAACTCAATGGGACAATTAGAGAAAGATTTTAAAAAAGTGAGTGAAGAGAATACTTCACTGAAAATCAGAATTGAACAAGTGGAATTGAATGACTCGAGGAGACAAGAAGAATCAGTCAAGCAAATCCAAAAAAATCAAACAATGGAGAAAAATGTGAAATACCTTCTGGGGAAGACAACAGACCTGGAAAACAGATCCAGGAGAGACAATCTGAGAATCATTGGACTCCCAGAAAAACATGATGAAAAAAAGAGCCTGGACACTGTCTTCCAGGAAATCATCAAAGAGAACTGCCCAGAAGTCATAGGAACAGAGGAAAAAATAAACATTGAAAGGATTCATCGATCACCCACTGAAAGGGATCCTAAAATCAAAACACCAAGGAATATAGTGGCCAAATGCCAGAACCCTCAGATGAAAGAAAAAATATTGCAAGCGGCTAGAAAAACCCAATTCAAGTATCAAGGAGCCACAATAAGGATCACCCAGGATCTGGCAGCATCCACATTAAAAGATCGAAGGGCCTGGAATATGATATTCCGAAAGGCTAAGGAACTTGGTATGCAACCAAAAATAACTTACCCAGCGAGAATGAGCATCTTTTTCCAGGGAAGAAGATGGACATTCAACGAAGTAAGCGAATTTCATCTATTTCTGATGAAAAAACCAGAACTTAACAAAAAGTTTGATCTACAAATATAGAACTCAAGAGAAATCTAAAAAGGTAAAGATTAATCTTGGGAACTATATTTTGACTATATAGATGTATAAAGAATACATGTATACCTTGTTCTAGAAATTGATGTGGAAAGGACATTGTACCAGAAAAAGGGTAAAGTGGGGGTAGTACATCTCATGAAGAGGCATAGGAAACCTATTATATCTGAGAGAAAGAATGGAGGGGGATGAATATAGTGGGTATCTTACTGCCTTCAGAATTGGCTTTAAGTGAAAAATCTTAAGACATATTCAATCTATGGTGAAACCTCTCCCATCTCATTGAAAAGTGAGAAGGGAAAAGTGGAAAGGGAAGGCATAAGCTAAGCGGAAGGGAATACGGGAACTGGGAGGGAAAGGGGTAAGATAGGAGGAGGAACTCTAAGGTGGGGGGAGGGACACTAAAAAGGGAGGGCTGTGAGAAGCAAGGGGTGCTCACAAGCTTAATACTTGGAAGGGGGGGGAAAGGGGAAAGAAGGGAGGAAAGCATAAACCGGGGTTAACAAGATGGCAAGTAATACAGAATTGGTCATTCTAACCATAAACGTGAACGGGGTAAACTCCCCCATAAAGAGGAAGCGGTTAGCAGAATGGATTAAAAGCCAGAATCCAACAATATGTTGTTTACAGGAAACACACCTGAAGCGGGGAGATACATGCAGGTTAAAGGTAAAAGGTTGGAGCAAAATCTACTATGCTTCAGGTGAAGTCAAAAAAGCAGGGGTAGCCATCCTGATCTCAGATCAAGCTAAAGCAAAAATTGACCTAATTAAAAGAGATAAGGAAGGACACTATATCTTGCTAAAGGGTAGCATGGATAATGAAGCACTATCTATATTAAACATATATGCACCAAGTGGGGTAGCATCTAAATTCTTAAAAGAGAAACTAAGAGAGCTGCAAGAAGAAATAGACAGTAAAACTATAATAGTGGGAGATCTTAACCTTGCACTCTCAGAATTAGATAAATCAAACCAGAAAATAAATAAGAAAGAAGTCAAAGAGGTAAACAGAATACTAGAAAAGCTAGATATGATAGATCTCTGGAGAAAATGTAATGGAGACAGAAAGGAATACACTTTCTTTTCAGCAGTTCATGGAACCTATACAAAAATTGACCATATATTAGGACATAAAAACCTCAAACTCAAATGTAGTAAGGCAGAAATAGTAAATGCATCCTTTTCAGACCACGATGCAATGAAAATTACATTCAACAAAAAAGCAGGGGAAGTAGACCAAAAAATAATTGGAAACTAAATAATCTCATACTAAAGAATGATTGGGTAAAACAGCAAATCATAGACATAATTAATAACTTCACCCAAGAAAACGATAATAATGAGACATCATACCAAAATGTATGGGATGCAGCCAAAGCGGTAATAAGGGGAAATTTCATATCTCTAGAGGCCTATTTGTATAAAATAGAGAAAGAGAAGGTCAATGAATGGGTTTGCAATTAAAAATGCTAGAAAAGGAACAAATTAAAAACCCCCAGTCAAACACTAAACTTGAAATTCTAAAAGTAAAAGGTGAGATCAATAAAATTGAAAGTAAAAAAAACTATTGAATTGATTAATAAAACTAAGAGTTGGTTCTATGAAAAAACCAACAAAATAGACAAACCCTTAGTAAATCTGATTAAAAAAAGGAAAGAGGAAAATCAAATTGTTAGTCTTAAAAATGAAAAGGGAGAACTCACCACTAACGAAGAGGAAATTAGAGCAATAATTAGGAGTTACTTTGCCCAACTTTATGCCAATAAATTCGACAACTTAAATGAAATAGAAAAATACCTCCAAAATACAGCTTGCCCAAACTAACAGAGGAAGAAGTAAATATCCTAAACAGTCCCATCTCAGAAAAAGAAATAGAACAAACTATCAATCAACTCCCTAAGAAAAAATCCCCAGGACCAGATGGATTTACATGTGAATTCTACCAAACATTTAAAGAACAATTAACTCCAATGTTATATAAACTATTTGAAAAAATAGGGATTGAAGGAGTCCTACCAAACTCCTTTTATGACACAGATATGGTACTGATACCTAAACCAGGTAGGCTGAAAACAGAGAAAGAAAATTATAGACCAATCTCCCTAATGAATATTGATGCTAAAATCTTAAATAAAATATTAGCAAAAAGATTACAGAAAATTGTCACCAGGATAATACACTATGACCAAGTAGGATTTATATCAGGAATGCAGGGCTGGTTCAATATTAGGAAAACTATTAGCATAATTGACTATATCAATAACCAAACAAAACAAAAACCACATGATCATCTCAATAGATGCAGAAAAAGCATTTGATAAAATCCAACATCCATTCCTAATAAAAACACTTGAGAGCATAGGAATAAATGGACTTTTCCTTAAAATAGTCAGGAGCATATATTTAAAACCATCAGTAAGCATCATATGCAATAGGGAAAAACTGGAACCTTTCCCAGTAAGATCTGGAGTGAAGCAAGGCTGCCCACTATCACCATTATTATTTAATATCGTATTAGAAACACTAGCCTCGGCAATAAGAGTCGAAAAAGATATAAAAGGAATTAGAGTAGGCAATGAAGAAACCAAACTATCACTCTTTGCAGATGATATGATGGTATACCTAGAGAACCCCAGAGATTCTACCAAAAAGCTATTGGAAATAATTCATAATTTTAGCAAAGTAGCTGGCTACAAAATAAATCCCCATAAATCCTCAGCATTTTTATACATCACCAACAAAACCCAACAGCAAGAGATACAAAGAGAAATTCCATTCAGAATAACTGTTGATACCATAAAATATTTGGGAATCTATCTACCAAAGGAAAGTCAGGAATTATATGAGCAAAATTATAAAAAAGTCTCCACACAAATAAAGTCAGACTTAAATAATTGGAAAAATATTAAGTGCTCTTGGATCGGCCGAGCGAACATAATAAAGATGACAATACTCCCTAAACTAATCTATTTATTAGTGCTATACCAATCAGACTTCCAAGAAAATATTTTATGATCTAGAAAAAATAACAACAAAATTCATATGGAACAATAAAAAGTCGAGAATCTCAAGGAATTAATGAAAAAAAAATCAAATGAAGGTGGCCTAGCTGTACCTGATCTAAAATTAATTATAAAGCAGCAGTCACCAAAACCATTTGGTATTGGCTAAGAAATAGATTAGTGATCAGTGGAAAAGGCTAGGCTCACAAGACAGAATAGTCAATTATAGCAATCTAGTGTTTGACAAACCCAAAGCCCCTAACTTCTGGGAAAAGAATTCATTATTTGATAAAAACTGCTGGGATAATTGGAAATTAGTATGGCAGAAATTAGGCATGGACCCACACTTAACACCATATACCAAGATAAGATCAAAATGGGTCTATGACCTAGGCATAAAGAACGAGACTATAAATAAATTAGAGGAACATAGAATAGTTTATCTCTCAGACTTGTGGAGGAGAAAGAAATTTGTGACCAAAGATGAACTAGAGACCATTACTGATCACAGAATAGAAAATTTCGATTACATCAAATTAAAAAGCTTTTGTACAAATAAAACTAATGCAAACAAGATTAGAAGGGAAGCAACAAACTGGGAAAACATTTTCACAGTTAAGGTTCTGATAAAGGCCTCATTTCCAAAATATATAGAGAACTGACTCAAATTTATAAGAAATCAAGCCATTCTCCAATTGATAAATGGTCAAAGGATATGAACAGACAATTTTCAGAGGATGAGATTGAAACTATTACCACTCATATGAAAGAGTGTTCCAAAACACTATTGATCAGAGAAATGCAAATTAAGACAACTCTGAGATACCACTATACACCTGTCAGATTGGCTAAGATGAAAGAAAAATAATGATGAATGTTGGAGGGGATGCGGGAAAACTGGGACACTATGTCCCATGCATTGTTGGTGGAGTTGTGAATCCAACCATTCTGGAGAGCAATCTGGAATTATGCCAAAAAGTTATCAAAATGTGCATATCCTTTGATCCAGCAGTGTTTCTTTTGGCTTATATCCCAAAGAAATACTAAAGACGGGAAAGGGACCCGTATGTGCCAAAATGTTTGTAGCAGCCCTGTTTGTAGTGGCTAGAAACTGGAAAATGAATGGATGCCCATCAATTGGAGAATGGCTGGGTAAATTGTGGTATATGAATGTTATGGAATATTATTGTTCTGTAAGAAATGACCAGCAGGATGAATACAGAGAGGCTTGGAGAGACCTACATGAACTGATGCTAAGTGAAATGAGCAGAACCAGGAGATCATTATACACTTCGACAACGATATTTTATGAGGACATATTTTGATGGAAGTGGATTTCTTTGACAAAGAGACCTGAGTTTCAATTGATAAATGACGGACAAAAGCAGCTACACCCAAAGAAAGAACACTGGGAAACGAATGTGAACTATCTGCATTTTTGTTTTTCTTCCCGGATTATTTATACCTTCTGAATCCAATTCTCCCTACGCAACAAGAGAACTGTTCGGTTCTGCAAACATATATTGTATCTAGGATATACTGCAACATATCCAACATATAAAGGACTGCTTGCCATCTAGGGGAGGGGGTGAGGGAGGAGGGGAAAAAAAATCGGAACAGAAATGAGTGTCAATATAATGTAATTATTAAATAAAAAATTAAAAAAAAATAGAGAAGGAAATAAATTACTTAAATAGTTCTATTTTAGAAAAAATAAATTGAAAAAGCTATTAATCAACTCCCTAAGATAAATCTCCAGAGTGAGATAGATTTACATATGAATTCTACTGAATATTTAAAGAACAATAAATTCCAATACTATGCAAACTATTTTGAAAAATAGAGAAAGAAGGGGTACTAATACATTCCTTTTATGACATAAATATGGTGCTGATACCTAAATCAGGTAGAGTCAAAACAGAGAAAGAAAAATATAGACCAATTTCCTTAATTAACATTGATGCAAACATCTTAAATAAAATATTAGCAAAGAATATACAGTAAGGTGTCACCAAGATAATACACCATGGCCAAGGAGGATTTGTCATAGCCACTTCAGTTGGAGAACATGAGACCAGCTCAGGCTCCCTGACTCAGAAACAAATTGATGGGACAGAAGCCAGTGATGGTAGGAAAAGACTTAAGTTTATTGAGCAGTACAGTCCTTGTTTTATATGGTTTAGCAAGCATGAGCAGTGAGCATTGTCCAATCACTGTGCAAAGAGCCTGCATGAGCACCTCGTGGACATCTCATGGACAAGGAGAGAATACCAATGGGGGAGAGCTTACCCAGCATGTCACTTGCTGAAGATCAAGAGAGCAGGTTCATCCTTGCAAAGTCAGCAATTTGCTGTGACCTTCAGCCATTTTCCTATTTCCCTGTGCATATGACAACTTCTTGCCATGCCCAGAGAACAAGGAAATGCCTTTTACTCCCTATAATTCACAGGATTTATATCAGGAATATAGGGATGATTCAATATTAGGAAAATTATTAACATAATTGACTTATTTGTAACCAAACTAACAGAAATCATGATTATCTCAATATATGAAGAAAAAGCATTTGACAAAATCCAACTCCTATTTCTATAAAAAACATTAGAGAGTATAGAAATAAATGAAGTTTTCCTTAAAATGATCATCAGCAGCTATCTAAAACCATCAGCAAGCATCATATATAATGGGGATAAACTAAAAGCATTCCTAATAAGATTAGGGGTAAAGTTAGATTGCCCTATCACCATTCCTATTCAACATTGTTTTAGAAATGTTAGCTTCAGTAATACAAGAAGAAAAAAATTAAAGGAATTAGACTTGGTAATGAGGAAACCAAATCATCAATCTGCAGATTATATGACAGTAGACTTAGAGAATGTTAGATAATCAGCTAAAAACAACTAGAAACAATTCACAACTTTAGCAAAGTTGCAGGATACAAAATAAAACCACATAAATTATCAGCATTTGTATGTGTTACCCATAAAGTCTACAAATACATTAGCTTTTAGGATAATAACTGACTATTTGACAAAAATTGCTGGGAAAATTGCAAAATAGTATTGCAGAAATTAGACATTAACTAATACCTAAAACCCTATATCAAGTTAAGGTTGAAATGTGTTCATTATTTAAAATAAAGAGTGATACTATAAGCAAATTAGAAGAACAAGGTATAGTAAGTATACCTCTCAGATCTGTGGAGAAGGAATTTATGGCCAAAGAAAACTAGAGTCCAGTATGAAATGCAAAATGGATAATTTTGATTATATCAAATTAAAATGGTTTTGTACAAACAAAACCAATGCAGACAAGATTAGAAGGGAAAAAAAATCTTCACATCCAAGGGTTCTAATAAGGGTCTCATTTCTAAAATATATAGAGAATTGACTCTATTTATAAAAATACAATCCATTCTCCAATTGACAAATGCCAGGTAATTTTCAGATGAAGAAATTAAAACCATTTCTAATCATATGAAAAAGTGCTATATAATCACTAATGATTAGATAAATACAAATTAAGACAACTCTGAGGTACCACTACACACCTCTCAGATTGGCTAAAATGACAGTAAGAAAATAAAGGAGGAAGAGTGGGATATTAATGTATTCTTGCTAGATTTGTGAAATGATCCAGTTATTCTGGAGGGCAATTTGGAACTGTGCCCAAAGGGTTATCAAACTGCATACCCTTTGATCCAGCAGTGTCTCTACTAGACCTGTATCCCAAGGAGATCATAAAAAGGAAAAAGGACTCACATGTGCAAAAGTGTTTGTGATAGTCCTTTTTGTAGTGGCAAGGATTTGGGAACTGAGTGGATGCCCATCAGTTGGAGAATGTCTGAATAAATTATGGTATATGAATGCTATGAGATATTATTGTTCTATAAGAAATGATCAGCAGGATGATTTCAGAGAGACCTGGAGAGACTTACATGTGCTAACCATGCCTAGGTGAAGGGGCAGGTCAATTTTCAGAGATCCTCCATAGCTGTGAATCATAACACTTGAAGAAGCCTTTACTAACGTAGATGTTCCTTGTGAATTGGGAATGAAACAAATTAAAGGCAAGAGGGAAAAGAAGAGAGGTCAAAAAGCGCAACTGTCTCTCAGTCTCCTTATATTGTCATCATCCTCTCACATGAAAAGATTCATTCTACAGGTCTGAATTATAACTCCAGCAGCCACAAGCAGGTGGCTCCCGTATTACAACATACATGAACTGATGCTAAGTGAAGTGAGCAGAAACAAGAGAACATTGAACACAGTAACAGCAAGATTATGTGATGATCATTTCTGATGGACATGGTTCTTTTCAACAATGAGGTAATTCAGGCCAATTCCAAGAGACTTGTGGTGGAGAGAGCAACCTACTTCCAGAAAGAGTATTGTTGGGACAGAAAATGAATCACCGCATATTTTTTCACTTTTTTTGTTGTTGTTTAATTGATTTTTGTTTTTCTTTCTCATTTTTTTTCTTTTGGGTCTAATTTTTCTTGTGCAGCATGATAAATGTGGAATTATGTATAGAAGACTTGAACATGTTTAACATATTTTGGATCACCTATTGTCTAAAGGAAGAGCTGGGGAAAGGAAGAGAGAAAAATTTGGAACACAAGGTTTTGCAAAGGTGAATGTTGAAAATTATTTTTGTGTATATTTTGAAAATAAAAAGATAATATTTTTTAAAAATATGATAAATCCAAAATTACTCATAGTTTTATATCATGTAAATTAAATAATTTCTAAAGAAAATCACCATTTAAAAAAAAGTTAATATAAAGTCCTCTCCTGTCTCCAATTATTTCAGGATATCTATTTCCCCAGAAAGAAAGATATACAGACCCTGCTTAAAGAAACCTGAAATCTTTCCCAGAAGTTGTTTGGCTGAACAGCCATGTTAAAACCTCTTTTTTAAAGGATTTAAGCAATATTAATCAGAGAAATGTAAATTAAGACAACTCTTATTACTACACATACTCTTAGATTTGCTTAGATGACAGGAAAAGATAATGACAAATGTTAGATGAGATGTGGGAAAACTGGGACACAAATACAATGTTGGTAGAATTGTGAACTGATCCAACCATTCTGAAGAGCAATTTGGAACTATGCTCAAAAAGTTATTAAACTGTGAAACCCTTTGACCCAGCAGTGTTTCTATTGGGCTTATATATCCCAGAGATCTTAAAGGAGGGAAAGGGACCCACATGTATAAAAATGTTGGCAGCAATACTTTTTATAGTGGCCAGAAACTGGAAACAGAGTGGATGCCCATTAGTTGGAGAATGGCTGAATGAGTTATGGTATATGAATATTATGGAAAATTTTCATAAGAAATGATCATCAGGATGATTTCAAAGAGGCTTGGAGATGCTACATGAACTGATGCTGAGTGAAATTAGCAGAACCAGGAGATCATTATACATGGCAACAACAAGATTACAAAATGATCAATTCTGATGAACAAGGCTCTTTTCAATAATGAGGTGATTGAGGCCAGTTCCAATGATCTTGTGATGAAGAGAGCCATCTACACCTAGAGAGAGGTCTATAGGAACTGAGTGTGGATCACAACATAGTATTTTCAAGGACTTCCGGTTAAGATGGCGGAGAGGAGGCTCACAGCTGCATAAGCTCCGCGCTTTCTCTCACTATCCATTTCATTACAAGCCTCTGAATTAATGCTTGACTGAAAAAAAACCCACAAATAGTTACCAAGAGAAGCCATCCTTGAGATTCGCCAAGAAAGGTCTGTCTTTACTGGAGGGCTGGGGCGGTTTTAGATCGGGCGCAGGCGGCGGGCAGCGGCAGTGAGAGCACGGGAGCAGACTGGAGAGGGGGTGGGGAGTGATCGCAGCCGTCTCTGCGGGGAGAGCTTCGCTACAGGTTTGAATACTTTGCTCCGGCAGCAAGTCAGCAGCCCAGCAGAGAAGCTAAAAACACCGGGGCTGAAGAATACAACCCCAAACAGCTGGAGTCTCTCAGGACCTGGCCGCCCCCCTTCCCCCCCCCCCCCACAGTGACTCAGCACGCTCTGGGATCTCAGAGCGCAGGTGCAGCACAGTCCTGCTAGTGCCTCACTGCTGCCCCCTGCAGTCTGGAGAGGAAGCTCGATAACACACCCAGCCCCCCCCCCCCCCAAAGAAAGACTCCATTTTTTCTGTTTTTCTTTGGTAGTTTGTCTTTGATTAATAGACAGAATGAGCAAGAAGCTGAAGAGGACTTTAACCCTTGACAGCTTCTACACAGATAGAGAGCAGACTCTAAATCCTGAGGAGACTAAAAACAGACAGTCTCCAGGTGAATCCCCAAAGGAGGAGATCATCTGTTCCTCAGCACAGATGAACCTCATAGAAGTGATTAAAAAGGCTCTCACAAGGGAGCTAGAAGAAAAATGGGAAAAGGAGAGGGAGGCTTGGCAAAAGAGCCTGGAGAAGTCAGTTAAAGAGAGAGTGGATAAAGAAGTAAAATCCTTGAAAAATAGGATTAGTGAACTGGAAACAGAAAACAGCTCTCTAAAAAACAAAATTGGCGAAATGGAAAAAAATTCCACAGAACAAAAGAACTCAATTGGACAATTAGAAAAAGATTTTAAAAAAGTGAGTGAAGAGAATACTTCACTGAAAATCAGAATTGAACAAGTGGAATTGAATGACTCGAGGAGACAAGAAGAATCAGTCAAGCAAATCCAAAAAAATCAAACAATGGAGAAAAATGTGAAATACCTTCTGGGGAAGACAACAGACCTGGAAAACAGATCCAGGAGAGACAATCTGAGAATCATTGGACTTCCAGAAAAACATGATGAAAAAAAGAGCCTGGACACTATTTTCCAGGAAATTATCAAAGAGAACTGCCCAGAAGTCATAGGAACAGAGGAAAAAATAAACATTGAAAGGATTCATCGATCACCCACTGAAAGGGATCCTAAAATCAAAACACCAAGGAATATAGTGGCCAAATGCCAGAACCCTCAGATGAAGGAAAAAATATTGCAAGTGGCTAGAAAAACCCAATTCAAGTATCAAGGAGCCACAATAAGGATCACCCAGGATCTGGCAGCATCCACATTAAAAGATCGAAGGGCCTGGAATATGATATTCCGAAAGGCTAAGGAACTTGGTATGCAACCAAAAATAACTTACCCAGAGAGAATGAGCATCTTTTTCCAGGGAAGAAGATGGACATTCAACGAAGTAAGCGAATTTCATCTATTTCTGATGAAAAAAACAGAACTTAACAAAAAGTTTGATCTACAAATATAGAACTCAAGAGAAATCTAAAAAGGTAAAGATTCATCTTGGGAACTATATTTCCACTATATAGATGTATAAAAAATACATGTATACCTTGTTCTAGAAACTGATGTGGAAAGGACATTGTACCAGAAAAAGGGTAAAGTGGGGGTAGTACATCTCATGAAGAGGCATAGGAAACCTATTATATATGAGAGAAAGAATGGAGGGGGATGAATATAGTGGGTATCTTACTGCTTTCAGAATTGGCTTTAAGTGAAAAATCTTAAGACATATTCAATCTATGGTGAAACTTCTCCCACCTCATTGAAAAGTGAGAAGGGAAAAGTGAAAAGGAGAGGAATAAGCTAAGTGGAAGGGAATACGGAAACTGGGAGGGAAAAGGGTAAGATAGGAGGAGGAACTCTAAGGCAGGGGGAGGGATACTAAAAAGGGAAGGCTGTGAGAAGCAAGTGGTGCTCACAAGCTTAATATTTGGAAGGGGGGTAAAGGGGAAAGAAGGGAGAAAAGCATAATCCAGGGTTAACAAGATGGCAAGTAATACAGAATTGGTCATTCTAACCATAAATGTGAATGGGATAAACTCCCCCATAAAGAGGAAGTGGTTAGCAGAATGGATTAAAAGCCAGAATCCTACAATATGTTGTTTACAGGAAACACACCTGAAGCGGGGAGATACATGCAGGTTAAAGGTAAAAGGTTGGAGCAAAATCTACTATGCTTCAGGTGAAGTCAAAAAAGCAGGGGTAGCCATCCTGATCTCAGATCAAGCTAAAGCAAAAATTGATCTAATTAAAAGAGATAAGGAAGGGCACTATATCTTGCTAAAGGGTAGCATGGATAATGAAGCACTATCTATATTAAACATATATGCACCAAGTGGTGTAGCATCTAAATTCTTAAAAGAGAAATTAAGAGAGCTGCAAGAAGAAATAGACAGTAAAACTATAATAGTGGGAGATCTCAACCTTGCACTCTCAAAATTAGATAAATCAAACCAGAAAATAAATAAAAAAGAAGTCAAAGAGGTAAATAGAATACTAGAAAAGTTAGATATGATAGATCTGTGGAGAAAATGTAATGGAGACAGAAAGGAATACACTTTCTTTTCAGCAGTTCATGGAACCTATACAAAAATTGACCATATACTAGGACTCAAACTCAAACTCAAATGCAGTAAGGCAGATATAGTAAATGCATCCTTTTCAGACCACGATGCAATGAAAATTACATTCAACAAAAAGACAGGGGGAAGTAGACCAAAAAATAATTGGAAACTAAATAATCTCATACTAAAGAATGATTGGGTGAAACAGCAAATCATAGACATAATTAATAACTTCACCCAAGAAAACGATAACAATGAGACATCATACCAAAATGTATGGGATGCAGCCAAAGCGGTAATAAGGGGAAATTTCATATTCTAGAGGCCTATTTGTATAAAATAGAGAAAGAGAAGGTCAATGAATTGGGTTTGCAACTAAAAATGCTAGAAAAGGAACAAATTAAAAACCCCCAGTCAAACACTAAACTTGAAATTTTAAAAATAAAAGAAGAGATCAATAAAATTGAAAGTAAAAAAACTATTGAATTAATTAATAAAACTAAGAGTTGGTTCTATGAAAAAACCAACAAAATAGACAAACCCTTAGTAAATCTGATTAAAAAAAGGAAAGAGGAAAATCAAATTGTTAGTCTTAAAAATGAAAAGGGAGAACTCGCCACTAATGAAGAGGAAATTAGAGCAATAATTAGGAGTTACTTTGCCCAACTTTAAGCCAATAAATTCGACAACTTAAATGAAATAGAAAAATACCTCCAAAAATATAGCTTGCCCAAACTAACAGAGGAAGAAGTAAATATCCTAAACAGTCCCATCTCAGAAAAAGAAATAGAACAAACTATCAATCAACTCCCTAAGAAAAAATCCCCAGGACCAGATGGATTTACATATGAATTCTACCAAACATTTAAAGAAAAATTAACTCCATTGCTAAATAAACTATTTGAAAAAATAGGGATTGAAGGAGTCCTACCAAACTCCTTTTATGACACAGACATGGTACTGATACCTAAACCAGGTAGGCTGAAAACAGAGAAAGAAAATTATAGACCAATCTCCCTAATGACTATTGATGCTAAAATCTTAAATAAAATATTAGCAAAAAGATTACAGTAAATCATCCCCAAGATAATACACTATGACCAAGTAGGATTTATACCAGGAATGCAGGGCTGGTTCAATATTAGGAAAACTATTAGCATAATTGACTATATCAATAACCAAACAAACAAAAACCATATGATCATCTCAATAGATGCAGAAAAGGCATTTGATAAAATCCAACATCCATTCCTAATAAAAAACACTTGAGAGCATAGGAATAAATGGACTTTTCCTTAAAATAGTCAGGAGCATATATTTAAAACCATCAGTAAGTATCATATGCAATGGAGAAAACCTGGAATCTTTCCCCGTAAGATCTGGAGTGAAGCAAAGTTGCCCACTATCACCATTATTATTTAATATCGTTTTAGAAACACTAGGCTCGGCAATAAGAGTCGAGAAAGTTATTAAAGGAATTAGAGTAGGCAATGAGGAAACCAAACTATCACTCTTTGCAGATGATATGATGGTATACCTAGAGAACCCCAGAGATTCTACTAAAAAGCTATTGGAAATAATTCATAATTTTAGCAAAGTAGCTGGCTACAAAATAAATCCCCATAAATCCTCAGCATTTTTATACATCACCAACAAAACCCAACAGCAAGAGATACAAAGAGAAATTCCATTCAGAATAACTGTTGATACCATAAAATATTTGGGAATCTATCTACCAAAGGAAAGTCAGGAATTATATGAGCAAAATTATAAAAAAGTCTCCACACAAATAAAGTCAGACTTAAATAATTGGAAAAATATTAAGTGCTCTTGGATCGGCTGAGCGAACATAATAAAGATGACAATACTCCCTAAACTAATCTATTTATTTAGTGCTATACCAATCAGACTTCCAAGAAAATATTTTAATAATCTAGAAAAAATAACAACAAAATTCATATGGAACAATAAAAAGTTGAGAATCTCAAGGGAATTAATGAAAAAAAAATCAAATGAAGGTGGCCTAGCTGTACCTGATCTAAAATTATATTATAAAGCAGCAGTCACCAAAACCATTTGGTATTGGCTAAGAAATAGATTAGTGGATCAGTGGAAAAGGTTAGGTTCACAAGACAGAATAGTCAACTATAGCAATCTAGTGTTTGACAAACCCAAAGCCCCTAACTTCTGGGAAAAGAATTCATTATTTGATAAAAACTGCTGGGATAATTGGAAATTAGTATGGCAGAAATTAGGCATGGACCCACACTTAACACCATATACCAAGATAAGATCAAAATGGGTCCATGATCTAGGCGTAAAGAACGAGATAATAAATAAATTAGAGGAACATAGAATAGTTTATCTCTCAGACTTGTGGAGGAGAAAGAAATTTGTGACCAAAGATGAACTAGAGACCATTACTGATCACAAAATAGAAAATTTCGATTACATCAAATTAAAAAGCCTTTGTACAAACAAAACTAATGCAAACAAGATTAGAAGGGAAGCAACAAACTGGGAAAACATCTTCACAGTTAAAGGTTCTGATAAAGGCCTCATTTCCAAAATATATAGAGAACTGACTCAAATTTATAAGAAATCAAGCCATTCTCCAATTGATAAATGGTCAAAGGATATGAACAGACAATTTTCAGAGGATGAAATTGAAACTATTACCACTCATATGAAAGAGTGTTCCAAATCATTATTGATCAGAGAAATGCAAATTAAGACAACTCTGAGATACCACTACACACCTGTCAGATTGGCTAAGATGACAGGAAAAAATAATGATGAATGTTGGAGGGGATTTGGGAAACTGGGACACTAATGCATTGTTGGTGGAGTTGTGAACGAATCCAACCATTCTGGAGAGCAATCTGGAATTATGCCCCAAAAGTTATCAAATTGTGCATACCCTTTGATCCAGCAGTGTTTCTATTGGGCTTATATCCCAAAGAGATACTAAAGAAGGGAAAGGGACCTGTATGTGCCAAAATGTTTGTAGCAGCCCTGTTTGTAGTGGCTAGAAACTGGAAAATGAATGGATGCCCATCAATTGGAGAATGGCTGGGTAAATTGTGGTATATGAATGTTATGGAATATTATTGTTCTGTAAGAAATGACCAGCAGGATGAATACAGAGAGGACTGGCGAGACTTACATGAACTGATGCTAAGTGAAATGAGCAGAACCAGGAGATCATTATACACTTCGACAACGATATTGTATGAGGACATATTTTGATGGAAGTGGATTTCTTTGACAAAGAGACCTAACTGAGTTTCAATTGATAAATGATGGACAGAAGCAGCTACACCCAAAGAAAGAACACTGGGAAACGAATGTGAACTATCTGCATTTTTATTTTTCTTCCCGGATTATTTATACCTTCTGAATCCAATTCTCCTTGTGCAACAAAAGAACTGTTCGGTTCTGTAAACATATATTGTATCTAGGATATACTGCAACATATCCAACATATATAGGACTGCTTTCCATCTAGGGCAGGGGATGGAGGGAGGGAGGGGAAAAATCGGAACAGAAACGAGTGCAAGGGATAAGGTTGTAAAAAAATTACCTTGGCATGGATTCTGTCAATATAAAGTAATTATTAAATAAAAATTAAAAAAAAGAAAAGAAACTGATGGAATTCCTCTATTTCATTAAATGTCCATCTTCTTCAATGGAAAAAAAATACTCACCTTAGCTGGGTAGTTTATTCTTGGCTGCATTCCAAGTTCTTTTGCCTTTCGGAATATCTGATTCCAGGCCTTTTGATCCTTTAATGTTATGGCAGCCAGATCTTGCATGACCCTTATTGTGGCACCTCGGTATTTGAACTGTTTTTTCCTGGCTGCTTGTAAATTTTTTTCTTTAGTCTGAAAATTCTTCATTAGCTTTTTTTACTTCTCTTTATATATGTCCAATTGAGTTGTTTTGCTCTATGGAAGTTTTTCCATTTCACTATTTTTTTTTTTTTTTAGTGAGTTATTTTTTTTTCCAATTCGCAAATTCTGTTTCCCTGCACTTTTTGGGAGTTTTTTACCTTTTCCAATTCACATTTCAGGAAGTTGTTTTCTTTTTCCACTTTATCAAATTTTTCTTTTAGTGAGTTATGTGCCTTTTCTGTACTCTCTTGCATAGCTTCTCTTTCCTTTCCCCATTTCTCCTCTAGCTCTCTTTTAAGGTTTTTAATAGTCTCTTCTAGGAGAACCTTTTGTATTGGAGACCAACAATTGTCTGGAGACTGTCTGCTATTAGTCTCTTCAGGGTTGAAAAGCTGTTCTCTTTCTGTATAGAAGCTGTCAATCGTTCTTTTGATTTTTTTACTCATTTTGTTAAAGCCTGTAGGGTCTGCCTTCAGAGCCAGGAGATTACCAGCTTCCTCTGCAGAGCAGTGAAAGGTGTATGGACGGGTAGCTGTCCTGCCAACCGGCTACAAAAAGCAGCGAGGTACTGGATTGCTCTGGGAAAGAGTTCCCCAACCGGGAGTAACTCAGGCCTTCAGGGCTGAACTGGGAAAGTGCCCTGCAAAGAACCCCTGCTGTATGAGATAGTGACTGCCCTGGGGCTAGACGCTGAGCAGTGAGAGTTTCACTTCCCAAGCCAAACCCTGCCCTGGGGCTGTGGGTGTTAGCAGCTGAGCAGTGAATGGATTTGCAGGGACAGAAAGTGTCTGCCGGGGAAGCACAGTCAGCTGGGGAGGTTCTATTGCCCCAGGCTGAGCCCCCCACTCTGCCGATTAGAGGCTGCCCAGGCTGTGCCCCACTGCCGTGCAGATTAGTAACTGCCCCCACAAAAGCCCCGAACTGCTGGATGTGGCCACAGGCCTGCAGTAAAGTCTGCCTGAGTCACTTCCGGGTTCGAGGGGTTACAGTCAGATCTCGTTAGGTTTTGGCATCTTTTTAGAGGACCCTCTGTTTTAGGCTTTAATCTCTCTGCCAGTTTACTGCTTTGTAGTCAAGGTAGAGCAGTTAGCCTATAGCAGAGTGGTCCCTATAACTTCTCTAGCCACAGAGATCACCCCCGCCCCTGGTCTGCTCAGGACACTAGCCTCTCGCTGCCTGTGCTAGTCTGTTCCTGGCCCCTCAGGACAAACCTTTCCTGGCGATCTTCCAGATTGACTTCGGCAGGTAAATTGTAGTGCTTCTAATCTTCATGAATTTAAGCAGTGAAGAGTCATTTTTGTGGCTGAATTAAATATTTGGTTAATAGAGTAATGAGAGGAGCTAAGAGAGTCATGTGTGCCTTCTCCACCATCTTGGCTCTGCCCTCACAACTCTTTCTTTTGATTTCCTTCAAGTCCCAGAAAAAAGTCTCCTTTTATGGGGGATGTCACTATGTGCGTCAATTGTAGTACTCTCTATTTATTATCTCCAATTTTTTGCATATTGTTTGTTTTCTCACAATTGTTTGTGTAATTCTCCACTAGACTATGTATTGCTTATAAACTATTTTTTTTCTTTCTGTTCTCCATATATAACTTAGTGCCTGACATGTATTAGGTAGTTAATGCTTAGGACAGACCTAGTACAAATTTTTTTTTAAATGTCTTTTGTTTTTGTTTGTTTTTGCCTAAAAGACTTTTCTATTGGCACCAGATAGTTACCTCCTTAGTTCAGCTACATGACACCTGTTCCCACCTTCCCTTTTTCTAAGACTTATTTTTTTGCACAGGGAGCCTACAAAGTGAAGTATATACCATTATGTACCCATCCCATTTCCCAATTCTGAATAAGTAGAAGAATAAATAGAACAAGATGACAAATGTTAATTAAGATAGTGTTAACTATAGCTAAGCAAACAATCTTCTATTTTCATCCCAAGATATGTCAAGGGTAATATAATGATGTTGTCAATGATTAATATTTAATCTGCAATAATCAAGCCACATTTCTATATTTATGTTGATTTCTCAGATGTGATTTGATTTTTTGGGGGATTTTCATTGTCCTGTGATTATTTGTATTCTGAAGGATACCTGCCCAAACACCTGTTTCTGCCAAGAGGCAGGTGGCTTAAAAAAAAAAAAGAAAACAGGATGCATTTCATGTGGATTTTTGGAAAACAATGAATAATGAAAAATAAAAATCCTTTATGGCTCATAAAGTCTTACTAATAAAACAGATGTCTTCCAAATAATTCCTTGGGGCCTAATATGCAAATATTGATGTGCTGATAATCACTAGACCCTAGTTTTGGTAATTGTTTCTATCTTCATTATCTTTCATTATTCCCCATAAGAAATCCATTTTCAGCTATGAAATCTAAGGCATAGGATGCAGCACATATCCAGCGTTTAATGGTCTTGTCTTTCAATAAATTGAATTTAATCTCTCTCAAGCAGTAATGATTCTTCAGAAGGGCCAACTGATAATAAGATCATGACAATGGAACATTCAATGATCATTCTCATTCACTGAAATGGAATATAGTGGCTAATTGGTGTCCTGAAGTACAGTCATCTCCTCTATTAGGTATGCTCAACCTAAATTATCATTAACATTTCAAGCTTCTTCAAGAGGAATAGATCACTCGAAGTATCATATTTAATTTTTTTAAAAAGAACCTCAGTAATTTGAATAACTTTTTCAGCTCAAGAATCAAAGATCTAACTACGGTGTAGGGTAGGCTCTTCAAAACCAAACTAAGTTTCTTTTTGATGTCAGTCAAATGAAAAATGGAAAGTTGTTTTTGATTGCTGATATCTCTTGCCATCAATCTCCACTGGTTATTGGAGTTCAGATCCCTTTTTCTCTAATACCCAGCTTTTCTCATCATCCAGTGCCCTCTTGATTTATGTTTCAATACATCAGTGTGTGTATATTTCCTCCTACACACTAGACAATAGTTTTTATATATGATTTTTGATAGAAAGGCACTGTTCTTAACAATGGGGAAAATAAAGTTGGGTCCTGACATTGTGATTTATATTAACATTTACTCAAAGGCTAGTATTAGTATATGCATATGCAGTTGATCTCACAGATAAATATAAACAATATCCGTAAATTGAGTGTCTGTATTAACAGGCAGAGAAGCCCTGGGTATTGCAGAATATTATTCATGTTAATATATTACACTAATTATCCAACTTGTCTTTGAAACTTCCCTTATGCATTGTCTTTATTACAATGCCTTGTTTATATCCCCAGATCTTCCCAGAGTATTTTATTGAGTCAATTCAATTGATCAAGCACCTACTGTGTATCAGGCACGTGTTATGCACTGAGGATTCAAAGAAATGTAAAAAATATTCCTATTCTCAAGGAGTTCACAGACTAATGAGGAAGATGACATGCAAATGACTATGTACAAACAAGATATATACAGAATAAATTAGAGGTAATAAGCAGAGAGAAAGCACTAGCATTAAAGGGAATCTAAAAAAGTTTTTTTTTTTTTTGTAGAAGGTAAAATTTTAGCTGGGTCCTGAAGGAAACCAAGAAAGCTTCAAGAAAAAAGTGAGGAAGGAGAGAATTCAATGCTTGGGTGAGGGTTAATAAAAATATCTGGAATCTGGAGGTGATGCAAAGTGTTCAGGGTCATTAAATTGCAGAGCACATGGAGAGAAGAAAATCTAAAAATACTAGAAGTATTGGAAAGGTCCAGTTTATGAAAGAATTGATTTTTATATTTAATCCTGAAGGTAATAGGGAGTATATTGAAAGAAAATAATTTTTTCACTCTCCCTTTTCCTGCCTCCCTCCTTTCTTCCTTCCTTCTTTTCCTCTCTTCTTCTTTTATTCACTTCTTTTTTCTTTTCCTCTTCCCTCCCTACTTCCCTTCCTCACTTCCTTCTTTTCCCTTTCCTCTCCTCCTTTCTTACTTTCCTTCCTTCTTCATTTCTCCTTTCTTCCCTTTATTTTTTTCTCCCTTCCTCTCTCCTTTTCCTCCTTCGATAAAACTATATTTTGTTTGCAAGTTTCACCTCTTATCTGGTCATCAATTAAAACAAAAATCACAAAGAAATATGTCTATTCTTGGGCATATATTTGATTTCAGTGAATTAGTGTCTTTTTCATATCTCTTTTGTAGGGAATTATATGCTTTTTCCATTCCTTCTTGCAATAATATCATTTAATTTCCTCATTTTTTATTCTAACTCTCTTTTAAGATCCTTTATGGAATCTTCAAAGAAAACCTTTTGAAATGGAGACCAGCTCATGTCTCTCTTTGGGGCTTCATCTGGAGTTGCTTTGCCTTTAGGAACTTCAGGATTTGGTGTCTGTTCTTCTCTCTATCTATAGTAAGAGTCTTTTTGATTTTCTATTCATTTTTAAATATGGTCTGTTCGATGCAAAGGAGTAACAGCTGCTTTAATTTGCCCCAGGCAATTCTGTAGATTGATTTCCAGTGCTATGTAATAGCAGCTAGTTCCCAGGTTCTTCCGGGCTCAGTGGTTTACAATTTGCCTTTTAGAAAATAAAAATTTGCCCAACTACCTGTTTGCAACCAGGACAGAGTGGCCTAAAATGCTCACAGAAGATTCCCAGGTGCATGGAAGCTGCAACGCTCTTTCTCCTGGCCCCAGCTCCTTGCCTCTCTGTGCTGCAGTCTGGGTTTGGCAGACCGTACCCTTATTTGAAACAGACCTGTTCTGAAGTTCTTCCAAGGTATCGTCTTCTGGAAATGTTTTGTACTCCAAATATTTGTGGATTCTTTTACTCCAAAACCAGTTTAGAGGCTTAATCTGCTGTTGGTTTGAGAGAAGGTCAGAGGAGAACACAAAAAGTCCTGTCTGCTCTCCACTATCTTGGCTCCGCCCTGACTTGGGTATATATTTGAAAGGAGGCAGTATAGTAAAATAAGAAAGGCACTCAATTTCACAGTGGAGGTTCTGGGTTTTAATCTTGTCACTGACCATTATTCATTAATTGATTATGGGCAAGTGATTTGATCATCTTGTACTTCAGTCTCTTTTAAATCAAACTAAGGAAGTTGAACTTAATGATTTCCAAGATCCCTATATACAAAGTACTTGCTAGCATATTTTTATCCCAGGATCTCAAACAACTTCCTGGGTCCAAATTAAATCTTTATAATATCACTATAAATTACATGAACACATTTTATTTAGGATTTTTTTTGCTATAAATATCTGAGATGTGATACAAATTCATATCCTTTGAATTAAATACCTTTTATAAGCTCTGAAGAGTCAGAATTGCATACCTAGTAGATGGAGAACTCGAACAGACTAGTAGATAGAGAACTCAGTTTAAGTCCTATACCTACACATAAAGAGCATGTTATCCTGTTCAAGTTTACTTAAGCTTTCAATGGTCCCAGGAAACTATTTACAATTCTAAATTCCAAAGAAGTGTCACTTCATCATTAGTAATGGAGCTTCTTCATCAGAAATTCTCTAAACCAATAAAATTGCAAGACCATAAAAAGTAGCAAAAAAAGTTGGTATTTGTTTGATATAGAATATATGTGAGGAATTAAAACAAATACATAAAATAAAAGTTCTGCTACAATAGATGTCTTTAAAGACTTTAAGAACCCAGTTCTTGAAAGGATATTAATAAATTATTAACAACTATACATAATATTGCATCAGATATTGGAAAAAAAGAGAAATGCAAATAAAAAACTCTGAGATTACACTTTATACTATCAATTAGCAAAGTAAAAAAAAAAAAGGAAATAGTCAATGTTGAAAGGATCATGAGAAAAAGGAAACCCTCCTCCACTCTTCCATGTTATCATACACACACACACACACACACACACACACATACATATACATACATATATAGTGAAATCAAAGACAGGAAGATTCAACAGAAATCAAAATACTCTTAAGAACACTTTTTGTAGCATAGAATGGGAAATTTAGATATCAATCATCTGGGGAATAGCTAAATAAATGAAAACAAAAAATATAACTAAACAGAGTGCTCTATAATTTCATGCAATTTATTTGTTTTGCTAAACTGACTTTGTTTCTTCTCAAATCTTTGTTATGAAAGATAGTTTGCTGTGAAGAGAGATACTTGGAAATGAATGTGACATAAAAAATAAACCAACAAAAGTAAGAAAAATGATTAGTATTATTATTAGTTATTAATAGCATTATAATTATTATTATTAATTAGTATTAGAATGGAGCAGACTCCATTTTCTTCCTCACATTCAATTAATCTGTCCTATTCTACCTTATAATAATGAATTTTGTATATGAATGTCAGTGATAAGAGCCTTATTACATGTGCTGAAAGCTGCTACCCCAAATTCACTATGATCATGACTACTTGAAGCTTACTCAGTACTCTGTTCTACATGGAAAGAACTTGTCATTTGCTTAAACATATTTACTTCAAGGTATGATTACAATCTAATGCATATAAAGGCTTTCTATTCCCCCTCACCTCCATTTGCCTCATTGCTACATGGGGAACCACTTCTGTTTATTTTTTGGAATTTAAATCTTTTTTTTAATAGCTTCTTATTATTAATCAACTGTACTTTTGTAATGGATCTAGTTCATAGATAAAGATAAGCTAACTTCTGTTATATTATGAATATTTGTTCGAAATAGAAACATAAAGTGGAGAATTCAGAAATGAACCTATGAAACTATTTGTCCTTTGACTTTAAAAAGGGAAAATCATGGGCATACCAATATCAAGCACTTTAGCAACCCAAATGGCAGTTTCAAGTGGGAAACTCATCCTGGCAGGGAAAAAAAAGAAAAAAAATGAAAGAAAAAAGAAATAAGAAAAGGAGAGAGATAAAGAACAAGAGGGAGAGGAAGGAAGAAGGTAGGTAGGCAGACAGGCAGGCAGGAAGAAAGGAAGGAAGGAAGGAAAGAAAGAAGGAAGGAAGGAAAGAAGGAAGGAAAGAAAGAGATTTGATCTTTTTTCAGCTTCTATTTGTAAGTGCATGTGCACATGTTCATCTTGGAATTTGATTTTTCAAATTTTATTCCTGAGTTAGCTTCCATTATATTAATCAACCTTCATCAATTATGAACAATAATGTGTAATCATCATGGTTTAACTTGTTGCCCTTTCCCCATTAAAAATAACGTTCAGAAGTTTACCCTGAACCTGAAAACTGCATTCCCTATACTATAATATTTCAAGTGTCAGACATAATTCTAGTTTGATATCCCCTCTCTTTTTGAAGAATAAAACACCAGGGACAATCTGATTCCAAATTATTACTTGCCCTTCTAAAAAGAATGAAAATCTCCTTTGAGAAGTATATGAGGAGAAGAAGCTAAATATATCTATCTTTATCTCCCTAAGACCCTCACAAGTCACTCCATCTTACATGTGGGTGGCAGCCTTGTTACATTTTTATGTTTATAATACCCAGTTGTATGAACATACCACAACTTGTTTACCCATTCTTTATCAGAGGATATCTACTTTATAAACAAATAACTCCATAATATTTCTATGTAAGGGTGTGTGTACTTTAGATATTTTAGAGAAATTGGTCTCCCTCCTGAATTTTGGGCAGAATATTCCATCTCTTAAACTGGAATTTTCACTGGTTATATTTTTTCATCCAGATTTTTGGAATGCTATCCCTTTTTTATACCTTTCTCCTGGCTTCATGGTTTTCTTCAACTCCTAGCTAAAACCCCACCTTTTACGAGATGCTTTCCCTAATGTATCTTACTTCTATGAGACTATCTCCCATTTAGTCTGTACATATCTTCCTCACTAGACTATGAACTCCTCAACAACAAGGACTATCTTTTTCCTTCCTTTATCTTCTCACTGTTAGTACATGATTCTACTTATTAAAATAGCTAGGATGCTGATTTTTGTAATGGATCTAGTTCACAGATAAAGATAAGCTAACTTCTGCTATATTGTGAATATTTGTTCGAAATAGAAACATAAAGTAGAGAGGACAGAAATGAACCTATGAAACTATTTGTCCTTTGACTTTAAAAAGGAAAAATCATGGGCATACCAATATCAAACACTTTAGCAACCCAGGTAAGTACAGGGAGGATGGAGAGACATTTCAGGTAAAGATGAGGGGTGTAACATGCATTAAGAACACAGGAACTGAGAATAAGCATAACATGCATAGGAGATATTACAACGAATTTCTTTTAAATTATAATGTTTAACTGAGAGCAATGAGAAACAAAGTTAGGTAGGATGAGTTAGACTGTAGAGGATCCTGAATGCTAGATAGTCTATCTAGATTTGGGTAAGCCTAATGTAATGCAAAACCTTATTGTTAGAGATGACTAAGAAATAACTCCAACTTAAGAAAGATACCTCATCACTAGTTAACAGTTATAACTATTAACTAGCAGAGGAATAGCAATTGTGAGCACTATGGCCCTTCCTTGACATTTGACATTCAATATCTTCTTTAGCAAGCAGTCTCTTTGGAAAAATTTGCACAATCATATCTAATGTTATATAGTAAATCCTGATTCCAACTACCCAGTTATAGTTTGGAAATAAAATATAATACCTATAGTCAGAGTAGTAGCTTTTGACTTATTTCCTATTAGAAGATCATAGGACAACTGAAGAGAACATATTCATAATGCAAATATAAATCATTTTAGAACTTAAAATGCATTTTCATCATGTCTAAATGATATGAATTTTAGCATACAAGGTCTCATCCTTTTTTGTGACAAGCAATTTTATTTTTGCAAGATATAATTTCCCCTGAATAATAAATATGGACTAGGGGTTAATAGTTGTATAGGAATAAAGCACCTGAGACAATTGGTTACCATGACAATGAAACTCACATTACTAATAATTTTATTTAGTCCCTCTTTTATCAAATAGATGGAATTGGAGGAAAGCTTGAAATATCCTTCACACAGGCAGAAAGCTAGAGTAAGACCATCATTAAGGTCATAAACAATCAAATTTCTACTACCTGAAAATGATTTGGAACAAAGAAAGCAAAACCCCCACATGGTTATGTTAGTCATACTATGATAGGATATTATGCAAAAGAGCTCTCTTTCAGCCTCAAGATATGTATATCCACATGCATTTTGTAAGAGCAGTTCTCCTGTTTAATTTTATTAAATTGCTGAAAGGGTATGCATTAATGATACTGTATATTAAGCATCCTGAACATTTATTTTCCAGATTTCAGTTTGAATCATGTCAGTTTATTGAAATTAATCATACTAAAGATTAGGGTATTATTGCTGTGAGCATTTCTAGGTTTGCTGCTAGTATCATGCTCTATAACCTCACATTTTCAGAGGTAAAGATGCAAACCTTAGCTTCCTGAATCTCATAATTTATTTCTCACCTCACATAGTTCTTATTTGTGGAGACTGCATGTAAAGACTAGTTTCTACTACACTCAAGTTCCCTACTATGAGAGAGAAAAAAAAAAAGACACAGAAAGACAGACACTCAGACATCCAAATTTAAATGATTCATGGAGCTGACACTACTTATCAGGCCAGGCATTCTCTAGCTGCCCTTCCGGATTCCAGAAGGACACACTGTAGTATTTGAGTGTTTTTCTTCTACTGCCATCAGCTTGAGCCCCAATCACCTTTCTCCCTTTTCTCTAAGCTATACAACTGTGGCTAGTGCAATTATTCAATTTAACCTCTTAACATCAAATCACTTTTACAATGAAGTGTTTACTTCAAAGATTTAGCAAAAATAATTGTACATATATTGTTCTTCATCACCTCTAGAGTATAATATGCCCTATATCCATCCCAGTCTCTGAGGTATGTAGAGGGAATGAGCCCATTAACTGTTTTTATATAAATATGTACACACATGTATATGTGTGTGTATGCACATGTGTATATGTATATATAGCATACACACACACATATATATAAATGTATGTGTGTGTGTATATACACATATATCACTTTTAACAAGTTCATGTCTCTCCAAATTCAGTCTGACTACACATTCATTATTGCTATGATTAAAACTACAACTATGACTACTACTACTATGGATCCTTACACTAGTTGGGAATCATAAAGAGCACTCCCAAACATCACTCCTTGCTCCTTATACCACTGATGTTGCACAGGCTTCAAAGTCCATTCTGGATCCCACTTTCTAGATTCCTGTAACTCACTGTTTCACTAAAATTAGATACTCTATTCCCTATACATAGAGTGAAAAAAAAAAAAAAAACTAATGAAGAGGTCAGAGCTCCATTTTGTCTAGGGAAAAATAAATTAAGTCCCTTCTCACTATCATTTGGTCTTTCATCAGACACTGAGAGGTAATCACTTAGCCCCATCTCCTAACCCTCACACAAATAAAGTCGAAGAAGTAACAGCCTTTTAAAATGCCTTCAAAGTGAGTAGCCTCTCCGTTGCTACATGATTAGCCTACCATACCCAGTCACTGACTCTACATATATTCCTCAATGATTTCAAGGCACTTCTGTTACTCATTATCACTATTATGAAAACAAAGTTTATAGCATCATCCACTTGGAGAGACTGAATCAACTATACAAGCTAATGGAGTCTATACATTATCAACTTTAGTAGCAAATGACCAAAAAGTCACAGAGGTTTTGCAACTGCTGCTAACTCCAAAAATACCAAAATTCACACATATTATAAGCTATAATCTTTATTTATTTTTAATTCTATTGGAGGCCAGAAATTAGACACATCAGGACTTCTCTACCAAAAGAACCTAGGCAGTGGGACTAAAACTTTATTTATATATTTGTGGCTCAATAGAAAAGAAAAAACAAAAACACAGTGTGAGGTAGCATCTGAAGTGAGGCCTGAAGCAACAGTGATAAAATGTCTCTTGTTTATTTTTGTTCATTGTTCTTTATTTTTGTTTAGTAACAAAAAGTTCATTCAGAACAGGGCTTCCTGTCTTGTTTTTTGGTGCTTGCCCAAACCTGAGTAATGTCAGTTCTGTTACTTAGGTCCAGCAGTATTCATCCAATGTGAGTAGGGTGTCTCCTAATTGTAAAAAG
Source organism: Antechinus flavipes (assembly GCF_016432865.1). NCBI lineage: Eukaryota > Metazoa > Chordata > Mammalia > Dasyuromorphia > Dasyuridae > Antechinus > Antechinus flavipes. The sequence goes on along the minus strand of NC_067399.1, from coordinate 301,990,739 downwards.
TAAGGAGTAAAATGAAAGGATTGATGTTGAAGTCCTGTCAGCATTCTCTCTCTCTCTCTCTCTCTCTCTCTCTCTCTCTCTCACACCCACCCACTAAAACATGCATATTCTCATTCATTCATGCACACAAAATTAATGTAAAAATAAATGATTACTAGTCCTATTTTTTTCCCTAACAAATTCTACTGCTGATCCTTGTTGTAGCATTTGTGTATTTCTTCTTTCCTATCCTCATTAACTTTTCTAATTTAATTCTGCTCCTTAACTTGCCTTGCTATTACTTAGCCTCCCCCCACCCATGGATCCCTTCCTTGTCTTCTTCCCCCACTCTATCTATCTCCCCCCACTTATTTCTTTATAGATTTTGGAAGCAGTTATATCCTTTACAATTTGTATGTAGTGTTACTTATTTAGTCTATTCCCGATGTGAGCTTTTAGAACGAGGAGCCCTTCTCCCCCCTCTAAAATTTTATGTCTAGTCTGATTTTGCACCTTGTTTCTATAACATAATTACTATTTTTACCTTTTCCTAGAGTTTTGCTTTTTTTATAATCAGATCTTATTCAACTCTGCTCCAATCTTTCCTTTGAGCTATCCAATTACTGAAGTCAATCTTAAACATATGGTATACATTTCCATGTAAAAAACATGAACAATTTGTCCATGTTAAATTCCTTGAAATTAATCTTTGATATTGACTCTTATATGTTAAATTTTCTATCAAGTTTGTATTTGATTGAAAGTTCTGAAAAATCTGAAAGTTTATTGAATGCTTTTTTCACTCAATATCATAAATAATTGTGCTGAATATGATAATTTTTATTTCAGGCCTAGATCTTTTGCTTGCCAGTATATATGATTCTAGGACCTGCAGTCTTTTTTTTTTGTGTGTGTGTGTGACTACTGATAAGTCCTGTACAATTCTAACTATAGCTCTAGGACACTTGAATTGCTTTTTCCCCCTTTGTTTGTTGCAAAATTTTCTCTTTGATCTGAGGTGTAAAAATTTGGCAATAATATATCTGTGTGTTTTCCATAAAGGATTTCTTTGAGGTAGTGATCGATATATATATTTTTTTTTATATTTCTACTTTCTCTTCATGTTCTATTACTCTGGTACAATTTTCTTGGATTATTTCTTGCATTATTGTGTCAAGGATTGGTCCCTTCTCATCTAGGGCCAAATCTATGTAGCACAACTGGACCTGGACTTCCTAATCACTAGAGGGTCCCTCAATCTTCTCAGACTCAGACCCCGGATTTCTCATACAGTCTGGGAAGTGAAAGATTCTATGGTTGCTCCTGCATCTTCAGTCAAACCCAGCTAGGCCCAGGGGTTCCAATTTGATGTTTCTGTGGAGTGAGTCTGCAGATATTTGTACTTCATACTGGCTAATCCCTGGCCTGGGTTCTTTCTTCCAATCTCCATGGGTTGTGCCAGGAGGACCCCTGTTCTGTCCCAAATCTTCTTGATTTTTCACCAGTCTATGATCACTCTGAGGCAGAAATTTGTTGTTTGTGGGGGGAATCTGGAGATCTTGAAATTTACTGATCTACTCTTCCATCTTTCCAGGATTTTCCCTTCAATATTTTCAGTTTTACTGAAAAAGAGATTAATATGCTTCTACAATACATTCATACACATACACATATACGTGAATTTTCTTATTCTATGTATGCTGGATTGGTTTGTCATTTTTACAGATGAGTAAAGTGAGGCAAAGAGGGTGAAGTGATTTACTAGGATCACACAGTTACTACATGTCCAAAGTCCTGATTGACTCCAAGCCCTGTGCTTCCTTTTCTGGACCACCTAAATTCTTCCTAAGTAAAGATTAGATATCTTTACTATCAAAGTATCAAATCAGAATGTTGTCCCATGTCTTTCTGAAGTCTTTCTGAAACTCAGAGCACTATCTACTATTTCAGGCTTGTCTTAACCAAATAATTTTGTCAGTGGTTTTTCTTTCTGCATTGTCTCCTTTCCTACCATCCCATGTGCCTATAAGTACTTTCTCCCTTTCCATCTGCATAATCACTTCCTTTCTCTCATTAAAAAAACATTCCCCACAGCAGTTCATCTCCTCTGAAAAGACTTCCCTTCTCTAAATAGGACAGTTTGTAAACATAATTTACCAGACATACTTGCTAAAATATTAATGTCAATTTTCTTTACTCCATTCTGAATTGCAACCCATCTGCTCACTTGGTTTACAGAATTTAGTCATCTAGGAGCAAGGAATGTATCTTTTGTCTATTTAGCTATATAGTATCTAGTGCACCACGGAGTCTCTCTTTTGATTCAAACAAGGAAACGGTAAAAGGAAGAAATAACAAAATGGAAAACATTTCTTCCAAGAAGACTTTAACAACTGATAATTAAAAGGAATTATATCTTTATTATAATCCCAAAGAACTTTGTATTTGTGAATTAAATTCAGTGAAGTGGATGGCATAAACAACTTATTTTGGGGGAAAATTGTTACTCTCAGTGGTGTTCAATTATTTGCATTATAGTGAGAATAGAAAGTGCAAAATTTTCTTTCTCTGTCTTACTTTCTAAATGTTATGGTAAAATATGATTATACCCATTTAACAAAGAGAAAAAAAAATCTTCCATAGGCATTCTTGTTCCAGAAAATTGTTTCAATTATAATTTATTATATTTAGAATTGAAAGGAACTGTAGAATTTTTATTTCCCTAGTTTAGCTCTTTCATGTATGGATGAGAATACCTGAGATATTGAGAAATTAAGTGACAACCAACATTACAGAGGTAGCAATAGACATATGAAGGGTTTTATCCAAACCATACAGTCATAAATTTATAGTTTAATATGTTATAAGTCATTTTGAACAGATCCTTTATGAGGAAATTGAGACCAAGAGAAGCTTCATGATTCATCTAGGGTAACAAAAAATATTAAATGACAGAACGGATATATATACATTCTTTATATCACACTCCTATCACTATGCTGAATTTTATTCTTTTTTTTCTCCCAAAATCTATAGAATTTGTATTGGCAAATAACTAGGAATATCAACATTATAATTAATGGTTTTGTTCAGAGTTTATGACCTCAAATATCTCATAGTCTGGCACAAGGAGTATTCTCATGGTTGATTCACTTGAAGAATACTAAAAGGCAAAGAAAAATGAACAGTTTTTGTATATTCCTATGTTGTCAGAAATATTTTGTAAAAAGTTTATTTGTATAAATATGTATACATATATTGTACAGATGTACTTCTTCCCAATTCAGCAGTGTACATGTGTGTTTCTAAGTGCCTGGTACTTAACAACTTTCAACAGATAGTTAGTTTGATTAAGAAGAATGGATTATTAGTGCTATACCAATCAGACTTCCAAGAAAATATTTTAATGATTTAGAAAAAATAACAACAAAATTCATATGGAACAATAAAAAGTCGAGAACCTCAAGGGAATTAATGAAAAAAATCAAATGAAGGTGGTCTAGCTGTACCTGATCTAAAATTATATTATAAAGCAGCAGTCACCAAAACCATTTGGTATTGGCTAAGAAATAGATTAGTGGATCAGTGGAAAAGGTTAGGTTCACAAGACAGAATAGTCAACTATAGCAATCTAGTGTTTGACAAACCCAAAGATTCTAACTTTTGGGATAAGATTTCATTATTTGATAAAAACTGCTGGGATAACTGGAAATTTTTATGGCAGAAATTAGGCAAGGACCCACACTTAACACCATATACCAAGATAAGATCAAAATGGGTCCATGATCTAGGCATAAAGAACGAGATTATAAATAAATTAGAGGAACATAGGATAGTTTATCTCTCAGACTTGTGGAGGAGAAAGAAATTTGTGACCAAAGATGAACTAGAGACCATTACCGATCACAAAATAGAAAATTTTGATTATATCAAATTAAAAAGCCTTTGTACAAACAGAACGAATGCAAACAAGATTAGTAGGGAAGCAACAAACTGGGAAAACATCTTTACAATTAAAGGTTCTGATAAAGGCCTCATTTCCAAAATATATAGAGAACTGACTCAAATTTATAAAAAAATCAAGCCATTCACCAATTGATAAATGGTCAAAGGGTATGAACAGACAATTTTCAGATGAAGAAATTGAAACTATTACCACTCACATGAAAGAGTGTTCCAAATCACTATTGATCAGAGAAATGCAAATTAAGACAACTCTGAGACATATATGAATGTTATGGAATATTATTGCTCTGCAAGGAATGACCAGCAGGATGAATACAGAGAGGCTTGGAGAGACCTACATGGACTGATGCTAAGTGAGATGAGCAGAACCAGGAGATCATTATACACTTCGACAACGATATTGTATGAGGATGTATTCTGATGGAAGTGGATTTCTATGACAAAGAGACCTAACTGAGTTTCAATGGATAAATGATGGACAGAAACAGCTACACCCAAAGAAGGAACACTGGGAAATGAATGTGAACTATTTGCATTTTTGGTTTTCTTCCCGAGTTATTTTTACCTTCTGAATCCAATTCTGCCTGTGCAACAAGAGAACTGTTCGGTTCTGCAAATATGTATTGTATCTAGGATGTACTGCAACATATTTAACATATATAGGACTGCTTGCCATCTTGGGGGGGGTAGAGGGAGGGAGGGGAAAAAACGAAACATAAGCGAGTGCAAGGGATAATGTTGTAAAAAAATTATCCTGGCATGGATTCTGTCAATACAAAGTTATTATTAAATAAAATAAAATTTAAATTAAAAAAAAAAGAAGAAGAATGGATTACTAGTCTTCTCATGAACAAGCCATATGACTTTAGACAAGTCACTTGGGGCTTATTTTTCTCATAAATAAAATTAAAGATTAAAGGTCACACAGCGCAAGAATGTTTGTGGCAGCCCTCTTTGTAGTGGCCAGAAACTGGAAACTGAGTGGATGCCCATCAATTGGAGAATGGCTGAATAAATTGTGGTATATGAATATTATGGAATATTATTGTTCTGTAAGAAATGGCCAGCAGGAAGATTTCAGAAAGGCCTGGAAAGACTTACATGAACTGATGTTTAGTGAAATGATCAGGACCAGAAGATCATTATTTACTTCAACAACAATACTATATGATGATCATTTCTGATAGAACTGGCCATCTTCAGCAATGAGATGAACCAAATCAGTTCCAATCGAGCAGTAATGAATTGAACCAGCTACACCCAGTGAAAGAACTCTGGGAAATGAGTGTGAACCACTACATAGAATTCCCAATTCCTCTATTTTTGTCCACCTGAATTTTTGATTTCCTTCACAGGATAATTGTACACTATTTCAAAGTCCGATTCTTTTTGTACAGCAAAATAACTATTTGGAAATGTGTGTGTGTGTGTTTGTGTGTGTGTATGTGTGTATGTGTGTATATGTGTGTGTATGTATATGTGTGTGTGTGTGTGTGTATATATATATAGTATTTAACTTATACTTTAACATATTTAACATGTATTGGTCAACTTGCCATCTGGGGAAGGGGGGGAAGGAAGGAAAAATTTGGAACAAAAGTATTTGCAACTGTCAATGCTGAAAAATTAACTATGCATATATTTGTAAATGAAAAGCTATTAAAAATAAAAATAAAATAAAATAAAAAATAAAGGTCATACAGCTAAAAACAAAAACTTAGGGATAGCTAAGGAAACTTCCAATTTCAAAATATTTTATGCTTATCACATTTGTGAGAAACATGCAGGACAGATTTTGCAGCTTTATGTTGTTCAGAGCCATATTGCTGCATACATGGGGGAACAATGAATATTGTTCTGTGCCAAAGAAAGTTGCCAGAAATATCCACAGATAATTGGCAGCACCAGGCATCAACATCAACATTTATAGTTTGAGAGATCAAGATTTTGCTGTTGTGCACTGATGAACATCTCAGTTCATTGGGGATTTATTCCTTGCTTTTCTGCAAACTGTTATTCTAATGCCAGTAGAGATTGATTTTTATCACTACACACCACTCCATCTGAAGACCATTTGCTCTATAGTATCTTTATTTTCAGAAAGAGATATTTCATTTAGCCTAAGATTCTGTTGGGGGGAAAAAAGGAAGAAAGTAGTTGTTCCATGATTGGTTGAAAGAGCAACAATTTTTATATTTAGCAAAAAAAAAAAAAAAAAAAAAAGAGCCTACGTGTGATTTTTTTCTCTTTCTAAATTTGTAATGGCTACCACCATCCCTTCTGAAAAATAGTTTTGTATAGTAACAGAATTTTTGAAGCAATTTAAAATTAAACCATTTAAAAAATCACCATACTAAAAATATAACAATATCACTGGGACATTATAATGTTAATAAAGTAACACAATTCCTCCTTCCTCAGTGAAGATAACTAAACTGGAAAATTATTACTAAATATGTAGCTCTTCTGTTGGGCACTTAACTTCTATGGTGTGTGTAAATGATTGGGTGCAAAATTAATGATACTTCCTTCTTTCTCTCCCTCCCTTCTTCTGTTTACATTATTTCAGAGGAAAAAAATCTTTAAGAAAGTGCCAGAATATTAGTGGATGGCCAGAAAAAAATGCCTTTACATTTAAGTTCAATCAGTTTTAGAGGGCTCTTATGGTAACACTTCACCCATCCTTAACCTGAGATCTTTAGCTGATAAAGAACTTGTTCAAATGTTGTTATCCATTTAAGAGTTCACTCAATCCAAGGACAGAAATCTTTGGCTTTGGGTTCAGCATCCAGAATACTTCTTTCAGACTGGATCCCAAATCTTAAATCCTTAAGTACAGGGATAATATATTTTTTTGGTACACAGGACCCAGCACAGTGTTTTGTACATAAGTGAAGCTTTAAAATATTTGCTTGTGGATGATATTTGGCAGTATCTATAGATCTTTATGTACAAAGTGATTATGTATACATATATAATGCATATGTATATGTAAATGTGTTTTCACTGTCTTCTCTATAATTTCAATTTCTCAGTTTTCTAGTCTCATCTGCTGCTATTCTGTGGATTACACTTCAGTCCTTATTGAAAAGGTTGTGGATAGAATTAATCAAATTTTTAGGATTTAGTTGCAAACAACCAAAAGTAGTTTTAAGAAACAGAGCTGAAAGGCTTCAATCATTATGTAAAATAAGGGAAATGAGTCAATGACTTGTCCCATATTATATTATATTTATATGTTTGCCAGAGCTGATCTGTGTTAGCTTCTAATGATTAAACAAGTGAATTAGAATCTGCAACTCACATCTCTGGGGTCTAATATACACAACTTATAATCTAATCATTACTCCTATAGAATCACATCAAATTGAATAATACTGATTGGAACAGAGTAGGGGTCTAAATGAATTATTTCTCGCTCAAAAATAATGTAAAATGTATTTTCAGTAATTATGAAGGCTTGAGAAAGAAAAGAAGACTATGGGTCACAAATTGTATTATTCTCATTGTTACTTACTTTAAAAAATGTAGAGGAAAAAAAAAAGAAACAAGTAAGAGTGAATATCTGCCCAAGATATTAGCTGGAAATATTATTTGAATTTTCTGCTCCTGATTTATAATATATGATTGATAGATGTTTAGCAAAATATAGGATGTACCTAAGGAAAAAATGTTAAGAATCTATTTGTCAAATATCAGAAGGACTTTAAATTGAAAAGGGATACAAGAGGAAGGAGAATGCCTATGTTTATCTTTCAAATTAGATAATATAAAAGAGTAACTATTAGGAAACATTTGCAGTTGAGAAACCAATAAATTTATAGGAGACAAAATACAAGGACAGTACACAGTAAGTAGTAAAAATTCATGATTCCAAGAATGCAACACTTTTGTGTGTGTGTGTGTGTGTGTGTGTGTGTGTGTAGCGTTTTGGCAACAAAGCCGGAAACTAGAGGGAGGAAATTTTGATCTTATAGGTTTCATTGAGACTTATGGAATGAAACTCAAGATTGAATTATAGATCTTGATAGTTCTGTTTTTTTTTTATTTTATTCAAAATAAAAAGGATGGGTAAAGTAATGGAGTATGTTAACATTATAAATTAGAAAGATATATTTGTATGAGGAAAACATGATGGAGAATATTTGCGTGATGGTCAATGAAGGGAGAAACAAGTCAGTTTTGATACAGGAGTTTACTGCTAATCACCTGGATGGAAAAAGAAAACAGATTAAAAGTCTGGGAAACAGACTACATATCTGGCACATGGGCATACTAGATCAGCGAGGGAGACTTCCACTATCCAGATCTTTGCTGGAACTCTCTCACTGCCAAAAAATTAAAGCAACTAATAACTTCTTGATTTGGATCAAACTACCATATTTTAAAAATTGGAGAATCCAGATAAGGGGGAAATTCAATTTTGAATCTAATTCTTACCCAAAATAAAGGATGAAACATTAGATATGAAAAAATTATTAGATATAAGTGACACCTCTATTCTTGAGATTTGTGACAAAGAAGGAGAAAAGATCTGAACATAAACTGATATATATTTTAGAAATGGGAAAGGTTCAGAAGAAAAATAAATAAAATCCCATGAACTAAAATGTTTCAGGGGAAATAAGTAAATTAAGATTAAAAATTTTCCAGATAAAATTCTAGAGATTCAAAGGAAACAGATTTCTATAAGGAGAAAAATGTGATTTGTTTTAAGAGAACAACATGAATGATTAGGTAAGTCTTCTACCAAGATAAATTTTTTTTAAAAGTTTACAGAAGAAAATCCAGGAAACAGAAAATTAATATTTCATGGTTCTATGTAAATAGGAACTTTGCCAAAGTTTGTCAGTTTGTCAAAAATGAAATAAAGTTGTAAAAAGAAGTTAAAGAGAAGGGAAAAAATGTTTTGCTAATTAGCTGTTTTGGATGGGAAGTAATATCAAAGAAAGAAGATCTGTGAGTGAGATGGTGGATGATGATGACAGACAAACACAGAAAATTCACTTGTTCAATTTTCATTTGCTTTCTGCTTCCTACTCAAGATAGAATTATCTCTACTAAAATAACATAATAAAATTATTCACAAGGAGTTAATATCTGAGCTAAAAAATATTAAATGAGATTATTTTACTGCCCTTAATTCCAGTCATCTGGCTCAAATGAATTATGTTCTTGGGTAGCAGAATTAACTGGTTCAATTGAACTGGTTCAACAGTTCAACTGTTCAATCAACAATTATCAGTTGTGAATGTGTTTTCTTGGTATCTATGTTTTTATGCTAAATTTGTTATTTATTTTTAACTTTCTTCTTTTTTAAAAAAAAATTTGACTTCCAAATTTTCTCTTTCCTTACTGGCCCTCCTCTACTCTTTGAGAAGGTAAGCAATATAACATTGATTATACATGTGAGGTCATTTTTTTCCATTTAAACTATGTTGCCAAAAAAAGGCAAATTTTCAGCTATTTTACTTAGATTAACATATTTATTGGTATACAATAGAATAAAATAGCTCCTAATTATTGCTTTAATTTCTTCTTCATTAGTGGTAAGTTCATCCATTTCATTTTTGGTTTGCTTCTTTCCTGTTTCAAATCAAATTAACCAGTTTTATCTATTTTGTTGCTTTTTCCCATAAAAATCAATTCTTAGTTTCATTTATCAGTTCACTAGTTTTCTAACTTTCAATCTTATATATCTCTTCATTGATTTTCAGAATGTCTAATTTGATATTTAATTGAGGCTTTTTAATTTGTTCTTTTTCTATCTTTTTTAATGCATGCCAAATTCATTAATGTCCTCTAAATTGTATTCATGTAAGCATCTAGGGATTTAGAACTTTCCCTAAAAACTACTTTGGCTGCATCCCATAAGTTTTGATATGTTGTCTCATTATTCTCATTCTTTTGGCTGAAATTATTAATTATTTCTATGATTTATTGTTTGATTCACCCAATTTTTGGATTACATTATTTAGTTTCTGTAATGTTCTTGTTTGTTCTTTTGGAGGTTTTGGAGCAGCCTTCTTTTCAGTTAAGTTGCTGGAAAAATTGGAAATTAGTATGAAAGAAACTAAATATTGACCCACACCTAGCACCATATACCAAGATGAGGTGGAAATGGGTTCATGATTTAGATAAAAAGGGTGATATTATAATCAAATTCGAACATAGGCTAGTTTACCTCTCAGATCTGTGGAGAAGAAAGGAATTTGTGACCAAAGAACTGGAAAGCATAATTAAATACCAGATAGATAATTTTGATTGTATTAAAAAGTTTTTGTATAAATAAAACTAATGCAGACAAGATCTGAAGGGAAGCAATAAATTGGGAAATCATTTTTTATATTTAACGATTCTGATAAAGGCCCTACTTCTAAAATATATAGAGAATTGACTCAAATTTGTAAGAAAACAAGTCATTCTCCAGTTGATAAATGGTGAAATGTTATGAACAGACAATTTTCAGATGAAAAATATAAACCATTTTTAATCATATGAAAAATGGTCTAAATCACTATTGATCAGAAAAATGCAAATTAAGACAACTCTGAGGTACCACTACATACTTGTCAGATTGGCTAAGATAACAGGAAAAGATAATGATGAATGTTGAAGGGAATGTGGGAAAACTGAGACACTAATATACTCTTGGTGGAGTTGTGAATTTATCCAACCATTCTGGAGAGTAATATGGACTTCTGCCAAAAGGACTTTCAAATTGTGCATACCCTTTGATCCAGCAGTGTCTATACTGGGCCTGTATCTCAAAGAGATAATAAAAAAGGCAAAGGACCCACATGTGCAAAAAATGTTTGTAACAGCCCTCTTTGTCAAGGAAGTGAAAACTGAGTAGTTTTCTTCTATTTCTGCCTATCAGTTGGGGAATGACTGAATAAATTACGGTATGTGAATGTTATGGAATATTATTGTTTTGTAAGAAGTGATCGCCAGGATGATTTCAGAAAGGCTTGGAGAGAATTACTGCATTGATGCTAAGTGAAGTGAGCAGAACCAAGAGAACCTTGTACATAGCAACAGCAAGATTATATAATAATCATTTCTGATGGACATAGATCTTTGCAACAATGGGTAATTCAGGCCAATTCCAATAGACTTCTGATGGAGAGAGCAACCTGCCTCCAGAAGGGGATTGTTGGAACTGAATGTGAATCACAGCATTTTTTCTCACTTTTTTTGTTGTTGATTGCTTGATTTTGGTTTTTTTTCCTTTTTGATATAATTTTTCTTGTACAGAATGATAAATGTGGAAGTATGCATAGAAGAATTGACATATTTAATATATACTGGATTATTTGCTGTCTAAGGGAGTGGGAGGGGAAGGGAGCAAGAAAAAATTTGGAACAGAAGGTTTTGCAAAGGTGAATGTTGAAAAATATCTTTGCATATGATTTGACAGTATCTAAATAATGAACACATTTCAATCTTATTTTATTATAGGGTATTATATGACTGTCAATGACTGCTCTCTGCTATATACATTTTCATTGCATTCCATGCATTTCCTGTTTTCCTAGTAATTTTTGTCAAATGGTGAGTTCTTATCCAAGAAGATGGAGGTTGGGAGTTTATCACACAATGGATTCCTATAAACATTGTAAATTGTGTCTCATGAACTTAACCTCTTCCACTGATCCACTACATTATTTCTTAACTAGTACCAAATAATTTTGCTGACTGCCCTCTTATGATATAGTTTTAAGTCTGGTCCATCTAGGCCATATTCCCTTGCATTTTTTCATTAATTCCCTTGAAATTCTTAAGCTTTTCTTCTTCAAGATGAATTTTCTAATTTTTTTCTAAATCTATAAAGTAATTTCTTGGCTGTTTGATTAATATAGCACTGAATAAGTAGATTGATTTAGATATAATTTTCATTTTTATTATTTTTCTTAGCCTAATAATATAATATATTATTTCGGTTGTTTAGATATAAGGTTTTCTGTGTGAAAAGTGTTTTGTAATTTTGTTCATGTGGTTCTTGGATTTGTCTTGGCAAGTAGACTCCCAAATACTTTATATTATTTACAGTTATTTTAAATAGGATTTCTCTATGTATCCGTTTCTGCTGGACTTTGTTAGTAACACATAGAAATACCAATGATTTGTGTGGGTTTATTTTATGATCCTGCAACTTTGCTTCAATTATTGTTTCTAGTCATTTTAGCTGATTCTCTAAGATTCTTTATGTATACCATGACATCATTTGCAAAGAATGATAATTTTATTTCCTCATTACCTACTCTAATTCCTTCATTTTTTTTTCTTCTCTTATTGCTAAAACTAACATTTCTAGTATAATACTGAATAGTAGTAGTGACAATGGGCAATCTTGTTTTACTCCTGATTTTATTGGAAATGCTTCTACTTTATCATGTTTCATACAAAGCTTTAAGATAGATGCTACTTATCAATTTTTTTTGAAGCAACTGAGTTAAGTGATTTGCCCAGGGTTACACAGCTAGGGAGTGTTAAGTGTCTGAGACCAGATTTGAACTCAGGTACTCCCTAATTAAGGGCTGGTGCTTTATTTATTGCAGAACTTATCTGCCCCTAATTATCATTATTAAAGAAAACTCCATTTATTCCTATAATCTTTAGTATTTTCAGTAGGAATGTATGTTTTGGTCTGTCAAATGATTTTTCTGCATTAATTGAGGTACTCATCTGGTTTCTATTAGTTTATTTATATGGTCAATTATGATTATAGTTTTCCTGATACTGAACCAGTTCTACAGTCTTGGTATAAATAACACTTAGTCACAATGTATTATCTTGCCAATAACTTGATGTAATTTCATTGTTACTATTTTATTTAAGATATTTATTTAAAATTTTTGCAGTAATATAATTTTCTTTTCTTTGTTTTGCCCCTTCCTGATATAGGCATCAGCACCATATCTGTGACATAACAAAATTTTGTAGGACTCCTTCCTTCCCAATTTTTTGAATAGTTTATATAGAATTGGAATTAATTTTTCTATAATATTTGCTATAATTAAGTTGTAAATCCATCTGACTTTAGACATTTTTACGGAGTTTAATGCCTTGTTCAATTTCTGTTTCTAAAATGGGACTATTTAAGTAATTTGTTTTCTTGTCTATTAATCTGAATCTTCTATATTCTTGTAAATATTCATCAATTTTCTTTAGATTATCAGATTTATTGACATACAATTGGGCAAAATAGCTTCTAATTATTTCTTTAATTTCCTCTGCATCAGTAATAAGCTCACCCTTTTCATTTCTTCTTTCCTTTTTCTAATCAAATTAACCAAAGATTTTTTCTATTTTGTTGTTTTTTTCATAAAATCAACTCTTACTTTTGTTAATGAGTTCAATAATTTTCTTACTTCCAGTGTTTTTAATCTCTTCTTTGATTTTTCAGAATTTTAAATTTGGTATTTACTTAGATGTTGTTAATTTGTATTTTTTCTAACTTTTTTTAGTTTTGTGCTCAATTTTTTATCTTTTCTTTTTCTCTTTTTTCATGTAAGCATCTAGAGATATAAAATTTCCCCTAAGAACTACATCCCATAAACTTTGGTATGTAATCTCATTATTATTATTCTCTTGGATGAAATTATTGGTTGTCTCTGTAGTTTGTTGTTTGATCTTATTCTTTAGGATTAGATTATTGAGTTTCCAATTTCTTTTTGGTCTATTTTCCCATGTCCTTTTTAAATGTAATTTTTATTGTATCATGATCTAAAAGGATAGATATATTATTTCTGCCTTTCTGCTTTTGATTCTGCACGGTCAATTTTTGTGCCGGCCCCATTTAACACCAAGGAAAAAGCATATTCCTTTTTGTCCCCATTCGATTTTCTTCAAAGATCTGTCATACCTACCACTTCTAAAATTGTATTTACCACCTTAACTTTTTTCTTGTTCCTTTTTGTTATTAGATTAATCTGGTTCTGAAAAGGGGATTACAGATTCCCCACTACTATAATTTTGCTGTTTATTTCTTTTTGTAAGTCACTTAACTTCTCCACTAAGAATTTGGATTCTATACCACTTGGTGCATTTGTATTTAGTATTGATATTTCTTAATTATCTATGGTAGCCTGTAGGAAGATATAGTTTCTTTCTTTATCTCTTTTAATTAGATATATTTTTGCTTTTGCTTGATCTGAGATCAGAATCACTACTCTGATTTTATTTTTACTTTAGCTGAAACATAATAGATTCTACTGCAGCCTTTTACTTTTACTCTGTATGTATATGTCTGCTTTAAATGTGGTTCTTTTAAACAAGATATTGTAGGATTCTGGCTTTTAATCCAGTCAGCTAATTGCTTTCACCTTTTGGAAAATTCATCTCATACACATTCACAGTTTAGATTACTAATTCTGTAGCCTACCATCTTATTATTCTCAAGTTAAAATTTTCTCTTTCCTTTCCTCCTTGTCTTTCTCATCTGTGTATTACTTATCACCACCATCTTCCTCATTCTACCCTCCCTTTTTTCATTCCCTTTTTCTTATCCCTTTTCTCTTTAATTCTGTCCTCCTTTCTATTATGCTCCTCCTTTCCTTTCCCATTTTCCATCCTACTTCCCTATAGGGTGAGATAAGTTTCTAAACCAAATTAATTATGTATGATATTCCTCCTTTTTTGATCACTTTGGAATTCTTTTTAATTTTTTTAATTTTTATTTTATTATTATAGCTTTTTTATTTACAAAACATATGCATGGGTAATTTCTCTCTCTTTTTTTTTTATAAATTTTATTTTATTTAATAATAACTTCGCATTGACAGAATCCATGCCAGGATAATTTCTACACGACATTATCCCTTGCAATCACTTATGTTTCGTTTTTTCCCCTCCCTCCCTCCTCCCCCCCCCCAGGATGGCAAGCAGTCCTATATATGCTAAACATGTTGCAGTATATCCTAGATACAATACATATTTGCAGAACCGAACAGTTCTCTTGTTGCACAGGGAGAATTGGATTCAGAAGGTAAAAATAACTCGGGAAGAAAATCAAAAATGCAAATAGTTCACATTCATTTCCCAGTATTCCTTCTTTGGGTGTAGCTGTTTCTGTCCATCATTTCTCCAATGAAACTCAGTTAAGTCTCTTTGTCAGAGAAATCCACTTCCATCAGAATACATACTCATACAATATCATTGTCGAAGTGTATAATGATCTCCTGGTTCTGCTCATCTCACTTAGCATCAGTCCATGTAGGTCTCTCCAAGCCTCTCTGTATTCATCCTGCTGGTCATTCCTTACAGAGCAATAATATTCCATAACATTCATATACCACAATTTACCCAGCCATTCTCCAATTGATGGGCATCCATTCATTTTTCAGTTTCTAGCCACTACAAACAGGGCTGCTACAAACATTTTGGCACATACAGGTCCCCTTCCCTTTTTTAGTATCTCTTTGGGGTATAAGCCCAATAGAAACACTGCTGGATCAAAGGGTATGCACAGTTTGATAACTTTTTGGGCATAATTCCAGATCGCTCTCCAGAATGGCTGGATTCGTTCACAACTCCACCAACAATGCATCAGTGTCCCCGTTTTCCCGCATCCCCTCCAACATTCATCGTTATTTTTTCCTGTCATCTTAGCCAATCTGACAGGTGTGTAGTGATATCTCAGAGTTGTCTTAATTTGCATTTCTCGGATCAATAGTGATTTGGAACACTCTTTCATGTGAGTGGTAATAGTTTCAATTTCTTCATCTGAAAATTGTCTGTTCATATCCTTTGACCATTTATCAATTGGAGAATGGCTTGATTTTTTATAAATTTGAGTCAGTTCTCTATATATTTTGGAAATGAGGCCTTTATCAGAACCTTTAATTGTAAAGATGTTTTCCCAGTTTGTTACTTCCCTACTAATCTTGATTGCATTCGTTCTGTTTGTACAAAGGCTTTTTAATTTGATATAATCAAAATTTTCTATTTTGTGATTGGTAATGGTCTCTAGTTCATCTTTGGTCACAAATTTCTTTCTCCTCCACAAGTCTGAGAGATAAACTATCCTATGTTCCTCTAATTTATTTATAATCTCGTTCTTTATGCCTAGGTCATGGACCCATTTTGATCTTATCTTGGTATGTGGTGTTAAGTGTGGGTCCTTGCCTAATTTCTGCCATACTAATTTCCAGTTATCCCAGCAGTTTTTATCAAATAATGAAATCTTATCCCAAAATTTAGAATCTTTGGGTTTGTCAAACACTAGATTGCTATAGTTGACTATTCTGTCTTGTGAACCTAACCTTTTCCACTGATCAACTAATCTATTTCTAAGCCAATACCAGATGGTTTTGGTGACTGCTGCTTTATAATATAATTTTAGATCAGGTACAGCTAGACCACCTTCATTTGATTTTTTTTTCATTAATTCCCTTGAGATTCTCGACTTTTTATTGTTCCATATGAATTTTGTTGTTATTTTTTTCTAAATCATTAAAATATTTTCTTGGAAGTCTGATTGGTATAGCACTAAATAAATAGATTAGTTTAGGGATTATTGTCATCTTTATTATATTTGCTCGGCCTATCCAAGAGCACTTAATATTTTTCCAATTATTTAAGTCTGACTTTATTTGTGTGAAAACTTTTTTGTAATTTTGCTCATATAATTCCTGACTTTCCTTTGGTAGGTAGATTCCCAAATATTTTATGCTATCAACAGTTATTTTGAATGGAATTTCTCTTTGTATCTCTTGCTCTTGGATTTTGTTGGTGGTGTATAAGAATGCTGAGGATTTATGGGGATTTATTTTGTATCCTGCTACTTTGCTAAAATTATGAATTATTTCTAATAGCTTTTTAGTAGAATCTCTGGGGTTTTCTAGGTATACCATCATATCATCTGCAAAGAGTGATAGTTTGGTTTCCTCATTGCCTACTCTAATTCCTTTAATCTCTTTCTCGACTCTTATTGCAGAGGCCAATGTTTCTAATACAATATTGAATAATAATGGTGATAGTGGGCAACCTTGCTTCACTCCAGATCTTACCGGGAAAGGTTCCAGTTTTTCCCCATTGCATATGATGCTTACTGAAGGTTTAAAATATATGCGCCTAACTATTTTAAGGAAAAGTCCTTTTATTCCTATGCTCTCAAGTGTTTTTATTAGGAATGGCTGTTGGATTTTATCAAATGCTTTTTCTGCATCTATTGAGATGATCATATGGTTTTTGTTTGGTTGGTTGTTGATATAGTCAATTATGTTAATAGTTTTCCTAATATTGAACCAGCCCTGCATTCCTGGTATAAATCCTACTTGGTCATAGTGTATTATCCTGGGGATGATTTTCTGTAATCTTTTTGCTAATATTTTATTTAAGATTTTAGCATCAATATTCATTAGGGAGATTGGTCTATAATTTTCTTTCTCTGTTTTCAGCCTACCTGGTTTAGGTATCAGTACCATATCTGTGTCATAAAAGGAGTTTGGTAGGACTCCTTCAATCCCTACTTCTTCAAATAGTTTATTTAGCATAGGAGTTAATTGATCTTTAAATGTTTGATAGAATTCAGATGTAAATCCATCTGGTCCTGGGGATTTTTTCTTAGGGAGTTGATTGATAGTCTGTTCTATTTCTTTTTCTGAGATAGGAGTGTTTAGGATATTTACTTCTTCCTCTGTTAGTTTAGGTAAGCTATATTTTTGGAGGTATTCTTCTATTTCATTTAAGTTGTCGAATTTATTGGCGTAAAGTTGGGCAAAGTAACTCCTAATTATTGCTCTAATTTCCTCTTCGTTAGTGGTGAGTTCTCCCTTTTCATTTTTAAGACTAACAATTTGATTTTCCTCTTTCCTTTTTTTAATCAGATTTACTAAGGGTTTGTCTATTTTGTTGGTTTTTTCATAGAACCAACTCTTAGTTTTATTAATCAATTCAATAGTTTTTTTACTTTTAATTTTATTGATCTCTCCTTTTATTTTTTGAATTTCAAGTTTAGTGTTTGATTGGGGGTTTTTAATTTGTTCCTTTTCTAGCATTTTTAGTTGCAAGCCCAATTCATTGACCTTCTCTTTCTCTAATTTATACAAATAGGCCTCTAGAGATATGAGATTTCCCCTTATTACCGCTTTGGCTGCATCCCATACATTTTGGTATGATGTCTCATTATTATCATTTTCTTGGATGAAGTTATTAATTATGTCTATAATTTGCTGTTTCACCCAATCATTCTTTAGTATGAGATTATTTAGTTTCCAATTATTTTTTGGTCTACTTTCCTGTGGCTTTTTATTGAATGTAATTTTCAATGCATCATGGTCTGAAAAGGATGCATTCACTATTTCTGCCTTACTGCATTTGAGTTTGAGGTTTTTATGTCCTAATATATGATCAATTTTTGTATAAGTTCCATGAACTGCTGAAAAGAAGGTGTACTCCTTTCTATCCCCATTACATTTTCTCCAGAGATCTATCATATCTAATTTTTCTAGTATTCTATTTATCTCTTTGACTTCTTTCTTATTTATTTTGTGGTTTGATTTATCTAATTCTGAGAGTGCAAGGTTGAGATCTCCCACTATTATAGTTTTACTGTCTATTTCTTCTTGCAGCTCTCTTAATTTCTCTTTTAAGAATTTAGATGCTATACTACTTGGTGCATATATATTTAATATAGATACTTCTTCATTGTTCATTCTACCCTTTAGCAAGATATAGTGCCCTTCCTTATCTCTTTTGATTAGATCAATTTTTGCTTTAGCTTGATCTGAGATCAGGATGGCTACCCCTGCTTTTTTGGCTTCACCTGAAGCATAGTAGATTTTGCTCCAACCTTTTACCTTTAACCTGCATGTATCACCCCGCTTCAGGTGTGTTTCCTGTATACAACATATTGTAGGATTCTGGCTTTTAATCCATTCTGCTAACCGCTTCCTCTTTATAGAGGAGTTTACCCCGTTCACATTTATGGTTAAAACGACCAATTCTGTATTACTTGCCATCTTGTTAACCCCGGTTTATGCTTTTCTCCCTTCTTACTCCCTTACCCCCCTTCCCAGTATTAAGCTTGTGAGCTCCCCTTGCTTCTCACAGCCCTCCCTTTTTCAGTATCCCTCCCCCCCCTTAGACTTCCCCCCCAACTTGCCCCTTTCCCTCCCAGTTACCGTATTCCCTTCCACTTAGCTTATTCCTTCCTTTTTCACTTTTTCCCTTCTCACTTTTCAATGAGGTGGGAGAAGTTTCACCATAGATTGAATATGTCTAAAATTCTTCTCTTAATGCCAATTCTGAAAGCAGTAAAATACTCACTATTTTCATCCCTCTCCATTCTTTCTCTCAGATATACTAGATTTTCTTTGCCTCTTCATGAAATGTAGTACCCCCACTTTCCCTTTTTTCTAGTACAATGTCCTTTCCACATCTAGTTTCTAGAACAAGGTATACATGTATTCTTTATACATCTTTACAGCCGAAATATAGTTCCCAAGATTAATCTTTACCTTTTTAGATTTCTCTTGAGTTCTGTGCTTGTAGATCAAATTTTTTGTTAAGTTCTGGCTTTTTCATCAGAAATAGATGAAATTCGCTTATTTCGTTGAATGTCCATCTTCTTCCCTGGAAAAAGATGCTCAATCTCGCTGGGTAAGTTATTTTTGGTTGCATACCAAGTTCCTTAGCCTTTCGGAATATCATATTCCAGGCCCTTCGATCCTTTAATGTGGATGCTGCCAGATCCTGGGTGATCCTTATTGTGGCTCCTTGATACTTGAATTGGGTTTTTCTAGCCGCTTGCAGTATTTTTTCCTTTGCCTGAGGGTTCTGGCATTTGGCCACTATATTCCTTGGTGTTTTGATTTTAGGATCCCTTTCAGTAGGGGATCGATGAATTCTTTCAATGTCTATTTTACCTTCTGTTTCTATGACTTCTGGGCAGTTCTCTTTGATAATTTCCTGGAAGATAGTATCCAGGCTCTTTTTTTCATCATACTTTTCTGGAAGTGCCATGATTCTCAGGTTGTCTCTCCTGGATCTGTTTTCCAGGTCTGTTGTCTTCCCCAGAAGGTATTTCACATCCTTTTCCATTGTTTGATTTTTTTGGATTTGCTTGACTGATTCTTCTTGTCTCCTCGAGTCATTCAATTCCAATTGTTCGACCCTGATTTTCAGTGAGGTATTTTCTTCACTCACTTTTTTAAGATCTTTTTCTAATTGTCCAATTGAGTTCTTTTGTTCTGTGGAATTTTTTTCCATTTCGCCAATTTTGTTTTCCAGTTCACCAATCCTATTTTTCAAGGATTTGGTTTCTTTATCCACTCTCTCTTTAACTGACTTCTCCAGGCTCTTTTGCCAAGCCTCCCTCTCCTTTTGCAAAGCCTCCTTCTCCTTTTGCCAAGCCTCCTTCCCCTTTTGCAGAGCCTCCCTCTCCTTTTCCCATTTTTCTTCTAGCTCCCTTGTGAGAGCCTTTTTAATTTCCTCCATGAGATTCATCTGTGCTGAGGGACATAAGGTCTCCTTTGGGGATTCACCTGGGGACTGTTTGTTTTTAGTCTCCTCAGGGTTTGGAGTCTGCTCTTTATCTGTATAAAAGCTGTCCAGGGTTAAATTCTTTTTCAGTTTCTTGCTCATTCTGTCTATTTATCAAAGACAAACTATCAAAGAAACAGAAGGAAAAAAAACCCTTGAATGGAGGCTGCTTTCTTTGGGGGAGGGGCAGGGTATTCGTGAGGCACGGGTCCTACTGTGCTATGGCGCCTGCGCGCTGAGATCCGAGCGCTCTGAGATCCGAGCGGGCTAAGACACTGTGGGGGAGGGGTGGCCAGGTCCCGAGAGACTCCAGCTGTTTGGGATTGTATTCTTCACCCCCGGTGTTTTTAGCTTCTCTGCTGGGCTGCTGACTTGCTCCTGTAGCAAAGCTCTCCCCGCAGAGACGGCTGCGATCGCGCCCCACTCCCTCTCCGTTCTACCCGGTTCTGAGCTGCTATCTGTGCTCTGGTTGCAGCTGCTGCTGCCCGCAGACTGCTTCCAAATACCGTCCCCGCCCTCGCGCAAAAACAGACCTTTCTTGAAGAGTCTCAAGGATGGTTTCTCTTGGTAAGTAATTGTATGGTTTTTTTTCAGTCGAGCATTAATTCAGAGGCATGAAATGAAATGAATAGTGAGAGAAAAACACGGAGGTTACACAGAAGTGTATTTCCTCTCCGCCATCTTGGCCGGAAGTCGCATGGGTAATTTCTCAACATTGACCCTTGCAATACCTTCTGTTCCAACTTTTCCCCTCCTTCCCCCTATCCCCTCCCCTAGTTATCAAGTAGTCCAATACATATTTATAGCTATTTTGCTACACAAGAAAAATCAAATCTAGAAAGAAAGAAAAAAATCTGAGAAGGAAAACAAAAATGCAAACAAACAATAACAGAAAGTGTGGCAATGCTATTTTATGGTCCACACTCATTTCCCATAATTCTCTCTCTGGATGTAGCTGATTCTCTTCTTTACTGAACAATTGTAACTGGTCTAAATCATCTCATTGTTGAAGAGAGCCACATCCATCAGAGTTGATCATTGTATAATCTTATGGTTGCCATGTATAATGATCTCCTGGTTCTGCATATTTCACTTAGCATCAATTCATGTAATTCATGTGCTTTGGACCACTTTCCTACCTATTCAATTGAGACAGACCTTTCCTGAAATCCTTCCAAGATATCATAAGCTGGAAAGATTACATTTCAAACATTTGTGCATTTTGTCACTCCTAATTCCATTGTGAGCCTTCATGTAGTGTTTATTCTGAAGGAAGCCAGAAAGAGATAGACAATGCCCCATTTACTCACTGCCATCTTGGCTCCACCCTTATATCAATCTTCTTAACCAAAATGACCAAAAGAAAACTTTCAGGCTTTTTGACATCATCATAATAAATAGATTCCCTCTTCCAGTTACCCAAACAAACTTTGAGAATCATCTACAATGAAAATAAGAAAACAATCATTAAATCCTTTATCAAGTGGTACTTATAAGCTTCTAAAGCATTCTTGACTGGCTGTGTACCAAATATGCATGAATATAGAATGTCCATCTACATCTAAGTCATTAATTAAAAATTCCACATGGACTTCTGGGAATCAAAATGGTGGAATAAGTAGTAAATGGCCATAACTTTTCCATATTCACCTCCGAAAAAAAACACAAAAAATGAGTGCCCCCAAAATCCTAGAGTGGTAGAACTAGAAAAAATTAGGTGAAACAGGTTTCAGACCAATAATAAAAGATTGATAGGGAAGATCTGCCTCATCAGGATAAAAGGGAGCACAGACCAGGACAAAAAACAGTCCAGCAAATCAGCAGCAAGCTAAGCAAAATAGTGGTAGATTCTAAGCATCATTGCAGAGGAGCAGGAAAATGCCAATACCACTCCTTCTTCCTCTCTTCCAGTGCCTTAGCATTGCCAGAGGAATTGGTAGAATTCACTCAGAGTCAACATATTCACATCCACACACACCTCTTCTACTTTTACCCCTAACCTCCTCTCTACACACACACACACACACACACACACACACACACACACACACACACACACACACGCTTCTGCATAATCCCAGGCAAAGATGCACGTCAGTGGCCAGACCTGCAGGTGCTTAAGTATAGTCCTGGGCAACCCTAGGAGTTCTTAAACAAATAGGCAGCCACACCAATGCATGTGCTCTGCCATATTTCAGCCTAACCCTGGGCAAACAAGCAATCACCTCCACTGAGACCATTATGTGTAGCCCTGAGGAAAAAGGAAAAAAAAAAAAAAAGAAAGAAGTAGGAAAAACACCCTACCAGCCTAAACACACACCAGATACCACTAAAACCCAGGCCCAGCACCAGATAAGGTTCCAGATTCCTATGGTCTGCAACAGTGCCAGCCATCCCCCTACCACATTCAGCTAAGCATCAAAGACAAAGGGCCTCAATAATCCTCATGGCAACATAGTACATCATCAGGTAAATGACCAGCACCTGCAGTCCCTGGAATAAGAAGAATGAGAGAGTGCCGCTTCCACTAAGGATTCCAAGCTAAATTAGAGAAATTTGTTTTCCCTTAAGAATAGTGTTGACACAGGATGATTTCATAAAGGCCTGGAGAGACTTACATGAACTGATGTTGAATGAAATGAGCAGGACCAGGAGATCATTATATACTTCAACAACAATATTATATGATGATCAGTTCTGATGGACCTGGCCATCTTCAGCAATGAAATGAACCAAATCAGTTCCAATAAAGCAGTAATGAATTGAACCAGCTACACCCAGTGAAAGAACTCTGGGAAATGAGTGTGAACCACTATATAGAATTCCCAATTCCTCTATTTTTGTTCACCTGCATTTTTGATTTCCTTTACAGATTAATTGTACACTATTTCAAAGTTTGATTCTTTTTGTGCAGCAAAATAACTGCTTGGGCATGTATACATATATTGTATTGAACATATACTTTAACATATTTAACATGTATTGGTCAACCTGCCATTTGGGGGAGGGAGTGGGGGAAGGAGGGAAAAAATTGAAACAAAAGGTTTTGCAATTGTCAATGCTTAAAAAGTACCCATGCATATAAAATGTAAATAAAAAGCTATAATAAAAAAAGAAGGAAAAAAAAAAGAATAGTGTTGGCAGTGTCCTACAGATTTTGTTATGTTATATCATTATTGTCATTATCTTTAATGAAATAATTTATAGTTTCTATGATTTATTCTTTCACCTACACTTTAGGATTTAATTACTTAGCTTCCAAATAATTTTGATTGATGATTTAAAGACTTTGTTGAATATAATTTTAATTGCATTATGGTTTGGGGAAAAAATGAATTTAATATTTCTTCCTTTCTACAATTATTCATTAGCTTTTCATCTCTGAAAACACACTATTGTGTGTGTGTGTGTGTGTGTGTGTGTGTGTGTGTGTGTGAAGGTGGCATGCATAGCTAAGAAATAGCTATAGACCTTTCTATTGCAATTTAATGTTCTTTAGAGGTCTGTCTTTTATAACTTTTCTAAAATGATATTCAGCTCCCTAACTTCTTTTTGTTTTACTTTAGAATTAAATTTGTCTAAGTCTGAGAAGGGCAAATTGAGGTTCTTCAATAATGCAATTTTAATATTTCCTTCTTTCATTCATCTAATTTTTCCTTTAAGAATTTAATGCTATATTTTTGCATATATATCATTAATTCATTTTCTATCATACATTTTAGCAAAATGTAATGTCTCTTTTTATATCTTTTACTTAGGTCAGCATGTGCTTTTATTTTGGATGAAATCATCATTGTCAATCCTGACTTTTTAAATTCAGCTGATGAATAACAGATTCTACTCCACTAGCTGATATTTAACTCTAGATGTATTTTTTTGTTTATTTCAAGTGTTTTTATTGTAAACAACATATTGTTGAATTATATTTCCTAATCCATTTTGCTAATGAATAAGTTTATACTTACAGTTATAATCACTAAGTACTTCCTTACATCTTCCTGTATAATACTTAACCTTTTCTTTCTCTCTCTCTCTCTCTCTCTCTCTCTCTCTCTCTCTCTCTCTTTCTTTCTCTGTCTCTTTCTTTCTTTCTCTCTTTTTCTCTCTCTCCATATCCCATTTTAAAGAATCTGTTTTGATTCTGACCACTGCTTCCCTTAGTCCATTCTTATTCCTATCCCACCTATTTTTTCTCTTAAGCCTTTCCTTTTTTTACCTTTTCCTGTTGGGTAAGATGAGTTTATATCCCCTAATTGTATTATACTAGAATGTTCTCTGCTTCTGTGTGTCCTCTTCGCCACGCTGGCCTAAGTGTCATCAGAGCTTATTATCTGTTCTTCTAAGTCGCCTTGGGATGGAAACAAAAGTTTCACTGTGTTAGTTTTTGTTGTTCTTGCCTTTCCCATTCAAAATTCTGGTCTGATGCATTTGCTAGATTGTTGTGGAAGAAGAGTGCCATCTTGATTCCAACTTCAGTTGCACAGGATGGCAAAGTTGGATGAGTTGCAATCTACATGTTTGAAGGATATGATCACAGATCTATTTGAGTCTTGACTATTGAGTGAAATCTTTATTGCTTCATCTTCAATCATTACTGATAATTCTGATCTTTGAGACCAAAAAGAAAAAATCAAGTTCCTCTTCTGCATAGTAGTAGTTCAAATATTTGAAGATAGTCCCCGGCATAGTTAATAATCTATTATACATCTTTCAAGGAATCACAAGGAACCATAATAATCACCACAAATGAGTCATCCATGAACTTTTCCTTATTCATACTATTTAAATGTAAAAACCAAAACCACCACTGACACAATTTCAAGTGATCAAGAAAATTCTTTTAGTAGCTAGGTTTGATTACATCAAATAATAAATCACATGGTCATATGTATTCAAATTTGCACTATTCAAAGATATGGTAATTAGTTAGAACTCAGTGTAAATATACTTTGATAATTTACATAATGTGCCTACTTTCTGGGGTCTATATTTATACTAATTGTGGACCCAGAGGAATTTTTGCCTTGAACATAGTAAGCATTTAATTCTTGTTGAATTTAATTGAATTTATATTTTTAATTTAGCACCTGTTCTTTTTTTAAAATTCTTTATAAAAGGTGCCCTCTTCATCTCTATGAATTCTTCCATGCAGTGTTGTTGTTGCAACATATTTGAGGATAACTCTGAATAAGAAATATTTTCTACATAAAGATGTTGGTCTTATTGCTTCTTCTGAT
The DNA here is from genome assembly GCF_016432865.1 of Antechinus flavipes. Taxonomy (NCBI): domain Eukaryota; kingdom Metazoa; phylum Chordata; class Mammalia; order Dasyuromorphia; family Dasyuridae; genus Antechinus; species Antechinus flavipes. Next base: position 301,965,069 of record NC_067399.1, on the reverse strand, counting down.
AGTCCTATTAATCACTGTAAAACACATTTTTACAGATGTTGTTTGTCTGGGCTTAATGAAATAATGGGTATTGCAATGCAGTGCCACACCAGAGCCATCTTAGAAGTATTAAAATCATTTGAATAATTTTGCCTAACAGGCAATGTCCAGCTGTTCAGTGCAGAAAAATATAAAATCAACAAAAGAAAGGAGAAGAATGTGTATTTTTATCCCGGGTAGATTTTAAAGGGGGAAGATTTATGTGGTTTCTTGTTCATCACAAGCAGCTCAATTTCCATATCCCAAAATTTTGCCAAAAAGATATTAGTGTTTTAACTAGGAAGTAGGAGGTAGGAGTTATCCTGGGAACATGGAGAAAATAACATAGTGTTCAAAAAGCACTGGAAAGAGTGACAAGACAAATATTTTATTTGATGCTAAGTGGATTCTCTACTTTGGGTTCACTTTTTATCTATAAAATTTGAATCACTGTTTCTCAGATTTCTTGTAACATTAGAAGTTTATCACAATGACAAAGGATTATTGCTTTGTTTTTGTTGTTTTGGATTTTTTGACAAGGTTTCAAAAATTGAAGTTCAGAACCAAGGCATAAACACAATATACTTAGATTTGTTCAAGTCTATGAAAGTCTTTCCAAGATATGATTATGAAAAAGATAGAGATGAGTTAATTGACTCTATAGTCAGATACCTTAAAAACTAGTGATTAATGGTCATTCTAAAAAAGGGGGTTTGGGAGTGTACCATAGGTTTCTTGTAAAGTCTGGGCTAACTCTCTGGAAGGCCTCAGGATCAGAGCCCAGGTCAATCAAAGTCCTTGGTCTTTACAGGGAGAAGTGAAGGAGGCAGTCAAGCTACCATGTAGCTTGCTAAAGATAAATTCTGGACTCTAGAGTCTGGAGCCTCAAGCTTTTCTCCTCCTTGTTCTGCAGCCAATTAACCCTGACCTCTTTTCCTCAGCCCTCCAATCCTTGCCTACAATTAGCTCACTACCACACATTCAATAAGTACCAAGAGTGATGAGAGCCATCATATTACCATATCATCTAAGTATATGCTTATAGAACCATTATCTCATTTCAATTAGGTAATTAGCCTTAAGTGCTCTGCTGTCTGATTCAAGTACACCTTTTCAGGGTTTCAGACCTCTACTGTCTCTGTTCTTTTTTTTCTCCTATAGTTAATAGCATCTTATTTTTCCCCCAATTACATGTAAAGATAGTTTTTAACATTTACTTTAATAAGGTTTTGATTTCTTTTTTTTTTCTCTCCTACTTCTCCACCAGGCTCCTATGAACAGCAAACAATTCAGTATAAAATATACATGTACAATCATATTAACCATATTTTCATATTGGTCCTAAAAGAACAATCAGAACAAAAGGGAAAAAATACAAGAAAAAAAGTGAAAATAGTGTACTTCAATCAGCTTTAAGAATCCATAGAGCTTTCTCTGGATGTGATGTTTTCTATCAAAAGTCTCTTGGAATTGGTTTCAATTATTGTATTGCTGAGAAGTCTATCAAAGTAGATCATGGTGCAAGGTTGCTATTATTGTATACAATGTTCACCTGTTTTTTGTTCACTTCACTCAGCATTAGTTCATTTAAGTATTTCCAGTTTCTTTTCTCAAATCTGCCTGCTCATTATTTATTATAATAGAATTCCATTATATTTATATACCAGAATTTTTTCAGTTATTGCCCAATTGATGAATATATCCTTGATTTCCAATTCTTTGCCACCACAAAGGAAGCTGACTATAAAAATGTACATATTGGTATCATTTCACTTTTTTATGATCTCTTTTTGAGATGAACCTAATAGTGGTGTTGCTGGATCACAAGGCATACACAATTTTGTAGTCCTTTGGGAGTAGTTCTAATGTCTCCAGAATGACAGGATCAGTTCACAATTCCACCAACAAAGCATGTGTTCCAATTTTTCCATATCTCCTCTAATATTTATCATTCTCACGTTCTGTCAAATTAGCCAATTTAATAGATGTGAGTTGGTACCTAAGAGTTGTTTAAATTTGTATATCTCTAAACAGTTTGTCATCGTTTATTAATTGAGAAATGACTTGTATTCTTACAAATATGATTCATTCTCTATATCATTTAGTAATGAGTCTTTTATCAGAAACACTAGCTATAAAAATAGTTTCTCAAATTTTTTGCTGTCCTTTTCTTCCCCTGAAGAAATGGGGTTAAGTGACTTGCCCAAGGCCACATAGCCAGGTTTTGTATGGGCCTGTATGAGTAACAGTATGAGGCCAGATTTGAACTCAAGTCCTCTTGATTTCAGAACTGGTACTCTATCCACTGCACCACCAAGCTGCCCCTTTGATCCCTTTTTTAATCTTGCTTCTATTGACTATTTGGGCAAAACCTTTTTAAATTTAATTTAATCAAAATTATCCATTTTGAATTTCATAATGTCTTCTACCTCCTATTTGATCATACATTCTCCTCTTTTCCAACACATCTAGAATGTAGACTATTCCTTGCTCTCCTAATTTGGTATCATCATTTATGTCTAAATCACATACTCATTTTGATCTTATCTTGGTATAGAGCTTTTGATATTTTCCTAGTTTCTTCCAGGTTTCCCAGAAGTTTTTGTCAAATAGTGAGTTTTTATTCTAGAAGATGAAAACTTTAGGTTTATCAAAAAGTAAATTAGCATTATTATTGACTACTATGTCTTGTGTACCTAACCTAATGCACAAATGCTCTATTTTTTGTCTGTACCAAATAATGCTGATAATTGCCAGAATTTATAATTTATAATATAGTTTTGAACTGGTATTGTTAGGTCCCTTTCCATTGCATTTTTTTCCATTACTTCCCTTGATTTTCTTGACCTTTTGTTCTCCCAGAAAAATGTTGCTATTATTTTTCCTTGTTCCTTTGGTACTTTGATTTTCATGGTGTTGTGTAAGTAAAATGGTGTTGTATACGTAAAACAATTTAGGTAAAACTGTCATTGTTATTATAGGAGCTTGGCCTATTCATGAGCAATTGATAGTTTTCCAGTTATGTAGATCTAAGTTTATGTGAAAATTGTTTTATAATTGTTTTGTCTTGACAAGTAGACTGCCAGATATTTTATATTATTTATGATTATTTTAAAAATAATATAAAGGTCAATAATTTATGTGGGTTTATTTAATATCTTGCAAATTTGCTAAAGTTGTTAATTATTATAAATTGTTTTTCTAGGGTTCTCTAAGTATACCATCATATCATCTGCAAAAAGTGATAATTTTGTTTCCTTATTGCCTATTCTAATTTATTCAGTTTCTAGTATTATATTGAAAATAGTGGGAAAATTTCTACCTTAACCTCATTTTATATATAATGTTTACTGGTGGATTTAGACAGACACTGTTTATCATTTTAAAGAAAAACCCTTTTATTCCTATGCTCTCTAATGTTTTTAATAGGAATGAATACTGTATTTTGTTAAAGCCTTTGTCTATATATATTAAGATAATCATGATTTCTGTTGGTTTTATTGATAGGTTCACTATGTTGTTAGTATTCTGTATATTGAACAAACCCTCCATTCCTGGTATAAATTCCATCTATCTACAATGTATTATCCTGTTGATAAGTTGCTGTAATTTCTTTGCTAATATTTTATTTAACATTTTTGTATTAATATTCATTAGGGAGATAGATCTATAACTTTCTTTCTCTATTTTGGCTCTTACTCTTTTAGGTGTCAGCACTATGTCTGTCTCATAAAAATAATTCCTTTAAATTATCTTCAAATAGTTTACTTGAATTGGAATTTTAAAAAAATGCTTTGTAGAATTCACTTATAAATTTATCCAGTCCTGGAGATTTTGTCAGTTTCATAGTTGGTGTTTTCACCTTCTCTATCATCATAGTAGCTTTCTGTGATCAAGGTTCTTTTTTGCTTCTTGCTTATTCCCTATTGCCATTTTGTGGCTTTTAATGTTGAACTCTGCTCTTCAGTTACAGGGGGCACTGCCTTAGGCTTTTTTAGCTAGTACTATGGATGAGGTCACTGGCTTTGTGAGCTGGAGCCTCAAGTGCTTAATGACTAGCTTATTGGGCTGGGATAGCCAGATTTAGTTATTGTTTGGTTTTTTAGGCTGGCAATTTGCTTCTTGTGTTGATTTGGATTCCTGCGTCTTTGTCTTATTGAGACAGAGCTGAGGGGTCTAAAGCTGTGGATAAGAGTTTTCAGTCTATGCTGGACTGCACTTCTGTTTCACTCAAGTAAGACTGACATTTTTGAAGTCCTTCCAACATATCTTAAGCTGGAAAATTGTTTCACTCCATCTCTTTGTAGGTTCTGTCACTCCATAATCTGCCCATAGGCTTGATATAACATTGTTTTTAAGGGAAACTGAGAAAAGCTCAGGCAACTTCCTGGTTTCTCCTTGCTATCTTGTTCTGCTGGATATTTGTTCTTTTCTAACTCTCTTAAATATTTTTATCATTTATTTAGATAGAGGAATAAATGACATAGTTATTAAATTTGAAGATGGTATGCAAATGAGAGGGACAGCTAACAATAATTGGATTTCTAAAGGTCATAATCTCACTATATTCATTCTTTCTCAATGAATGGAAAACTATGTTCATTTATGGTTTCCACATTTTAGCAAGAACATTTGTAATTTATTGAACATTTAGAAGAGAGTGACCAAGAAAGTAAAAGGTCTGGCAATTATGACAGGTAAGTATCAGTTAAAGAAATGGAGATAGCCTGCAGAAGGTATAAAAGAAACATGATAGTGGTTTTCAATTATTTGAAAATCTGTCATGCCAAAGAAGAATTGGACATGTAATACATGACCCCATAAGATAAAAACAGAAACATTAGATGAAAGTTACAAGAATCAAAATTATAATTCATATAAGGAAAAACACTTAATTAATTAAAACTATAGAAAAATAGAATACAATCCTTGAGAGCTAGTGGGTTTTCTCTGCTGAATGCATTTATCAGATATATTGTACAGGAGATCTTTGTCTAGGTTTCCCATTCTTGCTCTTAAGTTCATTGATACATTTTCCATTCAGTTGTCTAACCAAAAAAATTAAACAACTAGTCATTCATAATAATGACTAATAATAACAATAATATATTATGTTGTGTAATATTATTAATAATAACCTTCAAATGTTAAACATTATCAATATGGCAAAAGAAAGTATAGTATCTATCTATTACAGCAAAGAAATAATAATATACATCATAATCCACAAATGAATCTCCAATCAAAGGACTCACACTTAAAGAAAACTAGCAATAAAAGTATTTGAAGAAAGAAAGCCTATGGCTAATATAACTCACAACTCTCAACTTCAGACTTTGATATTACTGATTCATTTAAGAATAATTTCACCACAAGAACTTTCTCTACTTTCTGCATTTGTGTAGGTAAAAAGGCTCTTTATAAATAAGAGATCTCTTCTTTTTTTCCCCCAAACATTTACAAAGATATCATATGGAAAGAGATTAGCCATGATTTCCTTGGATATGGAGGAACAATAAGTAGAAAGTTCCAAGGCAGAAGTAAGTTCAATATAAAGTGACAAACAAATACAACCTTCCCATCAATTAAAGATACCTAAAACAAGATTTGGTTGACTCATTGCTTCTCCTTATTTCTTTATAGATTTAGAGGGTGCTAACAAAAAAATTTGTCCATGTTAAGTTCCTGGAAATAGATCTCTTATATTATCTCTTATATGTTAAATTTCCTATTGAGTTCAAGTTTGGTTGAAAGAAAATCCTGAAATATGCAAATTCCTTGAATGTCCAATTATTTTTTCATTCAATATTGTGGATAATTTTGCTGGATGTGATATTTTTGGTCACCATCCTAGTTCTTTTGATTGCCAGCACATATGATTCCAGAACTTGCAATCATGTATTGTGGCTTCTGATAAATTCTGTACAATTCTAATTGTAGCTCCAGCATATTTGAATTGCTATCAGAATTTAGCAATAAAATTCCCATGTATTTTCCATAAAAGATCTATTGTGGTCATTGGTAGATTTTTTCTATTTCTACTTTCCCCTAATGTTTTATCATGTAAGGACACTTTTCTTGGATTATTTCTTGCATTATTGCATCAAAATTCTTTTTTTTCTTTTTGTCACAGCTGTCAGGTAGTTCAATTAATTATTTTTATGTTTTCTCTTCTTGATCTGTTCTCCAGATTTGTTATTTTTTCTGATAAGATATTTCACATTCTTTTTGTTTTTGTTTTTCATTCTTTATGTTCTGTTTTGTTATTTCTTGGTCTCTTATAGCTTCACTGGCTTCTGGTTGCCCAATTCTAATTTTCAAAGAGTAATTTTTGTCTTTAAGACTCTATCTCCTTTTCTATTTGTTAACTTTTTTTCATAATCTCCTTTTTCTTGGATTTAAATTTTTTTCCTCAATGTCTCTATATATTCTCTCTGGGCAGGGAGTCATTTAATTTTATTTTTGGGGTAGAAGTTTCTATAAAACATCAAGTATTTAGGGTTGGGTTCTTCTTTGCCAGTTCATTTTTTTAATGAGAGTATATGCACTTCTAATCAAGGGATGGGGAAATGTTGCTTCACTTCAGCTTTCCTTTCTGACCTGGAACCCCAAACTAAGAGCTCCACCCTTCTGCAAGTGCCTGCAGCATCCCTGCCCCAATGCTTCTGACAGGATGATGGTTCCTTTTAGCCCAGAACCATGTCATAGTAGCACAGCTAGGGCCTAGTGTTCTCCATCAGCTGAGGTTCACTTAGTTTTCCTGGATTCAGAGCCCTAATTCCACATGTAGTCCAGTAGACAAAAGTTTCTGTGGTTCCTGCTGTGGCTCCAGCCAAACCCAACTAGTCCCTGGAGTCCCCACTTGGTATTTCTGAGAAGCTAGCCTAGGTGTGTTCACACTTCATACTGGCTAATCCCTGGCCTGTATCTGTCTTCAGACCTTCTTGTGGGGAGGACCAGTCTTGCTCCAAGTCTTCCTGATTTTTTCACCAGTCTATATTCACCTTTAGACACAAATTTATTCTGTTTGTGGAAAACATCTAGAGAACTAGAAATTTGCTGATCTATTCCTCCATCTTCCCAGAATCCCCCCCCCCCAATTTCGTTCAGCTAATGATCACCCTTTAAGGACACTGGAAAATGTTAACTCTTTACATTAATCACTGTTTTCAGAACCATCCCCAAAGAAGCTCAGATTTAGGGTCAGTATTTACATATTAAAAAGCTGCATCTACAAATCAGGGTTTGATTCAGTATTTTTTTGACTTATTGGACTTAACTAGAGGGGCATGTTAGTGAAAGTTGGAGAACACTAAAAAAAGAGGGGAAAAAAAAACCCAAACATCCTTCTTACTTTAAATCTCATTTTTTTTTGAAAAGTCATTATAAAGAGATTTCTATGAAAGATAAGTTTGTGAAGAGATTATTTTCCTGTTATATTTGGAGAGGTAAAAGAAATGGAGAAATTTTCCTTTCTGATTTTTCTAATTTACTTTACCTTATAAAATTCTTGGATACGATTTTGTTTGTTATATTGAAAGATACTAAATGGTATAGAATTATTTTCAAAAGAGGAGTCAGCTGCAATTATGATTATTTTAGTTGACTGTGACATTTCTAACAGATAAAAGACAAATATTGAGATAATTCTGTTACCATTAATAACATTGCTAATAAATTACATAGCCAGCACCTTTGATATTTATTTAATCCTAATAGATCAAGAGATTATAGAGGTTATATGAAAAATAGCTCTTGAGAAAGGATGTTTCTCCATTTCATTAGATAAATAATGTTTAATAATTTAAATTGGGGGTTTTGTACTTAATTGATTAATTGAAAAATATGTTACAACTTAATAGTTAAGTAGGATATGTAAAAACATGCCTCTGCTTTGGCAATGAATCTAGTGAGATAACAATATAGGAAAAAAATTAAATATTATGATGAAGGCATTCCATCTGCAAATATAGAGATGCATTTTCTCTGCAACTCCAATTCTTAAAAAGTTAACTGACTGGTACACTGAGAAGATAAATGATTTGCTCAGCATCACATAGACAATATGTGTCAAAAGCAAGATTTGAACCTAGGTTTTTCTGATTCTAATGTCATCTATAATCTATTATACTATGCAGCTTTATGCATAAATATAAGCAGATTTAAACATGTACATACAGATATACATACCTATATATATATGCATATGCAAAGTTGTTATACTTATTTTAGCATATCATACAAGAAATTTTACAGTAGTTAAAAAAGAAGAAAAGAAATTTCAAGCTATAGGAAAAAATCCACTATGTGAAGCCTTTCGATTCCTTCCCCTAAAAACAGATGTTCTGTTTAAATGGCTTGATTTTTATTCCTTATTTATAGATAATGGACCCAGGGAACCTTGGAATTTTAAATAATAAAACTTCAACTTAAGAGTCATTCAAGTAAAAATGATCTTGAAAACTGCCCTTTTGTAACAACTTTTTTTCTTTTTTTTTTCTTTTATTGAGCAGGAACAAATTATCTGACTTAATTTGCTTTTTACTTAGACAAAAAGGGGGTGATTACAGTGTTTTTCTTTAAGTAATTATCATGTATCTTCTCACAATATTTACTCTATTCTAGTGAATTATCATACTTTCCCATTCCTTTAACAACTCAGAAACTTCACTACAAAATAATAAATGTTGACTTTTTAATGAAACTCACTGTAGGGTTTTCCTTTCTACTTGTCAATCTGACAACTTCTTTGGCTTAATTTTAAATAAACAAAATGTTGAAAATTCCCTGAAAATGTACTAAGTGAAACTGAGTAAAACATGCAATAGATTGTAATGAGTAGAGTACTCAGTATAGAATCAGGAAGAGCTTAGGTTCAAATACTACCTTAGATATATCAATGGTATCACCCTACATAAGTCACTTAACCTCCTTTAATCAAGATTTCCTCAAATACAAAAAAGAGGGGTAGAAAATAAGATAACCTAAATCTATGATACAATAGTAAGCTGAACCTAAGGTCTATTCTATTAAGTAATTAAGTCTAAGTCTCACCTTGATCGAAGTCTTCTGTTTGCAGAGTAGATTAGGAAGGGCCCTCATAGAGAAAAGTAATTCTCAATCATTTGGAATTAGTGAAGATCAAGTGAATTGCTTCCACTGTGGAAAAAAAATTACTCATCTTTTAGCAATATAGGGAGAGGGCCTAACTACCATTCTCAACTAAGAAGAAGAAAAATTAGTAGAAAAACAACAGCAACAACCAATTTATATTTTGAAAACAGCTGTGCAAATGAAATGTTTTTCATGTTCTTACTCTAAAGAAAATAATTTCTAAAAACTTCTCTGAAAATCAAATATGTTATGCATTTGGGTCTCTTTAATTAGATTGTAGGCACTGGGTATGAGATAAGAAAACTCCTTTGTGCATCTGAAGGACTAATTATGGTAAAGTATTTCTGATCCTATTGATAGTGCCTTTAGCTGCTGTCCTAATAATAGAGATTCACTTGTTTAGTGTTGTAAGGCCCCACTGCTATACATTAAATAGATTCATGGGCGAGGATTTTAATACTGATAATAGTTTTGGAATTCTTGGCTATCAGGTAGTTACACTTCAATTGCTGAAAGACAGAATTCCTATCAACTCTAAAGCACATGAACATTGTACAACCTCCATTAAAGTTCCTCTTCAATATCTCATAATGGTGTAGAACTTTCACAGTTCCATATCATCTACCTCTATTTCTACCCAAAATGGACTAATTAAAACATACTTCTTATCCTTTATGATCTCTATGGTACTAACTCTATTAATCATATAGTTATAAACCTCGAGCAATTTTTCAAACCTTATGGCAGCTTAGGTTTCCTATTGCTCTCATCACCTACCTCACAGAATTATCTCAATGCTTCTCCTAAAAACATGAACAGAAATACTGCTTGTCTTCTCCAGTTAACTGAGACCATTGAGAGCAGGGACTGGTTTTTTTTAACTTTGTTTTGTTTTTTCTTTTTGAATCCCTGTGGATAGCATTATCTAATATATAGTAGATGCTTAATAAATGCTAGGTGTGGGGACAGCTAGTTGATGCAGTGGATAGAGCACTAGCCCTGAAATCAGGAGCAGCTGAGTTCAAATAGAGCTTCAGACACTTAACATTTCCTAGCTGTGTTATCTTGGGCAAGTCATTTAACACAATTGTGAAAAAAGAAAGAAAAAGGAAGGAAGGAAGGAAGGAAGGAAGGAAGGAAGGAAGGAAGGAAGGAAGGAAGGAAGGAAGGAAGGAAGGAAGGAAGGAAGGAAGGAAGGAAGGAAGGAAGAAGGAAGGAAGGAAGGAAGGAAGGAAGGAAGGAAGGAAGGAAGGAAGGAAGGAAGGAAGGAAGGTGTGTGTATTGGGCACTAAGGTTGAATTTTGAAATCTTAGACACTCATCTTTATGTAACCTGAATTTATCTACTCTCTTACCTGCATGAGGAAAGTACAACCCTTTCCTATGTTCTTTCTGGATTGTGATTCTGGATTGGTGGAAACAATGAGAACATCAAACTAAGTAAATTCATGAGATCTGGAGTTAGTGAGAGAATTGTAGAGAAGACAGACATTCTCTAGTCTTACTTCTAAAGAGGAGATGAGATTTAAGCTTCTTTGGGAGCTGACTAGGGATATATAGAGATAGGCTTTGGATGGTACATATATTAAGGAAAGTCAGCATTTCAACATTCCTAATTTTAAACTTGCCTTAAAGACTTCAGGAAATAATAGTGGGATTAGTTTACTCTTTTGGTTAAACTGAGATCTCATTTAAAGAACTCATTCACTTGTGAATTTTCTGGTGTAATCTAATCTGCATACCTTCCCCAATTCCACGATTTGTTTGAATAGATGAATTTACTCTCTATTCAATATTTGTGATGAACTTTTATATAATTTGCATTAGTGAGAAGGAGCCAAACTGCTAAGTGTAAGTTTGATTTACTTTTTATTATTGAATAGATAGTGATCAAAGATATCATCTTTAATATCTAAAACCCATGTACTTATTCCAACAATAGGAGAAATAAATAGATATAATTAAATTCTGGTATCCTTCTCTTTAATAGGATAACAAATTGACCAATTTTTTGGCCTCTTGTCCTGTTCAGGATTCTAATCACAATCTCCCTTGAATAGAGATCATTTAGATTACAAAAATTTATACCCTTATTTTTTTTTGAAATTTTAGATTTCCCATGTTATATGCATATCTTACTTATAGCAACTTATATTTTTATAATAATAATCATTAACTTAGATACGAGGAATATGACAAAATTGGCAACACACTAATGGTTGAGTCAAGCAGATTTGTTTACAAGAAGATAAGCTCATATAAGTTCCATAATGGTAATACAAGTTCAGTGCTTACTTTAGTCTCACAGCTTAGGGTAGTCCTGAATTCCAGGATTTATGGCAAACTTAGTACAAACGTGAGTGGCACAATAAGGAATGGAAAAAAGCATGCACAAAAAAACATATGACAATACAGACAAAAATTCAGCCACACAGTGTCAGAGTCATTTACCTGAAGAAAGAAAGCTTATACTGTGGGAAAGATTCCAATGGGAGAACATACTTGAAATGAAGTTTGAGCAGAGTTTTTAAAAAGTTTTATACTTTAAAGATAGGCTTGGTTGAGAAAAGGTACTCAATGCTAGATATGGGATGGGAATTCTTTTTTTCTTCCAACTGATTCTAATATTGTTGTTGGTAGTGGCCATGTCTTTTTTATAACTTTAAACTTTAAACTAAGTCTAGTTAACTAGACTTAACTAGTTTCCAAGTTAAGATTTTTTCCTTCTCTTATGCTGTAAACAGAGTACTATGTTACTTCAATTACTTTACCTTTTAAGGTTGTTTTTGCCCACTAGCTCTCTTCCCTCACTCCTGATCACTTCCTTTCATGTATATTCCTTTCCCTTTGGGGAATTCTTTTTTTCCTCCTATTTTCCTCCAGTTATATATTTCAGCCCCTCTTTTTTACCTCTAGTCAAATAATTTTTTCCTTCCTTTCCACCTCATCAACTAGCTCATTAATGTTTGTGTCCATTTTCAAAAAGAAATTATTTCATTTTCTTCATTATCCACCTATTCTTTCTCTCTACTATATATTATTATACTCTGATTCATGATTTTTATAATTATCTTGTTATTCTTTTATCTCTGTCTTCCTCATGCAATCAAAGCTTCCAAGATACCCATTCTAGGATCTCCCATTTAAGGGGTTTATGTCTTTAGCTTTTAGAGTTTGCTCCATGGAGTCCCCTTGAAATGAGTGACTCTAAGAACAATTCCAATTATTACAAGTTTCATAGAAGATACTAGCCCATGGTTCTGTCCATAATGCCCCACACCCATTTCTTCATTGTTTACTCTGCCAGACATCTGGCCTACCATCCCTGTCTCCTTATGTATATTAAGGAGGAAAAGTCTCTCACTGGTCTATCTGCTGTTACTTGGCTGTCATTTCTGTCCTTGACTGCTGCATTTATTCACTCCTCCTTCAGCATGTTAAAAAGTAAATAATTTCCTTGGTTTTCATTTTCTTCTAAAAATGTTTCAAAAACGCCTTAGTTATTGAACATCTATCTTTTCCATTTATGGATAAATACAGATTTGTAGAGAATATAACCCAGGATTGTAACCTGGGTTGTTTGGAACCTATTATATTCTTTCTTAAGTTTTTTGGTGGGTGCAGAAATCTTGTGTTATTTGAATTTTCTTTCCTTTTTGTTGGAAAGTCTATCTTCTAATTGCTGGTAGAACTTGTTTCTGAGTTACTAAATTTACTCTCTTAATTTGAAAGTTTGAAAGCTTCTATCATTTTTTCTTCAAGGGATCTATGAATTCTTTTGATTTAGTATTTCATTATCAATGTTCAGGAAGTTTTACACAATTCTCTTCTAGTATTTCCTGCATTTTAGGATGAAGGTTTTTTGACCTGTCATTGCTTCTGGGAGAAATATGTTCTGTATTCTCTATGCATCCTGACAGGATAAATATTTTCTTTTAATATTATTGGGTTTTTTGCCTCTCTTTTCCATATTGTGTTGAACTTCAATAAATTTTCACTCCCAATCTATTATTTTCTCTTTTCTTTCTTTGATTAGACTTGCCATTGCTCATTATTTTTGCTACACAGACTATAAAGTCTCTTCTCATAATTCTATTATGTTTAAACCACTCAGGAATAGCATATTGTGATTCCATTTTCTCCTCACATTTCACAGCATCTTCTGTCTTATCAAAGCTGTCCTTTGTTTTACAATATTTACTCATAAATACTAGATCTAATTTACTAAATGTGGAGGCCATATTTTTCTTCTTTTATTATTGTTTTTCTATTGATTTTCCATTTCCTTTCAAGGTCTTTAGGTTTGCTTCTTCCTGAAATGATAGTTACTCTGAGTCTTCCCTCTCCATGCCTTATTTCTCTATCACTAATTTTTTACTTCCCCCCCCACACACACCTGATTCTTGTTTCCTTAGATCCTGAACTTCAATGAACTTCAGTATCCTCCCAAGTGAGGCAATTTATTATTCACCAAAATCTTTGCTCCAACTGATTTTGGGGTGGTTAAAATCTATTAGGATGTTGTGTTCCTCATAGGCACAAAAAGTTCTGTCTTAATTACATGTTCCACTCCCTGTTTCTTTGTTAAATGGTCTAGCACTAGTACTTTGAAGTACTTTAAAGAGAAATGGAATAAGGATAGGTTTTGTTGTAAGGCTTGTCCTTGGGTATCCTTGGGTCTACTGGTGCTGCCTCGTTGTCAATAGCATAAGAAGTGGAGGCAGGGGTGCTCAGTGAGCATTAGTTAGGTTAGTGAGTTTGAGTTTAGTGTCTTTGTGAGGATTTTTTTTTAATCTTTTTGAATCTGGGGGTCCTAAAGCATGAAGACAATTGAAGTTGCTTTATTTTGGGCATATAATCTCTTTTTGAGAAAGGTTTGAGAGTTCTTAGGGATAAGGGAAAAGTCTAGCCCTTCATTTTGTTGATTATGGGGGGCAAAATTCCTATTCAGTACCAGAAGTAGTGGAAAAACTATCTGGATTACTTATCAATATCAGACTGAAGTAGAGGAGCTTCCTAACAGAGACCAAATATTGGATGGGAATTTGAGTTGGTAACTGGGGACCTTAGTAAAAGAAGGAAGGGAAAAAGAAAGGAAGAGAAGAAGGGAGAGGGAAGAAGGGAGGTAGAGGAGAAGGGAAGGAAGGGGAGAGAGAGAAAGGAAGGAGGAAAAGGAAGGAAGAGAGAGAAGAAATGAAAGAGATAGAAAAGGAGGAAGAAATAAAGAAGGAAGGGAAGGAAAGAGGAAGGGAGGGATAAAGGAAGGAAGAAAGGAGGAAGGGAGGGATAAATGCAAAGAGGAAGGGAGGAGATAAATATGTATAAGTACCTAGTATGTATCAGAATAGCTAGGTGTATAGTGGATAGGGCACCAGATCTAGAGTCTAGAAGACTCATCTTCATGATTTCTAATTTGACCTCATCAATAAAATGAAAGCATTATTTTAAACTCTCAAATGCTATGAATATTTTGCTTTCCACTAACACTCCCCAGTGTTTTTCTCCTTTGAATATTGCCAGCTTTCCCTCATTTTGTACATCTAGAATTGCTTTTTTGAATGTAAATGATGTTATATTTTTTCATATTATATTTCATGTGTTAGATTCAAAGTTACTTTCTAGCCTACTGATAATTTTTTGCAAACTTCTTTTAAAAATGTTTTATTGAGATATTTTCTCTACATTGCAATCATTTCCTCTACCAGAATAAACTCTTCTTTATACTCTATTCCCTACAAAATAATAATTAAGCAATTAATTAAAGCAGCTTATACAGAAACTTTGACAGTATATCCAAAAGTGTATCCTATAGGTCCCCTGTCTCTCTTCTGAGAGGAAAAAATATGTTGTCTGAGCTAAAGATTATTTTTTGGTGATTCAAAGTTCAGCCTCCATTTAGTAATCTTTTCATTTACATTCTAACAGTCATCATCCTGAACTCTTTTCCACTCTTCTTCTGATGATTTTCCCTAAGACCCTCAAGACATGAGTTTTTCTGTGCTGGAACCAAACTACAAACCCAATATATATATATAGAATACCCATTTTGGCTCAAAAAACACTTGGATAATTTGGGGTATATTCTAAGAGTCGTGGTCTATACTTATCTCTTCCTTCATGGACCATGGCACTGGCTTCTTCCTCTCCTTTCTTTTTTTTCCGTATTCGCTTCTTTTTTCCTCTTTCTTTCTTTCATTTCTGTCTTCTTTCCTTTATTACCTTTCTTTTTTTTCTGGGGACTGGTTCTCTAATTCTTTCTCCAGTCTTTTATTTAGTTATATTCTTAGGATCACCTGTGTTGATTGAGATTTATCAGATTGTGTACACAAATATAGGGGAGGTAGTTTGATTCATATTATACTGATCGTTTCCAACTGAACATTTCTCTTCTCCTAAACTCTCTTAGAAATAATTACCAACTCCTCTTTCTTTCTATAAGCTTAGAGGAAGAGCTGACTTCCTTTTGACAACCCCAAACCCTTAACTTATGTTCTTGAGCCCATTCCCTCATATTTTCTATAATTCCCAATAATCTTTTCTGTCATCCTTAATTTTCAATCACTTCTTCTACTATCCATAATTTTCAATTTTTCCTAATTCATTGACTTCTTCCCAGATGCCTTAAAATAAAGACATCTTCTATCTATACCAAACAAACAAGCAGAACAATAGCAACAAAATTCTTCCTTTCATTCTACAATTCCCTGTACACCTTACCTCTATTTTTTAATACCATGTTCACTTTTCAGCTCTGTATTTCAGATCCTGACTTCATTAAACTGAAACTACTTATTCTAAAGTTACCAGAAATCTATTGGTTTGAAAATCAATGGCCCTTTCTCACTCCCTCCCTTTCTTGACTTATGTGAAGCATTCAATACCATCAATCACCCTTTCTACTTAGACATACTCCTATCATTAGATTTTCATGATATATCTATCTTTGAGTTCTTCTGCTTCCTGTCTGGTCACTTCTCAGTCTCCTTTGAAAGACCATCATCCTCATTATTGATTACAAAATATATAATTTTGATTACACTAAGTTAAAAAGGTTTTGTACAAACAAAACTAATGCAAATAAGATTAGAAGGGAAGCAATACATTGGGAAATCATTTTTACATTTAAGGGTTCTGATAAAGACCTAATTATAAGAATTCAAGCCATTCTCCAGTTGATAAATGACCAAAGGCTAGGAATAGACAATTTTCAGTTGAAGAAATTGAAACTTGCATATGGAGCATTAGGTGTTCCAAATCATTATTGATCAGAGAAATGCAAATTAAGACAATTCTGAGATACCACTATACACCTCTCAGATTGGCTAAGATGACAGGAAAAGATAATGACAGATGTTGGAGGGGATGTGGGAAAACTGAGACACTGATACATTGTTGGTAGAACTGTGAACACATCCAACCATTATGGAGAGCAATTTGGAACTATGTTCAAAAAATTATCAAACTGTGCATACCCATTGATCCAGCAGTGTTTCTACTGGGCTTACATTTCAAAGAGATCATAAAGGAAGGAAAGAGACCCACAGGTGCAAAAATGTTTGTGGCAGCCCTGTTTGTAGTGGCAAGAAACTGGAAACTGAATGGATGCCCGTCAGTTGGAGAATGGTTGAATAAGTTATGGTATATGAATGTTGTGGAATATTATTATTCTGAAAGAAACGACCAGCAGGATGATTTCAGAAAGGACTGGAGACACCTGATGCTAAGTAAAATGACCAGGAGATCATTATACACAACTACAAGATTATATGATGATCAATTCTGATGGATGTGGCTCTCTTCAACAATGAGATGATTCAAACCAGTTCCAACTGTTCAGTGATGAAGAGAGCCAGCTACGCCCAGAGGGAGGACTGTGGGAACTGAGTGTGGTTCACAACATAGCATTTTTACTCAATTTGTTTTGTTTGCTTACATTTTATTTTGCTTCTCTTTTTTTCTTGTGTGGCATAATAATTGTATACATGTGTATAAATATATTGGATTTAACATATATTTCTAACATATTTAACATATATTAGATTGCTTACCATCTATGGGAGAGTGTAGGGAGAAGGGGAGGAAATTGGAACACAGGCTTTTTTGCAAGTGATATTATTGAAGAATTGTCCATGCATATGTTCTGAAAAATAAAAAGCTTTAATTAAAAAAAAAAGAAAGAAAAAAAGACCCTCATCTTTGTGTCACTATAATGTGTATATCCCTGAGGACTGTCCTGGAACTTTTTTCACTACATTTTTTTCTCTTAGTGATCTCATCAGATCTCATGTGTTCAGCTATAATTTCTATGCAGATGAATCCACATCCTCAGTCTCCTAAATTCCAATAAGTGTTAGATCATCAAGTAGATGCTTGTTAATCATTTCCATCTGTATATACCATAGGCAACAAGGTGTTATTTTACTCTGTTTCTTCTATATTCCATCTAAAGCAACCTTCTTTCAGTATAGGATATTCTATTTTCTGTCAAATCATCTTTTCATAGGTGATTCCTCATAGCCTATAAAACATTCCATTCTCCCTCCTGCCTTATGGATTCCCACTCTCCTTCAAAATCAGGAAATCTATATTAATAGAGAAAGTCTCTACTGATTACCTAAGCTGCCAGTGTTTTCCTCCTACACTAAATTGCTTTGAATATATTATGCTTGTATTTTTATCTACCTATATTCATATGTGTGTATATATATACACATATGACCTCCCTGGCTTGCTCCAAGTTCCAAATAAAATCTCACCTTCTACAGAAAATCTTCTCTAATCCCCCTTAATTCCACTTGTCTTCTCTCTATTATTATTTCCTATTTATCTTTTATATACCTTGCTTTACATAATTATGCTTACATGCAATCAGCCCAATAGATTGTAAGGTCCTTGAGAGTAGGGATTGTTTTTTGCCTTAAAAAAAAAAACCAAAAAACAAAAAACATTCTCAGCCCTTAGCATAGTACCTTGCATAAAAATATGTTTAATAAATATTGATTGTTTATATAAATAAAGTTAAGTAAGTTCCTATAAAACAGTGTAAAATGTTTGATATATTGAACCTATATGAAGGGGAATTAATTTCTTGTGATTTAAAAGACACTGTAATCTTTCCTAGAGATTACTGAAAATATATTCTCCTACATATAAAATTAATTCTGCTAATATGCTCTTGCTGGAGCAGATTCAAAACACTTTTATGAATACTTTACTCCTTTTTGTAGATGCAAAGAATCACTGATTCTTTAATATAAAAGTTGTTGCCAACAGAGGATGCAGATATTCCAGCATTAGGTTTATTTAAGACATATTTTCTCACCTAACTTAAATGTATGGGCTCAAAACCCAAAGAACTAAGTTTCAGGGGCATAACTACAATATGAAATTTGAATTTCAAAGGCAAACAACAAAAATAAACAAGTACTCTTTATAATGGGTAAATGGTAAGACCGGTAAAGGGCCTAGTAGTTAGTGTACCAGCCACTTTACAAACTTACAGGCACATTGCCTCTCATTTTTCTTTCCTGCACATAGTTGCAAATTTACACGGTTGTCAATTTGAAAGTGAAAATGAGTTTGCTAATAAAATCATACGAATGCTTGAAGTCATGAAAGTCAAACATGTGAATGTTGAATGTTGAAGATTAACTATATATACCTATATACCTATATATATATATATATGTATATGTATACATACATACTCTATATGTGTATATATGTATATTTATCTATCTATATCTATCAATAGATAGATGGATATTTGTTTATGCTTATCTGTGTACTGTTCATTTTTGCTTCCCCTGACAAAATATATAATCCTTGAGTATAGGGATTGTCTCTGTAGCCCAGCACCTAGTACAGTGCCTGTAACACAGTAGGCAACTCATGCATGCTTATTAAATTGAATTGAAATGGAATTATCTAAATAGCACATGGTTCACTCAAATGAGTAGTCTGATGCCTTTTTCTTTAAAAAAAATTAGAATAGACCCAGTTGTTTTTACAGAATTAATTCAGTGGAAAGAGAAGTAGTTTTTGGAGCCATTGGCCCAGGTTTAAAATCCCATTGTCTACAATTTCTATGACCTCAGGGATGTCAACCAATCTCTCTACTTCTATTGTTTTATCCCCTTAATGATGGGACCTGGTCCATTTCACTTCTAATTTTCTTTCCTTTTATGATCATGTAATAGTTCATATCAGCTTGAGTAATTATAGCAGTTGTCATTGTTATAGTATTATAATGTTTAAATCCAGAGGTAATAGTGTAAATAACAATGGGAAAGGATTTGGAATCTTCCTGGTAAGATTCACTGACACTAAAGACTACTAACATTTTGGGATTTAAAAGATACTTGAGGTAATCCTCTGAAATACAAACATTTTAGAGAGAAGATGAAAAGTTTCTATTCCAGATTAAATTCCCTTTACAATCATATCTAACAAATAAAATAGAGACTAGGAAGAAGTCTTTTTTTTTTGAACCAACCTTCCTTTAATCTCCAAAACAGTCAATAAGCAATGTACTAATTCAGAAATAGATTGCATAACTGTATGCTGCTTTAGTTATAGTAGGCTTTCAGAGAGTAAAAAGCAAAGTTGTGGCAATTTTCCGTGTCTTTAATTTCACTATTACAATAATATGTAAGAGTTCCAATGTCTTGGAACTGATAGATTTCAAAGAGTAAAATTAAATCTCCCTATTAATAGACTGGAATGAATAAGAGTTCCTTCAAAATTTTAATCTAATTATTAGATGAAGAATAAAAGGTTGTATGAATTAGAATTTATACCATCCAGTTAATGGTCTATTCTCTCTCTAGATATTAATAGGGATAGAATTGGATTACTCATAAAAATTAGCAATTTTCTGTAGCATTTTCATTTAAATCATGCAAAGAAAACATATTATTGCTTTAATAACTTTTAAGAAAGTCTGCCTACTTGAAATTCATTTTTGCTTTTTTTTCTTATTTTTATTTTACTGCAAAACAATGAATGATCTTGCTTTCTGAAACTCTTAAAGTTGGGTTAATGAGAAAAAGAACATGGGAACTTTAACAAAATGAACCAAAAAAGAGAAGAGAGATTTTTTTCCTTCCCAAACAAAAGAAACACTGTTGAATTACTTAAACTTATCACAGGAGACTTTGGGGAAACTTAATAAGAGATTTTAGGAAAATGATCTAAGACATCATCATATTGCTGTAGAACATACTAGAGAAAAGATATGAAGAAGAAAAAAAGAATCTATCATTCTTCTTACTTCCTCCTCCAATTACTTACATAAATGCAAATCCCAATCCATGTTGACTAGACTCTCTAGATTCAGTGTTGATTAGACATATTCCTTAAATCATTTCCTGTGTTAAAATGTACTATAAGAAGAGTAATGAGATAAGGAACTACCACTAAAAAGATTTTTTTGAACAAGTTTACAATATGGAATATTTGAAATACAGCTGCAGTGTCTAATTCATACTTTGAAAAACAGTATATTTTCGTCTTATAAGCAGTGAATATTCAGGAACTTGATTGTTTACTCCAAATAAGCAAACATTATTTCCTCTACATAGGCTGCCACTGGAGGAAAGGAACATAATGAAGTTATCAAGAAAGTAATATTTTCATTCTTTAGTGTCCCCTTCTTCCCTCAAAATTCTCTCAGTTTAGAGAGAATTGTGTTCCCCAAAATCACAATACATCCTTAAAAAACAACAAAAAGATGACTTTGCTTAAAACCTTATTGCCCTTCCCATTTTCTTCCCTATTGACATTATGTCTTTCACACCATTATAAGCTGAGACATTTAACTCAAAAGTTTCCTTGCTCTGAGTGGGATAAAGTTAAACTCCTGAATTTGAATAAATTCTTGAATTAATTATACTCTTTTAATTCATTATAGGATGCTTTTTGATCTCTTAATTTTGAATTTACCATATTTTCCTAGAGGTAGTGTTACTACAAATTATGTCTATGTTTACATCTTGTATTTTAACACTTTCTTTTTAGACTAGACATTAATATTAAAATTCACATTCCAGTGTGAATGAGGCACAAGCTGAATCTCTGTCATATCTTCACACTTATCTAAAAAATTACAAATGTATACAAGGGAACAAAATTTAAGATCTCTAGTTCATGTGAATTAGTGATAATGATTTGCCTAAAACATATTTCAGAGTTTTTCTCTTTCTCTAACTCTTGATCCAGAAAGGTTAAAATCAGAGGATTCAGAGCTGGAAGAAATCCTAGAAAATCTAGTCATATATCTGAGTCAAAAGCGTTCTGAGAAACTATTAATGCAAATTCATACCTGATTAAGAATCCCATTCACTAGTTGAGTATTTTAGCCAAATAAACTTTACTGTAAAATTTCCTCCCAAGATAATCCAATCCACTTCTGATTAGTGCTAGCTGTATGACTCTGGGCAAGTAATGTCTCTCAGACTTAATTTCCTCTTCAGACAGATGAAGACAAAAAGGGAAGAGAGGTGAGAACAAGCATTTATTAAGTATGTTTTATGTGCCAGGCTTTATGCTAAATGTGTTAAAATATTATTTCATTGGATTCTCACAATAACCATCTGAGGTAGGTGCTATCTAATCCTACCTCACAAGATTGTTGAGAATACCCAATAAAATTGCAAACCTTGAAGATATATGTGTACATTATATATGTGTGTTAGCAATTATTATATCAAACCTAAATGTTAAATATTATTACCTAAATTATCCTCATTATCTTCATTTCAACTCCATTCAATTGTCCTTATTTCTGCCTCTGCAGTTAAATAAATATCTTGTTCTTCTTCTATATTCTATCTTGAATGCAACTATTTTTTGAATTACCCCATGAATCCTCTTCTCTAAGTTAAATAAAACATTTTCTTTCAATAGATCTTCATCTAGAATGACTGAATATTCTCTAGTTTTCAGTGTCCTTCCAGAAATCTGGACATACTGCTAAGCATCTGGTCTGACCAGGGGAGCATACTGTAGAACTAATGCTTCCCTAGTTCTGGCTACTCTTTGCAGCCTTTATTCTAATCAATTATAAAATGTCAAATACAATAGGACCAAAGACAGATCACTAAAATAATCCTTTATTGCCCTTCAAGCTGGTATTGATGTTTGTTCCACTATTAATGGATACTCTTTATGTCTGGCCCATCAACAATTTCTGAATTCATGTAGCTTACACATTCCACATCTCATTATCTCATTCTCAGAAGGAACATTAGAGACTTCATCAAATATTTTCTTAAAACCTGTATTAACCATATCTGTACAAGTCCCCTGCTTTGCCAGACTAGCAAGCCAAGTCAGTTTGAAATGACATGTTACAACCTGTTCATTTTGTGGTTGAAAATACTGAAACCCTGAAAAATGAAGTGATTTGTCCCAAGTCATACAAATATTAAGTAACAAATCTGAGAATTAAACATATTTTGACAGCAAAAGTCTAAGTCAACATTTATTAATTGATTGCTATGTGCCAAGCACTATATTTTTCCCTCTAGTATTTGTGATATGCTCATGCTCACCATCCTTCTTTAAGAGCAAGAATTCATGATCCTGGAGACCAGAGGCCCTCAGAGGACTCCATGTATAAATTTTATGAGGGATGTAAATTTGGATGAAAGAAATAAATCTTTATTTTAATCTTAATTTTAACTAAAATTTAGCATTTCTTTTATTATGAATATAGACAATAAACCACAATAATATTAGGATTTAGAACACATTTTATAACAATGGTAAATGTACATTTTCTTTTTCCATCTTCCGTTTTTATTTCATTACATAGTAGAAACATTGCTACAATCTCCACCACCACCAGGACTGCCACTATTACTGCTGCTGCTGCTGCTGCTGCTGCTGCTATTACTACTACTACTATTCCCCCTCCTCTTCCTCTTCTTCCTTCAATCTTCCTACTCATTTTCCTCCCCCTTCTTTTTTCCTTCTATCACTACTACTACTATGATAATAATAATAATTTATATAGTATTTTAATATTTGTAAAAGCATATTCCTTTAAAAATTCCTGTCAAGTAAAACAAATATTTTCATCCTTATTTCATACATGAGGGAATGGAAATTCTGAGATGTTAAGTAACTTATTGATGGTGACACAACTAGCTGCATTGTGTATAGGACTCTAGAGCTAGAATCAAGAGGACTTAGATTAAAATGTTACATCAAACATATTAATTTTGTGACTTAAAGCAAATCACTTAATCTCTCTGTGTTTGTTTTGCCCTATGCAAAATAGGAAAGTTGAAATCCATAGCCTCTAAGAACTCTTTCAGCTTAAATTTATGATGTTAAGTAACAAAGGATTAAAAAAAAAAAAAAAGGATCCTTTAGCTCTTTTCAGCAATGAGGTGATTCAAAGCAATTCCAATAGCCTTTTGATAGAAAGACGCATCTGTATCCGGAAAGAAAACTATAGAAATTGAATGTGGATAAAAGTATTTTCACCTTTTTTTGTTCTAATTAATGTTTGTTTACTTATTCTTTTCTTTCTCATGTTTTTTCCCCTTTTGATCTGATTTTTCTCTTGAAATATGACAAATGTGGAAATATGTTTAGAAGAATTCCACCTTTAACTTATGTTGGATTACTTGCTATCTAGGGGAAGTGGAAGTGGGGAGGAAGAGAGAACAAACTGGAACCCAAAGTTTTGCAATGGTGAATGTTGAAAAGTATCTTTGATTGGATTTTGAAAAATAAAAAGCTATTATAAAAATACAATGGAAAAAACACACACAGCAAGGGTATTGATTCCAAATACAGCAATTTTTTCTTTATTAAACTATCTTGCCTCTCAAAATAATTTTAAGGAAATAATATGACACTTTACAATTCCTAAAGCACATTCTTATATTCCCTATTACTGGAAGCCAGACATATTTTGACTACTGACTTCATCACTTACTATACATGTGACTATGGAAATGTCACCTAATTAACCTTCTTTTTAGTTTCTTCATAAGTAAAATTGGGATGGCACTTGCCATAAATATTACAAAGGTTTATGAGAAAATTCATTTGTGAAAAACTATACAGATGTAACATTTAGCATCCCGTCCTTTTACCAAAACAATCTATTAAGTCTTTGTTCTAAGCATTATGGAGGAGAGAAAAAATTAGTAAATAATCTAAATAAGAAGCATAGTCTCAAAAACATTACAAACTACAATAAATTTAGTATTTGATATTTCTTTTAATAGGTAATATGGAACACTGAAAAATCACACCAGTCTTGGAATCAAAAGACCTGGATTCAAGTTGTGACATTGTACCTTCATGTCACTAAGTGATTTATGTAAAGCTTGAGCAGGTAACCATGATTAAAGATAAATTGGATACTTCTGGGGGCAGCGTCAAGATGGTGGAATGAAGCTAGAAAGCTGTTCAAGCTTTCCCAGTTTCCCTAAAAAAAAAAAAAAAAAAAAAAAAAACAGGAACCCAAACCTTTGAACAGTCTGATGGAATGAAACCACTCTCCAGCTCAAGACTGGAAGGACTTGAAAAAAGTCATTCTCACTGGGGTGAGCAAAGTTTTTAGCTATTTGAGGGAGAGTTTGAGAAAGCCACTGAGAGGTCCTTTAACATAGAAAATCAGTAACTAAGATGTTCAGACCTGGCTCAGCGGCAGAGCAGACCCATGAGGCAGCCACCAATCTCAGCTCAGAAAGCAAATTTAAAGAAACCAGGCTATATCCTGGAAAGATCCAGTAGCGCTATCCTCTGCTATGAGCAAAACACTAAACACAAGAGGTTCCTGTGCTCAAAGTCAAGCTCAGAGTTGCACAGGAAGATTGAGATGCAGTCCAGTTTACCCCAGGAGCAGAGCTCAACCATAAAAGTCACAAAAGAGGAAATATAAAAAGAGAAAGGAAAGAAAATGAATAAGAAACAGAAAAGAATCTTAACCATAGAAAGCTACTATGGTGACAGGGGGGAAATCCCACCAATTCAAAAAAGGACTAAATGTTTAGAGAAGAAATCTCAAAGAAGGATATGAATTGTGTCAACTCTAAAGAGGCTTCTTGGAAATTCCCATAAAAGATTTTAAAAAGGGGGGTGGGTAGAGCCAAGATGGTGGAGAGGACACATGCTCCATTCTGAGCTCCCTTCTACCCTTACTTACTAATTACCAAATTCAGTCTCTGAAATAGTGCTTGACTGGTAGAATCCATGAATATTGGGAGTACAACAAATTACCAACAGAAGATAATCTGAAAAAGCACCAGAAAAGATCTGTATTGATTGGGAGGGAGGGGGCCAAAGCAGGCAGGGAGGCAAGACACAGAGGCTAGCACATGCTGAGCATACCGGGGAAGGGGATGGTCTCCACAGATGGAGAATTTGCAGGGAGGACTCTACCACAAGTTGGCTGCTCTGCTTTGATTGCAAAGCAGTAGATCAGCAGAGAAGTTACACAAATGCCAAAGGTAGAGTACCCCAAAACGCCAAAGTTTAATAGGACCTGGCCATACACACCCAGCACTGGAAGTGACTCAGCATTATCACCACGCAGCTGCGTGCAGCCACATTCCACAGCACAGGGTGGGGCTCTGCCCAGGCCAGTCACACTTTCTGCACAACAAGGCTCTGCCTAGGGCAGTCCCACTTCCATCACAGCAGAGCTCTTCCCAGGGCAGTAGCACTTCTGCTGCATGGGGCACTTCCTGGGGTAATAGCACTTCTGCTGTCTGGGGCTCTTCCCAGGGCAGTTGTACTTCCGCTGGGCAGGGCTCTTAGAGCAATCACACTTCTGCATTTGGCCACTCTTCTCAGCCTGTTCACAAGACAGCTACTGTCCACCTGCCCCTGTTCTATAGAGGAAGCTGGTAATCTCCATGCCCTGAAGGCAGACCTTAAGGGTTTTTTAAAAATGAGTAAAAAAGTCAAGTGAGCTCTAACTATAGATAGCTTCTATACAGAAAGAGCAAGTTTCCAACCCTGAGGAGACTAATAGCAGACAGCCTCCAGACAAAACCCCAAAGTGGGAGATAATCTGGTCCCCATCACACAAGGCTGTCCTAGAAGAAATTGTAAAAGATCTTAAAAGAGAGCTAGAAGAAAAATGGGGAAAGGAAAGAGAAACTCTGCAAGAGAGTATGGAAAAGGCATATAACTCATTAAAAGAAAGATTTGATAAAGTGGAAAGAGAAAACAACTGAAATGTGAAATGGAAAAGAACTCCCAGGGAAACATAATTTGTGAATTGGAAAAGATAAAGAACTCCCAGGAAAGTAGGATTTGTGAATTGGAAAAAGAAAATAACTCATTAAAAAAAAATAGTGAAATGGAAAAAAAATTCTATAGAGCAAAACAACTCATTTAAAAACCCAATTGGCCATATACAAAAAAAAAAAAAAAACCTTTAAAAAGTTAATGAAGAAAATAATTTATTAAAAATCAGAACTGAACAAATAGAAATGAATGATTCAATGAGACATCAAGGATCAGTCAAGCAAAACCAAAAAAAGAAAAATTAGGAAAAAAATGTTAAATATCTACTTGGAAAAACAGTAGACCTGGAAAATAGGAGAGATAATCTGAGAATTATTGAACTTCCTGAAAATAATGATGGAAAAAAAGGCTCTAAACACTATTTTACAGGAAATCATCAAATAGAACTGCCCAAATGTGATAAAAACAGAAGGTAAAATAAGCATTGAAAGAATTCATTGAACACCTTCTGAAAGAGACCCCAAAATAAAAACTCCAAGGAATATTGTGGCTAAATTTCAGAACTATCAGACTAAGGAAAAAAATATTACAAACAGCCAAAAAAAAAAAAAAAAAAACAATTCAATACCAAGGAGCCACAATAAGAATCACTCAGGATCTAGCAGCTTCCAAATTAAAGAATCAAAGGGCCTAGAATCTGATATTCTGAAAGACAAAAAAACTTGCAATGCAGCCAAGAATAAACTACCCAAATAAGCTGAGCATTTTCTTCCAGGGAAGAAGATGGACATTCAATGAACCAGATGAATTCCATTTATTCCTAATGAAAAAACCAGAGCTAAACAAAAAAATTGACCTCCAAATATAGGACTCAAGAGAAGCATAAAAAATAAAAACTCTTGAGAAGTGTAGTTCTGTTATGGGCATACATAAAGATTGTGTGTATAATTTGATTTTACTGTTATAATGTTTTAAAAAGGGGAAGTAGAAGTGGAAAGGGGATTATATCAGAAAAAGGGAGAAGGGGAGATAAAAAGAGGGAAATTACACCCCACAAAGAGGCAAAAGAAATCTATCATATCTAAGGGAATTGAGGAGGGGGTGGAACATTGTGTGAATCTTACTCTCATCAGATTTGGCTCAAAGAGAAAATATTAGACATATTTGATTTACAGAGAAACTAATCTCACCTCATTAAAAAGTGGGAGAGGAATAGGAAAAGGAAAAGAGTAGGTTAAATAGAATGGAATACAGAAAAAATAAGGGAAAAATATAAGAAAGGGTAAGGGACTCCAAGGGCTGGAAGAGATTCTAAAGAGGGAGACCTGCATGAGACAAGTGGTGCCCATAGGTTTAATACTGGGGAGAGGAGTAATGGGGGAAAGAAAAAGAACACCACAATCTGGGAAAATAAGATGGCAGGAAATACAGAATTAGTCGTTTTAACCATAAATGTGAAGGGGATGAACTTTCCCATAAAGAGGAGGCAGATAGCAGACTGGATCAAAAGCCAAAATCCTACAAATATGTTGTTTACAGGAACCACATTTAAAGTGGGGGGTGATACATACAGAGTAAAGGTAAAAGGCTGGAGCAGAATCTATTATGCTTCAGGTTGTAATGGGCTGAGGCTTGAGTTGATGCACTGAGGTCCCAAGCACATGAGGCTAAATAGTAATTGGACCATACTCTATTAATATTTAAGCTTGGAGAAAGAATGGCCCCCGCCTACTCTTTGTGCAAGTCCTGATGTGATGTATAGGAAATGACGATTCTAGTGGGTGGAGGCAGGAGAGTGAAAAAGATTCTGGTGGGTAGAGGCAGGAGAGTGAAAAAGGAAGGGGAGGAGACCTCAGCCCTCACTTGCTCTGCTAGCTGGCTTCTTGTCGCAGCTGCCCATATTGCGATTGCAATCCTTCTTGCCCATATTGCTATTGCAATCTTTTTTCACCTCTTCACTTGAATAAAGACTGAAGATTTTTTCCCTTAACCTGAGTTCCTGACTCCGGCTGATTTTAAATACGCGATCATTACATCAGGTGAAGTCAAAAAAGCAGGAATAGCCATCCTTATCTCAGATGAAGCAAAAGCAAAAAAAATGATCTAATTAAAAGAGATAAGGAAAGAAACTATATCTTGCTAAAGGGTAGCATAGACAATGAAGCAAGATCAATACTAAACATATGTGCACCAAGTGATATAACATTTAAATTTCTAAAGGAAAAGTTAAGAGAGTTGAAAGAAGAAATAGATAGCAAAACTATAATAGTGGAAGATCTCAACCTTGCACTATCAGAATTAGATAAATCAAACCACAAAACAAATAAGAAAGAAATTAAAGAGGTAAATAGAATATTTAAAAAGTTAGGTATATTGATCTTTGGAGAAAACTGAATGGAGACAGAAAGAAGTACACTTTCTTCTCAGCAGTTCATGGAACATATACAAAAATTGACCATATATTAGAACATAAAGACCTCAAAATTAAGTGCAGAAAGGCAGAAATAGTAAATGCTTTCTTTTCAGATCATGATGCAATAAAAACTACATTAACAAAAACCTAGAGATAAATAGACCAAAAAGTAATTGGAAACTAAATAATCTCATCCTAAAGAATGAATGGGTGAAACAGGAAATCATAGACACAATTAATAATTTTACCCAAGAGAATGACAACAATTAGACAATATACCAAAATTTGTGGGATGCAGCCAAAGTGGTGGTAAGGGGAAATTTTATATCTCTAGAGGCTTACTTAAATAAAATAGAGAAAGAGAAGATAAATGAATTGAACTTGAAACTTAAAAAACGAGAAAAAGAGCAAATTAAAAACCCCCAATCAAATACTAAACTTGAAATTCTAAAATTAAAAGGAGAAGTTAATAAAACTTAAAATAAAAAAAAAACTATTGAATTAATAAACAAAAGATTTTAAAGGGCAAATAAGTGATGTATAAGAAAAAATGACGAAAGAAATGAGACATATGCAAGGGAGTCAACAACTTGGAAAAGGAAGGTGATTCCTTTTTTTTTTTAATTAATAACTTTTTATCTATAGAACGCATGCCAGGATAATTTTTTACAGCATTATCCCTTGCATTCACTTCTGTTCTGATTTTTCCCCTCCCTCCCTCCACCCCTTTCCCCAGATGGCAAGCAGTCCTTTACATGTTGAATGGGTTGCAGTATATCTTAGATACAATATATGTGTGCAGAACCGAACAGTTTTCTTGTTGCACAGGGAGAATTGAATTCAGAAGGTATAAATAACCCGGGAAGAAAAACAAAAATGCAAGCAGTTTATATCCATTTCCCAGTGTTCTTTCTCTGGGTGTAGCTGCTTCTGTCCATCTTTGATCAATTAAGGCTCTCTTTATCGAAGAGATCCACTTCCATCAGAATACATCCTCATACAGTATCGTTGTTGAGGTATATAATGATCTCCTGGTTCTGCAGAAGGTGATTCCTTAAAAAATGTAATTTGCAAAGGCAAAAAAAAATTCACTGAATAAATCAATTCCTTAAAAAACAATAGGCAAATGCAAAAACAAAATATCTACTGAAGAAAACATCACCTTGAAAAATAGAATTAATCAAATAGAAAAAGATGCAAAAGCTAACTGAAGAAAATCATACATTAGAAACAAGACTAGAGCAAATGGAAGCCACTGACACTATGAGATATCAAGAATTAGTTAAACAAACAAAAAGGATGAAAACATGGGAGAAAATGTGAAATACTTCAATGGTAATATAGCTAACCTGGAAAATAGAACCTGAAGGACATAACCAATATATATATATATATATATATATATATATATATATATAGCCTGTTGGAATCCTTACAAAGTGTTAAGTCATTAGAATTGATAGAGACAATAATTATCTAATTTAGCATGGTTCAATATGATTGATCTGATCCTACAAGGAGATATTATGGGCCAGAACTTGAAACAAGGTACTAAGTAGAATTGATGGAAGCAATGCTTGTGTGCTTGGGTTTGCACCTTTAAGAGTTTACACCTTAGAGGTCACACATTAGCGCTCACACATTGGAGTTCACAAGTATGGGAGATACACAAAGTTAACTTTGTAACTTTGTGAATTCACACCTCCCATAATCCCACTCTTGGAGGAGGAGTCAACCTTTTATACCGAGCATAAAAAGAGCTTCAGACAGTCAGTAAGAGTCAATTCAGAAGTCATGAGTCGCAGGTGAGCTAGAGCCAGAAGTCACTTGAGAAAATTGATAGAGTGAGAGTTCAGTTTGGGTGATTGAGAAGCTAATCTGTAGTTGGGCAGAACCAAGATTCAGAGAAGCTAGCAACAAGAGTTCTTGGAACCAAAGAAAGCTAACTGGGCTATTTTGGAAGAAACAATAAAGAACTACTGTAACACCTGGCTGTGTTTGAAGTGATTATTACTCTGAACCGAAACTAAGGCTGCCTCTAGAAAACCTCCCCAAGAAACCTGCTCCCACAGAGAATCATCTTATATTATACAAAAGAAGAGAATACCACAATAGCCCAGATAGCATTCTTCAAGAGATGATCAAGAAAAACTGCCCTAATGTATTACAACCAGAGTGGGAAATAGTCACTGAAAGAGTCAATTGAACACCTCTAGAAAGCGATCCCACAGGGAAGATTTCAAAGAACATTGTTGCAGAACTCCAGAACTTTGATTTCAAGGAAAAAAGGGTGCAAGCTGCCAGGCAAAAGCAATTCAAAAATCAAGGAGCAATAGTCAGAATTACTCAGATTCTGGCAGAATTTAAAGGATGGGAGAATTATATTGCAGATAGCAAAAGACCTGGAGTTACAACCAAGTATTAACTTTCCAGCAAGATAAAGTATCAACTTTCAGGGGAGGAGATGCATCTTCAATGAAGTAAGAAACTTTCAATCATTTGTATGGAAAAACACTGAACAGAAAATTTGATAGACAGACAGACAAATAGATATATTAGACAAATATAGGTATGTGTATATATGTTTATATCTATCTATCTATATGTTATTTTAGGGTTAAACTATTTACATCCCTATTATGAGCCAGAACTCTTGTACTTAAAATCAAGGATTCTTACAAGGTGCTAAGTGGAATTAATAATATAATGATTATCTAGTTTAGCATAGTGATTAATAGTTCTCTAGTTCAGTACATGTACTTAGTACTTAATCTAATTCTACAAGATTCACACCTATGGTGATGTAATTATAATAGAGTATATAACAGCCAGCAGGGATGCAGATACAGATTCATTCCATCATCCACATTTGTGGTGGCTGGAAGCTGAAGCACAAGCTCTTGGACAGAGCCAGATTCATTCATTCCATCTTTATCAGCCAAGTGGTGGCTAGTCTGTCCTCCTGCTCCCTCTGCTGAGTCCAAAGCAGTCTGAAGTCTCTCAAGAAAGCTAGCTGGGCCCCAGGCAAGGAAACTAGATTGTGAAGGAGATCATAAAGGATTTGGACTTTAACACTTGGCTATTTTTGTGGTGATTGCTGAAAAGATGGTTGCTTCATGACCTCCAGAAAACCAAACAAGAACATTACACACTCCCAGATGGGAAAATGATATCTATAACTCTTGAGAACTGTATCTGTCATTGGGGCAGTTAGAAGGGGCATCACATGGTTGGAAGGTATGGTTATATATGGACTTTGATGTGATGATATTAAAAAAAAAACATTAATGGGGATACAAAGGTCTGTATTGGAAGAAGAGAAAAGAAGAAGGATAATGGAACAAATTAGATCACATGAAGAGTCACAAAAAAACCTACTAAAATAGAGGGGGGAAAGGAATGAGGATGAGCATTGTCTGAAGCTTATTCTCATTAGTTTTGGCTCAAAGAAGCAATAACTTGATAATTCAGTTGGGTATAGAAAATTATCTTCGTCTATAAAGAAATAGGAGGAGAAAGAGGAAAGAAAAGGGGTAAGTTAGATTGAAGGGAAGTCAGAAACACTAGGAAAAAGGACTAAGAGAAGGGAGGAGAGGGTGATAAAAGAGAGGATAGGTAGAGGGTGGGGTGGGGTAAGAACAAAACACTACTAAGGAGAGACAAGGTACAAAGAGAGAAAAAAATAATAAACACAAGGATAAGGGCAGCTAGATGGCAAAATCAATAGAGCACCAATCCTGAAGTCAGGAGAACATGAGTTCAAATCCAGCCTCAGATACTTAACCCTAAGCAAGTCACTATGATCCTAAGCAAGATACTGTGATCCTAAGCAAGTCACTTCATCCCAATTGCCACAGGAAAAAAGTATATATAGAGAGAAAATACTCTGGAGGGAAATTCAGAAATGGAAATCATAACTGTGGATGTGAATGGGATGGACTTTCCCATAAAACAGGAGTGAATAGAAGAGTAGATTAAAAACTAGAATTTTACAACATGTTGTTTACAAGAAAGGCACTTGAAACAGAGATACACATACAGAATAATATAAAAGGCTGGAACAGAATTTATTATATTTCCACTGAAGCCAAAAAAAAAAACAGGGGTAGTGATTCTGATCTCAGATAAAACAAAAGTGAAAATAGATCTAATTAAAAGAGGCAAGGAAGAAACTACATCTTGTTAAAGGAACCATAAACAATGAAGTATTAATGAGAACAAACTTATATACATCCAGATTCTTAAAGATATTAAGCCAGTTACAGAAAGAAATAGACAGGAAAACAATATAATTGGGAGACCTCAACTTTCCCCTCTCAAAATCAGACAAATCTAACCACAAAATAAGAAGGAACTAGGCAAATTAATAGAATCCTAGAAAACCTAGATATGATAGACTTGTGGAAAAACAGAATAGAAACAGAAAGGAATGCACCCTTTTCTCTGCAGTATGTGGCACCTAAACAAAAATTCACCATATATTAGGGCATAAAAACCTCACAATCAAATGCAGAAATAATGAATTATTTCTTGTCAGATTACAATGCAATAAAAATTATAATCAATAAAAGGCTAGGGAAAATATACTAAAAACTAATTGGAAATTAAATAGTATAATTCAAAAAAATGAGTGGATCAAACAACAATCACAGAAACAAACAAAAATTTCATCCAAGAGAATGATAATAATGAGACAATATACCAAAACCTATGGGATGCAGCCAAAGTCATTCTTGGGGTAAATCTTATCTCTAAATGGCTACCTGAATAAAACAACGAAAGCAAAGTTTGACAAATTGGACATGCAACTCAGAAAGCTAGAAAAAACTCCAATTAAATACCAAATAAAAAATTATGAAAATCAAAGGAAAAATTAATAAAAATGAAACAAAGAAAACTATTGAACTAATTAATAAAACTAATTAATAAAACCAATAAATTGGTTAATCAACCAATAAGAGTTGGTTTTATGAAAAAAAAAAACAAAAAAAAGATAAAATTAACCTTTGGTTAATTTGATTAGAAAAAAGAAAGGAAAAAAATCAAATCATTAATATCAAAAATGGAAAGGGTGACCTTACCTCCAATGATAAAAAAATAAACTAATAATTCAGAGCTGTTTTCCACAATTGCATGACAACAAATCTGATGATCTAATCAAAATGGATGAATATTTACAAAAATGTAAGTTGCCCAGAAGAGGAAAAATTTATTAAATAGCCATATTAAAAAAAAAAAAGAAATTGAACGAGCCCTTAATTACTTTCCTAAGAAATAATCTCCAGGGCCAGATGGATTCACAAGTGAATTCTAACAAACATTTAAAGAACAATTAATTTCAATAATATGTAAACTACTGGGAATCCTGCCAAATTTCTTCTATGACACAAATATCATATTGATAACTAAACCAGGAAGAGCCAAAACAAAAAAAAAGAAAATCACAAAGCAATTTCTCTAATAAATATCAACGCAAAATGTTTGAATAAAATGCTAGTAAAGAGACTACAATAATTTATCAGCAGGATAATACACTATGACCAAGTGGGATTTATAACAGGAATGTAGTACTGCTTCCATATCAGGAAAATGTTGCCATAATCAATCTTATCAATAACAAAACCAACAGAAATCATATAACAATCTCAATAGATGCAGAAAAAGCTTTTGACAAAATACATCACCTATCCCTATAACAAACACTAGAAAGCATAGGGATAAAGGGAGTTTTCCTTAAAATAATAAGTAGTACCTCTAAAACTAACAATAAGCATTATTTCTAAAGGAGAGAAGTTGGATGCATTCCCAACAAAATCAGAGGTGAAACAAAGATGCCCATTATCACTACCATTATTCAATATTGTAGTGGAAATAAAATAGGCAATGAGGAAATCATCTTTGGAAATGATATGATGATATACTTAGAGAATCCTAGAAAATCATCCAATAAACTATTGGAAACAATTTACATCTTTAGCAAAGTTGCAGGATATAAAATAAACTCACCCATATCATCAACATTTCTATATATTACTGACAAAGCCCATCAGCAAGAGTGAAGTGAAATTCAATTTAAAATAACTACAAAGAAAATAAAATATTTTGGTATTTTTCTGCCAAGACAAATCTAGGAGTATATAAATACAAACACAGAATGCTACTCAAACAAATAAAATCAGATCTAAACAATTGGAAAAATATCAATTGTTCATTGCCAGATGGAGCCAATACAATAAAAATGACAATTCTACCCTACTTATTCAGTGCCATACCAATCAAACTGGCAAAAATATGTTTTATAGAGCTAGAAAATATAATAATAAATTTCATCTGGAAGAACAAATGGTCAAGAATATCAAGGAAATTAATTTATTTTTTTTAATTTTTTATTTAATAATTACTTTATATTGACACTCGTTTCTGTTCCGATTTTTTTCCCCCATCCCTCCCTCCACTCCCTCCCCTAGATGGCAAGCAGTCCTTTATATGTTGGATATGTTGCAGTATATTCTAGATACAATATATGTTTGCAGAACCGAACAGTTCTCTTGTTGCGTAGGGAGAATTGGATTCAGAAGGTATAAATAACCCGGGAAGAAAAACAAAAATGCAGATAGTTTACATTCGTTTCCCAGTGTTCTTTCTTTGGGTGTAGCTGCTTTTGTCCGTCATTTATCAATTGAAACTCAGGTCTCTTTGTCAAAGAAATCCACTTCCATCAAAATATGTCCTCATAAAATATCGTTGTCAAAGTGTATAATGATCTCCTGGTTCTGCTCATTTCACTTAGCATCAGTTCATGTAAGTCTCGCCAGTCCTCTCTGTATTCATCC
Source organism: Antechinus flavipes (assembly GCF_016432865.1). Lineage (NCBI taxonomy): Eukaryota > Metazoa > Chordata > Mammalia > Dasyuromorphia > Dasyuridae > Antechinus > Antechinus flavipes. The sequence continues at coordinate 301,929,475 of NC_067399.1, read as the reverse complement.
TGCTGGTCATTTCTTACAGAACAATAATATTCCATAACATTCATATACCACAATTTACCCAGCCATTCTCCAATTGATGGGCATCCATTCATTTTCCAGTTTCTAGCCACTACAAACAGGGCTGCTACAAACATTTTGGCACATACAGGTCCAAGGGAATTAATTTAAAAAAAATACAAAGGATGGTGGCCTAGCAATACCAGACCTAAAACTACATTACAAAGCAGCAATCATAAAAAAACTATTTGGTACTGACTAAGAAAGTTGTGAATCACTGCAATAGTTTAGATACACATGATGCAATAATCAATGACTATAATAATCTAGTATTTGATAAATCACCAAGCTCCAGCTTCTAGGATAAGGACTCATTTCACAAAAATTGTTGGGAAAATAATTTCTCAGAAACTCAGCATATAAGGTCAAAATGGGTACATGATTGGGCATAAAGGATGTCCCTAAGCACATTAGGAGAAAAAGGGATCTGATTCCTTAGACTGAAGCACTGAGAAGAATGAAGTCTTTCATAGTTGATCATTGCACAATTTTGCTGTTACTGTCTGCAATATATTCCTGATTCTGCTTTTTTCACTCAGCATCAGTTCATACAAATTTTTTCAGACCTTTCTAAAATCAGCTTGTTCATCATATTGGATAGAAAAATGCCATTCCATTATCATCATATACTACAACCTCTTCAGCCATCCTCCAATTATAGGCATCTACTCATTTTTCAAATGCTACCACAAAAAGTTACTACAAATATTTTTGTATATGTGAGCATTTTTCCATACTTTGCGATTGCCTTGGATAGTGGCACTGTTAAGTCAAAGATTATAGACAGTTTTATAGCTCGTTAAGCATAATTTCAAATTTCTTTTCACTATGGTTGGATTGGTTCACAGTTCCACCAACAATGTATTAGTGTCCCAGTTTTCTCACATCCCCTCCAACATTCATCATTATTTTTTCCTATCAATGTGAGATGTGTGTAGTGGCATCTCAAAGTTCTTTTAATTTGCATTTCTCTAATCAATAGTGATTTATAGCACCTTTTCATGAGTTTAGAAATGGTTTTAATTTCTTCATTTGAAAATTGTCTGTTCAAATCCTTTTGACCATTTATCAATTGGAGAATGGCTTGAATTCTTATGAATTTGAGTTAAATCTCTACATATTTTAGAAATGAGGCCTTTATCAGAACCCTTAAATGTAAAAATGTATTTTTGTACAAACAAAACTAATGCAGATAAGATCAGAAAGGAAGCAATAAATTGGCAAAATATTTTTTACATTTAAGGGTTTTTGTACTATCTTTCCCTGGTTCTTTATTGAATGTAATTTCTAGTGCAATGTCATCTGAAAAGGAAGCATTTTAGGCCCTAATACTTGATCAATTTTTGTGTAGTTGCCATGTACTGCTGAGAAAAAGGCTTATTCCATTCTGTCCCTGTTCAGTTTTCTCCAGAAGTTTACCATACTTAGGTTTTCCAGGATCCTATTAATCTCCCTTGTTTCTTTCATGTTTAGTTTATGGTTAGTTTTGTCTGATACAGAAAAGGAAGTTTGAGGTTCTTTGCAAGAATAGTTTTGCTGTCTATTTCTTCCTGTGCTGAGCTTAAAATCTTCGCTAGAAATTTGCCTGCTCTACTACTTGATACACACACTTTTAGTATTATTCCTACTTCATTGTTTTTGGTATTTTTTATTAAGATGGACTTTCCCTTCTTAATTCTTTTAATAAGATCTATTTTTTCTTTTGCTTTATCCGAGATCAGAATTGCTACTCTTGTTTTTTATTTTTTATTTTTTTTATATCACCTGAAGCATGATAAATTGTTTCAACATTTTACCTTTATTCTGTATGTGTCTTTCTGTGTCAAATGTATTTCTTGTGAACAACATATTATAGAATTCTATTTGTTAATCCACTTGGCTATTTGCTTCCATTTTATGGGAGAGTTCATCCCACTTACATTTACAGTTGTGATTACTAGCTCTGTAGTTCCCTCTATCCTACTTTCTCCCCTGTATATATTTTGTTCTCTCTTTCCACTCTGTCCTTAGTAGTGTATTTTTTCCTCACCCTACCCACTACTTTATGTCCTACCACCTCTTCCCCTTCTCTTATTAGTTTATCCATCCCACCCATTCCCTTATCTTTTATCATCCCTCCACCCTTCTCTTAATAATGTTTTTAACCCACTCTACCCACTACCTTAATTTCTATCAAACCTTTTCCCTTGTCTTATCTTTTTTCTTAGTGTCTCTCCCCTCCCTTCAATCCTATCCCTCCCCTTTCTTTTCCTATTTCTCTCTCTCTCTCTCTCTCTCTCTCTCTCTCTCTCTCTCTCTCTCTCTCTATATATATATATATATATATATATATATATATATATATATATACAATTTCTATACCCAATTAAATGATTAAATTATACCCTCTTAAAGCAAAAATAGATGAGATCAAGATTCATATAATGCTCATCCTTCTCCCTTCTTTCCCTCCATTGTAGTAGGTCTTTCATACTTCTTCATGTGAACTTCTTGTCCCCTTATATCTACCCTTTCCTCTTTTTCCTACAGACCTTTTCTTACCCCTTCATGTCTTTTTCTTTTGATGTTATCACCTCAGAGTCTATTCACAACTATACCCTCAGTCCTGTGATGTGCCCCCCCCCCATCTTTCCACCCCACTCTATTTGTCCCAGTGACAGGTAAAGTTCTCAGAAGTTACAGATACATTTTTCCCATCTATTGGTGTAAATCGATTCCCCTTTAAATATACATTTTCCCCTGTTTACTTTCCCATGATTATCTTGAGTGCTGTGTTTGAAGATTAAGATTTCTGTTTAGTTCTGTTTTTTTTTTTTCAATAAAAATGATCAAAAGTGTCTTACTTCATTGAAGCTCCATCACTTCCCCTGAAAGATGATGCTGAGTCTTGATGGGTAGTTAATTTTTGTTTGTAATCCTAGGATCTTTGCCTTCTGGAATATGGCATTCCAGGCTATCTGATCTTTTATTGTAGAAGCTGCCAAATTTTGAGTAATCTGATCGTTGCTTCTTGATATTTTAATTTACAGTATTTTTGAGATTGTAGTTTTGGAGTTTCATAACTATGTTCCTTGACATTTTCCTTGTGCAATCTCTTTACAGAGGTGGTCAATGAATTTTTTCAATGACTATTTCCCCCTCAGTTTTTGGAATATTGTAGCAGTTTTCTTCAATTACCTCTTGTAGAATGCCATCCAGGCTCCTTTTTTGGTCATGGTCTTCAAGTAAGCCAATAATTTGTAAACTGTCTATTCTCTATTTTCCAGGTCAGCTATGTGTCCAATGAAGTATTTCATATTTTCTTCCATTTTTTTCCTCCTTTTTAGTTTGACTGATTCTTTGTCTCACAAAATCATTGTCTTCCATTTGCCCAGTTCTAATTTTTAATATGTGGTTTTCTTCAGTTATCTTTTGTATCTCCCCTCCCCGCCCCAGTCCCCATTTGGCTTATTCTACTTTTTAAAGAGTTGTTTTTTTCAGATTATTTTTTCCCCTTCCTTTTCTGTTGTCTCTCTCATGCATGTCTTTAATGAGCATTTACGAGAAGCTTCTGTGGTCTTGAGACCTATTTATATCACTTTGAGATTTCTTCTGTGGACATTTTGATTTCGTCTAAGTTAGTTTTTGGTCTGCCTTGTCACCATAAAACTTTTCTAGGGTTAAGGTTCTTTTCTGTTTCTTGCTTCTTTTCTTTCATTTTCTTTTGCTATTTCCTCTTTTTTTTTTTTTTTAACTTTTAAAGTGTAGCTCTGCTCCTGGAGTAAAGGGGGCACTGTCCCAAGCTTCCTGCACAGTTCTGAGCCTTGGCTTTGAGCACAGAGGCTCTTTGTGTTTGTAGGAAATAACTTTGCCATCTCTTTTTAGGAAATAGCCTGGTTAACCAAGCTGGGATGGAAGTTGCCCCACTCATTTGCTCCTCTACTGAGCCAGAACTGAAGGTCTTAGTTGCTGATTTGCTGTGATTAAGACCCTCTTACATACTTTCCCTGAGCTAGGATGAACAGCCTTTTCATCCCAGTGAGAGTGACCTTTTTTGACAAATTTTCAGTCTATCTTGAGTTTGAGAGTGGTTGTAGTCCAACAGACTCTGTTCAGAACCTTGGTTTTATGTGGTTTTTGAGGGAAACTGAGAAAACTTGAGCAGCTTCCTGACTTTAGATAGCTATCTTCTCTCCATGCCCTGGATGTTCTAAAGAAATGATTTCAAAAGACTTGGGAAGGCATATGACCTAAAGCAGAGTGAATGAAAATACCAAAGGAAAACTATTTATACAATGCTAACGCCTTCAAAAGTTATCAAAAATGGTCAATATAATGAACATATTTATTTCAGAGACTTGATAATTAAGCATGTTATTTATTCTTGATAAATGATGGAATTAAGTTTAAAATAAGACATTCTATATACAATCATTACTGGAATTTGTTTTGTTTGATTATGTAAGCTTGTTGATAACTAATTATTTTTCTTTTCCATTTTTTTCAGTTGGGTTGGTTATAGTTAAGGAAAGAAAATGTTCATTTTTTAAACAATAAAAGTGTATGGTATTGATATTTAATGCTTCATGCACTTTTAAAGCTTAATTTTAAAACTTACTTTTTTATTTTTTTTAAATTTAATTCTTTTACTTTATTTTATGAGACTTCTCATAAAGTAAAAGTAATTCAGAAATGTAAGCAATATAAAACCAATTCATATCAATAAAACTGAAAGTGAAAAATATAGGCATAAAATAAGTAAATGCAGAAAATATACAAAATAAATACAAAGTAGTTTTGGGTAAGATGATGCAAATAATGGAAGAGAAAAAATGTTTCATTTAGAATCATAGTGTCAAACTCAAATTAAAAAAAAAGATTGCTAAAACATAACAGGATTTTAAAATCCCAGCAGACTATATATTGGTTTGTAAATGTAATATTATTTGTTTTATTTTACTTTCATTTATTTTGTTAAATACTTCCCAATTGCATTTTAATCTGCTTCAAATTATATTAGAAAGTATTAAGCTAAATGTTTGAAACTTGTGACTCAGAAGATAGGACTTGAACTAAGTTTTGAAGAAAACTAGGTTTTTGTTTAATAGATGAGGAAATAGACACTCAGATGTTAAGCCATTTGTTTGTGGTTACACATCTAGTGTCTGAGATTGCATTTGAACTCAGTTCTCCCATTATGCTTCCTCTGAGATGCAATTAGGGCTATTTGTTTTCTCTGCTCTCCACCACTTACTCTGATAATTCTCCTAGGGAGAATAAAATAATCTTAGTTGAAGTGTGACCTACCCAATATAGATTCCCTTCTAAAATGAACAGTTGGATAGCTCACTACTTTCCTGGAAAATGCATTCAATTATTAATAATTACACTTAATAGATATTTCTTTTGATACAGATTGAAATAGTTATCTCTGAGGTCCTTCCAAATCTCAGATACTCTGATTCTATATTTAATGTTGGAAAGCTACTCCCTTACATTCAGACAAAATTCTGTCTCTCTGTGGCTTAGAAAAGTGAACAGAATAGACTCAAGTGTGAATTTTTGAAGAAGCTATTAATCCCTCAAAATATCACAAAATAGCAAAAAGATGAGTTTTTTCCCTTTAATATTAAAAAATGAAGATTTTTGACATTTTTCTCTTCCATATGACTTATTCCATCAATATATAGTTCCTCCTGAAAATTCCCTCACTGATCTTCTGTGCAAAAATAAATGAAATATTTATCTGACAATGAGCAGCTGAAATAAGAATTCCTCCTTGAATTTCATTGGAAGGCTTCCAGAAGCACACATTCTGCTTTTCGTTGTGCTTTTCTTTCCTAAACACATGCCATGTGTCAGTTCCTGGAAAGAACCTTCAGGGGCATCTCCAAATAAATGGCTTTTGCTTTGCATGGTGTGAGGTATCTCATTTGCCACTCCTGGCAGTTACTGTTTGTGAAGCTGGCTGCTGGGAGGCAGAAAACATGAGTGACAGCAGTTACACAATTCTCATGCAGCAGATTCTGCAAATTTTTGTTTTGCTTCTTTTTTATGTGCAATGTTACTTTTAAAATAGCAGCAATGTGACAAAGTGTATAGAATACTGGCACTGGAGAATGAAAGACTTGGATTCTAAAACCTCCTCTAACATCTATTAGCTATGTGATCCAGAGAAAGTCATATACCCTCCCTTGATAGTCTCAAATTATCATCCATAAAAAAGATGGAAGTAGATTAGATAACCTGAGAAATTCTGTCTAACTCTAGTCTTCTATGCTAAATAATTTATATCAGATTTTAGGGTGATGTTTTCTATTTTATAGATGTGGAAACTAAAGGCAAAAATATAAACAATTTGTTGAAATTAACTTAGGTAGCAAGAGTCAGAAATATAGGTCCCCTGATTCCAAATCTCTGAATGAATTTTTCTGGATAGCTGTAGATAATTTTATTTTTTTATTTTTTTAAGAAAAAGAATAAATAGCATTTTATTGTTCCAAGATAGGTTTTACCATTCATTTTTATAAGATTTTGAGTTTAAAATTTTCTTTCTCCCTTTCTTCAAGCAAACAATATAATATTGGTTACACACATTATTATACAAGAAAAGATAAAATAGAAAAGCAACCAAAAAGTGAAAGTAGTATGCTTTGACCTGCAGTTAAACTCCATCTTTTGCTGGATATAGTTAACATTTTCCATTATGAATCTTTTGAAATATGTTGGATTATTGTGTGACTAAGAACTTAGTCAGTAAAAATTGATCATTGCACAGTATTGTTACTATGTAGAGTGTTCTGATTCTTTTCACTTCACTCATCTGAATGTATTTGTATGAAATTTTTTTTGTAATTTTGTTCATATAATTCTTATATGGCAATTAGACTCTCAAATATTTTATAATCTGTAAGTTATTTCAAATGGAATTTCTCTAAGAATGCTGATGACTTATGTGAGTTTATTTTATATCGCTGAAACTATGCAAAAATTGTTCATTAGTTCAATAAGTTTTTTTTTTTTGTAATTGATTCTCTAGAATTCTCTAAATATATCATCATTTGATCTGCAGAGAAACAGTTTTTGTTTCCTCAATTATCTATTCTGATTTCATCTATTTTGGTATAACAGAATAATAGAAATCCTTGTTTCACTCCTACTGGGAAGATCACTAGCTTATCTTTCTAACATATAATTCTTGCTAATGGTTTTAGATAGTACTTATCATTTTAAAGAAAACTCCTTTTATTCCTATATTTTCTCTTTTTTATTATAACTTTTTTATTTACAAGTTATATGCATGGGTAATTTTACAGCATTGACAATTGCCAAACCTTTTGTTCCAATTTTTCCCCTCCTACTCCCCACCCACTCCCCTAGATGGCAGGATGATCATTATGTGTTAAATATATTAAAATATACATCAAATACTGAATAAGTTTCCTCTTCATTGGTGGAAAGTTCTCCCTTTTCATTTTTAAGACTACTAATTTGATTTTCCTCTCTCCTTTTTCTAATCAGATTTACCAAAGGCTTATCTATTTTATTTGTTTTTTTCATAAAACCAACCTTTTATTTATTAGTTCAATAGTTGTTTTGTTTTTTTTTACTTTCAATATTTTTAATTTCTCCTTTTAATTTTAGAATTTCAAATTTAGTATTTGATTGGGGGGGTTTAATTTGTTCTTTTTATAGCTTTTTTAGTTGCAAGCCCAATTCATTGATCTTCTCTTTCTCTATTTTATTAAAGTAAACCTCTAAGGATATAAAATTTCCTCTTATTACTGCTTTCGTTGCATCCCACAAATTTTGGTATGATGTCCCATTGTTGTCATTATCTTGAATGAAATTATTAATTGTGTGTATAATTTGCTGTTTCACCCAATCATTCTTTAAGATGAGATTATTTAGTTTCCAATTACTTTTTGGTCTATTTACCTCTAACTTTTTGTTGAATGTAGTTTTTATGCATCGTGATCTGAAAAGAAAGCATTTCCTATTTCTACCTTCTTGCATTTAATTTTGAGGTATTTATGTCCTAATATATGGTCAATTTTTGAATAGGTTCCATGAACTGCTGAGAAGAAAGTATATTCCTTTATGTCTCCATTCAGTTTTCTCCAAAGATCTATCATACCTAATTTTTCTAATATTCTTTTTAACTCTTTGATTTCTTTCTTATTTGTTTTGTGGTTTGATTTGTCTAATTCTGAGAGTGCAAGGTTGAGATCTCCCACTATTACAGTTTTGCTGTCTGTTTCTTCTTGCAACTCAACTTCTCCTTTAGGAAGTTAGATGCTATACCAGCTATACCACTTGGTGCATATATGTTTAGTATTGAAATTGCTTCTTTGTCTATGCTACCCTTTAGCAAGTTATAGTTTCCTTCCTTATCTCTTTTAATTAGATCAATTTTTTGCTTTTGCGTCATCTGAGATAAGGATGGCTACCCCTGCTTTTTTTTACTTCACCTGAAGCAAAGTAGATTCTGCTCCAGCCTTTTACCTTTACTCTGTACGTATCTCCCTGTTTTAAATGTGTTTCCTGTAAACAACATATTGTAGGGTTCTGACTTTTGATCCAGTCTGCTATTCGCCTCCGCTTTATGGGAGAATTCATCCCATTCACATTTACAGTTAAATTGACTAATTCTGTATTTCCTGCCATCTTGTTATCCCCAGATTATGTTTTTCTTTTATTTGCCCCACCAACCCTCTTTCCCAGTTTTAACTGTATGTGCCCCACTTGTATCATGCCACTTACCCTCGTTAGGATCCCTCCCTCCTCCCCCACTTTGAATCTCTTCCCCTTTCTTGTACCCTTCCCTTATTACTCTTTTTTCTTTTCCCTTTTCCTCTCCTCCTTTTTAATGAGGTGAGAGAAGATTTTCTGTAAAACAAGTATGTCAATTATTTTCTCTTTGAGCCAACTCTGAGGAGAGTAAGATTCACACAATGTTCCTCCCCCTCTCTGAGTTCCTTCAGATATGATAAGTTTCTTTTGTCTCTTCATGGGATGTAGTTTCCCTCTTTTTGTCCCCCATTTCCCCCTTTTCTGACATTATCCCTTTTCCATTTCTACTTCCCTTTTTTTAATGTTTTCTCAGTAAAATCAGATTATACATGTAGTCTTTTTGTATATCCACAACAGAAATACAATTCTCAAGAGTTCCTTTTACCTTTTCTGCTTCTCTTGAGTTCTATGGTTGGAGATCAAATTTTTTGCTCAGTTCTGATTTTTTTTTTTCCTTAGAAACAAATGGAATTCATTTGTTTCATTAAATGTCCATCTTCTTTCCTGGAAGAAAATTCTCAGCTTAGCTGGGTAGTTTATTCTTGGCTGCATTCCAAGTTCTTTTGCCTTTCGGAATATTAAATTCTAGGCCCTTCGATCCTTTAATGTGGAGGCAGCCAGATCTTGGGTGATACTTACTGTGGCACCTCAGTATTTAAATTGTTTTTTTCTGGCTGCTTGTAATATTTTTTTCTTAATCTGATAGTTCTGAAATTTGACCACAATATTCCTTGGAGTTTTTATTTTAGGGTATTTTTCAGAAGGTGTTCAATGAACACCTATTTTACCTTCTAATTCTGTTACCTCTGGACAGTTCTCTTTGATGATTTCTTGTAAAATAATATCTAGGCTCTTTTTTTAATCATAATTTTTGGAAAGTCCAATAATCCTCAGATTATCTCTCCTAGATCTATTTTCCAAGAGTGTCATTTTTCCAAGTAGATATTTCATGATTTTTTCCAATTTATCATTTTTTTTTTGGTTTTGCTTGATTGATTCTTGCTGTCTCAATGAATCATTAGTTTCTATTTGTTCAGTTCTAATTTTTAATGAATTATTTTCTTCATTAGCTTTTTTTTTTACTTCTTTTTGTATATGTCCAATTGAGTTTTTAAATGAATTGTTTTGCTCTAGGGAATTTTTTTCCATTTTCACTATTTTTTTTTAGTGAATTATTTTCTTTTTCCAATTCACAGATTCTACTTTCCAGGGATTTTTTTTACTTTTTCCAATTGGCAAATTCTGTTTCCCTGTACTTCCTGGGAATTTTTTACCTTTTTCAATTCATATTTCAAAGCTTCTCTTTCCTTTCTCCATTTTTCTTCTAACTCTCTTTTGAGACTTTTAATGGTCTCTTCTATGAGAGTGTTATGTAGAGGGGGACGGGTAACATTCTCTTTTGGGGTATTGTCTGGAGACTGTTTGCTATTAGTCTCCTCGGAGTTGTAAACCTGCTCTTTTTCTGTATAGAAGCTACTCATTGTCCTTTTAATTTTTTTACTCATTTTTTAAAGCATTTAGGGTCTGCCTTCAGGGCAAAGGGGGTTACCAGCTTCCTCTGCAAAGCAGGGAGAGTTGTAAACAGGCTTCAAGCAGTGAAGTATGGGAGTGCTCTGGGCAAAAGTTCCCCCTTCCCCAACCGAAAGTGATTCAGCATGCCAAGTGAGCTACCGAAGTGCCCAGTGGAGAACCCCACTATGTGGCTTAGCGACTGCCCTAAGGCCAGAGACTAGCAGTGAAAGTGTCACTACCTGAGGCCAAAGCCTCCCATAGGGCTATGGGTATTTGCAGCTGACCAGCAAATAGCCCAGTTCAGATGGCAAGTCTCTCTGCCTGGAAGCAAATTGCCCTGCAAAAATTCTATTAGCAGGCAATGTGGAAGCCAAATTATCACTTTTTGCTGATGATATGATGGAATTAGAGAACCCCAGAGACTCTACTAAAAAGTTATTAGAAACAATCCACACCTTCAGCAAAGTTGCAGGATACAAAATAAACCTACATAAGTCATCAGCATTCTTATATATCACTAACAAAACCCAACAGTTAGAGTTACACAAAGAAATTCCCTTTAAAGTAACTACTGATTGTATAAAATATAAAATATTTAGGAATCTATCTGCCAAGGGAAAATCAGAAACTTTATGAGCAAAACTACAAAACACTTTCCACACAAATTAAGTCTGATCTAACCAACTGGAAAAATATTAAATGCTCTTGGATTGGGCAAGCAAATATAATAAAGATGGCAATACTATCTAAACTAATCTATTTATTTAGCGCTATACCAATCAGACTCCCAAAAAACTACTTTGATGACCTAGAAAAAATAACAACAAAGTTCATATGGAAAAAAAAAGGTAAAGAATTTGAAGGGAATTAATGAAAAAAATCAAATGAAGATGGCCTAGCTGTACCAGATCTAAAATTATATTATAAAACAGCAGTTACTAAAACCATCTGGTTTGGCTAAGAAATAGATTAGTTGATCAATGGAATAGGTTGGGTTCAAAGGAAAAACAGCCAATAACTTAAATAATCTAGTGTTTGACAAATCTAAAGACCCCAGTTGTTGGGATAAGAATGCATTATTTGACAAAAATTGCTGGGAAAATTGGAAATTAGTATGGCAGAAACTAGGCATTGAACCACACTTAACACCATACACCAAGATAAGGTCCAAATGGGTTCATGACCTAGGCATAAAGAATGAGATTATAAATAAATTGGAAGAGAATAGGATAGTTTACCTCTCAGACTTGTGGAAGAGGGAGGAATTTATGACCAAAGAAGAACTAGAGATCACTATTGACCACAACATAGAAAATTTTGATTATATCAAATTGAAAAGTTTTTGTACAGACAAAACAAATGCAGACAAGATTAGAAGGGAAACAAGAAACTGGGAAAACATTTTTACAAAGGTTCTGATAAAGGCCTCATTTCCAAAATATATAGAGAATTGACTCTAATTTATAAGAAATCAAACCATTCTCCAATTGATAAATGGTCAAAGGATATGAAGAGACAATTCTCAGATGAAGAAATTGAAACTATTTATAGACATATGAAAATATGCTCCAAATCATTATTAATTAGAGAAATGCAAATTAAGACAACTCTGAGATACCACTACATACCTGTCAGATTGGCTAGAGTGACAAGGAAAGATAATGGGGAATGTTGGAGGGGATGTGGGAAAATAGGGATACTGATACATTGTTGGTGGAATTGTGAACGCATCCAGCCATTCTGGAGAGCAGTTTGGAACTATGCTCAAAAAGTTATCAAATTGTGCATACCCTTTGATCCAGCAGTGTTTCTACTGGGCTTATGTCCCAAAGAGATACTAAAGAAGGGAAAGGGACCTGTATGTGCCAAAATGTTTGTGGCAGCCCTGTTTGTAGTGACTAGAAACTGGAAACTGAATGGATGCCCATCAATTGGAGAATGGTTGAGTGAATTGTGGTATATGAACGTTATGGAATATTATTGTTCTGTAAGAAATGACCAGCAGGATGGATACAAAGAGGACTGGCAAGACTTACATGAACTGATGCTAAGTGAAATGAGCAGAACCAGGAGATCATTATATACCTCAACAACGATACTGTTTGAGGATATATTCTGATGGAAGTGGATCTCTTCAAAAAAGAGAGCTAATTCAGTTTCAATTGATCAAGGATAGACAAAAGCAGCTACACCCAAAGAAAGAATACTGGGAAATGAATATAAACTGCTTGCATTTTTGTTTTTCTTCCCGGGTTATTTATACCTTATGAATCCAATTCTCCCTATGCAACAAGAAAACTGGTTCTGCACACATATATTGTATCTAGGATATACTGTAACCTATTTAACATGTAAAGGACTGCTTGCCATCTGGGGGAGGGGGTGGAGGAAGGGAGGGGAAAAATTGGAACAGAAGTGAATGCAAGGGATAATGCTGTAAAAAATTACCCTGGCATGGGTTCTGTCAATAAAAAGTTATTTAAAGAATAAAAAAAAATGAGAGGAGAAATATGGAAGAAGGTAAAGGATCAAAATAAAGAAATTTAGAAAACGAAACAAAACAAAGTCTATTAGCTCAGGCTGAGCCCCACACTGTGCAAATTAGAGGCTGCCCTAGGCTGTGCCCCCTTGATGTGCAGGCTCACAACTGCCTCAAGGAAAAGCCCTGTACTGTGGATTGGGGCTGCAAGCTTGTGCTGCAATCTGTGCTGTCACTTCCATTTTGGGATGTGTACACACTCTAGCCCGGTCTGTTAGCCTCTAGTTCTCTCCCTGCCTGTGTTGATCCCCCTAATTTTTTTGATAGTATCAAACTTTGTACTCAAATCATGAACCCATTTTGACTTTATTATAGTATTGAATGTGAGAAATGGGTCTATGCTGAGTTTCTGAAATATTTGTTTTTTCCTATTTTCCCAGCAGGTGTTGTTAAATAGTGAGTTCTTATATGAGAATAAAGTTTTGGGGTTTATAAAACACAAGATTATTGTAGTTATTGATTATTGTGTCATGTGTATCTAACCTATTCCACTGATCCACCACTATTTCTTAGTCAGTACTAAAAGATTTTGATAATTTCTGCTTTGTAATATAATTTTAGTTCTAGTATAGCTAAGCCATCATTCTTTTAATTTTTTTCATTAATTCATTTGATATTTTTGACCTTTTGTTCTTCCAGATGAATTTTGTTATTATTTTTCTAGCTCTAAAAATAAATTTTTGGCAATTTGTTTGTTATAGTACTGAACAAGTAGACTAATTTAGGTAGAATTGTCATTTTTAATATATCAATTTGGCTTACCCATGAAAATTTGATATTTTTTCTAATTTTTTTAGGAATGACTTTATTTGTATGAAAAGTGTTTTGTAAATGTGTTCATATACTTTCTGGGTTTATCTTGGAAAGTAGACATCAAAATATTTTATTTTATCTACAATTATTTTAAATAGAATTTTTCTTTCTCACCTCTTGCTTATGAGGTTCATTAATAACATAGAAATTATATTGATTTGTGTAGGTTTATTTTATATGCTGCAACTTTGCTAAAACTGTTGTTTCAAGTAGAATTTTTTTGATTCTCTAGAATTTTCTAAGTAAACCATCATATTATCTGCAAAGAGTAACAGTTTTATCTCCTTATTGTCTATTATAATTCCTTTAATTTCCTCTTCTTTTGTTATTTTTCTAGTACAATTTTAAATACTACTGGTGATAACTGGCATGCTTGTTTCATCCCTAATTTTATTGGGAATGCATTTGGTTTTTCTCTATTACAAATAATGTTTGCTGATGGTTTCAAATAGATGGCACTTATTATTTTAAGGAAGATTCCATTTATTCCTATGATCTGTGGTGTTATTAATAGGAATAGGTGCTGTAGTTTGTCAAAAACTTTTTCTGCCTTTATTGAGATTATCATATGATTTCTGTTAGTTTTATTGATATGTTCAATATGCCATTAGTTTTCCTTATGTTGAACCACCCTGCATTTTTTGTATATATCCCACTCCATCACAGTTTATTATCTTGCTGATAAGTTGTTGTAATTGTTTCATACCATTTTACTTAAAATTTTTGCATCAATATTCAATAGGAAGACTGATCAGGAATTTTTGTCTCTGTTTTGGCTTTTCATGGTAGAGATATCATTACCATATTTGTATCATAGAAGAGATTTGGCAGGACTCTTTTGCCTATTTTTCCAAACAGTTCACAAAGGATTGGATTTAATTATTCCTTAAAAGTTTGATAGAATTCACTTGTAAATCCATATGGCTCTTAAGATTTTTTTCCTAGGGAGTCACTGATAGCTTGTTCCATTTCTTTTTCTAGATTGATGCAGTGCCAGTGGTAGAGAACTGGGGTTGGGAATCCCCTCTGATCAGTGCAGGACCAATGAGAAAGAATTCACAAACCTGAAATCTGAATGGCAAAAGGGATTTTTATTGACACTGAGACACCAGCTTTGCTAGGAAGAAAGACTTCTTAGTGGTAAGGTCCTGTTGGTTAACACTGAGAAGAGGATACCTTCACAGTGGGCAGGAGTCTTGGTAGGCAGCTTTGCCAAGAAGACATCTTCTTGACCACAAACTGATGGAATTAAGCTTCAGGCAATGTTCATCCTCCTTCCTTCTTTCCCTCTATTGTATGAGTCTTTTGTGCCTCTTCATGTGAGTTATTTATCCCATTTTACTTTCCCTTTCCTCTTCTTCCAATACAATTTTTTTTCTATCCCTTTATATTTACAGCCTCTATGTGGGTGAATGTAATACAATAATATGTCTACATGTGGTCTCTCTAAATGCCCTAAGATACAGTTCTCGTGAGTTACAATATCATTTTCCTATCTAGGGATATAAACAGTTTAACCTTTAAATAATGTGTTTTTTTTTCTTTCCTGTTTATCTTTTTTTGTTTCTCTTGAATCTTGTGTTTGAAGATCAAATTTTCTGTTTAGTTCTGAATCATAGAAATGATTCAAAGTCCCTTAATTCATTGAAGATCCATCTTCTTGCCTGAAAGATAATGTTCAATCCAGTTAGGTAGTTGTTTTTTGGCTGTAATTCCAGATGGTTTGTTTTCTGAAATATGGAATTCCAGGTATTCTGACTTTATTGTAGAAGCTACAAGATCCTATGTAATCCTGGCTCATCAAAACTTGAATTGTTTGTTTATTTTTTTTTATTAGTTTGTAGTATTTTTTTTGAGATTATAGTTCTTGAGTTTTGCAACAATGTTTTGGGATTTTCTTTGAGAGATCTTTTTTGAAGGTGACTGGATCCTTTTGATGATTATTTCACCCTGTTTTTTCTAGAATATCAGGGCAGTTTTCTTTGAAAATCTTATTAAGAATGCTAAACATTTTCAGTTGCATACCCAATTTATTGATATATTCTTTCTCTATTTTATTCATATAAGCATTTAGAAATATAAACTTTCTCCTAAGTCTTACTTTAGCTGCTTTAAATAAATGTTCCTATATTTTCTCATTTTTGTCATTCTCTTTGATGAAATTATTGTTTGTTTCTCTGATTTGTTGTTTATCCCACTCGTTCTTTAGAATTAGATTATTTCATTTCCAATTTCCATGGTCCTTTATTGTGTGTAATTTTAAAGGCATTCTTCATTTTACTGCAGGAAGCAGTTAATACTTTTGTGCTTTTGCATTTGATTGTGAGGTTTTTATTCCCTAATACTTGGTTGATTATATATAAGTGCAATATACTGCTGAAATTAATGTTTATTCCTTTCTAATTCCATTTAGTTTTCTCCAGAGCTCTACCATATCTAACTTTTCTAAAATTCTACTCATTTTCCCATTTAAGAATATAAATGGTTTAAACTTAAAATGTATAGTGCAATATGTTTTTTCCCCTTTCCTGTTTACCTTTTTAATGTTTTTCTTAAGTTTATATCTGAAGATCACATTTTCTTTTCAGCTCTAGCCTTTTCATCAGGACAGTTTGAAAGTCTCCTATTTTACTGACCACCTACTTTTTCCCTGAAAGATTGTGATCATTTTTATGGATTCCCCTTCATTCCCTTTCCTCCATTTAACCAATTCTATTTTAATACTTTTTTTTTTCTTTATTCAGTTTTTGTGCTTCCTTATCTAAGGTCTTGGTTTGTTTGTTTGTTTGTTTTTTTCAAAATTCTGTTGTTCTAATTTATTTTCTCAATTTTACTTTTACCTCTCTTATTTGACTTTTAAAATCTTTGCGCTCTCTCAAGAAGGCTTTTTCAACTTTAAACCAATTCATATTGTTCTTTGAGACTTCTTTTGTAAGTATTTTAATATCATTGTCTTCTTTTTAGTTTGTATTTTTATCTTCCTTGTCTCCATGTTAGCTTTCTGTGATCACAATCCTTTGCATAACTTAAAAAAAAAATGAGCTTTACTTCTTGGATATAGAGATCATTGTCCTAAGCTTCTTATGCTGGGGGCCAGAATTTGTCCACTGGATTTCCATGCTGGGTACTTCGGGGCTGGTTTTTTGCCTACTGTACTGAACTACTTATGTCTGTTGTGTGTGGGATACCAAAGCTGAAAGTTTGCTCACGTTATTAGAGCTGGCAAATTCTTAGCTTCTCTGTTGTAACACTGACTTGCTGAACCAGAACCACTCACTTGGTTTTACTGTATTGTTGCTAATTTGTGCTGTAACTAAGAACTTTCCAATGGTTTGCTTTGACACCATCTATACTGGGCCATGCTCTTTTATAACTGAGACAGATCCTAAAGTCCTTCTAAGTTATCTTGGGTTGGAAAATTGTTTCCCTCTGTGTTTTTGTGCATTTTGTTGGTCCAGATTTCTTTTAGCAGCTTCATTTGACATTATTTCTAAGGGAAACTGGGGAAAGATCAGGCAATTTCCTGACTTCTCTCTACAAATGTTTTGATCTGCATTGTTGGAGGTTTATCAAGCTCTTGCATATGTGGAGAGTATCTCCAATGTTATTCAGCAGAAGGAAGAGAGTGGGGGCCTGATTTCCATAGAGTAGCAATGATATATAATGACCATGCTATGTAGAGACCCTGAAACATGCACGACAGTTTGTAGCTGGTTCTAGACTGCTAACCTTGTGATGGATAGCAGTCTCTTTGACCGGTAGCCATTAAGGAAATAGACCTGAGAATGCCTTTTAGAGACTTGTCTGCCTCAGCCACCCATGATTTCACTTCCTCAAAGATGGGATCTACTGCAAGAAAATGCTATAACCTAAAAATTTTGAGTATTATTACTCTGATGATAGCATGTGATCTTACAAAAATGGGCTTTGATCCTGTCGAGGGACCTTGGTGTTTTGTCTTTTCTTTTAGTTAAAGGAGAGTCATCTAAAAACTCTGAGCTTGTGAATTTGCCATTCAAAGTCTTCCATCACCTGCTCTTGAAGTCAGCTATTCAGCTTTCTTTTGCTTTATAGTTTTATCCTGTCACATTGTCCTCCTTGTTATTTCTAAAATAAATACTTCATCTCTGAACTCTGGAGATTTCCACTGGCTGTCTTCCACCCCTGGAATGCTCACTCTTCTAATCACTGACTCCTGGTTTCCCTGGTTTCTTTTAAGTGCTAGCAAAAGATCTACCTTCTACAGGAAGTGTTTCCACATTGCTCTTAATTCAAGTATTGTCCATATTTTGATTGCTTCAGAGTTAGCTTATACATATAGCTAGCTTTTACATGACTGTTTGCATGCCCTCATTATGTTTTGATTTTTTTGAAAGCAAAGCTTGTATATTACTCCTTTTTGTATCCCCAGTGCTTGGCAGAATGCCTGTAACATATAAAGTTCTTAATAAATAAGCCATAATAAATTGATTAACTGAATGAGTTTAAAAAATCATAAGAACAAATTTAGGAGTTATCTGAGGTATGGGTTTCCAAGCCTTAATACATTCCAGGTTTTGAAGTCAACTAAATATTGATAGTCCAAGCAGCAAGAAATAACTTTTCAAGGTGACCTTTGGGGTCGACTCCAAAATTAGTGGAGATGGGAATTCATGCAGCATTTGAAGATGAATTTGGAAGAAAAAGGACTACATACAAAAGTAAGGTCTGATTCAATTCTTCCTACAGATTGAGGTTAGATAGAATTGAGTCTTTCCTTGACGGGTTGGGAAAACATGTTTGTATTTTGTTATTGCTTTCTATTTGAAGGAAAATGCCTTTTGTAAAAGCGAATCCATATCAAGTGATTAATTTGAACTGGGTCTCTAGATGCTGGCACCTAACAGTAAAGGGAACATTCATGGTGGGAGTTTTCAGCTGATGAAATTGGAAAAAAGATGCCTACAAATTTTTCAAACTGAAAATTTACTCCCTTAATATTACTAAAAATATATATCAAGTCTCCCTCTCCACCAAAGTGTTCTCAATAAAGAGAAATTCCCAAACCAAGAATTTTCTCTAACAAAATTTCTGATTGCATGGATAGAGTTTTCTATAATACATTTTTAAAATGACTTTGAGACCTGATTAAATTATTAACAAATGCAGTCTTGAACTTTCAAAGTATAGTCTTGAGGTCAGCTGTAAAAGGTCAAATATGTCCCAGTGAATACAAATCTCTGTATTATCTCTCATAGCTAAGGTCCCTGAGTATGCTTCTATATAAAGATCTCTATGGAAAAACCCAAAATTTGATATCATATACTTACCTCTATAATATAATTGTGAATATCAATTAAATGAAGAGTCATTAGCTAAAGAATGGCATGGGGAAAACTTAATGAGATCAAGTTTTCTTACATGTTGTAATCTTTCTTAAATAATATTGTTGTGCCATGTTCAATTTATGTCTCTTCACATTTCCTAATAAATGAGTCAGTAGCACATTGTTTCCTCTTTTCAAGTGACATCCTTAGATGACCTATTTCAATTTGCATTCATTCAGAAAGGTCTCTAGTTCTATTGAAATAGATACCGCATATTGCCTGCTCTTTATACAAGCTGATGCTAAGCTGCAATTTTCATTCATTTCCATGCTCTGTAGCCTTTCCATAAATTCACTTAAGGTAAATATGAGAGATTTTTCAATAAAATATAGTCATATATTTCAGGTTATCTGACTAGTAATTAAGACTTAAACCAAATCACTAAACTTCACTGGAACATAGGTCCAGAATTTGACTTCAGTGAGTTTCAAGGACTCAAGTATAGGCATGAATTAACTCTTAGAGTTAGAATTAGAATTTGATTTTTGCTAACTCAAGAGAAAAACTTCAGAGTATAATTTCTTTAGACTTACTTATTGATGTACCCTTTTCCAGGGAGCCAACTTCATTGAGAACCCATATGATATAATATATGACCATATCACTCTGAATGCACTCAATGTCATCTGACTTGGGAAGCTGAAATGAATTGAGCATGATTTTTACTTGATGGAAAATCACATAGGAATACTAATTGAAATAGGCCTAGAATAGAATAATTGATAGAACATTGATTATAATCCTTATATCCATATATATACACACACTAGTTATCTGATTATGGACAAGTCACTTAAATTCTCTTTGCAACAGTGCCTTCATCCCTACAACAAAAAATGTTGGAGTAAATTAGTCCAAAAGGCTCTTCTAGATTTAAAGTTATAATCTTATAATCCAAATATTTCCTAGGCAGGGAACATATTATATGGTCTTTTAGTCCACTAGTAAATTGTTTGATCCATTTGTAAGTTGAATAGTACTAAATTTTGTTGTGAGCATATTTATACATGTGAGTGCATTTATTCCTGCATGCATAAGTGTGTATATATGTGCATGAATAAAAACATTTATATTTATGTAACTTTTGTTGCATTATCATGCCACAAACAACAACAACAAAAAGATACCAAGCAACATAAGGATAGGGTTCAAACACATGGCTTTATGGTAAATAATTACAGATTCAGCAAATTTATTTTAACAGAATTTTCTAAAAACACAATTAAGTATAAAGGCTAAGGTGGGAAAGGGATCATCTCTGGCTGGTTTAGTACCAGAGTACCTATGGTTAAAATACATCCATATAACTTCCTGTTCATATATTTAGATACAGGTCACATTTCACATTCTTAACGACCATGGCAAGACCTCCAGGCAAAAGATGATGACCATCTATATTAAAATTTCATTAATTACATATCACAACTCCTATGTGGATGCCATAGAATTATGATATATCATCAGTAAATATTTTATTTGTGTGCCTATTTTATATACCTATATAAGTGGGGTCATGCAAAAATTTCTCAGCTTAAAAGAGGTCATGAGTAGAAAAAATTTAGAAGCCTTGAGCTATACCCCAGCTTCTTAAACTATAGTTGAAACCCCATATTGGGTTGTATAATTGAATATGGGGGCCACAAATTTATTATTTATTATCAGCAAATGTTTGATCTATATATCTATAAACCTGGGATTTCACAACATTTCTCAAGTGAGAAAGGGTTGTGAGTAGAATAAGTTTAAGAAGCCCTCATTTATACTAAGGTGGAGGCTGTGTGAGTAGAAGCAGAAGCAGAAGATGAATAAGATAAATAAAAAAGATGGTGTGAATGTGTAAAGAACAAGGCTTGACATAATATTGGATATGTAAGGTGAATGCAAGTATATCATTGAGATTATAAACCTGACTAAGTAGGATGATGGTAGTGTCCACAAATGATAGGCTTGCTTGGAAAAATTGCAGGAAATAAGAGAAAGATAATGTTCTATATTAGTTTACTTGCTGTTTAGGGAAAGAGGTGGGGGAAGGGACAGAGAAAAATTTGGAATACAAGGTTTTTGCAAAAGTGAATGTTGAAATGTATACTTGCATACATTTTGAAAATAAAAAAGCTACAAAAAGATGATGTCCTCCATTTTAGACATGTTGATTTTGAAATTCCTATAAGAATTTTCTTTAAGGTTTTCAAGACACAGTTGGTGACAAAAGAATGGAGTTCAGGTGAGAAGTAAAAGCTGTATTCATAGATTTTGTAGTCAACTACATAAGGATGATAATTGAATCCATCAAATAGCAACACAGTATATAGAGAAAAGACATTTCAGAAAAATATTTTTGAGGATGTGCATAATTATCATGTATGCCCTGAATGAAGACATAGTAAAAGAGATTGAGGAGTGGTCATACTGATCAAAAGATAGAAAAAGCCAAAGTCATGAAAAAATTATCCAGAAGAGAGTTGTCTTCAATAAAATCACAAAGGATGAGCACTAAGAAAATATCATTAAGTTTGACGCTTTAGAGAACATTGGAAACTTTGGAGAAAGCAATTTCAATGGATAAGACCAGAAGCCAAATTTCAGAAGATTTAGAAGAAAAGTTGAAGCATTAATGTGTCAAGTATAGACTACTTTCTCAAGAAATGCATCCTCAAAAGGGAGGAGAGATGTAGGATGATAGCTGGATGAATGCTATATGAGTAAGGATAATTTTTTTTATTTGTTTCTAAGCATGGGAAGAAGGTAGTTCAGACATAGACATATTATCAAAGGAAAGGTATCAAAGTTAAAGGAATCAGGAAAGGCTTCTTATAAATGGTGGAATTTTAGCTTGTGCTTGAAGGAAATCAAGTAAACCAGTAGCCAGAGATGAGGGAGGAAGAAGATTTCAGGGTATAGAAGTAGAGAAAATACCTGATATCAGGATGCACACATAATCACACACACAGATTATGTGTGCATGTATGTGTATATATGCTTATATGTGCATATATACCTGCTTGTCTCTCCACACATATAACACAGGTGTTTATATGATGTGAGTATATATGCATGTGTAATGTATATGTATACATGTAATATGTGTGTGTGTTTATTATGAAGAGTAAGGAGACCAGTGTTATGGGATTGAAAATTAATTGAGACAGTTTCAATCTGTTGACTACTAGGTCATCTGTAGAGTGACTTTCAGCTGCTTAGGGAAAAAAGTATGTCTCTAAATAGCTTTATTAACAAAAGAGACAAGCAAGAATTAAACAAGCAAAAAACTAATAAATAAAAAACTAATAAGCCAAAAATTAATAAATTAAAAATAAATCCTATACTATATCAATTTGCAAAAATAGAGAAAGCATCCTAAAAATTACTTTGATAAAACAAATATGGTTTCACCAACAAAAATGAAGAAAGAAATCAGAGAGACAGACCCTATAGTTTAATATGTATAATCAGTTTTGGATACTAATATATTAAATAAAGTATTAACAAGAAGACCTCTTCCACATATTCAAAAATGTAAATCATTGTGATTTTATCTTGCATTTTGTGAAATACAGGAACATAAAGTACCTTTTCTTACATATAAAATATTTTCTAAATCTGTTCATGGAAGATAAAATATGTCATATGGTCAATACAGGCACACTATAGAAAGCATGGGAGCTTTCAATAAACCATGTCCTGTATTAGCATTTTCTCTTTTACTTGCAGAGCCTTTACTAGAGTTTGTCTCTTTCATGTCCCTCGGTTTGGAAATAAAATGCCCTGGTGCTTTTACTCTGTTATAGATTTTATTTCTTATCTAGTGTTATCACCTCGGAGCAACAAAATAATGACATCACAGTGGGTGAATAAAACAGTATGTGATGAAATGAAACAGGTATAAAGTTAAAAAGTGTCTGATATGAATAATTTCAACTTTAGAACAGAATGTTTTAAGAAATGGAAAGTCTTATAAGGCTTGCATTAAATATTTAAAGGTACACAGGACTATTTTAACATTTGGAAAACTTTTAAAACAGTAGGCCATATTGATAACAAAAAAACATTAAAATCACATAATTATACTATTTGACAAACTCTCATATATGTGTTTTTTTTTTAATCCCAGGATGCATAGGAATAAATGAACCATTATATAATGGTAAGCATTATCTGTTTACAATCAATAACTAGTATAATCTATAATGGAGAAATGCTATAGTCCTTTCTAATAAGAAGAAGAGGAAAGCAAGGATGTTGATTATCATTATCATAATTTAATATAAATCTAAAACAGGACTGTAACAACATGCCAAAGAAAATAATTTCAAGTAATAGGTACAAAAAAGAAATAAATTTATTGCCACCTATGGATGAACTGATGTTTATTTAGACAATCCTCTATATAAAACTTTAAAATATTGAAAAAATACTTCAATGAAGAAGTTTGACATAAAATATTTTTCTATATATAACTAGAAATATTATAAAGACATAAAAAGGATAAATCCTGTATTTTTCGAAAATTGTCAAGTATATAAGGTACACTCAGAAGTTATACATAAAAAGAATAAAATAATTTTGCAAAAAAAGGAAAAGAAATAATCCTACATAAATTGTTTTTTCATACTAGAATCACACTAATATAATAAAAATGATGATGGTATCTAAGTTAATTAGCAGATCTAGTAATAGTCAATCGAATTACCAAGACAATACTTATCAGAGCAAAATATTTTAAAAGATTTTTTGCATAAATAAAGTATGAAGAATTGAAATGTATATAATGTTTCAAATGAAAAGAAATGGTTTTAATGATTTTAAAATATACAACAAAGTATAAATCACCAAACATTTAGGAGTTGTTTTAAAAAATAGAAATAGCAATCAGTAGTAGAGAACAACACCCAATAATAATCAGATATAGCAGCAGAGTGTTACAAAAGCACAAACTTTTGGGGTATGTACCCCCCCTGGCCAACAACAACAACAAATTGTTAAGAAAAATATAAAGTAGTTCATTTATGTTTGGATTATGCTTAGACAAATATTTAATGTCCTATATGACAATAAATTTGAAATAATTGGTTATATAGCCTAAATGTGGTTACTTAACATAAAATATGGTCATGTGTATGTGTGTTAGTGTATGTGTGTATAGAAACATAGAAGGAGATAACTCTCACAGGAAAGAATTCTCATTTAAATATGGGATAGAGATGAATTTAAAAAGTAAATGGACAATTGTAAATATATAAATTTGAAAAGCTTCTTATGCATAAAAGATAAATGAAGTTAGAATAAAAAAAAAGATGGGGAAGGTAGATCACATTTTTATGATAAAATTTAATAACATAATTATGATGTATGTATAGATAATGTAATTGTATATGAATGTATATATATATATTATATTATTTTTTGTATGTATATATATATATACATACATCCCAACACATAAGTTGGGATAAGGTTAATAGTTACTGATATGAATTAAGGATATCAACAAAACTTTAAATTTACCAAAATGAAGAAATACATTTTTATTCTACTCTCCTTATGTGTATGTGTATATGTATATAAGAGAAAAATATATTTAAGTAAGTATATACTTTATAGATTCTTGAATATATAAAAATTTTAAATTATAATACATATCTATAAAGATATATATTATATATAAAGATTAAGATATGTCATAGATATAAGCTATATATCTTACAGAGAATAAAAATAAGAGAGATTAACTAACTAGTAGTAAAATTGACTTTCTGAATTTTCATTATTATTTTTCCTTCTGGGAATGTAAGATGCTTTATTGACACCCAGGAATATTGAGTTACTTCCTTAACATCACATTCCTTGTAAGTGTCATTGGCAAAATTTGAATCTATATGAAATTATTTTAAAACCAATGTTCTTTTCTTATTTTTCATTTATTGAACATTATTAACTCAGGGGACAGGCATAAGCATTTTCATTGTGTCTCCTTTGTTTCAGGAGTTTTTCTAAGTTCTTTACACATATTATTTGATTTGTTTTAAATTTAATAACCATCAACAAATATGAAAATTTCAAAAAAACAAGTAGAAAGATTGTACAGGAAGCGAAATTTCTCTTTTTCCATAAGAAACAGATGACCAATTCCATCTATATCACTTTTTTTGAAATTCAAATCGAGTTTATTTATAAAATATATAATAATATTAATAACATTAATAACAATAATAAAATAAAATATAAAATAAAATCAATTCAATTTTATACTACTAATTAGTGAGAAATCTCAATTGTATTTTACATTTTATGATATTTCTAGTCAAAGAAAAAATTTTGTAAAAAATCTATTTAATAAGTATATCATTTTCAAAACAACTTCAATGATTCTTCTCTTCTTGTTAATTATAATTATTAATAATCATAATCATTCTTGTCACTATTATTTTAGTTTTAAGACATGAGATTAGAGTAGATTAAATCTGAGGTTATCCAATTTCTTTGATTTCTCTTAGAAAAAAATATCAACTAAAACAGCTATTTCAATTAATAATCGTTGATATATAGACTATTTAGCACTTCTTAATTATTCAAAACTAGCAATTTCTTTTTAATATATATTTACTTTTTATTTTTATTATTTTTATTTTTATTTTTATTATTTTTAATTTTCAAAACATATGCATGAATAATTTTTCAACATTAACCTTTGCAAAACCTTGTTTTCCAATTTCCCTCCTATATTCCCCCCACCCCTCTTTCCTAGATGGCAAGTAATCCAATATATATTTAATATGGTAAAAATATATATTAAATTCAATATATGCATACATATTTATACAATTATCACCCTGAACAAGAAAAATCAAATCAAAAAGAAAAAAAAAAGAAAAAGTAAAATGCAAGCAAACAACAAAAAGAGTGAGAATGTTATGTTGTGATCCACACTCAATTCCCACAATCTGGGTGTAGATGGCTCTCTTCATTACAAGATCATTAGAACTGGCCTGAATCATCTCATTGCTGAAAAGAGCCATGTCCATCAAAATTGATCATCATATAATCTTGCTATCGCTGTATACAATCTTCTCATGGTTCTGCTCATTTCACTCAGCATCAGTCCATGTAAGTCTTTCCAGTCCTTTCTGAAATCATTCTGCTGATCATTTCTTACAGAACAATAATATTCCATGACATTCAGATACCATAATTTGTTCAGCCATTCTCCAACTGATGGGCATCCATTCATTTTGCAGCTTCTAGCCACTACAAACAGGGCTGCTACAAACATTTTGGCACATACAGGTCCCTTTCCCTTCTTTAGTATCTCTTTGGGATATAAGCTCAGTAAAGACACTGCTGGATCAAAGGGTATGCACAATTTGATAGCTCTTTGGGCATAGTTCCAAATTGCTCTCCAGAATCTTTTTGGATCTGTTCACAACTCCATCAACAATGTATTAGTTTCTGGTGGAATTGTGAACATATCCAGCCATTCTGGAGAGCAATTTGGAATTATGCTCAAAAAGTTACCAAACTGTGCATACCCTTTGATCCAGCAGTGTTCCTACTGGGCTTATACCCCAAAGAGATACTAAAGAAGGGAAAGGGACCTGTATGTGCCAAAATGTTTGTAGCAGCCCTGTTTGTAGTGGCTAGAAGCTGCAAAATGAATGAATACCCATCAATTGGAGAATGGTTAAGTAAATTGGGTTGTATGACCATTATGGAATATTATTGTTCTGTAAGGAATGACCAGCAGGATGAATACAGAGAGGACTGGTTAGACTTACATGAACTGATGCTAAGTGAAATGAGCAGAACCAGGAGATCATTATATACCTCAACGACGATACTGTTTGAGGATGTATTCTGATGGAAGTGGATCTCTTTGTAAAAGAGAGATAATTCAGTTTCAATTGATCAAGGATGGGCAGAAGCAGCTACACCCAAAGAAAGAACACTGGGAGATGAATATAAACTGCTTGCATTTTTGTTTTTCTTCCTGGATTATTTATACCTTCTGAATCCAATTCTCCCTGTGCAACAAGAGAACTGTTCGGTTCTGCACACATATATTGTATCTAGGATATACTGTAACCTATTCAACATGTAAAGGACTGCTTGCCATCTGGGGGAGGGGGTGGAGGGAGGAAGGGGAAAAATCAGAACAGAAGTGAGTGCAAGGAATGATGCTGTAAAAACTTACCCTGGCAAGGGTTCTATCAATAAAAAGTTATTTAAAAAAAAAACAAAACAAAACAATGTATTAGTGTCCCAGTTTTCACACATCCCCTCCAATATTCATCATTATATTTTCCTATCAAAATATTTTTATTTCAATCTGCCTTACTCGTTTGATAGCATTTGAGGTTTTCTTGGCAAAAGTACTAAAGTAAATTACTATATCCTTCTCCAGCTCATTTTGCAAATGAAGAATTGAGGTAAACAGGGTTAAGTGACTTTCTCAGGATAATATAGTTATTACCAGCCTGAAGCCTGATTTGATTTCAAGAATATAAATTTTCCTGACTTTAGGCCCAGCACTCTAGCTACTATGCCACCTAGCAGACCTGTTCTTATGATATAGAAGAAACAATTTTAATGCTCAAATATAGCTTTTTCAACTGTTCAAAGTTAAGTTAAATCCCTCATTTCTTTACAAAGCTTTCAAGATTCAACTGTCTTATCCTTATCTGAACTTCTACAAGTTGAAACCTGAGTCACACAAAAATATAAAATGATTTCACATTACTTTTTAAAATTTGTTTTCTGATAATCAAGATAAAGTACACTGAGTATTGAAAAAGTAGTATTGCTTCATTCAAGTAATGTATCCTTACAAAATGAAACTATTTCAAGTACAAAAACCATCAATGATCCCTTCCATTGCCTAGCAAAGAGTTAGATTTAAAAAAATACATTTGCTTGCATGTTAAAAAAAAAAACTTATTTGGAAGCAAGCAAGAAAACATTGTACATAATAAAAGCAATATTGTATTGATGACCAACTGTGAAAGCCTTGGGCACTTTGATAAATACAATGATTCACAAGACAAAAGAATTCATGAAGAAAAAATGCTATTCAGGTACAGGGAGAAAACTCAAGGTGCAGATTGTAGTGTATTTTTTTTTCACTTTTTTCTGGCATTTTTTTCTATAGCATAACTCCACATGAATAATGAGTTATCATATTGCTTATGCTTTCAGAGGTGGGGGAAGATCTGGAGGAATGGAGAGAATCATGAATTCCAAATAAATAAATAAATAAATAAATAAATAAATAAATACTTGGTCTGTGAATTATGCTATCAATGAATTAGACCTAAAAAGTACCTTAAAATTCATCTGAGCTGTTATTTCCTAATTCTGTGAATGAGCAAATTAAAGTCCAGAGAATTAAATAACTTGCCAAGATATGAATGGAATGGATATTAGAACTGATATGATTTCAAATACAACATCCTTTGGCTGATTCTTTACCACATCAAGGGCTATGTCCACATAAAAGGGCACAATGAATCTTTTGAAGCCTGAGAAATTTGGTAATCTTTGTTATAATTCTAAGACAAATCAACATCCTTCTATATATGGAAGGTGCTTCTTATAAAAGCCTATATACTGATAGACCTCTTTCCTTTCTGTTAAGGATTTCAAAACTGAGAAGCATTCAGTAAAAGGTAAATACTTTTTTTATTTATTTATTTAAAAAATTCATTTTAACATTCATTTTTAAAACTGAGTTCCCTCATTTCTTCAGTTCCCATTCCTACTTCTATAGAGAAGAAAAGCATTCAATATAAGCTATACATGTGTAGTCATGCAAAACATTGTTCTTAAAGAAAATATAAGCCAAAGGAAAAACAACTCACAAAAATAAAGTTTTAAAAAATATGCTACAATCTGTATTCAGATACCACTCATTCTTTCTTTGGGGATAGATAGCCTTTTTCATTATAAGTCTTTCAGAGTTGTCTTGTATTATTGTATTGTTGAGAAGAGTTATGGCATTCACAGGTGATCATAATACAATATTGCTATTAATTTATACACATTACATTTCACTTTGCATAAGCTCAAGGAAATCTCTTCACATTTTTCTGAGGACATCCTATTCAATTTTTCTTATACTACAAAAGTATTCTATCATAATCACATATCATATTATGTTTAGCAATTCACCAATTGATGGGCAGCCTCTCAATTTCCAATCCTTTGCCCTGAGAAAAGAGCTGATATAAATATTTTTGTACATAAAACTACTTTTCCTTTTTGATTTTATCTCTTTTGTGATACAGAAATAACAGTGGCATTACTTTTCAAAGGGCATGGCCATTTTGGCATAGTTCCAAATTGCTTTATGGAATGGTTGAATCAGTTCAAAATTCTACCATGAGTATGTAAATGTCTCATTTTTCCTACATTCCTTCCTTCATTTGTCATTTTCCTTCTATAACTATAGCCAATCAAATAACTATTTAAGTACTTCAGAATTGTTTTAATTTGTGCTTCTTCAATCAATAATGAGTTTGAGCTTTTTTAATGGCTAAAACAAGCTTCAATTACTTCATCTGAAAACAATTGGGGTTCGACACAAATATTGGGTTAAATAATTAGATTGGCTAATAGGCATAGAAGGAAAATGACAAATGAAGGAGGGAATGTAGGAAAAAGGAGACATTTAAGTACTCATACTGTAATTATGAACTGATTCAACCATTCCACTAGATTACTCTAGTCATTGACTATTTTGTTTGTGAACATAATCTATTCCACTGATTAACTACTCTATTTCTTAACCAGTAGCAAATGGTTTTGATGATCACTGCTTTATAATATAGTTTTAGTCTGGTATAGCTAGGCAACTTTCATTTGCATTTTTTATTAATTCCTTTGAAATTCTTGACTTTTATTCTTTCATATGAAGTTTGTTATTCATTTTTCTAGCTCTATAAAATAATTTATTGGAAGTTTGATAGGTATGGCACTGAATAAATATATTAATGTAAGTAGTATTATCATTTTTATCACATTAGCTTGGCCTATCCATGAGTATTTATATTTTCCCAATTGATTAAATCTGAGTTTATATATATATATATATATATATATATATATATATATATATGGAAAATATTTTGTAATTGTGTTCATATAGTTCCTGACTGCCTTGGCAGGTAGGTTTCCAAATATTTTACATTTTCTACAATTGTTTTAAATGGAATTTCTCTTAGTAGCTCTTGCTGCTGGACTTTGTTGGTAATATCTAAAAATGCTGATGATTCATGTGGATTTATTTTGTGTCCTACAACTTTGCTAAAGTTGTTATTTCTAGTAGTTTTTTAATTGATTCTCCAGAGTCTCTAAGTGTACCATCATATCATTGGCAAAGAGTAATAATTTGGTTTCCTCATTATCTACTCTAATTCCTTTCATCTCTTTCTTCTCTTATCACCAAAGCTAATTTCTAATACAATATTGAATAATAATGGTGATAGTGGGCAACCATGCTTCACCCTTGATCTTAATGGGAATGGTCCTAGATTATCCCCATTACATACAGTGCTTGCTGATGGTTTTAATTAGATACTACTGATCATTTTAAAGAAAATACCATTTACTCCTATACTCTCTAATGTTTTCAATAGAAATGGGTGTTGGATTTTGTCAAATGCTTTTTCTTCATCTATTGAGATAATCATATGATTTTTGTTAGTTTGGTTATTGATATAGTCAATTATGCTAGTAGTTTTCCTAATATTGAACCACCCCTGCATTCCTGGTATAAATCTTACTTGGTCATGGGGTATTATCCTGGGAATAACTTCTGCAATCTCTTTGCTAATGTTTTATTTAATATTTTTGCATCAATATTCATTAGGGAAATTAGTTTATAATTTTCTTTCTCTGTTTTGACCCTACCTGGTTTAGATATCAGCACCATATCACTGTCATAAAAGGAATTTGGTAGAACTCTTTCTTTCCCTATTTTTCCAAATAGTTTGCTTAGGATTGAAATTAATTGTTCTTTAAATGTTTTGTAGAATTCACATATAAATCCTTCTGGCCCTGGAGATTTTTTTTCTTAAGGAGTTGACTAAAATCTTGTTTAATTTCTTTTTTTTTAATGGGATTATTAAGTAATTTGTTTCTTCTTCTGTTATTCTGGGCAATCTATATTATTGAAAGTATTTCTTCATTTCACTTGTATTATTTGATTTATTGACATATAATTAGACAAAATGAATCCTAATTATTGCTTTAATTTCCTCTTCATTGGTAGAAAATACTCCCTTTTCATTTTTGATAAAAATTTGATTTTCTTCTTTCCTTTTTCTAATCAATTTAACTAAATGTTTATCCATTTTGTTAGTTTTTTTTCATAAGGTCAACTCACTTCTCTTTATTAGTTCAATAGTATTTTTTACTCTCTGTTTTATTAATCTTCCCCTTGTTCCAAGCCCAAAATTCAACTGATTTATTTATACCATTTGGCCATTTATATCACATCTAGCTTGCTGGCCAGTCATATCAGTACAGACAAAAGTCTAGCACATTTGCCAGGTTTCAGAAAAATCATTATACTTTCCTTACCTTCTCTGCCTTCCATTACCTTTGTTTTCTTTATTTTCCCTTCCATGACCTTTTTTTTTTCTCTTCCAGCATATTAGGATGGCAGGGTCTAGATGACTTCAGTGACTTTTTCAAAGTCATGAAACTTAAGGTAGCTTTAAAAAAATAATGATGCCTATTTAATGCAACAGAATATTTTAAAACTGTGATATAAATTTTGAAAGATCCTTCTTACAGAAATACTCAGTGGTGGGCTGATAAATGTTTAGCAATTGACTCTAAAATATACTTGGGACATATTATAATCTATATTATTTCTCTGTAAGTTTCTTAAATCTAGACAATCAAAAATAATAAATCAAGTTCCAAATTTTAGTGTCTGCCAAATTCCAAGGTTTAAGTGTTCACATTGGAAATTTAATAATCATTTAGATAATTAGAGTTGGTTCCAGAATACTCCCAGAAATAATCTTTTGTTAATAATTAAGTCCCTTCAAGAGGAAGCACCAGTTTTGTCCTTAAGATGAAAAAGGAAATAAGAATTTCTGCTTTATCTAGCCATCATTCATAATTCAAAGAATGTTGTTCCTCACTTAGTTACCTCTTGGATTCTGGAATAGGAAGGCTTTTCAGAATTTTAAATGGATTCTGCTTTTAAAGAATAAAATTTACTGGTGTGATTTTTTTCTTTTTCTTTCCTTCCATTTCTTTCTAGACAATCATTCATGCAAATGAAAAACATGAGAAAGATCTATTTCTCCTGGTTCCCCACAGGTGCATACATGTCCCTATAGAAAATAAAATTCCTAAGACAAGACAAAGAAAATTATGAAGCAGAACAGAGGAATGAATGAAGTGCCATATTATTTTCAAAGTTGGGTTTGGAAAAAATCAAAATGATACAACCTAAATGTCTGATACATGCAAGTTATCATCATTAATATGGCCAGTACCTGCATTCTCAGGCAGTTGCTTTATGAATAATCAATGAGGGACCAATGAATAAGCAGATGGGTCTCTAGTGAGGAGATATTTCTGGGAAGACATAATACTCATCAGTAGTTATATATAACAAGCATCAAATAATATGTGACTTGTATTTCTTTTCAAGTGCTCTAGACAGAAGATAGACTTAGATAAAGATGAGGGAAAACTCTTCATGGATAAAATAAAACAGATATACATTTTATACATTGATCTTAGTAGTTGTCTCCCCTTCTCTAACCTATGTATACTGCATCAAAAATATAAAATGTGTACTAAGGGATGCAGCAGATTGAGTGCCAAGCTTAGAGTCAGCAAGATTTATATTCCTAAATTGAAATTTGGCCTTGGACATTTAGTCACTGTGTGACCTAGGGCAAATCACCTAACCTCATTTGCATCAATTTCCTCATCTGTAAAATGACCTGGAGAAAGAAAATATCTCAAAAATACAATAACAACAACAAAAATGGGGTCATAAAGAGTCAGACACAACTGAAATGACTGAAATATTCATTTAGGAAATGTTCCTGACCAAGAAGTAAACACGCTTGTGTTTAAAAAGGATTCACAAAGGAGAATAATAGGAATTAGAGGGAAGATGGCTAAGTAAAGGAACTTCTTTTAACAAGTTCTGGAATAGGAGAACTCACAAAAAGATGGAGTGAAACAA
Organism: Antechinus flavipes; assembly: GCF_016432865.1. Lineage (NCBI taxonomy): Eukaryota > Metazoa > Chordata > Mammalia > Dasyuromorphia > Dasyuridae > Antechinus > Antechinus flavipes. The sequence continues at coordinate 301,896,207 of NC_067399.1, read as the reverse complement.
ATTTCCAGCCCAAGATAACTTAAAAGGTCATCAGAAAAGGTCTGTTGCATAGTGCAGCACAGACCATACCAGCCCAGCCCTAGCAAACCAGAGGTAAACCTTGGGAGTCACTAAATCAGCCACAGCAGCAGTTTGCTTTTGAAATTCTCAGCCCACAGACAGTAAATGAGTCAAACAAATGGTCAGAAGGAAATTTCAGGAGTCTCTTTGCTAATACTGAGGCAAGACTCTGTTGCTTTACCTATACATGGATCCAGATTACAGTCCTAGATGGCAACCCCAGAGTAAGGATGAATACTAGCAACCAGAGCTTATGACTATAGAGAAGAAGGTATCCTCCTCACAGCTTCAGGGCAGAAAAGAGTACTTGTGTCACTCAAAGACTACAGCAAAGGCCAACAGAGTACTAAACACACCTCTCCTTAGCTCAAACCACCTAAGAAGAACTGAAAACTACAGATTCCTCGAAGTATCTTAGAAAACATCTATATAAAACTCACGAAGTTTGAGACAATACATGCTCCACCAAAGTTAAAAGTCAAGTCAAGTCAAGGCTAGGAAAATGTACAAACAGAAAAAAGTTTTAACCATAGAAAGTTGCTATGTGAAGCTCCAGGTTCAATCCCTGGAATCTTCATCAACTTTTAGTGCAGTCATCTTAGAAAATGTATGATGGAGTGTTCTGTGTTTTAATTATACAAAAAAGTGAATTTTCTTTAATCCAATGTGGAATAACGTCTGCTTATACTGTTTCTATACATAGACCAAACTATATAGCCCATAAAAGAGACTGCTGGCCAATTTATATTGGTCTCTCTGGGCTTATCCTACAACAGACTCATACACTGTTTCCTTCAAGGGTGATTTAACTACACCAAATTAAAAATAGATTATTTTTTATAATCCTAAATAATGAATGGGTGAAACAATATACCATAGACTCAATTGATAATTTCATCCAAGAGAATGACAATAATGAGAACACATACCAAAATTTGTGGGTTGCAGCCAAAGCAGTTCTTAGGACAAGTTTTATATCTCTAGGTGCTTACTTGCATAAAACAGAAAAAGAGAAGATCAGTGAATTGGGCATGAAACTAAAAAATCTAGAAAACTAATAACTTAGAAACCCCCCATTAAATACCAAAGTTGAAATTTTGAAGATTCAAGACCCATCCCACATTTCCTATAGGTTTTCCCACATCACAACAGCTCATGGTCTAGCAGAAATGACATGCAAACAACGATGTACAACTACGGTAAACTAGCAACAATAGCAGAGGGAAGAAACTAAGATTAAGAGGAATTGGCAAAGATTCAATATTAAAGGTTGTATTTTAGTGAAGACTTGAAGGAAATCATGGAAGCCAGGAGAAAGAGATGAAGAAGAAAAACATTCTGGGCATGGGGACAGTCAATGAAAATGCTTTAAGTTAAGAGATAGACTCTTGTATGAAGTAGAATGAGGAGGTTAGTATCATTGGAACCCAGAGTATGTTGGGGCTAAGGTATTGAGATATAAGAAGACCAGCAATGTAAGAAAAGACCAAGTTTAAAAAAAAGCTTTGAATGCCAAAGAGAGATTTTGACCTGGAGATATTATGAAGCCACTGGACTTTACCTAACAGGGACAGAGTTGACAGACAAGGTCAAACTTGCATTTTAGATAGATTGATTGGATAACTGAATGAAGGGATGACTGAAGAAGAGAAACACTTGGAGCAGGGAAACCAACCAAAAGATGACAAGATGGATATATGGCACAGTGGATAGAGAAGTGAGCCTGAAGTCAGAAAGACTTAAGTTCAAATCTGACCTCTGTGTGATTTTGTATAAGTCTTTTAACTTCTGTTTGTCTCAGTGTCCTCAACTGTAATGAGGATAATGACAGAATCAACTTCAAAAGGTTGTTATAAGGATAAGAGTGAGATAATATTTATAAAGTTCATAGCATAGTGACTGACACATAATAGATGTTATATAAATGTTTATTTTCTTTCTTTCTCTATGATAATAGTTTACATTTAAGAAGATGAGGATCTGCATAAGGCTTATGACAGTATCAGAAGATACAGAGAGAGAGAGAGAGAGAGAGAGAGAGAGATTTAAAAAGTTGTTTATGTAAAATCAATAGCATTTGGCACTTAATTGAAAATGATGGGTGATAAAGTAAGGATTTCAGGAACATACCAAGGTTGTGAGGTTGGGGATACTTGGGAAGTTTGGAAGGCGGAGATACTCTTGACAAAAGAAATAGGAAAATTCAGATAGAGTGTGTTAGAAAAATAATAAATTCAGTTTGGGAAATAGTGAGTTTAAGATGTCTGTGGGATCTATAGTTTGAAATATGAAATAAGAATTTAGAGACACAAGTCTGGATTTGATGAAAATGCCTAGAAATGATAAAAGAATCCATGGGAGCTGATAAGTTTACCAAATAGTGTAGATGGTGGGGGGGAAATATGATGTAGAGAGTCCTGAGAGCACCAATAGTTGTTGGGTATGATTTGTATGAAAATCTGGCAAAGCAGTTTGAAGAGGAGCAATCAGCCAGGAGAGAATAGTGTCACATAAAACTAGAGAGAAGAGAATATCAAGGATAGAAGAGTGATAAATTCAGTCAAAGATTGGAGAGAGAAGTTTCATTTCAATAATTAGCTCTTAAACTAGACAACAGAAACATAAGTAGAAGGTAAAAGAAAAATAAGTGGAGTTATCTATTGTAGATGGCATTGTCAAGGAGTATAGAAATAAAAGGAAGGAAAATTTTATGGCATTCATTATGGGATCAGATGGATCAAGTGAGGTATTTTGAAGATGGGATAATCATGGAAATATTTTATATCATAAATAAGGAAATAGTAGACAGGCATAAATTAAAGATAGTGAAACATCTTTAGATGAGAGATGAAGCAATCTTCTAATAATGATGAGACATAATGGAATCATAGTCCTTTGCCTTTGTAAGAACAGGGACCTTTTCTTGTGAAACAGGGATAAGGAGATAGTGGCAGAATGTATTCTAATCATAAGAAATGAGACAGAGGAGAGGAGAGCTTTTAATGAATGGTTCATCCCACTCCTCCCACCCTGGAAGATGATGCAAAGTTCTCAGTTGAGAGAGTGCATAAGGGATTCTTTGGTGTTTGCAAATGGATAAACCATTCAGACTGTGTGACTGCTAGAGTTCCTTTGAAATGTGAAATTTTTCTGTTATAGATTTAGTGACTACCACCAATTTAAAATTTAACAAATTTTTGCAGAATCCCAGAGATGGAAGGAACATAAGATATCTTATAATTCAATCCATACAAGGAACTCCTTTACATCATTGCTGGCATGTAATCCAATAAGTATCTATATTCTTTTTGAACATCTATCATGACAAAGAAATCAAAACTTTGCAAAGTAAATCATTATATTATGAGAAAACCTTAGTTCTTAGGAATCCCACCACCACCTTAAACTCCCATTAAAGTAATCTACCTTCATGTTACTTCCTACTTCTGTCTTCTAGGGTCAAATAAATAATAAAAAGCATTCTGGTTTATTCTTCAGACTTTTGCATGTAAACATCATATCATCTTCATATATTTTCATTGTTAAGTTAAACATCTTTGTAAGCCCTAAAAGCATTTTCTAAATGCCAGTTATTAACATGGTCAATAAAGAGACATTTTTCATTCAAAGATTTAATTTTGGTGAACAAGTAATAGTCTCAGGAATTAGCCTAACAAACCTATGATACTGAAAGGGAGCATTTTTTGTCTGTGCCTTCTCTTTTCATTATTAGTCTTTTCTCCAAATTAAAGTCTCATTCTATTTTGTCTGGTTTCTGTTTTCTTTTTCTTATTTCCTTTTTCTTTTCTTACATTTCTTAGGGAATGGATTTCCCAAAGAATGCATATTTAAGGGTAACAAATTTGTTATATTTGATGGACTGGCTTTCAGCTTAAAACAAATGTGTAGGAAAAGGAGAAATTTATTGACTTAACAATCCCTCTGGCTTGGTAATAAAAATATAAGATTGTACCTTTCCATGTGCAGGCGATGTGTGAAGCATGGATCCTCAAGACGAACAATACTTTGTGCCAGAAGTAATTAGCACAATACGTTTGTCTTTTTCTCTTACTAAAGACTTCTTCATATAAAGTTTCAAACTAAATGCAAAAAACACCTCTAGCAGCCTATAATTACTGTTTATAGAGATGATTTTTGGAGGTCTTAAATTCCAAAATTATATTCCTTTTTTCTTAGAATGGCAGCCAGTTAAGTAGAGCACTGAATGTGGAACCAAACAGAACTGCATTCAGATTGGTCTCAATTTGGGGTGTGTGAACCTGGGCCAATCAGTCATTTAATTTTAGTCTGCATAAATTCCTAATGCATAAAATGGGAATAACAATAGCTACTATGCTTAGAATTATTGTGGTGATAAAATGAAGTAAATTTGTAAAGTGCTTTTAAAAACCTAAAAACAAACTTCTGGGAGCCAAGATGATGAAATAAGCAGGAAATTGCCATAATTTTCTCCTATTTCCTTCCCAAACAAATCCTGGAATAGCAGAGGCTGCAAAAAGATGGGGTAAAATAATATTTTAGATCAAGAAATTTGGGAAGAACAGCAAGAAAGTTCGATCTCACTTAAAAGGGGAATGATGTTTGGGAGAGAAAGTATTCCAGTAAGCCCCTGTAAGCAAACCAGGAGATCCTAACCCCAATGTGGTATAGCAGGCAAACACCATCAGGATAATCCATATTCTTTAATATAGCAATATAGCAGAGTAATAAGTAAACTCTCCCATTTCTGAGGACCACCTCATACTTCAGCACAGCCTTAGACAAACAGACAAACTCCAACAGTCAGATGCCACCTGCTTTAGTGCAGCCCCAAGAAAATAGAGAACCAACCCCACCAGCCTTAGCATACAACAGACACTACTAGGATTTTGGGATTAGATACCCTTACAACTACCTCCCACAGTCCAGTATCACACATCAAGGTCCCTTCAGGGCCTCAGGGCAACCTCAATCTAGGAGCATGCAAACAGCCAAAAATTAGGATGGTAATGCACTGCTGATGGACTTATGAACTGATCCAGCCATTCTGGAGAGCAATTTGAAATTATGCTCAAAGAGCAACCAAATTTGCTGTGACCAACAATACCACTACTGGATCTGTGCCTCTAAGGGTTCACAAAAAAAGGAAAAGGACATACAGATGCAAAAATATTTATAGCAACCATTTTTATAGTGGCTAAATATTGGAAACTGAGAAGATGTCCATCACTTGGTGAATGGCTTAAACAAACTGTGGTTTATGAATACAATTGAATATTATTGTTCAATAAGAAGTGATGAACAGATAGATTTCAGAAAAATCTAGAAAGACTTGTATAAACTGATGCAAAATGAAATAAGCAGAAAACCAGGAAAACATTTTACACAGTATCAATAACATTGCATGATGATCAACTATGAATGACTCATTCTTCTCAGAAAAAAATGATCCAAGACAATTACAAAGATTCCACAAAGGAAAATGTTATCCATATCCAGATCATTAGCTGATGGACTCTGAATGAAGCATACTTTTTCACATACTTTATTCTTATTCATTTTTTTCTTTATTTTGATCTGTTTGTTCTTTCAGAATTGTCACTAATACAAAAATATATTTTATATGATAGTACATATATAGTCTCTATTAAATTGCCTACCATTTTGGGCAGATGGGGAAGAAGAAAGCAAGATAGAAAAAAATGGAACTCAAAATCTTGAAAAATAAATGCTAAAAATATCTTCACATATAATTGGGGGAAAATAATTTTTTTTAAATACCATAAAGCAAGGTATTTGATATTTACAGGAAGTTATTTGCTATCCTCACATATCTTATTTTTTAGGAAACAGAATAAGAAATCAAATTATAGTTTGTTAAAAAAGGAAAAAGAGAAATATGTACAGTGCTATATAAGTACTAGCTAATATCATCCTCAACCTCATCCTCATCATCGTCATCAACACTCAATAAATAGCTATATTGTTTTCCTTTCCATAATTCACTTTTAGAAAATGGTTCATCTTCTATTATCTTTACAGAAACTCTCTCTAGTTTGGGAATGGATGACCACAAAATGAGTTCACTTCTTTTATATCTATTTCTCCTAGTTTCTTCTTAATTGAAATGAAGGTATTCACTACAAGCCATATTAATGACCACTTTCTATAAATACAAATGTATCTAACTAAAACACTTAGAATATTCTGAATAGCTATTAGTCTATGAAAAAATGAATGGATGTATGTGGCTTTTATAACATGTAATGCATCATGTTGAGCAAAATGTATTTTTTATATGAATGTTCTTTGTGTTTTCAGATACCAACACTGCTATTTCTGATCATAAGAATATGGCTGAAATAATGTATGAGAGTACTTCATACATTACTCTTAGATTGTATTTCTAAAGAATTCTTTTTTCTTATGAAATATATAACATATTTAATAACATTTGATTCTGATACCAACCCTTTGAAATAAATGTTGACTGCACCATCTTCAGTTTACAGATGAAGGTTAAAACAATTTGCTCATTTAAAGGAAGATTTCGCCACATGAATAATGTTTCTTCCACAAAACCAATTCAAATAGTTATAACTTCTGTGTACATTCTGGAGCTTTGTTACATGAAATCTTGGATGGTTCATAAGTTATTTTTTGGTTTTGTAGGGCTTTTTCTCCAAAATATCATGAAACCCTACAAGTCCATATATTATTTCTTTCCAGATAAGAGAGTCTACAGCCTTCTCAGCACTGTATTCTTGTTTCCAGAGTTCTATGGTGTTAAAAATTCATGTGTTTGTGTCTATGTACATGAAACCTGGATGTGGGAGAGAGAGAGAGAGAGAGAGAGACAAACAGACAGACAGACACAGAGACACAGAGGGAGGGAGGAATGGGAGGAGAGAAACAGAGAGAGAGAGAGAGAGAGAGAGAGAGAGAGAGAGAGAGAGAGTGAGTGTTTGGGATCATTGAAAAAGATTGCACAACTTCCCAACTAGAATCCAATCTAATCCATTCTTTGTAATTCTAGGCCTCTCTAATTGTTCATTTTCAATGATTGTTTATAATATATACAATGAATTACCTCCATGGATTGGAAGCCATGGTCTAAGTAATAAGCATTTTTAAAAATTCATTTGGTTTTTCCTATGTGGATCTTTCAGTTGATTTCTTTTAAGTGGATCTAGGTTATACTGAGGAGGCTCTGTGGTATTCTGAGGGTTGGTATAAAGAGCAGCATGTAATCTATAAATGAAATCATTGGAGGATTTCATAATCTATAGAGTATTAATGACCCAGTTATTCTTCCCAACTTCATCTTTTTAAGAGATACTACCAATTTACTTATTTAATACACAAATTACTGAAATGATAAAATGAAATGGTTACATTCTCAAGAATGAAGAGAATGAAACCTGATAGAAATACAAAGAAACTTATGAATCCATGTTGTTCTTCTTATTGATTTCTAATTTATTATTTACCTATCTTTCATTCATTCATTTGTTTAAATGTTATTTGCTTATTTGTTTGCTTTTCTATTTTATTCTCTATTTGCTCCTAATCTCTCTGTGTGTCTCTCTGTTTCTCTGTGTCTCTGTCTCTGTTTCAAATCTCTGTCTCTGTCTGTCTCTCTCCCTCTCCCACACACGTACACACATTCTTGTGAATGTCTTAATATGTATTAGAATAATAGAACCAGTCTCTAAAAATACAGATATGAAATATACAACGTTGTTGTCTATATTCGAATTCACACTATTGAGATTAAAGTAATAACACATATAACAACTAGTTCTAGACTAATGAAAATATAGTGCAAGTCAAATAATGTAACCAGCTTCACAGGATTCATTATTTTCCCTAATGGAGACCTAGCTACCATGATTTAATTTTTTTTCTTTAATTTGTTTATTTAGTTTTTGCTGGACCTGTAATTTTATGGGCATATAGAATTCCTAGAATTTTCCTCTGCCATACAGATCATTGCTTTTTATAAAATCAATAGTCTTAAAGAGTTGAGAGGGCTACTAAAAAGTTAAATGATTCACCCAACACAGCTAAGATGACGCAGAAGCCAGTCTTGAACCTAAGTCTCTCAGAATCTATGAATAAATCTCTACATACTCTGCTACATTTTCTAAATGAAATATTTATTTACATATATTTACATACTGAAAATAACAGAAATAATTACAATGCATTTCTGCAGTATTTTTTAATTCTATAGTTATCCAAAATAACTTTGTGAATTAGACTCTGTGAAGTCTAATGAAGACTTCATTAGAAGTGTGAACTGTGAAGTGTGTCTTGTTTCCTAAACAATGATTTATGCATTTTCAGGATCCCTACTATTTTTTATACTCTTGATATCCATCTAGGCATAGAGTAAGAACTTATAATACTTGTTGACTTAACTATATATCATATTCTTCTGCAGATCAAATGCATATGTTGATCTACAGTATCTCCTGTAACTGAGAACCAAAATACATGGATGTTCTCCTGTTTCAAGAAACCCAGTGTTTCTTAGTGAATAGGGCATTGGAGTTTAAGTCATAAAAACCAAAGCACACTCTGTTCTCAGATAACTAACTGTTTGACCTTAGCCACAATCACTTAATTTCTCTATGTCTCAGTTTATGCTTTTGTAAGATGAGGGAACTATACTCAATGGCTGCTAAAGTTCCTTTCACTTGTAAATATTTGATATTAAGGATATAGTTTAATATATTTGAGTGCAGGACAGCAATCTTGCTAAAAATATCTAATTCTATTTCATCCCAAATTGAATTTATAATTTCTAATTGCTAATAGGATTTGTTTCCTATTCTCAATTCTGAGATACATTTATGATAATGCAGGTGGCTCCTAATTATATACTTGCATATTTCTATCTCTATATGGGAGGTGGGGGAGAAGAGAAAGAGAGAGAGAGAGAGAGAGAGAGAGAGAGAGAGAGAGAGAGAGAGAGAGAAAGAGAGAGAGAGAAGAGAGAGAGAGAGAGAGAGAGAGAGAGAGAGAGAGAGAATGAGCCAGAAAGAAGGAGAAGAATAGGAAAAAGCAAGCTATCATGCTGGGAACCGCACTGGAAAGGGAGTTAGAGGATTTATTGGAATCATGACTCTGCCATTAAATAGCTATTTTGGACATCTATCTAAGCAAATTGGGTTCCTCTTCTATTTAATTGCAAAAGTTTCATATGTCACTATTACTATTTACTTTCATTTTTGGGAACAATCAATAGCTGAGCCTCTTTAGTTAAGGCCCTCATTTCTACTCATTTGATCTTTCCAAATCTAATTTCTCCTTATCTCTACTATCTTGACACAGTGACCAAAATATCTTCTTAATTAAGAAGTTTAATCATGTCATTCTGCTCCTTAAAATTATTCAGTAGCTCTCAATTATCTAGAGTTAAATAATCTTATGTGAAACTATAATGACAAATCTTGACAAAAATGAAGAGATATGCTTTTGAGGGAAAAAATGTATATATATACACATATATGTACATCCAAATGTGTGTGTGTGTGTGTATAATATATTGATTATTCTGATCAGACTTCTTTCCTATCTTCATTTTTTTTCTTTTATTTGTTTATATATATATATATATATATATATATATATATATTTATCAGAAATGGTCTTCTTAAGGGGAAAGGGAGGTATATATTGGGAATCCATGTGATTAAAAAAAGATACTAATCATCCTAAAAAACTAAAACAGAGAAAAATTTAAGATTTTCCATAAGCTAGTTCTAATCTACCCTCAGATTTACTTCACTACACTCCTCTTTTGCATATTTTGTTGAAGACAAATTATGCTCCTCTAACTCATTCTGACCTTTCCTATTTCCATGAATTAATGTGAGCACTCCCTATTAAAGGAAACACTTTCCAAATATGTCTTGGAATTTTTCTTGTCTTATAAGTTTCATCTTAGGTATCATTTCCATTATGGAGCCTTTTCTGAAATCTTGAAGTGAAAATCATTTCTTGTCAAACTTTATAGCAATTTGTTTGAACCTCTTTTCCCTTGTCACCTTCTACTCTGTATCATAATCTTTTGTGTACCTACTATATGCTCATTCTTAAACTGTAAATTTTTAGAGGGAAGGGACCATTTAATCTTTCATTTTTGAATCCTAAATATTTATGGCATTTTGCAAATACTAATAATTTGACAAATGTCTTTTGAATTGAAATAAATAGTATAAGAAATACAAGAATATGTGGGTTTTAACCCAACTTATTTCTGTGATCTTTAGCAAATCACTTTACTCTTTGAGATTCAATTTTTTTTCATTTTTAAAACAGAGATAATACCTGTTCTATCTACTCCTCAGGTAGGATGTGAAGATATGATGAACTTATATATGTGACAAAGTTTGAAATATAAGAATGACTCATGTCATGACTTTAGTCAATAAAGGTAATGATGTTGTTCAAAAGTTACTGATTGCCTTTTAAATCAGTGTGCAGCAGCTGTTCTAGCATCTATGCTCATTCAATGATTTCCCTTGTATAGCTTCTGGATCAGTGTGAAAAAATCCATTTGTACAAATATAGTGTTACCTCCTGGACTTAACGAAACTAAAGGGAACAAAATGTATTACAAGCACTCTGGTTGGTTTTCTGCCAGATCATTTTATACTGTGGACTAGTGTTGTTAGTGCAGTCTCTATCCCATTTTCCACAGCAAATTCAGAGAGAAGATGGGAAAGAACATCCAAATACAAAATGACTATGTTATGGAGGCTTCTTCCTTAGTACTATAGAAAGTCTTCTAACAGAATCCAGGTAAAATCCCTGAGGACAAATCAATTGATTTGTTTTAAAAAAAATTCTCAATTAAAATACCACTAGAAAGTTCAGTTCTAATCTGCAAGTTAGAGTTAGCTTAATTTTTAGATATGCAATTTAAAGAGCTCCATATAGAGACTTTGCTCAAACAGATCAACCTTATATCTGACGTTTTACCAGTAAAAAAATTTTCCACTGGGGTTTACCAGCATCTCAATCTTCATTATGCAAATTAAATATAAACACTCCCTAGGAGTTTTTGTCATATTACACCTCAGTGGAACTGCCAAATATAACTGGAAAAAAAAAACCTGCAAGAATAAGATGTAGGAAAGATACCTAAGGAATGCAGGCGGGAGTGAATGTTTGAGGTGTCAGGATTAGTGAGGACAGTACTCAAGGAGTAGATGACAAAAAAGTAAAAGAAAAAAATATATGTAATATATATATATATATATATATATATATATATATATATAAATAATAAGGAACTAAAGTGAAATTTACCCTCTAACATAAGAAGAAGAGAGATCTTAGATATACTATCCTCACCAATGGTCATATCTTCCAGATATTTTAATTTGTTCCAGTGTGTGCTTAATGATCTTAAGTTAATTATGTTTGTTTTATCAGATGTTTACATTAGGAATGGATAATGGAAGCTGAAATATAATAATATAAGAAAAGGATTAAAATACAATTATCAATAAGGTTAACTTTTAGACCTCAGTTTGCTACTATGCATATGACCTGGGGTGAGATTACCGAACCTTTGGGTCTCAATTCTCTCCTACATGAAAACAGGCTAAAATAGCTAATATTAAGATTACCTTTATTTATAAATTGTCAATTAATCTGAGTCCAATTAGAAAGATAAAGATAGGATTATTCAATGTGCAGAATTTCCCTGTCTCTGCCTGTTTTTTCCTCCATCTTTTGTCTTCTCTTTTTCTGTCTCAGTCTATCACTCTGTTTGTCTCTTTATCTGTCTGTTGCTCGCTCTCTCTCTCTCTTTCTCTCTCCCCCTCCCTCTCTCCCTCTCTCCTTCCCTCCTTCCCTTTTATATAGAACCCTTCTTTATACTGGGATTTTTCCTATTGTTTTAAATATTTTTCTTTTGCTCTTACTCTTGATAAAAATCATAAAATCACAGATCAGATAATTATAGCCTTACATTTGGAAGTGGCTTTGGAGACTGGTGAATATGTAGGGCATAGATATGGTGATCATGGAATACTGAGATAGGAAATAGTAAGAGCCATATTGTAATAGGGGAAGAAAAAAAAACTTTATTAAATAAATAAAATGATTGGATAAATGGATAGTGAAACATAAATGATTCTCCAAAGAGCAGGTACTCACAGTAAAATCATATGAGAAATTTCCTGCTGCCAGGAATGTTTTTATGTGGAGGTTTCCCTAACTCAGTCTAAAAATTTTTCTTTTATAATATTCTGAACTCATTAATTTTCCAGGTGTGAACAAATGGTTCAGCACTCAAGTGACACACAATACTGTAGGACTAATTAAGAAAATCCCCTAGCCAGGTCTAGATAGTCAATACTATACCATCATGATCCTTATCTTTATCACTCACATTACATTTTGAGGTTTGTAAAGCACTTTACAAGTAGTATTTCATTTTCTCTTGGGGAAAACTTAGGGAAGTAAATTCTATAAGTATCCTAGTTATACAAATCAGAAAACTAAGCAATACAAAGGTTGTGACTTGCCCAGAATTAAAGCTAGTAAGTGTGAGACCAGATTTGAAATGAAATCTTTCTGATTCCAACCCCAGTCCAGCATTCTATCATACCACTTTTCTCTTTTTTGTACTACATGTTCAAAACTGAGTAAGATATTTTAGTTGATCTCTTTTTGCTTAATTATCTTTTTTTTTAATGCCATCTGGTCCTTATTCCTCATTTGACACATGAGGAAACTAAGGTCCAGTGATTTTTAGGATTATAAATGTCAAAACCTGGGAGTTCATTCAATGTTTTTGATTCCAAATCTATTTCTCCTTCTAAATTTTCAGCTACAGCAACTTTTCATCTATATGATATTTTTGATAAGAACCTCAAAGGTAAATTGGGATATCTACTAAAGTGGTAAAATATGAAAGGATTAAAAAACAAAATTTCAGTATCCCTATAGGTCACACCCAAAGAGATTAAAGAAAAGTCAACAGGCTCTTTTTGTGATGACAAAAACTGGAAAGAAAAAGGATATTTATCCAATTGGAAATGGCTGAATAAATTATGGTATAGGGATGTAACCGAATACTATTGGGGTACAGAAAATGTGTAGAAAAATAATATTTTCAAAGAGTCATGGAAAGATTTGTGTGAATTTTTGCAGAACAAAATGAGTAAAATCATAACAATTTATACTTTAAAATGAAAGTTACAACATAAATAGTTCCAAAACTCTAAACAACTAAATGACTTGTTATGACTCCAGAGCACTGATGAAAGAATGCTGCCTGCTTCTTGAGAGAAAAATAATAGGAAGGTGGAACCAAGATAGGAAAAAGTAGACAAAACACTGCTTGAGCACTTACCAGCTTCCTTCAGAATTCATACTACATAAAGCCTCTGAATGGATTTTGAAGTAACTGAACCCACAAACATTTGGAGTGTAATAATTTTCCATCTTAACATATCTTTGAAAGATGTTAGGAAAGATGTCATTTGGGAAGAGGGGGATATCATTCAGAATAGTCTTTGTGGGGAGATCATGCACAGTGAGACCTGGTGCAGGAAATCTGGTAGGAGACTCTTAGTAAAAGGACCACAGTTTTTGGCTTCTCTGTCCTGTTTCAGAAGACTAGTGGATCAGAAAATCAACTATGAGACCAAGAAGGCAATCATAGAAGGAAAACTGTGAGCCCCCCAACTCTACTTTATCAGTGTAACTTGGCCAGGATAAAGCAGTACAGTGGAAAGCTGACAGCACCAGCAATCCCAGTACAGTCAAGGAGAGACCCTTGTCTCCCTGCAAAAAAAAAAAGCAACAACAACAACCAAAAAAATAAAAAAATAAATAAATAACAACTTGGGATAATCTCCCTTGTGCCCTGGGAGCAGAGTTCAACTTTTTAAAATGAGCAAAAAGAGCTCTCACCATCGAGGGCTACTATGGAGACAGGGAAGATCAGAACACAGAGCCAGAAGAGGACAATAATAGCAAAATACTTTCAGATAAAGCCAAAAAAGAGGATATGAACTGATCTTAAGTTAGAAAGCTCTCTTGCAAGTGCCCAAAAAGAATCTTAAAAGAGAGATAGAAGAAAAATGGGTGGGAGGGACAATAAAAACTATGCAGGATTGTTGTGAAAGTTTTTTTTTTCTTTTTTAGGGGAATCCAACAGAAAAGGACTGAAGAAGAAAAAAACTCCCTAAAAATAAAAATAATGAAATGGAAAAAATTAGATATACTGAAGAAAACTACTTCCTAAAAAAAAAAAAAGAAGTGGCAAAATGGAAAATTAAAACAACTCCTTAAAAATAATTAGAGAAATGGGGGGGGGGATTCCAAATGCACAAAATAATTCCTATAAAAGTACAACTGGCCAAATCCAAAAAAGAGTTTAAAAATCTAAGTGAAGAAAATAATTTGTAAAAAAAAAAAATAGAATTGGACAAATATAAGTGAATGATCAATGGGACATCAAGAATCAGCTAAACAATTTTTAAATAAAAGAAAATATAAAATATATATTTTTGGAAAAACAACTGACTTGGAAAATGGATCCAGGAGAAACTATCTAAGAATTATTGTATTACCTGAAAGAAATGGTGAAAAAAAGACTCTGAACAACATCTTTCAAGAAATCATCAAAGAAAATTGTCCTGATATCCTAAAACTAAAGGTAAAATGGTCATTGAAAGAATGAATCCACCACTCACCCTAAAATTCGAGAAATATTGTAGCTAAATTCAATAATTAACAGATAAAAGAGAAAATACTTCAAGCAACCAGAAATAAACAATTCAAATATTGAGGAACAACAATCTAGAAGCTTCCATAAAAAAAAAGGATCAAAGGGCCTGGAGTATGATATATAGAAGGCAAAAGACTTTAGACTACAACCAAGAATCAACTATCCACAAAACTAAGCATTATCTTTCAGGGGAAAAGATGGGCATTCAATGAAATAGGGGCTTTGTATCTTTGGTGAAGAAAATACCAGAGCTGAACAGAAAATTTAATCTTTAATATAAGACATATATTTATGAAAAGCATAGAAAGGTAAGGAAAAGAAAAAAAAAACACTATGTCTTTTAAAGGTTAGAATATTTATATCCATACATGGAAAGATGATACCTGTAATTCTTGAAAACTGTATCTTTGTCAGGGCAATTAGATGGGGTATACTTAAAAGATGTAGGTATCAATTTAGTTCAATATGACAATATAAAAAAGGACCTTGAGGCAAAAAAAAAAATGATTGCATGGGGAAAATAGGAGAGGGGAGGTAAAATGGGGCAAATTATATCACATGAAGAGTCACAAAAGATGTAATATAGTTGGGGAAAATAAAGGAGAGTAATGATCATTGTTTGAATTGAATCTCATTGGATTTGTCTCAAAAAGAGAATAATATAAATATTTAATTTGGATAGAAATTTGTCTTAGCCTATATGGAAGTAGGAGGTGAAAGGGGAAGGCTAATAAAAGGGAAGGCAGAAATTGAAGGGAAAAGGATAAGAAAATGGGACATGGGGTGGAAAAATGGATAGCAGGTTGAGGGAGGTGCTAGTCAGAAACAAAACACTAGTGAAGAGGAAAAGGCTAAAAGAAGAGAGAAACGTATAACTTGAGGAAAATGATAAATACAGATAATAATCTTAACTGTGTATGTGAATGGGATGAACTCTCCCATAAAATGGAAGCAGATAGCAGAACGGATTAAAAGTGAGAATTCTGCAATATTTTGTTTACAAGAAACACATTTAAAGTAGAAAGATACATAAAAAAGTAAAGGTAAAAAGCTGGAGCAGAATATATTATGTATTTTTCAGCTGAAATAAAACAATAGCAGGGATTGCAATACTGATCTCAGATTTAGTAAAGCAAAAACAGACAGAACTAAAAGAAATACAAAAACTACTACATCTTGCTTAAAGGTACCTTAGATAATGAAGTAATATCAGTACTAAACTAAATACAAAACTAAACATATATGTATCAAGTGGTATAGCATTGAAATTATTAGAGGAAAAATTAAGTGGAAAAGCAAGAGAAATAGACAGCAAAACTAGACTTAGGAGAGATCTCAATCTTTCTCATAAGTTAAATCTAAACACAAAATAAACAAGAAAGAAGTTAAGGGTATGAATAGAATTTTAGGAAAATTAGGTATGATAGATCTTTGGATAAAATTGAATGGGGACAGAAAGAAATAAACCTTTTTCTCAGAGGTACGTGACACATACACTGAAATTCACATATTAGGATATAAAAACCTCATAATCAAATGCCTATTCAAAATATTAAATATATCCTCTTCAAATCATGATGAAATAAAAATTGCATGTAATAAAGGGCCATAGGAAAAATATACTCAAAATCATTGGATCTTAAATGATACTAAAGAATGAGTGAGTCAAATTACAAATCATGGAAACAATAAATAATTTCATACAAGAGAATGTTAATAATGAGACAATATACCAAAACTTATGAGATACCTTCAAAGCATATCTGAAAGGAAATTTTCTATCAGTAGATGCTTACATGTATAAAATAGAGAAAGAGATCAATGATTTGGGCGTGCAGTTAGAAAAGCTAGAAAAATAACAAATTAACCAACCCCAATGAAATAACAAAACAAAAATTTGGAAAATCAAAATTAAGATTAATAAAATTGAAAGTAAAAAACTATTGGACTAATAAAATTTAGTTTTTTAATTTTAAAAACCCAACAAAATAGATAAATCTATGGTTACTTTGATTAGAAAAAGTAAAGAACAAAATTAATTCAGTATCAACAATGAAAAGGGTGAACTTACTATCAATAAAAAGGAAATTAAACCAATAATTAGGAGTTTTTCTGCCCCTTTGTATGTTTATAAATGTAATAATCTAAGTGAAATGGATGCATACAAAAATATAAATTGCCCAAATGAGAAAATAAATCATGCAAATAGTCCCATTTTAGAAAAAGAAATTGAACAAGCCATTAAAGAATTCCCTAGGGAAAAAAATCTCCAGGACCAGATTAATTTATGAGGGAATGCTACCAGACATTTAAAGAACAATTAATTTTAAGATTATATGAAGTACTTGGAAAAATACAGGAAAGAAGGAGTCCTACCAAATTCCTTTTACAACAAGATATACTGTTGATACCTAAACCAGGAAGGGCCAAAACAGAGAAAGAAAGTTATAGTCTGATCTCCTTAAAGAATATTGATGCATCATTATTGATCAGAGAAATGCAAATTAAGACAACTCTGAGATACCACTACACACCTGTCAGATTGGCTAAGATGACAGGAAAAAATAATGATGAATGTTGGAGGGGATGCAGGAAAACTGGGACACTAATGCATTGTTGGTGGAATTGTAAACAAATCCAACCATTCTGGAGAGCAATCTGGAATTATGCCCCAAAAGTTATCAAATTGTGCATACCCTTTGATCCAGCAGTGTTTCTATTGGGCTTATATCCCAAAGAAATACTAAAGAAGGGAAAGGGACCTGTATGTGCCAAAATGTTTGTAGCAGCCCTATTTGTAGTGGCTAGAAACTGGAAAATGAATGGATGCCCATCAATTGGAGAATGGCTGGGTAAATTGTGGTATATGAATGTTATGGAATATTATTGTTCTGTAAGGAACGACCAGCAGGATGAATACAGAGAGGACTGGCGAGACTTACATGAACTGATGCTAAGTGAAATGAGCAGAACCAGGAGATCATTATACACTTCGACAATGATATTGTATGAGGACATATTTTGATGGAAGTGGATTTCTTTGACAAAGAGACCTAACCGAGTTTCAATTGATAAATGATGGACAGAAGCAGCTACACCCAAAGAAAGAATACTGGGAAACGAATGTGAACTATCTGCATTTTTGTTTTTCTTCCCAGGTTATTTTTACCTTCTGAATCCAATTCTCCCTGTGCAACAAGAGAACTGTTCGGTTCTGCAAACATATATTGTATCTAGGATATACTGCAACAATATCTAACATATATAGGACTGCTTGCCATCTAGGGGAGGGGGTGGGAGTGAGGGAGGGGAAAAATCAGAACAGAAACGAGTGCAAGCGATAATGTTGTAAAAAAAAAATTACCCTGGCATGGATTCTGTCAATATAAAGTAATTATTAAATAAAATTTTTAAAAAAAGAATATTGATGCAAAAATCTGAAATAAAATATTGGTTTAGAGATTATAGCAATTTATCAACAGGATAATATATGATGAACAAATAGGATTTATACCAGGAATGCAGGCCTAGTTTACTATCAAGAAAACTAGTGGCATAATTGACTTTATCAATAAGCAAATTAACAGAAATCATATGATTATCTTATAGATGCAGAAAAATCACTTGATAAAATACAACATTAATTTCTAATGAAAAAACTAGAGTTCATAGGAATAAATGGAGTTAGCTTAAAATAAGTAGCATATATCTAAAATCATTAGCAAAAATTATATGTAATGGGGACAAGCTAGAAGCATTCCCAAAAAGATTAAGGATGATACAAAGGTGTCCACTATCATCATTATTTTTCAATATTGTGCTGGAACTGTTAGCTTTAGGATCAAGAGAAGAAAAAGACTTTGAAGGAATTAGAGTAAGTAAAACAAAAACAAAGCTATCACTCTTTGCAAATGAAATGATGATATATTTAGAGAATCCTAGAAGACTACTAGAAAAAATTAACTTTAATAAAGTTACAAGATATAAAATAAATCCACATAAATCATCAGCATTTCTGTATGTTGCCAACAAAGCCAAAGAGACAGAAAAAGAAATCCCATTTAAAATAATTGTAGATAATATAAAATATTTACCAAAACAAAGCCAGAAGCTACATGAACACAATTACAAAACACTTTTCATGCAAATAAAGTTGGAGCTAAAGAACTTGAAAAATATCAATGGCTCAAAAATAGCCAAGATAATATAAGAAAAAATAACAATTCTATTTAAATTAATCTATTTATTCAGTGTTATACTAATCAAACTGCCAAGAAATTACTTTTTAGAGATAGAAAAAACAAAACCAAAATTCATCTGAAAGAACAAAAGGTCAAAAAGTTTAAGAGGATTAATGAAAAAAATGCAAAGGATATTGATCTAGCCATACAAGACTTAAAGCAGTCATCAAAACCATTGTACTGGCTAAGAAATAGAGTGGAGATTTAGTAGAATAGATTAATTAAGAAGACAGTAATCAATGACTATAGTAATCTTAGTTTCATAAACCAAAATACTCTAGCTTCTGGGATTAAACACACTATTTGGCAAAAATTTCTGGGAAAACTAGAAAATAGTCATAAAAGATTGACCAACATCTTCCACCCTGTACCAAGGTCAAACTGGATTCATGATTTATTCACAAATGGTGTTATTATAAGCAAATTAAGAAAACAAAGGGTAGTCTTCCATTTAGATCTGTAGAGAAAGGAGGAATTTATGACTAAAGAAAAACTAGAGAACATTATGAAATGCAAATTATATAATTTCAATTACATTAAATTAAAAAGTTTTACCCTCCAAGACTTGAAGGAAGCAGAAAGCTGGGGAAATAATTTACAGCCAGTGTTTCTGACAAAAGCCTCCTTTCTAAAATATATGCAGAAATTACTCAAATTTATAATAATACAAGCTATTGCTCAGTTGATTAATAATTCACAGAATATGAACAGACGATTTTCAGATGAAAAAATTTGAGCATTTTCTAATCACATGAAGAAATGCTCTAAATCATTATTGATTGGAGAAATGTAAATTAAGATAACTTTCAGTTTGGTTAAGATGATACTAGAACATTAATGAATTATTGATAGTGGGGATGAAATTATCTAACCATTTGAAGAGCAATCTGGAATGATATGTAAAGGGCTCTCAAACTGCATAATCTCGCTGTTACTGTGTACAATGTATTCCTTGTTCTGCTTTTTTCACTCAGCATCAGTTCATGTAAATCTTTTTAGGCCTTTCTAAAATAAGCTTGTTCATCTCATTGGATAGAAAAATTGTATTCCATTAACATCATATAGCACAACTTATTCAGACATCTCCCAATTGATGGGCAAATACTTATTTTCCAATTTTTTGCCACCAAAAGAAAGAGCTGCTACATTTTTGTATATGTAGGTCCTTTTTCTTCCTTTATGGTTTCCTTAGGATAAAGATCCCATCATGGTACTGCCGGGTCAAAGGATATGCACAGTTCCAAATTGGTCTCAAGAATTGTTGGATCGTTTCACAACTCCATCAACAATGCATTATTATTCCAATTTTCCCACAGCCTCTCCAACATTTATCATTATCTTTTCCTGTCATTTTAACCAATCTGAGAGGTGTGAGATGGTACCTCAGAGTCGTTTTAATATGCATTTCTCTAATAAATGATTTAGAGGATTTTTTTCATATAACTATAGATGGTTTTAACTTCATCATGTAAAAATTATCTATTCATAATCTTTGACTACTTATGAATTGGAGAATGACATATTCTTATAAATTTGTGCTACCTTTATAATCTTGTTTGTGTAAAACCTTTTTAATTTAATGTAATCAAAGTTCTCCATTTTGCATTTCATAATGTTATCTAGTTCCTTGTTCATAAATTCCTCCCTTCTTCAAAGATTTGACAAGTAAACTATTCTTGCTCTCCTAATTTGATTATGGTATTACTCTTAATACCTAAATTATGTATCTATTTTTATCTTATTTTGTTATAGAGTATGAGATGAAGGTCTATGCTGAGTTTCTGACATATTATTTTCCATTTTTTTTCAGAAATTTTTGTGAAATACTGAATTCTTATTATAGAAGCTGGAATTTGGGAGCTTATCAAATACTACATTACTACAGTCATTGATTATTGTGTCATGTGTATCTAACCTATTCCATTGATCCACTATTCTTATTTCTAAGTCAGTACTAAATGATTTTGATGACTGAAGCTTTTTAATATAGTTTTAGGTCATCATTCTTTGCATTTTTCTCCATTAATCCCCTTGATATTCTTGACTTTTTGTTCTTCCAATTGAATTTTGTTATTATTTTTTCTAGCTGTATAAAATAATTTGTTGGCAATTTGATTGCTGTGACACTGAACAAGTTGACCAATTTAGATAGAATTGTCATTTTTATTATATTAGCTTGGCCTATTCATGAGCAATTAATACTTTTCCAATTGTTTAGATCTAACTTTATTTGCATGGGAAGTGTTTTGTAATTATATTCATATAGGTCCTTAGTTTCTCAAATCATAGTACTTTCACTTTTGTTATTTGCTTGCTTGTGCTGTAATTGTTTTCCTTTTGATCTGATTTTTCTTATACAACAAGACAAATGTGGAAATATTTTTGAAAACTGGACATATTCAGTCCACATCAGATTCTTTCCTGTCTTAGGAGGGGAGTAAAGGAGGGAAGAAGAAAAATTAGGCACACAAAATTTTACAAAAAAGAATGTTGAAAACTATCTTTACATTGTTTTGGAAAAATAAATCCTATTAAAATGATAGAATAATATGCAAAATAAGATATTTTGGGCTGTGACCAATGTGGAAATTTGTTTAATTGATTATATTTCAGTAAAACAGTAGTTCTTTCCTTACTTCCTTTCTTCTTTCTTTCCAGTCCTTCTTGTCCTCATCATCCTCATTTTTCTCATCTTCCTTATGCTTTTCCTCTCATTTTTGTGCACTTTATCTTCTTCCTCCTTCTCCTACTCCTCCTTCCCTTCCTCCTTCTCTTCTTTGTCTTCTTTCTTTCCTTCTTTCTTTCTTTCTTTCTTTCTTTCTTTCTTTCTTCTTTCCTTCCTTCCTTCCTTCCTTTCTTTTTTCCTTCCTTCCTTCCTTTCATCCTTTCTTCTCCTCCTTCTTCTCCTTCTCCTACTTCTCCTTCCTTCTTCTTTTTCTTCTCTTCCCTTTATCTCCCTCTCTTCCAACCTCCCTCTCTCTCATTTAAAAAAAAATGAATGGTAGATAATTGTTTGTTTTGCTTTACTGCTTTCCTCCCCGACCCATCTTTCTTTTAAAATATTTGTTACAAAGAATCACTTTCTGTGAAGGTGAAGAATATATTAAAATGAAATCTATAAAAAAATTTAAAACTATTTTTATATTCACCCTAAATCTATCTATTTATGAAATATAGCACAATTACTCTCAAGTTTCTCCTCTTAAACAATCCCTTCTTCCACAAGAAATTCTATTAGAGTATCAACTCTGTAATCTTACTTGTCTAAATTTCCATTCTTTACCAATATTTAGCACAATAATCAACATACAATGGGAGCTTACTAAATCTCTGTCCAAAGGATAAATGCTTCAGAAGCAGATATCATCACTCCTTTTGGTCTTTACTATAAATTAAAATTACCTCATCTTCAACTATTCCTCTTAATAGATAGTTTCCAAACCCTACTACTTTATTAACTACCATCTAAATGCTTTATAAATTTGTCGCTTTCTTCCTCAAAATTCAGACCCAATAACTAAACATAATGTTCCCATGTGGTCTGACCAGACATATGTAAGTATGCATATATGTGTGTATGTGTGTGAATCCAATATCTATGTCACTGTATTTGTTTCTATAAACTAGGCAATTGAAAAGACATTTTTTTCCTTTTAAATTAAACCACAAGGAGAATCAAGGACTACCACTATTTCCTGTTCAATTCTTCATTCCTTACTGCGCCCTGAGGATAGACTAGTTTTTGTGTTTTTTTTTTCCTCCTTATAATTCTCCCAACAGCAAATACTTCCAAGACCCAAAGCAAATGACCTCAGAGTACAATTCTGGCTAAACTGATAA
This sequence comes from Antechinus flavipes, assembly GCF_016432865.1. Classification (NCBI taxonomy): domain Eukaryota; kingdom Metazoa; phylum Chordata; class Mammalia; order Dasyuromorphia; family Dasyuridae; genus Antechinus; species Antechinus flavipes. The sequence goes on along the minus strand of NC_067399.1, from coordinate 301,873,305 downwards.
GCTATAGGCACATGGATGTCTAAAGATGCATAGATAAATGAGATAATATAAAATAAATGCATCCAAAGCCCTCAAATTGACTAAGCTGCATATATAAGAATAATGCAGCCATCCCTTAAAGGTCTTTTAAATGTGTATTTATTTTGCTGGTTGCTTTTTTAATGGGAATTAGCGGGACAAATCGATGTTCCCATCTTAGAGAAAGTGCCTTTTAAGTGCAAAACATTTTTCAGAAGCTTTTCCAGCACTAACATGGATGACATCACCAGAAGAGGGATTGTCTAACTAAAGGGGATCATTAGCTGCAGTTAGGAAATCTCTGCCCTGAACAAGCAATTGGTCTTTCAAAGATGGAATGACCTCTGATAAAGAATGGGTAGAGCATGCCTATAGCTCCACTAGCTCAATCTTTGATAAACAATCCAGGCTTAGTGCGGAAGTTAAATGTTATTGTTTAGTTCCATGAAAAAATTAAAGACAACAATATGTTCTTAAACCAATCTAATCCAATTCAATCTGAAAAAAAAATAAAACGCCTACTACATGGCAAGTAGTATAGTATATTTAAGCACTAGGGATACAATTAATAAAAAAAGAAAGATGATATTTTCCAACAAATTTACAGTCTGATGGGAGGAGAAGCACAAAAAAAGGAGTCAGGAAACACAGAGGTTGGAGGTGGGAGTGGTAAATGATTAGGTGTACCCAGGTAAGAGATTTGTTCTGTGGACCTGAAAACAGATAGGGCAGCAGATGAAGAATGAAATGAGGAAAATTCCAGCTTCTATCTCTATTAAGGAAGGCATTGGGAGGAAATTGATACTTCTAGGGAGAAAAATCTCTCTTTTCTGCATAATTTTTTTCTTCTTGTTGGTTCCATATTTTCCTTGGTTTGTTTTGTATTCTCTTCTCTTTACAAATTTATGTATTTTAATATGCATTGCTTTATGAATTAGGTTGGGAAAGAAAAATCAGAACAAAAGTGAAAAACTAAGGGAGACAGAAAAAAACTGAAAAAAAGAAGTGAACATAGCATATGTTGATATCCATTAAATCTCCATAGTTCTTTTTCTGGATGCAGATGACAATTGCTGTCCAAATTCTATTGGGATTGCTTTTGATCACTGAATTATTGAGAAGAACCAAGTCTTTCATAGTTGATTATTATACATTGCTGTATTGTGCACAAAGTATTTCTTAATCTGTTTGTTTCACTCAGGATCAATTCATGCAAACCTTTCCAGGCCTTGCTAAAATCAGCTTTATCATCAATTTTTTAGAACAAAAATTTTCCATTGTTTTCATATTCCACAGTTCATTTAACCAATCCCCACTTGATGGGCATCTATTCATTTTCCAATTTTTGTTACCACCAAAAAAAAAAAAAAAAAAAAAAAAAAAAAAAAAAAAAGCTGTTACAAACATTTTTGCACATGTGGGTCTTTTCCCCTCCTTTATTATTTCCTTGGGATACAGACTCACTAGTTGTATGCTGGGTGACTGGATATTCACAGTTAGCCTTTGGGTATAGTTCCAGATTGCTCTCCAGAATGGTTGGATCATTTCACAACTCCACCAACAATACATTAGTGTCCCAGTTTTCTCACATCCTTTACTTCTATCCAACATTTATCATTATCTTTTCCTACCATCAAGCAATCTGAGAGGAGTGAAATGGTACCTGAGTTGTTTTAATTTGCATTTCTGTAGTAAATAGTGACTTATAGCATTTTATATGACTATAGATGGCTTTAATTTCATCCTCTGAAAATTGTCTGTTTATATCCTTTGACCATTTATCAATTGGGGAAGGATTTGTATTTTTATAAATTTTACCCAGTTCCTTACATATTTTAGAAATTAGATCTTTGTCAGAAAACCTGGCTGTAAAGATTTTTTTCCCCAGCTTTTTACTTCCCTTTTAATCTTGTTTCTGTTGGGTTTGTTTTTGAAAATATTTTTTTAATTTAATGATGTCAAAGTTGTCCATTTTGCCTTTCATAATGTTCTCTTGTTCTCCTTTGGTCATAAATTTCTCCTTTTTTCCAAAGTTTTGATAAGAAAATTATCCCTTGCTCTTCTAATTTTTTATGGTATCATTATTTATCCCCACATCATATACCCATTTTGACCTTATTCTGTACGGGATTTGAGATGTAGATCTATTCAGAGTTTCTGATATATTATTTTCTGGTTTTGTCCAAAAGTAAGTTCTCATTCCAGAAGCTAGAGTTTGGAAGTTTATCAAATACTAGATAGCAATCTATAGGCTATGATTATTGTCCCTTGTGTCTCTAATCTATTCCACTGATCCATCACTCATTTCTTAGCCAGTATCAAATAGTTTACATGAATGCTGATTTATAATATAGTTTTAGGTTTGGTACTACTAAACCACTATCTTTTATATATTTTTTCACTAATTCCCTTAATATTCTTAACTTTTGTTATTATTTTTTGCATTCTATAAAATATTTTTGGCTGTTTGATTGGTATGTCACTGAACAAATAAATCAATTTAGTTATAATTGTCATTTTATTGTATTAGCTCAGCCTACCCATGAACAATTGATTTTTCAATTTTTTAGATCTGACTTTGTGTGTTTTGTAATTGTATTCATATAGTTCCTTAGTCTGTCAAAGCATGATAAGTTTACCTTTCTTATTGTTTTTGTTTGCTTCCTTATGTTTATTATTTTAAGGAAAGCTCTTTTATTCCTATGTTCTCTAATTTTTTAATAGAAATGGGTGTTATATTTTGTCAAAAGCTTTTTCTGCATCTATTGAGATTATCATATGACTTATGTGGGTTTTGTTATTGATATGTTCAATTATGGTGATAATTTTCCTGATATATCTGCCCTGCATTCCTGATTTAAATCTCACTCACCATATTGTATTATCCTGCTGATAAGTTGCTACTCTTTGCTAATTTTTTTTAATTTTTTTGCATCATTAGAGAGATTGGTCTTTAATTGTCTTTCTCTGTTTTAGCTCTTTCTAGTTTAGATATCAGTACCATTACCTGTTTTTCTAAATACTTTGCATAATATTGAAATTAATTGTTCTTTAAATGTTTAGTAGAATTCATTTTTGAATCCACCTGACCCTGGAGATTTTGACATTATTTAAGTAATTCATTTCTCTTCTATTAATCTGGGCAATTTATATTTTTGTAATTATTCATCAATTTCTGTCATATTGTCAGATTTAATGCCATACAATTGAACAAAATAGCTCCTAATAATTGTTTTAATTTCTTTTTCATTGGTGGTAAGTTTACCCTTTTTATTTTTGATGCTGGTGATTTGGTTTTTTTTCTTTCATTTTTTCTAATCAAATTAACCAAAGGTTAATCTATTTTGTTGAGTTTTTTTCATAAAACCAATTTTAGTTTTATTAATTAGTTCAATAGTTTCTTAGTTTCAGTTGAATTTCAAAATTTCTAATTAAATATTTAATAGAGGATTTTTAATTTGTTCTTTTTCTACCCTTTTTTTGTGTGCCCAATTAACTTTTCTCTTCTTTCTCTATTTTATTCATGTAGCTATCTAAACATATAAAATTTCCCCTAAACACTGCTTTGAATGTATCCCATAGATTTTGATATATTGTCTCATTATAGTCATTCTTTTGGATGAAATTATGAATTGTTTCTGTGATTTGTTGTCTGATCTACTCATGTTTTAGAATTAGATAATTTAATTTCCAATTCGTGTTAGTGTATCTTTCCCTGGCCCTTTATTGAATATAATTTTTATTGCATTACGATCTGAAAAGGAAGCATTTTCTATTTCCCTTGGTTTGTTCTCAATGTGTTTATTTATTGAAAGTGTTCTTAAGCTTAGAGTCACTTAATTGTCACCAATTATTTTTGTAGGCTGATTTCATCCTACCTGACTTGAAAAACTTTTTGAACCTTCCCATCCTTCCCTATTCCCCAGCTGCCAAACTTGATATTCATAAAGCCCTAAATCTGAACATTCCCCTAATCAAGAGATTTCAGGATTTCTTCTACGATTAAGTAGATCTTTATGTCTGCATTTTACAATAACCTTTGAATTTATCTTTCCAGATTGATCCCACATTCCTTCGTGTCATATATTCTGTGGTACAAACAAGCAGGCCAACTTGCTCTCTTTTTATTGTCAACCCACCCCAAAAATACACATCCTTTTTATATAGTTTTTTCCCTATGATTCTTAGAATCCTTATCAAATTAGCATATTCAATATTCCCTGAACTTGGATTTTCTTATCTGTACCCTTTCAGTCTACTCCAATTCTGTTTAGAATATTTGTCTAATCCATCTCACAGACTCATAGTTCCACTTCTTGAAATTCTTCCTATCTTTCAAAGCATAGCGGCAGTGTTACTTTCTCCATGAAGCCCTCCTGGGACTTCCTACGAAGAAATACCTTTTTTTTTTTTTTCCCATTTGTAAGTACTCCATATATACCCTTTTTAAGTAGAGCAATACTTTCAATGACCACATCGTCTACTAGTTTATGAAGTTATTTTCCTAGCATTAATGGTTTCCTAATTATATCGGAACTAAATCTATGCTTTCATTGGTATTTAATATTATCAGGTGAGCAAATTCCATATATCAATTGTCTTCCCTTTAACTTAGAATTGGAGAGTTGTTTAAAATACTGTGACTTTAATCTTTGTCCAGGGTTACTCAGCCAGTATATATCAAAGGAAGGATTTGGATCTAGGTCTTCCTGGCTTCAAGGCTACATAATACACATTGTCCTTATGCTATCCTGTAAATATGCTTTAAAATACCATGATCTAAGAATGCTCAAATTGATTTTTAAACTTAAAAAGCAAAAAAAAAAAAAAAGATAGATTTTAAGATTAGTTTCAATATATTTATTAAGAATATATTCAGGGTATTTAATGTAAATAATATCTCTAAGTGTATGACTGAGTAGAACAGGAAGTAGAGAGATCATGTCACAGGGTACTCACAAAATTATTAAATAATTCAGAATACCAATAACATTTGGTAGATCTTATGTAGAAGATGTCTGAAAAACATAAAAATGTCAAAAAATAGCAATTTTTGTATAGCATGTTCAATTGGATCAATTAATTAAACACAGACTGGTGTTAAAAACTTTCACCATTCTACCAAACATTCAAAGAACAATTGGCCCCAATGCTTTATAAACTATTTGAAAAAATAGGGAATGAAGGAGTCCTACCAAATTCCTTTTATGACACAGACATGGTACTGATACCTAAACCAGGTAGGTTGAAAACAGAGAAAGAAAATTATAGACCAATCTCCCTAATGAATATTGATGCTAAAATCTTAAATAAGATATTAGCAAAAAGACTACAGAAAATCATCCCCAGGATAATACACCACGATCAAGTAGGATTTATACCAGAAATGCAGGGCTGGTTCAATATTAGGAAAATTATCAGTATAATTGGCCATATTAATAACCAAATTAACAAAAACCATATGATCATCTCAATAGATGCAGAAAAAGCATTTGATAAAATACAACATCCATTCCTATTAAAAACTATTGAGAGTATAGGAATAAATGGACTTTTCCTTAAAATAATCAGTAGCATCTATTTAAAACCAACAGTAAGCATCATATGTAACAGGGACAAACTACAACCATTCCCAATAAGATCAGGAGTGAAACAAGGTTGCCCACTATCACCGTTACTATTTAATATTGTATTAGAAATGCTAGCTTTGGCCATAGGAGTTGAGAAAGAGACTAAAGATATAATAATAGGCAATGAGGAAACCAAATTTTCGCTCTTTGCTGATGATATGATGGTATACTTAGAGAACCCCAGAGACTCTACTAAAAAGTTATTAGAAACAATCCACATCTTCAGCAAAGTTGCAGGATATAAAATAAACCCATATAAGTCATCAGCATTCTTATATATCACTAACAAAACCCAACAGTTAGAGTTACAAAAAGAAATTCCATTTAAAGTAACTACTGATTGTATAAAATATTTAGGAATCTATCTGCCAAGGGAAAATCAGAAACTTTATGAGCAAAACTACAAAACACTTTCCACACAAATTAAATCTGATCTAACCAACTGGAAAAATATTAAATGCTCTTGGATTGGGTGAGCAAATATAATAAAGATGACAATACTACCTAAATTAATCTATTTATTTAGTGCTATACCAATCAGACTCCCAAAAAACTACTTTGATGAACTAGAAAAAATAACAATAAAGTTCATATGGAAAAACAGGAATTAATGAAAAAAAAAATCAAATGAAGGTGGGCTAGCTGTACCAATCTAAACTTATATTATAAAGTAGCAGTTACTAAAACCATCTGGTATTGGCTAAGAAATAGACTAGTTGATCAATGGAATAGGTTAGGTTCAAAGGACAAAACAGCCAATAACTTTAATAATATAGTGTTTGACAAACTCAAAGACCCCAGTTTCTGGGATAAGAATGCACTATTTGACAAAAAATGCTGGGAAAATTGGAAATTAGTATGGCAGAAACTAGGCATTGACCCACGCTTAACACTGTACACCAAGATAAGGTCAAAATGGGTTCATGACCTAGGCATAAAGAATGAGATTATAAATAAATTGGAAGAGCATAGGATAGTTTACCTGTCAGACCTGTGGAAGAGGGAGGCATTTATGACCAAAGAAGAACTAGAGATCACTATTGACCACAAAATAGAAAATTTTGATTATATCAAATTGAAGTTTTTGTACAAACAAAACAAATGCAGACAAGATTAGAAGGGAAACAATAAACTGGGAAAACATTTTTACCACCAAAGGTTCTGATAAAGGCCTCATTTCCAAAATATATAGAGAATTGACTCTAATTTATAAGAAATCAAACCATTCTCCAATTGATAAATGGTCAAAGGATATGAACAGACAGTTCTCAGATGAAGAAATTGAAACTATTTATAGACATATGAAAATATGCTCCAAATCATTATTAATCAGAGAAATGCAAATTAAGACAACTCTGAGATACCACTACATACCTGTCAGATTGGCTAGAGTGACAGGGAAGATAATGTGGAATGTTGGAGGGGATGTGGGAAAACAGGGACACTGATACATTGTTGGTGGAATTGTGAACACATCCAGCCATTCTGGAAAGCAATTTGGAACTATGCTCAAAAAGTTATCAAACTGTGCATACCCTTTGATCCAGCAGTGTTTCTACTGGGCTTAGACCCTAAAGAGATACTAAAGAAGGGAAAGGGACCTGTATGTGCCAAAATGTTTGTGGCAGCCCTGTTTGTAGTGGCTAGAAGCTGGAAACTGAATGGATGCCCATCAATTGGAGAATGGTTGAGTAAATTGTGGTATATGAATGTTATGGAATATTATTGCTCTGTAAGAAATGACCAGCAGGATGAATACAGAGAGGACTGGCGAGACTTACATGAACTGATGCTGAGTGAAATGAGCAGAACCAGGAGATCATTATATACCTCAACAATGATACTGTTTGAGGATGTATTCTGATGAAAGTGGATCTCTTCGATAAAGAGAGCTAATTCAGTTTCAATGGATCAAAGATGGGCAGAAGCAGCTACACCCAAAGAAAGAACACTGGGAGATGAATATAAACTGCTTGCATTTTTGTTTTTCTTTCCGGATTATTTATACCTTCTGAATTCAATTCTCCCTATTCAACAAGAAAACTGTTCGGTTCTGCACACGTATATTGTATCCAGGATATACTGTAACCTTTCAACATGTAAAGGATTGCTTGCCATCTGGGGGAGGGGGTGGAGGGAAGGAGGGGAAAAATTGGAACAGAAGTGAATGCAAGGGATAATGTTGTAAAAAATTACCCTGGCATGAGTTCTATCAATAAAAAGTTATTAACAAAAAAAAAAAAAAAACTTTTACCAAAATATCAAAATGTATGCTAAGCATTTAGATACTTTCTACCAATTTTTTTTTAAATCAATATTTATTTGGACCCAAACATAAGAGGTTTATAAGAAATATAAATTTAAACCAATACCTGTTAGATAGTTTGCTACATAGTGGAGATATGAAGTGAAAAGTTAATCAGTCCTATATCTCAGAATTTACATTCCACTGGTAATCATTTCAAATAGAAGGATATATAGTTCAATAAAATCTTAGACTATAATTTCTACTAACTTCAAAATTTATTGAGGGTCAATACTGAAATGCTTTCTTTATGACTAATAATGCCATATCACATGTATAGTTTGAAATGTGATTTCCTCACAAATATATTTTTGATTTGCAAAATTCTCTATAATCTGGATCTTTCCTACCTTTCTATTTTCCTACTCCTTATGTACCTTCATGTGCTATGATCCACTGATATTTCCTTTTTGCTTTGATAGGACTCTCCATCTCTATCTTCACATTTGGGAATTATCACTTGTTTTTCTCCATGTTTGGAATTCTCTCACTTTTCATATGCATGTCATAACTAATCTAACTTCCTCTAAAGTCCAGCTGAAATTTCAAAGAAAAGCCAGGAAGTTTCTTGAGCTCTCCCCAGTTTTCCTCAGAAACAACATTAAATTAAATCTCTAAGTAGATTCTAGAGAGGCAGAATCCACAAAAAAAGATGAATTTTAGATAACAAAAGGATTTCAGAAAAGGTCTGTTTCACTTGGATAAAAGGAAACTCAGAACAAAGGAGGCATGGTATGGACAAGCCAGCATGAGACATTTAGCCACAACCCAGATAAGCAACCAAGACCCCTCAGTCTTGACTTAGCAGGAAAATGGCACAGCAAGCCAGCTGCAAGGCCTCCAAATCCAGCCAAAAAGTCAAATTGCTAGTCTCAGAACCACAGACCAACAGAAGAGGTTAGACTGGGCCACCCCATTTCAGTGGAAAAGCTGCCATCATGTCAGGCTCCAGTGCAGAAAGCCAGTGACCAGATTCTGGTTTTCCAGCTTAAGAAGCTCTGAACAGTGTCCTCTGTGTCCCAGGAGATCTCAAATATAGATGTTATGAAATAAGCTAAAAATGAAGGAGAGAAAGAAAAGAGCTCTGACCATAGAAAATTCCTTTGGTTATGGGAAGGATCAAAACACAAACTTAGAAGAAAACAGCAACAGCAAAATACCTACATGTGAAACTTCAAAGGGGAATGTGAATTTGTCTCATGCTCAGAAAGTCTTCTTAGAAAAATTTCAAAAAGGATTTATAAAATTAAGTAAAAGAGGAAAAAAGAAAATTCAAAATGAAATGAGAGTTAATTAGGAGAATTATGAAAAAAGGAGTAAAGAGCTTTGGAAAAGAAAGAATAAGAATAAATGGAAGAAAACAACTGCTTAAAAATAAAATTGGCCAAATGGGAAAAAAAAATCAAAGAAATTAACTCCTTAAAAAGCAGAATTGTTCAAATGGAAAAGAATGTAGAGAAGCTAACCAAAGAAAATAGTTCTTTAAGAGTTAGAATTAGCAAATAGAAGTTGATGACTTTATGAGACATCAGAATAAGTCAAATAAATTCAAAAGAAAGAAAAAGTATAAGAAAATATGAGATTTCTCTTTGAGAAAATTACTGACTAGATCCAAGAGAGATTTAAAAAATCATTTAACTATCCAAAAGCCATGACAAATAATCTGGACAGAATCTTTCAAGAATTATCAAGGAAAATTGCTCTAATATCTTAGAATCAGAGGCTAAAATAGTCATTGAAAGAATCCATTAATCATTCCCTTTAGGAGACATGAAAATTAAAACTCCAAGGAATATTGTAGCCAAATTTCAGAACTATAAGATCAAGGAGAAAATAATATAGGCAATCAGAGAGAAACAATTCAAAAACCAAGTAGTCATAGACAGAGTCACACAGGATTTAACTCCTATATTAAAGGATCTAAGGGCATGGAATATGATATTCCAGAAGGCAAAGTGCTTGAAATACAACCAGGAATAAAATACCCAGAACAATTTAGTGTAATTTTTCTGGGGAAAAGAGAAATATTAAATAAAATAAGGGATTTTTAAATTTTCCTGATGAGAAGACCATAACTGAAAAGAAAATTTGATCTTCAAATACAAGACTCAAGATAAGTTAAAAAAAAAAAAAGTCTAACAGGGAAAAAAAACATAAAAATACATGCTATTCAATAAAATTAAACTTTTTACATCCCTACAGAAGAAGATTATCTGTGTTACTCTTGAGAACTGTAGAGGATAGTTGGAAGGAATATACATATTCAGAGGGTACAGATATAAGTTGACTTTAAAGTGATGTGTTTAAAATAAAGGGTGAAAAAAGGATTATACTGGGAGAAGATGAAAGAGGGAGCAGACTGATGTAAATCAGATCACATGAAGAGGAAAAAGGAAAAAGGAATAATTATTTGAATCTTACTTTCATTGGATTTGGCTCAAAGAAGAAATAACAAAGGCATTTAGATAAGTATAGAAATTTCTCTTGCTTATAGGGAAGTAGGAGGGGAAGGGGGAAAACAGAGGAAAGGGGATTGATAGAAGGGCAGAAGAGAAGGCAGAATTTTAAAATTAATAAATTAAAAAGATGAAAAGAAAGGGGGTACTAATAGAAAGGTGGATACATCATGGGAGATAATGGTCAAAAGCAAAACACTGTTGAGGAGTGAAAAGGTAAAAGGATAGAGAAATTTATAAAGAAGTAGAAATAGGACGGAGGGAAATACACAGTAATTATAACTGTAAATGTGAATGGGATGAACTCTCCCCATATTTAGAGAAGTAGATAACGTAATAGATTAAAAATCAGAATCCTACAATGTATAGGATTTGAAGTAGATATTTGAAACAAAGAGATGCACTTAGAATAAAGGTGAAAGGACAGAGTAGAAAGCATGGTTCAGCTGAAGTAAAAAAAAAAAAGAAGAAAAAAGTAGTGATCCTGATCTGAGACTAAAAAAAAAGCAAAAATAGATAAAATTAAAAGAGATAGAAAAAATACTGCATTTTGCTGAAAGGAATTATAGACAATGAAGTAATATGAATACTAAACATATATGCACTAAGTGATATAGCATACAAATTCTTGGAAAAGTTAATTTTATTAGAAAAAGTAATAGCAAAACAACACTGCTGTTGTGGGGGAGGGGGACCCGAACCTTTCTCTCTCAGAAGCAGATCAATTTAATCATAAAATAAACAAGAAAATATTAAAGATGTGAACAGAATTCTAGAAAAGTTAGATAAATAGGCCTTTAAAGAAAATTGAATGGTGAAACAAAGAAATCACACCTACAGAAAAACTGATCAAATATCAGAGCATAAAAACCTTACAACCAAATGCAAAAAGGCAGAAATTGTAAATATATCCTATTCAGATCATGATGTAATACAAATTACATGTAACAAAGGATCCTGGAAAGATAAGCTAAAATTAAGGAAAGTAAATAATCTAATCTTATGAATAAGTGGTCAAATAGCAAATTATAAAAATAATGTCATCTAAGAGAATAGCATTATTGAAACAACATATCAAAATCTATGGGATGCAATGAAAATAGTTCTTAAAAATATTATATCTCTATATACTTGCTTGGATAAAATAGAAAAGAGGAGATCAATGAATTGGACATGTAAGTAAAAAAGCTAGGAGAAAAACAAATTAAAAGTCCCTAATTAAATACCAAATTAGAAATTCTAAAAATCAAAGGAAAGTTTCACAAAATAGAAAGTAAGAAAACTATTGAACTAATAAATAAAATTAAAACCTGGTCTGATAAAAAATAATAAAAACAGAGAAAATTATTCATTAATTTGATTTTTACAAAAGAAAAACAAATTATCAATATCAAAAAACAAAAAGGTGAATTCATCTTCAATGAAGAGGAAATTAAAGCACTAATTCAGTTATTTTGCCCACATGTATTTGCCCAAGCCTAATGAATCTGACAATCTAATTGAAATGGATGCATATTTACAAAAACATAAATTACCCAGAATAACAAAGGATGAAATAAAATATGGAAACAACCACTTTCAGAAAAAGAAATTGAACAAGTATGAATGAATTCCCTAAGGAAAAAAAAATTTAGTTTTACATATCTACCAAACAATTAAAGAAAAAGTACTCCAATATTAAATAAACTAAATGGGGAAATAGGCAAAGGACTTCTGCATAATTCCCTCTGAAACACAAATATGGGGTCGATACATAAATGAGGAAATGAAGAAAATTGTGGAACAAATTTTTTAATGAATATTGATGCAAAAGTTTTAAATAAAGTATTAACAAAGATATTATAATAATTGATGTCAAGGATGATACACTATACCTAGGTTCACTTTGTACCAGGAATGCTGCACTGATTCAATAATAGAAAAATTATTAGGATAATTGCCACATCAATAACAAAAGTTATAAAAATCATTATCTCAATTATCTCAATGGATGCAGAAAAAGGTTTTGACAAAATGCAGGAATTATTCCTTTAAAAAAAGATAGAGAACATAGAAATGAATGGAATTTTCCTTAAAATAATAAACAGCATCTTTCTAAAACCACTAGAAAGCATTATCAGTAATGGAGATAAGCTAGAAACCTTAAAAGTAAGATCAGGCAGAAATGTTAGGTTTAGCAATAAGAAAAGAAAAAGAAATTGAAGGAATTTGAATAGGCAATGAAGAAATAAATCTATCACTCTTTACAGATGATAAAATGGTATGCTTAGCTAGTCATAGAGAATGAAATAAAAAGATACTTGAAATAATTAATAACTTTAGCAAAGTTTCAGGATAGAAAATAAACCCACATAAATCATTGACTTTTCTTTATATTACCAACAAAGTCCAGTAATAAGGGATAGAGAAATTCCATTTAAAATAACTACAGACAACATAAAATATTTGGAAGTCTACCTGTCAAAACATACCCAAAACCATATAAACACAATTATAAAACACTTTCTACAGAAATAAAATCAGATCTAAACATTAGGAAAAGTATTAATGGCTTATGGGTAGGTTAAACTAATATAATAAAAATGACAATTCTAACTAATGGCTTATTCAGGCATACCAATCAAACTGCAAGTATGTGTGTGCATATATATATGCATTTATGTATATAAACATATTTATGTACATGTATATACAGAGGAAGAATGAGAGAGAGCGAAAGAGAGAAAGAGAAAGAAAGAGAGAGAAAAAAAATAACAAAATTCAACTGGAAAAAAAGGACCTGAATATCAAGGGAATTAATTTAATGGGAGAAAATGTAAAGGAAGATGGCCTAGCAGTACTAGATCTAAACTGTATTTTTAAGCAACAATCAAAACAAGTACTGGCTAAGAAATAAGAGTACTGAATCAGTGGAATAGGTTAGGTAGATACAATAATCAATGACTATAATAACCTATTGTTTGATAAACCAAATGACTCCAGCATACAGGATAAAAAGTCATTACAAAAATTGCTGGGAACATTAGAATGTCCGAATGTCAGTATAGACATATCCTCACATCCCTTATCAAAATAAGATCAAATGGGTACATGATTTAGGTGTAAATGGCACTACTACATGTAAGTTAGGAGAGCAAGGGATTTTTGGAGAAGGGAAGAATTTATAATCATACAAGAAATGGAAAACCGTGAAATGTAAAATGGATAATTTTGATTACATTAAATTAAAATATTATACACAAATAAAATCAATGTAGGCAAGATTAGAAATGAAGTAGAAAATATGTGGGCGGGGAAGGGGGGATTTCACAGTCAATGTTACTGATAAAGGCCTCATTTCTGAAATATATAAAGAACTAGAACAAATTTATAAGAACAAGTCATCTCTTGATGAAACAACCAAAACCATCTATAATTAAAAAAAAAAGTTCTAAAATCACTGTTGATTGGAGAAATGCAAATGAAAACATCTCTAAGATATTAGATTGACTGAGATGACAGGAAAAGATAACATTAAATGTTGCAGGGGATGTGGCAAAACTGGGACATTAATGAATTGTCGATAAAGTTGTGAAATATTCATCTACTCTAGAGAGTATCCCAAGGAGATCATAAAAATGGAAAAAGGACTCACATGTGCAAAAATGTTTGAAGCAGCCTTTTTGTAGTGGCAAGAATCTGGAAACTGATTGGATGTTCATCAATTGGGGGATTTCTGAATAAGTTATGGTATATGAATGTTATGGAATATTATTGTTCTATGAAAAAAGATCATAGATTATCAAAAATAACAGGAAAAGATAATGAGTATTGGAAGAGATGTGGGAAAACTGGAACATTAATACATTCTTGGTGGAGTTGTGAAACAATCCATCAGTTCTAGAGAGTAATATGAAACTATGTCTAAAGGGCTGTAAAATTGTGTATACCCTTTGATGCAGAAGTGCCACTGCTGGGTTTATATCCAAGGAAATCATGAAGGAGGGGAAAGGAACCACATGTGCAAAAATGTTTGTAGCAGTTCTTTTTGTAGTAGCAAAGAATCGGAAATTAATTGATATCTATCAATTGGAGAATGGCTGAAAAATTGTGGTAGATGAAAGTAATGGCATATTATTGTTCTATAAAAAAAAATGATGAAGTTGATTTTAGCAAGGCCTGGAAAGATTTACATGAACTGATACTGAGCCAAATAAACAGAACCAGAAATACACCAGACAGAGGAACAGCAAGCTTGTTCAATAATCAGCTATGAAAGACTTGGTTCTTTTCAGTGGTTCAGTGATCCAAGGAAATCCCAATAAACTATGAATGGAAAATGCCACCTGCATTTAGAAAGAGAATTATGGAAATGAAATGAGGATCAAAATATTCTGTTTTCACTTTTTGCAATTCTGTTTTCTTCCCATAATTTTCCCTTTTATTCTGATTTTTCTTTCCTAACATGACTTATGTGGAAATATGTTAAAAAAAATACATGTGTAACCTAAAAAATTAAAATTAAGAAAAATATTTTTTTTAAAAAACTGAGCCTTCCTAATTCCAATTCCAGTGTTCTCAAAGAAACACCTTGTACCTAGGAAGTGATATAATTTTATTATTACATTTTTAAATCTCCACTTAAAAATTTCCTATTTTTGTTCATACTAATCTCTTTAATTTTAATCAGTGTAAAACAATTTTTCCTTTTTTAATTAAATTAAATACAAAGTAAGACAAAAACAAAATAGAAGGAAGGAAGGAAGGAAGATGAAAACTAAAAAACAAAAAGAACAAAAAAAAAATCATGTGCCCAATAGAATATCAGGGCAGATTCAAAATATATGACAAAAAATTTATGTTTCAAGGATGCATACATAATAATATAAGAGGTTATATTTATGATTGTACATCTTTTCTTTGCTTTCTTGTAGGCTATTCCTTTGTCCTCTGCTGCACATTTTTCACTTTTTTTCCTCCCTCATCCACCATCCTCTAAACAGGCTACATTTCAGCATGAATATATACTTTATACACATCTACATATGTGTATAAAAATATGTCCATGCTTAATGTTGGTATGGGTGACATATAATGTAGATTTCTTTCTTGATTGAATCTTTAAGTTTGACTTTGTCTGAGATCAATGATTTAACTAACCCTACTTTTTTCCTAATAAATTCTATTCCTGTTCTTTGTTATAGTATTTTTATTATATATTTATATATATATATATACATATATATATATATAGATGTAAATATACATCTATCTATCTATCTATCTATCTATCTATCTATATATATATATATATATATATTCCCAATGAGACTAGATTTGCAGAACTATCAACTGCCTCCCTCCTCTAACACCTCTGTGCCTATTCTTCCTCCTCTGCACCTCATTTGTATAACTACTATTTTTATTGTTTCCTAGACAGTTGTGTTTTTTAGAATCAGATTGTACTTGACTCTGTCCAAAGTTTTATTTTGACTTACTCAATTACAGATGTCAATCTTAAATATAAATATAGTAAAAATTTCTGTGTAAAAACATAAAGAATTTAACCATGTTGAGTACCTTGAAATTAATATTTGATATCTCTTATATGTTAAATTTTCTATTAAGTTCTAATTTGGTTGAGAAGTCCTGAAAATCAGCAAGTTCTTTGAATGTCTCTTTTTTGGTCAATACTATGGTTAAATTTGTTAAATATGATTGTTTATGTAGTTCTTTCATCAAAATATATTATTTTAGGACCTGCAGTCTTATTCTGGCTGCTTATAAATCCTGCACAATTCTAGTTGTAGTGCTAGCATATCTGATTTTTTTTTTTGTTTGCTTGTTTCTTGCAAAGTTTTTTTTTTTTTTTGATCTGGGGGTTTCAATATTTGGCAATAATATTCCTGTGTGTTTTCCATAAAGATTTCTTGAGACTGTAATCAGTGGATCTTTTTTTCTGCTTCTATAGTACCCTCTTGTTCTATCAGTCCAAGAGAATTTAATGAGTATTTCTTGTGTTATTATCTCAAGGAACTTTTTTTAATCATAGGTTTTAGGTATTCTTATCTTTCCTCTTCTTGATCTGCTGTTTTTCTTTTAAAATATTTATATTCTATTCTATTCTCTCTTTCTTTATTTTTTTTTCTTGTTCTCTTATAGCTTCACTGGCTTTCCCTTGCCCAATTCTAGTTTTCAAAGAAATAGTGTTTTTTTTTTCTTTAAGATTCTTTTCTTTCCTTTTCTAGTCATTTAACATTTTTTCAATATCTTCTTGTTTTTCTTGGATTTATTTTAGTTTTCCCTCAATCTCTCTAAATTGATTTTTGAAGTATTTTTTGTGTTCTTCTATAAATTCTTTTTTGGGCAAATAGTCATTTAATGTTACTCTTTGGAGTACAAGAGGCTTTTTTTTTTTTTTTTTACTTCATTATCCTCTGAAGATGAACCTCAGTCTTCCTTATTCCTATGGGTTTCTAAGGTTCAGTTCTTTCTTCTTTAATTATTCTTTTTTTTTTCAATGAGATTTATTAGTGTAAGCCTCTCTAATCTTGGGCTACAGTGGGGGATAGTTTCTAGCTTTACTTCTGCTCCCCTTTATGACCAAATCAAAAGTTCAAGTCTCTTGCAAGTGCTGGCAGCCAACAACAGCCCTATCCCACTGCTTCTACACTTACCAGGTGTGCTGATTCCTTTTAGCTCAGGGTAGTGTCTTAGCAGCACATCTGGGTCTCCAATTTCTAATCAACTGAGGTTCTCTCAGTATTCCTGGACTCATACTCATGCTCCCCTCAATAGCCAGGAAGTGAAAGTTGTGATTAGGGCTGAGGTTTCCTCCTCCCAACTAGCCTCAGGGCTCCCCACTTGCTGTTTCTGTGGAGCTAGCCTGAAGGAAGTTATACTTTACACTGGTTAAAGCCCCATTTGGGATCTTTCTTCAGGTTTTCTCAGTTTGTCCCAGGAGGACCCCTGTTCTATCCCAAGTCTTATTTGTTTTTCACCAGTCTATGTTTGCCTTAAGGCCAAAATTTGTTCTCTTTGTGGGGAAAATCTGGATAGCTTGAAATTTTCTGACCAATTCCTCCTTCTTGCAATTTGCCTTATCATTCCTTTTCAATAGAATTCACTTGTTTTTTGCATCTTTTTTGTTTATCAAAGTTGGCCACCAGTTTTTCACTAAAGATATAACTATCAATCTCTCTTTTTTTTTTCTTTTCATTTCTTTCCAGATTTTTTTTTTACTTGTTTCTTATTCCTTGTTCATGCTAAGAAAAAGTTCTCATTTATGACAACAACCACTAAGATAACTTCTTCATGAAAATATATCCAAACTCATTCTCATTCTATATTTATAGCATATCTCTGCACTTATTGCATAAGTAGAAAGACAAATAGGATGGACTTTGTCATTTATAAATATATGTACATGTAAATAAGTTTATGAGTTCACATATGCATTAACTTAGTTATTCAAGGACCAAATAAATCACATCAATGTGCAATTATTTAGTGGAATTATTTTTAACCTAAACAGATGATGTAAATACTCAGGGTCAAAAATTTCCATTTAACACATAGCCTCCTTGAAGATAGAAATTGCTTCTGGTTCTGCAATATCCTCAGAAAACCGAGACAACTCTTCAAAGTCCTGGGACAATAGAAATATCAAGTAATTATCTGAACCAACTTTTACTTTGCTGATATTTCGGTTAAATTGTCTAAGACCTTATCTTAGATTCTTGTTTCTCTGCTTGTTTGGTTTTGTACCTTAAGTTCTAGAGGCATACTACTCATTATTCTTTAGCTGTGTTTACCTACTCTATAACTTATCATAAAGCTTTTTTAAATGGCTATTTCTTTAGAATTTTAATATAAAATGTATATATCCTCCGTAAGCCATGCATAATGTTTTAAGACTTTAAATGAAAAAAAAAGTTTTTTGAAATGACCCCCCTCCTCCTAAAAAAAGAACTCTCACAACTCTGTTTTAAACATAGTTTTAAATTAGCAAACAGCAAAACATGTCATTGAAGTTTAAGCAGTTTTTTTTTTTTTTAAAGCAAGTCTAAGAATGCTCATATTTAATTATGGCTCCACATAATTAAGTTTGGCAATCTGGTGATAAAACCTTTAAGTAATGACTCATAAAGAGATAAAAATGGAACATGTGTTTAATCAGTTCACAGCCTTCCTCAGAAGCTGGCATAGCTCAGGTGCTAATGAGACATCTGTTGCTTGGGACACTAGAGAGAGCATGCAAATCAGTAAGGGGGGAAAAAGTGTAAGTAAGTTATACACGACAGATGTACTTGCCAAAACTTGGATATGATTTTAAAATAATATCATTCAACAAGTGAGCTTTTAAAAACCCTTTCTTCTTAAACTTTGCTTAGAAAATCACAGAAAGGAAGGTTTTTTTTTTTGTTGTTGTTGTTGTTTTTGTGTGTTTTTTTTTTTTAATGTTGTTAAGGTGAATTGTACTTAAAATGACTTTCAGATCTTTATTATCACTGGTTCATCTGACACTTATTTTCTTCTTATCTCTGATCCATTCTGGGGGTATGAACTTGGGCAAGTTTACCTCTTAGTGCTTGTCAACTCTGCAAAGAGCTACTAGCCTTCCTTGAAAGAGGGAGTTTTCTCACCTTTTCTCTCTTCCGCTGAATCACAGCTCCAGCCTTTATCTCTAATGTTTTAATTTTCAATGTTCTATTATATTGAAGAGCTATTGAATAGAAAGATGACATAACAACTAGACCTGTTAAACAAGTGATACAAGTTTATCAGTTTCATCCCCTTGCAACTTGGAGCAATGACAGTCTATGTCTTCCTTTCAACCAAGGGATAAATTCAACATGAGCATGAAAGGTCTCAATTTAGATGGATCTTTTGAATCTTGCAAACTGAAATATATTAGTCAAAACCTTCACTGCTGGCATTTGGGAGCCAAAATAGAACTTCAAATAATCTTTGTAATTCCTTATATAAAAGAACTTGCTAAAACAGATTCAATTGAGAATGAGAGAGAATTAGTGACTAGTTCAGCTTATAGAGAATAGAACGAAGATTCTTTGGAGATCTTGTAATCCAAACCATAACGTTTAGGGTTCATCCTCATTTTATTATATTATATAAGTCTCCATGAAATTCTCACTCATACAAACAGCAATGGTGAAAGCAACAGCAGAATTATTTAAGTTCATTAAGGATATGTATTGGGGCTTACTGAGAAGAGAATAAAAGTCAATTTGATTCTAATGGGGATAAGAGAAGGAAGTAGAGAAATCTTTGTTTTGATCACTAGTGATGAAGTGACATAAACACTAAGTTATGAAAAGTAAGGAAAAAAGGAAGGGAATGAGTGTGCAAACCAGTGTATTTACAGCCTCCTAGGATCTTTAGATATAGAAGTTCCCATAATCTAGTATTAAGTTGACAATTAAAGAAATTTGTTAGGAGTGTCCTCAAAAGAAAATCAATCAATTAATCAATAAGAATCTATTAAGTGCCTATGAAGTACTAGGCACTGTACTAGATAGTAGGACACAAATATAAAAGTTAGATTTGATTTGATTTTAGGAAATAAACATTCTACTTAGTGGATATAAAAAAATGTTCATTAATAAGAAAAGGAAAAATTATGGTACTAGAAGATGCAAAGGATGATTTTTAACCAAAAGAATCAAAGGTACAAACGAGTTACAAATTATATACAAAATAACGGACATCACAAAAAATTTTTCTTAAGGGAGGGAACACTTGAAAAGAGCCTTAAACAAACTAGGCAGAGGTGAAGAATAAAATATTATAAAAATGGGTAATAGCTTATGCAAAGGCACTGAGGTAGGAGATGAAATATGAGTATGCATAACAGAAAGAGGCCATTTTCAGTGAAATAGAGAATGCAAAGTGGAGAGAGATTTATAATGAGCCTGGGAAAAAAATCAGTGGGAGCCAAATTGCCTGTGTTAAATTCAAAACCAGAGGGATTTCTAGTAGAAATGACCCAGTGTACAGTTTTTAGGAATCCAGATCTCCCACATAAATTCCAGCTACAATTTGAAAAGGGCACCATGATAAATAATGATCAAGAAATCCAAAGAAAAATAATCATAAGAACTTTCAACAGGGTCAGTACTCTACACACACACACACACACACACACACAAGCCTGCAGCAATCATGAGCAAATTGCTTGCAGGAAAATCATCATAGGCTCCTAAATAGGGATGTTCCAGGTGTACCTGGAACTTGCTATTCACAGGGGAAGAAAGTACCAATATTCTAAGTGAAAGTGTCAAGAAGATCTGGGACTCATAACTGACTAACTATTCGTGTTTTGACTTCTATATTTTGACCACCAGAAAGCAAGATCAGTAATTCATGCTATGAACTGTTAAACCAATGGAATCACAAAGACAATTTCAATATCTTGGAAAACAAAGGAACAGAAGAACCTAAGTTAGTCTGCATGGGGTAGGGCTTCAGAAAATTCCATACCAGCTCTTTCAACATGGATCATAGTATATATTGTTTCTACCACAGCATTTTTAAACAGCGTAACCTTATAGGGAGAAAAAAGAGAGAGAGAGAATATTTGATGGTATCAAAAACTTCTTTTTAGGAAAATATTGGACTTTTTATTACCCTCTTGAAGAGGTAACAAAGAATCTCAATAATTAGCAAATTACATTTCACTTTCTCATCTACATACACTTTATATGTTTATACAAGAACATCTTGAAGAAAGATTAGAAGGGAATCCAATTAATATTCCATAGTAGACCACATCTTTATTATCCCATAATTGATTGAAAGATGTAGAAAATACAAGATCTCATTGTTTATATTGTTTGTTCATTATTAAAAGTATTTGATTTAGTGAGGCAAAATGCCACAAAGCCCTTCCTCCAACAAAGTATCTCCCAAGCAAATACTGACAATGTGATGCAGTGGGAAGAATTACTGACTTTGGAATCAAAGGTCCTGGGTTCAAATTCCATCTCTATTGCTTATTATATCCTTTTACCCTTAGACAAATCATAACTGATAGATCTTGGCAAGAATTGGATATAGAGGTAGAGGTTAGATGGGATTCAAGAAGGGGGAAATTCAAAGAGACAGTGCTATGAATACTTTTTGGTATTATGATACCATTAGTAGACCAAAAGAGCCCAACCAAAAAGAGAAAGAATCCATAATTGCAATTATACTTACATAATGACGAAAGGAAAAAAAATAAAGAGCAATGGCTATAGACTTAATTACAAGCCTGTACTGAAGTCCCCTACCCCCTCCTCTTTCCTCAAAAAGTAGATTTATTGTAATGGAAGACTTAAAATTCTTTCTTTGTATAAGAGAAAGATATAGCTCTTCCCTTTGTTCTTATTCTAAGACCATGTCAGGTATTGTGTATGTATATATATATACATACACACACACACACACACACACACACACACACACACACACACATAAATAATACATAATAAATTCCCCTGGGAAACCTTACTTCTAACAGAGAACTATTGTAAAGAATTAATTATTCTGCCTTATCCATCCAAAATTTGATCTCATGTATAAATCAAGAAAATGCACATGTAAGGAAGTAGCATAAAAGGTAATTAATTGATTTAAATAAACATGTATGATGCCATAACAGACTTAAAAAAAAAATAGTTGAATGATGCTTTACTATATTCAGAAAGGGAACTTCAACTCTTACTCAAATGAAATCTGTGAATATCTGAATGAGAATAAAATATGTAGACTTTTATTAAATTCAGCAAAGAATTCTTAAACTTTAAATACATGACAATTTTGGAAAAGCTTTCTGAAAAAAAAAAAAATAAGAGTTGTCCAAGGTCGATATTGACTTGAAAAAGTAATAATGATATCTCAAGCTTCTGAGTTGAACATTGTTTATGCCAGTATAATACATATTATCAAATTCTACAAAGAATCCCCTTGCTCTGGGTTATCCTATGAACTTAAACAAACATGTTGAGCAATTAATTGGTGAAATTAAACATGAAGAGAATCAAGTTAGATAATCCCTAAACCCACCAAATACTCAAGCTTCTAATTCTTTTTATCTACACAAATGTACTTTGCTTTAAAACTGAAAGAAATGAACAACAAAACCAAAAACTCATAATTTACAAAATGCATAAAATGCATAAAAGAAGGATTTGATTACATATATTATTTTAAAAATGATATTTTGTATCACAAAATATTAATTTTGGCATTCCTTTAAATAACTTAATTGTTATATTTAAAATCTAATTCAGGTTATATTCAGTTTATATATTACTTTTCAGAAATACATTTTATTCAATGCACCTGCAGAATGAAAGATAACTTTCAAGATAATGGACTACAATGAATAAGTGTAAATGTATTCATTCTAAGATGTGTACTCAAGTATTATTTCAAAATAATTTGACTGACATTTCTCATAAGTACAGCTAAAATGTTCTGTTTTATAACCAGAATTTCAGAGTTTGTTTAAAAAAAAAATTATTTGGGGCAGCTAGGTGGCACAGTGGATAGAACACCAGCCCTCAAGTCAGGAGGACCTGAGTTCAAATTTGACCTAAGACACTTAACACTTCCTAGCTGTGTAACTCTAGTCGCTTAACCCCAATTGTCTCGGGGGGGGGGGGGGTAGTCTATGAACAATCAAAAAAAAGTATAATTTTGGCATATTAGACCAAGAAAATAATTTTTAATGAAATTATCTGTCATCTATCTCTATACTATATAATTTGTTGAATGATTGTTCAATTGATTTTATTCTGTTTTTCAAATTGTAAATTAGCTTAAATAGGTGATTTGTACTGAATAATAATAACCTATGACCATAGCACTTGAGAGTTTCATGGGATTGTAGTGATCTTGCTTTCCTATTTTCTCATTTAGTTAAAGGTCAGTCACATGGATCAAGTAGAGAAGAGTCAGGATTTTAATTCATCTTTCCTCTCCAATTCCAGTGCTCTTTCTACTGTATCTGCAAGAAACTTGTTTTGTGTAGTTATTTTCTCGTTAAATATCAAATCTTTATATTTAAAATCTTATTTTTTTCAATTTCAGGGTAATTGCACACTTTCCCACTTTTTTCTTCCTTTTCCCAAACACCTTGTAATTTATATACTTTTCTACTCAAGAAGTTACCTCTTAGGTAAAGTTAATACACTTAATAGTTCCTTCTGGCTCACACAAATAATATGTTTTTACTTCTAGTAGAAAATCATATATTTCTTCTTTACTAAAATATATTTTTTCAAAATTTCTCGTATTTTATTTTGTACACATTTCATAATAATTGACAATTCTTAGTGAGTTTCTTAACAGCTTATTATTGTTATTTTTATTATAAGAAAGTTATGGACTCCTTTTCTATCTCTGGAAGACTTTTTTTACTCCTGACCAGCGATTGCTCTAGAAAGATATGAATTTCTTTAAAAAAAAATCTTTCCCAAATAAAGACATGATAATCCATTGCCTTACTGAAGATATTAAGAATTATATTTCTCAACATCTTAAGAAGCTTATATAATGCTTATTCTCTAATGGTATTCAATCAACTTTGAACAAACACTTGTTAAATGCTTACTAAGCACAAAAAAAGTGCTAATAAGACTTAAAGAAAACATCTATTCAATTTAATTCAACCAACATTCATTAAGTATCTATATATGGAAGTTGGTCTGAATACTGGAGATTTTTTTAAAAAGGTAAAAATGAAATAGTCCCTGTTCTCCAGAGGTATATAAAATTTGTAAATATTGATACAATGATGAATACTAGTCTCAGTCTTTAGAATACATCCATTATAGCTTCCTAATTCTAATACATGCTGAGAATTACTAGAAATTCCTATCCTTGTCACACCCCACTATCATTATTACTTCAAACTAAAACCAGTATACTCTATTTCCTATCAATTTTCTAGATATGGAACAAAAGTGTAGAAATGAATGTTCATTAAAAAAAAAAGTTTAAAAAGTTAAATCCTCTTTTCCTTGATAGGATTTGAAGAAGAAGAACTGTTAGAAATTGTGCCTGAGTAGAGCTTCTCAACAGTACAGGGGATAAAACACCTGCAACACAGGAGGATCTGTGTTGCAATCAGGTTTCAGAGAACACTACCTATGTTACTCTGGGCAAGTCATTTAACAAGTCATTTATCACCAAAATAATAATAATAGTAATAATAAAGTGGGCATGAAATAGCTTGAAGCTATATAACCTAGTCACTATGTGTATCTGAATACCTCATATATTCCTTCTCTACTAATCTTAACTGAATGTTTATATTTGAAATAGGAGTGTCTAGACAAAAAATGAGCTGGAAGATCCAAAAAAGCCTCTTAACATTTCACTAAAATCCAAAATATCTTTGAGTCTGTGATAGCAATAGCTAAATTTTGCAGTCTGATGGGAGTAGCACCCTTGCAGAGTGAACTGCTTGACCCAACACAGCAATAAAGAAGCCAGATCAGCTTGTCTTTGCATGTCCAGAAAAGAGCCTATGAGAAGGAGAAAAGGGCTGCCATAGCCAGGAAGTATCCTTTTTCATTTTGGAGGTGGGTGAGAATGTTTTATAGCAAACAGTTTATTAATATTCAGTTTGCTCTTCCCTGAAAATGAATAGGGAAAAGTACACCTTGGGGTTTGGAAGAGTACATTGCTATATATTTTTAATATCTCTTTATAAAGACTAGTAAGAGTCAATTGGCTAATTGATATTGGGAAGCTGTTATATAGTTAAATGATCATTGGAAAAACACCAAGGGGGCTTATTTGTGATAATATTAGAAGCTACAACCCCTCAGCTTTACTCATAGAATCCTGAGGTGAAGATTAGTAGTTTACTCTTTGGAGGCAGCTTTTCAGTATGAATGGGGTTTTAGAAATATGTAGCCAGAGAGGCTGCTACATTAATAAAAACTATTTCAAGAAAAAAGATTTTAACAACTTGGTTGGGGAGAATCAGAAATGAAATTGTCTTGGAGGTAGCACCTCAGTTTCATTTTGAAAGAAACTTGGGATAATGTTAGAGGAAATCCATTCTAAGTATGGAAAAACTAATATGTATTTTCCTTCAAGGAATTTATGTAATAGATATATGAACAGTAAGCAAAATACTTTTAAAACCATGAATTTCATAAGAAAAGATTTTAGCCCTATTTATAAATGAAGAATTTTTGGAGACATGGCCTTGAAATACTTGAACGGGAAAAAGTATTAAGAAATGTGCATTGTCAGAGAGAGGATATTTCTGGCACAGAGATGACATGGGCAGAGGAGTTTAGGGAGATGAGAAAGGATTGCAGAGTTCAAAAAAAATGAAGTTAAACTTTGCTGAAGATGAAGAACATCTAAAGAAACATAACTCAGTAGTCTGCTTTCGAAACAAAACACCATTTTAAAAATTCTATTACACTTATGTTTTCATCATTGTGAACTAAATTCATTCCAAGCATTTCTGTGCATTTAATTAAAACACACAAAAATATATTTTCTCCCACCAAGAATACACTACTCAGATAAAAACTAGAACAGATGCTAATTTCCTTAACATTTTCTTGGAAACAAAAGGCCAGATGCTCCAAGTTGGTGGGGGGAAAAGCAAACGAAAACTCAAAATAGTAATTATGCTTATCTTAAGATTCACCTGATCAACTACCAAAGGAGCAATTAGTGATTGGGATAAATCCTGTTACAAAACCATCAAAAGACATGCTAAGAGGTATTGGTGATTATGTTTTTTTATTATTTTTTTATTTTCAAAACATATGCATATATAATTTTTCAACATTGACCCTCATAAAACTTTGTGTTCTAAATTTTCCCTCCCCTTTCTCCATCCTTTTCCCTAGATGGCAAGTAATCCAATATATGTTAAACATGGTAAAAATATATGTTAAATTCAATATATATTTATACAATTATCTTGCTGCATAAGAAAAATAAGATCAGAAAGGAAAAAAATTAGAAATAAAAAGCAAGCTAACAACAACAAAAAGAGTTTAAATGCTATATTGTAATCCACCCTCAGTTCCCACAGTCCATTCTCTGAGTATATAGATGGCTCTCTTCTTCACAAGATCATTGTAACTGACCTGAATAATCTCATTGTTAAAAAGAACCACATCCATCAGAATTGATCATCTAAACTAATGGTTTTTTGATGTGCATATAACTCATCTATTCCATTCTATATTTTGTGACTGTCTTATGTTCTCTCTAAAGTTCATTAGAGGAAGTCTACCCAAAGTTCTCACATTCATATAACATAGTGAGTTTAACCAGTTACAAAACTATATTGTCTGTTATCTTACATTCTCATTATGTGACTGTTCCAACTTCTTATTTGGCTATATACTTTATTGATGATATCTTTTACATTACATCTCACACAATACTTTGTTTATAATGTTTTTAGTCTGTTTATTCATGCAACATTTCTTTCTACTGCCCTTTGGATGATTCTCAATAGCAATTCTTTGGAAATGATAGTGTTCCATTACTTGCAATCATAGAATCTCATTGGAAGAATATTGATGTTAAAAATAAAAAGATGAGCCTTTTTTTTAGAGGGAGAGATGTGGAATTATTAAAAGAATCCTGAATTAAAAAAAAAAAAAAACTATTCATCCTACTTCCTTCTTCCTATTTAATTCTGCATCCAGATCATTATTTGTTTTTCTTTCTAATATATAAATAAGATGGGTAGATAGATAAATAGATAAAATATGTAGAGATGTGTAATATTCTTCTCTAAAATATAATGTTCTCTGAGAACAGGTTTCTTGGGGGACTTCTGGGAGCAGCTTTCCTTTCAGTTCAGTGTAAAATGCAGCCAGATATTAAAGTCCAAATCTTTGATTGTCTCCTTCAAATTCTGTCTCCTTCCTTGGGCATGGTTAGCTTTTTTAGAGGCCTATCTCACTCCTTGGTTCTGAAAGCTCCTGCCACTAGTCTTTTGCCTCTGCCATCTTCAGCCTCCAGCTAGCACAAAGGTGGAAGATGGAATGAATCTGTCTCTTCCTCCAAGAGCTTCTAGTGGGCTTGTGTTGTTCTGACCCTGAGAGCTTCTCCTTTTATGCCCCACATTGAGTATACACGAATCATCATATGACTAAGAAACCATTATTTGTTGTAGGATTAAATCAGTGCTAAACTAGATTTAACCATTGTCTCCTCAATTCCATTGAGTACCTTGTTCAAGTTCTGGTCCATAACATCTCCTTGTAGGATCAGATCAATCATGCTGAACCATGCTAAATTAAATAACTATTGTCTCTATCAATTCCACTGACTTTAGTACCTTGTAAGAAGCCTAAAAGAGATGAATATACTGTAAATATCTTCATATATGTGTGTGTGTGTGTGTATATATATATGGAGAACCAAGTCTAGATACAAATATATCTACATAGAGGTATGTTGCTATATCTAGAAATTGAGATATAAAATAATGGATATATTAACAGACCTAGGTGTTGTCATGGACTCAGAAAAAGACTTAAACAAAGGCAGACATAGTTGTAGATATAGATATAGACAGATATAAATATAAACAATATAATATTTTGCATGTGAAGAAACAGACTTAGAGAGATCAAGTGATTTTTTCTAGCATTACGTAGCTAGTAAATGTTTGAGAGGATTATGAATTTATGTCTTTCTGACTTTGGGTCTAGTATACTCTTCACTATGACAACTAGTTGCCTTTTTGGTTACCTGCTATATTTTAAGTTTGGAGAATAGTAAGACTGAAATGAAATGATTTTTGCCCTCAAATTACTTCCAACTTTTCCATGGTAAGAATAATAAATAAACAAATAAATTGATTATACAAAGTTGTCAGAAAAACTAAAAATGTAAAGAAATAAAATGTTATCTACAAAACTATTAATATAAGATCAAATTGACATAATACCAAACAGAAATCTGAATTAATTCCATTTCAAAAGAAAAAAGCAATTTGAAGTACCTATAAACTATCAAGACAAAAAACAAAAACAAAAACAAAAACAACAAAACAGGAACAGACCCATCAATATAGATTTACAAGAAAAATAATGCCTGTTTCACTTTTTTCTCAAACAGTGACCAAAAAAAAAAAAAAAAAAACTACCAGCATAGTTCCATGAGATATATATGCTAACAATATCTGATTTCTCTATCTTTCCTTTCTATTTATTTATCTACAAATTAGAAAAAAATAAAACAGTAGATCAATAGAACAGACAACAAAAAACGCAGAAATAGTGATTCTCAGTAATTCATTTTTCATAAAACCAAGAATGTAAAGTATGTTTGCAGTAATAGTTTATACCACATGCTATAATATACTCAGTATGCAATGGATTTGGGACATAACTTTTTGAAATTCCAATAATATTTTATTTTTCCAGTTGCAAGTAAAAATAGTTTTAAACATTTATTTTTGTAAAATTTTGAGTTCCAAATTTTTTGTCCCTCCCCTCTTACTTCCCAAGACAGCAAGCAATCTGATATAGGTTATATATATACTATCATTTTGAACATATGAAAAATAAATATTAAATGTCCTACCATAAAACATAATTTAAAAGAACTAAATCAAATACTTATTGTAGTTATAAAGAACAAATTATTAACCAAACAAGGAATAGAGACAATAACATGACAAAAAGAATAGTTTTGATTAAAAGGATCAAAACTTCTACAAATATGAAATTAATGTCACTGAGATAAAAATATGTAGGCATTTTATTGGGAGAAAAACAAATCTTTCCAGAATTTATTTCTGATAAGTGTTTAATATCCAAGCTATTTAGGTACTATCTGAAAATATGTGAGACCAAAAATTCTTGCCAAATTGACGATGATATGAGCATGACAGTATGAATAAACAGTCATGAAAATATTTACAAACTACTAACAACCTTATGAAAATTACCAAATCATTAACAATAAAAAATATATAAGCATGGACCCATACTTTACACCATATACAAAGATAAGATTAAAATGGGTCCATGATTTAGGCATAAAGAACGAGACTATAAATAAATTAGAGGAACATAGGATAATTTATCTCTCAGACTTATAGAGGAGGAAGAAATTTATGACCAAAGATGAACTAGAGATCATTATTGATCACAAAATAGAAAATTTTGATTACATCAAATTAAAAAGCCTTTGTACAAACACAACTAATGCAAACAAGATCAGAAGGGAAGCAACAAACTGGAAAAACATCTTCATAGTTAAAGGTTCTGATAAAGGCCTCATTTCCAAAATATATAGAAAACTGACTCTAATTTATAAGAAATCAAGACATTCTCCAGTTGATAAATGGTCAAAGGATATGAACAGACAATTTTCAGATGATGAAATTGAAACTATTTCCACTCATATAAAAGAGTGTTCCAAATCACTATTGATCAGAGAAATGCAAGTTAAGACAACTTTGAGATACCACTACACATCTGTCAGATTGGCTAAGATGACAGGAAAAAATAATGATGAATGTTGGAGGGGATGCAGGAAAACTGGGACACTGATGCATTGTTGGTAGAGTTGTGAATGAATCCAACCATTCTGGAGAGCAATCTGGAATTATGCCCCAAAAGTTATCAAACTGTGCATACCCTTTGATGCAGCAGTGCTACTACTGGGCTTATACCCCAAAGAGATACTAAAGAAGGGAAAGGGACCTGTATGTGCCAAAATGTTTGTGGCAGCCCTGTTTGTAGTGGCTAGAAACTGGAAATTGAATGGATGCCCATCAATTGGAGAATGGTTGAGTAAATTGTGGTATATGAATGTTATGGAATATTATTGTTATGTAAGAAATGATCAG
This sequence comes from Antechinus flavipes, assembly GCF_016432865.1. Lineage (NCBI taxonomy): Eukaryota > Metazoa > Chordata > Mammalia > Dasyuromorphia > Dasyuridae > Antechinus > Antechinus flavipes. The sequence continues at coordinate 301,843,053 of NC_067399.1, read as the reverse complement.
CAGGATGAATACAGAGAGACTTGAAGAGGCTTACATGAATTGATGCTAAGTGAAATGAGCAGAACCAGGAGATCATTATATACTTCAACAACGACACTGTATGAGAATGTATTCTGATGGAAGTGGATTTCTTTGACAAAGAGAAGATCTAATTCACTTTCAACTGATCAATGAAGGACAGAAGCAGTTACACCCAAAGAAAGAACACTGGGAAATGAATGTAAACTGTTTGCATTTTTGTTTTTCTTCCCAGGTTATTTCTACCTTCTGAATCCAATTCTCCCTGTGCAACAAGAAAACTTCGTTTCTGCACACATATATTGTATCTAGGATATACTGTGGCATATTTAACATGTATAGCACTGCTTGCCATCTGGGGGAGGGGGTGGAGGGAGGGAGGGGGAAAATTGGAACAGAAATGAGTGCAAGGGATAATGTTGTAAAAAATTACTCTGGCATGGGTTCTGTCAATAAAAAGTTATTTTAAAAAAAAACAATAAAAAATATAACTCAGAACTATTGGAAGTTTTATCCGCAAATTCAGCCAATTAGCAAAGTTAACAAAAGATCTAAATAGTCAATATTCAATGGGTTGTAGAAGCATAGATTGACCAGCACATTGCTGGTGGATTTATGAAGTGGTCCAGCAATGATGGAAAACAGTTTGTAATTATCAGTCAACCAGCAAGCAATTATTGAATTCTTTCTATATGCCAGCCACTATTCTGAATGGGTTACAAAAACAAAAACAAAATCCTCTACTCTCAAGTTGCAAAAAATTTACTCAAATTTTCATTATCTCTGATTTAGAATTCACACAGATGTACATAAGCCCTGAAGCAGTTAAAAATAGAAAGGTCCCATTGCATAAAAATATTTATAGCAGCTTTTTTTAATATAGCAGATAAGAACTGAAAACAAAAGTCAATGTCCATTAATTAGGAATTTATTAGAAATGCTGATGTAGCAAATATTACTGTGGTTTAAGAAATTATGAATATGATGAATACAGATTAGCATGGAGTAACTTATATGAACTATTATACATACACACACGTATATGTGGCACAATATCATTACTCACAATGACTATAAAAATGCAATTTAAAAGAACAATAACAGCAAAAAATAAAAATTCAGCACTGTGCTGTTATAATATTCTAATTCAGTCCCAAAGATGATACTGACAATGTAGCTTTATATAAATATGGAGACCTAAAACTTTAGAAAACTACATATAAAACATCTGAAATTTTTCCTGCAATTTTTTTCTTCTTTTTAAAAAGGTTTATTATATTGGAAACTTCTTTTAAAAGTTTCAAACAGGAGCTATATGACGAAGTTAAGGTTATACAATAATATAAATATTAATACAATTTTGAAATAGGTTTCTAGAAAATGATGATAAAGTATCTATATTCCCAGTTCCAGAAATAATATCATAAATCTTTGTAAACTGAATTCAAATACCAAATTGATAATATAATTCGCATGACACAAAGAGAAACTCCAAAATTTATGCCAAACTGTACCATAGTCAAAATACCAAATTTTAATATAGAGAGGTGTTACAGTATATTACAGAATAAATATAGAGAAAAGGAAGAATATGATCAAAGATGTGGGAATAGGAAAGGATTGTATAAGTTTAAAGAAACATACCTTCTTTAGAGTGCAGGAATACACCATGAAAGTGACTAGAGGAAAATAATTAAAGAGATAAATGGCTCTCTGATTGTTAGGGCAAAAAGTTAATATATGTATTGTTCACAAAATGGATGATAAGAATTTAGCTCTAGATGCTTAAGATGACAGAACTTTATAGAATAGAATAGAGAAAGATAGCACTAAAATTAAGGAAACCAATCAATAGGCTTTTTTAATCATCCAGGTGAAAGTTGAAGATCTGTATAAATAGAGTGCCAGTATGAATCAAAAGTTTAGATCTGAGAGATTGCCAAGAAAATGATTAGAGCTTTGATAATTATTGTATACTGGAGATTACAGGCTATATTCTGAATACTGAGAAGTGCTCAGTATTAACTGACTAGAATGATATATTGGAAAGAACACTGAACACAGAATCATAATAAATTGATTCTAACCAGTTAATCTATCTTTTATTAGTACGTTCTATGTACTAGTCATTATGTTCTATAAATTGAAAATAAAAACACAGAAGGGAAGCATTTCCTCTTAAGGAAATTGTTGGTATCCTAGTGTTAACTCAACTTGAAACAAGGTGATAACTCAAGGGAGATGTTAGAATCTTATTGTTAACTCAATTGATACAATGCTTGTGTTCACACCTTTAGAGAGATCATATAATCAAGAAGTATTTAAGTACTCATTGGAGTTCACAAGTATGGGAGAGTCACAAAGTAAATTTTGTAACTTTGTGAATTCACACCTCCCTTAATCCCTGCCTCCAGAAGGAGGAGTCAACCTTTGGAAGATTTTATATATATATATATATATATATATATATATATATATATATATATATATATAAAAGCTCTTAGAGCTTCAAGTTAGTTACTTTGGAACATTGCCAGGGGTCGGAGAGGAGCACTCTGGGAGGAAGACCAAAAATCCAGTCTCAGAGGCAAGAGAAATTCATTCCATTTTCCACCTTTGTGCTGGCTGGTGGCTGAAGGATAAACCTTTGGACTTGGAGACATTCGGAGGGAGCTTTTGGAACCAAGCAGAGAGACAGGCCTCTAAGAAAAAGTAACCGGGCTATTTTGGAAGAAGAAAATAAACATTTACATTTTAATCAGCTGGCTGCATTTTGAAATGATTATTAATTTCAACTGCAACTAAGGCTGCCTCCAGAAAACCTCCTCAAGAAACCTGCTCCCAGAGAGAACCATTATATTTTAAAGAAGAGAACACCACAGGAAATAACATTTTAATGGAGGAAAAACATATAACTTTAAATCTATGTATAATATGCTATGAATTCATTGAGATAATAGTCTTAGCTATCAATTACTAATCCACTAATTAAATAGGAGGTATTGACCAATGTCAGTCTTGCCATTAAACTTTTCATTTCTATTTCATTCATTTTTTACAAATCTGATCAAAGTAGATCAGTAGGTAGAGCTTTTAAAAATTGGGGAAATGGATAAAATATTTGAGAAAATCTCATCTTTCATTTTTATCTATGTTATTTCATATATTAATATATATCTCTAAAGCCTAAATAAAGGATTGATGGAATATAACAAATCATTGTATTGAACTTATAAACAAATTAGGAAAAAAAATGAAACTTTTACCTCTCTCTGAAGGTGATTTCAGGCTTAATAAAAGAAGCCTTAATAAAAGAAAATCTGTTGCAATACACGGTAACTGTGATAGTGCTACTTGCATTCCTCAGTGTGGGGACCATGCTGTGGGGGGAAAATAACAATAAAAAAAATGGGGAATTGTTAAGGGATGGGTCAATTCTCCAAGAGCCTCCACAGCTGTGGATCATAACATCTGAAGGAGTTGCTAGGCAGCCTTTACTGACACAGGTGTTGTGGACTAAGAATGAGATAAATTGGAGGTAGAAGGAAGAGGAGAGAGGTCAGACAAAGCAATGGCCTCTCAGTCAGAGAGGTGAGAGAATAGTAACAGCCTCTCAGTCTCCTTGTATCATCCTCTCACAAGAGGAGATCCATTCTGGGTTGGATCTCCAGCAGCCACTGTCAGGTGGCTCCCTTATATTCCAACAGCTCTCCCGTGTATCCCAACAAAATCCAATTAGTAAAACTAATTTGCCTTAAACATATAGATACAGTAGTATTGTTCAGTGGAAATCTAATTCTATATGTGTGTGTCTCTCTGTGTATATACATACATACATATATGACACACATATATATTATGTTCAATGGAATATAGAGAAAGATGGCATTGTATTACTTGAAATAATGATTGCTAAAATGATGGTTATCTTTCCAAGTTCAAAGAAAGAAAATCCATTCACATGCCAATTCAAATTAAAAATCAAATCTTCTACCTGAAGTTCAAATGTAAAATAATCAAAACATTACTTGATTAAACACTTGAGTTTTGTGAAGCAGGCTGCTGGAAGAAAGAGAGCTTAATCACATTAGAGCTACAATACTAAGGAGTAATTTTCATTTATAGCCTATTAATAAAAAGTGAGGAAAACAAAACAAAACAAAAAAGCATGAATAAACTATTTCCCAGAAAAAGAATGTAACAAACAGTGCATATCCTCAGAAACATTTCATTGATCAACACTGATAGTTATATTTTTATGTCTAACACCCTAAAAGAAGAGGCAAAATGATATACAAATAATTAGAGTGGGGTAATTTGCACTTTTATGACTCTTTATTGCCAAGAAATTCTCCTTGATATATTTGAATAATTCTGAATCCAAAATATGCCTATATTGATGATTGTAAAACAATAAGAAATCATTATTTCCAAAGGGAATTCATCTCCCAAGCTATTTATCATTATTACTGTTTATTAAAATGAGTCAGAAATATAACCATCTGATCAATATCAAAAAGGCACTATTCCCTAAAAGGGAATAAAATATCAGATATGATACACTATGCAGACTCTTTGTTGTGAGCTTTTAGAAGGACATGGAGAAAAGTCACAAATAATGAGACAGATTATGTTCCATATCTTAGAGTAAACTGACTATACTCTTTGACGCAGTTAGGTGATACAGTGGATAGAGTATTAGGAGTCAAGAAGGTCTGAGTTAAAATCTGGTCTCAAATACTTACTAGCTATGTGATCCTGGACCAGGTACTTAATCCTACTTTACTTTCTTCCCTCAAAATGACATATTTCTCTAGTATCTTTGCCAAGTTCCAAATGCAGTCATGAGGAGTCAGACAGAACTGAAAAATAATTAGAAAAGGAAGTAAATTATTAAATTAGGTATACTGATGTTATAGACATCAAATGAGATATTTGTAAAACAGCTTAGTGCTCTAGTGGATGCTATACAATAGTTAAGCCCTTTTCTTCCTCCTCCTTCTTACTATAGAATAGAAGGATTACAAAGATATTGAAGTATTTACATTCTACGATTGTATTGAGGACAGGTTGGTGATATAATAAAAAGAGTCTTGGGCCTTGAGTCCTAAGATAATATCTTAGGTCAAGTTCAGTCTTAAATACTCACAAGCTATATGATTCTGGGAAAGTCTCCAACCATCTAATTTCTTTAGTTTCCTAATATATTTTTTTAAAAAAAAGATAATAATAGCATATATTTCACAGGGTTGTTATGAAAATGAAATGATATAATAATTGTAAAGAGTTTAACACACAGTAAGTACTATTTGTGTTAGCCATTAACATTATTTATTATTGTTGTTGTTGTTGTTGGTATACTGAACAAGAAGCAAGGAATATATTTTTTATCTATGTATACCTCAATTATTCACAAAGATTGATCATACCCTAAGACATAGAGTATAATGACAGAACTTTAAACACTGAAGTTATAAATCACAATGTGTTTAAAAAAATGAACAGTTAATAGGGGGAAAAAAGATAAAAAAATACATGTCTAATTCAAGACTAATAAAAGAAGTTAAATAAACCTCAGATCACAGATCAAATTCCAGAAATAATAAAAAATTAAAGATAATGTCTATTTAAGTGCAACATATAAAAATTTATTAGATGCAGCTAGTTCACAGAGGCAGATTTTATCTCTGAATAACTACATTATTAAGAGAATATAAATGAGGTTTTTTTCAGCTACATTAGGAACACAGAGAAGTAATATCCTGAAAGGAAAGACACAACACAAAATTAAATTAAACTAAAGATTAACAAAAGAGAAAGAAAACATTTGAATTAATGTTTTTTAAAGACCAACAAAACTAATAAATTTTTGGCATATTTCACTACAAAAAAAAGGAACCAGTAAAACAAAATAATAAAATCCAAAATGAAAAAGAAAGTTCAAATAAAGGCAGATATTTTATTCAAACAAAACAATATTTTTAAAAAGACCTCAAAAATAGCTCAAATGAAAAAGGCAGTAGATAATATACAATTAAACCAGCATCAGAAAAAGAAATTGAATAGATCATTAATGAAATGTCACATAAAAATACCAAGGCTAAATGAACCACTTATTGAATTCTCTTTTATGAGAAATTTGAAAAGTCAAAATAAAACAAAAAATAACCTGTGTTCTCTAATGTGTTTTCAAAAATAGGGGGGGAAAAAGCACCCTTCCTACATTTTACTATGCAATAGAGATACTTCTGATCCTCAAACCTGACAAAGAGAAGGCATCACAATACAATGAAAAGAGTAATAAATTTAAAAACAGAAGATCTATGGTTGAATCCCAGATATCACATTACTGTGTACACCATTGACATGTCATCTCATTTATCTGGACCTCAATTTCATTATTTGTAATCTGAGAGAGTTGAATTAGTAAGGTAATTCTATGATATGCTGTCACATGACAGCAAAAGTCATGTAAAAGATGAAAGATGGTTTGTTCAATTGTTATTTTTCTTTTATTTTCTTCCTTCTATAAAATACAGTGCAATTGCTAATCTCTAAACCATTCATTCCTTTTTTTTTTTACCAAGAAAAAGAGAATTATGGATAAATATTGTTGAGGAATATGGATACAAAAAAATTTAAATGAAATCTGGAATGTAGGATGCAGCAAGGAAACGTAAAAAAAAAAAAAAAAAAGATGAGCATATTTTGTTGTTCAGTCATGTCTAATTCTGTGATTCCATTTGGAGTTTTCTTAGCAAAGAAAATGTAGTATTTACCATTTCCTTCTCCAGTTCATTTCACAGATGAGGAACTAAGACAAACTTAAATGACTTATCCAAGGTAATACAGCTAGCAAGTGCCTGAGGCAAGATCTGAACTCAAGAATTTTTCTGACTTCAGACCCATTACTCTATGCAGTATGGTACCACCGAGCTGCCCTGGGGATATCTAAAGTAGGATAGTATAACCACTGGTGGGACTAGTCAGAGTAATAAAGGAAGCAGAACTGACTCTTGTTTACTTGATTAATAACAATATTTCTTCCCTGGTCCAAAGACTTTGTGTCAGGGCATAGAGTTTACCAATATTCTGTCCTGATTCACTGCAACATTATGTAAGCTTCCATTAACACTAAACATATAAACTGCTTGCATTTTTGTTTTTCTTCCCGGGTTATTTAATTCCTTCTGAATTCGATTCTCCCTGTGCAACAAGAAAACTTCGGTTCTGCACACATATATTGTATCTAGGATATACTGTAACTTATTCAACATGTAAAGGACTGCTTGCCATCTAGGGGAGGGGGTAGAGGGAGGGAGGGGAAAAATCGGAACAGAAGTGAATGCAAGGGATAATGCTGTAAAAAATTACCCTGGCATGGGTTCTATCAATAAAAAGTTATTTAAAAAAAAAACACTAAACAGAATCTTGGATTAAGCTGTCATGTCTTGATGAACAAGAGGAAGAGAAAGGAAGGGAAGGAAATGGAAGGGACAGAAGGGAAAGGAAGGAAAGGTAGAAGGGTAGACAGAAGGGAAGGGAAGATAGAAGGGAAGGGAGGGAAGATAGAAGGGAAGGGAAGGAAAGTTCAGAATAGCATGGCAAAAATATGAAATTCTAACGATTTGATCATCTAGAAAAATAATACTTGGTAAAAAAAAAAAAAGGAATGAATGGTTTAGAGATTAGCAATTGCACTGTATTGTATAGAAGGAAGAAAATAAAAGAAAAATAACAATTGAACAAACCATCTATGAAATCCTAAAGGAAAATAAAGTGTAGCTTTAGATGGCTTTAGAAATGAACTTTATCAACTATTTTAAAAAAAGAACAATCAATTCAATGTTGCATAAATTGTTCGAAAATGAAATAAATATTACTACTAAACTTCTGTAAGTCATTTTTTTTGTTTTGAAATTTAATTACTTTTGCATTCATTTCTCTTGAAATTTTGAATTCCAAATTCTTCCCCAAGGCATCCTATTTATCTTTTACCCACTGAGAATGTAAGCAAAGTAATATCAATTTAACTAATATTTTAAATCATGCAAAACATTCCCATAGTAGCCACATATGAAAATATGCAAAAAAAAGTAAAAAAGAGAAAATATTTGCATTCAGAGTTCATCAGTTTTCTCTCTGGAAATGGGTAGGATTTTTTTTTCATCATGAGTGAGTTCCATCTCAGATTGTTGTATTGAACAAAGTAAACATGTCTTTCACAGCTGATCATCATTACAAAATTATTGTTGCTATATACACAATGATTTTATATGTTTTATTCCACTTTATCAGTCCATATAGATCTTGACATATTTTATTCTGGAAGCATGCCTTTTGTTATTTCTTATAGCAGAACAGTATTCATATACTGAGACTTGTTTTACCATTCTCCAATTGATGAATATCCCTCAATTTACTATTCTTTCCCACCCCAAAAGCATAGCTATATCTCTATGTATCTATCTAATTCTCTCTCTCTCTCTCTCTCTCTCTCTCTCTCTCTATATATATATATATATATATATATGTATATTTCACATAGATATAATTTTTTTTCTTTTTCTTTGATCTATTTGAATACAGACTTGGTAGTAGTATTGTGTGTCAAAGGGAATGACACCAGGTCCAAGTCCACCATCAATAGTTTATTTGTGTGCTTATTTTTTCTCATCCCCTCTAGAATATATCAATTCCAATACATTTAAAGTATTACCTCAGACTTGCTTTAATTTGCATTTTTCCAATCAATAATGACTGAAAGCATTTTCCATATTATTATGGAAACATTGATTTCCTCTTCTGAAAACTACATTTTCATTTCATTTGACCATTTACCAATTGGGAAATTGCTCTTTTTAAAATGTAAACATAAATAATATGACTCATTTCTATATACATGTCAGAGAATACAGACTTAGTAGTGATATTGTTGGATCAAAGAATAAATAGTTTTATAGTCCATTTTGGCATAGTGCCAAATTGCTTTCCAGAATGAATCAGTTCACAACTCCACCAATATACATTAGTGTTCCAATTTTCCCATATCCTCATCAACATTTATCATTTTTCTTTTCTGTCACACTAGCTAATCTGATAGGTACTTCAAAGTGTTCTTAATTCATATTTCTGTAATCAATGGTGATTTAGAGTGTTTTTATATGACTACAAATAGTTTTAATTTCTTCATCTGAAAACTGCCTGTTCATATCATTTGACCATTTATCAATTGGGAATAGTTTATAATGAAATGAGGTTTTTCCCCATAGCTTTCTGTTTTCCTTCTAATATTGATTTCATTGGTTTTGTTTGTGGGGAAAGTTTTTAATTTAATATAATAAAAATCACTCTTTTATAGCTTGTAAGGCTGTCTCTCATTTGGTCATAAAGTCTTCCTTTCTCGATAGATCTGACAGGTAAATTATGTTCTGCTCCCCTAATTTTCTTATGGTTTCATATTTTATATCTACACCATAAACCCACATAGGCCTTATTTTGGTAGATGGTGTAAGATGTTGATCTATGCTTAGTTTTTGCTATATAGTTATCTAGTTTCCTCATATTTTTGTCAAATGCTGAATTTTTATCCAATAAGCTTGGATCTTTGGATTTATTAAAGACAAGATTACTATGATTTATTAATGTGTGTTATATACCTAATTGTTGCCTTTGATGTACCACTCTATGTTGTAGCCAGTACTATTGTTGTGATGATTGCCACTTTATAGTACATTTTGATATTTGGTATGGATAAGTCACATTCCTTGAATTTTTTCCCATTAATTCTTTTGATATTCTTTATCTTTTTTTTCCAGATGAATTTTGTTATGATTTTTTCTAGTTTTATAAAGTAATTTTTAGTAGTTTTATTGGTATACCACTAAATAATTAATTTGTTTAAGTAGAATTGACATTTTTGTTATATTTACTCAGCCTACCCATGAAAAATTAAAATTAATATTTTTAATTTGTTTAGAATTGACTTTATTTGTTCAAAAAGAGCCTTGTAATTGTGTTCATATAGTTTCTGTATTTGTCTTCATAATTAGATTTCCAAGTACTTTATATTGCCCGGTTATTTCAAGTGCAATTGCTCCTTCTATCTTTTGCTGCTGGAATTTTTTGATAATATAAATCAATGTTTAGATTTAAGGGGTTTATTTTATATCTTGTAACTTTGTTAAAGTCATTAATTGTCTCAATTAGTTGTTTACTTGATTCTTTAGGACTTTCTAAATATGTCACAATACCATCTGCAAAATGTGATAGTTTTGTTTCCTTGCTACCTATTATAATTATTTTGATTTATGTTTCTTGTCTTATTGCTATAGTTAGTATTTCAAGTAAAATAGAGAATAATGAATAATAGTGGTGATAGTGGGTTTCATTGTCTCACCACCATTCCTATTGAAAAGGCTTCTCAGTTATCCCCATTACAGATAATGCTTACATATTGTTTTGATAGCTATTATTTATGATTTTTAAAAGCTTCATTTATTCTTATGCTCTCTAATGTTTTAGTAATTATTATTGCATTTTTCATAATCTTTTTCTACATCTATTCAGATAATACATGATTTCTATTGATTTTGTTATTTACATAATCAATTATTCCAATAGTTTTTCTAATATTGAACCAGCCTTCCATTCCTGCTATAAATTACATCTGGTCATAGAATGATATTTCTGGCATACTGATGAAATATCCTTGCTAATACTTTACTTAAAAATTTGGGCTCAATGTTCATTAGAAAAATTGGTCTATGTATTGGTTTCTCTGTTTTTGCTCTTCCTGGCTTAAGAATGATCACCATATGTATGTCATAAAATGAATTTTCTAAGATTCCTTTTTTAAACATATTTTCCCAAATAGAATATGGAGTATTAGAATTAATTATGCTTTAAATATTTGGTAAAATTTCAGTTGTGAATCCACCTAGTCTAGAGATTTTTTTCCTTAAGGAGTTCATTGGTTGCTTGTTTAATTTTTTTTTTTCTGAGACAAATTTATTTAAGTATTCTATTTCCTCTTCTGTAAAACTGTCACCAATAATTTCTGCCCCACTATTTTTCAATTTTCCCGGAAATTTTTGTCAAATAGTGAGTTCTTAAACCAGAGTAATTTCTATAATATTAAATTAAATTATCCTAGAAGCTGGGGTTTTGGGGTATATCAAACACTAGTTTACTAGAGTTGTAGATTGTTGTGTCTTGTGAGCCTAACCTATTCAACTAATCATCTACTCTATTTCTTAGCAAGTACCAATTGGTTTTGATGACCACTGCATTATAATATAATTTTAAGTCTGTTACAACTAGATGACTGACCTTCATTTGCATTTTTCTCATTAATATTCTTGTAATTTTTGACATTTTGTTCTTCCAGATGAACTTTGTTATTATTTTTTTCTAGCTTTGTAAAGTCATTTTTTGTCAGTTTGGTATGGCACTGAACTAGATTAATTTAGACAGAATTGTAATTTTTGTTATATTAGCTTAGGCAATCCATGAACATTTGATATTCTTCTAAGTGGTCCTATTCCAATCTGACTTTGTGTGGAAAGTGTTTTGTAATTGTGTTCCAAAAGTTCCTGACTTTGCCTTTGAAGGTAGACTCCCAAATATTTTATATTGTCAACAGTTATTTTATATCGAATTTCTCTTTGTATTTTTTGCTGCTTGACTTTGTTGGTAACATACAGAAATGTTGATGATTTATGTGGATTTATTTTATATCCATCAACTTTGCTAATGTTGTGAATTGTTTCTAATAGTTTTTTAGTTGATTCTCCAGGATTCTCTATGTATATTATTATATCATCTGCAGTGATAATTTGGTTTCCTCATTACCTATTCTAGTTCCTTTCATTTTTTTTCTTCTCGTATTGGTAAAGCTAACATTTCTAATACAATATTGAATAGAAATGGTGATAGTGGGCAACCTTGTTTTACCCCTGATCTTAATGGGAATGCTTCCACTTTATCCCTATTTCATATGATGCTTGCTGATAGTTTTAAACAGATGGCACTAATCATTTTAAGGAAAACTCCAGTCATTCCTATGTTTTTAATAGGAATAGATATTGGATTTTGTGAAATGCTTGTTCCGCATCTATTGAGATAATCATCTGATATCTGTTACTGTGGTTACTGATATAATCAATTGTGCTATTATTTTTCCTAATATTGAACCAGCCCTTCATTCCTGGTCTAAATCCTACTTGGTCATGGTACATTATTCTGGTAATAACTTGCTGTAATCTCTTTTACGCAAAACCTTTTTAATTTATTGTACTCAAAATTTTTCATTTTGCACTTCACAATATTTTCTAGTTCTTCTTTGGTCATAAATTTCTCCCTTCTCTAAACATCTGATAAATTCTCCCTTTCCTAATTTGTACAATATTATCCTTTATACCTAAATCATGCATTCATTGAGACTTCATTTTGGTATGAAATATGAGATATAGGTCTATGCCAAATATATGACATGCTATTTTCCAGTATTCTAAGCAATTTTTGTCAAATAGAGAGTTCATATTCCAGAAGCTAGAGTCTTTGAGTTTATCAAACACTAGATTCCTTAGTCATTAATTATTTAATCTTGTGTCCCTAATCTATTCCAGGGATCCATCAATCCATTTTTCAGCCAATATCAAATAGTTTTGATGACTGCTGCTTTATAATAGAATATTAGCTCTGGTACTGCTAGGCCACCACCCTTTGAAGTTTTTTTTTTTTTTTTAATTGCTTCTTTTGATATTCTTGACCTTTTTTATTTCAGATAAATGTTATATAATAACATATTCAGATATGTTATTATATTTTGAATTCCATAAAATATATTTTTTTTAGTTTTATTGGTATGGCACTGAATAAGTAGACTAATTTAGGTAGAATTGTCATTTTTATTATATTAGTTTGACCTGCCCTTGAGCCATTGATATTTTTCTAGTTATTTAGATCTGATTTTATCTGTGTGAAAAGTGTTTTGTAATTGTGTTCATATAGTTCCTTTGTCTTGGTAGGTAGAAACCCAAATATTTTATTTTATCTACCATTATTATAAATGAAATTTATCTTTCAGTCTCTTGTTGCTGCAATTTATTGGTAACATATAAATGCTAATGATTTTATGAGTTTATTTTATATCTTGCAATTTTGCTAAAGTTGTTAATGGTTTCAAGTAGTTTTATTTGGTTGATTCTATAGAATTCTCCAAGAATAGCATCATATCATCTGCAAAGAATGATAGTTTGTTCTATCCATTGGCTACTTCCTTCTATTTCTTTTTCCTTTCTTATTGCTAAAAGCAACATTTCTAAATAACAATGGTGAGGTGTATTATATCTAAGTCTTCTAAAATTCTATTAATCTTCCTAAACTCATTCTTTTTTATTGTGTTGTTTGGTTTATCTAGTTCTGAGAAAGGAAGTTTGAGGTCCACCCCTAGTATAGTTTTGCTATTTCTTCCTGTAACTGTTTTAACTTGTCTAAGAATCTGAATGTTACATTACTTCATTTTCTAAGGTATCTTTTAATGAGATGTAGCTGCTTTCCTTGTCCCTTTTAATTAGATGTATTTTTGTTTGTCCTTTATCTGAGATCAGAATTGCTACCCCTGCTTTTTTTTTTTTTTTTGCTTCAACTGAAGTATAATGTATTATGCTCCCATCTTTTTACCCTTACTGTGTATATTTTTCTGTTTCAAATTGATCTTTCTTATAAACAGCATATCTTAGGATTCTGATTTTTAATACACTCTGATATGTTTCCATTTTATGAGAGAGTTCATTCCATTTAAATTCACATTTATGATTATCACTGTGTATTTCCCTCCATCCTATTTTCTCCCCTGTATGTACTTTTTTCTGTCTTTTTTTTTCAATTGAAGGCAGTAAATCACTATGAGAACAAACACACTTGCTGATCCACTGTGATTGATATCCTTCCACTGGGTTTCCTAGACACCTTTGGAGATAGACTATACATTCTTTTCACCCCAGTGAGATTGACCTTTCTTGAAGTCCCTCCAACATATCTTGAAAACTTTCATTCCATCTCTTTATATTCTTTGTCATTCCAGATTTTTCAGAGACTTGATTTCATTTGGTTTTAGAGGGAAACTGGGAGAGCTCAAGGAATTTCCTATTTTCACTCCAACATCTTGGTCCTACCTTTAGGTCTCCTCCCCTGCCCTCTCCCCCAGTAACAATTCTTTTTTCTGACCAATTCTCTGACCCCATGGGATTAGGGTTCCCAAACCTATTCTTGCTATTGCTTCTGTGGCCCCTACTTTGACTCTCTTTACTTTCTCAAAGGCTCATTTCTAGTGCTCCTATGACTCTCTAAAGCAATGTCCACCCTTTCACAGATCTCTCTTTCTACCTCCTAAGTCATTGTAGGTTGGAATAAGGTCTCACTGATTTTGAATGGGCTCTGCTGCTCTAAAAATTTGACTTGAGGAGTTACTTTTAACACTGGGGAGAAATTGGGAGGTTCTTGCCTATTTTCTGCCACTCAGAAAATACTTTAACACTAAAGCCACAGAAACACAAAACACAGAAAAATAATTATAAATTGATATCACAAATAAATAATGATAACAAAACATTGTATAAAAGATTATCAAAGCAGTGACAGGAATTTTTCAAAAGATAATTAATGATGACCAATATAGACGGAGATTGTAGGATTTTTTCAACACTAGGGAAACTATACTTCTAGTATAATGTTGTTGCTGTTGTTTTATTTGTGACTGACTTTTCCAGACCCTTGTCTTGCGGTGGTATTGACAGCAATACTTTGCAATTTCCTTTTTCTGGCTCATTCTATAGACCAAGAAACTGAGGCAAACATGGGTAAGTGACTAGCCCAGAGTCACACAGCAAGTCTGAGATCATTTTTCAACTCACATTTAACTTATTTCAGGTTCCATTCTCAATAAAGAAAATGATATAGTTGTATCAAAAGATACAGAAAAGAGTTTTATAAAATGATTTCTCTTTATTTTTAAAATGCTACAAAAGCATAGGAATTTAAGGATCTTTCTGTAGCAAACAGCATGATTCTAAAATGAAGAAGTTTTACTAAAATGAAGAAACTCTAGCAACATTAACAATAACATTGGAACTAAAACAACATATCCAATTTCACCATTATTATTTTATGAAGTTCTAGAGGTGGTAACTAGCAATAAAATAAGGAAAATATATCAAGGGAATAAGTATAGGCAAAGAAAACAAAATAATTATTATTTTCAGATGATATGATAGTTTATTCAGAGAAATTGAGATCCAACTAAAATTAATTGAAACAATAAATAACTTTAGCAATATCTCCAGGAATAACATAAACACACACACAAACACATACACACACACAAGATGAAGATAAAAGGAAAAAACCAAAAACTAGTAGGCTTCCTTTATATTATTACTAAAAGAACCCAACAGAATATAAAAAAATAAAATCCATTTGAAATAAATACAATATGGGGGAAAAAATCTAAGTCACTATACTCCAGAATTACATGAATATGAATATGAAATGTTTTTAGAAGAATAAAGCATATACAACCATATTAATTGGTCATGGTTGGGCCATGCTGATATAATATAGATGGTGCTACTTAAATTAATTTATAGATTTAATTCCCAACTAATAAAATTAATAAGGGATTACTGTATATAATTCCAAAAAGTAATTCCAAAATTAATTTAAAGGAGACAAAAGGTCAGGAATATCAAGGATAATGACATTAAAAGAAGGAAAGAAAGTGTGTGGTTCAGAAATAGTGAGGGATCACCATTAAATAAAAAAGCTGGAGAGATCTTTAGAAGTAAAGCAAAGTTTATTGTACATTCTATAAGGAAGGGCATCCCAACTTACAATCAGACAATCTAAGGGAGGAAGCACCTTCTGCGCAAGGGTTAACACTTATAATCCCTAATGCAAATACCCCTCCCATCACTGACCCTCATCCTTATTGCCTGAGGATCTTATATTCTAAATGCGGGAACTATCCAAGAAATTGAACTTGACCAATAAGTACATAGTTGCCCATATTTGACTGAAATGGAGAGAAAATTATGTCATGGGAAGATAGCAGGAAGGGGATTTAGGTATGCCCTTGGATCAATGCTCAAAGTCCTTCAGGCTTTGTTCCAGTTCACAGCTGGATTCTCAAACTCTGAAGTAGATGAAGCCTTACTTGATTTTTACTGTCTTGAAAGATCTCATTTCATCTCGTTCAAAAGGGTCTGCCATAGATCTCAAAGTATTGTACAAAACAATAATCCGCAGAAGTATTTACTAAAGAAGTTGAAATTACATAAATAGGAGCCAGTAGAAAATTAACTTAATAATAAAGTGATGCTTGGTAAATTCAGGGACATAAACCAGACATAAAATAATACTATTATTTGATATTTCACCCAAAAAACTCATATGACTAATGGAAAACAGTCAGACAAAACTTCACAACTTAGATTTAGACCAATATATCTTATATACCATAGTATAAGCTTAAACACACACACTTATACATACATACACACACACAAACACACTACCTCATACAGACAGTTGACAGGCTGAATCATACAGGTTGACAGAGACATGTCTATATAATATATAAAATTAAAGAGTCTTAATGAGGTACTTTTGAACTAAAAGTTCTCTTTAAAAAAATAAAAGTCATTTTAGAAGATAAACTGAATAATTTGGAATTTTTTGCCTAGGCAAAATAAATAGACAATTATAATTAGGAGAAAAGTTAGCAGATTTTGTTATTTTGGGAGGGAGGGTAAAAGGCAGTAAATTTATCTGAGAAAGCTTTGGCTTTCTAAATATATTAAAAATGTGTCTTCCAAATGACCAATTCTATTTTATGGGTCAGCTTTATTCACAGAGATTGTTGTTTGTCTTTCATTCTTAAAGAAGACCAAGACTTCAGGGAGGTGATGTCATGATATGCAAATGAATAGGATTTAAGTGAGGGAGAGCTGTGCAAGGTCCCTTGCCTCACTTTCCCCTCCAAAGCCATCTCAGTCCAGTGGTAAGATATAGATTAAGAATACTGGAGATGGCCTAAATAAAATGGGAGACTTTTTAAAAAAAATTTTTATTTAATGATTACTTTATATTGACAGAATCCATGCCAGGGTAATTTTTTTACAACATTATCCCTTGCACTCATTTCTGTTCCGATTTTTCCACTCCCTCCCTCCACACCCTCCCCTAGATGGCAAGCAGTCCTATATATGTTGGATATGTTGCAGTATATCCTAGATACAATATATGTTTGCAGAAACGAACAGTTCTCTTGTTGCACGGGGAGAATTGGATTCAGAAGGTAAAAATAACCCGGGAAGAAAAACAAAAATGCAGATAGTTCACATTCGTTTCCCAGTGTTCTTTCTTTAGGTGTAGCTGCTTCTGTCCATCATTTATCAATTGAAACTCAGGACTCTTTGTCAAAGAAATCCACTTCCATCAAAATATGTCCTCATACAATATCGTTATTGAAGTGTATAATGATCTCCTAGTTCTGCTCATTTCACTTAGCATCAGTTCATGTAAGTCACGCCAGTCTTCTCTGTATTCATCCTGCTGGTCATTTCTTACAGAACAATAATATTCCATAACATTCATATACCACAATTTACCCAGCCATTCTCCAATTGATGGGCATCCATTCATTTTCCAGTTTCTAGCCACTACGAATAGGGCTGCTACAAACATTTTGGCACATACAGGTCCCTTTTCCTTCTTTAGTATTTCTTTGGGATATAAGCCCAATAGAAATACTGCTGGGTCAAAGGGTATGCACAATTTGATAACTTTTTGGACATAATTATAGATTGCTCTCCAGAATGGTTGGATTCGTTCACAACTCCACCAACAATGCATTAATGTCCCAGTTTTCCCACATCCCCTCCAACATTCATCATTATTTTTTCCTGTCATCTTAGCCAATCTGACAGGTGTGTAGTGGTATCTCAGAGTTGTCTTAATGTGCATTTCTCTGATCAATAATGATTTGGAACACTTTCATATGAGTGGTAATAGTTTCAATTTCATCCTCTGAGAATTGTCTGTTCATATCCTCTGACCATTTATCAATTGGAGAATGGCTTGATTTCTTATAAATTTGAGTCAGTTCTCTCTATATTTTGGAAATGAGGCCTTTATCAGAACCTTTAACTGTGAAGATGTTTTCCCAGTTTGTTGCTTCCCTTCTAATCTTGTTTGCATTAGTTTTGTTTGTACAAAGGCTTTTTAATTTGATGTAATCAAAATTTTCTATTTTGTGATCAGTAATGGTCTCTAGTTCATCTTTGGTCACAAATTTCTTTCTCCTCCACAAGTCTGAGAGATAAACTATTCTATGTTCCTCTAATTTATTTATAATCTCGTTCTTTATGCCTAGATCATGGACCCATTTTGATCTTATCTTGGTATATGGTGTTAAGTGTGGGTCCATGCCTAATTTCTGCCATACTAATTTCCAATTATCCCAGCAGTTTTTATCAAATAATGAATTCTTTTCCCAGAAGTTAGGGTCTTTGGGTTTGTCAAACACTAGATTGCTATAGTTGACTATTCTGTCTTGTGAACCTAACCTTTTCCACTGATCCACTAATCTATTTCTGGTATTTCAGATTTTGGTATTTCAATACCAAATGGTTTTGGTGACTGCTGCTTTATAATATAATTTTAGATCAGGTACAGATAGGCCACCTTCATTTGATTTTTTTTTCATTAATTCCCTTGAGATTCTCGACTTTTTATTGTTCCATATGAATTTTGTTGTTATTTTTTCTAGATCATTAAAATATTTTCTTGGAAGTATGATTGGTATAGCACTAAATAAATAGATTAGTTTAGGGAGTATTGTCATCTTTATTATGTTCGCTCGGCCGATCCAAGAGCACTTAATATTTTTCCAATTATTTAAGTCTGACTTTATTTGTGTGGAGACTTTTTTATAATTTTGCTCATATAATTCCTGACTTTCCTTTGGTAGATAGATTCCCAAATATTTTATGGTATCAACAGTTATTCTGAATGGAATTTCTCTTTGTATCTCTTGCTGTTGGGTTTTGTTGGTGATGTATAAAAATGCTGAGGATTTATGGGGATTTATTTTATAGCCAGCTACTTTGCTAAAATTATGAATTATTTCCAATAGCTTTTTAGTAGAATTTCTGGGGTTCTCTAGGTATACCATCATATCATCTGCAAAGAGTGATAGTTTGGTTTCCTCATTGCCTACTCTAATTCCTTTAATATCTTTCTCGACTCTTATTGCTGAGGCTAGTGTTTCTAATACGATATTAAATAATAATGGTGATAGTGGGCAACCTTGCTTCACTCCAGATCTTACTGGGAAAGGTTCCAGTTTTTCCCCATTGCATATGATGCTTACTGATGGTTTTAAATATATGCTCCTGACTATTTTAAGGAAAAGTCCATTTATTCCTATGCTCTCAAGTGTTTTTATTAGGAATGGATGTTGGATTTTATCAAATGCTTTTTCTGCATCTATTGAGATGATCATGTGGTTTTTGTTTGTTTGGTTATTGATATAATCAATTATGCTAATAGTTTCCTAATATTGAACCAGCCCTGCATTCCTGGTATAAATCCTACTTGGTCATAATGTATTATCCTGGTGACGATTTTCTGTAATCTTTTTGCTAATATTTTATTTAAGATTTTAGCATCAATATTCATTAGGGAGATTGGTCTATAATTTTCTTTCTCTGTTTTCAACCTACCTGGTTTAGGTATCAGTACCATGTCTGTGTCATAAAAGGAGTTTGGTAGGACTCCTTCAATCCCTATTTTTTCAAATAGTTTATTTAGCATTGGAGTTAATTGTTCTTTAAATGTTTGGTAGAATTCACATGTAAATCCATCTGGTCCTGGGGATTTTTTCTTAGGGAGTTGATTGATAGTTTGTTCTATTTCTTTTTCTGAGATGGGACTGTTTAGGATATTTACTTCTTCCTCTGTTAGTTTGGGCAAGCTATATTTTTGGAGGTATTTTTCTAATTCATTTAAGTTGTCGAATTTATTGGCATATAGTTGGGCAAAGTAACTCCTAATTATTGCTCTAATTTCCTCTTCGTTAGTGGCGAGTTCTCCCTTTTCATTTTTAAGACTAACAATTTGATTTTCTCTTTCCTTTTTTTAATCAGATTTACTAAGGGTTTGTCTATTTTGTTGGTTTTTTCATAGAACCAACTCTTAGTTTTATTAATTAATTCAATAGTTTTTTTTACTTTCAATTTTATTGATCTCTCCTTTTATTTTTAGAATTTCAAGTTTAGTGTTTGATTGGGGGTTTTTAATTTGTTCCTTTTCTAGCATTTTTAGTTGCAAGCCCAATTCATTGACCTTCTCTTTCTCTATTTTATACAAATAGGCCTCTAGAGATATGAAATTTCCCCTTATTACCGCTTTGGCTGCATCCCATACATTTTGGTATGATGTCTCATTATTATCGTTTTCTTGAGTGAAGTTATTAATTATGTCCATGATTTGCTGTTTCATCCAATCATTCTTTAGTATGAGATTATTTAGTTTCCAATTATTTTTTGGTCTACTTCCCCCTGGTTTTTTGTTGAATGTAACTTTCATTGCATCGTGGTCTGAAAAGGATGCATTTACTATTTCTGCCTTACTGCATTTGAGTTTGAGGTTTTTATGTCCTAATATATGGTCAATTTTTGTATAGGTTCCATGAACTGCTGAAAAGAAAGTGTATTCCTTTCTGTCTCCATTACATTTTCTCCAGAGATCTATCATATCTAACTTTTCTAGTATTCTATTTACCTCTTTGACTTCTTTCTTATTTATTTTGTGGTTTGATTTATCTAATTCTGAGAGTGCAAGGTTAAGATCTCCCACTATTATAGTTTTACTGTCTATTTCTTCTTGCAGCTCCCTTAGTTTCTCTTTTAAGAATTTAGATGCTACCCCACTTGGTGCATATATGTTTAATATAGATAGTGCTTCATTATCCATGCTACCCTTTAGCAAGATATAGTGTCCTTCCTTATCTCTTTTAATTAGATCAATTTTTGCTTTAGCTTGATCTGAGATCAGGATGGCTACCCCTACTTTTTTGACTTCACCTGAAGCATAGTAGATTTTGCTCCAACCTTTTACCTTTAACCTGCATGTATCTCCCCACTTCAGGTGTGTTTCCTGTAAACAACATATTGTAGGATTCTGGCTTTTAATCCATTCTGCTAACCGCTTCCTCTTTATGGGGGAGTTTACCCCGTTCACATTTATGGTTAGAATGACCAATTCTGTATTACTTGCCATCTTGTTAACCCCGGTTTATGCTTTTCTCCCTTCTTTCCCCTTTACCCCCCTTCCCAGTATTAAGCTTGTGAGTACCACTTGCTTCTCACAGCCTTCCCTTTTTAGTATCCCTCTCCCCGCCTTAGAGTTCCTCCCCCTATCTTACCCCTTTCCCTCCCAGTTTCCATACTTCCCTTCCGCTTAGCTTATTCCTTCCCTTTTCACTTTTCTCTTCTCACTTTTCAATGAGGTGGGAGAAGTTTCACCATAGATTGAATATGTCTTAAGATTTTTCACTTAAAGCCAATTCTGAAGGCAGTAAGATACCCACTATATTCATCCCCCTCCATTCTTTATCTCAGATATAATAGGTTTCCTATGCCTCTTCATGAGATGTACTACCCCCACTTTATCCTTTTTCTGGAACAATGTCCTTTCCACATCAGTTTCTAGAACAAGGTATACATGTATTCTTTATACATCTTTATAGCCGAAATATAGTTCCCAAGATTAATCTTTACTTTTTAGATTTCTCTTGAGTTCTATATTTGTAGATCAAACTTTTTGTTAAGTTCTGGCTTTTTCATCAAAAATAAGTGAAATTCGCTTACTTCGTTGAATGTCCATCTTCTTCCCTGGAAAAAGATGCTCATTCTCGCTGGGTAAGTTATTTTTGGTTGCATACCAAGTTCTTTAGCCTTTCAGAATATCATATTCCAGGCCCTTCGATCCTTTAATATGGATGCTGCCAGATCTTGGGTGATCCTTATTGTGGCTCCTTGATATTGAATTGGGTTTTTCTAGCCGCTTGCAATATTTTTTCCTTCATCTGAGGGTTCTGGCATTTGGCCACTATATTCCTTGGTGTTTTGATTTTAGGATCCCTTTCAGTGGGTGATCGATGAATCCTTTCAATGTTTATTTTTTCCTCTGTTCCTATGACTTCTGGGCAGTTCTCTTTTATAATTTCCTGGAAAATAGTGTCCAGGCTCTTTTTTTCATCATGTTTTTCTGGGAGTCCAATGATTCTCAGATTGTCTCTCCTGGATCTGTTTTCCAGGTGTGTTGTCTTCCCCAGAAGGTATTTTACATTCTTTTCCATTGTTTGATTTTTTTGGATTTGCTTGACTGATTCTTCTTGTCTCCTCGAGTCATTCAATTCCAATTGTTCAATTCTGATTTTCAGTGAAGTATTTTCTTCACTCACTTTTTAAAAATCTTTTTCTAATTGTCCCATTGAGTTCTTTTGTTCTGTGGAATTTTTTTCCATTTCGCCAATTTTGTTTTTTAGAGAGCTATTTTCTGTTTCCAGTTCACTAATCCTATTTTTCAAGGATTTTATTTCTTTACCCACTGTCTCTTTAACTGACTTCTCCAGGCTCTTTTTCCAAGCATCCCATTTTTCTTCTAGCTCCCTTGTGAGAGCCTTTTTAATTTCCTCCATGAGATTCATCTGTGCTGAGGAACAGATGATCCCCTCCTTTGGGGATTCACCTGGGGACTGTCTGTTTTTAGTCTCCTCAGGATTTAGAGTCTGCTCTCTGTGTAGAAGCTGTCAAGGGTTAAAGTCCTCTTCAGTTTCTTGCTCATTCTGTCTAATAATCAAAGACAAACTAGCAAAGAAAAAAAGAAAAAACTGGAGTCTTTCTTTGGGGGAGGGGCTGGGTGTGTTACCGAGCTTCCTCTACAGACTGCGGGGGGCAGCAGTGAGGCACTAGTCCTACTGTGCTGCGCCTGCGCTCTGAGATCAAATGGGAGACTTTTTAAACTAAGGTAGGTGTTCAACAGGTCTCGGTTTGATTGAGGCAACAACAATTCAGTGATTAAGGCTAGGTAGCCAAAGAATCTCCTCTTTTGTATAGTGGGGAAAAAAATCTAAATAAGTAAATCTGGGAGGGGAAATCCCTCAGGGTTACTAGCCAAAGCAGAAATGATTGGTATTTATATTCATTCTGAATCAATCAAGATCCAAACAATGACCAAATAGGGCTTGGATTGGTTTGGGTTTAAGACATAATCCTTAAGAAAGAAATCTAATACTGTAACCTATTTAACATGTAAAGGACTGCTTGCCATCTGGGGGAGGGAGTGGAGGGAGGAGTCAGAACAGAAGTGAGTGCAAGGGATAATGCTGTAAAAAATTACCCTGGCATGGGTTCTGTCAATAAAAAAGTTATTAAAAAAAAAAAAAAAAGAAAAAGAAAAAAGAAAGAAATTTAGGCAGTAAAAGATAAGATATCTTGGAATTATTTCCAGGTACAAAAAAAAGAGGGGGGGCAAGAAATGTTTTTAAGAGCTTCTGTAGGTAAAAGCATGATACCCTATGTGTACAGAAGGAGGAAAGAGAAGGAAGGAAGGAAGGAAGGAAGAAGGGAAGGAGGGAAGGAAGGAAAAAAGGGAGAAAAGGAAGGAGAGAGGAAGGGAGAAGGGAGAGAGTTTTCCTTCTTGGAAACTGACCAATTCCAGTTTGTGGGCCAGCTTTACTATTTGCTGTTTACTGTTTACAAACAGCTTGTTTGTACTTCATTCACAAAGAGGACCTAACTTTGGGGAGGTGATGCCATGACATGCAAGTGAATTGCATTTAAGTGAGGGCTGTGCAAAATCACCTGCCTCACTTTCCCTCCAAAGCCATCTTGGTCCAGTGGTAAGATATAGATTAAGACTATTGGAGATGGCCTTCTATATAAATAAATTTGGGAAGGAAAGATTATTTTTTCTTCCTTCCTTCCTTCCTTCTTTCCTTCCTTCCTTCCTTCCTTCCTTCCTTCCTTCCTTCCTTCCTTCCTTCCTTCCTTCCTTCCTTCCTTCCTTCCTTCCTTCCTTCCTTTCATTCTTCTTTCCTTCCTTCTTTCCTTTCTTCCTTACTTCCTTCCATTTTTTCTTCTTTCCCTTTCCTCCCTCTGTCCACACAAGATTTTGTTTTAATTAATGGCAATTGCTAGTGGGGCCATGGGAAAATAATTATACAACTGCAGTGTTAGTGAAGCTGTGAACTGGAACAAACTAGAAAATAATTTGGAACTATTCCTAATATAATGTCATTATATTACATATGGCTTTTTAATGAAATCATAACACTATTTAGCACATGCTTCAAAGAATTAAAAGGTAGAGGGAACAGAAACATATATACAAAAAAATAATTATAGCAGCACTTTTTTGATAAAGCCACAAAACTGCAAACATACATATACTAAACAACTAAGGAATGATTGAAAAAATCATATGCACATAAAATGAAATATTGTTGCGATATAAGAAAAGTTGATCATTACAGATTCTTGGAAACCTGGGAAGATTTGTCTGAACTGATGAAAACTAAAATAAGTACAATCAAGGGATATATTTTGTAACAATAACAATAAAGGAAAATAATTTTACAAAATTTTACTGTCATTTAAATTCAGTGACCAACCACAACTTCAGAAGTCTAAGTGAAATATGCCTCCTGCTTCTTTCCAGATAGGTAATAGAATAGAGATGCAAAATGAGAACTATATTTCCAATCATGGTCAAAATATTTATTTGTTTTGCTTGATTCTAATTATTCATGTGGGTGTGTATATTTGTGTGTGTGTGTATGTGTATGTATATATGTTCCTTTTGGGGAGAAGAAAGAAATTCACTGAAAGATGATCCTGAAACACCCCCCCCCCAACTATTCCCACCGAATCTAAAACATTATGAAATATAAAAGAAGAAAACAAGAAGAAATTGAGAAGAAAGCACAAAAAGACAATTTTTACTATTTTGTTATATTTAATATGCACTTTTAGAGATAAATTATGCACAACAGGAATTAATAATTTAATATATACTTTTAAAAAAATTCCTTGATATACTGAAATCTTTGGTCATCCTTCTAATTTTAAAGATCAAAATGAATTTTTTAAAAAGAAGCTAAACATCAGAATGATTAAATGACTTATCCAGAATCACACAGTGTCAGAGTAAGAATTTGACCCAGGACTTTTTTTTATTGCTGTTGTTGTTGTTGAGACAATTGTGGTTAAGTGACTTGAACAGCATCACACAACTAGGAAAAATCAAATTTTTAAGGCTAGATTTGTACTTAGGTCCTTCTGACCTCAGGGCCAGTACTCTATCCATTGTGCCATCTAGTTGCCCCCAGAACTTTCTTGAAAACAAATTTAATTCTTTTTTTCACAACCACTTCTATATTCTATATTAGGACATGCAAAGCACTTGATAAATGCTTTCCATTAGAGTGATTACTGCAAACAGGTTTTCATAGACATTTCAATAGTGAGGCGAATTTCTGTGTACAATACCATGCATAACTTTTGCATTTAATTAGCTTGTAGTTCTTATTTAACTTACATGAAGTTGAGAATACAACCATACGTCTGCTTGGCATAATTACTTCAATTTTCTTAAATTCCATGACACCTTAGTGTAAAGGTCAGATTCTTTTCTTATATATGTTATCTGGATTAAATCACACCAATCTTCTATCTCGACACTTCTAGAAATTTTAAGGTTGAGCCTTGCTTTTGAGCAAAAGTTACACAGTTAATAACAATCAAAAGTACCATGTTTGCCTTGGTACATAAATTCATCACTTCCATTGTTCTGGCAGCTCTATACAGTATGAAAATAGAATGAGGAATGGCAATGCTAACCCATATGCTACTTATTACACAAATGCCATGCAAAGAGAGATAGTGGCTAGTTATTTTAGCTTGAATAACTATCCAGCATGTGTCCTCTTTCATATCCTCTCCCTACCCACGAACATATTGTTTAACTCTGTGCTTCTCTCTGGAATATAGGTCTCTGATTCAGGGCTGGCATCAGAAAATGGCAAAAAATGAGCCAAGCTGTTGAGAGGTGTCACCAGTGAAACAATAAATTCCATTAACACTTTGCAATTGTGCAAGAAGATTTCTCAAAATGACAACAGGCATGTTACAAAAGAAGCAGTACATATTCTTGTGACTCATAAAAAGTGATACTTCAGAAAAAGTTTTTTTTTAAATTTCTGAAGATTTAAATTCATTACAAAAAAGTCAGAGGACTGAGTTCCAATTCTCAAAGTCATTTAATTTTTTTTTTAAGGTCTCATTTTCTTCAACCATAGAATAAAAGTTTTGAATAGATCCCTCAGTGGTTTTAATCATCTCTATATCTTCAAAGAATCTTCAATATCATCTAACTTAACTTTCTCATTTTATAGATAAGGGTAATAAAAATGATTGTTTCTCTCATATTAATAATAAATAATTGAATGAGAAACGCGTAGGTTTTTCAGTCTTAGAAAGATATTATTGATGGATAAGATTGCCCAAGTTCCCTGGAAGACCTGGGTGGGAGACCCCTTACCAATAAATAACTTTACAAAGCATTTAATCTAAGGTGCATTGCAGCCCATTGTTTTCTACTCAGAGAGTTTTAGGCAGGGGTAGAGTCTCTGTCTAAATTTCCTAAGGCTGGGGTGATATGGGAGTTATTAGAGTTAGAGTTATCTCTCTCAACCTTTCATTAGAACAAGTCCTCTTCTTATTACAATATTCATTCTTCTCATTAATTAACATACAGAGTTGATTGTCAGCCTTCTGAACATCCATTCTTAGGAATTTGAGTGGGTTTCATGAAGGGTCTTTGGCATTTGAGTATTCATTGACCTTTTTTTTTTATTAATTATCCTCTAGCATCAGGAATAAAAGTATTAATTACCCAGAAATTATGACTCTAACCTTTTATACCTCACAAGGAATAGAAAGTGACTTACTTGGAGTAACACAGCTAGTAAATGGCAGAGCAGGGATTCAAACTCAGTTTCTCTGATTCAAAAAACAGTGTTGTTCAATGAGGACAAAATAAAGTACCTGCTTTACTCTTCATCCTGTCTAAACTCAAATTTAGATGTAGATAGCTCAGGACCCTCGGTCCAAGAATTCCAGGAATAGAGGTGCTTCACAGATCTTACATTCAGCCAAGAGCAAACAGCCATGAGACACAAAATTAAATCATTGAAGGAGCAATCTGACAACTTTTTCTATAGAGACTATCCTTGTAGGCCTGAGATCATTGAGCCTTGGGTAATCCAGATTAAGGGGTAAGAGCCAGGAAAGGGGTTCTGTTAATGGCACAGGATGGGGGCTATGAAGGTAGGCAACTCCTTCTGACCTTGGTCTGCCAAGCCACCTTTGGGGGGTGGTAATTTGGCTGTGCATTTGCTGGAGACCAGGGGGTGAGATTGGATGCTCTGAGAGGGGGCAGTCTGACTCAAATCTTTAGAGCAAAAATGAAAAAAAAAGTGTACTTGGGTATTTCCATTGTATGTGGGAGAGTGGAGGAGAATGGTCTCATGTAATTTTTGTCTGTGTTTTTGTGCAGAATATCTTTGTCATGTTTATTCTATGAGCTAGAATGTATTAGGGGAAAAAAAGAGAAAGAGAAAGGTCTGACTTTTCTGTGGGCTCCATCTCTGGCCAAAGTTGGAGCTTTAGGAAAAGTCCACTGGGAATAATGTTTGGGAAAAATTTGGCAATTAGTTGGTTCAAAATTACAAAACAATTCAATTAAATTGGGGAGGATTGTGCAGAGAGTGAGGATAGTTTCTTTTCCTTCCTCATTCCCTGACTGCAGGAGGCATTGTGGGATAGAGGGAGAGAAAGAAACTATGTTTAATCACTTTAGTGAAAATTCATTATTTGACACAAGTAGTTTTATATTTTGGGGAATTTAAAGCTGTATTTCATTGGATTTTAAGTTAAAATATAGGTTATTTGCCAGTAGCTTAGCTTAGGGGAAGTTGTGTTTGTATCTCCCTGCTTAGATGGTATGTTACTTTCTAGAAGTGTTGGGTAACTTGTAAACTGTGAATTATGCCTTAAAAATTTTGTCAGCTCTGCTTAAATTTGGTTCAAAGTTATTTAATTGTGAATCTTAAAGTTTAAAAAGAATGATTTAAAGACATGGGTGAAGAAAGATTGATTTGCAAAAGCAATTAGTTATTTAAATGGATCGTCTAGTTAGAAGAATTATATGTCAGAGAAGAATTGAGCACATAGACAGAAGGAGTAGATAGAGATGGAGCAGGGAAAGAGATGTCCTGAGAGAAGGAGGAAGAGAGAGGAAAATGGCTTGCTGGAAATAAGGGAGAAAAAGGCAGAGGCCCCTATTGAATTTGCCATGGGAAAGGAAGTACCTCATGAAGTTGGGGCCCGTCTTTATCTGGCAGATTGGATCCTGGGGGACTTTTTAGTATGCTTAAAAAGGTTAGCTGTGAGAAGTGAAGGTCAGAAAGTATGGTGGAGTTGGGAGACATACCATGTGGAGTGGGGGAAGGGTGGCTACATGGAAAGGGCGTTGTCAGGTGACAATCTAATCCCTCTCTCCCCATTAAGTATGGTGAAGCTCCTTGCTAATTTAAACATTAATTGCTTATGCTACTTAAAGAAACATCCTACATTTACATGGTGTTAATGATTGATTTTATTTTTATTTTTCAAATCTATAGATGTCTAAGAGGTTTGTTGGAACCATAAGTTTGCTGACAGTGATTTATTTCTACTAAGGTATCCCATTTGTCTTCAGCAAATCATTTAATTTTTATCTAACTGCATAATGGTCTCTTTGTTCAAGGAATATGATAACAAAAAACTGGAGCAGAATTTTAATCTGATCTAATAATTTGATAGGGTTATTTCCAAAAGTTTATTTTTTTTTAGAAGGAAGAGATTATTAATGTTAAACCTGAAAGGTTCTTTTATGTAGAAATAGGATATTCTATGTGTTTTAATTGATTGTATTGTGTCATCTTAAAGTTGTACCATTATTTAAAGGGACTTTGAGAATAATAGTTTTTTGCCTTTTGCCTTTGTTCTTTTGAAAATGTTTCTGTTATGGACAATATGCAATTTAAAATTTTTCTATGTATTGATTATTTTAAAAGCAAAATGATCTGTGTAATGTTGAACTTAGAACCATCTACTTAGATATGAAAGATAAGCTGTATAAGCTGTGAACTTTCTAGGATGAATCTCTTACTGTGATCCTTGACAGCTAGATTCATCTCAAGCTTTGATTAATGTTAATTGTTGTAGGAGATAAAATCTTTTGGGACTGCAGTTGATATTTATTTGGAGTTTTAAATTCAGGTGTGATTGTTTGATCATCAAGCCAGCAATCCACCATCTGAAAGGAATATGCCATAAGCTATTCAGAAGTGTTATAGGTGGAAGTTAGTCTCTGAGAACGAATTAAAAGGACAAGCTTGGCCTTTGCTGAAGGTAGGCTCCTTGTGACTCAATTTTCCAGTGGTGTTCTTTCGAATGAGAACCCACTTGATTATTCCTGAGTCTGGCTTAAGATGGAATTGTTAAAAATTAGGACAGTTACCTGAAGTAAAACTGCTTTAAGGAAATCAAGTTCCTGATTTTTCCTCTTATAGCAAATATTTGTAATCAGGGCAAGTAATCAGTGGAAGATATAAAACACAATACAAGTATATAGAGATATTTTAATTTGCAGCCCAGCTCTGAAGGACTGATTGCTGTATTGCATCTTTTAACTCTTTTGTTTCCTGGGGCTAGAGTTTCTTTATCTGAATGCCTACTTCTAGTATTTGGGTCACTCCCACTTTCCCTTTTGTTCATTGAAAGCAGATAATCTTCTCACACCCTAATTAGGCTAAGGTTTGTTTAGGATGCTAAAAGTTAAACTGTTCTGTCTAGAGTCTTTTACACTGTATGTTGGTGGAAAGTGGGGCTAGGTCCTTGAGGTCTCTAGAGCCCCAGTCCTAGACCCCTAACTTATTTATCAAAGATTTATACTTTCTTGAAACTGTTTGTCAACACCTGTAGTAATGAGGTTTTTGTGGGAGAGATCATACTCACTGAAGGGCACATGTTCTACCCATTGCATTTATTCCCTTGAAGAAACAAAAGCAAGAATTTGGGGAAAATATTCTTTGGTATTTATCCTAGGAAAACTGTTTGGATGAGTGACATTTATAATAGCCTCATCTCGAGCAGAACCAGGAGATCATTATACACTTCGACAACGATATTGTATGAGGATGTATTCTGATGGAAGTGGATTTCTCTGACAAAGAGACTTAACTGAGTTTCATTGGATAAATGATGGACAGAAACAGCTACACCTAAAGAAGGAATACTGGGAAATGAATGTGAACTATTTGATTTTTGATTTTCTTCCCGAGTTATTTTTACCTTCTGAATCCAATTCTCCCTGTGCAGCGGGAGAACTGTTCGGTTCTGCAAATATGTATTGTATCTAGGATATACTGCAACATATTTAACATACATAGGACTGCTTGCCATCTTGGGGGGGGAGGAGAGAAGGAGGGGAAAAAATGAAACATAAGTGATTGCAAGGGATAATGCTGTGTAAAAATTATCCTGGCATGGATTCTGTTAATACAAAGTTATTATTAAATAAAATTAAATTTAAAAAAAAAATAGCCTCATCTCCACCCCAGCCTTCTTCTGGGTGGGTTTCCTGGTTACTGTCCCTAGTAACCTCTATATTAACTCTACTTTTTGTTTATTCTTTCTCTTTTGCTCATATTTAGTCCTTGTATTTTTAATATACTTTTGAGAGTTGCTTCTTCCAGACTCTTGTGTCATGAAATTCCAATCACTTGGTCAACCTGAAATCACCTGAGACCTGATTCTAACATTCAGCATTGAATGCTCTGCCTACTACTCACTCATCTCCCCTTTTTAGTCCAGACTTCTCTAGGTTTAGTGCTTAGGAAAGATTAGACTGACTTAAAAAAAATACATAATAATAAGTAAAATAAATATCAAGAATGGATTTTGGCTTTCAGAAGTGAGAAGTGAAAGTGTTATACCACTTCCTCTCTATCAAAACTTTTACACTCAATGCCAGGATTGACCAATTAATAAGCAAATTCAATGGCTTTTTGTTACTTTTAAGTCAACTCTACATTTGTGCACGATTTAACACTGTTACCTAATCTTGCCTTCTAAAATTTTGTCTTCTCTTTTCTTCCATGATGCTTCAAAGGCCTGCTTATTAGGGCTGGATGAGATTTGGAGGAAATTGACCTCAGTTCCCAAATAAAAAGCATAGTCTTGAAAACCAATATCAGTTGTAAGATGATCAGTAAACTATAAGAGAGTTTATCAGAAAATAAGGAATGACCTGATGCTGAAATACACTGGATTCTGGAATGGTAGGACAGGAATCCTTAACTCCAAAGGAGTAAGAGTTGATTAGAGAGCAGCTGGGGACCTTTTTCACTAGGTTACCAAATGATAGACCACTGACCCTAAAATCAGGAAGACCAGAATTCAAATCAGGCATCAGATACTTAACAGTTGTATAACTGAGCAAGTCCCTTAATCGATGTATGTTTCAGTTTCCCAACTGAATGCAGTGAAGTGACATTTAGAGATAATTATAGCACTTATCACACAGGGTTGTGAGGATCATATTTATGAAATGCAGAGCACAATGGCTGGCACATAGTAAATACTTAATAATGTTTGTTTTCCTCTCTTCCCTACCAAGTTCTTTCCTTCTCTAGTAATTTGGATATTTTATCTTAGGTCCTTTATTATTTTCAACTTAAATCTTATTCTTCTACTGTAAATTCTTGTTGTTTAGCAGAAGCACTAAAGGATGTGTGTGTGTGTGTGTGTGTGTGTGTGTTTGTGTGTGTGTTACTTCAAATTTACAAGAGAAAAAGGATAAGGAGAAAAAAATGTTCCTTGTTCTAGGGAGACAAAAGATCTGCTATAGTAATTCAATATTCACATACTCCTACAAATAAACCATGAATCAGTATGAATGATGGGCTGCATGAAGTGGAATAGGAATGAATTCTTGTTAATTATTGAATCTACTGCCACAAGACTGAGTTTGAAAGGAAAGCCCTTCCACCAAAGAAGGAGAGAACTAAGAGCCATACTTAGGAAAAAAAGAGAGTCTCCACCTCCCCCAAGCATAACAGCAAGTTAGCCTGTCTTGTTTTGCTTATATTACCTATTGGCTAAATTTCATTATCCTGATTGGCCCATAGTCTCTCTAGTTACATCTTCTTATGTCACCCCTTAAAATTGGGTATTCCCTAATATTCAGTATCATGGACCTATTTAACTGAGAGGAAATTTACTGTATTCATATCCCTGCCAAACCCAGGGAAGTCTCTCTCCTCTCTGATTTTATGCAATTAAATGAGAAAAGCTGTAAATATCTGCAGCTGCCAATCCATAGATTTTTGTAAATTGTCCTACATTTTGCAAATTAAATGTGCACATCTCTGCCACATATTGCAGCTGCACATTTGCAACTTTTGAATTCCTATTCATTTACACTTGAAAAATGCTTCTTTGAAAAAAAATTAAACTCCTTGGTGATTTGGGGAAAAAAAAAATCTGTCAGCCATCTCTAAAAGAACCAGTGAAGACTTTTCTGAGAAAGAATATTTCAGAGGAGGGAAGAGAAAGGCAAGATTGCTGATCTGAGTGAGTTCCTAAAGGTGTTTAATATACCATATTAAAATATTTTGCACATCCGAAGAAGAAAAAGAAGTATATTAATCAAAAAGATTACATAGCATTTGGATGTTTTTTATCATTGTCCCATTTCCATAAGATATTAATGCCTGTACACATAGTATTTCCCTTGAAGAATTATTTCTACTACTAACTGTCCATCCCTGGAAAACATCTATCTCCTATTCAGGAGAGAGAAGACATTCTAAATATCAGACATGGCCCTAGTCTCCATTCCCATTACCCTCCATTACCCATTCTTCAGCTGAAATGTCAACAAGTTCTAAGAATTATGAACTGGGAAGATTTTTTTTTTTTGGCCTAAATTTGAAAATTTCCTCTCTGGATTTTCCAGCCTTTATTTATTAAGCTTTCTATTGTATTTAGAGCTGAAAAGGTATTCAGAGATTTTTTTTTTATTTCTATATATTTATTTTACAGATGAAGACACTGACATTCAGAGAACTTACATTAATTTTTAAGGTCACACAGCTAATATGGAAAGTTAAAAAGTATTACCTTGGTATCTAGTGCCTCTTATACTACTATATCAGATTCTTTGTCAATTGGATTCTGTTTAATCTTCCTGAGATGCATAACCTATGTTTACTATTTTCCAGTCTGCAACTAAGTAAAGTCTTAAATGTCACTATTCTTAACTTTTATATCATTTCCTTCCTTCTATTTTCTGCTTTATTCCTATTATTCTCTAGCAACATATATAACTTCTAAAGTAATGGCTTTTAAACATTTTTTGTGCAATGGAACCCTTTGGCAATCTAGTGAAGTCTGTGGATGTTACTCAGATTTTTAATTTTTAAATGAATATAGTTACAATGAATACAGTACATGAGATTACAAAGAAAATAGATTTATAGAAAAAGTAACATGTATGTGTTTATGTGCTCATTGACTCTAGATGAAGAACTCCTGTTCTAAACTCAATTTATTTTGAAGGGGATATCCAATATGGAAAGCAGAAAAAATCATAGGTGTATTCTAACATCAGCATAAGGTAAACAATATAGTAAAGGGAACAGAAAAGACAGGTTAATAGCTCTTTGGAGGGTGCAAGGAGAGAGAGAGAAAAAAAAAATTCTCCTTTATATGACTTTTAAAGCCCTTTACAATCTGGCTCCAGCCTACCTTTCTATTTTTATTATTATTTTCCCATCTTCCATTTTACCTTCCAACCAAACTGGTATACTTGTTGCTAAGAAATAACATTTTGTTTCCCACTTCCATGTCTTTATCCAGGTCATCCATCCTTCATACTTAAACAGTACTCACCTCTCATTTTCACTGTTTAGAATCTCTAGATTCCTTTAAATACGAACTCAAGTACCACCTCTAAAATAGGTTACCCTTCTAGCCACCAGTGTACATTTTAATTTACATCTTTGTATACATTTTATTTTATTATATAATGTGAGGCTCTATTTTATTTTTGTTTCTGGAACCCCAGTGCCTCAAACAGAAGACCTGACAGACAGTAACACTTAATAAATACTTATTGAATGCTATTTACAAATAAAATTTGAGGAGTTAGAAATGTGATTTGTATCCTGAAAAATAAAAGCATATATTTAGGAATTTTGATCTACTGCAAGCATCAGGAAGTCAGGCTGAAAAGATCAATGAAATCTTAAGTCTCCCTTAGTTTAATGGCATTGAAATAATCCAGACATCCCAGTTTGTTTTTTAAGAGGATATCACCAGATAATGGTACGTCATTATCCTTTTAATATAATATAGCATTGTAACCTCAGAAGTAAAGAAGAAAATGTTTGCAGAACCATTCTTAAAAATTACTTTTATTTTAGTGTCCTAGATTAAATTTTTTTATTTCTTTACTCTTTTGCTATATGTGAAAATAGGTAAATGGCTGTGGACTAAGGAGGTTCTCCTTTGACTTTTCATATTCTTTTCTCTCTCTTTTTTTTTTTTCCCATTTCCCCCCCTGGAGGCAAGAGGGAGGTAAAAATAACTGAGAGAAAACCTTTAGACAGAGAAACAAGGCATTCCAGAATAGAGATAAGGTACCTTATCAGGAAAACAAGTCCACAAACAGCAATCTGAACATAGTAACTGGCATTAATCCAGTGAAACAACACAATTCAAAGAAAGAGAAGATGGAGACAGAATAATGAATACAATATAGGGGAAAATGAGGACTAGACTGATAAATACAAGAGAGAAAACAATAAAGGAGAGAGCAGAAAAGTCATTAACCTTACTTTCTGCTGAAATTGGGCTGGAATTTGGACACAAAGGTAGACTTCTGATCCTCCATAAGGATGAATATGTTTTTCAATGATAAATTTCCTCTTTAATTTGGTCATTTAATTCACAATTGAAATGTGTCTTAAGCTTCATATTGAGAGGATAATGAAGGAGAAATAGGAAAAAATAAAAGAAGAAGAAAAAAAGAAATTCTCAAATGTAAGAATCAGATTGAATCCTAGAATTGAAAAGGATTCCAGACTGGCAACTAAAATAACCATACAAGTCTTAGACTTGATTTTTACAAGAAAATATAGGAAAGATCAGCTATCATCCATCCAAGCATATGGAAACTTTTCTGAAGTTTACCTGAATTTTCTTTTTCTCTTATGCTGACTCATTGAGCCTTCCTGACCCCCTCAAAAATAAACATACTCACCTGTAATGTATAATTTGAAACATAAAATAAAAAATTATGATAATTTTAACATGTGTAATTACTTGATAATAAGATCAAGAGACACTTAAGCTAGTATCATAAGTTGTTTGCTCAGAAGGTTAAAAGAGATCTATAAAATCCAATTAAACCAAAATAGACTGTGTGGTAACTACATTCCTTATTTAAAAGCAATATTAATACTAAACCAAAAGGCAACAATTCAGGATGAATTTCCTCCATCTGAAATCATGATATTAAGTAAAAAAATAACTTTTCTTTGAATTCTTCTCATTGCCATCATCATAAGGATAATAGCCAATATTTACAATATGCTTTGACACCTAAGCATAGAACTCCCTGTGGAGTTGGTAGTGCTTTTATTCTAGTGGTAGTGGTAGTGATGGTTGTAATAGTTAGCATTTATAAAGTAATAGGTACTGTGCTGAGCACTTTACAAATATTATGTCATTTAATTTTCATAACAACCCTGGGAAGAAGATGCCATTCCCCATTTTATATTTGGGGAAAAACAAAAAAAAAACAAGAAACAACTGAGTCAAACAGGTTAAGTGACTTGTCCAAAGTAACATTACTAAATGTCTGAAATTGAATTCAAACTCTCAG
This sequence comes from Antechinus flavipes, assembly GCF_016432865.1. Lineage (NCBI taxonomy): Eukaryota > Metazoa > Chordata > Mammalia > Dasyuromorphia > Dasyuridae > Antechinus > Antechinus flavipes. The sequence continues at coordinate 301,806,909 of NC_067399.1, read as the reverse complement.
CTTCCTGAGCATTCCATTAACCATACCATCTAACTGCCTATAAATAGTTAAAATACTGTTATCCATATTTACAGATTCTAAGACTTTTACCATTAATATAAAATAAAATCAAGGAAGTTACACGTTAATATCATTAGTTTTTCTGTTCAGAAAATGAAACTAAGATTAAAGACTAAACTAAGGAGGGAGAAAACTAAGAAATTATAAGACTTGTCAATGTTTATATAACATCTTCTTCATGGAAATGGAATTAAATATATTTTTCACCATGCCCAAAGGTCTATAAAACTGTAAATACCCTTTGATCCAACAGTCCCACTACATGATCTATATCCCAAAGTGATCATAAAAGAATTGGAAAATGACCTAGTACTATAACTATATATATGCTATGTATATAGCAGCTCTTTTTGGGGTGGTAAAGAATTGAAAATTAACTGGATGCCCATCAAGTGGGGAATGACTTAACAAATTATTATTGTTCTATAAGTGATGAGCAGGTTGTTTTCAGAAAAGCCTGGAAAAACTTACATGAACTGTTACTGATTGAAGTGAGCAAAATCAAAACATTGTACACAGTAATAGCAAGATTGTGTGATGATCAACTATGATAAACTTAGCTTTTCTTGCAATATGATCTAAGACAATTCCAACAGAGTGGTATAGAAAATGCCATCCACATCCAGAAAAAGAATGAATGTGGATCAAAGCATATTATTTTCACTTTGTTGTTGGTTTTTGGTGGTTTTCTGCTTTTGTTTTGATCTTTCTCTCACAACATGACAAATATAGAAATATATTTAAAATGATTGTATATTTAAAATTTTTATCATATTGCTTGCTGTCTTAGGGAGGAAAGAGGGAAGAAAATGTAAGACTGTATAAATACTGTCAATCTCTGCAGACCTTCTGTTAGATGACCAATCGTTGCTTCTAATCATCATCCCCAGTGTGCATAATTATAATGTAAAGGAAGATCTATCCAGAGCCAAAGACTTGTCATTAAATTTTCTCTTTCATTATCTATTTTCCCTTCCACTCATAAAACCCTTATTGGTCAGCTCTTCAAATAACTTTCTCTTTGAAATCTTCAAATATTATATAACTTCCTGCACTACTCTTTTTTTTTTTTAAATCTTATCATATTACCTTTAAGGCAAGTTCAATATTCATGTATATAGATCTTGTTTTCCTAACTTCAGCATCTAAGATCTGATATCATTCTTTATCTTCCTTTGTGTCTTTCCATGGAAGAAGGTTTTCTGATATCTCTTTTGCTTAATAATTAGATCTTGGATACTTGTAACAGAAAGTCAATTTTTCTAAGCAACACAATAAGTTATTCTGAACTTAACAAATACCAATTGAAGCTAGAATTTTCATATATAATATATTTATATAGTATAACAAAAGCAGAAATTATATGAAACTTTAGATCTTTACTATGTATGCCTTGCTTTTCTTTTAAAAAAATAAAATTATTTTTATCATATAACTTTAAAATCTCTCATATCAGTTTGTGATTCTTTCTGGATTCCCTTATTTTCTCTTGGACAAATTTGCCCCTCCTTAGCTAACCTTGTGAATGCTCACTTGTGTGTGTGTGTGTGTGTGTGTGTGTGTGCATGTGTGTGTGTGTGCGTGCGTGTGTGTGTGTGTGTGCGTGCGTGTGTGTGTGTGTGTGTGTGTGGAGAGTTTCACCAGTGTGGACAATTGATTGCCTCTGTCTAGTGCCACTCAGAATTCCTTTCCCTCAGCCTCCTTTTTTTTTCCTTCCATACGTCTTCCTTCTATCCTTCCTTCCTTTCTTCATCCTTGGATAGATTCATAGTTTTAAAGATGTGGCAACTTCTATCGTCCCAGATCTCTACAAATCAATGTCTCCTTGTATCATCTTTTGCAGAGCATCTTCTCACCATCCTGAAGTCTATTTAACATTCTGGAACTTGACATTATAAATAGGATGGTGCTACTTTTATGCAAACAGGGGCATCCAAATGAACTAAACTAAGCAATCCCAGGCCCAACATTACCTACATTAATGGTGAATACTTTTGAAGGAAGCATTCCTGTGTTTTATGTTTCATATTCTATTAATAATAAAAAAAATCACTGGACAAACACATTTGTTGAGTTGGATCTATGAAGGGATTATAGATGGTTCTGATGTATTTCCAAGAGTTGCAATGTTGAAGGAGAACTTTAAAAGTTTCATTTAATCAAGAATCAAATGAATTTTTTGTCATTAATAATTAATTTTAAAAATGAGGACTTGGATTCTCTATACATTTTTATTCAAGTTTATGACTTTGAGGAGTGGTAGCTAAGTGACACAGTGAATAAAATAATGTCTTGAAGTAAAGAAAACTAATCTTCTTGAGTTCAAATATTGCTTCAGAATTTGGGTGACCCTGTTTGGGTGACTCTGGACAAGTCACTTAACTGTGTTTACCTCAGTTTTCTTATACGTAAATTGAACTATAGCAGGAAATGTCAAAGCACTCCAGTATCTTTGCCAATAAAATATCAAATGAGGTCACAGAGTCAAGCAGGACTGGAAAAAATGAATAACAATTATAAAAATTTGTTTAAAAATAAAACCATTGTCTGCAAATATACTTTGCCTAAAGTTTCCATTAAGAATAAATGTCTGACATAGATTTGTCAATAGAATCTTATAGCCAATGAAAATGTCCAGAAACTGCATATAGGCTGTCTTATTTAGAGAAGAAATAATTCAGTGTCACTGATTTACAGAATACAGGGGTGGAAATAAGGATGAAAAGGTAGAAGGTCTTTAAAAAGCTAAAAAAAAGTAATTAATATTATTTTAGTTTTCCAATACATGTCAAGAGAGTTTTCGACTTTCCCTCTGCAAATCATTCTGTTCCAAATTTCTCTCTCTTCTCTCCCTTCCCATCTCCCCAAGCCAGCAAGTAATCCAATATGGGTTATAGAGTTTTTTGTATTTGATCTTTGAAATACAAGAGAGTCATTAGAGTTTACTGATTAAAAGGGATGACCTTTGCTTTAGGAATATCATTTTGATAGCTGAGTGAAGGGTAGATTACAGTAGGGGAGAGACTTGAGGCAAGGAGACCAACCAGCAAGCTGTTACAATAATTCAGTGGGTATGAGGTGATGAAAGCCTGCCTCAGAGTGGTAGTAGTGTCAAAGGAGAGAAGAGATTTTATAGACAGATGTAATATGGTAAGATATGATATGATGTGATATGACTCAAGATGAGAGGTGATATGATTTAATATCATATAGACAAAGAAATACAGAAATAGACTTAAAGACAAAATAAACATAAATTTAAATTTAGATATATTTGATAAGAGTTATATAGAGACAAAGATAGATTAGAAAGTGATAAATAGATAATTGATGGATGATAGATTGATCCATGTATTTAAAATCAGCTGGAGTCAGGAATTCAGGTTAAGGGAAAAATCTTCAATCTTTATTGAAGTGAAGAGGTGAATAAGGATTGCGATAGCAATATGGGCAAGAAAGATTGCGATAGCAATATGGGCAGCTGTGACAGGAAGCCAGCTAACAGAGGGGGATCTGAGCTGAAAAACTGTCAATGGCAATGCAAGCAGTCTCTCCTTCCCCTTCCTTTTCCACTCCCCTGCCTCCACCCACCAAAATCGTCATTTCCTATACAACACATCAGGACTTGCACAAAGAGTGGGTGGGGGGCCATTCTTTCTCCAAGCATGTATATTAATAGAGTAGGGTCCAATTACTATTTAGCCTCATGTGCTTGGGACCTCAGTGCATCAACTCAAGCCTCAGCCCATTACAGATAGAGCCAGACATGCTTTAGACAACTCTTTTGGCAACTGTTTAAAGGATGAATGTAAAGAGAGGACAATAGAAGCTGACTGAGCTCATTTAAAAGACTATGTAAATAGTAGAAGCAAAAAAAAAAAAAAAAAAGCTTAGAAAAAAAGCTTAACTTAATAGTGTCTATGTGTGTGGAAAGAAAGTGAAGAAGTGAAATTAGATATAAAGGAGAAAGAATCAACATGACTCCAAGTTTGTGAATCTCAATGATCAGAGATATTACAGGTAAATAGACAGGTGGTACAATAGAAAAAACTGTCAGCCTTGACATCAGGAAGACATCTTCCTGAGTTTCACATTTGGCCTCTAATATTTACTACCTGTGTGACCCTGGGCAAATCATTTAGTTGTTTCAATTTCCTGTAAAATAAGTTAAAGAAGGAAATGGCTGACTACTACAGTATCTTTGCCAAGAAAAACCATAAATGGTGTCATGATAAGTTGAACACGATTGAAATGATTGACAGACAACAAAAAAGGATTTGCTACTAGAAGGAACCTTAGAGACCACTTCATCCAAACTCCTTCTTTTATAGGTAAGAAAACTTAGTTCCAGATAAGTTACATGATTTGCCCACAGTCACACAGGTAATCAAGGTCAAAATGACAATTTTAAGGCAGGACTTCTGACTCCAAACCTAACACTCTTCTCATTGTAATAATAAATTCTTTTTAGGGCAAGCTAAGTTTGAGATGCAAACAAGACAGTCATTTGGAGATGTTCAGAGGGAATAGAATCTATAAAATAGAAGATTAGAGGGTTTTTGGTCTGGAAGTTTCTTCTCAGAAAAGCAATCTCAGAAGAGAGAAGAGAGGGAGAAAGAACAAAGATCAACAAGAGGATCTGGGATGGCAAAAAATTGGAAAAGGCAATTTAAAAAACTAGAGAAAAGAAAGTAACTAGTGAAAAAAGTTGGCAAATGATATAAAATGAATCCTGAAAGAATGAGGAACAAAAAAATCCATTGTATTTAGCAATTATGAGATTATTTGGGATTTGGGTGAGAATAATTCTACGTAAGAGGTGAGGTCAATAGTTATCTTGCAAAGAGCGGAAATGATCATGGGTAGAGGGAAATTAAAGATTTTTTAAAAGGTATAACCAGGTATTATTTTCTTGGAGGGATGTTAATTTTTTTTCTCCCCTGGAAATTTCATTGAGAAGGGAAGAAAGATATAAAACTTGAATGGAGGGAAAAGTTAAATGAGGTATGTTTAAAGATTTATTTATTTTTAATCCACATTGCTTTAGGAATCATGTTGGGAGAGAAAATTCAAATAAAAAGGAAAACCTTAGGAGGGGAAAAAAAAAGTGAATACACTATGCATTGATTAGCAATCAATCTCCATGTATCTTTTATGGATAGAGATGAAATTTTCTGTCCAAAGTCTATTAGAATTGTTTTGGATCACTGAACCACCAAGAAGTTTTTCTTAGTTGATCATTGCACATTCTTGCAGTTATTATGTACAATGTATTCATGGTACTGCTTGTTTCACTCAGCATCAGTTCATGTAAAACTTTCCAGCCCTTTCTAAAATCAGCTTGTTCATAATTTTATAGGACAATAATATTCCATTATCTTCATATATCACAACTTAATTCATCCATTCTCCAACAATTGTGCATGTATTCATTTTTCAATTCTTTGCTACTACAAAAAGAGCTGCTCAAACATTTTTGCACATGTGGATCCTTTTTCCTTTTGTATCATTATCTGAGTATGCAGACCCTTTACTGGCACTGCTGGATCAAAGGGTAAGCATGGTCTGATAGCTCATTGGGCATAGATCCAAATTGCTCTTCAGAATGGTTGGATCATTTCACAATTCCACCAACAATGCATTAGTATCCCAGTTTTCCCTCATCTCCACCAACATTTATCATTATCTTTTCCTGTCATTTGTTGCTAATATGAGCAGTGTGAGATAGTACATCAGAGATGGTTTAATTTGCATTTCTCTAATCTTTAGTGATTTAGAGAAAATTTTTCATATGACCTAGATTAATTTCTTCATCTAAAAATTGTCTGTTCATATCCTTTGATCACATCAATTGGGGAATGAATTGTATTCTTACAAGTTTGAAACAGTTCTTCACATATTTTATAAATGAAACCTTTATTAGAAACCCTGGATATAAAATTGTTTTCAAACCTTTGTATTTCCCTTTTAATATTGTTTGTTGGTTTTGTTTGTGCAAAAATATTTTAATTTAATATAGAGTTGTCCATTTTGCATTTCACAATGGTCTCTGATTCTTTCTGGGTCAAAAAGTCTTCCCTTCTCCAAAGACCTGATATGTAAATTATTCCTTGATTTCCTAATTTGTTTATAATGTCATCTTTTATGCCCAAATCATACATTTTTTCAACCTTATTTTGGTATTAGATATGACATGTAAGTCTTCCCAGCAATTTTTGTCAAATAGTGAGTTATTCTAGAAGCTGGATTTTAGAGGTTTATGAAATACTAGATTATGATTGGTCTTCATTGTTGTCCTGTGTATTTAATCTATTCCACTGATCCAGCACTCTATTTCTTAGCCAGTATCAAATGGTTTTGATACTGCTACTTTATAATATGGTTTTAGATTTGTTACTGCTAAGCCACCATCTTTTTTTATTTTTTCATTAATTCCCTTGATATTATTGACCTTTTGTTCTTCCATATGAATTTTGTTATTATTTTTTCTAGTTCTACATAATGATATTTTGGCAGTTTATCTTGGTATGGCACAGAACAACCGACTAATTTAGACAGAATTGTCATTTTTATTAATTATCTTGACCTATCTATGAGCAATTGATATTTTTTCCTTTTGTTTAGATCTGACTTTGTGTGAGAAATGTTTTGTAATTGTATTCATATAGTTCTTGGGTTTGTCTTGGCAGGAAGAGCCCCCAACTATTTTATTTTGTCTACAGAAATTTTAAATGGAATTTTTTTTCCTCTTACTTGCTGATGGGCTTTGTCAACAATATGTAGAAATGCTGATAATTTGTGTGGGTTTACTTTATATCCTGCAAGTTTGCTAAAGCTGTGAATTGTTTCCAGTAGATTTTTGGATGATTTTCTAGGATTCTCTAAGTATATCATCATATCCTCTGCTAAGAGTAATAATTTTATTTCCTCATTGCCAATTTTAATTCCTTTAATTTATTTTTCTTATTGCTAAAGCCAACATTTCTAGTAAAATGTTAAATAATAGTGATGATAATAGGCATCCTTGTTTCACCCCTGATCTTAGTGGGAATCTATCCAATTACTCTTTGTCACAAAGAAAGCTTGCTGTTGGTTTCAAATATTTTTTAAGGAAATTTTCCTTTATCCCTATGCTTTCTAGAGTTTTTAACTGGAATGGGTACTATATTTTGTCAAAAGCTTTTTCTTCATCTATTGAGATTATCATATAATTTCTGTTTGTTTTGTTATTGATATGGTCCATTATGGCAATAGTTTTCCTGAGTTTGAACCAGCTTTCATTATTGGTATAAATCCCACTTGGTCATAGTGTATTATTCTGCTGATAAGTTGCTATAATCTCTTTGCTAATATTTTATTTAAAATTTTACATCAGTATTCATTAGGGAGATTAGTCTGTAATTTTCTTTCTCCATTTTGGCTTTTCCTTGTTTATTAGTACCTTGTATCAATACCATATTTGTGTCATAAAAGAAATTTGGCAGTAATCATTTGTTACTTATTTTTTCAAATAATTTACATACTATTGAAGTTAATTTCTTTAAATGTTTGTTGCAACAAATCTTTCTCCAGAAGTCTATCATGTCTAGGTTTTGTAGGATTCTAGTAACCTCCCTAGTTTCTTTCTTATTTATTTTGTGGTTAAATTTTTCTGATTCTGAAAGGGGAAGGCCAAGGTCTCCCAATAGTATATTTTGCTTTTTATTTCTTCTTGTAACGGATTTAAAATCTCTAGGAATTTGGGTGCATATACATTTAGTATTGTTACTACTTCCTTCTTTATGGCACCTTTAATCAAGATTTATACTGCTTTGTTATCTCATTTAATAAGATCTATTTTTAATTTTGCTTTTTTTGAGACCCGAATTGCTAAGTGAATTGAGATGAACTTGTTTTCAGCTGAAGCACAATAAATTCTATTCTAGCCTTTTATCTTTACTCTCTTTGTGTCTCTCTGTATCTAATATACAGACTTTTTTCCCAACCCTCAATGTCTTTTTCTTTAATATCATCATATCAGATTCCATTCATAATCATACATTCTGTCTTTGTGATGTCCCTCTCTCTCTGGCCCACTGACAGATCCAGTTCTCAATAATTATAGATATACTTTCCCATCTAGGCATGTAAACAGTTTAACCTATAAATAATATATATCTTTTCCTCCTGTTTACCTTCCTATTCTTCTCTTGATTCTTGTGTTTGTAGATTTAATTTTCTGTCCAGTTCTGGTTTTTTCAATAGAAATGATTGAAAGTCTCTTATTTCATTAAAGCTCTATTGCTGCCTCTGAAAGATGATGCTGAGTCTCTCTGGATAGTTAATTCTTTTTTAAAATAACTTTTTATTGACAGTACATATGCATGGGTAATTTTTTACAATATCCTTTGCACTCACTTCTGTTTCAACTTCTCCCTTCCTTCCCTGAATCCCTTCCCCTAGATGGCAAGCAGTCTTATACATATTAAATATATTATAATATATCCTAGATACAATATATGTGTGTAGAACCTCACAGTTCTCTAGTTGCACAGGAAGAATTGGATTCAGAAGGTAAAAATAACCTGACAAGAAAACAAAAATGCAAACAGTTCACACTCATTTCCCAGTGTTCCTTCTCTGCATGTATCTTATTCTGTCATCATTAATCAATTGGAACTGAATTAGATCTTCTCCTTGTTGAAGATATCCACTTCCATTAGAATACATCCTCATACAGTACAGTTGTTATAATGATCTCCTGGTTCTGCTCATTTCACTTAGCACCAGTTCATGTAAGTCCCTCTAAGTTTCTCTGTATTCATCCTGCTGGCCTTTTCTTACAGAACAATAACATTCCATAACATTCATATACCACAATTTACCCAACCATTCTCCAATTGATGGGCATCCATTTATTTTCCAGTTTCTGCCCACCACAAAAAGGGCTGCCACAAACATTTTGGCACATACAGGTCCCTTTCCCTTCTTTAGTTTCTCTTTGGGATATAAGCCCAGTAGTAATACTGCTGGATCAAAGTAAATTGATTACTTTGGGGGCATAAATCCAGATTGCTCTCCAGAATGGTTGGATTCATTCACAACTCCAACAATGCAACAAATGTCCCAATTTTCCCACATCCCCTCCAACATTCATCATTATCTTTTCCTATCATCTTAGCCAATCTGGCAGGTATGTAGGTGGTATCTCAGAGTTGTCTTAATTTGCATTTCTCTGATCAATAGTGATTTGGAACACTCTTTCATATGAGTGAAAATAATTTCAATTTCATCATCTGAAAATTATCTGTTCATATCCTTTGACCATTTATCAATTGGAGAATGGCTTGATTTCTTATAAATTATAGTCAATTCTTTATATATTTTGGAAATGAGGCTTTTATCAAAACCTTTAACTGTAAAAATGTTTTCCCAGTTTGTTGCTTCCCTTCTAATCTTGTTTGCATTAGTTTTGTTTGTACAATAATCAAAATTTTCTATTTTGTTATCAATAATGATCTCTAGTTCATCTTTGGTCACAAATTCCTTCTTCCTTCACAAGTTTGTGAGGTAAACTATTCTATGTTCCTTTAATTTATTTATAATCTCATTCTTTATGCCTAAATCATGGACCCATTTTGATCTTATCTTGGTGTATGGTGTTAAGTGTGGATCCATGCCTAATTTCTGCCATACTAATTTCCAGTATTCCCAGCAGTTTTTGTCAAATAATGAATTCTTATCCCAAAAGTTGGGATCTTTGAATTTGTCAAACACAAGATTGCTATAGTTATTGACTATTTTGTCCTGTGAACCTAACCTATTCCACTGATCAACTAATCTGTTTCTTAGCCAATACCAAATGGTTTTGGTGACCTCTGCTTTATAATATAGTTTTAGATCAGGTACAGCTAAGCTACCTTCATTTGATTTTTTTTTTTCATTAATTCCCTTGAAATTCTCAATCTTTTGTTCTTCCATTTGAATTCTGTTGTTATTTTTTCAAGGTCATTAAAATAGTTTCTTGGGAATCTGATTGGTATAGCACTAAATAAATAAGATTAGTTTAGGGAGTATTGTAATCTTTATTATATTCGTTCAGCCTATCCAAGAGCACTTAATATTTTTCCAGTTATTTAAGTCTGACTTTATTTGTGTGGAAAGTGTTTTGTAATTTTGCTAATATGATTCCTGACTTTCCTTTGGTAGATAGATTCCCAAATATTTTATGCTGTCGACAATTATTTTGAATGGAATTTCTCTTTGTATCTCTTGCTGTTGGATTTTGTTAGTGATGTATAAAAATGCTAAGGATTTACGTGGATTTATTTTGTATCCTGCAACTTTGTGAAAGTTGTGAATTATTTCTAATAGCTTTTTAGTAGAATCTCTGGGGTTCTCTAAGTATACCATCATATCATCTGCAAAGAGTGATAATTTGGCTTCCTCATTACTTACTCTAATTCCTTTAATCTCTTTCTCAACTCTTATTGCTGAGGCTAGCATTTCAAATGCAATATTGAATAATAATGGTGATAGTAGAGCAACCTTTTTTCACTCCTGATCTTACTGGGAATAGTTCCAGTTTATCCCCATTACATATGATGTTTACTGGCAGTTTTAAATATGTGCTCCTGACTATTTTAAGGAAAAGTCCATTTATTCCTATACTCTCAAGTGTTTTTATTAGGAATAGATGTATTTTATCAAATACCTTTTCTGCATTTATTGAGATGATCATATGGTTTATGCTAATTTGGTTATTGATATAGTCAATTATGCTAATAGTTTTCCTAATGTTGAACCAGCCCTGCATTCCTGATATAAATCCCATTTGGTCATAGTGTATTATCCTGGGAATGATTTTCTGTAATCTTTTTGCTAATATTTTATTTAAGATTTTAGCATCAATATTCATTAGGGAGATTGGTCTATAATTTTCTTTCTCTGTTTTCAACCTGCCTGGTTTAGGTATCGGTACCATGTCTGTGCCATAAAAGGAATTTGGTAGTACTCCTTCAATCCCTATTTTTTCAAATAGTTTTTATAACATTGGAGTTAATTGTTCTTTAAATGTTTGGTGGAATTCACATGTAAATCCATCTGGTCCTGGGGATTTTTTCTTAGGGAGTTGATTAATAGCTTGTTCTATTTCTTTTTTTAAGATAAGACTGTTTAATCTATTTACTTCTTCCTCTGTTAATCTGGGCAAGCTATATTTTTGAAGATATTTTTCCATTTCATTTAAGTTATTGAATTTATTGGCATAAAGCTGGGCAAAGTAATTGCTAATCATTGCTCTAATTTCCTTTTCATTAGTGGCAAGTTCTCCCTTTTCATTTTTAAGACTAACAATTTGATTTTCCTCTTTTTAAAATCAGATTTACTAAAGGTTTATGTATTTTATTGGTTTTTCATAGAACCAACTCTTAGTTTTATTAATTAATTCAATAGTTTTTTTTTTAACTTTCAATTTTATTAATCTCCTTTTATTTTTAGAATTTCAAGTTTGGTGTTTGACTGAGGGTTTTTAATTTGTTCCTTTTCTAGCATTTTTAGTTGCAAGCCCAATTCATTTACCTTTTCTTTCTCTATTTTATGCAGGTAGACCTGTAGAGATATAAAATGTCCCCTTATTACCGCTTTGGCTGCATCCCACACATTTTGGTATGACATCTCATTATTGTCATTTCCTTGGGTGAAGTTATTATGTCTATGATTTTCTGTTTCACACATTCATTCTTTGGTATGAGATTATTTAGTTTCCAATTATTTTTTGGTCTATTTTCCCCTGGCTTTTTATTGAATGTAATTTTCATTGCATCGTGGTCTGAAAAGGATGCATTTACTATTTCTGCCTTATTGTATTTGAGTTTGAGGTTTTTATGTCCTAGTATATAGTCAATTTTTGTATAGGTTCCATGAGCTGCTGAGGAGAAAGTGTACTCCATTCTGTCTCCATTTAGTTTTCTCCAAAGATCTATCATATTTAACTTTTCTAGTATCTTATTTATCTCTTTGACTTCTTTCTTATTTATTTTGTGGTTTGATTTATTTAATTCTGAGAGTGCAAGGTTGAGATCTCCCACTATTATAGTTTTGCTCTCTGTTTCTTCTTGCAGCTCTCTTAATTTCTCTTTTCAGAATTTAGATGTTACACCACTTGGTGCTTATATGTTTAATATTAATATGGCTTCATTATCTATGCTACCCTTTAGCAAGATATAGTGCCCTTCCTTATCTCTTTTAATTAGATCACTTTTTAGTTTTGCTTGATCTGAAATCAGGATGGCTACCCTGGCTTTTCTGACATCATCTGAAGTATAGTAAATTCTGCTCCAACCTTTTACTTTTACTCTGTATGTATTGCCCTGCTTCAGGTGTGTTTCCTATAAACAACATATTGTAGGATTCTCGCTTTTAATCCAGTCTGCTAACCACTTCCTCTTTATGGGGGAGTTTACCCCATTTACATTTATGGTTAAAATTTCAAATTCTGTGTTACTTGCTGTCTTGTTAATCCCTGCTTATGCTTTTCTCCTTTCCTTCCCCCTTACCCCCTCCCCAAGTATTATACTTGTGAGCCCCACTTGCTTCTCATAGCCCTCCTTTTTAATATCCCTCCCTCTACCTTAGAGTTCCTCCCCCTATTTTACCCCTTTTCCTAACAATTTCTGTATTCCCTTCTGCTTAAAATATATAGAACACTTCATGAATTTGAGTGTCATCCTAGCACAGGGGCCATGCTATTCTTCTCTATATAGTTCCAATTTTAGTATATATGCTGCCGAAGCGAGCACTGGATAGTTAATTCTTGATGGTAACCCCAGGTCTTTTGCCTTCTGAAATATGGTGTTTTCCTTCCTATTCTTTATTATAGAAGATACCACGTCCTGCGTAACTGCCTGTTGCAACTTGATATTTTTGACTGTTGAACTTGATATTTGAATTATTTTTGCCTAACAGCTTGAAGTACTTTTTCCTTGAAGTTGTAGTTCTGGAGTTTCACAACAATGTTCCCTGGTATTTTCCTTATGGGATCTCTTTCTGAAGGTGATTCTTTTTATCAATATTTCCCCCTCTATTTTTAGAATATCATGGTAGTTTTCTTTAATGATCTCTTAATGAATACTATCCAGGCTCTTCAAATAGACTTCAAATAGACCAATAATTTTCAAATTCTCTCTTTTGGATCTATTTTTCAGGTCAGTTGTTTTTCCAACGAGGTATTTCACATTTTCATCCATTTTTAAAATCCTTTTTAGTTTGTTTGATTCTTGCTATCTCATAGAGTCATTAGCTTCCATTTACCCCTTTTTAGTTTTTATATGTGATTTTCTTCAGTTAGCTTTTCTTTCTCTTTTTCCATTTGGTTAATTCTGCGCTTGAAGGTGTTGTTTTCTTCAATTTTTTTTTTTTTTTTTTTTTTTTGGTATATGGCCAATTGTATTTTTTAAGGAATTGCCTTCCTTTTCTAAGCTGTTGACTCTCATGAATACCTCTTATTTCTTTTCTTGTTTTTTTTCTTCTACCTTTCTTATTTTCCTTTTATAGTCTTTTATGAGCACTTCCAAGAATCCTCTTTGGGCTACAGACCAATTCATATCACTCTTTGAGATTTCCTCTGTGAACATTTTGTCATCATATGAATGTCACTATAGTAGCTTTCTATGATCAAAGTTCTTTTCTGGCTTTTATCTCATTTTCTTTCCTTTTCTTTTGGTACTTTTTTTTCCTACTTTCATGGTTGAGCTCTGCTCTTGGGGTAAAAGGGGTGCTGTCCCAAATCCTGTGCAGCTCTTAGCCTTGGCTTTGAGCACAGTACCTCCTTATGTTTGCAGGGGGTAGCTTCGCCTATTCTGTTCAAGAAACAAACTGGTTTTCCAGAGTTTTCCTTCTGAGCTGGAACTAGGAGCTGCTCTCCCTGCTGTGCTCTTCTGCTGAGCCAGGACTGAAGGTTTAGTGGCTAATTTGCTGCAATTAAGACCCTCTCACTGGCTTTTCCAGTCTGTCTGACCTGGGATGAACACCCTTTTCACCCCAGTGAGACTGACCTTTCCTGAAGTTTTTTCAGTCTTTCTTGAGGTAGAGAGGGGTTTCCTTCCATCAGACCGTTCAGAGGCTTGGTTTCATGTGGTTTTTATGGGAAATTGAGAGAACTCAAGCAGCTTCCTAGCTTTACTCCATCATTTTGCCTCCACCCCAGAAGTAAATGAGAGTATTTACTACTAATATTATGATGCCTGACAAGTGGGAAGCCTGACTATATTTCTAGGCAGTAGGGAAGGAGCCAATAGAAAGGGAAAGTTTGAAAATCTAGGAGACAGAAGATTAACAGTGGGGAAAGCTCCATAAGGAGATCTAGGAAGATGGGATCCAGGACACAGGTAGAAGGATTGACTATGGGCAAAGTTCTTCACAAGAGAATACAATATAAGAGGAAGGAATGGAAAATGATATTAGGGTGGTTGTGGCAAAGAATGGAGGAGAAGATGAAACTCATAAGGAATGGTTCTCATTTTTCTCAGTAAAATAGGAAACAAAATTCTCAAAAAGGAAATCTAAGAAAATGAGGCTATAGAGCAAAGAGAAGATCATTAATGACCATTATGGGTTAACAGCAACTAAGCACTTAATAAATGTTTATTGAATGGAAAAAGGTCCATTAACTGTTAAACTATGCAAGGTGGAATCATGGAAATTGTTCCAGAAAATACTGGAAGTAATGTTTCAACACAAGCATGTTTTTCCACACATGTGCAGCCACCACTTCCTCCCCTGCCTGATACACAGACATATTTAAAGGGAAGCCCAGGGACCTTTTCCCACATATACTCTAATATGTATTCTTCTACTATGCAAGGGGCTAGATAATCTCTTAATATTTAAATCAAGAATAAGATTGGAATGACAGGGAAAACTAAACATCAAGAGAAGAAATGTCTTATTACTGAGTCCCTGTTTGCAAACAAAATGCAGATCATATTAACATTGAGTTATGTTTCTATGTTTACTCACTTGTCTGTAGGATTACAAAATTGATTTAAAGCTCATCATTAAGTAATTTCTGCTCCCCAGCAGCTATGTGACCTGCTAAACTCATCATTGTCTCAGGTTTGAAGAACTAAGAGATTGATCCCTAGCTTTTTGAAGCATTTTCTTTGTGATTTTTTATGGCTCAAGAAGTTATTGTAAAAGCTTGATGGATGCAATGAAGACATCTTATAGAAGTGGAGGATTTGGCCAGTTCCACTTTGATATTTACTATTCATATGACCTTACACAAGTTAGTTAACCTCCATAGGACTCAGTTTAATCATGTATGAAATAAAAGAATTGGAAAAATCTTGATATGAATAATCAATAAAGTAAAAATCTTACAAACAAACCAGTATCTCCAAGGTTACTGTGAGGTAATTGAAAAAGACAGGAAGCTTATGGCAAGCATAAATTGTAAAAACAAGATGATGTCTTGCTTCTAGCTCTCTATCATTGTCCAATCATTATAATGATTCTCTTACAAATAGATATATAATTTCATTGGTTTAAAAACTCCCTCCATAGATGCAGATTATTATTTCTCCATGCCTTACTAACTAAATGGTATTTTTCAAGTTGCTGTGGTTAAAAAAAATCAATAACTGATGGCTAAGATTCCAATGACAAGTTTCACAAGTGATAGTTTTAAGTTTCAACAATAGATATTTTTTTTATTTTTTAAATTTTTATTTAATAATTACTTTATATTGACACTCGTTTCTGTTCCATTTTTTTTCCCTCCCTCCCTCCACCCCCTCCCCTAGATGGCAAGCAGTCCTTTATATGTTGGATATGTTGCAGTATATCCTAGATACAATATATGTTTGCAGAACCGAACAGTTCTCTTGTTGCATAGGGAGAATTGGATTCAGAAGGTATAAATAACCCGGGAAGAAAAACAAAAATGCAGATAGTTCACATTCGTTTCCCAGTGTTCTTTCTTTGTGTGTAGCTGCTTTTGTCCGTCATTTATCAATTGAAACTCAGATCTCTTTGTCAAAGAAATCCCCTTCCATCAAAATATGTCCTCATACAATATCATTGTCGAAGTGTATAATGATCTCCTGGTTCTGCTCATTTCACTTAGCATCAGTTCATGTAAGTCTCGCCAGTCCTCTCTGTATTCATCCTGCTGGTCATTTCTTACAGAACAATAATATTCCATAACATTCATATACCATAATTTACCCAGCCATTCTCCAATTGATGGGCATCCATTCATTTTCCAGTTTCTAGCCACTACAAACAGGGCTGCTACAAACATTTTGGCACATACAGGTCCCTTTCCCTTCTTTAGTATTTCTTTGGGATATAAGCCCAATAGAAACACTGCTGGATCAAAGGGTATGCACAATTTGATAATTTTTTGGGCATAATTCCAGATTGCTCTCCAGAATGGTTGGATTCGTTCACAACTCCACCAACAATGCAATAGTGTCCCAATTTTCCCGCATCCCCTCCAACATTCATCATTATTTTTTCTTGTCATCTTAGCCAATCTGACAGGTGTGTAGTGGTATCTCAGAGTTGTCTTAATTTGCATTTCTCTGATCAATAATGATTTGGAACACTCTTTCATATGAGTGGTAATAGTTTCAATTTCATCCTCTGAGAATTGTCTGTTCATATCCTTTGACCATTTATCAATTGGAGAATGGCTTGATTTCTTATAAATTTGAGTCAGTTCTCTATATATTTTGGAAATGAGGCCTTTATCAGAACCTTTAACTGTGAAAATGTTTTCCCAGTTTGTTGCTTCCCTTCTAATCTTGTTTGCATTAGTTTTATTTGTACAAAGGCTTTTTAATTTGATGTAATCGAAATTTTCTATTTTGTGATCAGTAATGGTCTCTAGTTCATCTTTGGTCACAAATTTCTTTCTCCTCCACAAGTCTGAGAGATAAACTATTCTATGTTCCTCTAATTTATTTATAATCTCGTTCTTTATGCCTAGGTCATAGACCCATTTTGATCTTATCTTGGTATATGGTGTTAAGTGTGGGTCCATGCCTAATTTCTGCCATACTAATTTCCAATTATCCCAGCAGTTTTTATCAAATAATGAATTCTTTTCCCAGAAGTTAGGGGCTTTGGGTTTGTCAAACACTAGATTGCTATAATTGACTATTCTGTCTTGTGAACCTAGCCTTTTCCACTGATCCACTAATCTATTTCTTAGCCAATACCAAATGGTTTTGGTGACTGCTGCTTTATAATATAATTTTAGATCAGGTACAGCTAGGCCACCTTCATTTGATTTTTTTTCATTAATTCCCTTGAGATTCTCGACTTTTTATTGTTCCATATGAATTTTGTTGTTATTTTTTCTAGATCAATAAAATATTTTCTTGGAAGTCTGATTGGTATAGCACTAAATAAATAGATTAGTTTAGGGAGTATTGTCATCTTTATTATGTTCGCTCGGCCAATCCAAGAGCACTTAATATTTTTCCAATTATTTAAGTCTGACTTTATTTGTGTGGAGACTTTTTTATAATTTTGCTCATATAATTCCTGACTTTCCTTTGGTAGATAGATTCCCAAATATTTTATGGTATCAACAGTTATTCTGAATGGAATTTCTCTTTGTATCTCTTGCTGTTGGGTTTTGTTGGTGATATATAAAAATGCTGAGGATTTATGGGGATTTATTTTGTAGCCAGCTACTTTGCTAAAATTATGAATTATTTCCAATAGCTTTTTAGTAGAATCTCTGGGGTTCTCTAGGTATACCATCATATCATCTGCAAAGAGTGATAGTTTGGTTTCCTCATTGCCTACTCTAATTCCTTTAATATCTTTCTCGACTCTTATTGCCGAGGCTAGTGTTTCTAATACGATATTAAATAATAATGGTGATAGTGGGCAACCTTGCTTCACTCCAGATCTTACTGGGAAAGGTTCCAGTTTTTCCCCATTGCATATGATGCTTACTGATGGTTTTAAATATATGCTCCTGACTATTTTAAGGAAAAGTCCATTTATTCCTATGCTCTCAAGTGTTTTTATTAGGAATGGATGTTGGATTTTATCAAATGCTTTTTCTGCATCTATTGAGATGATCATATGGTTTTTATTTGTTTGGTTATTGATATAGTCAATTATGCTAATAGTTTTCCTAATATTGAACCAGCCCTGCATTCCTGGTATAAATCCTACTTGGTCATAGTGTATTATCCTGGTGATGATTTTCTGTAATCTTTTTGCTAATATTTTATTTAAGATTTTAGCATCAATATTCATTAGGGAGATTGGTCTATAATTTTCTTTCTCTGTTTTCAGCCTACCTGGTTTAGGTATCAGTACCATGTCTGTGTCATAAAAGGAGTTTGGTAGGACTCCTTCAATCCCTATTTTTTCAAATAGTTTATATAACATTAGAGTTAATTGTTCTTTAAATGTTTGGTAGAATTCACATGTAAATCCATCTGGTCCTGGGGATTTTTTCTTAGGGAGTTGATTGATAGTTTGTTCTATTTCTTTTTCTGAGATGGGACTGTTTAGGATATTTACTTCTTCCTCTGTTAGTTTGGGCAAGCTATATTTTTGGAGGTATTTTTCTATTTCATTTAAGTTGTCGAATTTATTGGCATAAAGTTGGGCAAAGTAACTCCTAATTATTGCTCTAATTTCCTCTTCGTTAGTGGCGAGTTCTCCCTTTTCATTTTTAAGACTAACAATTTGATTTTCCTCTTTCCTTTTTTTAATCAGATTTACTAAGGGTTTGTCTATTTTGTTGGTTTTTTCATAGAACCAACTCTTAGTTTTATTAATCAATTCAATAGTTTTTTTACTTTCAATTTTATTGATCTCACCTTTTATTTTTAGAATTTCAAGTTTAGTGTTTGACTGGGGGTTTTTAATTTGTTCCTTTTCTAGCATTTTTAATTGCAAACCCAATTCATTGATCTTCTCTTTCTCTATTTTATACAAATAGGCCTCTAGAGATATGAAATTTCCCCTTATTACCGCTTTGGCTGCATCCCATACATTTTGGTATGATGTCTCATTATTATCGTTTTCTTGGGTGAAGTTATTAATTATGTCTATGATTTGCTGTTTCACCCAATCATTCTTTAGTATGAGATTATTTAGTTTCCAATTATTTTTTGGTCTACTTCCCCCTGGTTTTTTGTTGAATGTAATTTTCATTGCATCGTGGTCTGAAAAGGATGCATTTACTATTTCTGCCTTACTGCATTTGAGTTTGAGGTTTTTATGTCCTAATATATGGTCAATTTTTGTATAGGTTCCATGAACTGCTGAAAAGAAAGTGTATTCCTTTCTGTCTCCATTACATTTTCTCCAGAGATCTATCATATCTAACTTTTCTAGTATTCTATTTACCTCTTTGACTTCTTTCTTATTTATTCTGTGGTTTGATTTATCTAATTCTGAGAGTGCAAGGTTGAGATCTCCCACTATTATAGTTTTACTGTCTATTTCTTCTTGCAGCTCTCTTAGTTTCTCTTTTAAGAATTTAGATGCTACCCCACTTGGTGCATATATGTTTAATATAGATAGTGCTTCATTATCCATGCTACCCTTTAGCAAGATATAGTGTCCTTCCTTATCTCTTTTAATTAGGTCAATTTTTGCTTTAGCTTGATCTGAGATCAGGATGGCTACCCCTGCTTTTTTGACTTCACCTGAAGCATAGTAGATTTTGCTCCAACCTTTTACCTTTAACCTGCATGTATCTCCCCGCTTCAGGTGTGTTTCCTGTAAACAACATATTGTAGGATTCTGTCTTTTAATCCATTCTGCTAACCGCTTCCTCTTTATGGGGGAGTTTACCCCGTTCACATTTATGGTTAGAATGACCAATTCTGTATTACTTGCCATCTTGTTAACCCCGGTTTATGCTTTTCTCCCTTCTTTCCCCTTTCCCCCCTTCCCAGTATTAAGCTTGTGAGCACCACTTGCTTCTCACAGCTCTCCCTTTTTAGTATCCCTCCCCCCACCTTAGAGTTCCTCCCCCTATCTTACCCCTTTCCCTCCCAGTTGCCGTATTCCCTTCCGCTTAGCTTATTCCTTCCCTTTTCACTTTTCCCTTCTCACTTTTCAATGAGGTGGGAGAAGTTTCACCATAGATTGAATATGTCTTAAGATTTTTCACTTAAAGCCAATTCTGAAGGCAGTAAGATACCCACTATATTCATCCCCCTCCATTCTTTCTCTCAGATATAATAGGTTTCCTATGCCTCTTCATGAGATGTACTACCCCCACTTTACCCTTTTTCTGGTACAATGTCCTTTCCACATCAATTTCTAGAACAAGGTATACATGTATTCTTTATACATCTATATAGTCAAAATATAGTTCCCAAGATTAATCTTTACCTTTTTAGATTTCTCTTGAGTTCTATATTTGTAGATCAAACTTTTTGTTAAGTTCTGGTTTTTTCATCAGAAATAGATGAAATTCGCTTACTTCGTTGAATGTCCATCTTCTTCCCTGGAAAAAGATGCTCATTCTCGCTGGGTAAGTTATTTTTGGTTGCATACCAAGTTCCTTAGCCTTTCGGAATATCATATTCCAGGCCCTTCGATCTTTTAATGTGGATGCTGCCAGATCCTGGGTGATCCTTATTGTGGCTCCTTGATACTTGAATTGGGTTTTTCTAGCCGCTTGCAATATTTTTTCCTTCATCTGAGGGTTCTGGCATTTGGCCACTATATTCCTTGGTGTTTTGATTTTAGGATCCCTTTAAGTGGGTGATCGATGAATCCTTTCAATGTTTATTTTTTCCTCTGTTCCTATGACTTCTGGGCAGTTCTCTTTGATAATTTCCTGGAAAATAGTGTCCAGGCTCTTTTTTTCATCATGTTTTTCTGGGAGTCCAATGATTCTCAGATTGTCTCTCCTGGATCTGTTTTCCAGGTCTGTTGTCTTCCCCAGAAGGTATTTCACATTTTTCTCCATTGTTTGATTTTTTTGGATTTGCTTGACTGATTCTTCTTGTCTCCTCGAGTCATTCAATTCCACTTGTTCAAGTCTGATTTTCAGTGAAGTATTCTCTTCACTCACTTTTTTAAAATCTTTCTCTAATTGTCCAATTGAGTTCTTTTGTTCTGTGGAATTTTTTTCCATTTCGCCAATTTTGTTTTTTAGAGAGCTGTTTTCTGTTTCCAGTTCACTAATCCTATTTTTCAAGGATTTTACTTCTTTATCCACTCTCTCTTTAACTTTCTCCAGGCTCTTTTGCCAAGCCTCCCTCTCCTTTTCCCAAGCTTTTCTCTCCTTTTGCCAAGCCTCACTCTGCTTTCCCCATTTTTCTTCTAGCTCCCTTGTGAGAGCCTTTTTAATCACTTCTATGAGGTTCATCTGTGCTGAGGAACAGATGATCTCCTCCTTTGGGGATTCACCTGGGGACTGCCTGTTTTTAGTCTCCTCAGGATTTAGAGTCTGCTCTCTATCTGTGTAGAAGCTGTCAAGGGTTAAAGTCCTCTTCAGCTTCTTGCTCATTCTGTCTATTAATCAGAGACAAACTACCAAAGAAAAACAGAAAAAACTGGAGTCTTTCTTTGGGGGAGGGGTTGGGTATGTTATCGAGCTTCCTCTACAGACTGCAGGGGGCAGCAGTGAGGCACTAGCAGGACTGTGCTGCGCCTGCGCTCTGAGATCCCAGAGCGTGCTGAGTCACTGTGGGGGGGGGGGGAAGGAGGGGGCGGCCAGGTCCTGAGAGACTCCAGCTGTTTGGGGTTGTATTCTTCAGCCCCGGTGTTTTTAGCTTCTCTGCTGGGCTGCTGACTTGCTGCTGGAGTAAAGTATCCAAACCTGTAGCGAAGCTCTCCCCGCAGAGACGGCTGCGATCACTCCCCACCCCCTCTCCAGTCTGCTCCCGTGCTCTCACTGCCACTGCCCTCAGCCTGCGCCCGATCTAAAACCGCCCCAGCCCTCCAGTAAAGACAGACCTTTCTTGGCGGATCTCAAGGATGGCTTCTCTTGGTAACTATATGTGGGTTTTTTTCAGTCAAGCATTGATTCAGAGGCTTGTAATGAAGTGGATAGTGAGAGAAAGCGCGGAGCTTATGCAGCTGTGAGCCTCCTCTCCGCCATCTTAACCGGAAGTCCAGTCAACAATAGATATTAATATGCCCTGTGTTCAAAAGCCTTTCACTTTTGGTTGAATCTGAAAAACACTACGCTGTGCACTATGGTCTTTGAAAACTCAGAATCATCTCCATAATACATTACAATATCAGGGTAGTAATTCAGTAGAAGATTTATAAAGAGCTTTCAAAATATCCTAGACAGTTTTCAGTTCTTATATCTTACCTCTTTCACATCTCAGAATGTTTTCCTTTTAAGTAGACCAATTGAATTGTAGTCATGCAAATTGTTTAGAATTCCTTTCTATGGATAGTTTAGAATTGAATATATTGAAGAAAAAAGAAAACATCCTAAAACATGAGTATTTGATTTCTATTATTGACAGAGGGAAAAAGGAAGTGCTAGGAGAAAACCAGATTCTCTAGAGTCTGACTTATCAATTTTTTGTTCTATATCCTAATCTTTAATACTATTATGTGAATTTTAATATTGATGTTACAGAGTATAATGTTCTTTTTTTTTTTTTCTAAAATATGATCACTCTCTGGGAGCAGGTTTCTTGGGGAGGTTTCTGGAGGCAGCCTTAGTTTCGGTTCAAAGTATTAATCACCTCAAATGCAGCCAGCTGATAAAAGTTCAAATCTTTTATTGTCTCTTCCAAAATACCCAGTTAGCTTTCTTTGGTTCTGAGAGCTTTTGTTGCTAGCTTTAGCCTCCAGCTCTCTCTGAATCTTGGTTCTGCCCCACTGCAGATTAGCTTCTCAATCTCCTTAACTGATTGACTCCACTGACTCAGCTCCTTTTTATGCACTTTTAGAGGTGTAAACTCAAAGGTTGACATCTCCTCTGAGAGTGGGATTATGGGAGATGTAAACTTGGATATCTCTCGACTTGTGAACTCCAATGTGTGAGCCCTAATGTGAAAACTCTCTTAAAGGTGTGATCTCTAATGTGTGAACCAATTACCTAAGCATTGTTTCTATCAACTCTAGTGAATTAACACCTTGTTTCAAGTTCTGGCTCATAACAATAGAGAATTAGTTCTTCTACATTTTAAAAGATCTGTAATTTCATCAGTTTAAAGACTTCCTACCAATGCATATCTCAGTCCTTCTGTGCTTTAACAAATGATTCCATCGTGTCTATAGCAAAATGAAATTCATTATCTGATGGATAGCCTTTGATACAGCAGGTTTCTGTTTAAAAATAGGCAGAACCTACAGTAAATTAAGCTCAACGAGTGTATCTGTTTTATAGAAATATATATATATATGTATTTGTAAATATATTTCTATAGATACACCTAGATCATCATCATTTATTCATTCATTCAATAAATATTTGAGTCACCTTTTTAGATTTGTGATATTTTTGTAGTATAGAATACTGTGTATCTAAAAATCTATGTCTTTCACTGAGGTATTTATTATTGTATTATCCTTTAATTTTTACTAGCTAATGATTATATTTTAACCAGAACCTTTTTTGGTTCTCAAACTAATCCTGTCTGTAATTCCAAGGTTTCTATCTTCCTAGATTTCTGAAATCCAAAAAAAGATAGTGGTCAGTAAATCATTCCCTTTCATAATTTTGTATGACTATTTGAGATAAAAAGATTGCTCTAAAATAACATTGTCATTTGATGCAATCTATATATATGTGTGTGTGTGTGTGTATATATATATATATATATATATATATATATATATAATTGTATATAGATAGTATATATATATGTGTGTATATAGATTTACATATATATGTACAAAGAATTATATAAATATGTATAATACAGAGTTTTACTTATTTTACTTTCAAAATTCTTGTAATGATCTAAATAGCAATTTGGGAGGTTAGGATTTTTTTAATTACTTCTAACTAAATTTGGGGGTTACAGAGATCAGTTAATTCACAAAGAAAGTAGGATTCGGTAGAAAATATAGTAGAGTCTTAGATGACAGCTAAACTGTTTGGGAAAATAGCTTTTTAATCAGATGTGATTGCTCATGAATCATTTCTCCTAACACCTGAAAAGATAGAGTGTGCTAAATGTTCAGCTAATCAGTCTAGTTTAACAGTAAGTATAAGAAATAAAAAGTTAACTATGTTCACTCTTCATTAGTCCCTTAGTATTTAATTAAATTAACTGCATTATATTTATCTGTCATCTCAGATTCAGCATGACATAGCAGATAGAGATCTGGTCTTAATACCAAGAAGATCTAACTTTAATATTAGTCTGACACATGCTGGCTTTGTAATCCTGTAAAAGCTATTTAATCCTTGAGTTCTTTAGTCTGTTGTCAAAGATTGCAAATTGCAATTAACTATTTAAAATATAAAGTGAACTGGTAGTAAGAATTTAATCACCTGGGAATTCTCTTTACAATTCCCCTTTACAAAAATCACAGACATCATCCCCTCCCTAATAATAATAAGAATACCCAGCAATTTGAAATTTGTTAATCAACTAGATGGCACAGTAGAAAGAGTGATGGGTGCAAGGAGTCAAGAAGACTAATCTTCCTGAGTTCAAATCTGGTCTGAGATAACTTACTAGCTAGCTGTGTGATCCTAGGCAAGTTACTTAGCCACACTTGACTCAGTTTCCTTGCCTGTAAATGAGTTGGAGGAGGAAATAACAGACTACTCCAGTATCTTTGCTAAGAAAACTCCAAATGGGCTCACAAAAAGTTATGTGTGAATGAAATGATGGAATAAATGCAAGAAATATTTTCAGAAATATTTCAATTTATCTTCATAACAACTCTGGAAGGTATTTATTATCTCTATTTTATAGACAAGCAAACTGAGATAGAAAACAGTTAAATAACTTGCTTAGAGTCACATGACCAGCAAATCATTTAAGGTTGGATTTGAACTCATCTTGCTGACTACAGGTCAAATATTCTATCCACTATGACATAGCTTAGTACCTTTTATTCCCCTTACTGTAGTAGTCACATAATAAAGATCTGTTTCAATGGACTGCCTCCTGCATTTCTCTACTGAAACAAAGACCCATTTCAGAGGACTACCAGAAAGCTAGCCCTGCCCCAGGTGAAGGACACAGGAGAGCCATCACAAGTCTGATCAAAGATGGAATGTCCATGGCTAACTGTCCTCAGTTTAAATACTCTATTACAATGATCACAACTGTAGAACTATTACATCACATACTAAGTACTAAGTATATCTAAATAACCATTGTCTTATCAATTCCACTGAGTTAACACCTTGTTGTAAGAATTCTTGTTTCAAGTACATTTCTCCAGAGTTCTGGCTCTCTACATTTATGTATATGTATATATACATAAATATATCAAATCCAAATATACATATACATATATAAATATATATATATATACGCACACAATTTTTCCTTTCATATTTAATATACAATTTATATTTTTCCTAAGCCCCTAGTCAAACTT
This sequence comes from Antechinus flavipes, assembly GCF_016432865.1. Classification (NCBI taxonomy): domain Eukaryota; kingdom Metazoa; phylum Chordata; class Mammalia; order Dasyuromorphia; family Dasyuridae; genus Antechinus; species Antechinus flavipes. The sequence goes on along the minus strand of NC_067399.1, from coordinate 301,781,340 downwards.
CCTATGTCTATTCTATTGCAATGAAAGGATAGCAGCCTCTGTGTGTATGTGTGTGTGTGTGTATAAAACACTATCAATTGCAAAATATCATATAATTGGAAGCTTTTATTATCCTAATCATCATTACCATCATCAGAGAAATCTATTTCTATGAGTCCATTAAGAATCTCCTCTTCAAAAATGTGTTATGCTTATCTAAGTTTGTACCCTGATATTCTGTGCAGGACTAATTGATAGGGACTTCTAACCATTCTTTCATGTTCTAGTGCTCATATGTAGCCAGCTTGACATTTGGCTATCATCAAAAATATGTTAAAATGGTGTTGTTAACTTTTGACCAAAAATGACATATAATTGAATGCAAAATCCATTTGAATATTTTGTATTTGATTCCTGTATGTGAAGGATGCATTAACAGGTTAGGGCATTGACCTTAGATAGTTAATTTATGTTAAGTCATTATGAAAATATCACTTCTGGGGAGATTTATAATTTAGGTCCCTGTGATAATGCATTGAACCCCTAAACAAAAAGTCTTTTTCCTCAAAAAATGAAGGGAAAAAAGCAAGCTAAAGCAAATTCCTTTTCAAAATATGGTCTACTGACCTTTAAGTACAACTGACAAAGTTTGATTAGGAATTTAGGAAAAAGTATAAATTATATATTAAGTATGAAAAAGGGACTACAAAATAAAAAAGTTTACTTCTATTTTACATAAATGACATTTATATCTCTTAGAGGAATCTGCAAGTTTCATGACCAAATTGGACTTATAACTTGGTAATGAAAAACCAAATTTGATGCTGTTCTATGCTGATTTTTAGTAGTAAAAAAAAATTTCATCTATGAATATAGTATGATTTGTATTCTTATTGTTAAACCATTTTGCCTTCCTTCTTTTTCTCTTAAAAAAAATCTATTCTTCTACAGTTAAGAAAAGGTTTGGCCAAGCGCTGTGTGCAACATGTGTTTACCTGAAAAAATTGACTTCTACTTATCACTACTAATGCCTCTTTTCCTTGTTAAGTTTTTCTCTGGATTCTTAAAACAAACTAGGACATAAATAAACTCACAGATTACTAAAATTGTAGACATTCACTTTTTATACTTTATTCTCATTTCATCCTGAGCTGTGAAAAAAAAATGCCATCTGTTTTTTGGATTTGCTTCTTTGTTAATTCCAAATCATCCACTCAAGTTCCTAAACAAAAATCACTGTAAATATCCATACACCTTAATAGCAATGTTAAGGAACATTGACACACAAACAAGTGTAACACAGGAGCTTTTGTAAAGGAATATGTACATCACAGGATAATTTTGAAAATATGAACTTATTATCTCAACACATGAGCAACATAACCCTTCTTTCCCTTTTTACCACTTCAGTCTCTGGGGTGGGGAAGGGGCTTAGCTTCACAGTTTAGTTAGGTTCCACAACACAATCTCGGTTCCACAACACAATCTCAGTTCCAGGTGCAAAATTCCCTTTGGACTCAAGTCCCTGCCTTCTTAGGATTTCCATACTAAGTGGGCTGGCTGCCCCATACCACCTGTAATCCCAGCTCCAAGGTTGTCATGCCTTAAATTTATGGTACCTGTGGGAATTATGTCTGGCACTTGAAACTGAGGATAAACAACACAAAACTGAAACAAACACATTCAGTCTTGTTTTTCCAAGGAAGAGTAAAAGAAGAAGAAAAGGACTTTCCTTTTTCACTGCTTAGTTCTTAACATCCATATTGAGTGTAGTAAATAGAATTTGTTAAAAAAGATTACAGTTAATTCTGGGAACACTGGAAAATGTCAGAAACTAGACATAGACCAACATCTTACATCCTAAACTAAGATAAAGTCAAAATGGATATATGATCAGGCACAAAGGATAATATTGTAAGCAAATTAGCAGAGCAAGAGATAATATACCTGTCACATCTTTGGAGAAGAGATGAATTTATGACAAAAAAGAAATAAAGAAATAATGAAATACAAAATGGATAATTTTGATTACATTAAATTAAAAATGTTTTGCATTAAAAAAAAAAAACAATGCAGTCAACATTAGAAGAGAAGCAGAAACATGGGAAATAATTTTAACAACCTGTGTTTATGATAAAGGCCAAAATATTTCTAAAACACATTTCTAAATTTCTTATTTCTCATTTCGATCTCTTTATGATAAAGGCCTCATTTTTAAAATATATAGAGAACTAAGTCAAATTTTATAAGAATGTAAAGCATTTCCCAACTGATAAGTTTTCAGATAAAGAAACTAAAGTCATCTATAGCATATGAAAAAATACTCTAAATCATTAGAGAAATGCAAATTAAAACAATTCATATTTCTCAGATTGACTAAGGTGGCAGGAAAAGATAGTGATAAATATTGGAGGGAATGTAGGAAAACAGGGACACTAATGCATTTTTGGCTGTGTTATGAACTAATCCAACCTTTCTGGAGAGCAATTTGTAACTATGCCCAAAGGATTATAACTTGCATATAGTCTTTGATCCATCCAAACACTACTGGTTTTGTATACCAAAAAGATAATAAAAAAGGAAAAAGGACTCATATGTGCAAAAATTTGTAGTGGCAAGGAATTAGAAAATGAGTAGACACTCATCAACTGGGGAATGGCTGAATAAATTATGATATAAGAAAGTAATGGAATATTATTTTTCTATAAGAAATTATGAACAGGAAAATTTCAGAAAAACTGGAAAGACCTACATGAACTGATGTTGAGTGAAGTGAGCAGAACCAAGAAAATATTATACACACTAAAAGCAGGATTGTGTAATGATTGTTTAATCAACTATGATAGATTTATTTCTTCTCAGAAATTCAGTATTCCAAGTGGATCTAATTCCATTAACTTTTGCATGGAAAATGCCACTCACTTCCAGGGAGAGAGAATTATAAAGATTGAATGTGGATTGAAACATGTGTTTTCACTTTTTCTAATTTTGATTTTTTTTCTCTTTCTCGTGGTTTTTCTCTTTTGTATTTTTTTTTCTCTTTCAACATGACTCATATGGAAATATGAAAATAAATGAACATACATTTATAACCTTAAACATTAAATTTTAAAAAAAAATACTGTGGAAAAGATTGTGGAAAACAAAGCAACCAGTGTTAAACATAAGCTGCTAATCAAAGGATACTACTACCTTGAATCACTGGCGGGGGATTCAGTGAAATTCATGTTAGACAAATGTTCAAAGAAGCTTCTGCTACACAAGCATTATAAAGTATAGCAGGCTATAATATGATGTGTAGCACACAAGAATCAATCTTTCTCTACTCTTTCTTTCTTCTATTTGGAAAAAAGACCATAAGAAGAAAATGTTCAGGCAAGTAAATAGCCAAATGAGAAAGAAGTTTGTGGCTTCCCAAAGAAGCACTTCAGAGAATGGAGTGGAAGAACTTATGAGAACTGTTAGTTCATATCCTTTGAATACATCAATTGGAGAATGGTTTTTGGTCATTATCTTTATTCAAGCTCCTACTTAGCTATATATAGTAATTATTTATTTAGCTTATACCAAATTTTTATGAGAGAGATTTGATAAAATTTCCCCCAATTCAACCACTTTCCTTATTACAGAGGCAATTATTTTGTCATTTGCTAATTTCCAATAATAAAAATTATCTATTTTATTTTCTATAATTGCCTATATTTCTTGTTTGGTTAAAAATGCATTTCCTATGTTTGGGTGACTTCTTATGTATAATAGTTATCACATTTCTTACCTTTTAAAGAGGGAGAAAATTTGTAACTGAACATTAAAATACAGATTTAAAAAAAAAGAACATTGGACTTAAATGTGAACTTGGTGGGACCAGTGCTATGTAGGAGTCTATGTCATTAATCTGAAGTTAACTCCATTCCCCTCCCATACATAGTTGATATAAGGGATGATTATACCTTTCTCTCCTGATAGAAAAATGTTTTTATATGTATTCTTGCTTTTCAGCCAAGTAAATATTGCTATGTAAAAGTCAATCAATATACAGTGATTAATAGAACTGTGATGCTGGTCAATGAGTCCCTAAAAAAGAAAGGAACACAGAAAGTAGAAGTTTGAGGAGATGACAGAGAAGAAGCATCTTCTTAGCATCTTAAAGGGAAGATATACAATAGACCTGACCTTGAGAGAAAGACATCTGAATCAACTATGTTATAAAAATATATGGAGTACAGTTGTTGTTGCTTTTTATTCTTCATTCTAGAAGAGGACCTGACATCAGGGAGGGGATGCTGTGACAGGCAAGTTAATTGGATTTAAGTGAGGGAGGGCTATGTAAGGTCTCCTTCCTCACTTTCCCTCCAGAGCCATTTGGTCCAGGGACCAGACATAGATCAGAACAACTGGAGATGGCCCTGGATGCAGTGGGAAACCATGGCCTTTGTAAACTAAATCTTCACAGTTCTTAAGGCTCTGTAGCAATTGAAGCAAAGAACCTCCTCTTTGACCTAATCAAAAAAAAAAAAATTTCAAAATAAATAAATCTGGGTTCCTGGCCAAAGCAGAAATGATTACTATTTACATTCAATCTGAGTCAATCAGGACCCAAACAATAACCAACTGGATCTTGTCCTGGGACCTATTGGTGACCGATCAATGGGAAATAGATTAGTTTGGATTTAAGACCTCTCAAGATATCTTGGAGTTACTAGATATATTTCTTTCTTAAGGACCACACTCATGGAATTTAGAAGTGAAAGAGACCGTTACATCAATTTATAATAATAACAATATATAGTTTTTATATAGGAGCAGACAGGTGATATACACTGGATAGAATGCTGGGCTTGGAGTGAGGAAGATTTGAAGTTTGAATTTGGTTTCAGACATTTAGTAATTGTCTGATCCTGGGTAAATCAGTTAACCTCTGTTTTCCTCAGTTTCCAAAATTGTAAACTAGGGATAACAGCACATACTTTGTAGTATTGTGAGCAGGATCAAATTATATAATTTTTGTAAAAGGTTTAGCACAGTGCCTGGCCCATAGTAGATGCTATATAAATGTTTATTTCCTTCTATTCCCTTAAGAAAAGATACCTGAAATGAAAGACAAGGTCCAAGGTAGATGATATTCATCCTTTCCCCATATGCTAACAATATAATCAGATTTAAATTATATATTAAAATATGCTTGTTGAAATTCCTTTTAAAAGTTTACTCCACAATTTCTCTTGCAAATATAGATCTTTTCCACTTGTAAAATCCCTGGTCATTTCAATAAAGAAAGGTCATTTGACTCATCTGGTCGATTATAGCTCTGATCCATTTCATCCATAAGAAGCAAGGGAAGCATTTCTCAATTTGGTTGAGGGAGGGGGGACCTTTTGCCCATTAGCACTAAAACATTGCATATGCCATAAGCACTCAGTGCCTAATTTCATCAGAGATGATTGATGTGTCTGTCATCTAAGCCAGATCAAGCCAGAGATACAGGCTATGTGCTCCAGTGAGGATGTGGATGCATTGCTGCCTGCTTCTAGCTCAAAAAATATTTTATTGACACATCGAGCATTCAGAGTAATAAATATATATCATGTTTATCACTGTTTTTATGGCATGCATAGATGTGACACTGGGGCATTGAGCCATGCAACATTAGACAACCATTTATACCGCCTTAAGTTGCTAAGAATAATGCAAACCTCAGCTTATCTTCTTCAAATAGATGGGACATTGCATTGGAAATGTGATTTTTAAAAAATCAATGAAAATGAATAAATTAATAAAATATTCTGATTGAATTTTGAATATGCTAAAAGATATATTAATAATATGCTTTTCTATGGGTCAGCTAAAAGTGTTACACTGACAAGAAATGGACACTGGGAAGTGATCATTCAAAGAAGTAGATATCTAGTTTGAAAAATCACTATGACTAATGCCTATAGTTTATGATTATAATGATTACATTATGTTCCAGATCTTGTTATTCATTTTTGTGTAAAACTATTTTCTAAAGGCTAATGATTTTCTACAGTTTAGTTTTTGAGTTATTAGATGTTGAGCAAAAAATTAAATACTCATCCAAAGTCTGACTCCAAAATCAAATCCATTATCTAGAATTGTTTCAGAACAGAGATGGTTAGGCAAAAGGACGAAGTAAGACCTTCAGGAAAAGTTGATAACAAATTGTAGTATAAGTAGATAGGAATGGTTAAGAAATTAGCACTTGGTTTGATACGCAGTATTATTGAACAAAATGTACTTGTCAAGATTTGTTGAAGTCTGAAAAGTATAATGAAATACAAAGATAGTGCAGGGAACTTTAAATGGAAATACTATGGTATGAAAGAAAGAACTATGGGCCTGGAGGCAGAAGATAAAGTTTTAGATTTTACCTTTGCTTACTGTTGTATAAATTAAAAATTACTTTATATGACTTAGATTTCCTCATTTGCAGAATGCAGAAGCTGTTTGTCATCTAATATGTCTTCCCAATGGTAAATGTCTTATTCTGTGAAATACTGCTTTGAAGATCTTGGGAAATGTTCTTTCAAATATGCAAATGGATATGTTATTCTTTCAGTATGGGTTATACCTTCTGTGACAGACACAGCTAAATATCCATGCTTGCCCATATTGTCTGACTGGCTCACTGGTAATAAATTCAAATAGAAAGAGATAAGTATGACAAGGAAGGAAGGGGTGGGGACCCAAGTTATACATAAGGACGCTTGCCATCTGCATATTGACTTAATTTTAAAATGTAATGTTGTCTATGTTTTATCTTTTTTTTTTTTTAATTAACACTCCACTTTGTAGCTACTGCTCAAGTTTCAACTCCGGGGAATAAAATGCCTCTTCAGGAAAAACTCACCGTGCCTAATCTCATCACCATGCATCTAAATCAAACTTTGATTTACACACTCCTTTCTTCAGCCTCCTTTACTCTCTAATTGGAAGGCTGGAGACTAAAGTACTAATTTCTCCCAATGCCTTTCTTCATATATTTGGACTTTTATCCCACAGCACTTTGCACGTGATCCATAGAACAAGATTGCTATTGGTGTCCTGTTAGCCATACCCCTCTGCTTTCACTGTCTCTCTCCCTTTAGATTGTCAGACTTTATTTTTGTTAACTGTATCCCAGTTTGTAGCCTGGTACTTAAATGTTTATTGGAGTAGACTGGATTAGATTTTTATTTATTTTGTTAAATTTATCCCAATTGCATTGTACTTTAGTTCCAGCTGCATTCAGAAGTGCTGTTGCCACTCTGGGATAGCATCTTTGACATTTTTGATATAGTCCATGTCCTCCTGAATACCCTATATATGGCTATGATCCTTCCTTGAGTTCTACTGAAGTTGCAAATAAATAAATGTTATTAAACTTTATTTTTTCTTATTGGTTGTATGAAATTAGAAATCATTTTATTTTGGATAAAAAAAGTGTGCATATGTATCTTGGGATCAAGATACATTTTTATTTTATTTTTCATTTGGCACTCAATGGAAATATACTACCAAAATTAAGCCTTTAATACTTAATAATGTAGATATACTTCATTAAGAGCACAGTGGTCAGAACTAGAATCAGGAAAACTCATCTTTCTGACTTCAAAGCTAGTCTCAGACACTTATTAGCTGTGTGGCTCAGGGAAAAATATATAATCCTGTTTGCTCCAGATTCCTCATTTGTAAAATGGAGAAACAAACCATTCTAGTATCTTTGTCAAGAAAACTCCAAATGGATTCATGAAGAGTCAGATAGGATTGAACAATATTTTGCAAATGTTACTGCAAGGAAACTTAGTAAAGAATTGTCAGGAATGATCCATATCAAGAAATCATCTTTATGTCTTTAATCTTCCTTCTTTGAAATTATTTTATTTAGTTTGTCACTGCATTTTGCCTAGGTGTGTTATTTAAACTGTAATACTCCTCCATGATTCATTCTACTTCCTGACCCAATGAAAGAAGTAAAGTTCTTACCTGCTAAAAGTGTACTGGATTTAGAATCTCAGGTGCCAGGAAAAAATAATAAATGTAAAATCTTCAACCCTTTAAATGATATTTTCTTGATTATTACTAAGTTACTAGAAGTAGCCCCCCAAAAAAAGCTCAAAAGGGAGGAGGGATCTGTAAAATATTGATAAATATTTGAAAATATAATGATAATTATTTTACTTTAAAAGTGTTTTTGAGACAGTGTATTCTAAAAAGTGTACAATATTAAGCTATTAAATTTTATTTAAAGCAATAGAATAATTTAATTATTTTAAGTATATAACTAACCCCTGTCCCAAAGGCAATTGGTATAGAATGTTCTCCTTTTTGGTGGAAATGAATGGTTGGCAAGAACTTCAGTTTTCACCCAGTCCTTTTTGGAATCTCCAAGTCAGAGTCCCCTTTGGGTCTCTCCAAAGGCTATTCTACTTTGAGAACTTTTCAAGTGGGAGTTCACTTTTGGGGACTCATCAATCCTCAGTTTTTTTGCCTTTTTTTTAAGTTGTTGGCTTCCAGTTTTGAAAGAGATGATAGAAGACTCCAATCCTATTTCAGATTGCTAAAGGAAAAGACTCTGAGAACACTTGAGAAGAACAGGAAATCTGCATCATGTCTCTCAGTTTGCTATTCCAGAGACTGAATAGCAACAACAACATCTATTATTTTACTGAGGTATGATTAGAAAGCCTTCCAGACATTGGAGGAGACACTGAAATATATCAATTTTATTTAAACCCACAACCGGGTCTGCTTCAATGGACACCTTTTACACCATACTCAAAGCAAACTAACTATTCATTGTTGACTGCCATTAAGCTTGCATCACACCTGATCCAGTTCCTAAGTCAGCCAAACAAGCAAGCAAACAAACAAAAGAAAAAAAAAAATAACCCACCTCAAAACACACAGAAACATATCTGAAATCTTAGCCAATAAAGTTAAATAAAATTTATATGCGTACATATGTATGCATTTTTTGGGTTAGACATTATCTCACTGTTCTCAAGAACTCTCATTGTGGAAATCCCCTCCATCAATATAGATTAGTAAGTCATTTTCAATCTTAGACAGTAAGTAACCTGGGGTGACCAAAAGGTCAAATAATTTCCTGTTATCATGCAGCTAGTGTATGAACCCAATTGTTTTTTTTTTTTTATTTTTAGTTCAGATTACTAACTACAATAGACATCTTTTCTCTTCTTTCTTTTTCTGTATCTCTTTTTCTGCTCTCTATTTCTCTCTCTCTCTTTCTCTCTCTCTACTCCTCCCTCCCTCCTTCTCTCTCTTTCTTGCTTTCCTTCTCTCTCAAAGGATGCTTTGTTTTATTTTAATGTGATCATCTTAGATTAGTCATCTGATAAATATGTACATTTTATAAAGGAGGTTGCTGACAGAAAATAAATAAATCAAATGTGGTGTGTTTCACTAAGGTGATTGAACTTGATTAAAGCTTTAATGAATGAAAACTTAGGATTTTGAGCAGAGAGATTTACTTTTGAACATGATTTAGAAAGGTGTCTATTCAAAGCTGATTCAATTAGGAACTATATTAAGTTCATTAGAAGCCTAGCATCAGTCAACAATGCACCCTTAGTTCGGTTTGATTTACATAAGTCTGTGTAAATCTATTCACACAATATATTTTTTTAAACACCATCGACTTCTTATAGCATATCTATTATAGTAAATTAGAAGACAGAGGCACTTGGGGTGCCAGGCTTACTGATAAGTTAAGTACAAAGTACCTCATTTGGTAGGAAGATAATAATTCACATTTTATAAGATAGATGAACATGTAATCTACAAAATTTAAGGCACATTTTTTTAACCATTCCTTGCTCAGAAAATGGTAAAGAAATGAGAAATGAATTGTTTTTGACATCTCTTGATGACAGAATTCATTTCTATTTTTTTCTTTCTTTTTTAAGATAACAAGGTACATAGCATTGCCATTTCTCTAAGTAATCCTAATCAAAAGGATCCCCCGAACTAGTGGGTTGTTGATCTTAGTTCTCATCTTATTTCATTATATTCCATACCAATCATTGTTCTTTCTCTTCATTGTTTTTTTTTTTCCTCTCTAATCTCAAAGTTATTTGTCATTTCTGGACCATTATATACTTCCACTTATGGTAACTCAGTATATTAACTCTTCCTCATTGGATGTGATTCTCCTTGTTTAATGAAATCCATGCTCCTAGTTTCAATCCTTTGCTAGGAGGTTTGGTATTTCCTCAGCTACAAACACAGCACTTAGTGTTATGAATCACATAATCTCTCTCCTGTGGGCCACACTATGAAAAAGATGATTCTGTTCAGTAAAGATTTGATGGTCCACCAGCTTTGTCCTATAGAGGTTGCTGGTAAAGTTTTCACTTCCTGAAATCTGACAGAATTCTCTAATACTTTATACTTATGAGTTGTCTCAATGAATATCAAAGCAGGGATTTTAGATTGTAAAAGGTAGTACTGACCTCTAACACAACTATAGGAGAGAGTAATCTTTAATTAATCTTCCTGGAATGACTTGAAAAAAAACTAGATTCCACAGCTATCTATTTCAGAACAATAGCCATAGACTATTCTTATATACATTGAAAAACAGCTTTGAGTCCAAGGTCCCTCTAAGACAGAAATTTTTAACCTGGGGTCTGTAATACTATTTGTGTGTGTATGTGTATAATACATATACAAATATATGTATGTATATGTATACCTATATTTATGTGTGTATAAACACATATTTGAATAAATAAATAAATATATAGATATAAACATATCTATATATCTATATCTATACATATAATTTTGTAATGCCAGAGAAACTGAGGCAAGATAAAGATTAGAGAGTATTTAATAATTTATTTAAAAGGGAGAGATTTACCGGGACCAAATGGATCCATGGCTTGGTCCCAGGGCTGAATGAGACTATCATCTCCAAGAATCCAGCAAACAGTAAGAGTTCTCAATGACTTATATACACATGTGGCTCAGACTCAGGGGGTAGACTGAGGCAGAGGAGGAGTTAGGGTGCTGAGAGCTGGACAGGTACTCTGACAGGGTGGGATGAGCCTTTTCGAGAAGGAGATGACATAATAGGTGGAGGCACCCCGGACATGGAGAGAGCATCTTGATAAGAAGGTATCTGATATTCTGATAGCTTGGGATGGAGAGAGGCATTCTGATATTCTAAAACATAAGAAGTTTTATCCTTATCAAATATTCTGATAAAGAGGGAGGGGAGGTTTTGCAGGACAATTATAAACTGAGGCAGGACATAAAAGAGAACTGTGACATAATAATGTCTACGTGTGTTTTTGCTTGTATATACACAGCAAATTAGCATTGTATATATGCTAATAAATGTTTGACAACTGGCTCAGCAAAAATAAATTTGAAATTTTATGCACAATACATTTTTAAGTTAGGCCAGTCTATGCTAAATCCAGGATTCTCCTCTACAAGTTTAGATAGATACATAGATACATAGATAGATAGATACATAGATACATAAATAGATAGATAGATAGATAGATGATAGATAGATAAACATGTATAGACACTTATTGTTGTTGTTGTTGAGTTGCTTTTCAGTTATGTCTGATTATTCACGACCATAAATATGCATGTGTGCACAAATAAATATGTATGTGATAATATAATATATAATTATATATACTATATATGTGTATATATAAATTAATTATATTGAAATGTATAAATGCAATCATTAATTATATTTAGTCAAATATTTATATTTAATAGCCTTGATATTTATATTTCAATATAATTGTTTTTGTTTGTTAATTCTAATTTATTTCATTCATTTAAAACATTCTGAGAACAGACTCAGATTTCATCAGATTGCCAAAGAAGTAAGAGATAGAAAGGTTGAAAAGGGATTAGATTTGTATTTGAATAGGCTAACTGAGCTAGTTTACAATGGGCAAGAAATTTGAGCCTCAGATCAATACAATGAAATGTGATTGAATTGTTTCAGAAGAGAATGTCACTTAATTGTCAAAGGATCATAAAGTTAAAAGGGAAGTTAAAAGACAATTACTCCAATCCTTCAACTAGTATATGAAAGTACTATAGTCCTGAGAATGTACATAATTTGTTCTAGATCACACAGGTAGTAAGTATCAAAGTCAGGATTGGAACCGGGTTTCCTTATTTCAATGACACTGCTTCCACTATACATATCATAGCTCTTAATCATCATGCCCTTGAACCAGTCAAACTTCATCATTTTACAAGTGGGGAAACTGAGAGCAAAAGAGAGTAAATGACTTTTTGCTGTCACAAATCAGTAAATAAAATTCAATTCAGGTTTTCTCACTCCAACTCCCCTGACCTTTCAAGATTTCCTCTCATGTAAAGAAAAAGAAAGGATAGAAGGGCAAACAACAGAAACTGAACTCTTACTACATTACAGCCTTAGGGAAAAAAAGAGTTTAATGGAAGAAGAAAATCTATAATGTGATGCTAAATGATGGAGCCATAGTGCATATATATGTATATATGTATAAAACATAGTATTTTATTTTTTCCTAGATACATGACAATACTTTTAGCATTCATTTTCGCAAATTTTTGAGTACTGAAGTTTTCCCCTCCCTCTCCTTTCCTCTTCCAAAGAAGGTAGACAGTTTGATCTAGTAAATACATGTGTTATCATGTAAAACATATTTCTGTATTAGTCACATTTGTGAAAGAAGAAACAAGTGATAAGGAAAGAAAAAAACATAAGAAAGAATAAAACAATTGAAAAAATGCTTCCATCTTCATTCAGAGTACATCAAATTGAGGCAACGAGGTGGCGTAGTGGATAGAATACCAGTCCTGAAGTCAGAAAGACCTGAGTTCAAATTTGACCTCAGGCACTTAATATTTCCTAGCTGTGTGACCCTGGGTAAGTCACCTAACCCCAACTGCTTCAGGAAAAAAAAAAAAAAAAAACGCAGAATACATCAGTGCTTTGTTTGGTTATGAATAGCATTTTCCTTCAAAATGCATTCTTATAGTATGGTTAATACAGTCTTGGATTAACATTTCCTATTGAAAGCAACATCTCAATTTAGTCTCTGCAATATCTCTCATATCCATCTCCTCTTTTCTACTTCACTTCTGACCAGTCTCAATCACCTCTTCCCTACTCTAATGTAATAATCTCTTAATTAGTCTCATACTTCCCATCTCTGCTCTTTAAAATTTATTCGTATCACTAAGTAATCCTGCTAGAGTTCTGATTATATGTACATATATGTGTATGTATAAACCAATAATATTGAAATATATAAATGCAATCATCAATTATATTCAGTTATTTACATTCAATAATATTAATATTTCAATATAATTGTTTTCCTTTGTTATCCTAATTTTCCTTTCCTATTCAAAAATCTTCAGTGGCTCACCAATTACTTTTCACATGAAGGGATTGGACTAAATAATTATTTCTCTGCTTACCTCAAACTCTCAATACCTAACATTATTTCAGGAGATTTAGGTACTCCTCCTTCACCTTTGTACTGAGGGACAGTTATCAACTCTTAATGTACAACCAAGTTCAGTCCTGGAAGAGTCTGACCACCTCTAAAAGATTCAGTCTCCTTTCTTGACACATATCTCCACTGGATCTGGGGTAAATATTACTTAAAACTAAAGACTTAAATCATGGTTAGTTTCTCTCCAATGTAGGGGACTAAAGGAGTGTTTAATGCACAATGTAAATCATGTATAGGTGAACTATTTATTTCCTCTATATAAATTACATTTTTTTTTAAAAAAGCAACTCAGTGGAGTATAATTGTATAAAAAATGAAGCAGTTTGTGAGAGCATCGAATAGGCATTATATATTTTTACCTTGTTTTGCGCTGAATTGTTTTCTCGAAGTTCTGGAAAGTCAAGACATGACTTGGAATCATCCTCCAGTTTTTGTCTTATCTCCTGCTCCGAGTAGTAGATGCAGAGAGAGCACCTTAATCAGTGAGGATGACCTTAAGGATAATATAAATTCCAGAGGCTTTGAGACAGCTTCCCTGGAAGGGTAAACTTCAAAACTTCCTATCTGGTTTCCCATGTCAAAAGAAGAGCACAAAGCAAGTGAAGCAGGCAAGGCTCTGAGATCTGGAAGTGGATTGCCCAGAGAGTACATGTGACTCTGCTCCCATGGGCTCAGAGTCACCTTGTGGTTAGGGCACAAGGAGGGCAGGGTCCTCTTCTTTTATCCTTTTCCCCCATCATTGGAGACTTACTTGCCATATATACTGAAAGTAAAAAAGGATGAGAAAACCATTTCTCTCTTTTTTTTTTAATTGATGTATTATCCCATCCTCTTGCTTTGATCACAGGATTGAGGAAGATCATTTGAACCGTTCAGCAATGTCAGAAGTTTCCAGTGCTAGGTATATGCTCTATAGAATGGCTTTTGAGCCTCATATATACTCTGTGCTACATGTCACCCTATGAGCTGCTTCCCTGAGCATCTCAGGGATGCTCAAAAATATCAGAAAATAGTGGTCTCAAACTAATCCAATGTCTTACACTACTTTGTGTTTCATTCTTATATTTATCTTTCTCTACTTGAGTACATGGACTTGTCTTTCTCTCTCTTTGCTTTTAACCTTTGTGAAGAGTAGGATCTGTTTGCATTTTCCTTTCACCCTGAAGAGCGGGGTGGTGCAGTGGGTAGAGTGTTAGGCCTGAAGTCAAAAAGATTCATCTTCCTGGCTTCAAGTCTAGCTTCAGAAACTTACTAATTTTGTGACCCTGGGAAAGTCACTTAACTCTGTTCTTACCTCAATTCTTCCTCTGTAAAATGACCTGGTAAAGGAAATGGCAAACCACTGCCATATCTTTGCTAAGAAAACCTTAATTGGGATCACAACTGAAAAAGAATTCATCCTGTGTCACATCTTATGTGTCTGACACAAAAGGTCATTAATTTTTCTTGAAAATAAAATTGAAAAAGTAGAAAAGTAGAATTTACTCAATTGTCTTTCCTTGGATAAAATGAAAGGAAAACTGAGCAGATGGGGTCTAACCTTCAGGAGAGAAGGGTGGCAATAGAAATATATTTAATCTTATAACATTGACTAATGTGGAAGAAGCCCTGCTTGTCTGTAAAAATAAAGTTGAGTATTATTCTCTAGTGCATGCTTTAGTTTTGTATTAAAAAAAAAAAAAACTGGCATCAGCTTCCACATCGTGACCCAGACAACGGCAGCATTTTTTTTAATAGCCTGGGTAAGACATATTGATTTCTCCTCCATATGCTAGGATGAGAAACAGGGAAAAACTATAGCTCAGCCACTTTGCACAGCAGAGTCATTACCTGTTCAGGATGACTTGCTGCAGAATGACAAAGAATTATCGACAGGCAATTTTAGACATAGTAGAACAACTGTTCACATGGAGTTTAACACATATTGTTTATAAGATCTTTCTCAAGTATGCTATTTTGTTTTAAATTATTGTTAGTAATTTGGAAAGATGAGGGGAAATTATTAAATACCTTAACTCAAAACCGAAACAAAGTATGATGATCCAACTGCTACTAATTTACTTGCTTTTCCTCATATATGACACTCTGTTACCTAACTTCATGCCTTTGTAATGGTTTTCCTCCATTCCTAGGATGTTCTCCTTACTCATCTTCATCTATTTCACTTCCTTCAATACTCAAATTCCACCTTTTTCAAGAGGCTTTTTCCTAACCCCCATTGCTAGTGCTTCTCTGTAAGATTACCTTCAATGTCCACATATAAGAATGTTAATCTTATATGTATATGGTTGCTCATATATAGTATCCTCAATTAAAATTTGAACTATTTGAGAAAGAGGAACATTTTTTAAAAATTTTGTATCCCAAGAGTTAATCCCAATAGCTGGTACATAATAAGTATTTAATGAATGATTGATAACTGTTTATTGACTATAAGATATATACTTGAAGGAGATTAAAGATAGAAATTTCTCATATACACCTAAATATTAAAAGTAGCACCTTTTTGTAGCTACAAAGAATTGAAAATAGAATAGCTTAAGATTCACTGAGAACAGTGATATGTGAATGGAATGGAATATTATTGTGTCATAAGATGATGAATACCAATAACTTAGAGGGATATGAGAATTCTTATATGAATGAATTAAGAGTGAAATAAAAAGAACTGGGAAAATAATATGCATAATATCTAAAGAATATGAAGAAAAAAATAGTCAAAATTAAACAATGCTATGCAATAATAGCTGAGCATTTGAGAAAATGAAACTTTTCTTTTATTAGTTGGAGAACTTGGACTCTAATATATACTTTCAGACGCAATATGTTGGTTGGATTTGCTAAGCTATATTTCCTATAAATATCTTTGTTAAAAGATAGCTTATGAGAGAAAAGAAGAGAAGAAATAGAAAAAGAGGAGAATAATGGAAGAGAAGGGAAAAAAGAGATATTCAAAAATGCATATGATTTTTAAAATTCAGCAATTTTTGTAAGTTGCTTTTAAGCCATAAATATTAAAAAGGAATAAAAAGAAAAAAGAGCTGCCTCAGGTCGAATCACCTTGGGAGGCTTGACAAGATAATGTCAAATTAACATGCCCTTGATTCATAAGGGCTTATTATTACTATTGGTGTTAATAGATGAAGATAGTAAAAAAACTGTTTTTAAAATACATTTATCCTAATGTGACCCTGGTTACAAAACCCACTGGTATGTGATTTCCTCATTAGTAAAGATCAATAATGTTCTGTGCACATATGAGGGGTAGGACAAAGTTAGTGAGAATGGGAGTGAGGTGAATCTCCAAGTTCCTCTTACTATCTTTGAATCTATAAGTTTCTTCAGACTGGGTACTTGTGGTTTTGATAAAGAGGATGAAAAATTCCATCTCTATTTCAGCTGCTGAAGGAAAAGATTCTGAGAAGAAGCCAACATTACAGGAGGTAGCAGTCTCCCTCATATCCCTATCTTCACCTTACTACACTAGAGAGTTAACTGAATTTCCTTGTGGCCAAGATCTGGAACTGTTTCATGATTAGGCTAAATTACTCTACTGGCAATGAGAGAACTCATTTCCTATGTATGCTTTCTCTGAATTCTGGATAAATTATCTTCTTTGGTGATTGCTTTGTGTGTTCATTGTAGAACTAGTACTTGATGGGAAAGTGGTTAAAACTTAGGTATAAAGTTTGGGGCCCTCCTGCTTCTACCTTTAATGAGACAAGAATCAGAAGTGAAATTGAACATGAATAAAACAATTTTATAAATAATAATATTGAAGGGAGCAGACAGATAGATTCTAGCCCAGTATTCCATCTCTCTGAGGAGAGTCAAGTGTCAAATTTTGTATACTTTTGACTTTTACTTCCTTTTCCCCTCCTATGAGGAAATAAAATCTTCCTTTTAAATTGTCTAATTTTCTTCCTTTTGAGCCATATACAAACACCCCCATTTTGGGGGGCTAGCTTCTTCCCAGAGTCTTTTCTTTTAACAACTTAAAAATGAGGGTTAGCACTTTCAATTCTCTCTTCACCCCTCCTTCTTTCTGTTTCTCTCTTCCTCCTTTCTTTTCTCCCTCCCTCCCTCTCTGCCTTCCTTCTTCTCTCTCTTCCCTGCCCCTCTCTCTCTCTCTCATAAAATTCCAAAGTCCAAAGAGACTAAGTGACTCACAGAAAAGTGAAGTGTTAAGGAGTCTTGTTTTTCCTGCTCTGCACAAGTTTCCCTCACCTAAGTGCAAATCTGTAATTTCCACCATTAAGGAAAGAATCCCAATTGATTCTCGGATTGTAATTATACTAAACAGAGACAATATAAAGTTCTTCTTAAAGGTATAAATAGGATTAGAGTTCTGGAACTTTGCTTTAAGGCATGAAATTTGAAGAAATATGAAAACATTTATAATTATTTAAATATGTGAAAGCTACTGAGTTTAGCCTATAATGATTATGGATAATTAATTAAAATAGAATGCTATCACTTCCTTCTACTTCTTTCCCATGAAGTAAGCTGCTTCTCCTCCATGGCCACTTTGCACCACCACCTTTCACTCTTTCTGCAGGTATACTGTGATATTTTGAAGTTACCATCTCCCAACAACAATACAGCATCCCAAAGTCTGTTCTCTCACTGAGCCTTTTATCCTAGGTTCTCTCTTTAGCTCCTAATTATATCTATCTTAAAGTGATGCTTTGAGACAATATTTCATAAACTGGGCATTTTAAGACTTTGCTGTGGTGGGAAGGCAATATGGGAGATTACAGATGCTGGGACCCAGCTAAGCTCTCCTAACATTCCCCTTCAAACAACTTTAAAATGATGTCTCAAATAAAATTTTGAAGCTGCAGAACTAAACAAAAGGTAAGAGGGAGACATTTTTTCCAGCCTAAGGCAATTTAGGAGGTCAAAGGAAAGGTCTGTACTATTGAAGCTGAATATCAGAAGCATCAGCAGTGGGTCTTAGAGGTGGCTACAATAGCAGCAATAGAATTCGAAGTTACAACTTCAGGAGCTCTCAATCCAGAGACAAATAACTGGTAAGAAAAAGATTACAGGAGAGTTTTTGCTGACACGGGGTATTGCTGCTCTGATTAGCAATTCTATTACACAGAAGTTTCAGATTGCAGTCCCAGGACAGAGAGGAGCAAATATGATTGGTCACAAAAGAGAAAATACCCTGGTCACAGTTCCAGGGCCAAAAAGAGTAGGACAACTTCCTGACTGCAAAGGAGCAGGAGCCCTTTCTAGGTAAAGACCAAAAAGAAGCTCATGAGAGAAGTGAGTTCACTTCTCCCAGGATAATATTACCAAAAACTTGTAGAACTCCAGAAGTAGTTCTGAAAATAATAGCACAAAAAATAAATAAATAAATAAATAAATAGATAGATAAATAAATAAATAAATAAAAGTCTAAATCCCATGTGTAGGTGAGCACACACTACTTTAACAAAGTAAAAAAAAAAAAAAATGGCTAGGAAATTTATCAACAACAACAACAATAAAATAATTTCCTCATAAAATGCTACCATGGTGACAGGGAAGAACAAGACACAAATTTTGAAAAAGACAAGAGGAGCTGCAGGTAAAACCACACACAAAAAAAAACACACAAAAAAAATTAGACCTAAGGGAAGTAAGAATTGCTGGAAGAGTTAAAGAAAGAGATTTAAAAAGGTAGGAAAAATTGGAAGGATGCAAGAGAATGATGTAAGAAAATTTTGAAAAGAGAATAAACAGCTTGATTTTTAAAAAAGCAAAAACAAAAAAGAAAATATGAAAAAAAAATCCTAAAAAATCACTAAAAAGAATTCCTTAAAAAGTAGAATTGTTTTAATAGAAAAAGAGACACAAAAGCTTACTGAAGAAAATTAATTCTTAAAAAACTAGAATTGATCAACAAAGCTAATGACTTCATGAGAATTTAAGAAACAATGAAAAGAAGTCAGAGGAATAAAAAAATTTTTAAATATGAAAAATCTCATTAGAAAAGAAAAAAAGTAAACAAAACAAATTATCTGGAAAGTAAATTGAGGAGATATAATTATGGGACTACCTAAAAGCAACAACAACAATAAAAGAATTGAGATTATATTTCAGGAATTTATCAAAGGGCATTATCTTAATCTCTTTAGATCCAAAGTGTAAGATAGAAAAGAATCTATCAGTGATTTCCTAAAAGGGTTCCTAAATTGAAATGTCCTAGGAATTTTATAGCCAAATTCCAAGCAAATATTGTAAACAGCCAGAAAAAAAAATCAAATATCAAAAAACTGTAATCAGGATCACATAAGACAGAGCAACTTCCTTGTTAAATGAGCAGAACACTTGTAATATGATATTTCAGAAAGCAAAAGAGCTAGAATTTCAATGAAGAATAACTTACCCAGCAAAACAGAATATAATACTTCAAAGGGGGAGGGGAGGATGGATATTAAATGAAATAGAGGATATCCAATAATACCTGATGAAAAGACCAAGGCAGAATAGGAAATTTGATATTCAAAAACAAGATTCAAGAAAAGCATTAAAAGGTAAATAAGAAAAAGTAATCATAATGAACTCAATGGAATTAAACTCTTTAAGGAAAGATGATTACATGTAATTCCTAAGAACTTTGTCATTATTAGGGTAGTTAAAAGAAATATAAGGTACCAAATAGCAGAGTAGATAGTCAGGCCTGAAGTCAAGAAAGCTCATCATCCTGAATTCAAATTTAGTTTTAGACACTTACTAGATGTTTAATACTGAACATGTTAATTATTCCTGCATACCTCAATTCCTCATCTATAAAATGCATTGGAGAAGGAAATGGCAAATCATTCCAGTATTTTTGCCAAGAAAATTCCAAATGGGATTAATGAAGAGTATAACATGACTGAAAAACAACAAAAGTAGTCTGCAGATAATATGGGAAAGGCAGAATTAAGGAGGAAGTAGTCAGAAATAAGACTTTTGAGAAGGAACAGGATAAAAAACAAAAAAAGATAACAGGGAAATAGGATGGAAAGGAATACACAGTTAATCATCTTAGTTGTGAATGTAAATGGAATGAGCCAACCCAAAGGAGTTTCAGAAAAAACATCTTTATTGACTACCCTAAGGCCTTTGACTAAGTATCACAACAAAATGTGTAAAACTTTCAAAGATATTGGGGTATCAATTCATTTGGTTGCCTGGGAAACCTGTATTTGGTCTAAGAAGCAACAGTTAGAACTGAATATGGAACAAGTAATTAGTTTAAGATTGGGAAAGGAGCATGAAAAAAGCAATGTAGTGTTACCTTATTTATTTAGCTTATATGCAGAGTACGTCACACAAAATGCCAGGTGGGTATCCATCAAAAGCTGGAATTAAAGTTGTTGTGAGAAATAACAAGCTTGGATATGCAGATAATACCACTCTAATGGCAGAAAATGAATATAAATTAAGAAGTCTCTTCATAATGGTAAACGAGGAGAGTGTAAAAGTTTGCTGAAGATTAACATTAAAAAAGAAACAAAAAATCAAGATCTTAGCAACTTGTCCCATTACTTCCAGCCAAACAGAGGGACAAGAAATGGAAACAGTAGGAGATTTTATCTTCTTGAATTTAAAGATCACTACAGACAATCATGAAATGAAAATGTATTTGCTTCTTGGAAAACGACAATAAATCTGGATACCATGATAAAAAGTAAAGATATTACTGATAAGGTCTAGCTTTAGGGAACCAAAATGAGTTTAGGGTTTCTGGTGGTCAGGGAGTTAAATGATAAGGTCTAGTGGCAGGTTCAAGGTTCAGGGAACCAAATGGAGAAATTTGGCTCCCCTGCAATGTCTTGGGATTTGGCACAAGGATAGGGAGTTTTGGGGACTCCCTTCTGGTGGCGCAGAAGTTCTCTGTAAAGGAATTTATAGACCCGAAAACCTAGATTGATAAAAGAGGTTTATTATGGGGATTGGAAGTAAGATGAGAAATCCTGACAGAGAGGCATGAAGTCTGGTTAGGGAAATAGGTGAGGTTAAAGAGAGGATGGCACTGAAAAGAGTATTCCAGTGGACAGAGGCTCCTTGGCATCCCAAGCATGGAGCTAACATGTTTGGAACCTCTGCAAAGAGAGGGTTTTAGTTTGGTTCTTTTATAATGAGAGCTTTAGTTGAAAGGAACTCGTGGGTGGAGTCCCAAGTTGGTTCATTGCTAGGTTTCAGCTTGAGCTGGAATTTGAATTGAATTCAATGAGTTTCAGGACTGAGCCAAATCCCACCCAGATAACAAGAATGAAACTGTTTGTCTCTTGGGGTGGGGTCCCTCACTGAGGCAGAGTTGAAGGAGATTTTCTCCTTTATGGATTTTTAGTATTTCAGGGTCCCCTCTTCAACCACCTTGCTGACAAAGGTCCATGTAATCCTAGTTGTGGTTGTTTAAGTTGCAATGTTGCTGGAGAGTAGGACTAAAAGGAAAACTGAGCACTGTAGAACTGACATGTTGGAATTGTGGTGCTTAAATTTGAAAGCCCTTTGGACAGCAAGAAGATCAAATCAACCAAATACTTAAAGAAATTAATTAAGGCTATTCATTGGAAGGTGAAATTGAAGCTTAAATACTTTAGTTAAATAATGTGAAGATTGAATTTATTTTTTAAAAAGACTAGAGAAAGATTGAAAGCTAAAGAAAAAGCAGAGGATGAAATGGATAGATGGTTTCAAGGAAACAAGTAATAATGAAATCAAGAAATAGTGGAGGGTAGAAGGCTGTGGAATGCTGTGGCCATATAATTGTGATGGAATTCTATTGTGATGAGGGGGTTAGTTTCAGAAAAAAACATGTCAAGTTCTATATGAACTAATATCAAATAAAGTGAAAATAGGAACATTACTGTGCACAGTAAGAAAAAGGTGGTAATGATAATCAACTGTGAAAGGAGTTGGCTACTCTGCTCAGTACAATGATCCTAGACAATTCCAAATGATTCATGACAAAAACAAAAAAGAAAAAAAAATCAAAAGCTTCATGTCTTCAGAAAAATAGCTAATGAATTTTGAATGCAAATTGAGCTCTGGGTGTAAACGTCAAAGTATAGTTGTTGTGAATATACATATATCATTTAAGGAAACAGATATAATGTAAGGATCTTAATTTTTTGTACCATCCCTAATGCAAAACGACAAATGTGGAATATACTAATGGTTTTTGTTGTTTTATTTTACCCCTTTTGGCAACAGAACAAACAAATCAGGTAGAGAAGAGTATCTTTATTTTTCTCTTTACTTAAAAAATATTTATTTGAAACTAAATACAAAATAAGAAAAAATAGAAAAGGAAAAACAAAACAAAACATTGTCGTGTGTTAGCAGAACATCAGGGAGGATATATATATATATAAAATTTCTTCTATTATTACATATTCTTTCTTGAAATGGAAATTTACTATTACATATATATATATATATATATATATATATATATATATATATATATATATATATTCTTTGTTTCCTTATAGGTTATTCTTTTGTTCTCTGCTGTGTACTTTTACTTTATCCTTTTTCCCCCCTTTTATTTCCCTTCCCCACTTTTATCTAGCTCAAGCAGATTACAGCTAGGCAAGAATAGATTTATGTAACACACACACACACACACAACACACACACACATTTACACTTACAAAGACATATGTGTGTGTTTATGTATGTATATATTTAAATATATATATTTATAAAGGAATATTAACATGGCTGACATATAATGTAGATTTCTCTCAATTGAATCTTTAAGTTTGACTTTGATATCTGTGATTACTAGCTCTCCTTTTTTTGTAAAAAATTCTACTCCAGTCACCAAAACCATTTGGTATTGGCTTAGAAATAGATTAGTTGATCAGTGGAAAAGGTTAGGTTCACAAGACAGAATAGTCAACTATAGCAATCTAGTGTTTGACAAACCCAAAGATTCTAAATTTTGGGATAAGATTTCATTATTTGATAAAAACTGCTGGGATAACTGGAAATTAGTATGGCAGAAATTAGGCAAGGACCCACACTTAACACCACATACCAAGATAAGATCAAAATGGGTCCATGACCTAGGCATAAAGAATGAGATTATAAATAAATTAGAGGAACATAGGATAGTTTATCTCTCAGACTTGTGGAGGAGAAAGAAAATTGTGGCCAAAGATGAACTAGAGACCATTACCGATCACAAAATAGAAAATTTTGATTATATCAAATTAAAAAGCCTTTGTACAAACAGAACGAATGCAAACAAGATTAGTAGGGAAGCAACAAACTGGGAAAACATCTTTACAATTAAAGGTTCTGATAAAGGCCTCATTTCCAAAATATATAGAGAACTGACTCAAATTTATAAGAAATCAAGCCATTCTCCAATTGATAAATGGTCAAAGGATATGAACAGACAATTTTCAGATGAAGAAATTGAAACTATTACCACTCACATGAAAGAGTGTTCCAAATCACTATTGATCAGAGAAATGCAAATTAAGACAACTCTGAGATATCACTACACACCTGTCAGATTGGCTAAGATGACAGGAAAAAATAATGATGAATGTTGGAGGGGATGCGGGAAAACGGGGACACTGATGCATTGTTGGTGGAGTTGTGAACGAATCCAGCCATTCTGGAGAGCAATCTGGAATTATGCCCAAAAAGTTATCAAACTGTGCATACCCTTTGATCCAGCAGTGTTTCTATTGGGCTTGTGCCCCAAAGAGATACTAAAAAAGGGAAAGGGACCTGTATGTGCCAAAATGTTTGTAGCAGCCCTGTTTGTAGTGGCTAGAAAATAGAAAATGAATGGATGCCCATCAATTGGAGAATGGCTGGGTAAATTGTGGTATATGAATATTATGGAATATTATTGCTCTGTAAGGAATGACCAGCAGGATGAATACAGAGAGGCTTGGAGAGACCTACATGGACTGATGCTAAGTGAGATGAGCAGAACCAGGAGATCATTATACACTTCGACAACGATATTGTATGAGGATGTATTCTGATGGAAGTGGATTTCTCTGACAAAGAGACTTAACTGAGTTTCATTGGATAAATGATGGACAGAAACAGCTACACCCAAAGAAGGAATACTGGAAAATGAATGTGAACTATTTGCATTTTTTATTTTCTTCCCAAGTTATTTTTACCTTCTGAATCCAATTCTCCCTGTGCAGCAGGAGAACTGTTCGGTTCTGCAAATAAGTATTGTATCTAGGATATACTGCAACATATTTAACATATATAGGACTGCCTGCCATCTTGGCGGGGGGGAGGAGGGAGGGAGGGGAAAAAACGAAACATAAGTGATTGCAAGGGATAATGTTGTGTAAAAATTATCCTGGCATGGATTCTGTCAATACAAAGTTATTATTAAATAAAATTAAATTAAAAAAAAATTCTACTCCTCAATGGATAGAGCACCAGTCCTGAAGTCAGGAGGACCTGGATTCAAATCTGACCTCAGACACTTAACCCTTCTTAGCTGTGTGACCCTGGGTAAATCGCTTAATCTCAATTACCTCAGCAAAAATATATATATTTCCATTTTGGTTGTGCTCTTTAATTTGCCTTGCTGTTATTTCACTTGGTCCTTATCCGTAGTTCTCTCTCATATTCTTCTCCCACTTTTTCCCTCCCTCTTTATCCCATTTCCATTAATCTATACATTTTTTCCACTATCCTAAATCTACACATCCTTCTATACTCCACCTTACCTATCTGCCTCCCCCCTTCATTTCTTTATAGATTTTAGAGAGTACTATATTCTTCATGGTATGTATGTGTGTATATATTATTTCTTATTTAACCCACGGGAGTAAATTTTCAGAGCTACCAGCCCCTCTTCCCCTTCTAATGCCTCTGTATCAGTTCTTTCTCTGTACCTCCTTCAAATAGTATAATTACTATTTTTACCTTTTCCTAAGTGGTTTAATTTTTAATTTTGGGTTTTTTTTTCCTATTTCGACTTTCCCCCTTATATCACTTCAATACATTTTCTTTGATTACTGCTTGCATTATTGTTTCAAGGCCCTTTTTTGGTCATAGCTTTCAAATAATCCAATTATTGTTATTTTCTCTTTTTGATCTGTTCTTTAGATCTGTTATTTTCTTAGAAGATATTTCACATTCTGTTCTATTTTTTTTCATTCTTTATATTTTGTTTTGTTATTGATTGGTCTCATATAGCTTCACTAGCTTCCCCTTTTTTCAAATCTAATTTGCAAAAAATTATTTTCTTTTTTAAGACTGTATTTCCTTTTCTAGTTGGTCAACTATTTTTTCATCATCTTCTTGTATTTCTTGCATTTTTTGTTTGGATTTTGGTTTTTATTGTTCCTCAATTTCTCTCATTTGGTTTTTAAGTCTTTTTGAGTTCTTCTATAAATTCTTTCTGGGCAGGTAGTGATTTAATATTACTCTTTTGGGTAGGAAAGGCTTTTTTGTTTTGTTTTGTTTTGTTTCACTGTCCTTCTATGAAAATGAATGCCAGTCTTTCCTATTCCTATAGTAATTTTCTACCATTGGGTTCTTTCTGTTTTACCAGTTCATTTTTTTTAATGGGAACTTATTAATGTAAATATCTCTATTCTTAGGGTGAGAGAGAAGATATTTCTGCTTTACTTCAGCTCACCCCTCTGGCCTGGAGCCCAAATCCAAATGTTCCACATTCCTGCTAGTGTGTGCAGCCACCAGAATATCTTTCTCACTGCTTCTGCACTCACTGGGTGTTGCTAGTTACTTCTTGCCCAGAGCTGGTCTGGCATTCCTAATCAACCAACATCTTCCAGACTTAAAGTCTGAAGGCGAAAGCTCCTATAGTTTGGCTGGGTCTACTTCCAAACCCAGATAGCTCCAGGGATCCTCATTTGCTCTTTCTACAGAGCTAGCCTTGAGGTGTTTGTACTTCACAAAGAATAACCCCTGGTCCTGGAATCTTTTCTAGTACCTCTATCCCACCTCAGCCTTATTTGTTTTTCCCCTGATCTGTCTGCCTTGAAGTGCAATTTTGTTTTCTTTGTTGGGGAAACCTTGAAGAGCTCTGCCATCTTCCCAGAATTCTCCAAAATATTTCTTGAAATCATGAAAAATAGTAAGCTTTTCTCTTAACTATCCAAAATATGAACAGCTATAGAGAAAGGATGATAAATACAGCAAGAACTATGTCTTTTTAAGAACTCCAACTTTTTTGCACTTATTAGAAGGGTACCAAAATTGTACAGGAGAAGACGTATGAGAAAATAAGTTTTCTCAATATTTTTGTTTGTTTGTTTGTTTTATAATAAAAAGACAAAGAAATCATAAAAATTGGAGCTAGAAATATCTGGGGAACAAAAATCAGATCTATATATAGTTTCTTTTACTTTATGGAGAAATGGGAAGGAATGAGAACTTTCATTGTCTTTCCCTTCATCTCTTATTTTCTACTATTATTTCCTTATTTATTTGATATTTTATTTCCATCTTTATTTCTTTCCTTTTAAAAAATTTCCTTCTTTCATACCTTCCTTCTTAACTTTCTTTTCCCCTTACTACCTTCTTTTCTCTCTCCCTTCCTTCTTGGAGGTTTCCTCCATGCAGCATCATCCATAGGAATTGGCCTATAGGCCCTCCAAGAACATATTATTCAACAATAAAAATCGCTGTATTTTTAGATGACAAAGAAATGCTCATACCCCTAAGCAAGCAATGTGGCTGACTCATATGGATTATTCAAAGGGAAAAATCTCTCCTTTCCTCTTTTTGGGTATCCTTGAGAGTGACCATAATCATCCTTAGCTGCTTTTACTTTTCTTTAAGAACAAACAGACACACACACACACACACACACACACACACACACACACACACACACATTATAAAAGGAGAAAAAATATTTTTGAGAAGCTTATGGAACAAAATATACAGAAAACAAAGATTTTTTTGAAAATGCCAGTTGGTATGCATATATATGTTGTATATGAGTACAAGAGCAAGGTGTTTTATCATTTGTAGTTCTTAATAAATAACAATATGTCTTTTCCCAACCTCCATTTCCCCACCATTGGGACAGAGACAGTGAGAGCAATAGGAACAGTTTTGGACACTGAACTTCACCATTCTCTTCCCCCACCACTTGCTCTACTTTTTCAACTAAGGACCATTCTTTGGTTACCTCATCTTTTTTCCTCTTCCACATCAAGGAACCACTAATGAGGAACCATTCTCAATTCTCTCTCTTCAAAAGATTTTAATTCACTCAGCCCTATTTCAGGGAGAGGAAAAATATTATTTCTTTCTATATATAATGATTGCCCCAGGTCCTCAGGGAGATAGGTAACCAAATCTGCTGCCCAATATCAAACATTGTCACTTCTTTCCTTCCCATCTCCATCTATCCTGTCTTCATCCCTTCTTTCCTTTCCTTCCCATCTCCATCTATCCTGTCTTCATCCCTTCTTTCCTTCTTCTCTCCCTTCTTCCCTCTTTTCTTCCCTTCTTCTCTTCCTTCCTCCCTTCATTCCTTTTTATCCTTCATTCTTTCTTACTTTCCTTCCTTCCTCTTTCCCTCCCTCCCTTCCTTCCTCTTGAGCAAAGGAATAAACTTGCTAGAAACATTAGCATACTAATTTACAAAAGGTTTCGAGACTATATAAAGAAACACATGAGATGAAAATTAGACATGATTGCAAGGCCATATCATTGACTTACTATAAATTTTTAAATTGAAGATTGATGACGAAAGTAAGAGTAGAGTTAAAATTACTTGTTCTGACCAGTTATAGTACTGGAAACATAAAGATATTGCTTCTTTCTTACACTCTACAAAATAAGTCCATATGAGGAAGCAGAGGAAATGTTTTTTATGTGAAAGACTCCTTCAAAGATCTCAAGTAGTATTTCCAAATACCTCAAATACCCTCCCAGAAGCGCAGGAAATGTTTTTTATGTGAAAGACTCCTTCAAAGATCTCAAGTAGTATTTCCAAATACCTCAAATACCCTCCCAGAACCTTTATA
Organism: Antechinus flavipes; assembly: GCF_016432865.1. Taxonomy (NCBI): domain Eukaryota; kingdom Metazoa; phylum Chordata; class Mammalia; order Dasyuromorphia; family Dasyuridae; genus Antechinus; species Antechinus flavipes. The sequence continues at coordinate 301,752,863 of NC_067399.1, read as the reverse complement.
AGGTAGGCACAATGATTTATATATAACAAGATTCTCTATTCCCTGTTTCCATCATTCAAAAAGTAGGAAAAGATTCAATTATTATATTCCACCCTTCAGTTGGAGGTTGGTGGCAGTCCCTGTAGGTTAAAATCACTACTTCAGATGGTCTTGCTGGGGAGAACCTGTCTTGGTTGTATTTTGGCTCAGGTCATGATGCCCCACATATATGAGACTAAATGGGTAATATGTTCAATGAGTTATAGGATCTCATTTGAATTCTTGAAGGGAAAAATCTTAATTTTCCACTATTAAAGAATAAGCTATCCTGGTAAATCTAGTCATCTGTTATGTGGCTTCTTAAACTTTTTCCCCTCAAAACCTCTTTCTGACCCCCAAAAATTATGTAGCCCCATCTTGAATCTGAGCTAAGGTGCTTCTGGCAGCATTTGTGCATGTGCAGTCCAAAGTGTGCATGGTGTAGTGTTGAGAACCAAGGCTGCAGTGAAGTCACAATGCAACACAAATAAAGACTGCCAGAAATGCCTCAGATTCCTTATACATTTGATTTGGAATTAATTTTTGTTCATAACCTTGAGAAATCTTTAACTGCTCCCAATTTTTTTGCAACCCCTACATTCAGTTACATAATCTCATGCAGGGTTGCAACCCACAATTTAAGCTTTGATTTATACCCTTAACAAGACATACTGCAGTATCTTGGCAAATCCAAGAGGATATGTTTATAAAACTAAGGAAAGTATAATTTCTCATAAATTATACATTTATCCACTTCAGTTTTTTTGATCTGCATGTAAACAGCAGAATTAAAGTAGTAAAACTGATTATTTTATGAACTATACTGCCATTATGTAGCAATGTCATTTCTTACAATTATTTAAACTTGAAAGTTAAACATAAAAGGATTGGTGCATAGAGGTACCAAACGTACATAAACTCATTTAAAACACATTTAGAGAAATACTAATACTTTAGTTCTTGCATATTTTTACTTTGCCTAGTTGTAGTAAGAAAACAACAACAAATAGTAACCTGTTTTAAACATGTTAAAACCTAAGGGAAATTTCAATTGGATATAGGAAAATTTTGACCATGAGGATGATAATATCTTGAAGTTTCCCTCTGTGGATTCTTGAAAAGACATGAAAGCTAAATTGATATTGCATGATTCACTCAGAAAAACCCAGGACTTAGATTCATTTGCGTGAATTCATTCTTCTTCTGGCAATGATTCTAATGCCTATACTTTTCAGTTGCATTGTCCTTCCAGGAACTTCTATCAGCAACTAGATTCTTTTCATCCTAGAACATTTTTTTGACCATATTGATAACTTTCTCCTAAAAATGAGTTCTTTCTGGGTTGTCCCTTTTGTGGGAGGTTAAATCTGTTCATCTTCCAACCCCTCCATTTAGCTCAGCTATCTTTCTAGAATTCATCCTATTTTACTTTGAGATTGCTTTCCCTTTCTACATCTGTTTTTAAATTCCTTTTAATATGTTGATTCCTCCATTAGAATATAAACTCCTTAGAGGTGAAAATGTTCTCTTTTTGCTTGTATTTGTAACACCAACATGTAGTACAATGCTTAATAAAATTTTGTTTTCTAGCTAGTCAACTCTTGCCCTAGGACTTTGAAATATCAACTTTCCATCTCTGAGCTTCAGTTTATTCATATATAAAATGGTACAGGAAAGAAGTTAATCTCTCTATCTTTAATAGTCTGTTTGATTGTTAGAACCATGTGATTCAATTCTGCTTATTTTCTGGAAGTATTCTCTTAACTAAATGATTTGTCATCTTTTAAAAATGCAAATGAGTCAATCTTTTGGTTTGTCACAGATTATTGGGAAAAAAGAAGAATTCATTTTAGGATGCAATCGCTAATGGGGAAGAGTAGGCCAAATAGAAGTTCCCTTTATTGGCTATGAATGGGATAAACTGAATGAAGATCTTTCATAAAAGTGTGGCCTTGGCCTATACCCTAATTACAATGTAAAACTTTGAAATAACAAGCTGTGTTATAGCCAAAAGCCACATGTATTCATTTAAATTAAATAAGCACACATTTTCCTCCTGTTCTTGCTGTCCTTTTTTCTTTTTTTTTTCCACAATTGGCATAATTGGTAAAGAGTATGTCATTGGCTAGTATTCTTTCTCTCTGAATAGATTTTCAGTCTCCGGGTAGATTTCTGCATCTTCAAACACAAGCCTGAACTCCTCAGTCATTGGGAGAAAAGGTCAGGAGGGAGTGGGGGCTTCTGAATTAGGGTCTATGTAAACCTGTGTTTTTCAGCTTGTTCTTTGTACTCCCATATCAACACTGCTGTCATTGGGAGCTGTTCTTTCTCTCAAGATAGTAATAATTTTTTGTTTGTTTTTTACCTTAAGAGTCGCTGAATTTAATTTCTATAAGGGCACTATCCCACACAACTATTATTATGAGAAGAAGAAAACAATCTTATATCTTCCTCATCAAACTTTGACTATTTGCTTGAAATTTTTCTTAACTCAAAACTTTTAGAGGATGGAAGGAAAAAAAATCATCAAATAGATCATCTTCTATGTCTGCAATACATATGGGATTGATCTCATAACAAGATTTCTAGGATGAAGTCAATCATCAACACTTTATCTTCCATTGTTGGGAGTTCTTTGATACTTTTTATAAATGTCTTTCTTATTTTCTTCATTTTTTGAGGGAGGGAAGGAAGCCAAAATTTTTAGTGAATTTTTAGTTAGGCAGTGACAAAATGATGGCAAATAGAAAGGAACAGCTGCTTCTAGTGAACATCTGAGCTGTAGATTACATGGAACAAAACTGCTTTTTTAAAATGTCATTTTCAGTTGGATGAAAAGTGATGTTTGTTCTAGTTCATTTCAGGATTTTTCATAACTAACAAATGTCCTCACCACAAAAATTGCTTCTGAAATGGAACAGCTAACAACAGGCTGACTATTGGACAATGAGGCCAGTTAAAAAGTTATTTATCAACATAAATGATCTTGCACATCTGACACATTTTTATGCAAAAAATGATGGAGTAATATGCCCAAGATTTTTATAATGCAATGCCCTGTAACTAATGATTTTTTGAAAAATCATTTTATATCTCTAACAATTTTATGAGGAAGCTAATGATTTCATTTGAAAAATGATTATGCAAAAAAAGGATGATTTGGGGTGGTTAATGGTTCCTTATTGCTGATGAGAGAACAGCCCCTCCTACAATTTTGGGGGTCATTGCTCTCAAAGTGCTCATTCATCCTCAAGATTTTTGTGCCTTTAAAAATACACTATGCTAATCTTCTCTAAGACATATTTCCTACTGTTTTATAATGAAACACATAGTATGATTTTATGTAAAGTATTAATAGTCTTATCAGGATAATATGTTGTTTTGATGCTTTAACCTAAGACTTTTTCCATCTGTTTATTTGATCATATGAATCTGAATGGCCAATACTAATCATGCTAATAATAGTAATTATTTACATTTCTATAATATTCAAAGGTCCAGGAACTTCTTTTTTTGTAACAATTGTCCAGGTGAATAATATACTTTATAATATACTATTTTATAGAGTCTCGGAGAGGTTAAATGACTTGCCCAGCATTATAGAGATAGTATCAGAGTTGGAATTTGGGAATTGTATTAAAGTTCTCAAAATTTAAACAGAATGTTCTTTCTGCCATATCACCAAAAAAAAACATGGATCTCTACAAACTGCTTACTTTTCTAGAGGTAAACATGTTTGCTCCTTAGCTGCTACTAAAAGTTTGACTTTAAAAGAAGGATTCAGTGTAAATTTACCTTTTAAGTCTTTCAAAATTTTTTATCTTAGTCTATATATAACCCATCTCTATAATTCCATCTGGACTATGATGACACAGTCTCAGGCTGCATTTCTAATACAATAAGAATGCCCTAAGTGATATAAAATGTTGCATAATAAGGGGTGATCTATCAAGTCTTGTTGGTTAATCAGTGCTCAGGAAGGTTTCTGGAGATATTCAAGTTATACAAAAAGTATAATTCCACATTTGTTCCCATGCTTGGGTATGGCACATACAGGGGAAAAGATAGTACTATTATAATTCTATAGAAAAGGAGACAGCCATATTCCTCAGGGCTTCTCCTAATGTACAAAGGTATAAGCAACAATTCTCTTCTGCTGACCTAACTCGCCAATGCAAGGAAGTGTTAGAAGAGTAGCTACAGAGTTTGTAACTATATTGAAATCTAAAAGATTTCATTTCTTAGCTTAACTAGTTGAATCAAACTAAGAGTTTATTTAAGTGGGTTTTTTTAAATTTCAACTAGGAAGACTTAAAAAATATCAACAACACACACACACACACATATATATTTTATATTTCCAAAGTTGTTTGCATATATTCTTACTTTATCCTCTCAACAACCTTAGGAAATAATGCAAACATTGTTATCCTCAATTTATAGATAACAATGAGAATTAAAATGACTTAAAAGCTAGCCAAGTTCATATGAACAAAGACAGGGCACTCATTCTATGGTGTCACAACTGTAAAATCATTGTTCATTCCACCACATTTGAATTCTTTGAAAATTATCTTGCTTATGATTTGGGTGAAATTTGAAAAACTTTCCTCCAAAGTATTTATCATTTTCCCCTGCTGAGAATGATAATTTAAATTATTTAATAAAAATGCAAAATCTAAACAAGTGTTTTGGGGGAAACAATATTAACATAATGGATCAACTTGAAAAACAAATAATTTTAGCCAATTCATAATGTGTTTTTCTTTCTGCATATGTAATTTTCATTATTTGAAAACCAATCCAAATATATCATGTTATTTTTCTCTTGAGTGTTTCTACGTTTTGTTTGTTTTGTTTTGTTTTGCCATCATAAACTCTAATGAAGCTGCTTGTAAGAGATTGTACTGTATAATATGATCAAGCAACCTTAGGACAGAGAGATCAAATTTCTTTACTATGTTCCTATGCAGGATTAATCATTATCTTCTGGAATAATTCAAATCATATTTGACCTATTCATTCATCTTTTGATCCTGTCAATATGTGTGAAAAGCTTGCTTAACATATAGCTCCATGATAATCTGCTATAAAAGCTAGTTTATCTTCTGTCTCATTCCCTAAAACTATTGGTTTGAACATTCTTAAGGGGGCATTGAGAAGGGTGAGTATTCCAAGAAGGGGAAAAAATGGAGAAAATTCTTGGAGAAAAGAAAGGGAGTGCCTTGTTAGTGAAACAGCCACTAGTCACTGTGCTACAGCATCAAAGAGTAGGGAGACACAGCTAAAAAGACTGAAATAGTTGGAGGAGAAAAAGGCTTTGAATGTCAAACAGAACTTTTTATATTTGATCCTAGGAGAATAAGAGGATTTAGTTTGCTCATCTATAAAATAGGATTATAACATTTGTGTTATCTACCTCACAGAGTTGTTGAAGAGAAAATATACCTTTTGTAAAAGTGACAAAATTTTACCCCAAAGACTGCAAACTCCTTAAAATCATGCAATACTTTTTGCCTTTCTTTGCATCCTCAGTACTTTAGCACAATGCCTGATATATAGTAGAGATTTTTTAACTGATTGACATAAATTTGAATTTTAAGGTTGAACACTACCATAATTAATTAATATGACACTTGAAATAGTACATTCAAAATGATATTTTATCCAAAACAGTTAGTCAAAAGAGAAAAAAGTCCTGATGAGAGAAAATCAAAGACCAAAAAGAGAGACACAGAGAAACAGAGAAAAAGACAGAAAGAAAGAGAGAATGAGAAAAAGAGAGAAGAGTAGCAAGGATGGATCATTTCAGAGATTGTTACTAAAGTGATTCCACTAATAATTAGTGGTATATGTAAAGAAGTATCATAGGATTTAAAGGTTGGAAATTATGTTGTATCACTGAAGCCATAAAATGCTAAAGTGATTTCTTCAAGATCAAAATCACATAGAAGAAATGAACAGAGGTGGGGTTAGAACAAAATTTTTCTGACCCCTGGTACAATGGTCTTTTCACTATTCTATGTCACCTTCAATTCCCCTCAATTTTGTTGTATGTCAGTGAACTGGAAGAAATTGATAAGTATCAGCTAATATAAATCATCTAAATTAGAGCTATTAAATATAGTCATTCCAGAGTGTGAGCCAAACCAGATTAAAATGTTATAGGGAAGTATTTAACAAAATAAATAAGAACAAAAAAAAATACAACATAGATAACATGAATGTGTGGTTTACTAAATCAATATGCAGTTTCAAGGGATCTATATTTACAGTTTAAAATCCTGTTTCCATTTGAGTTTGTTATCATTTACGTGTTAAAATGATAGAATTTTTGAATTTGGAAGGTAACTTAGAAATCAAATTGTCCACTTGAGAACATAGGCTGATATAGTTAAAGAAAGAATGTGTGTTGGAGATGAATAAGGATTCTTACAGGTCATTGGTTTTATTTTTAAATGGTTTAATTTTAAAATGTAATGGTATTTATGTTTTATTGTATTTTTATTTTTGTTATTTTTTCCCAATTACTTTATTGGCACTCAAGAATGTTGCAGGCTGCATGTTCAAAACTGTGTTCTAGGCCATAGGACTGACAAATAAATCACTGTTTCCCAGGCTATGGTTAAAGAATAGGCATTAATGACACATTATTCACTGGAGCGAACATTTGGAGCCCATTCCACAGGGATCCAATCCAACTTTAGAGAATATTATTTTTCTCAGTAACTTCAATGAAGTTTCCATGGCAACTCATGAAATAGAAAAAAAAAATTTACCTCGATCAAGTATGGACAACGATTTACAATGCCCAAAGAGTTAATGGAAAGACTAACTATGACTAAGGCTAAGATTAAATGTCATTGACTGTTACCTATTTGGTGGTAGACTACATAGGATTTTAGTCACTACAAATGCTTAGGGTGAATCAATTGGCTCCATACTTGAAAAATGGATATTGTTGTTGCAGCTGTTTTCAGAGTGCAATTTGAGATCTGTAGATCCATAAGTGAAAAGCAAGATAAAATCAGAAGAAAAATAAAGAAAAGAATATATTTCCTCTTATTTTAGTTTTCTGTTTCTAAACTTAAATACTTCCTAAATAGAAAATATTTAATAAATGATTTCTTACCTATCCATTCATTCATACATGATACATTAGTCATTTGAAAATATTTGTTTCATTTTAATCACAAGCTGATATTATGAAGTATTTTTAGAAGTGATGCTTCATGAATGGAAGCTGATCTAGAGAAGAGTTAAAAATTAAGAGGGCTAATATATATATATTTTATATATATATATATATATATATATATATATATATATATGTATATATATATGTATACACACATACACACACACACACATATATACCAGTAAAGTATTGGTTGAAGTAACTAACACTGAGATTAAAATGTAATAGGGAAATATTTAACAAAATAAATAAGAACACAGTAAAACATAGATAATAATATGTATTTTTCTAAATTAATATGCTATTTAAAGGGATCTATATTTATGGTTTAAAATCCTATTTCTATTTGAGTTTGATACCACTTACCTAAGTGATAAAATGATAGAATTTTAAAGTTTAGAACATTACTTAGAAGTCAAATGGTCCACTTGAAAACACAGGCTGATGTATTCACTGGAGAGAATATTTGCAGTCCATTCCACAGAGAAATATTATGGGGAAGAGGTAGGTTTAAAAGGGGCATGAATGCTGTCTCTGAATATATGAAGAGCTATTGTTAGTGGTGATAGTGTTTGTCTTTCATTCTCAAAGAACACCAATGAATCACATCAAAGTATGATATGGGAATTGGATTTAAGTGAGGCAGAACTGCACAGTCATCAGGCTCACTTTCTCATCCAGTTATTGAAATACAGCAGCCAGACAAAATTCAAGACAAACTGGTCATAGATGATCTGAACATCTTCTATTTGACCAAGCTCTAAGCATTCTCTAGCATCTGCTTCAGCCACTTTTGAGGCCATTGGAACAGATTGTTTTCATCTACCTATTCCACTGAGGAAGTTTTCACATACTTGAAGAAGTTACTTCCTTAACTCATTGATAAGTTCATGACCTGTCAGTTATTTCAACCTGACTTAACCCATCTGGCAAGACAGTTTACCAAAGTGTGGCTGCTGGACATGCTACAGCTTCTTGGAGTCACAGGTAAGAATTAAATGCCAAGAGGACACTTAAGGTGGATGAGAAGAGCTTGCAAACTAAAAGCACTAGACCACCTTGACTATAAATCCCATATGAAGGGCTATCCCAAAGAAGAAAGATTAAGATTATTTTGTTTTCGACAGAATTCTCTTGAGAAGGAATTCAGAAAAAAAAGTGGATATTGAAAGAAGGCAGGTTCAGATTTCAATACAAGGAAATATTAAATAAAAACCAGAAATATATGAGATTGAAATATGTTGTTTCATGAGATGGTGAGTTCATTATCACTGGCTTTCTTTAAGACTGATAAATTGCAAAGAGAAGATTTTTGTATCAACTAACTTATGCCAAGATACTTTTTTTAATTGTTCCTACCTCTTTCAATAGTTATGTGATCCTAGGCAAATTATTTAACAGCAGCCTCAGTTTTCTTATCTTTAAAATAAAAGGATTGGTCAAAATGGTCCCTATGGTCACTTGCTGTACGATTATGATCCTATGATGAATATAAAACTTGACTATCAGTTTTAACATGTGTAAATATTTATTTCTAAAACACTCTTCCAAAAATTTAACAACTGTTGGACATCATTTTTAAAAAAGTCAGCTCTGGTGGATTCTATCAGGCCTAGCTAAGGAATTTATTTTTGCTCATCTCAGGTTGATGGCAAGAAAATGACCTTCTCAAGCAGTAGCAATCAAGGCAAAGAGAAATTGTGACTCTAACTGATGATAAATCCCAAATTCTTTCAGCCCCACAGCAATGTTTGCTTGACTAATTGTCCCTTTCAATATGTGTGTATATTTTACACTTGAGTAATTATCACTTCTCTTTACTGGGAATTTTATGTAGTTGAACCGATTTTCAGTGGGATGAGACAAGATCATAATGACATGGTGGTCCCCTTTTATCATTACATGAATGAGCCAAACAACTAGGAAATAGCTCCAGGACATCTGCTTATAATGGTATTTGGCATTTAAAACAGGAATATTGGATCATCTGTGATATCTTAATAAAGAACCAGTTCCCAGTTTGCCAATAATTCATGCCTGCTAGTAGTGCAAAAATGAAGAAGAAGACTGTTGGGCAGACATAAATAACAAGTAAGAACACTTTTACTTTGAGATGCACATTGCAATAAATAAATCTAAATGAGGTTTGTCTTTTCCCCCGAATACAGTCTCAATTCCTGAGTGCATTAAATAAAGGGCCTTTGCTAGAAGATAAGACTCTGTTGCAAAGTTAGCATTTTATGTACAACTATAAAACACATTATTAGGAGTGAACATGAGCTTGTCAGGCTTAAAATAAACCACTACCTGTTAAGGGAGTTAGCACAGCTCAGACAAATGCCATCCTACTATAAGACTAGACAAATTCTAACATAAGACACATGATACTTGACAATGGTGCTGATATATGAAAGTGATTGCAGAGATGTTTTAGTATCCAAAGTATAGTGGGAAGAGAATTGGCCTTCGTAGAGTCAGGAAGACTCTGTATGACCCTAGGCAAATCACTTAACTTCTCAAGACTGAAGTCAACTTTCAAAGACTAATAATTGCAAAGCATAAGTTAATCAACATTAGTAAAGGGTGCTTCTCTGACACTTTCCTATTTTAATGAAATCCCTGCTAGGTTTAATGACTTCATAATACTTTGCAAATTCATCTCATTTAATCTTTATAACAACTCTTTTTCAGGGAGCACAAATATTGTATCCCAAGGTTAAATATTCAGTAAGGATGAGTAAGGTTCAGACTTTGGAATTTGAAGACTTGAAATCAATCCTCTTTTCCTTTTTTTACTTTGTTCTCTACAAAGTCCCAAGCTCATTGATTAAGGTAAAGGTCTTCTGTGATAGATTATGGTTTGCATAGCTGATATTTAATTTCAATAAAAATGTTCCTGAAAAGTTGCATGCTTTACTAAAAAGCTGTTAGAAATAATCCACACCTTTAGCAAAGTTGCAGGATACAAAATAAACCCACATAAGTCATCAGCATTCTTATATATCACTAATACAATCCAACAGTTAGAGTTATAAAGAGAAATTCCATTTAAAGTAACTACCAATAGTATAAAATATTTAGGAATCTATCTGCCAAGGGAAAATCAGAAACGATATGAGCAAAACTACAAAACACTTTCCACACAAATAAAGTCAGATCTAACCAATTGGGAAAATATTAAATGCTCTTGGATAGAGTGAGCAAATATGATAAAGATGACAATACTACCCAAACTAATTTACTTATTTAGTGTTATACCAATCAGACTCCCCAAAAAATTATTTTAATGACCTAGAAAAAACAACAACAAAGTTCATATGGAAAAACAATAGGTCAAGAATTTCAAGGGAATTAATGAAAAAAAAAAAATCAAATGAAGATGGCCTAGTTGTACCAGATCTAAAATTATATTATAAAGCAGTGGTTACCAAAACCATCTGGTATTGGCTAAGAAATAGACTAGTTGATCAGTAGAATAGGTTAGGTTCAAAGGACAAAACAGTCAATAACTTTAACAAGCTAGTGTTTGACAAACCCGAAGACCCCAGATTTTGGGATAAGAACTCACTGTGTGACAAAAATTGCTGGGAAAATTGGAAATTAGTATGGCAGAAACTAGGCATTGACCCACACTTAACACCGTACACCAAGATAAGGTCAAAATGGGTTCATGACCTAGGCATAAAGAATGAGATTATAAATAAATTAGAAGAACATAGGGTAGTTTACCTCTCAGACCTGTGGAAGAGGAAGGAATTTGTGATCAAAGAAGAACTAGAGATTGTTACTGATCACAAAATAGGAAATTTTGATTATATCAAATTGAAAAGTTTTTGTACAAACAAAACTAATGCAGACAAGATTAGAAGGGAAGCAATAAGGTGGGAAAACATTTTTACAGTCAAAGGTTCTGATAAAGGCCTCATTTCCAAAATATATAGAGAACTGACTCTAATTTATAAGAAATCAAGCCATTCTCCAATTGATAAATGGTCAAAGGATATGAGCAGACAATTCTGAGATGAAGAAATTGAAACTATTTCTAGCCATATGAAAAGATGTTCTGAGTCATTATTAATCAGAGAAATGCAAATTAAGACATTTCACTACACACCTGTCAGATTGGCTAGAATGACAGGGAAAGATAATGTGGAATGTTAGAGGGGATGTGTGGAAACTGGGACACTGATGCATTGTTGGTGGAATTATGAATACATCCAGCCATTCTGGAGAGCAATTCGGAATTATGCTCAAAAATATCAAACTGTGCATACCCTTTGATCCAGCAGTGTTTCTATTGGGCTTATACCCCAAAGAGATACTAAAGAAGGGAAAGGGACCTGTATGTGTCAAAATGTTTGTGGCAGGTCTCTTTGTAGTGGCCAGAAACTGGAAACTGAGTGGAAACCCATCAATGGGAGAATGGCTGATAAATTGTGGTATATGAATATTATGGAATATTATTGTTCAGTAAGAAATGACCAATAGGATGATTTCAGAAAGGCCTGGAGAGATTTGCATGACTAGTGGTGAGTGAAATGAGCAGGACCAGAAGATCATTATATACTTCAACAACAATACTATATGATGATCAATTATGAACTGAACCAGCTACACTCAGCGAAAGATGACTATGAACCACTACATATAATTCCCAATCCCTCTATTTATGTCCACCTGCATTTTTGATTTCCTTCACAGGCTAATTGTACACTATTTCAAAGTCCAATTCTTTTTGTACAGCAAAATAACTGTTTGGACATGTATTCATATATTGTATTTAATTTATACTTTGTTACTTTAACAAATTTAACATGTATTGTTCAACCTGCCATCTGGGGTAAGGGGTGGGGGGAAGGAGGAGAAAAGTTGGAAGAAAAAGCTTTGCAATTGTCAATGCTGAAAAATTAGCCATGAATATATCTTGTAAATAAAAAGTTATAATAAAAAAAGTTGCATGCTTTAAAAAAAAATTCGTTATCATTTTATAGACATTAGAAGAATTTATTAAATAATGGAAGTTCATCATATGAAAATTATATGCAGACTCTGGTCATGAAAATGATTAATCTTTCAGTCAGCTCAGTTCCTTTCCTATACAGTTATCTCACAATTTTCCCCATCACACTTTCAACATAATAAATTCAATGGGAATTTTAGGGGAGTTTTGAGGAAGCTTCAGGTGACATGTAAAGGCCAGCAGATAACACAGAACGTGTTTAGAAAGTCAGAAATGCATACAATATGGGTAGAGTATTGTATAATACTAACATAATTTATCTTTTAATATCATAATTGAGACTTCTCTTATTCAAAGGCCAAAAATTTTACACATTTTTGGTATTCCTTCGTCGTATAAGAAATAACTGTATACAGTGTCAGATTTTGTAGAGCAAAGTATATTCTTCTTTAGCAAAGACATAATGCTGTGGTATCATGACCTTCTGGACCACCAATCCCATTCTTATCAATGAGAAAATTGATTTTGAGGAAGGACTCAGACCAAATATGTTTTGTTTATTAGACTTCATCATCATGCACTATCACCATCACCGCCCCAAAGTAAAATATCCCACATACTTTATGAATTTTTTATCTTCTTAGAATAAAAATAAATCGAGGTTAGATATTGTTTTTCTTTTTCTTATCTTTTTATCCTAAGCACTTACTATGATGCTGGCATATTATAAGTGCTTAATCAATTATTATTGATTTGACTTAATAATTATTAAATTCTACACTTTTCTAGACAACATGGATACTAATTTAGAAAATCAAACAATCCTTGTCTTCAAGAACCATTTATTTCTAGTTGTGTGTATATGTCTATGTTTTATTCAAATGAACATATTTACAAAATGTGCATTCTCAATAACTAATTTAATTGTTCACTGGTCCCACTTCAACAATGTATCTGGAAGTCCCTTACTGAGGAATAAAGCATTGAACTGAGATTATGGGAATTAGATTCTAATCAAATTTTTGCAACTAACTTTCTGCAAAACCTTGAGAAAATTACTTGAAAAATGCAATGATTATAAGACCACATTTTTAGAAATTTTGGTCAACAAAGCACTTTCTTCTTTTTAAAAAATGTCTTTGAAGAGAAGGTTGTTTCTTATAACAGCTCTGTGAAGTAAATGATATCGTTAGTACTATTTTTACAAATCAGTAAATGATGATTTTAAAGTTTACATAAAGTAACTTGCTCAGAGTCACACAGTAAACATCAAAGGAGGAATCTGAGAGTTTGACTACAACTTCCATACTCTTTCCACTGAATCACTTAACTGTTCCTTAATCTATTAACTCCATGTTAATGCCAAAGAATTGTACTAGTTGCCTGTGCTGCAAAAGCTTATTTTATTTTAATTCATTTTATATTGAGGATTGATTTTAGAAAGAGAAAAGGTCTCATCCAGTTCTCTGTCTTTTATAGATAAATAAATGATGGCATAGAAATTTTATGACATTTGAACAGTGACCCAATTAGTAAATTGAGTAGCTGGAATTTTAATCTGAATTCTTTAATTTCAGAACAAGATTTCTTTCCACTTTGACTACTATCCTGATTTTCTACTGTACTTCAGAAAAGGAATGTAGAAGGAAAAGAATAGATTATGGATGCTGAGTTTCTCTATCACTGCTTTCCATTTTATATTTTGTTGTCTGTCATCCTTGTCTATATTACTTCTTTTTAGAAGGCAGGTACTTTTCAGGATAACTTTCAAGTGGTCCTTCTAAAGTGCTTGTCAAAAACAGAATTTATTGCTTAGATTATCTGAATAATTGTCCCTTTCACTTTACCTGTGTTCATGGGGCTATAAGAAAAAGAAAGAAAAAAACAAAAAAACAAAACAAACAAAAACCCATTTAAAAAAAAAAAAAAACCTTGCCTGAAACATTAAATCAAAAGACATGCTTCCAATCCAAGCAGTTCAGACTAGGGATAGGGACAAGAAGTTTGATAGGAAAAAGAAATATTGAGCTATGAGAAAAAAGAGAGAATCTGACGAGAGTGTTTATACACACACACACACACACACACACACACACACACACATATATATATATATATTTTTTTTTTTCTCAGTACAGGTCATGAATTCTAGGTTATAATGCCCAAAGGAGAGTATGTTTAAGCAGTTATCTGAGAGAGCAGAAGCTAATTTTCCTTTCCAAATCTAACCAACCGGGTGATAATAACAAATAAGAAACAACTTAAAAACAAGAACAATAAGCAAATACTTTTAAAGTCCTTTAAACTCCCAATATATGCTCATTTTTATTTCATTTCAAATGTTAATACCACAGACAGTCCTTTTGACTGTTGGGTGACTTATTAAACTGAATTTTCTATAGAATGAAATGGTGGTTTTGTGAACATAAAAGTGTGGGCCTGTTGCTTTGCTATTTGCTTTTCTTCACTTTCCCTTCACTAAGTATGGCCTGACTATGTATGTAATGACATTCCAAGTGACAATATTTTAACAATCATAAATATTCATAAGATTGTCAGTGCCTCATATGAGATACTTCCATGAATACAATAAATTTGCAGATCAAAACAAAGAAGGTATGCAAGGATAACAATGCCAGCTTAACAGGTAGAATTTGAAGTAGAAACCTACAGAATATGGTCGAGGTCTTCTTTTATTATGTGACTTTGTAAGCCAGTGTTTTCAAATCCTTGAGTTTTGTAACACAATTTTGTCTGGCAAATTCTGGCAACAAAATATCTGTGGCACTGTGCAAATAAGCCAAGATGTTGGAATTCTTCTAATAATAATAATATATAAAAAGAGGTAGCTAAGTGGTGTGGATAGAGCAGTGAGTTTGAACTCAGGAAGATTTGAATTCAAATGCAACTTCCTATATTTACTAGCTGTGTAATCACTGCCTGCCTCAGTTTTCTCTTCTTTTTAAAAAATAAAATGGCAGCTGGGAGTCACCAAATTGAGAACCGTACCTAGTTCAAAACAAACCTCAGACACTTAGGAGCTGGGTGACCCTAGGCAAGTCACGTAACCCTGATTTTTTCAGTTTTCTCTTGTATAAAATGAGCTGGAGAAGAAAATGGAAAACCACTCCAATATCTTTGCCAAGAAAACCCCAAATGGAGTCACAAAGAGACAAACACAACTGAAATAAGTGAACAACATAAATAAGATAAAGGTAGCTTGAGAGCAATCTTTGGAATCAGGCAGTCCTGGATAAAAATCATATTTCTAAGCAAGTACCAAGATGTGAATCATAGGATGGCAGGCATGGAAACTGAAGGAGCCTAAGATGTCTTTTCAGTCATGTCAAACTCTTTGTGGTACCATTTGGAGTTTTCTTGCAAATATACCGAATTGGTTTGCCATTTCCTTCTCCAGCCCATTTTATACATGAGAAAACTGAGGCAAACAGGATTGACTTTCCCAGGGTCATACAACTAGTTAGTATCTGAGAAGAAATTGGAGCTTGGGTTTTCCAGGCTCAGGGATGGGACTCTATCCACTGTACCATTATTTAGTCTAATTCTATTGTATTGCAGTTGAAGAAACTAAGACCCTTGGAAGTTAAATAAATTATTTTGAAGTCACATCCTTTGATTCAGAACGAGGGTTCTTTCTACTCTATTACCTGGACAACTGGCTTAGCCACTCAATGTCTCAGGAAATTCTCTAAGACTACAAGCTTCTATATACTCTTGTTAAAATCAAGTTTGACAACAACAAAGTATTCATAAAGCTGAGAAATATATTACCAAATTAGAGGGATGCAATGAAGTGTAATTGCAGAGGGTATGACATTATACCTAGACACATTATTTCAGAGAAGTTTAGATTTAATACTATCAGCAAGTATCACTATTGCTTTAAGAGCAAAGTGTTAATATCAACAGACTGCACTTGACAGTATGTTTTATAGTTCTCGGAGAATGAATTAGAATGGTGAGGAATACATGCAGAGAGATTAGGAGACTTTTGTTATACTGTAGTAAGAGGTGAAAAGGACTTTACCAGGGGTATATTGAAACTCACCTGTAACTTATAGTCTTAGAAGCAGAGAGCTTAAAAGGCAAAGGAATTAGGAATACCACCAAGAATAACCTATCGAGGGAAGAAAAAATTATCCTACGGGGGGGAATAATGAACATTTAATAAAACTGAGATCTTCCAAGAATTTCTGATGAATAGAAAATTAGACATTCACATTTAAGACTAAAGAGAAGGAAAACTAAGTAAATATGAAAGAGCAGACATGAGATAGTAAGATTTATCTTATATATTCCTATACAGGAAGATAATACCTGTTATTCCTAAGCACTTTATCTTTATTAAAACAGTTTAAAGGAATATACATAAACAGAGTCATAAATTTAATTATATTATGTTGAGTTGAACTTAAGAAAGGAAAGAAAGAGTAAGAAAGAAAGTTACCCTAAGAGAAGGAAAAAGGAAAAAGAAAGAAAATTGTCATATAACAGAAGTAAGGAAGGAAGAAATATTTACAATGGAGGGGAAAAGGAGGTAGAGAAGATGGAAGCAGAAAAACTTAAGCCTCACTTTCAATTGACCTGGTTCTGAGAGGAATATATAGATACAAGTATAAATATGTACAGATATATACATATATGCACATATAAATGTATGTATATGTATGTGGGTGAATATAAAAATTCATCTTACCTAACAGGAAAGTAGGACAGAAAGGAGCTAAGACAAAAAGATAGATGAGATGAGGGAGGATAGACTAAAATAGGTAATGATCAAAAGCTATATATATATATATGTATGTATATATATATATATATATATATATATATATACACACATATATATATATATTAAGGAGAGGAAAGGATCTAAAGGAGGGGGAATAAATAAAAGAAAATAGAATGGAGGAAAATTCACTATTAACAATCATAATTACAAATGTGAATGAGAAAAAGTCACTCACAAAATAGCAGAAAGAGTTAGAAAGTGATATCCAACAATATGTTGTATACAAAAAAGACACTTGAAACAGAAAGACACAGAATTAAAAAAAGAAGCTGAATCAGAGTCTATTGTGCTTTACCTGAAGAAAAAAAAAAGGATAGGATAGCAATTTTATAAAGGCAAAAGCAAAAATATAAACTTAATTAAAAGAAATATTTGAGAAAATAAACATTTGTCAAATATTTGTAAAATTATATTTTGCAAGAAAACAAAAAATGTACTATAGACAAAGGGATATAACATAAACGATATAGAATCCAAATTGCTGAAGAAAAAAATTAAATGATTTACATGAAGAAATAGTAAAATTATTTTAATAAGGGATGCTAATGTATTCTCTCAGACCTAAATATATCTAACTATAAATTAATTTAAAAAGTTAAGTACAAACATTTTTGCATATGTGGATTTTTTAAATTATTTCATGATCTCTTTGGGATACAGATCCTAAGAGACACTGCTGGATCAAAGACTATGCACAGTTTTATAACCCTTTGGGCTAGAGTTCCAAACTGCTCTCCAGAATGGTTGGATCCGTTCACACCTCCACTAATATTGTATTAGTGTTCCATTTTACCACAAATCTTCCAGCATTTATCATTATCTTTTCCTATCATCCTATCCAATCTAAGAATTAAGAGTACAAGAGTTAACTTATCTTAGTTTACATTTATCTAATCAAAATGATTTAGAGCATTTTTTCGTATGATTAGAAATAGCTTTAATTTCTTCATCTGAAAATAGTCTGTTCATATCCTTTGAACATTTATCAATTGAAGAATGGCTTGAATTTGTATAAATTTGAGTCAATTTTCTATATATTTTAGAAATGAGGCATTTGGCAGAAACCTTAGATATAAATGTTTCCCCCAGCTTTCTACTTCCTGTCTAATTTGTCTGCATTGGTTTTGTTTGTACAAAAACTTTTTAACTTAACATAATGAAAATTACTATTTTGTATTTCATAATATTTGATAGTTCTTGTTTAATCATAAATTCCTTCCTTCTTCATGGATCTGAGAGGTAGATTATCACTTGTTCTCTTAATTTGCTTACAATATCACTCTTGTTGTCTAAATCATGAACCTATTTCAACCTTATCTTGGCATAGAGGTGTTGATCAATGGTTAGTTTCTTCTGTCCTATTTTCCAATTGCTTCAGCAATTGCTGTTTTCAATTAGTGAGTTCTTATTCAAGAAGCTGGACTTTTAGGGTTTATCAAAGATCATATTCCTATTGACTATTGTCTTATTCCAGTGATGCACTAATTTTTTTAGCAAATGGTTTTGATGATATGTTTTTTTAATATGTATGTATGTATGCATGTATACACATGGACACATGGACATACACACATGTATGTGTGTATGTGCAGATATATATGGTCTGGTATAGATAGGCCCCCCTTCATTTGCATTCCTTTCATTAATGCCCTTTATATTCTTGAACTTTTATTCTTCCAGATAAATTTTGTTATGACTTTTTCTAGCTCTACAAAATAGTTTTTTGGCAGATTGATTGGTATGGCACTTAATAAGTAGATTGATTTAGGTATAATTGTCATTTTTTCAAGACTCTTCATTTAATTTCTAGAGAATAAGTATTGTGCTGGATTTTCTTCTGTTCCCAGCTACCTAATCAATTTTTTACTTTAGTTGATTTCTCAAGCCACCCAAGTATGCTATGCAAATCTTATATTTAAGCAGAAACAGCTTAATTAGCCTTTCATATATTCTTACTTGTTATTAGAAATGTTCTCTTTCTTGTTCTAATCTGCTAAAAAAATTTTTTTAAGAGTGAAAATGCAATCTTGTATACCTTTAGTTCCCACTGCCCTCTCTCTGGGTATAGAAGATCACAAGATCCTTGGAACTGATCGCAATCATCTCATTGTTGGAAAAAATCAAGTTCACCAGAATTGGTAATTGTATAATGCTGTTGTTGACATGTATAATGATCCCCTGGTTCTGCTCATTTCACTCAGTATCAGTTCATGTAAGTCTCTCCAGGCCTCTCTAAAATCATACTGCTGGACATTTCCTATAAAACAATAATATTTCATAACATTCATATACCATAATTTATTCAGCCTTTCTCCAATTGATGGGCAACCACTCAGTTTCTAATTTCTTGCCACTACAAAAAAGCCTGCCACAAACATTTTTTCATATGTGAGTCCCTTTCCTTTCTTTAAGATCTCTTTGGGATATATGTTTAGTAGAAACACTGCTGGATCAAAGAAAATGGAGAGTTTGATAACGGTTTGAGCACAGTTCCAAATTTCTCTCCAGAGTGGCTGGATGTATTCACAATTCCACCAATAATGTATCAGTGTCCCAGTTTTCCCACATCTCCTCCAACATTCAACATTATCTTTCCCTGTCATCTTAGTCAATCTGAGAGGTATGTGTTGGTATCTCAGAGTTGCTTTTTGCATTTCTGTGCTCAATAGTAATTTTGAGGACCTTTTCATATGATTAGAAATGGTTTTAATTTCTACATCTGAAAATTGTCTATTCATATCCTTTGATCTTTTGTCAATTGGAGAATGACTTGAATTTTTATAAATTTGAGTCAATTCTCTATTTTAGAAATGAGGCCTTTATCAGACTCTTCAATGTAAAAAATGTTCCCCAATTTATTGCTTTCCTTCTGATCTTGTCTGTATTATTTTTGTTTGTACAAAATTAAGTTTTAACTTAATTTAATCAAAATTATCTATTTGGTGTTCAATTAATTATGAGTTGCTGTTCTTCTTTGGACACAAATTCCTTACTTTTCCACAGATCTGAGAGGTAAACTATCCTATGTTCTTCTAATTTGTTTATAATATCACCTTTTTTGTCTAAATCATGAACTCATTTTGACCTTATCTTGGTATACAGTGTTAGGTGTTAGTCAATGCCTAGTTTGTTCCATACTAGTTTCCAATTTTCCCAGAAGTTTTTGTCAAATAGTGAGTTCTTATCCCAAAAGCTGGGGTGTTTGACTTTGTCAAACACTAGATAGCTATAATCCTTGACTACTTTGTTCCGTGAACCTAACCTATTCCACTGACCAAGTACTCTATTTCTTAGCCAGTACCAAATGGTTTTGATAACTGCTGCTTTATAATGTAGTTTTAGTTCTGCAATAGCTTTTTTTTTCATTAATTCCCTTGAAATTTTTGGCCTTTTGTTCTTCCAGATGATTTTTGTTATTATTTTTTTCTAGATCTACTTCCTCCTTTGTTAATCTGGGAAGCTTATATTTTTCTAGATCTAGATTCATTTTTTCTAAATGAATTCTTGGGAGTATGATTGGTATAGCACTAAATAAGTAGATTTATTTAGGTAATATTGTCATTTTTATTATATTCGCTCAGTCTACTCATAAGCACTTGATATTTTTCCAGCTGATTAGATCTGACTTTGTGTGGAAAGTATTTTGTAATTGTGTTCACATAGTTCCCAACTTTCCCTTGGCAGATAGATTCTCAAATATTTTATACTATCGACAAGTTATTTTAAATGGAATTTCTCTTTGTAACTCTAACTGTTGGATTTTGTTAGGGATATATAAGAATTCTGATGACTTATGTGAGTTTATTTTGCATCCTGCATTTGCTAAAGGTATGGATCATTTCTAATAACTTTTTAGTAGAATCTCTGGGATTCTCTAAATATACCATCATATCATCTGCAAAGAGTGATAATTTGGTTTCCTCATTACTGACTCTAATTCCTTTAATCTCTTTCTCTTATTGCCAAGCTAGCATTTCTAATACAATATTGAATAGTAATGGTGATAGTGAGCAACTTTGTTTCACTCCTGATCTTATTGGAAATGGTTCCAGTTTATCCTCATTATAAATGATGCTTACTGATGGTTTTAAATAGATGCTAGTGATTATTTTAATGAAAAGTCCATTTATTCCTATACTCTCAAAGTATTTTTAATAGGAATAGATGTTGGATTTTATCAAATGCTTTTTCTGCACCTATTGAGATGATCATATGGTTTTTGTTAATTTGGTTATTGATATAGTCAATTATGCTAATAGTTTTCCTAATATTGAACCAGCCCTGCATTCCTGGTATAAATCTTATTTGGTCATGGTGTGTTATCCGGGGGATGATTTTCTATAGTCTTTTTGCTAATATTTTATTTAAGATTTTAGCATCAATATTCATTAGGGAGATTGGTCTAAAATTTTCTTTCTCTGTTTTCAACCTACATGGTTTAGATATAAGTACCATTAGTTTGTGTCATAAAAGGAATTCCTTCATTCCCTATTTTTTCAAATAGTTTATATAACACCGGAGTTAATTGTTGTTTAAATATTTATTGGAATTCACATGTAAATCCATCTGGTCCTGGAGATTTTTTTCTTAGGGAGTTGATTAATAGCTTGTTCTATTTCTTTTTCTAAAATGGGACTATTTAAGCAATTTACTTCCTCCTTTGTTAATCTGGGAAGCTTATATTTTTGAAGGTAGTCATCCATTACACTTAAGTTATCAAATTTATTGGCATAAAGTTGAGCAAACTAACTCCTAATTATTGCTCTTATTTCCTCTTCATTGTTGGAAAGTTCTCCCTTTTCATTTTTAAGACTAACAATTTGATTTTCCTCTTTCCTTTTTCTAATCAGATTTACAAAGGTTTATCTATTTTATTGGTTTTTTCATAAAACCAACTCTTAGTTTTATTTATTAATTCAACAGTTTTTTTTTTTAACTTTCAATTTTATCAATTTCTCCTTTTAATTTTAGAATTTCAAGTTTAATATTTGATTGGGGGTTTTTAATTTGGTCTTTTTTTAGCTTTTTAAGTTGCAAGCCCAATTCATTGATATTGTCTTTCTCTATTTTATTCAAGAAAGCCTCTAGAGATATAAAATTTCCCCTTATTGCTGCTTTGGCTGCATACCACAAATTTTGGTATGTTGTCTCATTGTTGTCATTCTCTTGGGTGAAATTATTGTGTCTATGATTTGCTGTTTCACCCAATCATTCTTTAGGATGAGATTATTTAGTTTCCAATTACTTTTTGGTCCATTTACCCCTAGCTTTTTGTTGAATGTATTTTTTATTGCATTGTGATCTGAAAAGAATGCATTTATTATTTATTGTAGTTTGATTTATTTAGTTCTGAGAGAGCAAGGTTGAGATCGCCGACTATTATAGTTTTGCTGTCTATTTCTTCTTGTAGCTCCCTTAACTTCTTTAGGAATTTCCATGCTGTATCAGTTGGTGCATATAAATTTAGTGTTGATATTGCTCCATTGTCTATGTTACCCTTTAGCAAGATATAGTTTCCTTCCTTATCTCTTTTAATTAGATCAATTTTTGCTTTTGCTTTTGCTTCATCTGAGATAAGGATGGCTACCCCTGCTTTTTTTTTTTTTTTATTTCACCTGAAGTATAACAGATTCTTCTCCAGCCTTTTACCTTTACTCTGTATGTATCTCCCTGCTTTAAATGTGTTTCCTGTAAACAACATATTGTAGGGTTCTAGCTTCTGATCCAGTCTGCTATCTACCTCCACATTATGGGAGAGTTCATCTCATTCACATTTATGGTTAAAATGACTAATTCTGTATTTCCTGCCATCTTATTATCCCCAGATTATGCTTTTCTTTTTCTTACCCACCCCCACCCCTCTTCCCAGTATTAAACTTTTGGGCACCACTTGCCTCACACAGCTTTCCCTCTTTAGAATCCCTCTCACCCCCTTTGAATCCCTTCCCCTTTCTTATACTTTCCTTATTACTCTTTTCCTTTTCCCTTTTCCTCTCTCACTTTTTAATGAGGTTTTCTCTGTAAACCAAATATGTCAATTATTTTCTCTTTGAGCCAAATCTGATGAGAGTAAGATTCACACAATGTTCCTCCCCCCCCCCAATTCCCTCAGATATGATAGGTTTCCTATGCCTCTTCGTGGGATGTAGTTTCCCTCTTTTTATCTCCCTTTTCCCTTTCTCTGATACTATCCCCTTACCATAGAGAAAACGTGTCTTATTTATGACACATATCTAAAGATGGGACAGCAGGTAATAGTGAGAAACAGCTTCCTTCATGGGGGATGGCAGATGTCAGTAAGTGACAAAGTAAGATCTGCACTTTAGGAAGAAACTGTAGTAGCAAGAGAATTGAAGTAAGGCCAACAACCAGTATATACTTTATATATTTTGCTATATATACTATATTTACTATATATATATATATATATGTAGAGAGAGAGAGAGAGATGTATATATGTATACACACATATATGAAAAATTATGTAATGTTTTATCTTACATATTTGTGTTGTTCAGGTATGGAATCATTGCACTCTACAAGCTTCTGAGTATTACGTATTCTTTTAGCTAACAAAGAGGAAGAAGAATGGACTATGATTATAAGAAGGCTATGGAAGAATAGTTTTATTAATAATAAAGGTTACTGAGGCTAAAGACCTCTTCTCATATCTAAAGTATTACTGATAAACTTGATGTAGTAGAAGTCTTCCAGGTTCCTTATTCTCAATGGGGCAATGGAAAGATCATTACACTGGAAGTATGTGCTTTTCAGTTGTCATTGGACATGCAATCAAGAAATTTATATACTTCATTCAAATTTTTTTTCTATTTGATGTTTAAGCTGATATATATACTGTATGGGCTATAATAGAGCAATTTCCACTTTAAAATACTCATGAGCCCAGATCAATGAAAGAATGTCAGGAAAGGGAATAAATTTATCTACCAATTCAAGAAACACGGCTTTAAACAGTCTATAATGGGGAATGGTTTACATGAATATACAAAATGAAGAAAGGAGAAATGAAGAAAGGAAGGAAGGAAGGAAGGAAGGAAGGAAGGAAGGAAGGAAGGAAGGAAGGAAGGAAGGAAGGAAGGAAAAAAGGAAAGAAAGGAAAGAAGAGAGGGAAGGAGGGAGGGAAGAAAGGAAGGAAGGGAGGGAAGAAGAGAAGAAGAAAGGAGGGAGGAAGAGAAAGGATGTTAAAAAGTGATGTTTTCTTAATTTTAGAAAGCTTTATCTATTGCTATTAAGTATATTGAACAAACATCTAAGCACTACATGCAAAATATTTTTCTGGGTTCGGGGAATAGGAAGATTAAAAAAAAAAAACTGACAGTTCTTTTAACTTTTGGCTTCTAGACCCAGATTTCATTGATAGCTCAAATTTATAATCTGTGTAATCTGATGACCATGCTGGTCATCAGGTTCATTTTATCTGCATCTTTCTTCACACAAATACAGTGTGACAAATTCCCAATTTAAACTGTTCCATTCTTCTTAGAATATACTCTCCCAAAAAATGTTCCAAGACTGGGCCAAATGTAGAAGAAGCAAGAAATATGTATGAACTAACACATTAGGAAAAGAAAGGATTAGTAAATGATTTTGAATGGAGAAATTATCTCCTTCCCCAGCTCACTGGAATTAATAGAATTTCACTCCTATAAAGTCATGTTGGAAATGCCAAGGCAATAGTTTCTGTTCAACAGGTCACTGGTGCCACTAAGCTCTCTGTCTCTGGTTATTAAACCCTATTTGTTACTAGTCAGTCAATAAATATAAGCCTTTACTATGTGTCTGGCATTATGCTAAACCCTAAGACAGTTCCTATTCACAAGCAGCTCATAGTCTAATGGAAGAAACAACACCCAAACAATTTTGCACACACAAGGTATAGACATGACAAATTAGAGATAATCAACCAGGAAAGGCATTACTATTCAGGGGAACTGGAAAAGACTTCTTATAGAAAGTATGGGTTTTTTTTCTGGTTCTTAAAGGAAACTAAAGTGCCTGGAGGCAAAAAAAATGGAAGGAGAATGTTCCATACATTATAAGGAACCAGTGAAAAAGCCTAGAGTCAGGAGATGGAATGTTGTATACAGTAAACATCGAGATAACCAGTGTCACTTCATCATAAATTATGATGAGGGATAAGGTATCAGATTGGAAAAAGAAAAGGGGGCAGATTTTGAAGAGCTTTGAATGCCAAACAGATGATTTTATATTTGATTTCAGCAGGCAATAGTGAGAAAACTGTTTACTACATTGGGATGTGTCAGAAAGTAACACAGAAAGCCTGCACTTTAGAAAGAAACTGGAATAGAAAGAGAATTGAAGCAAGAACACCACCTAGTAAACTATTGCAATAGTCCAGGTGTAAGGTTTTAATATACCATATGGCAAAGCAGTGATGAATGACAAGAATCCCATCTTTTGTCTATTTTATTATAACCACTGTACTTTGTGATTTCACTTCATATTGACAGCTACCTAATAGATAGTAACAATGACTTGAATAACCAGCTCTGGATTTATTGTCTTTCCTCCTGAATTCCTTCTCTAGAAAAATTGTTTTTAACATATATAATTGTAGAATGAAAATAATATACAAACTAGTGAAATCAATATTAAACTTACATATGAAATTTCAAAGGGGATGCCATAAATCTCAATTCTCCAATTCATAGGAATGTGACACACTATAGATGATCAAAATTAATTGATGTTACAGTTGTTACAAGCTGTGTGAGCCAGAAAATACTCATTCCTCCATAATTTTAAGAAATTCTACAAGTCCATAACTGAATGATCTGGTACTTGGTTGGGGGGAAGGGTAGGTCTATTTAAAAATATTGAACACAAACCATTCCAATGTTTCTATATTATATTATTCTTTGGAGGGCAATTATCAACTACTTCAAAACCATGATTATTTTCATTTCTATGAACAATTGAGTGTTTAGTCTCCTGAGTCTACTCATCCTCCCAACTGGAGCATGGAAGCTTTGCTGATTTATACATGTTCTATCATTTCCAGACTGGATCCCTGGCTACTGTATTTGACTTATATTTTTAATATTTTTTCCATGTTTAAATAATTAGCTAATTTATTCCTGCTCTGGGAGTAGGAAAAACACATAAACCTAAGTATTATTTTAGATGACTTTATGCAAAGAGTACAGGCAACTTTTTGACAACTATTTTTATTGATTTTTTTAAAAGAACAAGTATTTCTAACATCCCCTCTAGATACATTTTTTGTAAGTTATACAAATACATTCCCTTCCTCTGTAATTCTGCAAAAGGTCATGCACAATTACATAGATGGGGAATTTGGCTCAAATATATCCTTAAGAATGCATTAGCTAGCCTTTTTACTCTATTCTCATAATATTAGCCTAATTAGAATATATCTACAGAGTCAAAAAAAAAAAACCCAACAACAACAATGGGCAAGTATCTGGTGGCTGTCACCTCAGCTCACTGTGTTTTAAACACAAACTCCTACTGAAAACACACTGAATTGAAATTAGTCAAGTTAATGATAAGGCTCATTATTTTATCAGGTTTCAATGAACATTGAAAAGGAAAATATAGATACTCAATGCATTTAAACCAGCACTCAAAAGAGTTTTATGTTTATAAACAACCACTTTATTGCCATCACATAAATATCTGTTCAAAGTGGATGAAAATTTTACACAAACTGTTAATATTGCTAAAGTTGAAGGGCACCTAGCAGGCATGGATTTGGTGATTTACTGACTACAAGAAAGCCAAATTATATTCTATTAGTGTTACAAACAAAATATGCTATTAAAAAAAAAAAAAGCTTCAAAAAACCCAGCAATTTTTAGACCTTCCTTCTTTGCTTAAGTCCTGATTCTTAAGATATGCTTAAGAACCTTTCTGGCTTTTGGAAATAATGAAAAATTGCCACCAGCTAAAATGTCATCTTAAGTACCTTGTCATGTAGTCTATTCTAATCCTGTCTTCATTGTTCACAATATCAGACTATACCATTAAAGTGACATGAAACAGTGGAGAAAAAAATACAGTCATTCTAAAATCAGTGGTTTGAGTATAAGTATGATACCTAGGTTTCCTTCTCTGCAAAAATGGGGTATTGGTATACATGACTTCTATTAAATCCATAATCCTATTCCTATATTGATGGCTCCTTTTGTGGTAAGAAACAGGGGCACCTAAGACTATGTTTTAAACAATATGAGGAATCCCTGCTCTGAATTACTTCATAGAAGTAAGTATGTAGTTCATCTGTAATTTCTTGTAATTAGTAATTTTTAGAGAGAGTATGTATATGATATGGATCCTAGGGATCTATGAATCCTTTCTTTGGGTAATTTTTTACATACATATCATTACAAAAGAAACTAATTATTTTGAAATGTTTGATAAAATATATTAAAAAATAAATTTGTAGTCATTATATTAAGAACATCTGCACTAGAAGAAGTATGGCATAAAAAGTAATAAACTGGTCTCAAACCCAAGCAATTAAAGCAATACTTCCACACATATTGGTTGTGTGACCCTTAACAGGTTTTTTTTTTATTTTCTTGCTGCAGAGATGGCACTGAAATGCATCAGTAAATGTAGGTTCTTGCTCCTGTCTTAAGGAAAATACTAAAGCATTTTATTATTATATTATATTTTATTTATATCATATTTATTATATGTATTTATTATTTATATTATATTTATTTATTATAAAAATTATTATATATAGTATTATATTATTCAGAAAACATTAATTATCATATTGTTTAAATTTATATGCCTAGAGAACACAGAATGTTTTGTTTGAATCTGACCTTAGTTCAGTTTATTTGAATCTGACCTTAGTTCAGTTTATTTGAAACTAACCTCAGTTACTGATCTCAGCAAATGTCCAAAAATTCTGGCAATTGGCTACAAGGTACTCTCAGGTACTGAGTCGACCCAAAATATATCCTTATACCCAGGTCTTGTTTTGGATCCATCCAAGCTTGTGTTTTGGTTTCTCTTTGTACTTTGGCTTCACACACATTTTATTAAATGTTTACTTACATTTACAAATATTTACCTCAACAAAACTAGCTTATGGGTTGCCCTGTCAGTAAAATTGCTTAATTGTATGCATGCCATGTGTGATCCATGTGTTGGTATAGTTCTTTTTGGTTTTCTGGAGATCTTTGGAGCAGCCTTCCTTTCAGCAGAATAATCACCATAAGAATAGCCAGGTGTTAAAATTCAAATCCTTTATTATCTCCTTTGCCTGGTGCTCAGCTAGCTTTTTCATGGCCTTCAGAGGGAACTTGGTTTCAGTGGAGAAAATTCAGGAGGACAGGCCTGCCACCACAAGGCTGATGAAGGTGTAATTGAATCTCTCCATCCTTGGCTCCTAGAGCTTGAACTCGGACTTCAGTCCACTTATCTTCTCTGGCTCTGTCTCCGAGCTTCTCAATCCCCCAGGAGAGCCATAAGAAGCCTGACTGAAGATGGAATGAATCTCTTTCAGTCCTTGCTGGCTATTATATATATACTCCATTATCATAGGTGTGAGTCTTGTGGAACTATATTAAGTACTAAGTACATGTACTAGACTAGAGAACTATTAAGCATCATATTAAACTAGATAACCATTGTCTTTATCAATTCCACTGACTTAACACCTTGTAAGAATCCTGGTTTCAGAGTTCTGGCCCATAACATGTTGGTATCTTGGTCTAAATACTTATATTGTAAACCTTCCCAAACCTGGGGAAGAGTCAGACCCTGTGCAGTTCAGTCTCCTCTAACAAATGGCTAAATAGATTTGTTTTTAAGACTTCTTTCAGAGGACTATGGGAAGATGGTAGAATTGGTTGGTAAATTTCAAGCTCTCCAGATTTCCCCCACAAATAGAATGAATTGGGCCTCAGGGTGAACATAGACCTTTTAAAAATCAAGAAGACTTGGGACAGAACAGAGGTTCTCCTGGTACAACCCAAGAAGATCTGAAGAAAGACCTTGGGGCAGGAGATTAACCAGTGGGAAGTACAAACACCTACCAAATTGCTCCACAGAAATACCAAGTGGGGACTACTGGGGCTAGCTGGTTTTGGCTGGAGCTTCAGCAGAAGTGACAGAAACTTTCACCTTCTGGACAACACATACAGTTGGGGTCTGAGTCTAGCTAGATGGAGCAAACCTCCACTGATTAGGAATGCCATATTCAGATGTGCTGCAAAGATGTGGCTGTGTGAGAGAAGGAACTAGCAGAACCAGTGAGTGCAGAAGCAGTAGGACAGGGACACTGCTGACTGGGGGCACTTGCAGGAGAGTGGAGAGCTTGGTTTGGAGTTGCAGGTCAGAGAGGAGAGCTGAAGTGAAACTAGAGGTATATCTCTGCTCCCCCAATTAGATGCCACTAAAGCCTTTTATTTATTTATTTATTTGTTTTTTAAATTTTATTTTATTTAATAATAACTTTATATTGACAGAATCTATGCCAGGGTAATTTTTTACAACATTATCCCTTGCACTCATAAAGCCTTTTATTAAAAAAAAATGAACTGGCGAAGAAGAAAGAATCTCACCATAGAAATTTACTTTGGGAACAGAGAAGGCCAGGGTTCATCTTCAGAGGAGAACACTGAAGTGTAAAAAAAAAAAAAAAAAAAGTTTTTACCCCAACGAGTAACAGGAAATGGTTCCCTATCCAGAGATAATTTATAGAACTCCAAAAAAAATTTTTAAAATCAAATGAGAAACATAGCTAAAATAAATAAATAAATGAAGACCATCTGAGAAAAACAAGATTATGAAGAAAATAATTAACCAATTAGAAAAGGAGATGCTGAATCTCAAAGATAAAAATAACTTTGAAAATTAGATTTGGACAAGAGGAAGGCAGTGAAGCTATGAGAGAACAAGAAATAACAAAATGATATAAAGAATTAAAAAAAAACAGAATATGAAACACAAGAAAAATGACAGATCTGGGGAACAAATCAAGAAAAAAATATAACTGGAGTGCCTGAAAGTTGTGACCCAAAAAAGTACCTTGACATAATAATGCAAGAAATAATACAATAAATTTGTCCTTGAGTGGTAGAAAATGAGAGGAAAGTAGAAATAGAAAAAATCCACCTTTCACCACCTCAGTGGTGGTACAAAATACATAGGTCAAAGAGAAAATTTTGCAAGAAACAAAACAAAAACAATTCAAATACGATGGAACTAAAATTAGAATTGTTCAGGACTTAGCAGTAGCCACAATAAAAGACTGCATATCTACCAACAATCAAAAGAACTAGGCCTTGGAATCAAAAATATCATATTAAGCAAAATTATCTATAATATTGAAGGAGAAAATGGACATTTAACAAACTTGCAGCTTTTCAGGACTATAAACCAAACCCAAACTTAGAAAATTTTACATATAAGTGCCAATATCAAAGATCAGTTTCAAGGAACTCAACATGAACAAATTATTTATGTTTTTTTTTAACATGGGAGATGTATACCATATGTTCAAGATTGACATTGATAATAGAGTAGCTCAAAGGAAAGACTGGGGTAGAGTTAAGGTAAAAATAGTAGTTATGTTATGTGAATAAAGTACAGAGGAAGAATAGACACAGAAGTATTAGAGGGGGAGGAGGGCTGAAAACCTCCTCATGTTGGAAATGGGTTAAATAGGCAACAGAACATATATGCCATGAAGGGTATAGCATCCTCCAAAACTGACAAAAAAGTAAGGGGAGAAATAGGTGGTTGGGGAAACAAAGAGTATGGGAATAAGACAAGAAAGGGATTCATGACAGGGGTAGGGAGGAGAGGAAGGTTACATAACAGCAAGGCAAGTTAAAGAGCAGAATTTTTTTAAAAAGTGTCATCAGAGATAGGAAAGTTATGTGTGTGTATGGGGTGGGGGGGGTTAGAGTGTGTGTATGTATATATAAACATATCCTGTTTTAATTATAAACTGCTTGGAGGTTGGGAGATGAAAGAGGGGAAAGAATAAAGCAAAAAAAAAAAATGAGCAGCAGAGAACAAAAGAACAATTAAGGAAATAAAGAAAACATGAACATTAATGAATATAATTTCTTCTAATATACATATACACTTTCTTGAACTTTTATATTTTGAATCCTTCTGCTGGTCATATGACAATGTTCTCTCTCTTTTTTTAATATTCCTTTTCTGTTTTTCTCTTTTCTTATTTTTAATGAAATAAATTATAAAAAAATTAAAAAGGCTGGGAAGACTTCTTTCAATTTTTGATGGCATCAAATCTCTAGAGCCTTTCACCCACCTCAAACCACAGCTTCTTTCTATCCTTATAATCCAAAATTTATATCCTTATAATACTTCTCTTCATTGAAGAAACAACTTGTCATATTTTTTCCTATCCTCAGACCTCAGTTTAGCTACTTGTGTCCCCTTCCCTAAGGTTATTTTGTAATCGAGCTCCTGCTATCTTGGTGGAATCTTGTGTGAACCAGACTGTTGAATTAAGGGGCAAACTCTCTATCTTTTGAATTTATCTTTTGATATATCTGTTGAGTACTAAGTTCTGAGATGTTTCAGCCTTGGTGTTAAGCTGATAGCATAATTACAGAGTTTATGATATATGTGTGTGTATGTATCTGTGTTTGTATGTGATGACAGTATAGTGAAACTTATGGAACCTTTCTTATAATGTTTCAAATGCATAAAATATATAGAATTACAAAGGGAAATAGTTACATTGAAACAATTGTCAGAAGAAAAAAAAATTAATGTTCCCAGACTCTAGGTTAGGAACACTTGCTTTAGAGAGAGGTCTGAAAGAGAATTGATTGCCTCACACGCTTGTCCCCAACGAAATATCTAATCCCTAACACTTCTACCCAACACAGAATGGCAATCAATGAGCAGGCCCTCATTTCACCTGCTCAGCAGGAGCAAAACATCTGAAAAGGACTTTTGCACCTCTTTCTTTTCATGTCTTCGAGTATCTCATGACAATTTAGAGTAGTAGCTAACACAGCAGTCTTCCCCACTTTTCACTGCTTTAGAGAGGAGGCAGTGTTAGGAAATAGGAAGTATTTCTAAGCCCAATTTTAAAGTCAATTTGGATTTGAAGAAAAGAATCTGAACACTTTTTTTGTGCTATTTATAGACCAATTTATAGGCACAATGACAATAGGGGAGATGGAAAAGGTGATCTCAAATGTCGTTACTATTTAATTAATCCAATCAATTAGGCATTTATTAACTATATATTATGTGCCAGATCAGTGATAGGTGCTAGAGATACAAACCTAGAATGAAATAGTTTTTTCCTTCAAAATGTTCACAATCTAGGAGAGTGGGTTCCTACATAAACATGTATAGTATAAACAATATAAATACAAGGTGACTTGGGAAAGTAGGACATTAAAACTTGGGGTATTGAGAAAAGGCTTCATAAGCTGAGTCAGACAGACAGATACACAGAGAGAGAGAGAGAAGAGAGACAGAGAGAGAAAGAAATTGGAGGGAGAGAGGGGGGGGAGATTGTAAGAAATGGAAGGAAGGAGAAAGAACATTTCAAACATGGCAGATAATTAGTTCCAATGCATGGAGATGGAATGTTGTCTATAAGGAACATGAAGATTGATTTGGATGCACTATACAATGCAGGAAGTGGGGGGAAAGGTAAGCTTTATAAGATGGAAAGCTATGTGTTGGCCCAGTTCTGATTGGCTTTAACTTCTAAACTCTTACTATGTTACCTTAAATATTTTAGTTATCTTAATCCTTGTGACTCAGGATTTTCATCTATAAAAGAAGTCTGTTTCTTAATTTTAATTTTCTTCCTCTACTATATACTTTATTATTAAAAGAAGGTACCAGGATAAAATTTTAAGAAGTAAATATAATGTGTATTACTCCTAATTAATATGACCAGCAAGATGAAGGGTAGGATCCCTACTATACTTATAAACTTGCAGGGTCCAGACAAACAAAACATTCCCAAGACATGTATCTGGCAATCTCATCCTCCTACAACAGAATCTGCAGGGGTTCACTATTTCTCTAGGATAAAAGAAACTTTTAGTATAGTAATTTTAACCCCTTCCTAATATAGCTCACATTGACCTCTCCATCAACTTTGGCTAAACTTTGACAAAAATTACATATTCTAAGGGGAAGAGATAAGAATGAATTATGTTTTAAGTATAGGGAACATCATGGAATTCAACGTATATGAAGCACCCAGTATGTGCAGGCTACTTTGATAGGCACAGGAAATATAAATATGAAAAATAGTAATGCTCGTGATCTCTAGGAACTTATAATCAGTGTGTGTAAGGGGGAGAAAATATATGTGGAGTTATATAGCTAAGTATAATATATTTTAGAATATGAGGAAAAAAGAGAGATCAAAAGAGAATAGCCTAGAAAAAATGAGGGAAAGAACATTGTTCTTAAAATTCTGGACTCTTAGAACCTTTAAGCAATATTCAAGGGCACTTTGTCTTATCTGAATCTTACTGAATTGGGAGAGACAGATTTAATAAGGATTTAAAAATATATGAACTTCAGAGAAATTTTTTCTAGTTGAGTAAAAACATGTAAATCCATCAAAAAAAGAGAATATAATTCTTAGCAGAAATTCAAGAGAAGGTAATAATGGAACATTAGAAAGAGCTCTGAAATCAGACAATCAGGGTTCAAATTCCATCTTTGGTGTTTACTTACTTTCTTGGTGTCACTGGGCAGATCTTGCTAGTCTTCTCATCTATAAAATGATGGAACTGGTTAGTTCAGATTCCTAGAAAATAAATTTCAATTCTAGATTATATATATATTATATATATATTCCTAGAGGATACCAAAAAGGGCACAGTGGATGGAGAGACAGGCCTTGAGTCAGGAAGACCAATTTCAAATCTGGCCATAGCCACTTATTAGCTGGGTGATCCTAGGCAAATCACTTACCATTGTTTACCCCATTTTCTCCTCTGTAAAATAAATTTGCACTCCACTCTCTTTACCAAAGAAATACTAAATTGGGTCACCAAGAGTTGGATGTGACTGAAATGACTAAAGAGTAAAAACATGATCCCTAGGGCAAAAGATACACAGACATTTCTGAAAACTGAGTTAAATGATCTCTTCTAAACCCAGTTGAACATTACTGCTCCAAATCAAACAGATAAAAAATCTTGAGAAAGAAAAGCTTCATAAAAAGAATTTTGAAAGCTACTTGGCTCATCTCTACCTGTCAGTAGACAGCCAGGAGCTAAAAGTAATAGGAGAACATCAAAGCTATGTGAAATATGTGTCTATTTTTAAGTCTTTTCAATTACTTCTGGTCTAGTCAAATCACATACAAATATTTTCCTTCTTGCTACTTTCTATGACCAAGAATTCCAAAACCTCCTAAAGGACTGAGGCAAATTTATTCCTTCTGCTTTCTACACTCATTATAAGACCTGAAGGTCAGTAGAATTGATGAAAAGTGAAATAAACAGAACCAGAAGAACATTGTACATAGTAAAAGAATTGTTATTGTACAATGATCTACTGTGAATGACTTAGCTCTTCTCAGCTACAAAATGATCCAAGATAATTCCAAAATTCTCATAATGAAAAATGCTATCCACTCCAGAGAAAGAATTAATGGAGTCTGAATGTAGATAAAAAAAACACACTATTTTTATAGTTTTTTTTTCAATCTTTTTTTTCCTTTGTTTTCCTTTAGGTCTTAATCTTCTTTCACAATACAAATAACATGATTGCACATGTATAACCTATATCAAATTACTTACCATCTCAGAGTGGGGGAAAGGGAGAACAGAGAAAAACTGATTGTTTTAAGATTAGAAAAGGAGTACAAAAAGGCTGAATATTGTCACTTTATTTGTTTAACTTTATGAATAGCCTTAATTATTACTTGGGCATTGCCTCAGTCAAACTGAGACTTTTTAAAAACTATAGCTTTAAAAGACCAAGGTCTCCCGTTTCATCTAGGGCCATCTCCAGTTGTCCTGATCTATATCTTGCCCCTGGACACAGCTGATTCTGGAGAGGAAAGTAAGGTTGGTGATTGCACAGCATCCTTCACTTAATTCACTTGCATGTCATGGCATCGCCTCCCTAATATCATGATCTTCTTCAAGAATCTGTATCCCATTTTTTAAGGAAAGGATTATTTTCAGTCTTTCCAGGCCCCACACATGCTCATTCTCTCTCCCCCTCCCCCTTCCTTTCTCTGTTTCTTTCTCTTCTCTCTCTCTGTTTCTATTTCTCTCTGTCTCTCCCTCTCTCTCTCTCCCCTGTTCCGTTCCCTCTCCATCTGTCTCCATTCCTGTCTCTGTCTCTATGTGTCTTCCTTTGTCTCTTCATCTGTCTTTCCCTTTCTTTTTCTCTGTCTCTCTGTCTCTCTGTCTCTCTCTCTCTCTCTCTCTCTCTCTCTCTCTCTCTCTCACACACACACACACATACACACACACACACACACACTGCTATCAGGTTTCAATAAACACTGTATTAACAATCCAGAATCCAGTAAATGACCCATTGCTGTTTCTTTATTCTGGCAGTTGCAAAGTTGGGAGGAAGAAGTAATTATGAAAACAATATACTACAATTTACTATAAGTACATATTCATCTTCTGACTCTGTAAGTCTATTGTAATAATTATTCCATGATGATAGAAAGTAATTTTACCAAAAGAAAACTATCATAAATTTTATCCTTATTTTATTTTAAATAGCATTTTATTTTCTCCCAAATATATTCAAAATATTTTAGCATTCATTTTTACAAGATAACAAGTACCAGATTTTTCATCCTTCCTTCCTCTCTTTCCCCATCCCTCCCCCCCACCACTGAAAGTTATAGTCAATTTGATATGGATTATACATGTGCTATTACGTAAAATGTATTTCCATATTGGTCAAAGTTGTGAAAGAAGAAACAACTTTTAAAAAACACAAAAAAGAATAAAATTAACAAAAAGAGGAAATATGTTTCTATCTCCATTAAAGTACATCAGTGCTTTATTTGTGAATGTGGATAGCATTAATCCTTTGTATGTGTCTTGGATTGCAATGTGGCTAAGGAGAGCTACATCATTCATAGTTAATCATCACACAATGTTGCTGATACTATGAACAATGATTGCCTGGTTCTTTCATTTCATTTATCATTCATTCATACAAGTCATTGTTGATTTTCCCATTCATCATTTCTTCTTGCACAATTTTGTTCCATTACTTTTATATACTACAAATTATTCTGCCTTTCCCCAATTGATGGCCATAACCTCAATTTCCAATATTTTTTCACAATGAAAAGGATGTCCTAAATATGTTTGCACATGTAGATCTTTCTCCCTTTTTTCATCTTTTTGGGATACAGATTTAAGTAGTGATATGCCTAAATCAAAGGGTATGCACGGTTTGGTTGACCTTTGGGCATAGTTCCAAATTGCCATCCAGAATTGTTGGATCAATTCACAACAGTGCATTTATATCGCAAATTTCCCACATCATCTCCAACATTTATCATTTTCTTTTTTTTTTTGGTCATATTAATCCATCTGATAGGTTCAAGGTAGTAAATCAGAATTTTAATGTGCATTTCTCTAATCAAAAGTGATTTAGAATAATAATATTATTGTCCTATAAAAAATGATCAGTAAGATGATTTCAGAAAAGCCTGAAAAGTATGTCTCATACATGAACTAATGTTAAGTGAAATGAGTAGAACCAAGAGAACACTATATATAGCAACAACAAGATTATGTGATGGTCAACTATAATGGACTTGGCTTTTCAATAGTTGATTCAGGCCATTTCCAATAGACTTGTGATAGAAAGAATCATCTACACCCAAAGAGTGGACATGGGATTGAATATAGATCACAATATAATATTTTCAACTTTTTTGTGGTTGCTTACTTGCTTTTTTTTTCTTTCTCATTTTTTCCCTTTTTGATCTGATTTTTCTTGTGCAACATGATAAATGTGGAAATACATATAGAAAAATTGCACGTGTTTAACATATAATAGATTACTTGCTGTCTAGGGAAGGGAGGAAGAAAAATTGGAACACAAGGTTTAGCAAGGGTGAATATTAAAAATTATCTTTGTATATATTTTAAAAACGAAAAATTATTGTTTTTAAAAAGTGATTTAGAGCACTTCTTCATATGCCTAGAAATAACTTTGATTTCTTCATCTCATAACTTTCTGTTCATATCATTTGATCATTTATCAATTAGGAAATGACTTATAATCTTATAAATTTGACTCAATTCTCTATATATTTGAGAAATGAGGCCCTGTTCAGAAATACTTCATATAAATATTATTTCCAGTTTGGGGATTTTATTCTAATCTTGGTTGGATTGGCTTTGTTTGTACAAAAGATTTGTATTTTACCATAATAAAAATTATCTATTTTACATTTTGTAAATTGTCTCTATCTCATTTGGTCATGAATTTTTCCCTTCTCCAGAATTGACAAGTAGAATATTCTTTGCTCTTCAAATTTGCTTGTGGTATCACCCTTTATGTCCAAATCATGCAGCCATTTTGACCTCATCTTGTTATATTGTATGAGATATAGGTATATACCTAACTTTTGTCCTATTCTTTTTTTTCTGTTTTCCTAGTGTTTTCATTATTGTTGTTGTTTGTTATGTGTTTTCTGAGAGGGATGTTTGTTAACTTTTGGAAGAGAGTGAACTCTTTGGGCTTATCAAACATTAGAGTTACTGTGGTTTTTGACTACTATTTTTATGTTAGTAATTTCCTTCACTAATGCACCATTCTATTTCTCAGACAGTAAATATAGCTTTGATAATTACTGCTTTATAATAAAATTTTAGATCTGATATTGCTAGGTTATCATTCTTTGTATTTTTCTTGAACTTTTGTTCTTTCAGATAAATTATGATTATTATTCTATCAAATAATTTTTGATAGTTTGATTGATATGGAACTGGACAAGTAAATTAGTATAGGTAGAATTGGCATTTTTATTCTATTGACTTGGCCTACACATGAGCAATTGTTTAGATATTATTTTACTTTTGTGAAAAGTATTTTGTTATTGTTTTCATACAGTTCCTGGGTTTTTCTTGGCAGGTAGACTCTAAAGTATTATCTGTAGTTTACAGTTGTTTTAAATGGAATTTCTCTATCTCTTGCTACTCAGCTCTCTTGGACATATAAAGAAATGCTATTGATTTATGTGGGTTTATCTTATGTCCTTTCCTAAAATTGTTAATTATTTCAAGTAGATTTAGTTGATTCTGTAGGGTTTTCTAAGTATATCATTATAATATCTGCAAAGACTTGTTAGTTTTATTTCCTCAATGCCTATTCTAATTATTTCAATTTCTTTTTTCTTTTCTTATTGCTATAGTTAACATTTCTACTATTATGCTGAATAATTTTAGTGATAGTGGACATCCTTGATTCAACTCTGATCTTATTGTGAAGGCGCTTAGTTTATTCCCATTACAGATAATATATGCTATAATTGTAGAGAGATACTATTTGTCATTTTAAGTAATATTTCCTTTATTACTGTCAGCACAAAAGAGGAAAACAAAGAGAAAAAAAGGCAAAAGTAGTATGTATTAAAATGCATTAAGTCTCTATAGTCGTCTCTCTGGATATGAATAGCATTTTCCATCCAAAATTTCTTCGAATTGCCTTGGATCACAAACTTCTGAGGACCAAATCTTTCATAGTTGATCATTGCACAATCCTATTGTTGTATTTATATTTAATATTTTTCTAATTAACTTTTTTCTAAATTTCTAGATTTTAAATATTCTAAAATAAAGTTTTCTAAATAAATTCTAAGTATTCTAAATTTCTAAACATTTTGCTCAGATTATCAGATTTATTGGCAAATTTTTTTCTTTTTTTTGTTTTTTATTTTTTTGCAGGGCAATTGGGGTTAAATGACTTGCCCAGGATCACACAGCTAATAGTAAGTATTAAGTTTTAAGATTTGAACTTAGGTCTTCCTGACTCCAGGGCTGGTGCTTTATCCATGATGTCAGCTAGCTGCCCCAAAATATTTTCTAATGGTAGTTTAAATTTCTTCTTCATTGGCAATAATTCAACCCTTTTCATTTTGAATACTTAATGTTTGCTATTGTTTTTTTTTTTCAAATTGAACAATGGAATATCAAACCTATTATTTCACTCTTCTCTAAAACCAGCTCCTAGTTTTATTTATTAGCAAAATAGATTTTTTCTTTTTTAAAATTTTCAATCTTGGGGACAAGTACCAGCCCTGAAGTCAGGATGACCTAACACTTAACACTTCCTAGCTGTGTGACCCTGGGCAAGCCACTTAACCCCAATTGTCTCAGAGAGAAAAAAAAATCAATTTTATTAATCTAACTTTTGGTTTTCTGGATTTCCATTTTGGTGTTTAATTTGGAGTTTTACTTTTTTTTCTTTTTTTAAGGTTCTTTTGTTGTTGCTATTGTTGTTACATGCCCATGTCATTGTTCTCTATTTGTTGCCATAAAAAAACAGAGAGATAATTTTTTTCCCTAATACTTCTTTGATTACATCCCATAAATTTTAGTATGTTTTTCATGTTTATCATTTTCTTTAAGAAAATTAATAATTCTTTCTATGATTCATTCTTTGGACCACTTATTCTTTAGGATTACATTATGTCATTTCTATCAGCACTGTCCTTTGTTGAATGCAATTTTATTGCATTATGATTTGAAAAGAATGCATTTAATATTTCTATATTTTATTTTGTTTTTGCCATGCCCTGCTGCATAGTCAATTGTTGTGTAGATTCCATATGTTGTTGAGAAAAAGTTATGTTCCTTTCTGTTCCTATTGTTTTCTATAAAAGTCTGACATATAAATTTTCTAATATTTGCTTGACCTTCTTAGTTTCTTTTTTCTTTATTTTTTGCTTGAATTTATCAAGTGTGGAGAGGGGACAGCTGAAATTTCGCTTTCTCGCTAGCATAGTTTTACTCTCTATTTCTTCCTGTACCTCACTTAACTTCTACTCTGAGAATTTGGATGCTATACCACTTAGTGTATATATCTTTAGTATCACTATTGCTTCATTGTCTATGGTACCTTTTAACAAGATGTGGTTATTTTCCTTACCTATTTTCATTAGGTCAATTTTTGCTTTTACTTTGAGATCAGGATTGCTATCCCTAATTTTTTCACTTCAGCTGAAGAATAATCAATTCTGGTCCAGTTCTTTACCTTCATCATGTATGTATCTCCCAGTTTCAGGTTTTTTTTTTTTATAAACAACATATTTTGGAATTCTGAGTTTTGATCCACAATCTGCCATCTGCTTCTGGTTTAAAGGGTGTTCATCCCATTCACATTTATGATTACTAAATGTTTATTTCTCTCCATCCTATTTTTCTCCCCCTTTGTATCCTCCTTTTCACCATTTCCCTCCTCACCAATGTTTTACTTCTGTCTACTGCTTCCCTTGACCTGCTCTCTCCTGTCATTCCCCTCTCCCCATCTTTACTTAAGCTCCTCCCCTCATACTTTCCTTAAGTCAGTAAGAGAGATTTATATATTCAACTGATTGTGCGTATTATTCCCTCTCTGAACCAGTACTGATGAAAGTAAAGATCAAGTGATAGGCATTGCCTTCCTATCTTCCCCTCCACTGTAATATATCCATCACACTGCTTCATGTGAAATAATTTACCCCATTTTACCTCTCCATTTCTTCTGTACCCAGTGTACTCCTCTTTTTCATCTGTTATTTTTTTATATTTCCTCAAATTCACCTTATATCTATACGTTCTAAGTATATTCCTTCTAGCTGTATTATTGGTAATACAATTTTAAAGAATTACAAGTATCATCTTCCCATATAGGGATATAAACAGTTTAGCTATATTGAATCTCTTAGGTTTTCTTTTCACTTTTTTACCTTTTAATGTTCCTAGATATTGAAGATGAGATTTTTGGTTTAGTTTTAGTGTTCTCCTTATTAAAGCTTGAAATGCTTCTATTTATTGAGTGATCATTTTCCCCCTTGATGATTATATGTAATTTTGCAAGGTAGGTGATCATTGGTTGTAGTCCTTTGCCTTCTAAAATATCATGTTTCGTGATCTCTGATTTTTTTATGTTCTTCCATTTTTCCCCATTATTTTTAATTTGATTCTTGATGTCTCATTTTCCCCAATTCTTTCTTTTAAGAATCTGTTTTCCTCAAGTACTTCTGTATTTTCTTTTCTATTTCTTAAGAAGTTGTTTTCTTCCACGAATTTTGGTATCTCCTTTTTCATTTGGCCAATTCTACTTTTTAAGCAATTGGATTTTGTTCATAATTTTCTTTGCATTACTCTCATTTTTTCCCAGTTTTCTATCTCTCTTATGTGATGTTTAAGTTCCCTTTTGAACTCTTCCATACTCTCTTTCTGGGCATGATACCTTTTTTATTTGGAGTTTTACTCATAGATGTTTTGACATTTTTGTCCTCTTCTGAGTTTGTGTCTTCATCTTGTATGTCATCATAATAATTTCCTAGGGTCAGATTATTTTTTTTACTTGTTTTTGCTTATTTTTTATCTTTTTCATTTCATTTAAATTTCATTTAATATTTATAATTATAAATTTAATATATAATTAAATAATATAAGATATAGGGTCCTATTGGTGCTGTCTGTTACGTACTGAGTCTAGTGAGATGTTTTTGTATTTCCCCTGAGCTACACTGAAGCACACAGTCATCTGATTGCTGGCAGCTGCCTCTTTGTCCAGTGCTATACTGAAGCACGGGAGGTTCCTTAGAGCTGGAGTCTGCTGGGTCCCTCACTGTGTGGTATATTGATGGGGAAGGGGGCTTTGAGGGGGTGAATTACCTGGTATTGACGTCTGCCTGATTCCCACTGAGATTCAAGGTCTCCCCTTGGTTTGCTATA
This sequence comes from Antechinus flavipes, assembly GCF_016432865.1. Lineage (NCBI taxonomy): Eukaryota > Metazoa > Chordata > Mammalia > Dasyuromorphia > Dasyuridae > Antechinus > Antechinus flavipes. The sequence continues at coordinate 301,710,939 of NC_067399.1, read as the reverse complement.
GGTAGAGTCTACTGCTATCTTGCTGGGATGCTTCCTTTCCTGGACCATGCTACCTTTTTTTATTTTCTGAGTGAGTCAATCTTCCATGTTTCTTGGACTCAAAGATTGTTTCTTCCCATTTTTTTTCTGGTTCTGTTCTTCGCAGGAGTATTTGGTGTATTATTTTAAGATTGTTTGGAGAAGGAAAACTATTCTATTGCCAAGGTCGGTTAAAGTGTCAGACCATGAACAGTAATATCACTCAAAAAATAGTTAGGGATTTGTAGTAAACTATTTACAGAATGTGAGGAGGCGATCAGTTAGTAAACTAACAGAGAATTCTGTTTCCTAAGTAACGAATACTGCTTTGATTATTATCTAAAAGAGTGTTCAGAGACTCATTCTAGTCACTTACATTTAGTGGCCTTTTCTGTGGAAAACTTTAAACCCCATACAAAAATAAAAATTAGCAAGAGCCTAAAAATTGAGCCCAAAATTAACTTTGAAAAATGGAAGTGTAACTTTAATTTAATGCAGGTGGGATGTTTGAGAAAAGCCAGATGTTGCCTTCAAAGGAATATCTGCTTGGAGAAATAAGGAAACTATGAGACTGAGTAGCTGATGATTAGGCTTGAAAAATATAAGACTTAGTTGAACATGGGGAAAAGAGGGTTATCTTGACCTTAGGTTAGAGTTGATTTGAAATCAGAGCAGTAATTTCTCAATAGCCTATGACTGCTAATTGGAATTGAGTTAGGTGATAATCAGTTCTTATTTCAAACTAGAATTCAGCTAGAAAGTTTAAGGATTGAAGTAAATGATACAGATGAAAGGTCCATTTGAATGAACTAGTCATTGCCTGAAGATCAAAAGTTGAGAAAATATTCTTTAGACAAGTTCCATATCTTAAGTGCAGGAAGAGGTTTTTGTTTTGTTTTGGTTTGTTTTTGTTTTTCAGTTGTGTTTCCTATTCTTCTCAAGTTGCAGCACTGGTCTTAAGTACTGAATTAGATTCTCTTTAGGATCTATGAACTATGGATTAAACTTTGCTCTTCAGGAATAGCAGAAAGTCTTATAGAATTAGTTATCAGACTTTACTATATATATGCAGTGATCTATGTTTGTTGCTATTGGAAGCATTTAAATTATTTCTTGTGATTTATAAGTTTGGATAAAAATGTTTGCAAGGGATATAATCATTCTGATAAGTAATAAGGAGGAGAGGACCAAATTAACTTAGGCTTTGTCTTCTATTATAATAGGTAAGTAATTTGCTAATTTGATAGATTTAACTACAATATGTCAAGCAGAATGAGGCTTGATGTTCATTTTTAGTACCATATCTTCCATTTAGTACCTGCCAGTAGATAAAGTAAATGGTGATCATTTAATTTGGTTATGTATAATAACTACTTAGATTTTTCCCTAGATTGGATAGTTTAGAAGTTTTAATGAATGCAATACAGTTATTATCTATCAAATGTTTTTATCTATCAAAGGAAATTTTTTAAAGCATAAATTTGTTTATCCATTTTAACATTTCCATAACTTTTCTTCTCTGATTAAACAAGTATTATTTTATACTGTTTATTCATTAAAAGAATATTTATTGAGTGCTCTATATGTACAAAAAAGTGTGCTAGGCACTATAGTGGATTTTTTAGGGGAAAAAAAGATGAATGAAAGAATTTTGTTATGAAAGTTGAGAAGACTGAAAATTTACTTAAGGCTATGAGAATTAACAAAGATAATATTTGAGTTGGTCTTTGGAGGATGGTTAGAATTTTGGTAGGCTCTCATTTACTGTTTGTATTAGAAATAGAAGTAGTAATACAAAGAGGGATCTGTCTGGTGCAATGCTAATGTCCCAATAAGTGACACATTTGCATAAAGAAGAACTATGGTCTCACTGAAAAAGAGTGCTAGGTCGATAAAGACTGTTTTAAAATAGAAGAAAACAAAAAAATCCAAAAGGGAATCCACATAGGAAAATTGTGTTATTATCTGCTAAATTTATATATATATATATATATATATATATATATATATATATATATGTAGGTAGATAGGTATACATACATAAATATGAGTATGTATCTATATTTAAACTATATACAACAGATATTCATAGTTTTACATACAATCTTTCTTATTTTTCTTTGTATTTTGAAATGGATTTTAATTCCTTGGTTAGCTGGTGATTGTCATGCTTATATAGTAAAATAACATTGAAAAACAGCTGAAGAGAGAAAAAAGAGAGATGACAGAGACAAAGATGGAGAAATAGACATAAGCAGAGACAAAAGACTATGTAGAGTGCAAAAGATATAGAAATAGAAAAAGAGAAGAGGACAAGAGAGGAGAGATTTTAAAACTATGTTATTAGCTCCATGTTGTTTATTCTAACTTAAATATATTTGACTTTGTTAAAGCTCAATTACATGAGTTCATAAGATCAATCTGTAGATGATTTTTCTATTTTATTGTTTTTTTCATAAAACCAATTCAGTTTTATTTATTAATTCAATAGTTTTTTTTTTTTTTATTTTCACTATTATTAATTTCTCCTTCTAATTTTACAATTTCAAGTTTAGTATTTGATTGGGGGTTTTTAATTTGGTCTTTCTCTAGCTTTTTAAGTTTCAAGCCCAATTCATTGATTTTCTCTTTCTCTATTTTATTCAAGTAAGCTTCTAAAGATATAAAATTTCCCCTTATTACCACTTTGGCTGCATCCCACAAATTTTGGTATGATGTCTTATCGTTGTCATTATCTTGAGTGAAATTATTAATTTGGTCTATAATTTGCTGTTTCACCCAATCATTCTTTAAGATGAGATTATTTAATTTCCAGTTTGTAGTTTTTATTGCATTGTGATCTGAAAAGCAAGCATTTACTATTTCTGCCTTCCTGAATTTAATTTTGAGGTCTTTATGTCCTAATACATGGTCAATTTTTGTATAGGTTCCATGAACTGCTGAGAAGAAAGTATACTCCTTTCTGTCACCATTCAGTTTTCTCCAAAGATCTATCATACCTAATTTTTCTAATATTCTATTTACCTCCTTAATTTCTTTCTTATTTGTTTTGTGGTTTGATTTATCTAATTCTGAGAGTGCAAGATTGAGATCTCCCACTATCATAGTTTTGCTGGTCTATTTCTTCTTGCAACTCTCTTAACTTCTCCTTTAGGAAGCTAGATACTATACCACTTGATGTATATATGTTTAGTATTGATATTGCTTCATTGTCTATGCTACCCTTTAGCAAGATATAGTTTCCTTCCTTATCTCTTTAATTAGGTCAATTTTTGCTTTTGCTTGATCTGAGATAAGGATGGCTACCCTTGCTTTTTTGACTTCACCTGAAGCATAATAGATCTGCTCCAGCCTTTACTCTGTATGCTATAGAAGATTTTTAAAACACTCCTCAGACTAAAAATAACAATAGCATTTACATAGTAGTTTTAAGATTTATAAAGTGTTTTACATATATTTTTTTATTTGATCCTCATAGCAATTTTGAAAGTTTAGTGGGATTATTATTCCCATTTAATAGATAAAGAAATTGATTGAGGGAGAGGTAAAACCCTTTTTAAAAAATAAGAGTGAGAAGTGTTTTTAGAAAGTGATGACATTTTTCTATGTTTCCATATGTTAGAAAGGAACTCATGCCAATACATTTTTAAAATAGCTTGCCTTATTAATTAAATATCTCACTAATGATTAAACAAAAACATGAATAAAACAGTTTTTTTTTAATCTAAAATCCCTATAGGGTAACATGAAAAAGCTCAAAGGTCTACATGTCAGTGCTAAACATAGGTTAATTAATAAAGTTAAATAAAGGACTAAATAGAATAATTTTGCAGTTTATCAATGGATGTGTTCCAAAAAAGGATTGATGACCTAAGAAGTTGTCCATAAAATTAGATCAGAAAAAAAAAAAAAAAAGGATTCTATGGGATGGCTTCTAACATACTTTCCAAATCTAAATTTTTTGTGATTTTAACATTATAAAAATTCATTTTTTTCCTGTTCATACTCTCTAACTTCCTGATATGAACCAGTCTTAAAATGTAAATTTTCTTGGGAAATAAATCTTGCGCTTAAGATTGCAAATACATTGCATATGCACTCTGAATTTTGTTCCTAGGGTTCCTTTTTTATATGTTATATATGGCATCTATATTAAGATTGGTCCAAAAGAATGCTTACCAATTTTGCTCTGTGGTACCACAGCTGTTTTTTCACATTAAAAAAAAAAATTAAATAAGAGTGGGAGTTATCTTTACAAACTGCTAACATTTCTCTCTTTCTCCATATGTTAGGGAAAAAAAAACCCATGCCAGTACTTTCAATATAGCTTGTCTCATTAATTGAACATCTCAATAATGATAAATTTTTAGCCAAGAGCTTTACAATTCTCCTTGACACTAGGAGTAAAGGATAGACCTATATTCATGCTGTCACAACTTGGCTCATTTATTCCCCTTATAGGGCTTCATCTGGTGTAATGAGCAATGTAGGGATCCTTGAAACTTCTTTGCATCCTATTGTGTATTTATAAGTGACATGGGATATGAACTCACTGTAAAGGTATTGACTAAAGTAACTGTTAGTGGTATTAAACTCCCAATTAGGTTCATTCAAAAATAGCATACTTACAAACATCATTAAAGAATAGGACAACATCAACGGACCAAAAGATTCAAAGACAGACATGAACTTGTTCTCTGGAATTCAGGTGCTTAGATCAAGTTTCTTACATTCATAAGAAGAGTTTCACAAGAAAGTCATTTATCTTTAGATTGAGCAGGGAGTACTATGCCAGTTTTGACATTTTAAGTCGTGTCCTAAAGTCTAGCAGTGCAAAAGCTACATGGAAATATGAAGAATTTTTTTTTAAAGAAAAGGTTACATTTCATTTTTTGCAAGAATTCTAAAAAGAAGTGGTTCAAATTGTGCAGAGATGGAATTATATGGAGAGGAAAAGAAAACTTAATTTACTTAGTCCACATTTTAAAATCTATGAACAACTGCCCTAGATATTTGTAAATATGTCTTTATTAAGTTAAATTAAAATAAATATATATTTGCATGAATTGAGCTGCTATTTGGCACAGTAGTTATACTTCTGGGACTGGAATAGGGAAGAACTGACTTCAAATTTGGCCTCAGAAACTTATTAGCTATATAATCTTGGGCAAAGCATTTAATCCTACTTGCCTCAATTTCCCCATCTATAAAATGAGTTGGAAGAGAAAATAGCAAACTGCTACAGTACCTTCACCAAGAAACCCCAAAAGAGGTCACAAATAGTCAAACATGACTGAAACTACTGAACAAAAACAACCTAAATGTGCATAAGGAAATGAAGTGCAAATTATGTCTTATTCCTAATGGCAAAAATTTCTGGGGTTTTTAACTTTGTTTTTTTAATTTTTATATTATTCAAAAAACAATGTTTTTGACGATATAAACAAAAAAATTTTTGTACATAGCAGGAATTTAATGTGCATTCATTTATTCATTAAACAAATGTCTATAAATGAATGTAAATTAATTTACAAGAATTAAATTAATGAGCATAGATTAGTTGACAGAATAATGGAGTCAACAAGACTTGGTTTTGCATATTTCTTCTGATATTTATTAACCATAAGAACCTGGGTAACATTTAACCCCTGGGAACTTCAGTAGAAGAAAGACAACAATACCTCACAGTATTCATGGAAAAATCAAATGAAATAATGTGTATGAAATGTTTTACAGATTTTATATGGGTTAACTACTAGTATTTACTGAATACAACAAACATTTGCTATTTATATTTCTCTAGCAAATGTGTCTGATACAGAAAAGGACAGAAAGATAAATGGGTGTAATCCCTGACCTCAATTAGCTTATGATCTTGTTAAAAAAAAAATAATAGGGAAGAATAAGGCACATGTATGGATAGATGGAATAAAAAGTCAAGTATTAAAGCGTAAAAAGTTACATATGAAGTACCAGGAGAATTCAAGGGACAGAGGAACCACATCTGGCTGGGGTAATTAGGCAAAGCTACATGGACTAAATACATTTGAATTGAGCCTTCAAAAATAAGGTAAAAATTCAACTGGATGGAGATCTTAAGCACATTTTTATATTAAACTACTTCTCCACATCTCTGCTGAATAATAAGTGATGTTCATAGAGATGATCTTTGGTCATTGAATGATCACATGTGATTCTTGAATCATCGAAGAAGATTAAATTATTAGCAATGTAATTTAGCATTAATTATTTTTTATTGTACACTAATTTTTGATTGCTGGTAAATTAAGTATTTTATAAATTGTAGTTCTAGGTTAATTAGAAGATTAAACTGGGAGCTGCATCCCCAACATCACAGTTCAATGTTCTGGCACTAGATATTGTGAATATGGGAACAACTCAGGGAGAACATCAAGGGAGCAATAGTTTATAATGAACCTAAATGGAATTTATAGTATCTGGGATGTTTGGGCACTTTTAAGAATTCATAATTTCATCTAGTACTACATTATAGAGTGTGTGCCAAAGAAACTAATGTGATATTAAAAAGGGAGTTTAAATAATTCTCTGGTCATTTTGTGTCAAATGCTGCAGCAAGATCTAAATGCATTATCAATTATAGTTTAGCAGAATGTGACATATAAAACAGATTTTAAGTCATTTCATTGAAATTTCATTGAAGTCCTGATTTTAACTTAAAATGTTTAAGCTGCTTAACTCTGAAGTGTACCTAAAAGTCAATGAGGAATAATTGGGTATCTTAGTAAGGAGGAGAAAGAGGTAAGTTTAAGTGTTGATATCAACCCCCTACTAGCACAGTGCTTAGCATGTGGTAAGTGCTTAATTAATGCTCATTTCCTTCCTTTCTTTCTACTACATTATAAGCTTTATGAGGGCAGGGACTATGTTTCATATGAATGTTCTCCCCAGCATTAGCACAGTATTTTCAATAAAATAGTCACTTAACACATATTTCCTATGTTGAACTTCATTGTTTAAAAAAAAATAAATTAAATACTTCTGCCAAAAGATATGGTAACTTTGCATACCTTTAGAAGCTTCATTGTTATTTGGCAGAAAAGGAATCTTGGTGTAAATCAGATGTCAAGAGTTGTTGTAAAAGGCACCCTGAGGTTTGTGATTAATTCCTTGTTTTCTGACTCAGTAATCACATTATTCAGAGGTTGGCACTGGTGCTTGACACAGAGTTGGAAAAGCTGTCTCTTGAAAATATACAGTCTGTCCCAGATATCTTGAAATTTTGTTATAAATGAGCTCACATATAGGCATATGATGAACGAACGGTCTCTTTGAAATCTAGCCAAAAGGGAAAAGTATAGCAGGGAAAAATATGAATGATGCTAAGAAATAAGTGTCAAGAAATAGAGCAAAGGTGTCTTGTCTTGGGGAAAGAAATAAAAAGTAGAATAAAAGCAAGTCCATTGCAAAGGCAAAGTTTAAGTGACTTAAATCCAGTTTAAACTCTGAAATTTCAATATAAAAAATAAAGATCACTGTGAGAAAGTAGAAGCTCATTCAATGAATATTTATTGAGAGTTTATTAAAAACCTTTTTATCTACAGTATTAAATGTTTAGATTTTTCTTTTTGGGTTACTTTGGTGAGTAAAGCACAATTATATTAAATTTCTATCACTCATTGCAGTTGATATTTTCAGAATTTTGTTATATGCAGCAATCAGAGAGCGCTGTTTTGTACTTTCCCCTGATTCTTATGGAAATCCTTCAATGGCAATACTTGATGTTTTACAGCATGTCAAAGCAAATGTTTAGCAATAGATTTTTATTGGTGTCTGGCAGGTTGGTTGCAGAAAGGGATACCTTTCTACTCTCCTGGACTCTACTTTTTAGTTACTTCCTGTTCTGTTCCCAATGACAAGACCTATTTGCTACTTATTACCTTTGATACACCCTTAAGGAAGTCTCTCTTCTTGTTCAGAAGAACATAGGGTGAAAATTATGTGATGGCACTTACCTAACAGTACTTATCCTATTCTACACAGGCATCAATGGCTACTTGTTCATTTTAGCCAAAAGTTCAGAAAAAAAATTCAATTTACTATTGATTTTTGGAGGAAAATTTATCAACAATTATTAAAAAACCAAATGTTTGTTGAAAGTCTTTGTCAGGAGCAGCTACAATGCACAATGGCTAGAGCACCAGCCCCCAAATCAGGAGGACCTGAGTTCAAATGTGACTTCAGACATTTAATACTTTCTAGCTTTGTGACTATGAGCAAGTTATTTAATCCCAATTACTTCAGAGGAAAGAAAGAGAGAGAGAGAGAGAGAGAGAGAGAGAGAGAGAGAGAGAGACAGACTTTATCACTGATTCTACCTCTAGGCAAGAGAAATTCTGGCACTTTTTGGCCTACAGTTCAAAATTAGTCTATTTTTTATCTCTATGAAAAGTCATTTACTATGTTTATCTCTAGCTAGCTATTTGCCAACCTTTTAAACTATATATTTACATGTTTTCAATCTGTCTTTTATATCAAGTAAGGTGGCTTTTCAACTAATTAAATAGTAGGTAAACAATTTTAAAGGACAGAAAACTACATTAAACTTTTGAATTCTTAGACATGGTTTAAATGAAAAAGGGAAAGAGTCAAACATTTAAATAACTACATAAGTTCTCAGTTATATGGGAAATTAGCACCAATTGAACACTATTCTTTCTCTGGCCACTTGTAAACAGTAAAATATAGGGGGGTTCAACACCAACCATGCTAGAGAATTATGTCCTATCATTTCTGTGCTCTATTAGAATTATGGAATCAGTATTCATTCTGTACAACTGAATTAACTCAGAGTTAACAATAAACTCAGTTTCTCTTTTAAAATAAAAAGCAAACATGCTGGACTAAGGTCAGTTAGGTGGAGTAGTAGATGGAACAATGACCCTACAGTCTGTAGGACACAGTTCTTCAAATCCACTTACTAGCTGTGTGATCCTGAGAAAGTCACTTAATGCTAATTCCCTAAAAAAAAAAAAAAAAAAAAAGTTCTGAACAATGTTTCCTAGAAGATCACATAGTCATAAAGACTTCCTCCATTTATAAAGCTATACCTCCAAAGTATCTGCAGATTTCTTTATTTTGTTTTCCTAAGAACTTAAGTTTTGTCCATGGACCCTTAAGGCAGAAATCTTTTCTTGGGTAAGAGCTATAACTTTGGGCCTCATACAGAGATGAAACAAAGTTAGTCTTCAATCGCTGCCATGAAATAATTTAAAAGACTCTGATCAAAATATCATAGATTCATAAGGACATTATCAAAAGCTTATAAAATAAGTGAGTGAATGTCATGCATAATTATCTTTCACTGTGGGAAAAAAAATGGCTCTTTTCTTCCCCAGACTATGAATCTAAGCTTTTATTTCTTTTTTTGTTTCTTTGTCTTTAGTCAATAACTACATTTGTTAGGTAATACAAAAGAAAAAAAAAACAGAAAATGGAGTTAGAAAGATAATTTTTAAAAGACTGAAATAAACTGACAAACAGTAGAGAAAGTTTCAGTTTTTACAATGATATAAAATGTATACATTTAAGCTACCCTAAGGAGATCAAAAACCATCTCCACTTTGGTAATGCAGATATTGATTCCTTTAGAAAATGTGTTCAGGGCTAGTAAAAGTTCCTAGGAAGCCTGAGGACTTGAGAAAGTGAAGCAAAGAAAGAAAAACAAAGTTGAAAAACAAAATGCTGTCCTGTGGTTTGAAAATAAAATAATAGTTTAAAAATGGTTGTGTGATGTCTTTTTTAAATGAAGGTTATTGTGTGGAAAGTTTCACTGAATCTGAACTGGCTTATCCATTTCTTTCCCAAAGAGTTAAAACTAATCTGTATGTGAATGGAAGTCAGGAATGGGATGAGTTTGACGGTTATGTATGTATCATTATGCTCATTTAGTCCATATTTGCTATTGTCCTAATAATGGAATTGCCAATGCTGAGCTGGGACCATGGTAGGTGAAAGGCAAGACAGGCAGCTAAGAGGCAACATTCTCAGAAATACAAGAGAAATAAAATGGGAAAAGAGACTAGAGAATGTATCCAAATATTGAAACAGCTTTATGCATTTTGAAGGCTTTGTTTTCAGAATGATGTGAAAGTATCTTCAATTAACTCTAGGTAATTTTAAAAAATTACTTAGGTAATCCATGACATAGGACATTAACAGGCAATATAGCAGAGTGGATAAATAGCTGGCCTTCAAATTAGGAAAATGTGGGAAGGATTCTGGAAAGATGGCAAAGTCAGAAGATTCCAAGCTCTTCAAATTTCCCCCACAAAATAAAACATAAATGCTCTTCAGAGGTGACAAATGGAAAACAAATAAAAGTTGGGGGATAGCAGGGATCCTCCTGGAAAAATTGGAAAAAAATCTGAGAAAAGACATCAGGATGGAGATTTGGCCAGTGTGAAATGTAAACATCACTAGGCTAGCTCTGCAGGTGGGGGTCCTGGAGACAGGTGGGTTTAAAGAAAAACTCGACCCAATACACAGGAACGTTTAACTCCAGGACAGTGGAGCCCAAGAAGAATCTCTGCTCATGAGGAACCCCAAGCACAACAATGCTATTGAAATACCACCCTGGGAGAAAAGAGACCAGTGGGTGCTAATTGAGTGCAGAAACAGTGGGGCAAGAAAGGTACTGTCTGGGGATATTCCAGGAGCATGGAGTTCTTGATTTGGGGTTCTGAAGAAGAGAGGAGAACTGATGCAAAGTCATAGGCACCTTGCTCTCCAAATCAGAAGCAGAGACGGTTATAGATTATACTAACAAGCTCTTATTAAAAGAGAAAGAAACAAAGAGAGAGAGAGAGACAGAGAGAGACAGAGACAGAATCAAAGAGACAGACAGAGACAGAGACAGAAAGAGAGAGAGAGAGAGAGAGAGAGAGATATCAGATGAAGGAGAAAGAACTCAAATGAAGAAACTTACTAGGGAATAGAGAAGACTGAGGATCCTCTTCAGAGGATGATAGCGAAGTTATTAAAAAAGACTCTCTCTTACCTCAAAGAGTAACATTAAATGGTTACCTGCCCTCAAAAGAAAAAAAAAGACCTCAAAAAAAGATTTTTAAAAATTAAATGACAGAGATTGAAGAAAAACAAAAACAAATAAATAAGAATCCAAGAAAAACAAGATTATGTAAGAAAGCCAACCAACTAGAAAAGAATATCCAAAGTCTTTTTGAAAATGAGAACAGATAAAGGAGAAGCTAGGAAGATATAAGAGACAGAGAAATAATAAAACACAATCAAAAGAGAAGAAAATATAGAAGAGAATGTGAGACATCTCAAAAGATAAACAACAGATCTGGAAATCAAGCAAGGAAAACATAAGAATTTTTGTATTACCTGAAAGCTATGATGAAAAAAATAATCTTGTTACAATAATACAAGAAATAATTTAATTGTCCCAGAGTGACAGAACAAGAGGGGAAAGTAGAAATAGAAAATATCTACTGATCACCATGTGAAAGAGATTCTAATAAGAAAACTTACAGGAACAGAGCAAAGAGAAGATTTTACAAGCAACCAAAGAAAAAATCAAATATGCTGGAGTTACAATGAGAACTACATAAGACCTATTAGTATCTACAATAAAAGAACCAGGTCCTGAAATGCCATATATTGACAATCAAATGAACTAGGGTTGCAGCCAAAAATATTATATCCAGCAAAATTAAGTATAACAATGAAAGAAAAAAAAAGGACATGCAATGAACTGTCAGGTTTTCAGGATTTAGTCAGAGATAAATCTGAACTCAATAGAAAATTCGACATATAAGAGCCAACATCAAAGACTAATTTCAAGGAACTCAATAAGGACAAATTGTTTATGTTTTATATGTAGAAATGTAAATCATATTCCAAGATTTTATTACTAATTGGGTGGTTCAAAAGAAAGATTGGAATAGAGATGAGTATGATATAACTCTAAAAAGCAAAACTATCTAGTAAAAGATAAAAACATTAATTATGCTATAAAAATGAAGTGCAAGAGCAAGTACTAGTATGAAGGAATTAGAGGTGGAGGGGAAGCAGAAGAACTGGTAGTTCTGAAATCCTATTCACATTCACAATGAGTTAAAGAGGTGTGGGGGGGGGGAGTGTGTGCATATATGTGTGCACATTTATGTGTACATATGAATATAAATGTAAGTATATGTGTGCATGTCCTTAGATCCTCCAAAATCTATAAAGAAATAAGAAAGGAAGAAAATAGGATAAGACAGGCTATAGAAAAATGTATCAATTAATGGGAAATGGATAAAAATCAAGAGTATAAAAGGGTGTGTAGATTAATGGAAGGGGGATAAAATGTGTGGTCTAATGGGAATGGAACAAAGAGGGAAGAAAAAAGTGAAGGCAGAAGTTAAGAGAGGGATCCTGGGGAAGGTGTGAGGAGAAGTTAAATAATCTCAAAGTAGATTAAGAGGTGGGAGTGAAGTCTAGTTAGACTAGAAGGGTTAGCAGGGATGAGACATAAGAGATTATACACAAATACAATGACAACAATCATGAGTAGAATTTATTAGAAAACAAAAAGTAGGCAAAGTAAGTATAGATCTAAGAGAAAGTCAAAGTTTAAAAAGATTCAGGTATATTAATATTGTTTTATATGTATATGTATATATGTGTGTGTTTAGGTACATATGTAGGTATATGTGTGTGTATGTGTTTATGTGTATATATAAACATAGCTGTGTGTGTGCATGTGTTTATGTGTACATATAAACATACCTGTGCTTAACTATAGCCTGCTTGGGGAAGGTAGGTGAGGGAGAGAAAAAGAGAAAAACAGAATAAAGTGAAAAGTGTATAACAGAGAATAAAAGAAAACCTACAAGGAAGCAAAAAAGATGAACAGTTCTAAATACAATGGCTTCTATTCTCATATGTGCTTTATTGAAATGGAAATTTATCGGCACATATTTTGAGCCTTCCCTTATGTTCTGCTGTGCACATGACAATTGTATTTAAGTTTTACATAAATAAATACATTTTTAAAAAAGCAAGGAAGACCTGGGTTCAAGTCCTGTTACTGCACACAATGTGAGTTTTAAGTAAGTTACCTAGTCTCTCCTTGCTTGAGGAAACTTTCCAATATTGTAAGTAGCATTAGTAGAGGAAGGATGCTCACCTAGGAGCTTCTAATATGATCAAAGAGCTTTTATGGTCCCTTATAGCTCTAAATATATGATCCAAGAAGTAATAGTTCAGTCCCTATATTTATGACTTTATTGACCATCAAAATTAATTATACTTTCTGCAAATCACCTTTAATTTCATGATATAATCAATGACTTTTCTGCAGAAGGCAAGAAAAACTATTGTAATCATTTTTCTGTTTGCCATATTTACCTGTATAACTCTAATTGGGTTGTGCTATCATTTGTTATATACCTAAATTCAACAAATATGAAATCCATAGTATGTTTGCAGATTTTTGTGTTAATGCAGAGGGAAATATAAAGTTGAGATAAGAAGATGCCCTCCTGGAGTTCACATCTGAGTATGGAGAAAAGACATGAATACCAATGTCTCTGATGCATCATTGCACAGTAATTATATTAGACATTTTTTTTAAAGTGCTGCATAAGGTTCAAGATAATTACTGACAATAGAAATAGAAGAAGGCTTTATGAAAAAAAAAACAGCATTTGATTAGGATTAGAGTTTTTAAGAATAGTGGTAATTCAATAAGAAAAACAAAAGTAAAAGAAGGAGGGTATTTCAAGTATAGAGAACTGCATGATTTAAGATAAGAGGGTATAATATGTGAGCAACTAGTTCCTAGTTGTTTGACCCAAGGCAAGCCACTTGATCTTGTTTGTGTCATTTGTCTCATTTAAAATGAGCTGGAGAAGGAAATGGCAAACTCCAATGGCACTCCAGCATCTTTTCTTTCTTTCTTTTTTTTTTTTGAAAATTTAATTTTATTTAATAATAACTTTGTATTGACAGAATCCATGCCAGGATAATTTTTACACAGCATTATCCCTTGCAATCACTTATGTTTCGTTTTTTCCCCTCCCTCTCTCCCCCCCCCAAGATGGCAAGCAGTCCTATATATGTTAAATATGTTGCAATATATCCTAGATACAATACATATTTGCAGAACCGAACAGTTCTCCTGCTGCACAGGGAGAATTGGATTCAGAAGGTAAAAATAACTCAGGAAGAAAATCAAAAATCAAATAGTTCACATTCATTTCCCAGTGTTCCTTCTTTGGGTGTAGCTGTTTCTGTCCATCATTTATCCAATGAAACTCAGTTAAGTCTCTTTGTCAGAGAAATCCACTTCCATCAGAATACATCCTCATACAATATCGTTGTCGAAGTGTATAATGATCTCCTGGTTCTGCTCATCTCACTTAGCATCACTCCGTGTAGGTCTCTCCAAGCCTCTCTGTATTCATCCTGTCCAGCATCTTTTCAAGAAAGCTCCAAATGGGGTCATCAAGAGTTGGACATGGCTGAAAAATGACTGAACAACACCAATTATAAACAGTGATAAGAAATAGAAATATAAACATAAGAAGGATCCAGATTATGGGTGACTTTAGAGCCTTTTAATCTTTATTTAGGAGGCAAGAGATTTTTGGACAAAGGGATTACTAGATCTATGTGTAAAACAAATTGTTCTAACAATAGTATGATGTTGAGAGAGTAGTAGCATGGAGACATGTAAGAAGGTCTTGACATAAACAAATCTTTTAAGAATAAAATTGTCTTCAGATCTTCCCCACAATGAAAATCTGAACACATCTCTACTTTGATAACACAACTATTGATTTTTTTTGATAGAATATGCTCAAGGCTAGTAAAAATCACTGGTTGTATTTTTGAAATGAAAGTCAAGGAGTCTAAATTTCACACTTCATATGGGAACACACATTCCTAGTGGCAGTGAGTTTAACAGAATCCTAAATCATCCTATGTCAAGATTTGAGACGTAATGGTGGGGAATTTGGAGTGGAGAAAAGGAACCACTAGAAGAGAGAAAAGATGAGAAAGCATTGGGAAGTTTAGGTTATTATAATCCAAGAGAATTGCTTAAAATATTAAGAGTATAATTGATTAGCCTTGGGTGATATAATCAATATTCTTTGCACAGTACTTTTAAAAGCAGGTGATCCTATATTCTTTGCACTTCCCTGT
The DNA here is from genome assembly GCF_016432865.1 of Antechinus flavipes. NCBI lineage: Eukaryota > Metazoa > Chordata > Mammalia > Dasyuromorphia > Dasyuridae > Antechinus > Antechinus flavipes. Next base: position 301,695,726 of record NC_067399.1, on the reverse strand, counting down.
CAATAACACCCTTGTGGGATTTTAAGTATTCTAATTCATCTGCCACTAAATTACCACACAGTGGTTCACAACCTCCTATAGCCTGTTGTTCTTCATGTTCCTATACCATTTTATCACCTATTTCTTAGGAGCAGACTATCTGACTTCCACCATGTATTCTTTTATCTTCATACTCCTCAGCCATACCTCACATACACCCTGCTCAAACTTCACCAGGGTATACACTAGAATTCTCATTCCATAGGGAACACATTGTCCTTCATTCTGGAATTTTTCCTTTTGGAATTCTGTCTCCTCTGTCACAAGTCCTGGATTCATCCCAAATGACATTTGATTCCAGTCCATTCTCTCCAACATTATTTTTTTGTATCTTCATACTCACTAAGCAATCTTTTCTTCTTTGAACTTGATTCTATTAAAATTGTTCTCCCTATCCAGATTACAGTGGCTAATGTGTACTTTCCCTGATATCATTCTTGCTCTTTTTTTCCTGAATTCAATATCAGATTCATTATCTTTCTTTCTTTCCTAATTTCTCTTTATGTCATAGGGGACTTCAACTCTCAGGTAGATGTGCCACGCCTTGAGTCAAGGACTCATCTTCCTGAATTGAAATCTGATCTCAGACATTTACTAATTGTATGAACAATGGACAAATCATTTAACCCTGTTAACCTCAGTTTCTCATCTGTAAAATTATCTGGAAAAGGAAATAGCAAACAAAGATATTAATCTTTGTGAAGGAAATCCTAAATGGAATCATAAAAATCAGATAAAATGGAAATAACTGAACAATAACAAATTTGCTAGTCTTCCAATTCTCCAATCACTATGTAGACCTAGAATCATCCCAAGAGTTCATTTAGCTCATCTCTTTCACTTTAAAGTTGGGGAAACTGAGGTAAATATAATTAAGTGACATATCTAGGGTCACACAGATAGGGAATGTCTGAGACCCCATTTAAACTCTGCAAGAGGAATCTTCCTGACTCCAGGCCTAGGACTCTATCCCATTGCATCATCTTCTCTAAGTTGTTCTCCCCTACCCCTTATATTTAATAAACTTTTCTTTATTGAATTTTGATGTTTTTAGGTAATAGAACTATCATTTTATCATTTTCTTCCTATTACAACATTTAGTTTCCCAGTATTCTTTAAGAAAATTTATATTACTATAATGTGCTTTTGAGTGGGATTTTTTTTTTTTTTTTGGTACTTGAAGGGCTGTTCAAGGATCTCACATATTTTTAGACTTGAGGAAATCAGGTTAATTTTAAAAAGCCCTTAGTGTCTTTTTCCTTCTACTTTGAAAGGAAAAGAAATCTTTTTTTAATTCTAAAGCAAGGATTGTAATTTGAGATTCAATATTCTTAAAGTATGATTATCTTTATTATAATCACACTGTCAAGGACTCAGATCTGGAAATGATCATAGAGATAATATAGTTTAGTCCCCTCAATTATAAAAACAAATACAAACAAATGAAAACACCAGCAACCCAACCTAAATGTTCTTAAATATTTTTATAACCCTAAAGGCTCAGTCCTAGGCAACAAAATATATTGGTTCAAAGAATTAGTGGATAAACAAATTTGTTTAAAGAATTATCATGTTTTAAAGAAGGAAAAGGGAACCACATATGCAAAAATGTTTGTGGTAGCCCTTTGGGTAGTGGCAAGAAGCTGGAAACTGAATAGATCCCCATCAGTTGGAAAATGACTGTTATGGTATATAAATATTATGGAATATTATTGTTCTATAAGAAATGATTAGCAATATGATTTCAGAGGCGAGAGATTTACATGAACTGGTACTAAGTGAAATAAACAGAATCAGGAAAACATTACACACTGCAACAGCAAGATTATGTGATGATTAATTCTGATGGATGTGGCTCTTGTCAACAAGGAGGTGATTCAGACCAGTTCCAGAAGAAAGACATCTGCAGCCAGAGAAAGAACAGTGGAAACTGAATATGGACCACGAAATAGTATTTTCACTGTCTTTGTTGCTGTTTGCTTACATTTTGTTTTCTTTCTCTTTTTTTTTTCTTTTTGCTCTGAGTTCTCTTGTGCAGAATGATATTTGTGGAAATATGTATGGTGAAATTGTGTATATTTAACATATTGGTTCACTTGCCAACTGGGAGAGAAGGTGGGGAGAGAGGGAAATCAGAACACAGTTTTGTAGGGATGAATGTCAAAAATTAAACATGTACATATTTTGAAAATAAAAAGCTTTAACTAAAAAAAAGAATTATTATGATTGATGATATATTTTTTCTTTTTGTTTATCATTTATCGATAACTTTATAATGCATCTTTTGGAGTTTTGAATGAGTGCAGCTGGTAAATATTTAATAACCAGCTTTCTGAAAAGAGATACATTTTAAATTTAATGTTATTAATATTTCCTCCATAACTTTATTTAATCTAGACATTTAAGGAAATAATAAATCAAGCCTTAATGTATATTTTTATCAATTTCTTAGGTGCAAATGCTGTCACTAGAAATTTAACATTTGCTTCTTAATAGTCACTATATACTAGATCCAGCACACAATTGAATTATAACAAGTTATTCCTTAAAACAAGAGCTTAACTTATAAATAAAAACCATATATAGAGAACAATTGCCTTTGTCATAACACAACAGGTATGTTCTTTAAAGTCTAGTTGATTTTTAATGTAAACTGACAGGATGATGAATTTAAGTAAGTACCTTAAATAATGATAGCCATTATCCTCCCCTCACCCTGGAACTAAAATGGTTATCTTTTGAAGAAGGTTATTCCTTCTGCAGAACTTTAATATAATTTCTTTTCTAGAAATTGGGGATGTCTCATGAAATCTAGAATACAGGGTCACTATATATTCAGATTTATGTCTGTGTATGAGTATATGTATGTATATTTATACACATATATATATGTATACTTTATTATGCATGATATACACTTGTAAAATCTCATTTGAAGATGTAGATATAAGTAGATATATATTGTAGATATATATAGTAGATATATATGTATATATATTTTATTGCATATTTTACTGCATATGTACATACACTTATATTTATTATTATTCAGAATGTAAGCTCCTTGAGAACAAGGACTGTCTTTCTTGCCATATTTGTATAATCCACACTAGAATTTAGTTGCATAGTAAGTACACAAAAAAATTCTTGTTCACTGGACAGAAATTTAGCATTTTAAAATCTTGCTCTCCAAGTTTTCTTCCAAGGTCTTTGAAAGTGCCTTTGCAACCGTATTTTACAGTTTTTTCAGTATCTTGAATGTAGTTAATTCAGCTCTGGTGATTTAATTCACCTATCATTTTGTCTATCTTGAATCTCAGCTTTCTATTAATTGTACCCTTCAGAATTCAATGATTATTTTCCTTGACAGAAAACAGAAGTAAAAAAGAGGTGCTTGGCTCTGTCTTTTCTTTGATGTACATTTTTACAGCTGCTTCTTTACTGATCATTAGTTCTGGACCACTTTATTCTTCCTCTTCTCTCCATGACTTTAAAAATAATATTTTTGAATCCCTGGGTTTCTTCACCAAATTCGGCTCATCTTGTATTTTAGCATTTATGACATTAAGAAGATCTTGCTACAATTTATATTTATCTTCTCTTATCTATTCTTGATTTCAAATAATTTAATTCAATTCAAGAAACATTTATCAAGTGAAATACATGAGATACTCTGCTGGACATTAGAGATACAAACACAAAATCAAAACAATCTCTGCCCTAAAACAATTTTTATTCTATTGGGGGAAACAGTAGATGCTGTATTTTCAAAAGGGAGAAAACACTGACAACCATGAGAGGGAGAATTGACAAGACCTGGCAACAGATTAGATATGATGGATATAGATCATTGTCAAGGATGCCATAACTTTTGGAGCCAAGGTAGCTAGAATGATGTCAAAAGCTTTAACAGAATCAGAGAAAGGAAAAAATAGGTTTAAAGGGAAATATAAAAAGTGTACTTTTTACTCATTTTCCTGAAACTGACTTCTGTGTTTTCAATCAATATTTATATAGTATTTACTATGTACCAGAAATTGTGGTAAGAGCTTTATGATTACTATTATATTATATGTGTATAATATATGATAAAATATTATGACATATCATTGTCATATCACTTGTTTCTCACTATGACCCTGGAAGATAGGTACTATTATTAACCACCATTTCCTAAATGAGGAAACTAAAGCAGAGAAGTGAAGGTCACAGCACAGTACTAGATTTCAGCTCAGGTCTTCTTGACTTTAGATCCAGTCTTCTATCCATTGAACTAGCTAACTGTCCTCTGGATATTTCCATCTGGGAGGGTGCCTTTTAGCAACCCAAAAACATGCAGAACAAAATTCATTATGTTAATCTCCAAACTCATTCATTCTTCTGTTTTCCCAACTTCTCTTTTCTTTGAGTACACTAACATCTTTTCATTAACTTTAGTTTACAATCTCATCAGTATTTTCTTTTTAATTCTTATCCCCACTATTCCTAATTGCTTGCCAATACTTGAAAACTCTAGTTTCATCACATCTGTCCTCCTTTTTTTTTAATGTATATCATTATTTAGTTCGAGCCCCTATTACCTTTTTTCTGGACTCTTACTATGTATATACAAATATCATCAAGTAATTAATTACATTAATTTAGACTAATAAGCTTACTAGACTATAGTTAGTTCTGTGAAAATTATTGTATCTTGAGATCCTAGCTCATTACTTAGCATATAGTAGGTGCTTTATAAATGCTTTCTTGAATGAATATTAATGCCTCATATTTACATAGTACACTTTTCAGAGTGATTTTCTTTTCAAGATCTCACAGGGTAGGTAGTATAAGTATTATCCCCTTATTGCAAATGATAAGATTGAGGAAAATTGTGATTAAGCAATCTAGTCAAAAGACCACTAGTAAATTTTAGAACTAAGATTCAAACTGAAGTCTTCTGACCCTCAGCTTTGGTCTTTATATAATCTGTGAAGGCATTATGATTGAATGCCTGGGGCTAATAAGTACACCAAGAAAGAAATTATGAAGAAGAAAAAAGAGAGAAGGGAGTTAAGTACTTTTCCATGTAAAGACAGATATCTTATGTTTTATATCTCTCAATGCTTTTCTTATTAAAATGGAAGATCCTTGAATATTTAGTCTGACATTATTACCCAGAGATATATCATGGAAAAAAGATGGAGAGATTTATGTGTGAGAGATACAATTCTTTCTCTATTTGTGTCATCTTGAGAACAACATTGTTTCTGTATGAACCTTAGTTTCTTCATTTGTAAAATGGTGATAATAACTGCATGGCTTGACTTACACAGATTTTATGAGAATACTATTTTGTTAAACATTGAATGCTATACAAATATTAACTATTTTCCAGCTCACTTTTTTGCATCAATGGCACTAGACATTTGTTCTTACTATTGGAAAAATCTCTAAAAGCTTTCAAAATAATATTGTAATCTCTCTAAAAATCAAAAGAATACCTCTTTGTAAATGTAATCGCAAAAGAATTGACTTTTCTATGAATTCCTGACATCATTAAAATATCTTTCATCTTTCAATTTCTATAGTAAGATTTAAGGAGTAAGAAAATGATGTACACATAGCTGTCTGAGAATTTAATGTAATTACAATTTGTCTCTTATTGTTTATTGCTTCCCAAAGAAAGCATTAAGTCATCTGGTGTTTGCCTAAAAAAATTCAAACAGATTGTATGTAGTAGCTCCATTTTGGCTTTCTTTGTGAATGACTGTGCTAAAGTTTCTGGTGATCAATTTGTAAGCATCTGTTTAAAAAAAAAAAAAAACTGTGGTAGCACATGCTGCTGTTTTAAAACTGTTGCAAAATCTTTGATAGGCAGCCCAATGTAGTACAAATAAAATTGAACTGGAAAGCAGAAGACCTGAGTTTGAGTATTAGCTTCAAAAAATATTAAACTTGTGACAAAATGTCTCACATTTCTCATTAGTTAAATGGGGAAAATTTCACTTAAAAAATAGGTTTTTTTGGGGGGAAAGAACCTTGAAAAGCATAAATAACATTTAATGAAAGCTATTATCATTCATTCATATATCCATTCATTCAATGAGCATTTATTAAGCACCCATAGGATACAGCACTTTTCAAAACCTTAACCACTATAAAGTAAATTTTCTACAATTAAATGAATTCAATCTTTACTTGATGACTCAGAAGTCCATTGGGATCTCATAGTATGTTTAAAAATTTGGGGTATAACTTAAAATTAAAATACATGTGCTAGATAAATATCTTTCTCTTTATGAGTGTGTGTGTGTGTGCGTGTGTGTGTGTGTGTGTGTGTGTGTGTGTGTGTGTGTAATTGGGTAGCAAGGTGGCACAGTGTATCCACATTCAAGCATGGCTTGAAATTAGGAAAAGTGATGTTTATAAGTTCAAATTCAGCTTCAGACACTTACTAGTTGTGTAACTCTGTGATCTGCAAATCACTTTACCTTGTTTGTTTCAGTTCCTCATCTATAAAATGAGCTAGAGAAAGAAATGGCAAACCACTCCAATATCTTTACCACAAAAATAACAAATGTGTTTATGAAGAATTTGACATCACTAAAAGGACTGAATAATAATAATATATGATATTATATAAAAATATTTATATTTATATGCATATACAATGTATGTGTATGCATGCATATATATATATACACATATAAATAGATAGATGATATAGATACACACATATACTTTATATATCTGCACTTTCCATGTCACATTCCTAGAAGTTACTTGGTTAAATATTTAAAATATTACTTTTTATGTTCCATTTTCTCATAAAAGTAGGATATTGAATGTGAAAAGTCCAATTATTAGAGATTTCTGATTGGTTCCCAGAAAAAAAAGCATTAGCTATATATTGAGTTTAATTGGTGATGCAGCTTTCCAAGGAGAAAAAGCAGATAAGGAGAAAGTGAATGATGACAGATCAAGGGCTCAACTTCTCTGGTCACAACTTTCAGCCTATGGCATTGTTCAGTGACTTAAGGGTCATCTCTTGATTGATCTGCTGAATGTGCCACTGCATTATTTGATTAAAAGTAAGACTGAGACATAGCAACATAGCTCACTGCTAGCTCTATCCTTCTCTTTTTCATCTTGCTTTTTGACTTTTTATTTTGGCTTGTCTTTGTTGTTCAACTTTTATCTTCTAAAAACTGTGAGAAAACATGTATTATACATTATCTGCCTTAGGTGAAAGGAGTTGAAAAATGTAAATTAAAGCTGATATAGCTCAATCTTTTTCTGTCATTGTAGTTTCCAAAAATGTTGAATAGACTAGAAAATGCTTAATAATCACTTGAAAACTTACATAAGTATGTCCATTAAATTTATCTTAATGCAGTGAAAATTTAGGATACTGAATCTTAGTTCAATTATGGAAAACATTAACATTAAGATTCAGAGAGGTTAGAATCAGAGATAAGTCTTGCAAATGGGCAGGAGTAGGATGAAAGTTAGATGAACTCTTAGGTCACTTTAAATTCCATGATTCTAAATTATTTCATACTAATCCTTTCAAGAAAAAAACAGGAAAAGTCTTCAACTATTGAAGTCAAGTGATATATTCAAAATTAAACATATTGATGTAATATGAACAAATTATCATTTGTAGTTTATATTGTAAATTTTGGTGATGTAGGTACTCCTTCTAGACTCCACTTCTACCAAACCAAATTACCACATCTTTAGCAGTTTTCTTACTCTAGGAAATGGTTCTCAAACCTTTGTTCTCAGTATCTTCGTGCTGTTAAAAAACATGTTCGCATGAGTTATATTTATAGCTATTTACTATATTAGAAATAAAAAATAATTTTGAGTTTGTAGACCCTCTGAAAGGGTTTCAGAGAGCCCCACAATTCTTTGGACTACACTTTGAGGACCACCGCTCTAGAATTATCTCGGCCCTAAAGTCCTTTCCTTTGACTGAGTACCTGTTCCATTTCATGAAGTGCCCAGGCCATGTTCACTTTACCCTTGACTCCCTTATTCACTCTACAAATTTCTCCAATCCCTTTTCTTTCTGGGGATGCCTCCAACCTGAGATCCTTTGTCTGGCTGGCAAATCTCTATCCTGTACTAGAAACCTGGACTCCAGCTTTTCTCATGCCAGCAGGCTTTCCATCTTCTCTTTAGGTATCATTTTTGTTCATTGAAATATAAGTTTTTGAAGATATATGATATCTTTTGTTGCTTTTATTTATATTACCAGTACTTAGTCAATTTCTAGAATATGCTTAACATTTAATAAATGTTCTATTTATCTATATATCTATCTACTTTTCTATCATCTATCTATGGATCAGACTTAAAGTTGGATGTTGGGGGCGGCTAGGATGCAGTAGATAGAGCACCAGCCCTGAAGTCAGGAGGACATGAGTTCAAATCTGGTCTCAGACACTTAATACTTCCTAGCTGTGTGACCCTGGGCAAGTCACTGAACCCCAATTGCCTCAGCAAAAAAAAAAAAAAAAAAAAAAAAAAAGATGGACATTGGATACTTAAGACAATATCCAGACATTCAATTCAATAATATCTCTAAAATTTCCTTCATAGAAAATGCTATGGAATTGAGAATTGAAAGTACTTTTTATTTCCAAGTAATTCAAGATAAAACATTTTATTGGCACAGAGAGGTGTTTAGTAAAGGATTTTGCTATCTATTTTGAAAAACAAAATTATATAATTCAGCTCCTCTTATATAGCATTACTTTCCATTGAAGGTCTATTCATATATGTATCCTCATGGCCATATACTATTCGTTTTTTAATGTACACAGTCTAGAAACCTACACTATGACAGGCCAAAGGAGAAAAAGATAAAAATGCATAAATTTATTAATGTGTAAGTTGAATAGCAATATGTATAAAATAGATGATTAATTTCATGTGCAATCTATTTTTATTATACTATGTTATAGAAATGCTTAATTGAATTTTTTCAAAATAATGGTAATGGGAAACATTAGCTAGAGGAGATTAGAGAAGACTTCATGTGGCAATTTTTTTTTTTTAATTGAAACTGAAGGAAATTAAGGATTGAATGTTTCTTGTAAGGGAGAGGGCTAGGCCTGTGCATGGGGACAGAGACTGAAGGCAATGTTCAAGCAAATCAAGGTCACTTTGGATGGCCCATTGTATGAGTAAAATATGTATGTGTATGTGTGTATATGTGTATAGATAGATAGGTAGGTAATTGTATATATAGATAGATAGATAGATAGATACACACAAATTTTATACATATAACATATATATGTATGTATATGCACATCTGTGTGTGTGTGTGTACAATAGACTGAAAAGGTAGTTGGAACCAGGTTGTAATACTAAACAGAGGACTTTGTATTTGATCTTAGTGAATGGAAATAAAACAAAACATTAAAAATAAAGTATTGTAAAGGTTAGGTTCACTCTCTTCCCTGTTTTTCCCTCAGCTCTTCCAGCCCCAACAAGCCACTAACAAAGGGATACAAGAAAATACACAATTGGTCAGAGGAAATTTGTAATGGAAAGAACATTGGCTAAGTAATCAGAAGTACTAAATTCAAATCAAAGCTCTGGTACTATTCATGTGATATCAAGCAAGTCACTTGACTTCTGGACCTTACTCTCCTTATCTATAAAACAGAAGATAAGGGGCAGTTAAATGGTGCAATGATTAGTGCATGGCCCTTAAGTCAGGAGGACCTGAGTTCAAATAACTTGGAAACTTAACACTTCCTAGCTGTATGACTCTGGGCAAATAATTAATCCGAGTTGGAAGGAAGGAAGGAAGGAAGGAAGGAAGGAAGGAAGGAAGGAAGAAAAGAAGATAGGAAAGAAGGAAGGAAGATAGGAAGGAAGGAAGGAAGGAAGATAGGAAGGAAAGAAGGAAGGAAGATAGGAAGAAAGGAAGGAAGATAAGAAGGAAGGAAAGAAGAAAGATAGGAAGGAAGGAAGGAAAGAAGGAAGGAAAATAGGAAGGAAGGAAGGAAGGAAGGAAGGAAGGAAGGAAGGAAGGAAGGAAGGAAGGAAGGAAAGAAGGAAAAAATATATATTAAATTAAAATAAATAATAAAATAAGATAAATTTAAAGCCCCTTATAACTCAATCTATTAGCCAAAAGGGATGAGGTTTTTTTGGTTTATTTGTCAGGATTTGTTTTTGGTTAGATATTTATGAATACCTGGTATTAGTCAATGAGGATGGAAATAAAAAAGCTCAGGCTATTGGAGTCAGAGAACTTCGTTTTTCGATCCACTTCAGATGACTACTATATAAATCACCATGGGAAAAATAACTTAATTCTCTTATCTTTACTATGGAGTGAACCTAAATGGTCTTTGAGGTATCTTCCAACTCTAGCTAGACAATGCTAAGATCCTAATAAAGAAGGAAATATATTAGGTGGTGGGTATGTCCATTTTAGTAAAATTACACATCCCTGAAGACTGATAATTGAGGTCCTAACAGATAAGAGAAATTCATCTTAAATGGACACAATTTCACTGAGACAAACTAGCAGTATACTGTAATTTTTGAGAAAGATTGGAGAGGAAGGCATACCACCAATTGGAAATGTCAGCAGTATGGAACCAGGCTCTCAGGTCTTTTTCATGAATAATTGGACTCAGCTAAGAATAAATTGAATCAGGCAACAAGCTTCACATGCTTGTCTAGCCCTTGCACTTTATTTTTATTTTAATTAATAATTGAGTAGATATCTAAAATCGTTGTTTCAGGCAGAGAGTTAGTAACATGCAAAATATTTTTCTTGACTATTTTACTCCATTATGGTCTCATAATATTGAGGACCATTTTGGATTTTTATCTTTTTAAAATCCATTTCATAAATCTTTAGTTTTTATTTAAGCTGAAGTCAGAATTGAATAGGAAAAGGATATAGGACTGGACTCTATTTGAGAAACTAGTTTTTTTCTGACCCTTAATTGTACCTGCAACAGCTTCTTTCTTTATAACCAATATTATCCAAGTGATATCACTTAACTTTGAATCATAGCACATCATAATTTCAGAAGAATTCGTATTTCCTGTGACCCAAAGGATGGAGAAATAAGATGAAAGTAAAAAGGTTGTATCATATTATCAAAAAGAACTCATAAGTAGCATAAAGGGCATTTACAAGGATACCTATGATTGAACAAGGGGTGTAATCATGGAATAAAAGTGGCACATAAGAGATAGGTAGTCCATATATTGTAGTTAGATTACTGTAATATGAAAAGAACCAGAGAAAGACTTACAGCATATTTTTTAAATTTTCTGTGAAGGATTAATGGAACAAGGTAAGATTTGATAGAGGCCCGATATTAAACTACAAAGTCCTTTTAAGTATGCGGAAATACTAATTAAGGATCTGGGGTAACAGAAGTGGAGAAACAGGTCAGAGAGACTGCCAGTCCCAAGACAGTATCTGATTTCTGGGTGGTTTATAAAAAATAATCCCCAAAACTGAGTCTGCCAGGGCAATTCCAACAGAATAAGAGATTTCAAAGTTAAAGCATAACCAGCAATTCATAATCCAGTAAATTTAAGCAAAAAAAAAAAAAAAAAAATGAAAAGGACTGTTTAAAGGACTTCCAATCAAATCTGAACTAGTAAGATAGGGGGTAGGGCACAAGTGCCTAAGAAAATACACGAGTTTCCCCAATTTCCTATTTCTTCCTCCACCCTCCCCCATTTTTTTTCTCATGGAAAGAAATTATCAAATAACCATCCCACATATAAATCATATACATATGCATAACAGACTAAAAATCCCTCAAACATAACAGCAATAGTTACACGAATTTTCTCAAACACAGCTTCCTGCTAAAGATGGGTGGAGATGCTCAATCGAGGGAGGAGGTGGTGTGCTGACAATCAAAGCTCGGATTTAGGTCTCAGAAGCAAGTCAATATACCTGTAATTTGACCAAATCTAGAAACAAAAACAAATCTAACAAAGAAAAGTTAGAAAAGTCTGGAACAGAAAGACTGGTCCACAAGGACTGCTACAAGATGTGGCCTCTCATTAGTTATAAACCTTAAAAAACCTAAATATCCAGACACAATATCTAGTAAGCAATAGATGACCCGACTAAATACTTATTTGCTCAAGTATTTAGGGTATAATGGTTACAGATAACGAGGCATAACATATAACCAGATTGGAAATAGCAAGGTATGACATAATTGAATTGCATTGACAATTTCTTATTGACCATTGCTTTGATTACAGAAATCAGTTACAGGAGGAAACAATGCAGTGACATATTAACTACAAACCCAAGAAATTTTACCTCCAATCACAAATCCCATTAACCAAAATTTCAGACAAATCCTAAACAGATATTTATCATAACCTTATATTTAATCCTTCCTTTAATCCACCCTTCCCCGCCTCCACCTCCAAAGAGGCAGGAGGGAGGAGAGGTGAACTAACCTGGACTCCAAACTAATTAGATGCTCCATAGAAGTAGCAGAGAGCAGTGGGAGGATAGGGAGAGAAGATTCCATAAAACCACATGTCCAGCAGAGCTGGATTTAAAACATAACTTACAAGGTTATAATATAGGTGATTTTTTTTCTCCCTCTGGTCCCATGTGGCCATTATTCCCAGTGGACTCCTCCTAAGCTCCAACTTGGCCAGAGTTGAAGCCTTCAGAAAAGTCAGATCCATTTTGCTACATACTTTACCTAATTAGAGCCACATGACCCGTTTCAGGCAAGTTAACAGAACTTCTTTAACAAACTATTGTTCTTTTAAGATCTTATAGTTAAAGATAACTAAATCTAACCTGCATAGGCAACAGTAAAATTATTTCCCACAATTTTAAAACTTCCCAAAAGAATACTCAGGACAAATCTGGCATGCAAAGGCAAACTAGTAAATTTCCCAAATTTAGAATCATCCTAAAATTCCTAATCAAATGTTTTCTCCTGCTGGAGAAATCTTCAGTATTGAAATAACCAATTCCCAAATTTGATCATTGTTCTTAAATTTAACTGAGCTGTTAAATTAACAAAACAGACAAACAAATCACACAGAACACAGAACACACATAAACTGCGCAGTCAAAACATTTAACACAGACCAGGGGCTATCTGGAAAGAATAGCCCTGAGGGAAGTTGTGGGTTCCAGTCTTCCCTCCCATAATCCAAATGGATCTTTTTTTTTTTTTTTTAAGCCAGATGGTGTCTCAAAAAAAAAAAAAAAAAAAAGACACCCAGATTTAGATTCTAGAATGCCCAGAGTTGTGCCAACTGGCACACAAGATGTGTCTTAGACATCCAGGTAGAGTCCCCTGCGTCCAGAAGACTTTACTCCCAGAATGTATGCCCGTCAGCATTTCATAATTCTGGGAATACAGATGCTAGTATACAGAACAGAACAGAATAGGTCTTATATAGGCAGAAAGAACAAGTCTTAAGACATAACCAGATGGTACCCCAAAAGGTAACCAGACAGACTTATTCTTCTGTGGCTGAAATGGGGTGTCTACCATCAAGCTGTTGTGGCTGGAAACTGCTCTTTCCTAGAGGCTCTGGAAAAAAAAAATCCAGGGGGGCCCAGCCTCTCCAGGCCAAGAATTCAGATCTGCAGCCACTCTGAGGCCCAAGGCAGAGACTGGAAAGTCTCTTATCTCTAATCCTGCTCATTTTCTAACATCTTGCTGGGGGAGCTCCAAAATGTAATGCTGGAGAAACTGAGCAAGATAGACATTAGAGAGTATTTAATAATTTATTTAATGGAGAGATTTACTGGGACCAAATGGATCCATGTTTGGTTCCAAGACTGAATGAGACTATTTTCTAAGAATCCAGCTGTGAATGTCAGATACAAGATTCTTTTATAGGGTAACAAGAACAATGACATAATGGGGGAGGTACCTGGATGGGGATAATCTAATGGGGGGAGGCACCTAGGATGACACAATGGAGGGAAGTACTGGAGAGGCTCCTGATATGCTAATGACATCTAAAATGGATAAAGATCTTTATCCCATCAAACATTAAGAGGGAATAAGTGTAGCCTAAGGTCTAAGATATAAGATCTTTATCCTAACATTAAGAAGGAATGGTTATAATCTGAGTCAGAGTAACTGAATAGGACAATTAGGGAAACTGCATCAGAACATTAAAAGGGAACTGTGGTACAACAATAACATGCATATAGATATGTATATAAATGTATATAAATAATTTAAGAAATTTTACATAGTGTCTTTTGCAGAATGTATGAGTACTTTTTCCCCTTCCAATAGTCTTAATGTCATTTAGAATAATACCCACCTTCCCTTTCCTTGCCCAGCTTATAACCAGCAGCGCATGTTTTTAAGACACCTTGATCAAGAGTAAAAGGTGAAATCCTTGTCCACAAAATAGGTATTATACAGCTCCTAAAATGATTCTGTGATCTTATCTGGTCAGTTAAACCAAATGACCTTGATAGTATTTAGATATATGTCTAAGATTGGGAGTGCTTCATGAAAGTTGGGCTATATAGTCATAATATACATGAGAAACAGAAGAAGAGAAGAAAAGAGAAAAAAAAAAATATGGGTTGAATTGGATTGGATGAGTTCCAAAGTCCCCTTTTTCATTCTGAAATCTCATGCTACTATCATTGGTTAATGATGGAAATAAATATAACCTGAACTTAATGCTGAGCTAAGATTGAAACATGGCTTCAATAACCTCATTTGAATCTATTCACCAAATTACATCTAGCATCCTTATCATTAATAGACACAGACTTTCAGAGAGGTAGTCAGGACTGTATTTAATTATATGTTCCTGGGTATGTGTTTTATGTGTACTATTCTTGTCTCTTTGGTACCAAAAAATCCATCTATCCAAAATACCTCCCTCATTAGTCTGCCACAGAATGTGAAATTCCCACAGTTATAATCACTTCTTCTGGGTAAGGTTTTGTGTCTCCTGAAGGACCTTGTAAAAGTGAAAATGGTCTCTAAGAGTTTGATAATGAGATTAGCTAGTGCCACAAAGACCCTGAGAGACTATAAAAGAGGGAGGTTACTTTAATGTAGGGTGTAAGACATGGGGTGGGGTGAAGGGAAGGAATGAAAGTGGAAAGTTTGGAATATGGACATTTTGAAAAAGAAGATAAGTTCACATAGAGGCACCATTTGGGGAACTTGATAGTTTCATGAGAGAAAACATAAATGTCTTTTATGTCTTTAACAGATGGTAGTTGTACAAAGTTGGAAAGACACTGAAATAGAGATAAGGGACTAATGAAGCCAGTACCACCTTTAGTTTCCTTGATGACCTTGTTATTTTATATTGTAAGTCATTAATTCATTAATTAATTCAATCATTCAACCAAGTATGTGTAAGAAACTAGAAGCAACTGTTGGAAACTCAAAGAATAAAGCATAATACTAGTTGTTTAGTCTGATAAATAGGACAGTAGCCTGGAAGCTGCTGGGGAGTTTAGAAGACTCTGACATTATAAAGAAAAGTCCCCACCAGAAAGCAAACACGTGGAAGGAATTTGTCTGGAAGGGAAATGGACTGTTCATAGGGATTCCATTGCAGAAGTTTTACCTAGTGTCTTTTGCAAAATCCATCTGTGCTTTTGCAAATCTGTAAATCCCTTTGCTTTCAGGAGGATCCAGACACCTGCTTTCAAAAATCTTAACCAATACTGGAGCTACGAAATGAATACCTTTTGAGATTTCAGAGGAGAGATCTCATCTCAGACTGAAATGAGAAGTCTGAAGATTTCAGTGCACATAGTATTGACATCATTTTTTTTTTTTTTTTTTTTTTTTTTTTTGCTGAATTGGGGTTAAGTGACTTGCCCAGAATCACACAGCCAGGAAGTATTAAGTGTCTGAGTCACATTTGAACTCAGATCCTCCTGACTTCAGGGCTGGTGCTCTATCCACTGTGACATCTAGCTACCCTAATATCACTTTATAAAAACTTAATTTTGATTATATTTGTTATTCACTATTTAACTTTTACTTAGCCACTCTAGATGTCTATGTGACTTCTATTTGGGTTTGTCTCAGATAATATTCATTATTACTTGTCTAATTCATGCCCAATATACTCCTATTCATATCTCCAACACTGTGGTCAAGAATCTCATCAGACATACTTGTCCTTTGATTACACAACATATTCAAGATATTACCTGGGTCTATATAGCTCTCCCAATGCAAATAGAGAGAAAGACATAGATATGTATATATGTATCTATCCACATAAACACAAATAAACATACATTTATACATATATACTACATATATACATATTCATATGTATAAAATGTGTCATCTGTGTGTTTTTTCCTATTTGCTGTGGAGTGAGAAGAGTTAGCTTCATTAATCTGGAAAATTCACTCCTTTAAAATAACTTTCCCCAGTGCTCTTGCATAAATAAGTGTCCAATGGAATTAGATTTTCCATGTGATCAATGCTTTGTTGCCACTTTGCTTCCATAAAGAATAGGTAGGCAGTGAAGAATTTGCCTTGATTTCTTTGCCTCCACTTGCACTTTTACTTACATTTCACCTTGGGCTGAATATGGTGTTTACACACCTTCTCAGAGAGGAGAAGACAGTTCTAAGCCCTGGCTTTTAGTTCACTGTGATAGTTATTCACGGGCTATTGCATAGTGATTTTCATACACTTTCTTCCTGCCCCAGATCAGTGGAGCAGTAAATAAGGAAGAAGCAAAAAAAGCAGCTCTCCCTAAAGAGCCTCAGATCAGTGGCGCAGGAAATAGAAAGCAACTCCCCAAGGGAGCACATGCATTCAGAGCAAATTCTACCAGCAAATGATAATAACCCAGCTAATTATATTTAATTGCCCTCTGCCTTGAAATAATAAATAACGCAGAAGTCCAGGGCTGCTTGTTGAGGATTATAACTGGATGTAAATATGAGGAAAACAAACAAGAAAATGAAAACACATGCCATTTACCAAAATAGCAGGTTTGGCTTTAATTATAGTGTTGCCCACTATGGTATATTTCTTTAAGGGTCCACTGAGTACTAGATGTAGAGAGGAAAAAAGTCAGACTGAAATAAGTAGGAAGGCCAATCAGAATGGCTTTCTAGTGATAATAGCTCAAGCCTACATAGCAGGATTTCAATTTACAAAATGGTTTCTTCATCAAATGAAGTTAAAGTAGATAGCTCTGTTTGAAAAATGGCTGGGACTTGAACTCAGAAGATTTGAAGCTCAGAGGGCCATTTTCTAGTTATATCAATGATCTGTACTTTACTACTTTTCATGTGCAAGTTAAAGAGTTAGTTCTTACTACCTTTTTGGAAAGGAAGAATAACTAGGAAATTTTAGAATAGAGCCATTTATTACTTTTATTCTGAGCTCATCTTATGGCACACAGTGGAACTGGTTTGATTTTTCTCCAAGTCCAATTCAACACTATAGATTTTTGTAGTGATATATGTAAAGTTGAATATTGACCTCCCTCCTGGCTAGGTAGAAATCTCATTCTTTTTTTTATACTTTCTCTTTTAGTTATGAAAGATTAACCAGTTATATAAGAACCTGCTTTCAGGTGGAAATTCGTGGTAGGAGAATATCCTCAGTTGAGGAGTGGTTGAATAAGTTATGGTATATGAATGTAATAGAATCCTATTGTTCTATACAAAATGATGATGGGGCTGATTTCAGGAAAACCGAGAAAGATTTATATGAACTGAAGTGAGCAGAACTAGGAGAACTTTGTACACAACAAGACTGTGTAATAATCAATTATGATAGACATATATATATACAGGGATCCAAGGAATCTATACAGCAATCCAAGACAATTCCAAAAGACATGGAATGGAAATTGTCATCCACATCCAGAGAATTAACTATGGAGCCTGAGAATTAACTATGGTTGAAAAAATGGGGAAAAATAACAAAGCATGTTATTTTCATTTTTTTGTTTGTTTTTTCTTTCTCTTTTTTTCCCTTTAGTTGTCATTTTCTTTCATAACATGACAAATATGGAAATATGTTTAAAATGATTGTACATGTATGACTTACATCAGATTCCTAGCAGTCTTGCGGAGGGGGAGGCAAATGTGAGGAGAAAAATGCTATAACTCAAAATCTTACAGAAATGAATGCTGAAAACTATCTTTACATGTAATTGGAAAAATAAAATAATATTAAGAAAAAATATAAAAGTCCCTTTGTAGATCCACAGTTTTAATCCTTATTTAGAAAAGTTGAAGCCTTTGTGTGCCCATTAGGCATATTTTGATGGACTTATCCAATAACATCCTAAAGTTTTACTGTTTTCATTCTCTGTCCACTCCACTCTATCCTTCACACTTCTAACAGAAGTTGCTTGTCTACTTAGAAATCTATGTATGGATGGTGCTTTAAGAAAAGTTCAAACTACCTTTCCTCTCATTCAATACTCTCCACAATATGATGTAGCTCTACCTTTTTAGATTTATTTCACATTACTCTTTTCTACATACTTTGTGTTCACTCTCTGCCCCACAAATATACCTTGTGATTTTCTCATTTTGTCCTTTTTTGTTCATGCTGCTTCCTGTACAAATATTTATGTTGTTGTCTTACCCATCCTTGAAGCCTTTATAGTCTCTCTATAATTTTGTTATTCACATATTCTTTTCAGCATTTTGACACATATATTATTATTTTCATTGTGATCTGTGAGGTCTATAACTCTCTAATTTCCCCTCTCTCCCCTTCCCCTACTAGAGTTACCGCAGAGGTATACTTCTCTGAGAATCAGTTTGTATTTTTATTCATTTCACTTATTGCTATAGAAGGCACCACTATTCTTGAACCCCCCAGATTTGTGAATATAGAGTTATTTTTACCTCCTCTTTTCTTCCTGCAATGTATCCCAAACAGTTGTCAATGTTTATCTTTCTTATCTCCACCACATCTCTTTCCTGCAATTTCCTTTCTCAACTAGCTTATCAATTAGTGACAGTTCTGCTCATGAAAAGATCCTCCCTAATTCACTAGCATATACATGATCTGTCACTGAGTCCATATTTATATTTTTTAGTAAGGTAGATGCTAAGCAATACCTCAGAATTCAACTTCTTATCCAAAAGGCAATAAGTTATATGACTGTAATTTTAGCTGGTAAACCATGACCAGAATGTTTTCCAAGTTCTTCCCAAGTAGAAGTTCATATAGTCCAGGAATGTAGGTAATGACTTTAGTTACTATCACTAATCACTTTCCCTTTTTTTTTAAAAAAGTTTTTATTATTTATTTTCAGTCATACTAATTATGTGGGTTAACATACCATTTATTTCAAGTTAAATACAGGTATTATTTAGCTACTACTCTGTGAATAACAATCTACAAAACATTTTTTAAGATATAAAAGAAATATAAATTGAGGACCTATTCAATAAGAATTTATAATCTCACTGATAAGACAAGAAAACAAGCATCTGAAATAAAAAAAAAACTGGTTATGTGTTTCATAATCTGGCATTCAGTTTTGCTGCTTACTTAGGAGACCATACCTTAGAGAACTGCCCTGGGACTCTGGTCTCTTAATTGATCACTACTTATCAGTCTGGTTAAAACATATCCATTTATAGCAGCTCTCTTCTTGGCAAAAAAAATTGGAAATTGAGGAGATGCCCATGAATGGCTAAATAAATTATGCAATTTGACAGATTATTATTATCCTATGGAAAGTGATGAACAGGATGTTCTCAGAAAAATATGAAAAGTTCTCCATAAACTTAAGCAAAGTGAAATGTACAGTGTACAAAGTAATAGAAATGTTGTAGGATGATCACCTGTGAAGGAGTTTGCTATTCTCAGCAATACAACAATAACATCCATGACCAGAGAGAATTGTCTGAATATAGATTGAAGCACACTCTTTTTGTTGCTGCTGTTTGAAGTTGTTTTTTTTTTTTTTTGGGGGGGGGAGGGGGGCGCAGATAGGGGGCTAGTTGGGAATCTATGTTTTCTTTCACAATATGACTTTACATGTAGCTTCTTAATCTGGAATTGGGAAAGGAAGGAAGGTAGAAAATCTGGAATTCAAAGTTTTAAAAACAAATGTTAAAATGTATTTTAAATGTAACTGGGGAAAAATTAAAATATTAAAAAATAAAAAGAAGAAAAATATATCTTTTCATATTATAATAATTTTAGTTTGAAAAAAGTGAGTTGGTCAGTCAGAAAGGATTTATTTAACATCTACTATGTGCTAGACAAGATGCTAAATACAAAACATGTGAAGAAAAGCAATAACCAGTGTTAACTATTGTCTGTTCCTACAAAAAATAGAAAACAGTATGTCAAGTTCCAGGACTCAAGAGAGAATTTCTCCTCCCCTTTCTACCTTTTTTGTTCTTAACATGTCTTCCTGATTTCTTTCCTAAGTCAGATATGTAACCATGATAAACAAACACAGACTGTGGGACATTTATCCCTGATTTAATGCCAAACTTCCAGCATAGCAGTATATTACTGGCAGATGGAACTATCCAAATTGAAATAAGAAATTAGTCTAAAATCTGGGTAATTACTTTTACCTTACTTGAGGTTTTTTTTTTTTTTCTCTGTAATTTCAGTGCAATTTAATATAATTTCCCTTCATTTCTTAAAGCATTATAAAAAAAGTTTTTTTCTCTCACTTCACTTTTCTGATTATCAAAATGATACATTTATCCATAGAGACTAGTTGAACAGTTTGGGATTCAATAAGGATGAAAACTAAGAGATATCAGGACCATTATTATTAACATAATATTTCTTTAATAGTTTGGAACATGGAGAATATTAAAAAATAAATATAAGGTAGAGCCACAATAGATCTTTGGTCCAACAATACAGCTACTTTCATTCATTCATCTATTTATTTTTTATAATTTTTATTCATTCAACAAAATTTATCGGTATCATCTAACCATCTACATGTAAGGGCTCTGACATATAGTAAATATGCATATGCACATATATAATATATACATACATATATTCATATGTGTGTGCATGTGTGTATATATGTATACACATACAGAAACACGCCTATAACTTCATTGCAAGATAGAAAAAGGAAAAGCAAAGAAGATAGAAAAACAAAGAGTACAAATCAAAAAAGGTAAACAGGATATATTTTGTTTTAAGATAATAAAGAAAGCTTTGTAGAGAATGTATCTGAGTACCCTCAAAGAGTGAATATTTGTTGGATCAATATCACTAGAATTATTCCAGGAAAGGGTGTTATGGGCCAGAACTCTGAACTTGAAACAAGGCGCTAAATCAGTGGAATTGATAGAGACCATGGTTATCTAATTTAGTATGGTTCAGTATGATTGATTTAATCTTACAACAAATAATGGTTTCCTAGAAATATAATGATTGGTTTATACTTAGTGTAGAGCATATAAGCTAGGACTCAGAAAGCCCTCAGAGACAGAGGCAGAGAAGACAAAGGACTGGTGGCAGGAATTTAAGCTCTCAGAAACAAGGGGAGAAATTCAATTTGATGGATCTTCCTGGTGGCTGGCCTGGACTCCTGCACTTGCCCCACTAAGACCAAGGCCAAATTGAAAGGCTCTCCAGAGGCTGTTCTGCATCAGGCAAAGAGATAATAAAGGATTTGGACCTTAACCCCTGGCTACTCTTGTGGTGATTACTGAACTGAAACGAAGGTGGCCTCAAAGACCCCCAAGAAACTGAACCAGAGAACATTACAAAAGGAAGTAGTTTAAAGGGTCACAAATATGGAGAAATGCATTGCTTTGAAAAAAAAAAAAAAAAAACAGGCAGCCCAGTCTGACTACATTATAAAGTTGATGAAGAGAAGCAGTGTAAAAAAGAGCTTTACTTGGACTGAATTTAACCAATGTTGAGCCCAGCTTCTATTTACCAGCTATAAATTGACCTAAGGCAAGTAACTTCATGTTCCTTGAACCTCAGTTTTACCAGCTACAAAATGGAAAAAAAATAATCCTTAGATTATCTATTTCATGAAGGTATTATGGGGAAGGTGCTTTGTAAAGTGTTATATAAATGTGAGTTATTATTTGAAAAAAAAAGTTTTCCTAGAGAAGATGGATTTAGAATTCAGTTTATAATAGCCTACAAAATGTTAGAGGGCATTGGATAGGCTATGCCCCATGATGTTTTCCTTTTGATGGATTTTTACTTTAAAAAATAGCTTAGTGGACCACATGCCTCAGGCATTGGTTGTAAACAGCTAATTACCTAAAGTTTTGAGGCATCCAAATGGTCAAAACACTATTCAACTTCACCTTATGAAATTTGAAGGGATTTAAACCATGACCTCAAATCACAGTGATTTTCCTGATGAGGAGCACAGCTGAACAAAAACTACCAGCCCAATTACATACACAACAAATTCACAAATTCATTCAGTAGAAGAACAAAGCAGTGACTAATTAAGATTAACTCCAACATTTTTTTTAGTATGATGGTGTCACTATTTATGTTTCAATATTTAATACAGTTTTGAAATACAGTCATATTCTAAATAAACTTATTTGATGGTGAGCTAAGGTTCCAGCTCATTGACCCATATTGAGAGCATCTTTGCTCAAAAAACCATTAAAATGTAATATAAGGGTGAAGATGCACTAACTTGTTTGAATAGAATTTTGGGGAAGGAATCTATCTGAAAATTCTTTGTTATTGTATTTTTGCTTAAGCTAAATCAGCAACTTGCCTCACCAGAAAGCTAGCCGAGCCCCAAGAGAAGGAAACAAGAGATTCATTCCATCTCTGTGCTGTTTGGAGGCTGAAGAAAGCAGAGGCAGAGGCTAAAGGACAGAACCTTTGGATTTGGTGACATTCGGAGAGAGCTCTTGGAACCAAGCAGAGAGATAGGCCTCTAAGCTAACCGGGCTAGAAGAAAAAGATCACCACAATTTGGCGCCCGAACAGGGACTGACAAAATCCTGATTCCAGGGAAGGCACCCAGAGAGAACTTTTATAATATTTATAGAAGAACAAGAACCCCACATTTGAACTCACAACATAGGGCTTTGTAAAGACACTGCTATTCTTCCATTGTATGCAATGAAGAAAAGCTTCATTCCCCCCACAGTTTCTACCAGTGGACTACACTTTTTTTTCTTCCATTTTAATAAAAATGTTAAAGTACTTGAGTAAGGAAGGATTGGAGAGCTCAAACTCTTTGTGCCACAGACAACATCTCCGAGAAAAACAGCTTCTTCCAGTAGCAGATTCAAGTTGCTAACAACAGCAGTCATTTCCTGAGAAGGGCCTGAACAAATAAATTTCATTCATAGCTTATACTTCCCAATATGGTATGACAGATTCTAAATGTTTGGTACTGTGTTGAGAATAATCATTTGGTGGATTCTCACTAAAAATTCCTATCACCACCTTTCACATATACAGACTTCCAGACTTCTAGATGACCAGTCACGGTCACCAAGGAGAGGAGGAATTGATAAGGACCCAGTTGAAAAGAAATAATGAAAACAATAAGATTCAGGAGATGTAGTGCCATATTCAAGAAATGTAAAGAATCCATAAAAGTGTGGTGTTTCCTGGGATGAAGACAATAAATAAGTGTATAAGGGTCTTTTATTTAATTCATTATAAATTCATATTGTCAGTCAATCAGATTTCTTAAATGCCTTTTGTATTTACTTAGGCTATTGTTTTCTCTGGCCTATTAAAGTGGAACATCCTTAATAAACTAAATCATAAGTATCATCTGTGGTGGCTAATATAATGCTTTGTACTGTTATGCCAGTTTTCTTTAATTGTTCTGCCTCAGTTTCCCTGAGTTATTCTGCCTCAATCCCCCTGGTTGCAACTCCCAACCCCTTCCTGACTAGGAGGACTAAAATAAATTAGAGCTGGGAGCCCTGACCATTAGCATTTCATAAAAACAGATGACTCATCTCAGATGAGGTACCAGTGGTTATCTCAGATACCTAGCTGCCATCCTCTATCTTTCTTGTTCCAGTCTTCCTGTCTGGACTAACTTCTTCACTCCCAACTTAACAGAATTTATGGTCGTTCTATACCTCCAATTTATTAGAATTGAATTTATGGTCCATTTCTGGAAATTCCCGCTTATCAATACTCACTCCACCCCTGCCTTTGTTTCCCTGATAGCTGGAGTCTTATACAAATTCCTGTAATTCTTCACTCCTTGCTGAATGCTTTGAGAAGCGAGTCCAATTCAGCCTTGGGAGCAACATGGATCCTGTTTTGCTCCCAGCTCCTCTCAATTAAAATATTAAAAACTCTAATCTCTACCCTTGTCTAAGTTTCTCTGGCATTACAATACATAATAGAAATTCAACAAATGTTGAATGAAATGCTCATTGAGATATTGCGTGGCAGAGCATATAGATTATTTAGAGTCAGTTTCAGATCATCTTAAGCAATATCTGACCTGACTATTGAAAGATCACTCAATAATAGCTAACATTGGTTTCGTGTTTTTAGATTTATGTCACACACTCAAACCTAATCTCTCTCTCTCTCTCTCTCTCTCTCTCTCTCTCTCTCTCTCTCTCTCTCTCTCTCTTTCTATATGAAATTTGATTTTTACTATGTGCCCTTTGAATTTCAAATTCCTCATTTATTTATGTTTCTATTATTATTATTATTACAATAAATGAATATTTGCAGCTTTGTGACTTTTGGCAATTGATATATAGCATATAAAGTGATTTTGTAACTTGTTTTAATGTATTAGGATCTTTTATTTAATTTATTATAAATTCACATTGTCAGTCAGTCAATCAGATTTCTTAAATACCTTTTTTTTTTTTAATTTACTTAGGCTATTGTTTTCTCAGACCTATTAAAGTGAAACATCCTTAATAAACTAAATCATAAATTTCATCTGTTGTGGCTAAAATAATGCTTTGTATTGTTATGCAAGTTTCCTTTCATTGTTCTGCCTCAGTTTCCCTGAATTATTCTGCCTAAATTCTTCTGATTGTTCTGCCTCAGGTTCCTCTGATTATTCTGCTTCAGTTTCTTTGAATTGTTCTCCCTCAATCCCCCTGGTTGCAAACCCCCCCCCCCTCCTGCCTAGTAAGCCTAATATAAATCACAGCTGGGAGCCCTGACCATTGGCATTTCATAAGAGCTTTCTCATTACTCAAAGTACTCACTTCTTTTCGTGCTGTTAGGCAAGTTACTACTAGCCCTGGACTAGAAGCATGTGGCCATGTTTTCTTGCTTAAAAGTATAGTCTACTACATTATTAAAATTCTGACAGGAATCACTTCAGGGAGAGGCAGTTCATTTTATTAATTTCTGTCATTATATTAGCAATTCTATTCACAATTTTGTCACCTTGAGTTGTTTAATTACAACAATGCCTTAACAAAATCCACACCTGATGTATTAACATCATTCAATAATAGTAATAATGGCCACCATTTATATAGTATCCATTATGTGCCATATTCTGGGCTCAGTCCTTTGCAAATGTCTTGTTTGATCCTCACAACAGTCTGGGGAGGCAAGTAGCATTGTTCATTTTTGTTCAGTAATTTCAAGCATGTCCAGCTCTTTGTGACTCTGTGGGCAGGGAGGACTTTGGGGAAAGATACTGGAATGTTTTGCCATTTCCTTCTCCAACTCATTTTACAAAGAAGAAAACTGAGGCAAGCAGGATTGGGTGACTTGCACAGGGTCATGGTGATGTGATCTATGATCACCAAATAATGGCAGGCACTAAAAGTTGGGGTTCGGTCTTGTGAAGAACTCACAATGGCCATTCACTTTGGCAAAATGTAGATTTATTTAGGGGAATAGGTTATAGATAAAATGAAGGGATACAATAGTCATGGGAATAGTAAATGTGAAACAGAGTGGGAGAGCATATGAAAGACAAAATCCTCAGTGGAACTCACAATTGCCCCGTAGAAAGGGAGCACCCATGTGGTTAGGGCATGTCCTGAGCTGGCAGGCTAAATTCTGAAAGGTAAGGTACCCTAAAACAGTTAATTAGCTGGGAGAAGGAGAAGTGGGGTTGGGAAGCATAATGGAATTAAGGGAAATACCACATGGCATGGAGGAAGGGAAAATACGCTACAAGACAGATGATGAACTGACTCAAAGGAGGGCAGTAACTATGGCATATGCTATAAGTGGTCTTACAGAAAGAATTTTGCCTCAGGGACTTGATATGACTTGGATTTCTGCGTGGATCACCTGTAGTGGGTGGAGCCAAGGAACTAAACTGATCTTGATTATTAAAACCTTCTTCCTGACTGCCCTTGGTAATAGATTTCATCAGTTCTTCAGTTTTTCTCTGCATACTGCAACCACCATTCAGGATCTCATCTCAGGTCTGGTAAGTGCTTGTAGCTAGATTTGAGATCCTGTCTTCTGATTTCAGAACATTCTGTCCACTGCACTACCCAACTGCCCCCAAGGTGCTAATGATGTAATATGATTTGGGGGTCCCCTGACCTTGGGGCTTCTGTTCTAATGAGTCCTTGGTCTTCTGGCTTTAGAATCTGCCTCAGATTCTATTTAAAGACCACCTTTAATTCATCTGAAGATTACTTCCTAGCCTTACCCTCAGGTCACAGAATTAACATATCTATGATTAAAAGCTGTTTATGTATCTCCTTGCTTCAGTCTCTTTATTGGATTCTCTTAGAATTCAATCTGCTCAATAATGGGGTCACATTGCTTTTAATAAACTTTGCCCCTTAATTAAGAAATAGGTTCAATCCTGCAAATTCTTCCCTCCCTCTCCCCCCCCCCCAGGCAGTTGGGGTTAAGTGACTTGCCCAGGGTCACACACCTAGGAAGTATTAACTGTCTGAGGTCAGATTTGAACTCAGGTCCTCTTGACTTCAAGGCTGGTGCTCTATCCACTGTGTTGCCTAGCTGCCCCAAGCCTGCAAATTCTTTTGAGATATCTCATGTCACCAGAGTGGGATTTTTGATATCTCCCTTCTCTACCTCAACACAATTATATCCCATTTTATAATTGACAGAAGTGAGGCAAAAAGAGGTTGGATGATTTGTCCATGGTCTTATAGTAGGTGAGTTTCTCAGGATGGATTTGAACTCAAGTCTTCCTTGTTTTGGGCTCAGTACTGCCTGAGCGATACTACTGAGGCACCTAGCAGCCCTTGTCCTCAAAATATCTTTTCCCAAAAAACAGAAAGGGGGGAGATGGTTGATCAGAGTCAAGGGTCTACTCAAAATTGAATATCTAACTATGAAATGTGGAGCAATAAAGCTTCTTAACTGCTGCTCTATATTTGTCCTCCAACAAAACTTCTCCTGTCTGATTGACTTTACTAAAAGACAGTCCTTCCTCAAGTCTTTTATAATTTGCAAACTTGTAGGTTACTTGCCTGCTAGCTACATCACAAATTATCAACATAAAAACTTTCCCCAAACCATTTCTAATGGCCAGACCTTCTCAGAGTTGGGTCAGTTGGGTATGGGGTAAAAATTTCTTCTGTGATTATAAGAGAATTTCTTTGAATTCTTTCAAACTATGAACCATATCTCTCACATACTTCATTTCCTAGAACTATTTCCCTCCTTATCGATGCCATCTAAATTTTCAGAATTGCTTCAAATCTCAGCTTAGTCAAAAAAGAAAAAAAAAAAAAGCTTTATCTCATCTGTATTCTTAAAGCCTTCCCTCCAAGAATACCACAAATTTATCCTATAGAGAACTTTTTTGTACATAATTGTTTGCTCATTATTTCCCTAATGAGATTGTATGCTTTTTAACAATAGGGATTGTCTCTTGCCTTTCTATTTATCCTTAGTGTTTAGCATAATGATGTCACATAGTAGGCACTTAATACATGTTTTTTAACCGACTGAAGGTATTATAACTTCTTTCTATGTGTTACCTGATTATAATGAAAGTTTCTTCAGGTTGTAATGAACGTTAAATATTGTTTCATCCAACCTGATAAATCTCGACGAAATTTCCTGAATAATATCTAACTTCTTGAAAGCTCAGGAGATACAGCTAAAGATACTAAGTACTTTCTTTAGTGCCTTTTATCTTTGGGATTGTTATAGAAAAGGTTTATTTCTCTGGTAATCACCACTTAGCAAACATTACAAGAACCTATTAGTTTTGTCACTGCAAAAAATGAGATTCTTTGACAAATATATCTAAGAAATAACTTTATAAAACTTTCTGCTCAGGCATCCTTAGCAAATACCTTAGTTATCAGCAGAGATGCTAGGTTTTTGGATTGTTGGGTGGATGGAGGAACAACATACAGTGCTTCTTTCTTGATTGGCTCCAATCAGGGCAATAAATTTCATAAAGAAAGATGTTCCCTAACGAGTCAATGGAGAGCTTTCTGTTTATAAATAGGGCAGGACTCCCTGACCCCACATTTCAAAATTGTCAGAACTTAATTATGTAGCATGGACTAAAAAATGTTTTATATTTATTCATGACAGGATGCCTTTTATTCAAAACTAACTCTTCAAGGAGAGAAATATCAGTTCTATTGATTTTGTGAGCTGACAAAGATTAGAAGAAAGGATAAGTGGGAATATGTTACCTGACCTGACCAGCAGTAATAGGTAAGATTTCAAGATACAAATGTTTGAGACTTCTCTCTTGACAATATCTTCTTTTCTTTCTGATGTTTCCCCTTTATCATCATTATTATGATCAGCATGATCAGGGTCACTACTAACAAGAGCATTGATTATTATGATTAGAATTAATTATTAGATCCAAATAATAGAAGTTTGAGCTTCTCTGTCTTCCTTTTTCTCTCTTTTAGAAGTGCAGAAGTGTACATTGCATTGGTACAACATAGACTTCACCAGGCCCAGGAGAAGAGATACGTTCTTTCAAAAATAATTGTATGGAATATTTTTTAGCAATGTTAATAATTGGATTTTCATTACATAAGAGGATTTTAAAATATGTTTACATTTGTACCAAGCTATGAATTTCCTTGAGCATGATAAGACTTAACTTATAATGAGTTTTTTATGGTCATCATTGGTCTAAGAATTCTTTAGTAGTATAATAATGCCTATTAAAAATCCACCTACACTCCATTCTCAGAAGCAAACTTATCTTTATTTTGTAGGGTTCAACACTAAATTGCTCTTTTGATCTATGACCAGATGTTCTCATGACTATTAGCATTTCAATAGATTTGTGATTCAATACATTTGCTAAGTGATAAGGTAAGATAGAACTTTTTTTTTTTCTTTCCCAATGGCAATGAACAAAAATTATTTCTATTTTGGGGGGTTAGGAAAGGAAATCTGTCTGGATTCATTTGAGACATTCTCTGGACTACAAAATTATGTTGTATTTATTAAAGGCTCACCCTGGAACTTCTACCAACAACTGGGTTCTCTTTGTCCTAAAATAATATATTATCCTAATGATGTGATTTATGATGTGGAGTTTGGCACCAAATGATGTCAGGCGCCAAAAGTTGGGGTTCAGTCATGTGAAAAATCCACAATGGCCATTCTCCTTGACAAAAGGTAGATTTATTCAGGGAAAAGGTTACAGACAAAATAAAGGCATATAATAGACACCAGGAATGGTAAATATAAAAGGAAGTAGAAGAGCATATGAAAGACAAGTCCTCAGTAGAACTCACAATTACCCAGTAGAAAGAGAGCAGCCCACGAGGTTGGGGCATGCCCTCAGATGGCAGCCTATTTCTTGAAAGGGACTTAGCACTCTAAAAAAGTTAGTTAGCTGTGAGGAGGAGGAGGAGGGTAGGGGTGATACCAAGTGGCATGGGGTACAGCCATGAGATGTCCCACAAATAGATTTTATGGAGAAAATTTAATCTCAAGGAAATGCCTGGGATTTCTAAAGAGGGGGCATCTCAGGAGTTTGACATAACTTGGACTTCAGACTTGGACCACCTCCCCAAAAGGTGGGACCAGGGAGCTACACTAATTTCTATCAGAGCCTTCTTCCTGCTAGCCTCAGGGATCAATTCTTTAGTTATTTTGGTTCAAAAACACCATTCAGGACCTCATCACTTGCAGCTCATTTTATCCTTATTTGATGCAAGACTTGCCTTGACCACAATAAATTAGGAATTCCATCCTATAAGTTGGCTGAATAGTCCCAGGTTTAAGCAATGGTTTTCAAGCTAAGAAGGAAGAAAAAAATTAAGAATTATCTATCACTTAAGGCATGACATTCCGTGACCTAGACAGTCTCTAAAATACTTAGTCTCTGTTTTCATCAGTAATTCATGATTTAAAAGAAATTACAGATTACTTGTTACTCATCTAGCAGGTATGGTTCAATTCTGTCAAAAAGGGATAACTCAGCTTCATTACAAGAATCTTCAAAAGAGATAAGTGGCTTAGTATATTGAGCACTAGACTCGAAGTTAGAAAGATCTGAATTCAAATTTAGAATCTGACACTTACCAGCTGTGTGACTGACAATGCAAAGTATGGAAAATGAACACAAACCATAA
Source organism: Antechinus flavipes (assembly GCF_016432865.1). Classification (NCBI taxonomy): domain Eukaryota; kingdom Metazoa; phylum Chordata; class Mammalia; order Dasyuromorphia; family Dasyuridae; genus Antechinus; species Antechinus flavipes. The sequence continues at coordinate 301,665,221 of NC_067399.1, read as the reverse complement.
TAACATTTTACATTGAAAACACATTACATTTAATAAAAATAAATCACAGCCATGCAAGTATCATATTTCTATTTTACTTGGACCATGTAACTTGTGGAAATTTCTTTACTGTTTTCTGCTAATGATGTTAGGGTCACTATAAAACATGGCATTCTAATTCTATTAATTTGTCACTTTAGAATTGCATTTAATACGTGTGTAGATAAATAACGACTGGGACTTTGTTAAACTACTAAACGTTTCTACCACCAAACTATTCATCTGTCCTTGTTGTTGAAAATAATGTGGGAAAAATCTTGGAAATGAAGTCCTCAAATTCAGGGGGTGGAGCCAAGATGTTGGAGTAAAGTCACCAATCTGCTCAAACTCTCCCAGTTTCTCTTGAAAACTATAAGAAACTGAGCCTCTGAACAGTCTGAGGGAATAAAACCTCTCTTCAGGTCAAGACAGACTGAAAAACTTAAATAGTCAGTTTTACTGGGGAGAAAAGGGTGTTCCACCCAGCTCCGATAGACTTTGAGAAAGACAGTGAGAGGATTTTAATCACAGCAAATTAGCAACTAAAACTCTCAATCCTGGCTCAATAGAAGAGCACATCAAGGGTCAGCTTCCAGTCCCAGCTCAGAAAGCAGATTCTGGGAAACCAAGATTTTCCTAGAAAGAGCAACCAAGTTACCCCCTGCAAAAAATAAAAAAATAAAAAACAAGGCTCAGAGATGCACAAGAAGCTTGGGACAGCATCCCCTTTATCCCAGGATCATAGTTCAACCATAAAGAGGAAATATGAAAAGAAAAGGAAAGAAAATGAGCCAAGAAACAGAAAACAACCTTCATCACAGAATGCTACTATGGTGCTAGGGCAAACTAAAACATATACTCAGACAAGGACAAAATGTACACAGAAGAAATCTCAAAAAATGAAATGAATTGATATCAAGCCCAAGAGGCTTCTTGGAAGTGTTTACAAAAGTCTTTAAAAGGAAAATAAGAGAGGTAGAAGAAAAAATGATGAAGGAAATGAAAGGTAAGCATGAGAGTATCAATAGTTTGGAAAAGAAAGGAAAAGAATTGTTTAAAGAAAACAACTCATTAAAAACTAAAATTAATGAAATGGAAAAAGAGATACAAAAGATAACTGAAGAAAGTCACACATTAAAAGCTGGAACAGGGCAAATGGAAGCTAATGACTCTGTGACAGCAAAAATCAATCAACCAACTAAAAAGAATGAAAAAATGGAAGAAAATGTGAAATGCCTCACTGGAAAAAGTCAATCTGGAAAATAGGTCTAGAAGAGACAGTTTTAAAATTATTGCCTTACTTGAAGACCATGACCAAAAAAAGAGCCTAGATAGCATTCTTTAAGGAATCATTAAGGAAAACTGTCCCAATATTCTAGAAACATAGGAAGAAATACTCATTGAAAGAATCCATTGAGCACCTTCAGGAAAAAATCCCACATGGAAAACCCTAAGGAACATTGTTTCAAAATTCCAGAACTACAACCTCAAGGAAAAAAATACTGCTAGCTGTGCAAGAAAATATGGATATATATATATATATATATATATATATATAGTATTTAATATACACGTTAATATATATTGGTCTACCTTCCATGTGGGGGAGGTAGTGGGGGGAAGGAGGCAGAAAATTGGAACAAAAGATTTTGCAATTGTCAATGCTGAAAAATTACCCATCAATATATCTTGTAAATAAAAAGCTATAATTAAAAAAAATACTGCAAGCTGCCAGACAAAAACAATTCAAATATTAAGTTGCAATAATCAGTTACATAGGATCTGACAGCTTCTACAATAAAGAATTGAAGGGCCTAGAATACCATATTCTGAAAGGCAAAGAACCTGGGGTTACAACCAAGAATTAACTATACAGAATCAACTTTCAGGGAAACAAATGGAGCTTCAATGAAGTAAGAGACTTACAATCATTTCTATGGGAAAAAAAAAAAAAAAAAAACAAACCAGAACTGAACAGAAAATTTAATCTACAAACACAGGACTCAAGAAAAGCATAGAAATATAGAAAGAAAGCATAAATAGGGGAAATATATATATATATATATATATATATATATATATATATATATATATAATTTAAAGGTTAAACTGTGTGAGAAATGCTGAAAAGTTGAGTTTTCTCAGTGTTAACAGGCTTTGAGGTAGTGTGGAATAGTGGGTACCACTGACCAAGAGGTTTTCACAGTGTGAGAGGTTAGGGAAGATTAGAATTCACAGAACAACTAAGTGATCAAAAGAAATAGCAAGCAAGGAATTTGGGGGCTAGGAAGGCTCAGGTAGATTCAGCCAATCAGAGTCTTGTGGTTTTGAGAAAACCACAAACTTAATAGTTGATTCAGCCAAAACTAGCTGGGGTCAATGGCCTAACTTGACCAAGTCACCACTGGCCATCTTAATAGACTAATTTAATATTAAACAACACATCCATAGGGGGAGTTTTTCACCATTTTTGAACATGGGATGTATGATGGGGTCATGTTTTATACATATTAAGGGGAAACATATTATATGCCAGGTAGTGGGCATATAAGGAAGACTGTAACTCATACAAAAGGAACCAATCCCTTCTCTGAAGTGAGGAGCTGCACCACACTAGGAAGTATAAAGCTTGCCTCACTTCTATACTCAGTGCTCCCGCTTCCTGAAGAGGAATAGGGCCCATTAATGGCCAGAAACATTAAGATGATTCTTTACGATTCTTCTTTAATAAATTTTCCTTGATATCTGATTTTCAGTGTCAAGAGTGTTATTTCTAACAATTGTTTCTATCTCCAGATGGGAAAATATATGTAACTCTTGAGAAATTAGATCTGTCACTAGGGCAGATAGAGAAGGCCTCACATAGAATAGACTGAAAGTATGGCTGTGAATGGACTCTGATGTGATGACATCAAATAAAAAGCCATTAAGGGATGAAAAAAGGTCTGTACTGGCAAAAGAGGAAAGGGGAAGAATAACGGGATGATTAGATCATATGAAGAAGTGCAAAAGACCTATTACAATGAGGGAAAGAAGGAAGGGAATGAGCATTGTCTGAAACTTAATCTCATCTCATCAGATTGACTGTAAGAGGGAATAATATAATCATTCAGTTGGGAATACTAATTTATATAATTCTATAAAGAAGTTGGAGGAGAAAGAGGAAAAGAAAAGGGGGGCAGGATAGAAGGGAGAGCAGAAACACTAGGAGAAAAGGTAAGAGAAGGCAGGAAAGGGGGTTTAGGAGGTAAGAGAGTGGATGGAGTGGGTTACAAAAAAACACTAGTAAGAGAAGGGGAAGGGGTGATAAGGTAGTGGGTGGGATGGGTGAAAAAAATATGACTAAGGATAGAGTGGAAAGAGAGAACAAAAGTATACACTGTTATGGGCCTCAACTTGAAACAAAGGATGCTTACAAGGTACTAAGTGGAATTGAGGAGACAATGTTTAAATCTAGTTCAGCATTGATTTAATCCTACAACAAATAATGGTTTCCAGTGATATGATGATTGGTGTGTACTCAGTGTGGGGCATATAAGCTAGGAGCCTTATCCAGGATTCATCAGGAAAAAAAGCAAAAGACTGGCAGCAGGGGCTCAAGCTCTCAGAACCAAGGAGAGAGACAGGCCTCTAAGAAAACTAGCCAAGCCCCATGTGAAGGAGACTTTGAAAGAGATAATAAAGGATTTGGACTTTAACCCCTGGCTGCACTTGTGATGATTACTGAACTGAACTACTCCCAGAGACTCCAAGAGAACATTACATATACAAGGAGGAAATTAGGATGGAGGGAAAAGCAGAACTGGTAACCATAACAAAATGTGAATAGGATGAACTCTCTCATAAAACAGAAGCAAATAGCAGAATGAATTAAAAAAGAGAATCCTACAATATGTTGTTTACAAGAAACACATCTGACACACAGAGACACATACAGAGTAAAGGTAAAAGGTTGGAACAGAATTTATTATGCTTCAACTAAAGAAAAAACAAAAAAAAACAAAAACAAACAAAACACCAAGAATAGCAATTTTGATCTCAGATAAAGCAAAAGTAAAAATATCTTATTAAAAGAGTTGTGGAAGGAAAGTACATCTTGATAAAGGCTGCCACAAACAATGAAGTAGTGACAATACTAAATGTATATGCACCAAGTGATAGAGCAGCCAAATTCCTAGAGATTTTCAGTCAATTACAGGAAGAAATAGAAGCAAGACTATACTAGTGGGGGATCTCAACTTTCCCCATAGAATTAGACAAATTAACCACAAAAGAAACACAAAAGAAACTAGAGAGGTTAATAGGATTTTAGAAAACCTACATATTATAGATCTCTGGAGAAAACTGAATAGAGAAAGAATGGAATATACCTTTTTCTTAGCAGTACATGGTACTGTCACAAAAACTGACCATGTATTAGGGCATAAAAATCTCACAATCAAATGCAAAAAGTAGATATTATAAATGCTTCTTTTTCAGACTACCATGCAATAAAAATTATATTTTGTGTTTATATATATTACATTTATATCTTCAGGGAAAATAGACTAAAGACCAATTGGAAATTAAATAATCTAATTCTAAAAAATTAGTGGGTCAAACAACAAATCACATAAACGATGCATGATTTCATCCAAGAGAATGACAATAATGAGACAACATACCAAAACCTATGGAATACAGCCAAAGCAGTTCTTAGGGGAAATTGTATATCTCTAAACAGCTTCATGAATAAAATAATGAAAGAGGAAGTCAATGACTAGGGCCTGCAACTAAAAATTTGTAGAAAAAGAACAAATTAAAACACTCCAAATAAATACCAAATTAGAAATTCTGAAACTCAAAAGAGAGATTAATAAAATTGAAACTATGAAAACAATTGAACAAATAAAACTGAGAGCTGGTTTTATGAAAAAAACAAAAACAAAAACAAAATAAAATTTTGGTTAATATGATTAGAAAAAAAGAAAAACACCAAATCACCAGCATCAAAAATGTAAAGGGTGAACTTACTACCAATGAAAAAGAAATTAAAATAATAAATAGGAGCTGTTTTACCCAAATGTATCATAGCAAGTCTGACAAACTAACTGAAATAGATGAATATTTAGAAAACTATATATTGCCCAGATTAATAGAAGAAGAAATAAATTACATAAATAATCCCATTTGAGAAAAAAAAAGAACAAATCATTATTGAACTCCCTAAGAAAAAGCTCCAAAGCCAGATGTATTCACAAGTTAATTCTACCAAACATTTAAAGAACAACTAATTCCAATACTATGTAAACTATTTGGAAAAACTAGTAAAAAAGGAGTACTGCCAATTTCCTCCTATGATACAAATACGGTACTGATACCAAATCCAGGAAGAGCTAAAACAGAGAAAAAAAAAATTACAGACCAATTTCCCTAATGAATATTGATGCAAAAATTTTAAATAAAATATTAGCAAAGAGATGACAGCAATTTATCAGCTAAATAAAACATTATGACCAAATAGGATTTATACTAGGAATGAAGGCTGGTTCAATATCAGGAAAACTATTACCATAATCAACCATATTAAAATTATATTAAAGAAATGGAAATCATTTCATAATGTCAATAGATGCCTAAAAAGTTAACAAAATACAGCACCCATTCCTATTAAAAACACTAGAGAGCATAAGGATAAAGGGAATTTTCCTTAAAAAAAATGAACAGTATCTGTCCAAAACCAACAGCAAATATTACTTGTAATGGAGAGAAGCTGGACACATTTCCAATAACATCGAGGATGAAGCAAGTATGCCCATTATTAACACTATTATTCAACATTTTACTAAAAATGTTAGCTTTAGCAATAAGAAAAGGAAAAAAAAAGAAATTAAAGGAATTAGAATAGGCAGTGAGGAAATAAAACTATCACTCTTTACAGATGATATGATGATAGACTTAACAGAATCCTAGAAAATCATCCAAAAACCTACTAGAAAGAATTTCCAGCTTTAGCAAAGTTGCAGGATGTAAAACAAACCCACACAAATTATCAGCATTTGTATAATATTACTGACTAAACTCATCAGTGAGAGATAGAAAAGAGAAATTTCATTTAAAATTACTATAGACAAAACAAATTACTTGAGAGCCTACCTGCCAACACAAAACTAAAGACAATTACAAAACACTTCTCACACAAATAAAGTCAGATCTAAATAATTGGTGAAATTAATTGCTTATGGATAGACTGAGCTAATATAAGAAAAATAGAAATTCTGCCTAAATTGATCTATTTTTTCAGTGAAATATCAATCAAACTGCCAAAAAATTATTTTGCAGAACTAGAAAAATAATAACAAAATTCATCTGGATGAACAAAAAGTTAAGAATATCAAGGGAATTGATGAAAAAATACAAAGGATGATGGCTTGGTAGTATCAAACCTAAAACGATATTATAAAGCAGCAGTCATCAAAACCCTAAAATAATAAGATAATAAAATAATAAAAAATAAACCCTAAAAAATAAGAGTGATACATCAGTGAAATAGGTTAAGTACACACAATACAATAATCAAGATCTATAGTAATTTAGAATTTGATAAACCCCCAAACTCAGCTACTGCATTGAGAACTCATTATTTGACAAAAAATTACTGGGATAATTGGAAAATAATATATCAGAAATCTGGCATAGGCCTACATCTCATGCCTCACATCAAAATAAGGTCAAAACAGGTAGATTATTTGGCATAAAGGATGATACCATAAACAAAATAGGAGAGTAAAGGATAATTTACTTATCAGATCTTTAGAGAAGGGAGGAATTTATCACCAAAAAAGTAGAGAACATTATAGAAGGCAAAGTGGACAACTTGGATTACATTAAATTCAAAAGTTTTTGCACAAACAAAACCAACAGAAACAAAATTAAAAGGGCAGTACAAAGCTGAGGAAAAAAATCTTTACAATCAATTTTTCTGATAAAGGTCTCATTTCTAAAATATATAAAGAACCATGTCAAATTTATAAGAATACAAGTCATTCTCCAGTTGATAAGTGGTCAAAGGATATGGACAGACAATTTTCAGATGAAGCAATTAAAGCCATCTATAATCTTATCTTAAAAAAACACAATAAATCACTACTGATTAGAGAAATGCAACTTAAAACAATTCTGAGAAGATAATGGAAAAGATAATGATAAATGTAGGAGAGGATGTGGGAAAACTGAGGACACTAATACATTGTTGGTGGAATTATGAAATGATTTAACCATTTTGGAGAGCAATTTGAAACAAAGCTCAAAGGAGTATAAAACTGTTTCTCAAGGAAATCTTACAGGAGGGAAAATGGCCTACATGTGCAAAAATATTTGTAGCAGCTCCTTGTGTGGCAGCAAAGAATTGGAAAATGAGTACATGCCCATTAGTTGGGGAATGATTGAACAAGTTGTGGTATGTGAAGACAACAGAATATTATTTTTTCTATAAAAAATCATAAACAAGCTGATTTTAGAAAGGTCTGAAAACATTTACATGAACTGATGCTGAGCTAAATAAGCAGAAACAAGAATACATTGTACATAATAACAGCGAGAATGTATGATGATCAACTATGAAACACTTGGTTCTTCTCAGGGATTTAGTGATCCAAAGTAATTGCAATTAGACTTTGGACAAAAAATGCCATCTGCATCCAGAAAAAGAACTACGGAAACTGAATGTGAATCAACACGTGCTATGTTCACTTCTTTTTTCTGTTTTTTTAATCTTTCCCCCACCCGGGTTTTTCTGTTTTGTTCTGATTTTTCTCTCCCAATATGATTAATAAAGTAATGTATATTAAAAATAAATATATTAGAATAAAAAAAGGAAGTCATAGACATATTTTCTAAAATGATATGTACTTGTATAAAAATGTGAGCAATGTATTTGTAAAAAGCAATTCTGGAAATTGGACAAGAGCTGGATATTTCTACCACAAGCTGGCATTGTCTGAAGCATTACGACAAGCCATCTGCCAACTTTAGATATTTCCCAAACTATACTTTCTGGTCTTAGAACAGAGAACATGACTTTTTGCTTTCATTGACTTTCCAAAGCAAATTGGAATAACAACAACAAAAATAGGATGAGGTTTATGTGGACAAGGATATAATTATGGTTGATAATTTGAATGGAATTCTAATTTAGAGATTCTATTTTTCTTACCGTGAATAACATAAACTGGCAAATCATGAAAGATTGTATATAAATCTACCTATGAGCATCATGGGCAATAAACACAAATGTTTCATGCTTTATGCACTAGAATATAACTCATTTATAATGTCATTATTAGATGTTCACAGTCCTAAGAATTGCATGAATATGCAAGGTTTTCCAAGTATTACATTCTTAGTTGTGAACTTTCACTTTCTGTGTTTTCTTAGAAGACAGAAGGCCTAAAATATAAATTTAGAATGAAACTCTACACAAGATGTTATGCCAATGCTCTTTGAGCTTTCTATTTGCAAACTATTCAAATGCTATTACTATGAAAGTCTGTTTTGAAACAGGGGCTGCCTGCAGAATTGAGAATTTGGGTGTAGCTGTATTTTCCTTTTCATTTTGTTAACTGAAAATCAATTTCCTATTTTAAAGGCAGGCACATCAAAGGCAAGTGTCCAATTTTAAACTAAGCTCCACAATTTGCTTTTCAATAAAATATCTTTCTTTCCTCCTGCCTTTTCTTATTTCAATGTTCTATTACATATTTTAGAAGCCTGTACTTTTACTCTGTGTATGCTGTCATTGTGAAGAACGCAAAGCTTCTAAAAGGCCACAAAGAAAATTATTGCTAGCCTAGATCTCTAAAGAGAGAGCCCTTTGAATTAGGAGTGATTCAGCCTCTCCAGCTTGATTGAGGCTGAATTGATAATACCCATGTGTTGTAGGCTTTCACGCTTTATTTCTCCCTGAATTCTTTTTCATTTCTTGATACCTTGGGGGCCATTATCGGATTTCCATAGCAGTATGTGCGATTACAGAAACTCTATGAAAAAGGGACTAAATCTTTTACAGAGGTTTTCATTTAAGGCTCATAAGAATCATACACCAATACTCCCCCTTGATTATTGAGATTCAGAGCAGAATGCTGAAAACATCAAAAGGAATTTAACTTTACCTCATGGAGATTTTCATTTTCCTCCTTACATGTATATAAATACTGTATACCTATGCTTTTTTCTTCCTTTCTTTTTTAGCCTTCAAGGGCTCAGCCTGAGGGCTTTTTCATTATTATTGTAACTCAGCCTTGGAAGGCTATTCAGCACACTATTGGGGCTAGATGTATTGCCCTTCTGACAGGAATAACTTTCTTCCTCTTTCTCTGATACAGTTGTCTAGTCCTCAGCTCTGTCAAGTATCCCTACCTCTGCCTGCAAGGGAAAAGCAGAAATAGGCTCCAAGTGACCTTTCTACTAGGCAATTTGCTTTGGAATAAAGTAAAAAAAGAAAAATGGAAAAAGAATATATTGAAAGAGCAGAGAATGTAGAAAAGAAAAACAGGAGTTACAAAATCATCATATAGCTGATTTGTTGAAAAAATAAGACATTGGACAGAAATTTAGTTATCTTAGTTCTAATTCTAAATCTATTAGTAGATCTTGTAATATTTATCCCTCATCAGTATCGTTTGAGGACTTAGAAAGATATACAAGCAGAGGGATGGATAGATAGGCAAGTAGTATGTGTGAGGAAAAAAAGAAAGAGCAGTGATGGAGAGACAGAGACAGAGAACATTTAGTAAATACTTACATGTCGAACACTGCACTAATCTTTTCCTAAATTTGATTAAGAGGTATTAGAAAGGAGTAAGGGCAAGGAGAATGCAGGGAATAAAATTTTAGTTCACAGTGAAATAATGGAAGAAGTCACATATCAGAAGCCTGATGCCGGCAGGGAAGTAGATCAAGTTCACAGTGAGTTGGAGATGGCTATAATGAGGAGGCTGTAGAAGGTAGCATGGAGGACTAACTTCCATTTAGCTACCTGTATATGGGGAGGTAGGAGTAGGATTCATTCATTAATTCAACCAATAACTATTTCTTTTGGAATGTTTTTTTTTTTTAAATTGGCGCATTTTATCTTGATACCTGCCACTTACTATATATTTTGGCCAGGCTGAATTCTTCCTTGTGATTATATAAATAAATTGAAAAAAGTCTAATAGGAATGTAAGAAACAAAATATCTTACCAAGAACTCCACTGACTCACTAACGAATGCAGGAAAGGTTTATTTTTATTTTTGTAAGAATGAGTGACTCCAAAGGCAGTATTTTATTTCCTATCCTGAAGATAAGTCCCTCCCTGGATTCCCCATTAATTAGAAGTTACAGAAGTTACATGACATGAATCTCCACCCCTCATTAGATAGACAGTCCCTTCTCCAAAGGAGCTTCCATTGTAGAAGGGGGAAAAGTAACAGAGGAGGGCTAAAGACAAAGAACAAAATATTCTTTTTAAATCTCAGGCTATCATCCTTTATTACAGAAGTCAGTCCCTGCCCCGAAAAAGCTTACATTCTTTTGGGGGAAGATTACCTCTACCCTTGAATACTTTGATGTCCTTGAGCTTTTAAGGTTTTCTAATTTAAGTTTCATATCTCCAATTTAATTTTTACACCTTCATATGGACACTAAAATGCCCATCCATTTTTCACAGGGAGATTATCTGACAATAGAGGCAATATTTTGTACCTAATTATTTCCCATGTTTCCATTGTTTGTGAAGAACTATATGTTTTATATTTTTTCTAAAGAAATTCACTGCATCTTTAGTTACTTTAAATTTGATTAATCTCAGGATCTATCAAGTATCTCCCTCAGAATATACTCTTAATACATATGAATTGAATTGAATTCAATTGAATTGACATTTGGGTACTTATCCTCAAAGGGTTTGCAATGCAGAAAAAATATATATATATTCATATATATGTTATATATTATACATATATATGCAGAATTAATCTCTTCTACTGGAAATAACAACAACAATAATAATAAGCATTTATATAACAATAATAATAAGCATTTATATAGCACATACTATGTGTCTGGCACATATTATAGATGAGGAAACTGAAGCAAATGAGGATTAAGTGACTAGTGAGGATCACACAGCTAGTGTTTTAAGTCATATTTGAATTCAGTTTAGGCCCAGAGCTCTCTTCACTTTAACCATGTAGTTGAGGTCTTCAAATGTGAAATACTAGATAACATTTTGAATATTTTCACAAGTAGATTCAGTGGGAATTTGAAAAGATCTGTTAGAATTCAGCCAGTGTCATATGAAAGACAATTCTAGATACTGTGATGAATGCAAATGTACAATGAGAAATGTGAAAGTGAACCAGTGAATAGAGTATGGGGTTTAGAGTCAGAAAGAACAAAGTTCAAATTCACCATCAGATACTTGATCCTGGACAATTTACAACTTTTCTCTGCTTCAGTTTATGCAACTGTAAAATGATGGATAGTAATAGCACTTACCTCAGAATGGAGAATTGATTGAGATGATATTTGCAAAATTTTTAGTATAGTGCCTGAACACTCTTAGTAAATAGTTGTTTTATCCCCCCCAGAGGAACTAATAGCTACCTATAGATAAAAATATAATATAAAATAACATTAAGAATTAAGATATTGTTTGGTAAATATTGTAACTCCAGTGAAACATTTTGAGCATTGAATGATGTGACTAAAGTAGTATTTTGGTAGAATTTAGAAGAATAAGCAAGTAGCAATATCAAGGATTAGGAAACTCTGAACTTTGGATCTAAACTATTTGCTCTCTTATCTATTCTATTCTGCCTAGTGCTTGTGGACAGTCTTGGAAATGAAGGGTTATAGATTCACTTCGGTAGAGAGATAAGCTTCACCTTATTTAAATTTTGTTGAGGCTACCTATGGCTCAATGGGTTAATATAGATTTGGACAAAGTGTAGAGATATTTTAGATTATTTTGCAATATCTTCCTCTAGTTTGAACCATCATCTCTACTGAATTTGGGAATATCTATAATCGAATTCCCATCTAAATATTTAGTGACACTATACAAATTAATAGTCAGAGAATAATGACATAAGGAAAAATAAAATAATGAACTAGAACATAATTGAAAATTAAAAATTGCCAGGGATTGTCCTTATTGTTGTTGCTGCTATTTGAAAGGCTAGGCTGATAGATTGCTTGAGTTTAGGAGTTTTGAGATAAAATAGGATTAAAGCCAATTACTATCCACACTAATTTCAGCATCAATATAGTAAGATCCTGCTAGCAGAGAGAAAATGATGAAAAAAAGGGGGGAGGAAAGAAAGGTAAGGAAAGAGAAAGGAAGTGGAGGGAAGAGTGTGTGTGTGTATGTGAGTGTGTGTGTGTGTGTGTGTGTGTGTTTGTGTGTATTATATGGGTAATTGTGTGCATATATGAGTGGGGGGGGTGTGGAAGTGTATATATATATATATATATATATATATATATATATACATTTCTACTTCTGTTACCTTCCACAACTCACCAGAATCTGCTGTCTTCTTCCTCTCCATTCAGACTAAAGGGTATGCAAGAACTGCAGGTTTCATGAACAATACCATTACCATTTTAATGCCTCATTTGTTTCTCCTCCAACCTCAGGAAAAAAAAAATCTTTTTAAAACTCTACATTTTTACAATCTCTATAATCCTTATGACATAATCACTTTGTGTCCAAGCACACAGTCTCCTGGGAAATTGAATTCCTAGAAATTTTAATCAAGAACAGCCTTTCAGTCTAGGATTATAGGAATTATAGTCCTGACCCAATTTACAGTCATAATCCACATTGCCTACCCTAGTCTCATATTCAGAGAGGAAGAAAAAAAAATGAAAGGTAGGAAAATATGTCTTTCATATATATATATATATATATATATATATATATATATTATATATATATATATATATATACTCTGCAGTGACTAGCACAGTGGAAGATACACACAGACATTTAATAAATGTTTATTGACTTAAATTGAAAACCTCACAGTATCCCAAATTAAAACTACTTTCATTTTCTTTATTTTTTAATTCAGAAAAACAGCTTAATCCTTATTTTATTAAGCATATGGTAGATCCTCAGTCAACATTCAATAAATAAATGTATCTAGTATTATTCAATGTAAATCTATGAATATAGGCAGTGTATGTCACCTGCATAAGAGAAGGAATATAATTAAAAGTGAAACATTCAACAATTTAAAAATTACCTCGCAAGTGCTAGACATTCTTCTTGTACTAAAAATGTTGAGTAGGAATACACACACACTGAGAGAGAAAGAGACAGACAGACAGATAGAGACAGAGAGATAAAGACAGAGACAGAGAGACAGAGACCAAGAAAGAGAGACACAAAGAGAGAAACTTGGTCCATGTAAATATATAGCACTCAGTTACATCCATATTGAATTCTCCAATAGAGAATTCCAGCTCGACTTGATTGGCAGTTCTACTGTACTTAGGAAGGAACTTCTGTCTACATATTTTAGGTTGCCAAGTAGAGGATACAAAGATAGGAAATTGAGAGGTGAGAAAGGAAATGACCACAAAAACAAAGAGCAAATGGAGAAAAGATCAGCATAACAGGGTTTTACCTGCTCGACTATATTCATCCATAAGTCACCTTTTAGCCTGCTGCTTAACTTGTTATGATTTTATTCTCTTCATCACAAATTCAAGAGTAATCTATGGATATGTGTTGATTTGTTTTCACTAAAATGCCATAGTTTCCTCAATTTATCAAATCAATTAAGCTTAACTTCTGCTCCTATTTATAAATATTATTTATGCAATATTATTAACTAACCATTGAATTTTGAATTATTTGTTTTAAAGCTGTAAAAAATATTTCCCAAGGAGTTGTAAACACATCCATACAGATACATAGATACACAGACACACACACACACACACACACACACACACAGACACACAAACTCTTGCATGAATAAAACCCGAATTTCTGGAGATTCAATAAAAGAGGTCTTCATAGTCACAGTCACTTCAAACCTTTACTAGAAGTAAAGATGACTTCTCCTTACTTCTGGTAACAACGCAGTACCACTCTCCAGTTCAACGTAGAGAATTAAAATCTCTTTTCAAAAATTGTCTCTGTCCTGCTTACAAGCTAAAATTTATATGTTCTTTCAGAATTACTTTTTCCCCCTTATCTACTTTCTGTTTTTTTTAACAGATTCTCATAAATTGTATTTCTTAATAGTTTTATTTCTTATGAAATTTTCTTTATAATTTTTTTCACAAAATGAACTATTTAGTTTTCTTTTTTTTTAATTTTTTAAATTTTTTTTTAAGGTTTTCTTTTTTTTTATTTAATGATTACTTTATAATGACAACATTATTCCTTGCACTCATTTCTTTTCCGATTTTTTCCCCCTCCCTCCCTCCACCCCCTCCCCTAGATGGCAAGCAGTCCTTTATATGTTGGATATGTTGCAGTATATCCTAGATACAATATATGTTTGCAGAACCGAACAGTTCTCTTGTTGCATAGGGAGAATTGGATTCAGAAGGTATAAATAACCCGGGAAGAAAAACTAAAATGCAGATAGTTCACATTTGTTCCCCAGTGTTCGTTCTTTGGGTGTAACTGCTTATGTCCGTCATTTATCAATTGAAACTTAGTTAGGTCTCTTTGTCAAAGAAATCCACTTCCATCAAAATATGTCCTCATACAATATCGTTGTCAAAGTGTATAATGATCTCCTGGTTCTGCTCATTTCACTTAGCATCAGTTCATGTAAGTCTCGCCAGTCCTCTCTGTATTCATCCTGCTGGTCATTTCTTACAGAACAATAATATTCCATAACATTCATATACCACAATTTACCCAGCCATTCTCCAATTGATGGACATCCATTCATTTTCCAGTTTCTAGCCACTACAAATAGGGCTGCTACAAACATTTTGGCACATACAGGTCCCTTTCCCTTCTTTAGTATTTCTTTGGGATATAAGCCCAATAGAAACACTGCTGGATCAAAGGGTATGCACAATTTGATAACTTTTTGGGCATAATTCCAGATTGCTCTCCAGAATGGTTGGATTCGTTCACAACTCCACCAACAATGCATTAGTGTCCCAGTTTTCCCGCATCCCCTCCAACATTCATCATTATTTTTTCCTGTCATCTTAGCCAATCTGACAGGTGTGTAGTGGTATCTCAGAGTTGTCTTAATTTGCATTTCTCTGATCAATAATGATTTGGAACACTCTTTCATATGAGTGGTAATAGTTTCAATTTCATCCTCTGAAAATTGTCTGTTCATATCCTTTGACCATTTATCAAATGGAGAATGGCTTGATTTCTTATAAATTTGAGTCAGTTCTCTATATATTTTAGAAATGAGGCCTTTATCAGAACCTTTAACTGTGAAGATGTTTTCCCAGTTTGTTGCTTCCCTTCTAATCTTGTTTGCATTAGTTTTGTTTGTACAAAGGCTTTTTAATTTGATGTAATCAAAATTTTCTATTTTGTGATCAGTAATGGTCTCTAGTTCATCTTTGGTCACAAATTTCTTTCTCCTCCACAAGTCTGAGAGATAAACTATTCTATGTTCCTTTAATTTACTTATAATCTCATTCTTTATGCCTAGGTCATAGACCCATTTTGATCTTATCTTGGTATATGGTGTTAGGTGTGGGTCCATGCCTAATTTCTGCCATACTAATTTCCAATTATCCCAGCAGTTTTTATCAAATAATGAATTCTTTTCCCAGAAGTTAGGGGCTTTGGGTTTGTCAAACAACTAGAATAATCTAAGTAGAAGACAATGGAAACTTCAATGATATTAGTGGCCATGTGAGTGAGTGGAAAGGAAGATGAGAGAGATGTTGTGGAGATCAAATCAATAAAACTTATTTTATTCCTTGGTGTTACTCATTATGCAAATTCTATCACAACAGGGGCTTAGGAATTCAGTTAAGACATTTAAATAAGAAAATGTAAAAGAAAGTGGCCTTAAGAAATGAAGACACATGAGTTTTGATAGAGTACTAATTCACTTTCGAAAACAGAAAACCCAGACCTCATTTCTCTTCTAAAGTTGACAAATGCTAGGAAGGGTTACTTGCTCAGAAGTAATTCTTTCTAAATTTATGGCAGGAAAGCCTGATATTATCTTACCATTTACTATTGTAATTATCTATTTAATTCCAGGCTAATTTCAAAAGAAGAAACAAAACTTACCTATATAATTTGGTACTTTCTGACCTACTTGTGGATTTGTTCATAATCTCAATATTCACTCTATCTTTTGAATAACCATTAATATCAAACTCAAACCCACTAAGACCAAAATCAAGTTTATCTTTGTAGTTTTCCTGTTCTTAATTACATGGTAAAAACAAGCACTCCATAAAAAATGGGGATAATTTGTCAGTGCTGAGATGAAATGAGTGTTTTAGCCACAAATGAAGTTTATTCAAAATGATAACTTTTCAGGTTTTTGTAAGATGCTGGTCTAAATATGACTGATGCCTTTTGTTGGCTGGTTTTGCTTTCACTTTTCACTGAATATGATTTCAATATTCCAGAAGTTTTTGTGTTTAACTGAATATGTAGAACTATTCTTAAGAAATACTCAGCACATAGCAAAAATATAAAATGTTGTCATAGAAGGTGATATATCTTGAAAGAAACATGATAAAGGCTTAGAATAGTGCTTTATATAAAGAGACATTGGAGATTTTTTATTTTTATGAAATGGTTGCTTAACGTAGCATCTTCTCTTGAATGATGCTTCTAAAATCAGACCTATTCTAATGGATTAAATCCTAGGAATGGCAACTATAATCTTGTGTTTGAGGAGTTAACTCCTTGGGCAGATACTATTATTATGGTCATTCTGAACTCATCACCAGTGTACTTCCAGTCATTAAACCAGCAAACTTAATTAGCTTTTGGTAAAACCATTTGTAAAGATAATATATAGTTGGTACATACTATTTTTTCCTCCAATAAGTCATACTCTCCTACAATTACAAACAATGTATAATGAAAAAGTGATCTTACTCAAGCTTTTAATACAATGATGGTAAGATAAAAGAGTAACTCACAACTCCTAACAGCAATAAGTCCATTTCTTTCATGAAGTCACCACACAACTCTCCTTGCACATAGCTCTCCACTAAGTGGGATGATCAGAAAAAATCCAGTTCCTTTCTTAAGTTCAGACGCAACACATCTCTCTCCCATGAGGAATCCTTGTTCCACAAATCTGTAGCCTTCTGGGGTGAATGTCTTTTTTAAAAATCTGAGTTGTTCCCAATGCAAATATTTCCCTTGCCTCCAGTCATTGTGATTCAAGGGAAAATAAAATTATGGCTTTGAATGTGTCCAAGATTTTTTTGACTTTTTGGAACTCAAGAGGTTGCCTAGTCACTTCCATCGCAAGATTCTTGTTCATGTAACTTTAGGAAAGTTCAAAGACAGAAAGAAATGACCATGTGCACAAGGTGACCTATATCTATATGAGTTAAGGAAGCCCACTGACTCTTCTCCACCTGATTTAGAAGATCAAACCAGTGCAACTTCACTCACCACTAAGAAGGAATGGTATAACAGAAGGATAAATAGCACCTTTTGTACATTTATAAATTTCATTTCTAGTTTGAGCACCTATTAAGGAACTTTATCATTTTCTGCTGTAAATCACTAAGTTACTAATTCTTCTGGTATAGTAGCCATCTAAAGATTACTTTATCATCATCTAGGGCAATTCTTTCTGTCACTCATGGCCAGAAGCATGTCTCTTCCATGTTATCCCATGACAAATTTAAACTATCCTGGTCATATGTGAGTATATTCTAAGAAATGACTTCTGTAATCAATTTCTTTCATAAAATATTAATAAAAGATTGTTGTTTTTGTCATTTTAAATCAAGATTTAGCCATATGTTTTAATGCAAAATATAGACATTTCTTAACTTCTCCATTCACAAATATTTTATGCACATATACATACATGGTAAATGTATGTATATAAGTAAGTAAATACATGGTTTTCCAAAAAATCTTAGCGCCATAATATTATGTATGCTATATATGTGGGCATATATGTATGTGTATGTACATTTATATTCATCATATGCACATATTTGACTTTAAGTGGTCAAATTATCTTATTATATCATTTGACAGATCTATTTACAGACCTGTGGACATCAGTTTGTCCTTAGGCATGGAATTATGCTTTGAGGTACCTGTAATGACATAAATTAAATGTTCTATCTTGTGATGTTTTTAAATTATTAAATAAGTTCATCATAATTTTTCATCTCTTTTCATATCTTGTTTTGATTTGTACTATGTGACTTGCTAAGCTTTATTCATCTCCACTCAGAGATAGATATTATGTTGTCAGCAACTGCTCTGAAGTTCCCCTGAAAACATCTTAGCACTCATTGTATAAAGCAGATTGCTCCTATTGGAATGGGCATTGTATTGCACATAATATATACATAGATAAAATTATTTCACCTTGAAAAAAAGAAAACATGTGTTCAAGGAGATCGTGACTATTGTTTTTAGATTAAAAAGAGTTTTATTGTAATTAAGAATGAAGTATGTTGGGAAACCTGGTGTCATGTGGAATGTTGTATTAAAATAAGAACTATAGGCAATGATAAAGCGGGGAGGAGCTATTTTTCTTACAAAGAAGCTAAGAGCAGTTTTTCAAATTTTATCTAAAAAGGGAGGAGGGAGAGAAGGTTTGTGAATGGATGGACAATTTCTCTTGTTAGAATTTTTTCTTTTTTGATGTCTGTTCATTTACCTTCTTCCCTAAATCAAAAGGGAAAAAAAAGTAATTTCTTAATTCACCGTAGGAAGGAAAAGAAACTACTTGAGAGTGTTTGTTTAAGTTATTTTCCAAAAGGAATCAAATGTATTTATTATATGGGTGTTTGTTATCTACTAGAACCTTAGGAAACATGGGTGTGAATGAATTAGCATCTCTGTGCAACAATGGTTCTCAAGGGATGGAGGTCTAAAAGGTCAAAACTATTTTTATGATAATTTTAAGATGTTTTAATTTCTAATTATTTAAATATTGACAGACATAACTCTGGTGAATAAAAAAATTTTAAAGTGTATCATGAGCTCCTGAGATCAACAAGTTTAAGAACTGCTACTCTGGAAGCAGGGAAGCTAGATGGCACAGTGGATAGAGTGCCAGATCAGGAGTCAAGAAGATCTAAATTCAAACCTGGCTTTAGATATTTACTAGATATGTGATTTTAGGCAAGTCACTTAACGATGGTTGCCTCAGTTTCCTTATCTGTAAAATGAATTGGAGAAGAAAAAAATAAACCACTCCATTGTCTTCACCAAGAAAACCCCAAATGGTATCATGAAGAGTAGTATATGATAAAAATGACTGAACAATAGCAACAATACTTTAGGAAAATTTAAGTTCCTTGAGATAGTCTTATTCTTGAAATAGTCCTTGAGAATAAGGACTATCTCATTTTTGTATTATACCAAATATTGAGCTGGTAAATGTTTAACAAGAGGATCTCTTTAAAAATTAAAAAAAAATTAAACCCAAGAAATTTTAACCTTAAAATGTATTAACATTTTCTCAAACTCAAAGGACTATAAAACTGTGCATATCCTTCAAATCAGCAGTGCCATCACTGAGTCTGTATCTCAAGAAAATCATGAAGGAGGGAAAAGGACCCACTTGTGCAAAAATTTTGCGGCAGCTCTTATTATGCTAGCAAAGAATTGAAAAATGAGTAGATTCCCACCATTTGGGGAATGGCAGAAAAAGTTATGGTATATGAAGATAATGGAATATTATTGTTTGGTAAAAAAAAAAATATGAACAAGCTGACTTTAGAAAGGTCTGAAAAGATTTACATGAACTGATGCTGAGTGAAATAAGCAGAATTAGAAATATATTGTACCCAATAACAGCAAGAATATGTGATGATCAGCTATGAAAGACTTGGTTCTTCTCAGTGGTTCAGTCATCTAAAACAATCTCAGTAGACTTTGGACAGAAAATGTCATCTGCATCCCAGAAAAAGAACTAAGAAGCCTGGATGTAAATCAATACGTGCTATGTTCATTTTTTTCCTATTTTTTAATATCTCCCATTGTTTTTCCCTTTTGTTCTGATTTTTCTCTTCCAACATGATTCACAAAGCAATGTGTTTATTAAAAATAAATAAATTTATAGGAAAAATCAATATTTTCTCCACCATTTTCTTAATTATAGAAAATCAATAAAACAATAAACCAAGCCCTAATTTGTTGCATTTGTCAATTTCTGAGATATAAATGCTCACACTGAAAATTTAAAATCAGTACTTTGAAGCCCTTACTAGCTGAGTCTAGCATACCTCTATTTACATCCCAGTTCCTTGTACACTGTGGCATATAAAATGAACTTGAAAAGGCAAAGAAAACTATAGCCCCACTCTTTCAAGATCAGCTTTTGTCAGATGATGCTGGTACAGCTAAAATTCAAGTATATTTACCTCTACTTAGAACCAGCTGCTGTAACTCTCCTTCTAGCTTGCTGAGGGATTCTTCATTCTAGGGGCTTCCACGCTCCTAATCTTGTAATTTAGTTAAAATAGGTATTCCTTGACTAATCTTTAAATGTATCCATTGATTCTGAACCACCCTAGTGTTGCTATATGCTATTCACTTAAACTCTATTCTGAATTTGCTTGATAGAATTTAGTAAAATCTCATTGACTGATTGTAAGAGCTGGAGACATAATTTTTGTGATTTAGAAAAGTTAAAATATATAGGGATTAACTGATAGAAATAGATCCCAGCTAGAATTACTAGTCAACTGATTCAAACATCAGCCATTGAAATTATGTTATTCTCCTTGACAGGAAACTATAAAATTACATTCCTTTCTGAAACCAATAATTTGAAAATTCTGAATGTTCACAGCTTACATTTCAGTTTTTCTTAGTGCAGAAATGAAACAAGTAATAAAACTAATGACAAGCCTTTGCTGATGTCTGAGATAGCATTTTCTTGGGTTGGACTTGATTCTGTTCGATGTACCCAAAATGATTTTTAGAGGTGGAATAAAAAGTTGGCTATTCATTCTTGTTGGTTGTTGTTGTTGTTGTGTGTGCCTGTGTGTCCATATAGCTTTTTATCCTTTAAAGTCGCTAAACTTAATCTAAAAAGTATATATAACTAAAGAAAAAAAAAGATTATTAATAAAGATTTTCTAACTGATCTTCATTAGCTAAGCGTTGCACACCATATTGTCCAAACACTTTACCAAATAAAAACACAAAATTAATGTTATCTTTCACCAACTCTCACTTTAGTGCTATTGAACATTTGGATTAACATTCAAATTAACAGAACTTCCAGTTTTAATATATTATAAACTCTACAGAAACAGAGTATGTAGTGACATTTTTTCCTATTCACTGATGGACCTTTGTTCATTTGTAATCTTCAGCCTAAATCTGAAACTATAATTACAAGGTTAAAGCTGAGTCAAAATCAAGTGTATATTTCTGGTTTTAAGGAATGGAATGATATAGAAAACAATAGCATTGTTGAATGTTTGAACTTAGCCACCTATAAGTCCCTCTTCTCTCTTTTGCAGGGATTGGTGAGTTTCAGTGAATGTAGATTCAGCAAAAAAGTTGTCACAACAAGGGGATTCTGAAGATGAAGGTCGAGGTTAGTTGTAAGTTTTACTTCTAGATGTCAGGCACAGGAATGTTTGTGACAGTCAAAAAGAAATGTGCCCTTCTGGTTGCCCTTGTACAAAATCCCATTCACCTCAGATTAGTTGCTATATGGTCTAAAATTCATGGGGAGTCAATTCCACTGAAGAATAATGGACTTACCTATCATGGCAACTGCAAAGCAAATTCTAAATGGTCCTTTTTATTCTATTTCTCTTAGAATTATATTAGATAATAACAATAGCAATGTGATTTTCTATGCCTGTCATCTTAATACTTGGTTTGCTATGCTTTTACAGTTATCTAAATCTAAAAGTTCTCTTTCAGATGCATAGACACAAACCATAAAGAAGTGTAGCATATAATTTGACTACTTTAATAGGATTTCATAGTGATTTAAGAAAGAGATTTCAAAAGAAATTATAATATTCAAAACAGTTCCAAATAATTATATTTCATTTCTCATGACTTTGGGCAAAACACTTTCTCTATCTGGGTCTTAGTAATCTCATATATAAAATAAGGGGAATGAATTAAATGATGTCTAGGGGTCCTTCCAACTTAAACCTTGGAGGATTTCTACTTCAGTGATCCCATTAGAGACATTGAAATATTCCCAGGTGAACTTGCTCAACTGCTACATGAAGTACTTGAGCAATTCCATTGTTGTGAATTCATGGTAAAATGAACTAAAATAAAAGTTAGCAGACTTGACTGAAAAAACATTTTAAGAAAAAATTTAAGAAAACAAGGAAATATAGTCAAATGGTACCATTTAGCCATGGGCTTGTAGACTACAATAGCAGGAAACTGGGCAGGTGGGTATCAATCACTGCTTATAGAACTAGAAAATAGGAAATGATATAACTTTGGCATACAATTATGGGTGTCTGAGGCTTCAAGGACCACATGCCAATACTCATTAAAAAGGAAACCTTAGCAGCAAATTTGTAAGCAAAGCAAATCTGTCAATAAATATGTCTTACACTCTTAACTCTCCCAAAGCCAAGCTGTCCAAATATTGCTTGCATCCTTTCTACTTCCTAATCCTCGTCATAAGCATATTTAATAACAGAAATTGAATTTCAAAACTATAAATTGATAAGGAAGCATGGTGTAAAGGGTAAATTACTTAATTTAGAGTAAGAAGGACAGGGTTCAAATTCCAGCATAGGATATACTATCTATGTGACTTTGGACAAGTTACTTAACCTTTATGTCTCAGTTTCTTTGTCTGTAAAGTAAGGAGATTAAATAGATTGATCTTTGATCATGTTCTACAACCCATGATTTTATGCTTAGATTTGCTGTCAGTGTTCTTCTCTTCCTATTTTTGATTCCCCACAACCCAAATATGCATTACCCCATCAAATGTTTGGAACTCAGCTCTGTTGCCTTTTAGCATCAATGTACTCACTTATTATACCTCATCCTCATTATTCATTACTAAATTGCTCATCCATGATAGTTGTGATTACAAGTACTGTAAACTGCCACCTGATTTATATCATATCTCTTTCACTTTCTGTCTCCATTTCTCTCTGTCTCCTCTATTCTCCTCTTTCCTTTTAATCAACCTCCCCTCTCTGTCTCTGCCTCTGAGTCTGTGTGTCTTTCTATCTGTCTGTCTGTCTTCCTCCCTCTCTCCCTTTTTCCTCTTCCCCTCTCCCTTCCACCCTCCTCTCTATTTCTCTTTCTGTCTATCTGTCAGACTGTCTCTCTCTTTCTCTCTCTCATATACACATATTTCAAATTTATTTTTACTAATTTCTTTCTAGTTGCCTATAAACATATTTATATCTCCCCCATATTATATAAACAAATAAACAAGAAATATTGTTTTATTTTATCACTTCCCACCATCTTGCATCCTATAATTCTATATTTTATCATGACTAAACTGTTTAAGAAAATCATTGATGCTTCACTATCTCCACGTCCTTCTATCTTACCTTCTTCTACATTTTCTGTAATTTGGCTTCTGATCTCATCATTTAACTGAAAATGTGCTCTCAAAATTTACTAGGGATAATAATAAATATAATGGCCTTTTTCTCAATCTAGATCCTTCTTGCCTCTCTGTGACATTTGGAATCATCAATCATCTTCTTCTAGCTATGCTCTCTTTTTTAAATTTTGCAAGTGTGTGGTGATTTCGTGTGTGTAATCATGCATGGGTGTGTGCTACTCTCTCCTAGTTTTCTTCTTATCTTTCTAACCCCCCATTCCTAGTCATTTTGCTGGCACTTCATTCATGTCCAACTAATCATGAATGTCTCCTAAGCCTTTCCTTGCTTCTCTTCTCTTTTTACTCTGTACTCTCTCTCATCAGTTCCCATGACTTCAGTTATAATGACGATGATTCACAGATTTGTATATCTAGCTCTTGCTTCTCTCCTAAGTTGTAATCTGATACCACTAATTTCTTTTTTAACATATAAAGCCATATGCCCCTAAAGCATCTCAAGCTCCACATATCTAATCCCCATCATACTCCCTACTACCTGCCTCAAACCATGCCTTTGCCAAACTTCCTTATTGCCTAAAATACAATTAGTCTTACAACCCTGTATCATCCCCAACTCCTCACATTTAATTCCCATATCAAATGACTTGTCAAATCTTGTCACTTTAGCCTTCACCACATTTCTAATCTATTTCCTAATCTCTATTCATATGGCTATAATGCCAATTAGGCCCTTTTACCTCTCTCTTTAATTACTGCAATTGCCTTCTAACAAGTCTCTCTGCTTCAAAGGCTCTCTCTGACCCAATGTTATGCTGCCATGTTGTTTTTCCTAAAATATGGGTCAAATAATTTCAGATTCCTGCTCAATAAGTTTCAATGGCTCCCTATTATCTCTTGAATAAAAATATAAAACCCTCTATTTACTTTTCTTTATAACCTGACACTTTACTACCTTTCCAGTATTCTGATATCCTAGTCCCTTCCTTATATGATATGATCCAACAACACTAGCCTATCTGAAGCTGCTCCAACATAGTAACCTATTCTCCATTTCCGTACTTTGGGTACTGGCTGCCCTCCATTCCTGGAAGGTTCTGCCCCCTTATAGGTGCTTTTTGGACTTCCTTGAAGATTCAGCTCAAATTTGAGTAAGGCTTTCCTGGTCCCCCAACTGGGCAGCTAGGTGACCTGAAGTCAGGAAGACTCATCTTCTCAAGTACAAATCTGCCTCAGATACTTACTAGCTTTGTGCTCCCAGTCATTTAACTCTGCCTCAGTTTTTCATTGTAAAATGAAGAAGATCATCTGTAAAATGGAGAAGGAAATGGCAAATTATTATAGAATATTTGCTAACGGAACTCCAAATGGATTCACAGAATTGCAAAAGACTAAACAGCCAATAATGCCTTCCCTATTTAAATTGTCTTCCATTACTCTGTATATATCTAGTAGCTATTTATTTACATGTTTTCTCCCCCATCAGAATGGAAGATCCTTGAGGACAGGACTGTTTTGTATGTATTCGTATCTCCTGTGCATAACATATGATAAGCATTTATTAAATCTTAATGACTAACCGTTGTCCAGATCCATTCTGGTTCTTGTTTGGTTGCAGCATAAAGGATTGTTTTAATCCTGAATATATTTTAGAGGAAGGGCCATTACTAGTGACAGAAGATTTACTTTTGACAATAAAACAAAAGTTCATTTAGAATAAAATTCCTTAATCTCTATTATTGTGAATTTCTCAGAAATGTTTGTTTTCTTTTTCTTTTTTTGTTTTTATCTGTTTCTTTGTATCCCCATAATTTAGCAGAATGCATAGCATATAGTAGTAATTTAATTAAAATTAGTTAATTGTCTGATAACATAATAATTGTATTTTCAATCACATCCTTAGCAGATCTCCAAGCAAACATATTTGTTGAGCAACTATTATCTACAAGACCCATTGTTAAGCACTGTGAGGGACGAATTACAGGGTTGAATCCTTGCAAGCTGGATTAATCTATTTTTAAAAAATAAAACTTATTTATACATGTAAATGACAATCACCAATAAAAGGCATTATATTATTAGTTCCAAGTAAATAGTAGATACCAAGAGCTTTAATAATTCGCACATAAGCTATGGGATAACTATGGAAGTTTAACAAGTACACTGACCTTGAAAAACGTGCAGGTTTTTGTGATTCAGGCAATGTATTCTGAGCAAGGGCAAGACACCCAAGACCTTTAGGAACACTATAATTCAATGATGAACAATAAATAATTGTGATGCATTAAATTTCTTTGCTTCACTTCAAAAATTCCAAGATGAAAGACATACTCAGAAAAAAGTGTTGATTTAATGACTCTTGTGCTATAATTATAAGCCATCATATAGTCTTCAGTATCACAGCGGTCAGAGGGAAACGAGGGACAGGGGAATATGGGGAGAGAGCCAGGAAGTCAGAGAGTACCAGAAGGCCTGTCAGTATAAAGAAATATTTGGCCAGAGGAAAGGGCAACAAATGAATTCCAAAAAGCCTGCAGTAGTTACCAAACAAGCACATAGCAAGGGCAAGGACAAAGATAAACCTACAGTTATGATGTTCTCTCTAGAGGATATCGACCCAGTAAGCATGAGACTCACTAATAAAGAGCATGGAGGGCTTTGGGGGAGAAAATCAGTGCAGAGATGTCTGAAATATAAACAAACTAAAATACTATGTCTGGCTGCTGCAGGTTAGAAATTTCCATTTACAGTGGCTTTGACCTTATGAGAACATTGCTAATGGCCTGAGAGCAAAAAGAATAATGTAGCAAAGCAAAGAACAGCACTTCTGTTTAAATGAAAAAGAAATAAAAACCAAGCATGCTCAAAATTCCAGCACAGGACTAAATTCTAGCAGCACCTTGGAGATGAGTCACAAAAGCCTTTCATGTGTTGCCAGCAATAGAAGCTGAAAGTCTGGAAAACTTAGTTTGGCTTTTGATATACCTGGTTTGTCCATTTATTCCATGAGAAGAGCAAAGCCTATATGTGGACAAGGCAAGTTGTTCCAAAGGACAAGTTTCTATATTACTTTTTTAAAATCAATGTAATAGTTTTTAATGCCATAAAATTTTATTTTATTTTATTTTATTTATTGTATGACCAGAAAAGACCTATAGGAAAAAAAATGGAACTCTAAGGTAGTGGGGAGGACTTAAAAATTGTAAGCATGAGGAAAATGCAATATAAATGCATGGAGAGAGGAGGTGTTGAAGAATAGCAAGATCACTTATTCAATGTCATGCCAATCAAACTATCAAGGAATAATCTCATGGAGCTAGACAAAAATAATAAAATTCATCTGGAAGAATAATAGGTTAAGAATATTAAGAGAATATATGAAAAAATTAGTATGAAGGAAGAGGATTCAAATGCTCAAAACAATCTGGTCCTGGACAAAAATGAGAGTGATCAATGGAAAAGATTAAATTTATAATATATAGAAGCAAGTCACCATAACAGCTTAATGTTTGGTTAACCCTAAGATCTTAGCTATTGAGGCAAGAAATCACTATTTTTCAAAAATTGTGGGAAAACTGGAAAGCATTCTAGTAGAAAATAGCATAGATCAGCATCTTGTAAAATACATCAAGATAAACTCAAAGCTGTATGTGTGATAATATAAACATATTAGAGGAAGGCAAAAAAATTATTTATCAGATATATAGATAATGAAATAATTTATGAAGAAACACGAGAGGTTAGGCCAGGCTGGGGCTGGGGCAGGGTGCGAGACTGTGCTGGAGTGCCCTGCATTGGGACTGAATGCTGGACTCCCCTTTGGTACCACAGATCTTTTCTGTTGAGCTTTTAAGTTGTCTTTGGATGAAAAATGTTATACTCATTGTTTCTGGGTGTTCTAATGCTCTAAAATCTCTTTAGTCATTATTTAAAGAAATTTTGAGCAGTTTGGGGTAGAGGTTGGGCAAATTCCTGCCTTTTCTCCATCATCTTGGCTCCACCCCCAATGGGTAGTTTTCAAAAGAAGAAATCAAAGCTATGAAATCATATAAAATGCACTAAATCACTAATAATTAGAGAAATATTAGTTAAGAAAATTCTGAGATACCATTTTATAATCGTCATATTGGCTAGGATGACAAAAAATGAAAATAACAAATGCTGAAGGGAATGTGGAAAAATATTTAGACTACAGCAATATTGCTGAAATTATAAATTGATCTACCCATTCGGGAGAACAATTTGGAATTATGTCTAAAGAACTATTAAACTGTGCATATCCTTTGACCCACCAATTCAGCTACTAGATGTATATACTAAAAGAGATTAAAGTTAAAGAGAAAGAAACTATTTGTATTTGTAAATAGGCACATACATTTCATCATTTTTGTGGAGTCAAAGAATTAGAAATTGAGAGGATGACTGTAAATTGGGAAATGACTCAACAAGAGATGGTATATACCATCGCTATATAATTGTTATGGCATACTATTGTGCTCTAAAGAATGATTGAGGAGGTAGCTTCAGAAAAACCCAGGAAGATTTTCATGAACTGATAACAAGTAAAGTGAGCAGAGTCAGGAGAACAAAGCACACAATGACAACAACATTGTACTATGATCAATTGAAAATGACTCAGCTATTCTGAGCAATATATTGATCAGAAGTAATTCTGAAGACAATTATGATGAAAAATGCTATTCCCTCCAGTCAAAGAACTGGTGAGTTTGAATACAGATCAAAACACATTTTTTTTCCTTTTACTTTATTTTTGGGGGTTTTTTTTGGTCTTGTTTTCTTATGCAATAAGGCTAATATAGAAATATGTTTTGCATTACTTCATATGTATAATCTACATCAAATTATTTGCCTTCTCAAGAAGAAAGAAGGAGAATATTTGGAACTCAGAATTCTAAAAACAAAAGATTAAAAAAAAAGTTTATGAATGTGAAAGAATACCAAAAGACAATCTTGTCAGGTAACACATGAAGTGAAGTAAGATAGCTAGTAGATGTTTGAAATACATGCTTATGTGTATTCTGTTTGTTTCTATGTAGCTGAATTTGGCTGGTCATAGTTGTTTGTGTTCACCCAATTCCTCCAGACAAAACTGTGCATAAGTAATTTTTTTCTTATTCTCAAATTGTTCTGTAATATATCAATCATTTAGTAATAAATACACATCTTCAAAATAAGCATTATAACACAACTGCATGTATACATGTCATTCTCTTTTAACTCTTAGGGAAAAAATATACTTCTGGAAAAAATATATATTTTTGGAAATTTTTAAGGTCGAAAAATAGGAAATATCATTATCCCAAATATTATCTACCAAACATTTTACTGAGGAGGAAACTCAGGTCTCTTTCCATTGCATATAACTCATATTTCTATTACCTTCTAACATACACAAAGTACATTGTTTTCTACAACATAATGAATTAGATGAGAAAACCATTACTACTATTTTTTTTTTCATATGAAGTAAGAAGTCTTCTAAGACCAGTGACCAGTGTACTGTGCTACCTCTGAGTTGTGCAAGTATTGATCTAAAGAATTTCTGCTGTCTAGAATATGAAAGAAAGGAATATGATATCATCTTAGGAGAAGAAATACATAGATGTGGTTGCCTAGATAATGAGAGACAAAATATGATGATTACTCCTAATATTTATTCAAGTAGATTTGGCCATCAGTCAAACCCACAACCCAGTTTGTACCAAAGTCACAACCCAGAATTTGTAAACATGTGATTTATATATCACTGAAATGTTTGGCTTTACAAATTAAGGCTACATAATATATCTTTCTTTTCTTCCTCCCACATCCTCCCCATCATCTATTCTAATTTTTTTTTCCTTTAGCTGTCATTCTGGAGATTCCTTTGACAATAGTATATAATGGAACAAGCACCAAAATTAAAGTCAGAATTGGGTTCATATTCCTGTTATGCTATTTCTTTGGCATTCCATTTCTTCATATATAAAACTGAAACCACAATAGTTGAATTACCTTTAAAGATATAGTGCTAGATAAATATAAGCTATGATTTCATTTCTTGGATTGCATGCAATTTTTCATAATCAGTTTTTGTTTAAATAAAACTTAAGTCTTCCTTTTCTTGTTAAAGGGGAACACAAAATTTTATTGTGGTTATTGTTTTTGTAATCATTTGTTTTGTTTCCTTTTTGATTCATTTGAAAATCTCAATGGCATTTTGCTTTGTAATATGACAAAGATCACAACTTAGACAATACCAACATTTTGCTAAATTTATTTGGTGAAAACTTCCCTCTCTAGTAATTATTACATGGTACATGATTTCACCTAGACTTTCCACAGAATGATTTTCAGACTTTAATACCACTGAATAATGCTTTTCAACATCATTTTAATTAGCTTTTCTTGGCTTTCATTCTATTTTTGCAGACAATTTTGCCCTCATATGTATAATCGTGTGTGTGTGTGTTTTTTGCTTTTTTTCTAATTTCCCTTGTTCTTATTTTTTTCTTTGAATCCTACTTAGGATTAATTTAGAAGGAACATGAATCCCACCTTTGATTATTACTAGCTATGTGATTATTGAGCAGACAATTTTCTAAGATTAGATAATAGGTCAGAGATGACTTGCAATCTCTGCCAGTAGACGGATTTACCAGGCTACTGAAATTAAAAAAAAAATACTATATTATTGAATGAATCCTTGGAAGTTGTACTCCAAACTTAAGACAATTGAAACCAATGCTTTGAAGATTTTACATAATGTTTCCTTTATCCCATTATTTCTTTCCTGTATTTTTGACTTAAAATTTTGATAACATTTTGTTTTTTTCTACTATTGTACCCCATTTGAAAAAAAAGGAATGCATTTTTTAAAAATTACCTAAAACAATTTAAGATTTCATTACTTGCTGAGTGTCATGTGGGCAGCTAAGTGATATACTTAGAAAAATTCATCTTTTATGAGTTCAAATCTAGCCTCAGGCACTTACTAGCTGTATGACCCTGAGCAAGTCACTTAACTCTGCCTCACTTCATCATCTGTTAAATGAGCTGGAAAAGGAAATGGCAAAATATTCCAAAGTCTTTGTTAAGAAAACCCCAAATGTGGTCATGAAGGGAAAACATGATTAAAAACGATTGAATAACCATGTAATCTACAAAACATGTGAAACTTTGCTTATAAGTCTCCCTGACTCCAAGACTGATTCTCTAGTACTCAAGGCATGTTAACTGTCTGTCCTACACAAGAAGTTGAGATAGATCAGATTGAAGACCTGTGATATCAGGACATTAATTAGAGACTATACTAATTGTTGCAATGAGATTGCCAAGTAATATGATTGAACCCCTGGATCAAATAGGAAGAAGAAAGAAATATTTTATAGCATTATAAAATGAATTATAATTAATTCTTTGCTATTAAAGTTCAGAATCAAGTCACCTTTCTATGAATTTCTTAAACTTGTCTGGTTAGATGTTTCCTGCTAACCTAATGATTTCAAGATAATTGAAGATTCTAAGAGGTTAAGAGGAGTTAAAGGTCAAATGTTCCTTGGATTTCTTTGGAAAAGCACAGAAGAAAACAAATGAAAGTTAGTGAGAACCCTTCAAGATTCCACCTTGAGTGTATTAGAACAGTACTGCAGTTGTGAGTCACAATTCACTATTATACTTAGCAAACCATTTGATATATAACTAGAACTAATTCACATGGCATATAAATCCTTTAAGAATGCATTCTTGATAGAAAATAAGGGTTTAGACACTTTGTGGTGCTGTTGAACATAAACAAACAATCTAGAATGAAAATATAGTTGCTGTACCAATATCTGTTGCAGAAAATGAAATAGAAAAAAAAAGTATGTTAAAAATATATTTTTTTCAAACTAAATTAACATATACCTTAATATTTGGTGATTTCACTGTGTTAGTAGTCTTGAAGGAGGATGGTGAAAAATATGTTGAAAATGTGATTTACCATTAAGAAATTAAACAACCCAAAGTTCTGTATATTTAAACAGAGCCCTGATTATCATGAGCACATTCTGCAAGAAGAGAATAAGAAGGCAATGACTGTGAGAAGTCTGTAATATCATTATAGAAAAAAAAATGATGAGTCCTGTCCACACAGACAGAAAACAACTACTTACACATATATCAAAAGCGACATTTCAGATTTTGGTAGATATGCACAGTCAGATAATTAACTCATTATTTCAAGGGTCAAAATAAATCCAGGGAGGTCAAAGTAGAATTTAGAGCTGAGTAAATACTTTTTAAAGTATCTGCATAAAGATGATAATAAATAACAGGAGTTGATGAGATCAGCCAAGAGAGAATATAAAGGAAAAAGAGGTGAAGTCCTGGAGCAGCTTTGGAAGACACTCTGGATGAGTCGACATGACCCAGATGAAGTTCCAGAAAAGGAAACTGAGAAGGATGTATCCTTCAGACAGTTAGGAGGAGAAAAGATAAATAATAATAGCAAATACTTATATAACATTTTAAATTTTTCAGAATGTTTTGCAAATATAATTTTATTTGATTTTCATAACAATTCAATGAGGTAAATGCTTTTATCATTCACTATTTTCAAATAAAATGTGAAACTAAGAGAGATTAAAGAACATTTTCAGGGTAATATAGCCACTGGATGAGTGGGAAGAATTCAGACTCAGATGTTCCTTATTCTAAAATGTTTTCATAATTATCATAACTTTAAATCAACATATTTCAATAAGCTTTCAACTTTAAAGCATGGGAAATAGATAGTAGTAAAGATATTAACTATGACTTTCATCATTTCTTGAAAATGTTTGCCCCTTGAAAAATAGTTGCTAAAATACAGAATGTTCCAGGCAATGCCTTTGAGTCCATCCTCCTTCAAGACTACTAACACAGTGAAATCACCAAATATTAAGGTATATGTTAACTTAATTTGAAAAATATTTTTGACATACTTTTTTTTCTATTTCATTTTCTGCAACAGATATTGGTACAGCAACTATATTTTCTTTCTAGATTGTTTGTTTATATTCAACAGCACCTTAGGAACACCTAAGTTTGAATCCATCCTCATATAGTAAAAAACAACTAATCTGCTTGTCTTAGTTGTACCTGAATTATAATAAATTTTATATAAATATTAGTTATTAGTATTGCATATTATTAATTAAATGTTACTATATATCATCAACTTTGACAAAGAGATAGTAATAAAGAAAAAAAACCCTTTAGATAATAAACTCCTTAAATAACAATAACAACTACAACAACATTAGGAAGGAAAAGGATGAAAGATCACAGTGACCAAAAACACTCTAAACTTCCTCTGTCCCCTCTCCCCAGCTTTTGTTGTCTCTGCAGATATGGATTCAGAATGATCAGAGAGGGAATAGATACACTAAGAACCATTTAAGTCTTAGACTATCGGCAAACATTAATTTATTAGAAAATGGAAAAATTATCGATGTTGTAATCAAAATATTTTGTCACAATTGTCTTGTCATTTCCCTCATTCATGCTTTTCAGCTTCCTTTTAATGTGTTATCTTTCCCCTCAGAATATAATCTCCTTGAAGGCAGGAGCTATTTTTCTTTTTGCTTGGATTTAGATTCTCAGAACTCCCAATCCTGTGTCTAATGCAGTATAAGTGCTTGTTAAATTGTTGTTGACTGAAAGACTGTCATTGCTATAGTCATCTATTCTCATCAGCAGAGATAGTAAATAGTAGAATTATCATACTTGGACTCACCTCAATAAGCAAATGCGATATGTAAAGAAGTAGCAATGACATTTAACAAAATAGAATTGGGAAGAACATTTGGCCCTGATGTATGGAAGATATATGTGCTGACAGAAATATTATTTCAAAGGAACTTAGAATCAAGCTATCTCACGTAGTAGAAGATTCAAAAGAAAAGAAAATAGCATAAATTGCTTTTGCAAAAAAAAAAAAAAGGCAATTCATGTTTACTTTATGTTCTTTGTAAAATCTTTATAAGAATGGTCTATGCAACATTTAAGGTGTCTTGATGAGGACATGAGAAAAGAAGATATAAACTTTCACAGGAGATGTTGTTTTCCCTAGCAGTAGCTTAATGAATATAGAATTAAATTTTGAGTCAGAAAGAGATGAGATCAAATCCATCTTTAGATACTGACTAGTTGTATGAACCTAGCATATCACCCCTGCCTGCTTCAGTTCTCTTATTTGTAAAATGGGGATAATAACAGTACTTACCTCCCAGGTTGTTGTGAGATCAAATGAGATAATAGGTTTAAAGAACTTAGCATAATCTCTGGCACATAGTAGACATGATGTAAATATAAACTTTGACAACTATTACTAACAAATGTATCTTTCCTTTCTTCCTTCTTTTCTTCATTTCTTTATTTCTCTTTCTTCCTTCCTTACCTTTATCCACAATCAAATAACAGAATGAGAGATTATAAAATTTCTTAAATGTCTGTCATTGCTTGATATTATGTCATTTAATTTCATAGAAAAAAACCACTTCAAAAGTTCTCTTTACACAAAAGGGTTGTCATGTGTATATTTAAATAATTAAGATTTCTTATGTAAATAAACTTTATCCATGCATGACCTGCGAAGTATTTACATCAAACAGGAAAGCTACAAAGGGGAATATGCATACTTAACATGTTTGCCAGTATCATAGGGAATGTAATGAAGAGAATCAAAAATAAATTTATCAATCAATGATAAAATTCTATAAATGTTCTTAGTTAATAGGTAACATGGTTCTATTTGCACAGTCTAAATGCTGGGAAGTAGCAAGGCTTCTACATTGAAATGGGCAATTATTTGAAATATATTAGCTTTACAATTTAGAAGGAAAAATAAGGAAGAAAAAGAAATTGCTCAGAATAATGACATGTTGCTGAACTACTAGATTAGAATAAAGGTTTATACTTTGGACAAATGCTACATATTAGCAATAAACTGAGCCCAGCACTGAATAAAAGGTAGAGAGGATACTGGATAACTTTTCAGAAAGTATATAATGATTTCAATGATCTTAAGCTGTTGACAGCTGCAAAATCCTATCACTTTAATACTACTATTTTCCCCATGATGTTTTTGGCTATGAATAATGGAAAAACAGCATTTCAGGAGAATACAAATTACAGATGGACCAAAGGGCAATGGAAAGATATGCAGTAAACAAAAGTCAGCCAACAAATATCACCCATGGATGATTTGTGGATAATAATTTATATAAAGTACAACAAAAGCTACATGACTAGAAAAGAGGGTGAGTCAGACATAAAGTAAGAATGAATAAAATAACTAAAATGCCATGCCTTCTTACCATAGGATTCCACTAGATCATAAATTCCTGTGGGGTCACTGAGAAAAAAATGTATCTATATATACTGCAATATTCAAAATAGTACTTTTGTCATAATGATGAAGAACTGGAAATCAAGTAGATACAAATCAGTGGCAAATCAATGGCAACTGACTAAACAAATTAGTACAGGAAAGTAGTGGGATATTGACTGTGTGTCAAAAAATGAAAAAGCTTGAGAAGGATAGAGAAGTATACAAAGATTGAAATGAACTAATACAAAGTGAAGTGACCAAAGTGTGGAAGAAACACACACCGTGACTACAACCATAAAAAAGAATAACTAAAAATATAAAAATAACCAATCTTGCAAAACTTTTGCAAAATCATAAAGGACAAACTTGTCCTCATCAAAGACATATGAGAAGACGTAACCACACATTCTTGAATAAGCATGTGAAATACTACATAAAATGCAAGATTTTTTATCTTTTGGACTTATTCATTCCTTTTACTGTTTTTTTTTTCTATTTTTAAAGAAATCTTTGTTATAAAGGATGACTCTGGAAAGGAGGGAAGGAAGGGATTGAAATGGAAATAAAAATAATGTAAAAATAGAAGATAACAACAAAAATCTATGTCTAAAAGTAAGTATACTGGCTTTTTTAATTATCTCATGGATCTTTCCTGGATTTCAATGTAAGTTGGCTGAAGACAGAAATATTACTTTATATATTTCAATCTTCTTTTGCTAATAATATATTGGTTTATAATGTTTAGACATTATAGATGATAGATGATATTTACAGATTTCGTATATATAGAATTGAACATGATTTATAATTTATTTTCTCTGTTGTTTTGAAGGCACTGAAAATAAAAGTTCTGAAATTTTTACAGATGGACCATTGGCATTTTCTTCAACTTCAGATATTGATATAACAGTTCTGCATCACTCTCACAAGTGTCTCCACAAACAGGTTTTCTGTGTGTATTTATCTGCTTTTTTCCATTTTTGTTCTATTAGTGACATTTCTACTTCCCTTACATATATATTAATAACCATGATATTAAGGTCCATATGTTATGTTTCCATTTCCTTGATCATAAAAAGCTTATAATAGTTAAGTATTGACAATTTTTTCTCTATTTTTCTTTTGAATGTAACCATCTATATATAAATCAAGGTCACTCTTGATGAGAGCATGAATAAGGAACCAAAAAGCTTTCAAAAATATTTGACAATAAACCTCATCTTTACCATTTTATAATTCAATAGAAAAATAAAATTATCACAAGGTCCTGTTTATTGTGCTTATTGTTTGTTGATATTGAAAAACATTTGATTTTATAGGGAAAACACTATATTAAAAAGCTCTTTTGCAAGAATGATCTCCCATCCATATATCAAAATCATTTTAGAATCCTTGAATATAGTTAACAGGAATATTCAATGGCCCTTTAATATATTCAATGGACAATGCAGAGAGAGAGAGAGAGAGAGAGAAAGAGAGAGAGAGAGAGAGAAAGAGAGAGTAGTGAGGTAGTTCAGGAAATATGTTTCTTGTGATGGATGTAATATGAGGCAGAGTACCAATCAATGTCAGTGGATATGATGAGGTCCTACAAATGCTCTCCCTGCCCCCATTTTTCATTTATTTATTTATTTAAAATTTAAAAAGAAAATAGGAAAAAATAAACATTGTCATGTGCAAAGCAAAGCATGAGAGAATTCAAAATATAAAATAAAAAAATTGTTTCATGAAAGGCTATATAATGAATACTACCCACTGTGTTAGAGCTGTTCATCTTTGCTTCCTTATAGATTTTCTTTTATTGTCTGCTATTCGCTTTTAATTTTATTATTTTTTCCCTTCCTCTCTTCCCTTATCCAAGGCTATATAATCAAACATTGATGCACACAAACACATGAACACACACATACATATACACATAAACATATATATAATGATACAGATATAACAACATATATATTCATATGATTGTTCTCATATTTAGATAACATTCTGCTATTACTCTAAGCCTCAGAGCACAGCAGATTCTCTCATTAAGGAATTATAAACAGTTAAAAGCTTTTTACCTGAACATATACATATGAAAGATTAATGACTGAGGATATGAATAAAATCTATTTCCTTGATTACAGTATCCATGAGTATGTACACATACACATGACACACACATGTAGGTTTTGTACATACATGTATATACATATATGTGCATGTTATGTGTATGTTTTGTTTATATGACAAAAAGTACTGATGAATAACCAATTGGATTCGGATTTGAATGGAAGAAAAGAATGAGAGTATTGCTTTCAGGTAATTGTGAGATTTCTTTAATGACCTTAAGCTTCCTATGAAAATAAAGGCCCATCTTATTAATGAAAACATTCTTCCATCTTGTTTTATGACAGCAAGACACAGGACATAACAGTCTCCAAAGAATTATTAATTAGTTACATATGGAGGATGATAGAAAAGCAGATGGTTGGAAACAGTTTGAAACATATAACCAATAAGCAACTTTTCAAAAGAACCAAAATAAAGGATGTTGTCAAGAAAACGTTTGATAGAAAGAAATGATAAAAGCTCATGTAGTGATAATGAGAGCTGACTGACCCAATAGCTATAGCCAAGGCTGTTCCATTGGGATCCTTACCATGTTAGGAGAAATTAGAGACTTCCAGCAAGTTGGATAAATCCTTATGGAAAACTTGTGTTTAGGATACACATAAAAATCAGACCAGGTCAGGACATCAACCAATTCTGTAATTATATTCCAATTTATATATCTGTACTATCTCACTCATATCTGTAAAAATGAAGATATAGTTTTTTTTTCATCTTTAGGATTAACTAAACAGTTTAAATTTTGTTTTTATTCATAATGTTGTAGTCATTGTGGATATGGCCTTCTATATTATGTTTACTTCACCTTGAATCAGTTTTTATGTCTTCCTAACTTCTCTGAATTATTCATATTCGTAACTTATCTTAGGATATCGTTCTGTTATATTTATGCAGCAAATTTATTTAGTCTTTCTACTATCAGTGGACAACTTCATTGTTTCTTATTCTGTCATACTATAAATAATGATATTATAAATATTTTGAAGTATATGGAGTCTTTCTATCTTTGACCTTCTTGGAGTATATATTATGTGATCCCTGGGCCAAAGGGTATAAATATTTTAGACCTAGCATATAGTTCTATATATAATTCTAGTATATAGACCTAGTATATAGTTCTATATTTCTAAATAAAATTTTTAAAACAATTTTCAGATCAACCATGTCTTAATTTCTCTACCATTCAATTAATCAATCCCTCTAATGTGGACTATTATCTTTTTTGTCATTTTTATCAATGTACAAGTATTAGTGTGCAATTTTTAGTTGTTTTTCTTATTATTTGTGGTTTTGAACACTTTTGCATCTGCATGCAATTCATTTTGAGAAGTAGTTACTCACTGGAGAATAGCACTTGGATTTTATTATTAGCATTATGTTTTGGGGTACTAATCTCTTATTTGATGCAAATTTTTTCCTAATTAATTCTTTCCTTACTTTTCTTTCTTGCATTTTTTCTAAATATTCCTTCTCTTCTCTTCTGTATGTATCCCCTTCAGTATTTAAGAACTCACTGCCTAGTTATAGCTGGCAACTGATCTGGTTCTCTTCTATTTTTTAAATGAAATTACTTTTAATATTCAGATTATCTATATATATTTGAGCTTACCATAGTATATAGCATAAGATTTAGGTATATACCTAATTTTTGCCAAAGTGCTCTAAAATGTCTCTGTCTTTCTTATAAGAAAAAAACAAAGATTGTTATCCCTGAAAGACTTTCCCCCATCTATTAAAATAATCATGTGGTTTAGGATTTTTTATTTTAATATAATTTATTATTTTATTTTCTCCTAACACTGAATCACTTTTATAAGAGTGGCATAAATCTAATTTAGTTATTGTAATTATATCTGAATATTTAAAATTTTTATAAATTTCATACTAGATTTTTGCTTAAAGTTTTTCATCAATATTCTTTTATGATAGTGGTCTATAATTTTGTATTCTCTCTATCATTCTATTTGTCTCTTCTCCCGTTTAGCTTTTTGGCTGATTATTCAAATCAAGGCACATTTATTCATGTAGTCTATGTCAAGTTGAAGGTAGCTTCATCAATGTTTCCTTTCAAATGTGTGCTGTATATGTACTTATTTCATTCTTAAAATATTCCATTTATCTGTAATAACAGAAAATCTCAATTCACTCTCACCTACTATTATATTTAAAAATTTCAGAAAAAAAACACAAGAATATTATTGCCAAATTTCGAAATTTCCAGATCAAAGAGAAAATTCTCCAAAAAACAAACACAAAACAATTTAAATATGTTGGAGATACAAGTAGAATCGCACAGAATTTAGCAGCAGCCACAATAAAAGACCACAGGTCCTGGAATAATATATATCAGCAATCAAAAGATCTAGGCTACAGCCCAAAATATCATATGTTTCAAAACAAACTAATATAACACCCCCAAAAAGATATTTAATTAACTTGAAAGATTTCATGTTTGTCTCAACCAAACCTAAACTTAATAGAAAATTTAACATATAAGAGCCAAAGATTAATTTCTAGGGACTCAAGGACAAATTGTTTACATTTGTTAGATGGATATGTATACCATATGTTTAAGATTGATATCAGTAATTGGGTAGTTCGAAAAAAAGATTGAAGCAGAGATGAGTATGATGTGACTGGAAAAAAATAAAACTGTTAGGAAAGGCTAAAAGTAGTTGTTAAGCTATACAAATGAAATACAGAGGAAGATCCAATACAGAGACATTGGTGAGGGGAATGAAGACTGGCAGCTTTGAAAATTTACTCACATTGGAAGTGGATTAAATAGAGAACAACACTTAGAGAGAAAGAGTGTATGGCACCTTCTAAAATCTGTAAAGAAATAAGGAGGGATGGAATAGGATAAGGTGGGGTATGGAAAAGTGTGTCAATGGGACAAGGTGTATAGATTAATGGAAAAGAGATAAAGAGGGTGGAAAAGTAGAAAAAGTGGGGCATAGAAAGATGTTAGATTAAGGAGAGTGAGATAAAGTGTGTAGACTAATAGGAATGAGATAAAGATGAAAGGAAAATGTGAGGGGAGAAGATAAGGGAGGGATCCATGGGTAAAGGGAGGTTAAGTATTAGCAAAACAAATTAAAGGGATGAATTAAAGTACAAGAGTTAGAAGGGATAGGAAATAAGAGATATACACAAATACTGTAACAAGGATCAGAAGTGGAATTCATTAGGAAAAAAGTAGGATTAGTAATTACAGGTGTCAGACAATGTCAAATTTAGACTCAATCAAGAGAGAAATTTACATTATATGTCAACTATATTAATATTGCTTTAGATGCATGTCTATATATTTGTGAATATATGTATACATATGTATATGTGCATGTAGTATATGTAAGCACATATATAGATATATGATGTATGTGTAAATATGCCTGTACTTAGCTGTAGTCTGCTTGGGGAAGGTGGGGAGATAAAAAGGGGAACAATAATAAAGAAAGAAGTGCACAGCAGAGAACAAAGGAATAACCTACAAGGAAGCAAAGAAAAGATGGAAAGTCATGAATATGCAGTCTTTACAATTATTATATATGCTTTCTTGAAAAAAAGGAAAAAAAAAAGAAAAATTCATAGCATTTAGTTATATATTTTGCTTTTTGCTTTAATAGTAGTTAGTTTTTACATAATAATCTAAAGCTAATAATGTACTTCACAAATGTTACTTTATCATCATAACAAACTTGGGTGATAGATGCTATTATTATCCCCATTTACACATGACTAAACTGAAGCAAACAAAGGTTAATTGACTTGCCTAAGGTCATATATCTAATAAATGTTTGGGACTGGATTTGGGCTGTGATCATTCTGACTCCAGACCCAAGGCTTCATCCACTGTGCCAACTCCTTGCTTTAATCTAAATTTATATTATCTTTAGATAATACTCATTCTCCTTAAGGTCAAGGTAGAAATTGAGGTTACCCAAAACATTTGAATAAAAAAATCAACAGACATTAATTAAACTTCTAGTATGTTCCAGGCACTGTATTAAGTGTTGGGATCAGTCACAGACAATCCATGCTCTCAAGAAGCACACAGTCTAACAGAAACCTAAAGAAGTTGGCAGAGTATGTTCCAGTAGTTGTTAATGGAAAGACACAAGAGGCAAAGTAGAGGGAGAAGTAAATCTTTTTCCTGAAACTTCATTCAGTACTTAAAGAGGTGGGTACAACTGATATTTTCTGTCCAAGTTTCATGTTAAAAGAGTCATACAGGATCAATACTTGTTCTCTCTCTTTTTTTTAACCACAGCTTAGTCTTATTTTTTCTTACTCCTGCTTTATATTGTCCCTGTGCCTTTAATTCTTTTTCACTTAGCTCTTGAAGCTTCCACTCATTCATTCCTCTTTACTGTCAGACAATTAAATCTGAATTCCACCAGCATCTCTGGCAAATGATTATCCAGTCATTGCTTGAAGACCCCAGTAGAAAGATCTACTCTCTCTCTCTAAGCAGCCTGATCTATTCTTAGATATTTCTACTTGTTAAGAAGCTTTTCTGGACTCTTAATTTTAAATTAATTTCACTTTGACTTCCAACCATTATTCCTTGTTCTATGTTTTAGGTCAAAAAAGAACAATCCTTAAAACCCTATTCCAGGTAAGGAGCCCTGCAGATAATGAAAGGCAAAAAAATCATGTTTGCCTAAGTTCTCTTTTCACAAGACTGAGGGTTCCTTCAAATAATGATTACAGAGTCTGTGTTCAATCCCCTGATACCCATCACTTTGTTGGATTCAGCCTATTTATTGTATACTGTCTTTTTAGGTCCTTATTTTTTCATTTGATGTATTAGCTATTCCATCCAGCTGTATGTCATCTGAAAATTAGATGATCATGTCATCTTTACCATTGCTAAGTCACTGACAAAAGTTTTCAAGGCACAGAGAAAAGGACATAAGACACTGTGGCAAAAAAGCAACAAATTAATGGTTGGTGCTGGAAGTCTCATCAGCTACTATAAAAGAAGAAAGAAGAGATGAGAAGTACCTCTAAGAGGGATTTATATTTGCTAGCTATCTGTTTTATTGCTTTAGTGTTTTTACAGGAATGTTTAAGCTATTTGTCAAAAGCAACTGGGAATGCTTAGTGTCACATATGGGCCATTGTATTATGTAGAGATCTAAGTTCTATTTCTGGCTCCCCCGAGAACTAGCTGTATTTCTTCAGATAAATCACTTCTCTCCCTTTGGTCTCAGTTTTCTCATCTGTGAAAGGGAAAGGTTCCATGAGGGGCCAGGCTTAGGTGAAGCCATCTATCTCATAACAGCTTGGTAGGCTAAAAGATTACAGATAGAAATATAGAAATGTGACTATATTTCTTAGTGAAATATAATCTGAGGGTAGATCAAAGAGGGGGGATTCACAAATCTCATTTAGTAGTGCCCTTCTAATAAAAACCTGAGCAAATCCTTCTAACAATAACAATGCTAAATTTGATTGTTTAAAAGGTCAGTTGTGCTGTTTTTAAAATAATGGTATTAAAACTGGACAGAAGGAAGCATTCAGAGTTATTTTTACCTTCTATGATTCTCTGATGACCCACTGTCATTTGCTACATGGGTAGACATAGAAGGCATTCTTCTCTCTATCCCTGGTGGTAAACAGATCCAAAAATAGTCATCCAGGAATAGATTTGATTTTTTTTAATGTTTCTATTTAGCATCAATTTTTTTTCTCAATGCTGAGAAAAATGGTTATACTTATTGCAGTAGCAAATACTTAAAAAAAAAAATTCTGCATGTGCAATACTAGTTTGGAGTCAAAGCTACATTTCCACAAGAAGAGAATAGTTCATTTCCAACATCCAAAAGGCCCAACTTACATTTCTGTTTTCCCAAGTGCTAAATCTTCTTTGTTAGGGTTCTAACCCTGAAATAAGATGTTTTTGAATTTCAGTTGCTTCATAATACTGCATTAGGAATCCAGGATACCTTGCTCTATTTCTGGCACATCAATTTAATGCTACAAGTTTTTTCCTTGTTTATTTGTTTTGTGTTGTTTTGTTTTTTAAGATATTGTACTTAAGGTGTTCTTATTTGAATGTATTCTTAGTAACTATTTGAAAGAAGATTTGTGAAACAATCTTTCTCTTTCCTTTAGAGAGTTGACTTTTTCCTTTTAAAGGTCCATTGAAACATGATTTTATGTTTGAATTAGATTATCTCCTTCACCTTACAATAGTTTCAGCCTAATAAATCTAAAAGAAAAAAATGTGGTAATAACATTCATTTCTATTATGACTTTTTAAACTTTTTTTTAATTTAATGATTTAAAGATTTAATTTAAAAATCTTGTGCATTTGATACTCATATGCCTGATCCTACTTCTATTCAACAGGGAAAATATTCCATTTTCTATCTAAGTTGGTTTGACCTTCCGTGAGCAATGAGGTAAACACCTCACCCCTCCAGATGACTTATCATATTAATACTAGATTTAGTAGAGATAGCCTATTGACTCAGCCTCCCAGGCAGCAAGGATTAGAAGTGTGCATCATCATGCCAGATCCTTTTTAATAATTCTCAAACTCTCTGAAGGTATTGATCTTTCTATTTGCTGCCCTTTTAAAGTTCTCCAAAACTATTCTCAAACCTTGTATAAATAAGTCTTAAAGGGATGGGGGAGATGTTATATCCTTTTTTTTTAATACTGAGTAGGATTAAGATTTCTACTTTCAAGTCAATATCTCCAAGTCTACAAAAATACTATGTACTATGTGATTAAACATTTATTAGTCAACTAACTGAAAATGTTGCTGGTCTGAATCTTCCTTCATTTCTCATCTTTTTTTTGC
Organism: Antechinus flavipes; assembly: GCF_016432865.1. Lineage (NCBI taxonomy): Eukaryota > Metazoa > Chordata > Mammalia > Dasyuromorphia > Dasyuridae > Antechinus > Antechinus flavipes. The sequence continues at coordinate 301,621,185 of NC_067399.1, read as the reverse complement.
TGAAATCTTTTATCATTTTAATGAATCGGTGCACACACATTTATTAAACACCTATTGTGGTAGTCACTGTGAAAACAGTGAACACTAAAATGAAAAGATTAAGATAACATCTTTTTAAGGACCTAAATTGCATTGGGTATAACAAGATATATTTATATTAATATATTGTAAAGTGATGGTTGTTGTTTGTCTTCACTTCTTGAAGAGGACCATATCATTAGAGTCCATATCATGACATACAATTGAATTGGATTTAAGTAAGAGAGGGCTGTAATATAGATCTTTTCTTCTTTTCTTTCTTCTTTTGCCCCTCTCCTGCCAGTCTACATAGGGTATCACACCATTATCTGCAGGTGCTCCATCAAATGAATGCAAATTTTGATCCCTGAAACTTCCCAAAATATCTTTGAGTTTCCAATTAGGATATGCCTTAAACCCATATCCCTCTGGGACTATTAACTAAGACTAGATCCCAGGTCAAACTCTACTTATACATTCTTTGGGCCCCAAGTGGTTCAGAATGGATGTAAATAGTAATTGTTTCTGTTTGGGCTGGAAACTCCAAGGATCTTTCCCACCCATATTGATAGATATGTAATGATAAATAGATATGTATGATAGATGTTTTTGTAAGGATGTATGTTTATATCTATTTCCATATTTATCTCTATTATCTATATGTTTATCTATCTATCATCACAATAAAGATGTTAATTAAGCCCATGTAATCTGATAAGATCACCAAATGAAGATACTGAGGTAAAAGAGAATACAGAACAAAATCCTATAGATCACCTATGGTTAGAAGTTATGATCTGGATGAGTATCCAGTAAAAGGAACTGAAAAGGAGTGGTCTACAGGAGAATAACAAGAGGGCAGTAGTGTCTGAAAGCCTAGTAAAAATAGAGTATCAAGGAGAGGGAAGTAATCAACATTCTCAAAGACTATAATGGGGAGCAGAGCCAAGATGGCAGAGTAAAACTAAAAGCTTCTTAAGCTCTCGCAGTTTCCCTCATAAGTCATATGAACCAAGTCTCTGAACAGAATCTGATGGAATGAAAGCACTCTCCATCTCAGGATAGATTGGAAGGACTTCAAGAAAAGTCAGTCTCACTGGGGAGAAAAGAATGCTCAGCACAGCTCATAAGGAGTCTGGGAAAGTCAGTGAGAGGGTTTTAATTAAACAGATCAGCAACTAAGACCTTCTGTCAAGGCTCAATAGCATAGCAGATCAGTGGAGCAGCATCTCATCTCAGAAAAAAAGGCAAATTGCCAGCCTGGGAAACCAGACTGTTTCCTGGAAAGAGCAAATAGGAGTATTGCCTGTTGTAAGCAAGACACCAAAAAAGAGGAGCTGTGCTCAAAGCCAAGGTTCAGAACTGCACAAGAAACTTGGTACTCTAGAAGCAGATCTTGACCTAAAAAAGGCTTGACTGCAAGACATAAAAAAGAAAGTGAATAAGAAACAGAAAAGAACCTTAATTATAGAAAGCTACTATGATGACAAGAAAGATCAAAAGACCAACTCAGACAAGGACAAAATGCCCACAAATCTCAAAGGATGATATTAATTGGCCTCAAGACCAAAGAGGCTTCTTAGAAGTGCTCATAAAAGATTTTAAATGGCAAATGAGAGAGGTAGAAGAAAAATTGGAAAAAGATACAATAGGTATGCAAGAGTCAACAGCTTAGAAAAAGAAGGAAAAATGACTGAAGAAAACAATTTTTTTAAAAAAATATAATTGGCCAAATGCAAAAAAAAAAAAAAAAAGATGCCGAAGAAATCAATTCCCTGAAAAACACAATTGGCCAAATTTTTAAAAATATCCACTGAAGAAAACAACACCTTGATAAGTAGAATTAATCAAACAGAAAAAGGGTTCAAAAACTAATTAAAGAAAATCACATGTTAAAAACTAGGAACAGCCAAATGGAAGCTAATGACACATGAGACATCAAAAACCAGTGAAACAAATTAAATAGAATGAAAAAATGAAAGAAAATGTAAAATACCTTGTTGGAGAAACAGCTAACCTGGAAAATAGATCCAGGAAAAACAAATTAAAAAATATTAATCTATCTGAAGACCATGACCAATCTCTCTCCCCTCCCCACCACCACCACCAAAAAAAAAAAAAAAAAAAAAAGCCTGGATAGTATTCTTTAAGAGATCATCAAAGGAAACTGTCCTGATAAACTAGAACCAGAGGACAAAATAGTCATTGAAAGAATTCATCTGTCATCTCCAGAAAGAGAAACCACAAGGATAACCTTAAGGAACACTATAGCAAAATTCCAGACCTATAATCTGAAGAAAACAAATAATTCAAGTATCAAGAAACAACAGTAAGGATTACCCAGGTCTTGGCAGTTTCTACAATAAAGGTTCAGAGGGTCTGGACTATGATATTCTGGGATCTGGGATTACAACAAAGAATCAACTACCAAGAAATCCTGAACATTGTCTTTCAGTAGAGGAGAGAAATCTTGAATAAAGTAAGGACTTTCAATCATCTCTATTGAAAAATAAACAGAACTAAACAGAACATTTGGTCTTCAAACACAGGACTCAAGAGAAGCATAGAAAGGTAAATATGGGAAAATATATATTAATTAAAGATTAAACTGTTTAGACCTCTAGATGAGAAAATATCTATAACTCTTGAGAACTATATATGTTATGGGAAAAGAGAGTGAAGAGAGTGTAGGTATAATGATATGTAATATCAAAGAAAAAGACATTAAAGGCTAAAAAAGACTGAATTAAAAAAAGAGAAAAGGGGAGGTAAAATGGGACAAATTAGATCATACAAAGTGACATAAAAGGTCTTTTACAGTGAAGGGAAAGAAGAGAGGGAGATGTACATTGTCTGAAGCTTAATCTCATAAGTTTTGGCTGAAAGAGAGAATCTATCAGATTTTGAACTCATTGAGGAAATAAGAGAAGGAACTTCTATAATGGTAGACACTATGAACCAGAATTTTGATTGGATGGTAGATATGAATTATATAAACCTCAAAAGAGAACAAGTTACTGAGTGATAGAGGTAGGAACAGAATCTGCAAATAAAAATTGGGATCAATAAGTAGTCCAATTCCCCTTCCTCCACCAGCGAGATTGCAAATGAGGGAAAATCCATCCAGAGAGGCTGTCATCAAGAGGGAACCAGGCTTCAATAATAACTAGAAGATGGAAAAAATGGTAGAGGAAAATATTTAGGATGAAGAGAAGTTTGTTGATGATGAAATAGGACTTCCAAAGGGAAAAGTAGAAGGAATGGGTTGTATGTGGTTAGAAATTTGGAGTGGGAGGGCTGAGAGGATTGAGAAGTATGGGAATAAGGAACCAGGTGGTAAGGGATGGGGAATGAGGTTTAGATGATTACCTATGGGGATTAAATCCTGTTTCTGTGCTTCTCTCTCCCCTGAGTTATGCTTTCTCAATGACACTCTGCCCAAACTGCTGCCTTTTCAACACTTCTTTGGGGTTGAGGTGCCACTGACTGTTCCAGAGAATGCAGGCTAGATTATAAGGAGACAGATCACTGTTTCCAGTGATGTGAATGCATCCAAAATAGAACACATTTTGTACTGGTTTCCCTACCTGTAATTCGATTTTACTTGGGAGAAATAATTCCTAGTCATGTCTCTGCTGATTAGATCATCACTTCTTTTTCTTTCTTTCTTTCTTTCTTTCTTTCTTTCTTTCTTTCTTTCTTTCTTTCTGGTATGAATGCATCCAAAATAGAACACATTTTGTACTGGTTTCCCTACCTGTAATTCGATTTTACTTGGGAGAAATAATTCCTAGTCATGTCTCTGCTGATTAGATCATCACTTCTTTCTTTCTTTCTTCTTTCTTTCTTTCTTTCTTTCTTGTACTGTTTTCCCTACCTGTAATTCGATTTAACTTGGGAGAAATAATTCCTAGTCATATCTCTGCTGATTAGATCATCATTTCTTCCTTCCTTCCTTCCTTCCTTCCTTCCTTCCTTCCTTCCTTCCTTCCTTCCTTCCTTTCTTTCTTTCTTTCTTTCTTTTTTTCTTTCTTTCTTTCTTTCTTTCTTTCTTTCTTTCTTTCTTTCTTTCTTTCTTTCTTTTTTCTCTCTGCTGAGACAATTGGGATTAAATGACTTGTCCAGGTCACACAGCTAGGAAGTGTTAAATGTTTGAGTCAGATTTGAACTCAGATCCTCCTGACCTCAGGGATGGTGTTCTATCCACAGCACCACCTAGCAGCACCCTAGATCATCATTTCTTAAAATTATTTTTTCAATATTGGCAACAAAGAACAAAAAAGAGAGTGCAAATGAGAAAGAGGGAAGAACACTGTTCAAAATAGAGAGAATTATAATTGCTATAGAAAACTGTAGAAGTTCTTAGGATTTCAAATAAAGTTGCCATAATGCTATCAAACTTTTCTTGAGGTCAAAGGAAAAGGTTGGTACTTCTGAAATCAAAAAGTTCATATGAACAGCTATAGGATATAAGCCATACCCAAAGTTCTAGATCGATATTTTTCTATCCTCTGATCTACCTTCCTCCATCTTTATCCTATCCTTACATTTCCCAGGAGTCTGATCTTTAGAAAAAAAAAAAAACATTTAATCAAGTAATGCATTCTATAGATTTTAAACTGTACTTGTTACAATTTCAAGAAATAAATTTTATGTTTCATTAAAACAAATCAAATTTATCTTTTTATCCATGTGAATTTTCCTTATATGCTGTCATGATACCATGAATCACTGAAATAGGAATATTTAAAGCAGCAAAAAGAAGCATACTTTGACATCTGGAGAATTCCCTCAGGTGATGAATATATCAAATACTTCAAAAAGCTGCCTTGGCCGAAATACCTGATTTAAGAGGTTACAAATCCAAAATGAACAGCTTACAATTTAAATGTGAGTCTTTTCCAGATATAGATGGCAGAAGCCTAGATTTTCTTTTCTTTAAAGTCACTACTATAAGAAAGTAGAATAAACATTCAGGATAATATTGGAGGATTAGGGAGGCAGACATCTGACAGTTTTAATGTTTGTGCTGATAGACTGAGCTACATACCAAAATTATTTCTCTTCTCATTGAGGCTGCTTGTTCTAGAGGAAAAATCATAGGACTTGGATTCAGAGAACTAAGCTCATTGCCTTCTCTTTCTCCTCACAAAGTCTGAATTCCCTTCTCCTCTTTTAAACATTTTTTTTCCTTCTGCCTTCTCTTTATGAGGTTGAAAAGCTCCATTGTTCTATTCCCAAAATCAGTTTAATCTCCCCATCAATATAGATTTTCAAGAAGAAGCGTAGGTACTTTGGAAGTTTGACAAGAAGGAAATTGGGATATTTGTAGGTGGGATTTCTATTCATGTATCTTAATCCATAATCTCAAAGAGGTTTTTAACTCTGAAGTTCTATATTTCTATGCCCTAAATGTAACACTTACTAGTTATTTGATGTTGGTTAAGTCATTTAAATAAGTTTCTTATTCAATACAAGGGAAATGATAATACTTTCACTACTTAAATAAGTTTTTCATGTGTGCATGTGAGTGTAGGTATATAAAGAGTGTTTTAGAATTTTGAAGCACTCTGTAACCATGAATTGATATTACATTTATTATTCCTTTCTTCTTAAAAAGAAAATTAAAAATTTTCTCTAGATAGTTTTGGTCAAGAGATAAATTATTTTAGAAATATTTGTAATTAACTATTAAAATATGTGCCAATTGGTATTTTTTATATAAGAAAATAAAATCTTGTGCTAAAGGATGAGACTTAATTATTATAAAACTGAGAAGAATAGAAAAATTAGTTTTTAGATATTTTGGAAATAACAGAAATTAATGCAAATGAGATACAATTTTACTAATGAGGAAAAAACTGAAAAATAAAAATTTAGGGTCAAAGAAGTTGGCTAGCTTATTCTATTTTAATGTTTAATTAGAGATTTTTGTTGGAAGAAGCAGATGCAAAATATTATATTTAAATTTTCATTTAAACAGTTGCATTTGTTGTCTGAAATATTTAATAGTACTTTGGGTTAAATTTTGGGATTTAAAACAACTCCAGAAAATTGATGGGTTATGAACTCAGGCATATGTAACCCTAAGTTTTTTTTTTTTGTTGTTGTTCTTTTTGTTTTTTTTTTGTTTTTTTTTTAAAGGAAAGCTTATATAGTTTCACTTAATACTGAAACTCTGATCTGTTGCCAAATAGGGAATTATCAAGTATTATCAAAAAACAAGACATCCAGAAGGAGAACACTCCTACATTCTGGGAAAAGTTCTCAGAAATTTTTAAATGTAGATAAACCTTTCCTGGGCATGAGAGATTCAGCTGAATCTGAGAAGGCTTTCAAAGGAGGTAAAAATAACTGTACATATCCTATTAACAATCTCTAATTTTTGGCCATACAAATCTGCTTTTTTTCTTAATATCTTCTGTTTCATGATATAGCCCCTTCACCACCACCCACCCCACCCCCCCACACACACACATATATCCAAGTACAACTGACAATACAATTTAACTCAGCTATGTGAGAAATCCAGTCATTTCTACATTACCATGTTCAGGATTCTAATGCTGAGATTCTTCTAAATAATAGATTTATATGAAACTAGACTTTGACATGGAAAGTACTTCGGACATTATGAAGAAACTGAGGATCAGGAAACTTGAAGGCATTTGTTCAGGTTCACATTTGCACAAGTTTTTGGACCATGGCCCTCTAATTACAATCCTTTTCCTTTTTCTCTCACCATTACTTCCACCTCAGATTTTGCTTTGGAATAATCCTAGAATAAGATGAGAATCAAATATTAAGACTGCACTGGAATGATCTTAATTGGTTGTTCCTTGAGAGATAAAAGAAGGGAGAAGAAGAAAAGAAAATACCAAGTCATATGACAAGAAAAGTAGAAAGGAAATTGTATCACTAGCAGACATCCTGAAGTCATGATTGCTGTTTATTGTTGTTTTTTAATAAGGATATAGAAATTGATGTCATTAACTGAGAAATTGGATTCAAATATAAACATAAAAAGGGGAAATGGAAAGGGAAGGCAAATCAAATAGAATATAAATTGAAAGGGAAAGAGTCAAATAAATGGAAATAAATTATGAAAACAATTTGAATCTGAGCAAGGAAATTAAGGATTATATGGAGAGAAAAAGCATTCTTACTTTTTTAAAAAGATGCATGGAAAGATTAAGAGTAGAAAGGAGATTATCGTGAAAGACTTGGTTTTTCTCAGTGGTTCAGTGATCTAAGGCAATCCCAATAAACTTTGGATGGAAAACTCCATCTGCATCCAAAAAAAAAAAAAAAAAAAAAAAAAAGAATGCTGGAGATTGAATATAAATCAACACATGCTATATTCACTTTTTTTTTCAGCTTTTTTTCCTCTCTCATGACTTTTTCCTCTTGTTCTGATTTTTCTCTCCCAACATGATTCATAAAGCAATGTATATTAAATAAAAATATTTTTTAAAAAAGGAATTTATCCAAGTCTGATAAATTAAGATTCAGTGTTTTCTCTTCTTCCAAGATACTCCATTATTCCGTATCTGAGAGGCATGTTGTGGTTGCAGTGAGTAGAAAACTACTTATTCCCATAGACAAAAAATCCTGGGCTCAAATACCCTTTCTGACAGATACTACCTGTGTCACCTCAGGCAGATCACTTGAACTTTTTTTTTTTGCTCTTAGAAATTCTTTAAGATTGTTAGTTGCAAAATAAAGGGAGTTTCCTCATAGGAAAGTTCCCTGTATCAATGATATAATCAGTCATATCCCTATTCCTGTTTTTATAATGTGTAGCTAAAATTCAGCCAGATTTCTCAGTTATCTGTTCAGGTATAGATTGATTCATTCGTAAATAATTAGTTAAAATTGATACTTAAGATAAGAAAATAACTGGGAATTGCTTCTGGAATAGAAGAGAAAAGTAAGATAAAATAGGGGACATTGTACATGTAACAGATTCTTTTTAATAAATTAATATGGATCCCTTAAGAAGCAATATGGTACAAAATAGAAAGAGCTTGTTTTGAGATCAGTAAGACTCTGAGTCCTCGAACCTCAAGAGAGTGAAATAGTGCCTCTGATATGTACTGCCTGTATTACTCTGGGAAGATTACTTAACTTCTCGATTCCCCCATGCAATTCCCCAAAGGCTCTAAATTGAAAATCTTTATTGATAATAACTTTCTTCCATGGAATTCCTTATACTAGTAAAATAATAGAAACAGATAATAAACATATCAACATTTTTATTATCAATTATTGAGCTAACAGAAAGATAAAAGATGCAGACCAGGATGTCTGCTAGTGATACAATTTCCTTTCCACTTTCCTTGTCATATGACCTGGTATTTTCTTTTTTTCTTCTCCCTTCTTTTATCTCTCAAGGAACAACCAATTAAGATCATTCCAGTGCAGTCTTAATATTTGATTCTCATCTTATTCTAGGATTATTCCAAAGTAAAATCTGAGGTGGAAGTAATGGTGAGAGGAAAAAGAAAAAGGATTGCAATTAGAGGGCCATGGTCCAAAAACTTGTGCTAATGTGAACCTGAACAAATGCATTCAAGTTTCTTGATCCTCAGTTTCTTCATAATGTCTGAAGTATTTTCTCTCTGCTTAGAAGAATAAACTTAATTGAAATCATGGACATACTATGATTCATATTATCTGAATTATTTTTTTCAGAGAAGGGCAATCAAAACTTTAATATTGTATAAGGTACAATGTCTTTCGATTTACATTTTTTTAAACTTGGCTTATTTCTAGAATATTTTTCTAGGATAATTTAGACTATAAGCTTCTTAAGTAATGGGACTATTTCGGGTTTTGTCTGTATATCCCTAACAGCATAATGTCTGAAATATAGCAAGTATTCAATAAATGCTTTTTGAATGAAGTAATCAGGCAATAGAAAAAATAATAATAATGACTACTTACTACCTGTATGGTATTTTGAAATTTACAAATGGTAACCATATGTTAATTTTTTTGACTCTTACAATACTTCTGTGGAGAAGGTGGTATTATTATCATCTCACTTTTATAGTTGAAAATAATGAAGTTTAGAAGAGTTCTTAAAAGACTCAGCTAGGTTAAGTTAGCTAGTAAGTCTTAAGGCACGATTTGAATTCAGGCATTCCTGACTTCAAATATAATATTTTATGCATTGTACCATCTAACTGCCTGATATAAATTGGGTAGTAAAAGTCAATTAACCAATCTCACTACATATTTGCAATGTCACACTTAAGGCCAATGAGAATTTTGAAAGTCAGCAGATCTAATGAAGAAGAGGTACAATTCTTGATGTAAGGGCAAGGTGTAGGCAATCCAGGGCTTTGGACAGAAGGCTTGGATTTAAATATGTCAATGTATGAAAAATAGCCATAAGAAAATATTGAGTAGAACTATCGACAATGGATGGAAGTATGGAGAGAAAGTTTTATGCTTGACAGGGAAATCAATCTCATAACCTCTGTAAGCTAAAAGTTAGAAAGACTGCCTTAGTGTTGTAGATTCTCCATTACTGGATGTCTTTAAGAAAAAGTTGAATCACTATTTTCCAGAGCATTATACTAGAGAATTCTGCTAAGTTAAGGACAGAATTTAAGGAAAGCAACAAAAAACAAAATTTATTGAGCTTCCTACTCAATCCAAGATGTGTTAGGCATTATAGATAAAAAAGAAAGATAAACAGACTTTGTCCTCAAAGAATTTATTTTTACTAAAAGAACACTACTTGTCCCTGAATCGTGCCTCAATTTCTATTTTTCTCTGATATCTCCCATATTTCCTAGAGTCAGTTACAGGGTCTGCAATCTTACACATGAGTAAATGGATCTTGAGTACAGATACTCAAGGGTATCAAATTATATTTGCTCAGCCAAACTCCAAAATTCTTTGGTGTAAATTGATCTTGACAAAGGTGCTTTACATCACTTTTCCATGAAAAATTGGATAATAAACAAGTTGCTCATTTAATGTTATTTTAGTAACAAATAAACATTTCATTTTTTATACTGGTATCAAGTTGATGGCCACTTAGCAATGAATATATTTTTTAAATATCTTTTATATTACTAAATTGATTGATATTATGTATGAATTAAAAATATCTTCTTGAAATCTAGAGTTCACTATTTGTGTGTGTGCATATATATATATATATATATATAATATATATATATATATATGCACACACACACACGTATGTGGTAAAAGAGACAAAAGGCTCAGAATCTCTATAGATTAATTCATAAATCACCTTGGTTATATTTAGTAAGTCAAGGCATTGCTGGGGGCCGCACCTGAATGCTTCCCACATAATAGCTCTCACTTTAGTACCATATGGTTCTGTCCCTTGGTAAACATGGAGATGTCATGTGGGCCTCTGTGAGTAAAATCTGGTTTCCTATATTAGCTTCTGTTAGTTTCACCCAAATGCATGATTTTTATTTGCTACATTTTGAGGATAAACTATTCAATGAAAGCCAATGAAGACCATCAAACTGAAAAAAAAGTATACAATGGTACCCCAGAGGCTCATCATGCTTCTTGATTTCTGTGGAAATAACATATATCTTAAAGATTTATTTTTGAGGCAGTCAAATGTCTTTTTGTTCTTCATTTCCAGTGCTCTTGGTAGATCTAAAAACAACCAAATCACTGTAAGAGAAATTAAAATATAGACAAAATGAATGATCTGCAGGAAAGAATGTCATCTGGTGTTCCACAACACTAATATGTCTAAAGAGTCATTAAATATCCCATTTCAGTTAATAGGCTTAATTTATCCATATGGAGTTTATATAGTTCATGCTTCCTCAAAGACTAAATACATTTTGCTTCAGATTATGATGAAGGTCCACAATATAATTTAGAGAACTTATAATCACATTGTTTGATGAGGACTTCTTGCATCAGAATACTTCCCCAACTATTTGGACATGGAACTCATATTGTTATTATTACTTCAGTGGACAAAGGTCAAAAAAGGAAAAAAAAAAACACATTATAATAAAAAATGTTTTTTGGGAGAGGATATCTTTCACTCAAATCTTAAGTATTCTTGCTGATATCTTACTGATGCTATTCTTACTGATATCAATCCAACAAATATTTATAAGTTCTTATTATCTGCCAGACACTTGGGAAACAAACAAAAATGAAACCCTTTCCTTTGAGTTTAGTTTCTTGCTGGGGAATAACAACAGATGCATAGAACATTAAAAATATATACAAAGTAATTTTGGAGATTCTGAGCGGAGGTACTGATCACAGTACCAAATGTTGATTCAATTATTAATTTCTGAGCAAGAGGTATAGATGGTGAAGAGAGAGAAAAAGGAGTGAAGAAGTCTATGCATTGACAGGATGGGGCAGTTGTTGAGGCATCAGTGCTAATGGTGAGAAAAATAATTGGCTTATCCTGGGGTCTAGTTCATTATTGTGTATGTGTCTGTGTCTCAGGGAAAGATTCCTTCATTCAAGCTGTATGAAAACAGGATTGCATTATTATATAAACTATGTTCTTCCTCACAAACCCAGCCAACATTTTACAAAAGACATAACGCTGTTCAAAAGTAAGCAATGGGGATGAAAAGGGTATTGGAGATCAACCTGTTGGAACCTCAGTTGAAAAAAGATCTAGGCATGTTAGTATGCCACAAGATTCATTTGATTAAGAGAGAAATAGTAATAATGAGATAATATTTTTCCCTGGTATATTGATATCTGCAATACTGCACAATGCTTCAGAGAATCACATTTTAAGAAGGATATTCGGATAAGGTCCAGAATGTCAAAACTATGAACAGAAACAAAATTCTGAAAAGTTTCAAGGTCATGCAATGAAAATTGAAAGATGAAAGAACTAGAGTTGTAATGCTTGGAGAAGAGGACCATAAGGGAGGACATGATAGCTAACTTTCATAGGGAACTTCCTCCTGTGGAAGAGGGATTAAATTTGTTCTCATTGACTCAGACAACAGGACTAAGAACAATGAAAGGAATGTATAGGAAGGAAGAGCTAGATTATATGGTGGCAGAAAGGAATTCTGTTCTTTCTTTCTTGTCAAGAGTAATACTATTTTAGAATAAGCCTAAATTACAAGTGTAAAGAGGCAATCACATCTCACTCTTATGTTTTTCCTTTCCTTTATGACAATTCTTATTCAAAATGAATTAAAAGAAAAGGCAAGTCTACTGTCCTCGACAGACCAACAATAAAGTAGCATATTAGAAAATCTACTTCTTAGTATGGCAAAAACTAGGCAATGACCAAAACCTACCCCCATACCAAACAAGGTCAAAATGGGTTCACCATTTAGACACAAAGAATGATACCCTCAGCAAATCAGTAAAACAAGGGATAGGCTATCCTTTTTATGAAGAAAGGAGTAATTTATGACTAAAGAACTAGCGAACATTATGAGATGCAAAATGGAAAATTCTGATTATATTAAATTAAAAATAATTTGTACAAACAAAATCAATGCAGTCAAGATTAGAAAAAAAAAGCAGAAATCTGGGGGGAAATTATATCCAGTGTTTCTGAGAAAGGTCTCATTTTTAAAATATATAGAGAATTGACTCAAATTTTTAAAAATACAAGCTATTCCCCATTTGATAAATGATCAAAGGATATAAAGAGACAATTTTCACACAGGAATCAAAACCATTTCTAGTCATATACAAAACTGCTCTCAATCACGATTAAAAATATAAAAAATAAAAAAGTATAAATTAAGACAACTCTGAGGTACAATTCCACATCTCTCAGATTGACTAAAATGACAGGAAGAGATAATGATAAATGATGGAGGGGATATGGGAGAACCGGGACACATACATTGTTGTTGGAGTTGTGAACTGATCCAACAATTCTGGAAAACAATTTGAAACTATATCCCAAGAGCTATCAAACTGTACATACCCTTTGATCCAACAGTGTCTCTACTGGATCTGCATCCAAAGAGATCACCAGAAGGGGAAAAGGAGCCACGTGTGCAAAAATGTTTGTAGCACCCTTTTTGTAGTGGCAAAGAAGTGTAAATTGAGTGAAAGCCCATCAGTTGGGGAATGGCTGAATAAGTTTTGGTATGTGAATGTTATGGAATGTTATTGCTCTTTAAGAAACAAAGAGGAGAATATTTCAGAGAGGGCTGGAGAGATTTACATGAAATGATGCTAAGTGAAATGAGCAGAATCAGGAGATCATTGTAGACAGCAACAATAAGATTATGAGAGGATTAAATGTAATGAACTTGGCTATTTTTAACAATGGGGTGATTCAGGGCAATTCTAATAGGCTTGTGATGGAAAAAGCTATGTACATCCAGAGAGGCAACTATGGCAACTGAATGTCAATTAAAGCATAGTGTTTCCATCTTTTTGTTTTTGTTGTTTGCTTGCTTGTTTTTTTTTTTCCTCATGTTTTCTTTTTTCCCTTTGATCTGATTTTTCTTGTGCAGCATGCAGCATGATAAATATCAAAATACATGTAAAAGAATTACACATGTCTAATATATTGGATTGTTTGCTGTGTAGGGGATAGAAGGAGAGGAAGGGAAAGAGAAAAATTTGGAACACAGGGTTTTGCAAAGGTGAATGTTGAAAACTATTTTTGCATAAATTTGAAAAAATAAAAAGCTATTATAAAAATTTTATTTCTTCTCCTTTGAAATACCTAAACGGCAATGACTGATTACTTATTAATCAGCATGATAACATTAATATCTAGCATTTATATAGTTCTTTAAATTTTGCAAAGCATTTTTCAGTTACTATTTCATTTAATCCTCATAACAACTTTAGGAAGTAGGTACTAGTCTATCAACTAATGAATGTCTGAGTGAGGCTTTAAAATCAGGTATTTCTGATTTATCCTCTCAACTATCTTAATGTTTTCTATAAACTATAATCATGGGAAGTAACTCAAGAGTCAGAAAGTCCATTTGTTAATTTTTTTTCAAATCAAATAATTAATTAATTTTTAACTACACATTGCTTTATGAATTATGTTGGGAGAGAAAAATCAGAGCAAAAGGGAAAAAAAATAAGAGAAATTAAAAAAAAAAAAAAAAGAAGAAGAAGTGAACAGAGCATGTTGATTTATATTTAGTTTCCTTTGTTCTTTTTCTGGATGCAGCTGCATTTTATGTCCAAGGTCTATTGGGACTGCTTTAGACCACCGAACCCCTAAGAACTAAGTCTTTCACAGTCGATCACCATACATTCTTGCTGTTATTGTTTTCAATGTATTCCTGATTCTGCTTTTATCACTCAGAATCAATTCATATCTTTTCAGGCCTTTCTAAAGTCACCTTGTTCATCATTTTTTGTAGAACAATAATATTCCTTTACCTTCATATACCACAGTTTGCTCAATCTTTCCCAATTGATGGGTATCCACTCCATTTCCAATTCTTTGCTACCACAAAAAGAGCTTCTACAAACATTTTTGCATATGTGGGTCCTTTTCTCTTCTTTATGATTTCCTTGGGACACAGACCCAGGAATGGTACTGCTAGGTCAAAGAGTATGCACAGTTTTATAGCCCTTTGAGCATAGTTCCAGATTGCTCTCCAGCAATTTCACAATTTTTCTCTTAACCTGAATTCCTGAGTATGGCTGATTTTAAATACATGGTCATCACAGGCATCCACTCGGTTTCCAGTTTCTTGCCACTACAAAAAGAGCTGCCACAAACATTTTTGACATGTGGGTCCCTTGTTCTCCTTTAGGATCTCTTTGGGATATAATCCCAGTAGTAACACTGCTAGATCAAAGGGAATGCACAGTTTGATAACTTTTGGGGCATAATTCTAGATTACTTTCCAGAATGGTTGGATTTGTTCACAACTCCACCAACAATGCATCAGTGTCCCAGTTTTCCCATATCCACTCGAACATTCATCATTATCTTTTCCTGTCATCTTAGCCAATATGAGAGATGTGTAGTGGTATCTCAGAGTTGTCTTAATTTGCATTTCTCTGATCAGTAGCGATTTGGAGTACCTTTTCATATGACTAGAAATAGTTTTATTATCTTCATCTGAAAATTGACGGTTCAAATCCTTTGACCATTTATCAATTGGAGAATGGCTTGATTTTTATAAATTTTAGTCAATTTTCTATATATTTTGGAAAGGAGGCTTTTATCAGAACCTTTGGCTATAAAAATGTTTTCCCAGTTTATTGCTTCCTTTCTAATTTTGTCTGCATTAGTTTTGTTTGTACAAAAATGTTTTAACTTAATATAATCAAAATTATCTATTTTGTGATCAATAATGAGTTTTAGTTCTTCTTTGGTCACAAATTCTTTCCTCCTCCACAGGTTTGAGAGGTAAACTATCCTATGTTCTTCTAATTTACTTATAATATCATTCTTTATGTCTAGATCATGAACCCATTTTGATCTTATCTTGGTATATGGTATTAAGTGTGGGTCAATGCCTAGTTTATGCCATACTAGTTTTCAATTTTCCAAGCAATTTTTGCCAAATAGTGAATTCTTAGCCCAAAAGCTGGGTTCTTTGGGTTTTTCAAACACTAGATTACTATAGTTCTTGACTATTTTGTCCTGTGAACCTAACCTATTCCATTGATCAACTAGTCTATTTCTAGGCAGTACTAAATGGTTTTGATGATTGCTGCTTTATAATATAGTTTTTAGATCTGGTACAGCTAGGTCACCTTCATTTGATTTTTTTTAATTGAAATTCTTGATCTTTTGTTCTTTCACATGAATTTTTTGTTATTTTTTTCTAGGTGAGAAAAATAGTTTTTTGGGAGTTTGATTGGTATAGCACTAAATAAATAGATTAGTTTAGGTAGTATTGTCATCTTTATTATATTTCCTTAACCTATCCAAGAGCACTTGATATTTTTCCAATTATTTAGATATGACTTTATTTGTGTGGAAAATATTTTGTAGTTTTGCTCATATAGTTCCTGACTTTCCCTTGGCAGATAGATTCTCAAATATTTTAGACTATCAACAGGTATTTTAAATGGAATTTCTCTTTTTTTCTCTTGCTGTTGGATTTTGTTAGTGATATATAAAAATGCTGATGATTTATGTGGATTTATTTTATATCCTGCAACTTTGCTAAAGTTGTGGGTTATTTCTAATAGGTTCTTAGTTGATTCTCTGGGGTTCTCTAAGTATACCATCTTTCATCTGCAAAGAGTGATAATTTGGTTTCCTCATTACCTACTCTAATTCCTTTAATCTATTTCTCAACTCTTATTGCCAAAGCTACCATTTCTAATACAATATTGAATAGTAACAGTGATAGTGGGCAACCTTGTTTCACTCCTGATCTTATTGGGAATGGTTGCAGTTTGTCCCCATTACACATGATGCTTGCTGATGGTTTTAAATAGATGCTACTGATTATTTTAAGGAAAAGTCCATTTATTCCTTTACTCTCAAGTGTTTTTAATAGGAATGGATGTTGGATTTTATCAAATGCTTTTTCTACATCTATTGAGATGATCGTATGGTTTTTGTTAATTTGGTTATTAATATGACCAATTATACTGATAGTTTTCCCAATATTGAACCAGCCCTGCATTCCTGGTATAAATCCTACTTGGTCACAGTGTATTATCCTGGGGGTGATTTTCTGTAGTCTTTTTGCTAATATCTTATTTAAGATTTTAGCATCAATATTCATTAGGGAGTTTGGTCTATGACTTTCTTTCTCTGTTTTCAATCTATCTGCTTTAGATATCAGTATCATATCTGTGTCTTAAAGGAATTTGAAAGGACTCCTTCATTCCCTATTTTTTTCAAATAGTTTATATAGTATTGGAGTTAATTGTTCTTTAAATGTTTGGTAGAATTCATATGTTAATCCATCTGGTCCTGGGGATTTTTTCTTAGGGAGTTGATTAGTAGTTTGTTCTATTTCTTTTTTCTAAAATGGGACTATTTAAGCAATTTACTTCCTCCTCTGTTAATCTGGGCAATCTATATTTTTATAGATATTCCTACCAATTTATTGGCATAAAGTTGGGCCAAGTAACTCCTAATTATTGCTCTAATTTCATTGTTGGAAAGTTCTCCCTTATCATTTTTTAAGACTAATAATTTGATTTTCCTCTTTCCTTTTTCTAATAAAAGTTACCAAAAGTTTATCTATTTTGTTATAGATAAAACCAACTCTTAGTTTCATTTATTAATTCAATAGTATTTTACTATCAATTTTATTAATCTCTCTTTTTATTTTTAGAATTTCAAGTTTAGTATTTGATTGGGGGGGTTTAATTTATTTTTTCTAGCTTTTTTAGTTGCGTACCCAATTTATTGATCTTTTCTTTCTCTATTTTTTATCTAGAGATATAAAATTTCCCCTTATTACCACTTTGGCTACATCATACAAATTTTGGTATGTTGTCTCATTATTGTCATTCTCTTGGATAAAATTATTAATTGTGTCTATGATTTACTGTTTCAACCATTCATTCTTTAATATGAGATTATTAATTTCCAATTATTTTCTGCTCTATTTTCCCTTGGCTTTTGATGGAATGGAATTTTTATTGCAATATGGTCTGAAAAAAGGCATTTACTCTCTTCTATCTTTCTGCATTTGATTTTGAGGTCTTCATGTCCTAATATGTGGTCAATTTTTGTATAGGTTCCATGAATTGCCAAGAAGAAAGAAAATGTCTCCATTCAATTTTCTCCAAAGATCTATCATACCTAATTTTTTTAATATTCTATTTACCTCTTTAACTTTTTATTTATTTTGTGATTTGATTTATTTAGTTCTGAAAGAGCAAAGTTAAGCTCTCCCACTATTATAGTTTTGCTGTCTATTTCTTCTTGCAGCTCTCTTAACTTCTCCTTTAGGAATTTCCATGCTATACCACTTAGTGCATATATATTTAGTATTGATATTGCTTCATTATCTATAGTACCCTTTATCAAGATAGGGCCAAATCTGATAAGAGTAAGATGCACACAATGTTCATCCCCTTCCCTTCTTTCCCTCAAATACTTTGAGGGAATACTTTGCTTCTTCATGAGATATAAATTCCCTCATTTTATCTCCACTTTTCCCTTTTTTCCTGTACAATCCCCTTTCTACCTCTAATTCCTTTTTTATTTTATAACAGTAAAAGCAAATTATACATGCACTCTCTATATATACTCATAACAGAAATACAGTTCTCAAGAGTTCTTTTTTAGCTTTTTATTCTTCTTTTGAGTCTTATATTTGGAAGTCAAAACAATTTTTTAGCTCTGGTCTTTTCATCAGAAATAAATGGAATTCACCTGTTTTATTGAATGCCCATCTTCTTCTCTGGAAGAAAATACTCAGTTTAGCAGGGTAATTTATTCTTGGCTGCATTCCAAGTTCCTTTGTCTTTCAGAATATCAGATTCCAGGCCCTTTGAACCTTTAAGGTAGAAGCTGCAAGATCCTGGGTAATCCTCATTGTGGCTCCGCAGTATTTGAATTGTCTGCTTGTATTATTTTTTCCTTGGTCCCATAGTTCTGATATTTAGCCACAAGACTCCTTGGAGTTTTAATTTTGAATTGAGGTCTCTTTCAGGAGGTGTTCAGTGAAATTCTTTCAATGGCTATTTTATCTTGTGATTCTATGACATCTGTGCAGTTCTCTTTGATGATTTCCTGAAAGATAGGGTCTAGGCTCTTTTTTTTTTTCATGATGGTTTTCAGGGAGTCTGATAATCCTTAGATTGTCTCTCCTAGATCTATTTTTCAGGTCAGTTATTTTCCCAAGTAGTATTTTACATTTTTTCTATTTTTTTCATTGTTCTGGTTTTGCTTGATTGATTCTTGATGTCTCATCAAGTCATTCATTTTCATTTGTTCAGTTTTACTTTTCCATTTTATCCAAATTCTGTTTTTCAGGAAGTTGCTTTCTTTTTTCCATTTTGTCAAATCTATATTTTAATGAGTTACATGCCTTTTCCATACCCTCTTGCAAAGTTTTCATTTTTTTTCCTCGTTTTTCTTTTAGCTCTCTTTTAAGATATTTTTTAATTTCTTCTAGAAGACTCTTGTGTGATGGGGACCAGGTTATATCACCTTTTGAGACTTCATCTGGAGATAATCTGCTTTTAGTCTCCTCAGGATTTGAAATCTGTTCTTCTCTTTCACCATAAAAACTGATTAGTTTGCCTTTTTATTCATTTAAAAAAAAAAAGTTAAGGTCTGCTTTTAGAGTTAGGAAGGTTTTCCAAGTTTCTCTACAAGCAGCAGCTTCTTCTATAAGTGACTGCAGGTGTGCTGGGTCAGTGCTGATTCACTTTGGGTGCTGTGTGGGCGTGGCCAGGTCCCATGAGATTCTGATGTTTTGGAGTTCACTATTTACCTTTTGCTTTTGTTTTGGATGTTTTATGACTTCTCTGATGATCTACTAGCTTGCACCAAGGCCAACACTGCTGCAGATTCCTTCCTGTATATTCTCCACAGCGTGATGACCGCACCCCACCCTGGGTCTGCACAGCACCTGGCCAACTCCCCCTGTGCCCAAACAAAATATACCTTTTCTGGAGATCCTCGAAATTATCTTCTGCTGATAACTTGTTGCACTCCCAATATTTGTGGATTCTGCCAGTCCAGAACTAATTCAGAGGCTGGATTTGCTAGTTGAGGGTCGTGGGAGAAGATTAGAAAGAAGAATGTGTCCTCTCTGCCATCTTGACTCCACCCCCATCATAAAGTTGGTTCTTAACTACAATATCACTATCCACATCATCATCATGCAACCACTGCTCAAAAACAATTTAGCATATTTCCTGGTCTCATTGTAGAGATTTTTTTATGTATGATTTGTGCATGATACTTTACATGAAGTTTTGTTATATTGTAATTTCAGTTTTTTCTAACTCTGAATGACCCATTTTGGGCTTTTTCTTCACAGAGATATTGCAGTGGTTTATCATTTTCTTGTATGTCTCACTTTATAGATGCAAAATCCAAAGCAAAGCTTAAATTATGCCTAGGGTTGCACAGCTACTATGAGAAGCAGGATTTGAACACAATTCTTCCTGACTTCAGATGGCACTCTATCCACTGCACTATCTACCTGAAGACTTAGCTATATCTATTACTCAGGTTCTACCATATGGCTATGTAGGTCAAAAGATTTTGAGATCAGAACTTTCCATATTGACTGTCCACACTAAAAATTTCACCTAAGGAATTACTGAACTTTGATTGGGTCTTACACACATACTTATAGAAATAAGGAAAATATGTGTAGAATCTTCATTTTTTTCTTTTATAATATTTTATTGATGTCTTTCACTAAAGACAGGGTGAGAGGAATTAAGTAAAAATAACCAATACAGATAAGCAAAATATGGTTCAAAAGGATTAAGTGACTTCTTAGATCATGCTGGGTCCTCTAAAAGTAAAATCAGTGCCCTTTGCAATAGATCCCTGAAATTGTCTTCTTCAATAATTTTCATATAAGTACCCTGAAGCACTTATTTCTACTATTTGAAAGGCGTATTTATATAATGAATAGAAAACTGGAATTATAGTTAGAACAATATGTATTTATATCTGTTTTGAGCTTTGTTAATTATGCAATTAAGCCAAAATTAAGTTTTCTGTGCTTTAAGCAAGCCTCTAATATTGTCAATTACAAATAACAAAATCGCTTTTTCCTTGAGATATTAATATATTCTTTGTATTAATTCAAATAAGTTATTAAAAACTATACTAGCACAGTGCCTGGTTCATAGTAGGTGTCACATAAATGCTTCTGCTTCCCTTCTCTTCCCTTTGAATCCAACAAAGTACTTAATATAGCAAATGCTTAATAAACACTTAGTGAATTTAATACAAATAGCTCAACTTTTAAAACTTATTGTATTATATATACTTATCATGGATATGTATATATGTATTATATATGTAAAATTATTTATAAGTAATTCTTTATCCTCAAAATCAAACTTAACAACTCAAGATGTTTTGGAGTTCACTATTTACCTTTTGCTTTTGTTTTGGATGTTTTATGACTTCTCTGATGATCTACTAGCTTGCACCAAGGCCAACACTGCTGCAGATTCCTTCCTGTATATTCTCCACAGCGTGATGACCGCACCCCACCCTGGGTCTGCACAGCACCTGGCCAACTCCCCCTGTGCCCAAACAAAATATACCTTTTCTGGAGATCCTCGAAATTATCTTCTGCTGATAACTTGTTGCACTCCCAATATTTGTGGATTCTGCCAGTCCAGAACTAATTCAGAGGCTGGATTTGCTAGTTGAGGGTCGTGGGAGAAGATTAGAAAGAAGAATGTGTCCTCTCTGCCATCTTGACTCCACCCCCATCATAAAGTTGGTTCTTAACTACAATATCACTATCCACATCATATTCAGGTTTTGATAAAAACATGTCTCTTTTTAGACTATAATGAAAATAAATTCCTCCCACAAGAGAATGTTTTAGAAGTGATTGCATAAGTGGGAAAACCGTTTAATTTTCTTTTTTACTGATAACAATTATCTTTCCACTTCTTGGGTGATAAGTATATACATCAGAACAGAAGACTGACCAGTGCTTTTTAGAATAACATAATAAGAGTGGTTAAAAGAATAACAATAGCTGGTTAGTTGCTGTTCTTCATTCTTGAAGAAGACCAAAATGATATCAATATGTTAGAGTTGGGTTACTGTGTGTCTAGCTGGCTGACCAAACCAATATGAACTGGGAATGCTCAGCCACAGGTTAGACACAAATAATCCCTATGAACATCTGAGGTGGACTCTCTAACTCTGCACATCTCACATTTCTTCTGAGCTAATTCAATTCTGTTTTGCTCATAAAGCACAGCACCTTCTCTAATAAGGCATGCCATGGTCCTGTGCCAGTGTCTACCATGCCATATGATCAATTCAAAAATTCTTAAAACAGACTTTAAGAGTTTCCTTGTATTCCTTTTTCGGACCATTTTGTGAGCACTTGTCATGGGTGTATTTTTCTCAAAATAATCTTTCTCAAAATAATCAAAATAAACATACCCTTGGCTTTTAAACAATGTGGCTAACCCAATGGAGGTATTCCTCTGCAGTTGGAATGTTTACTTCAAGAAATGGTAGCTCATTCTGACAGGTGATCTTCAGAATCTTCCTAAGGCAATTTAAATTAAAGTGATTCATTTTTCTGGCAGGTGCTCCTACACTGTCCAGGTTTCACAGGCCTACAACAATGAGATCAGCACAATGGCTCTGTGGACCTTCAGTTTGTTAGTCTAATACTTCTCTCCCACGCTTTTCTTTGGAGTCTCTGAAACACTGAGCCAGCTCTGGAAATGTATGTGTCTATCTTATTATCAATGTGGACACCCCTGAAAAGAACACTGCCAAGGCAAGAAAACTTATCCCCAGCATTCAAAACTTCGCCTTTTACTATAACTAATGGTTCCACATATGGATGGCATGGTGCTGACTGAGGGAAGACCTGTGTTTTCTTGATATTAATTGTGGGGCCAAAATGAACACAAACAGCAGAGAATCAACCCATACTTTCTTGCATCTCAGCTTCAGAGGCTGCATTGAATGCATAATTAACTACAAACAAAAAACCATGCATCAACACTCTCTCCACTTCAGTTTTGGCTTATAGCCTTTGATCTGATTTTTTGCTCAACATGATGAATATGGAAATTTACCATCAATGAGGTAGCTGACTTTGATTCCATTTTTGTCCTGCTTAAAGGCATTTGACAACATGGCTGAAAACATCACTAAAAAGAATGGGGCCAAATTTATTGTTTTGTTTCACTCCATTGGTGATTGTAAAGCTCAAGTGCACTGTCCATTGAACAGAACCCATTTCACAGTTGATTATTTTTAAAATTTTGTTTCTGAATAAAAGGTTTTCATAGTCTCCTCACTTCACTTTGCATCAGCTCATATGTCTTTCCAGATTTTTCTGAAATCATACCTTTCCTATTTTTTTATTTTATTTTTAATTTATGTTATAAAATAAGCATTTCAAAGCTTATGACATAACAATATATTGATAAAAACAAGATGATTGCATATAAAACTGCAAACCATTGTGTATTTTTTTAAAAAACAATCCTTGCCCTTAAGGAGGTATCATTCTAATTTGTTGAGAATTATCTGAAAGAATAAGGTCCTAGATTCACTGCAAAGAGCACTACTTTTGCAATCAAAGGACCTACATTCAAGTATATTACCTACTACATATGTGAGCCTGGACAAAGACCATGGGGATATGCAACACATTCATAGATAAATTCGTGAATGTGAATAATTTGAGGAAAAAAATTTTATATAATCTGAGGAATAAAAAAATCAATAATAAGCAAGGGAGAGAATTTTTAGAGAAAGCAAAACCTGAATTGATCATTGAAAGAAGTTGAAGATCCTAAAGTTTAGAAATGAGAAAGAAATTCATTCATAGAATGTTGTGGGGGAGAGAAGACAGGGAACAGCTAGCTAGTAAACCAATTTGACTAGAACATAGAAAACATGAAAGGCAGTAATGTAAAATAAAATATAATAATATGTATATATTATACATAATAATGGCATGTAATAATATGTTAGAATCAAAGTATCTAAGGCCTTAAATGTCAAGATGAACAGTCTGTATTTTATCTTCAAGCCAGCATGGAACCATTGGATATTTTTGAATAAAGAAGTGACATACTCAAATTGTTTTATGGTTATTTATTTGGAAGTCATCAGAGGATAGGTCAATAGGAGACAGGCTGACAAAAATGTGGGTGATTATACTATAAGTGGAAGAAGTTTGAAAGTGCCAAGGATTTTGTAGAAATAGAATTGTCAGGACTTAACAACTAATTAGATACAAGGAGCAGTAAAGAAGGAAAGGGCAAGGGTAAATCCTGGAGGAGGAGAGAAGAGTTTCATTCTTAGGGGATAGAGGATGGATGATAACATGGCAAAGGAATGTAAGAAGCAAGATTCACATAACTAGCAGAAGATTTGGGAAAAAGTAATTTCATGAAAATCAGTCAGTATTCAAAGAATTCCAGAAAGCATAGAGATACTACTCAAAAGAGTGGTGGTAAGTAGTGTCTCCAAAGTGTCAGAAAGATTTGGGAAAACAAAAACTGTAAAAAGGTCATTATGTTTAGCACTTTGAAATTATTAGTGACATTTTCAGTGGCAATGAGATGGTAGATAGGGATCGAAATTTTCTGAAATAATAAAAGTTCGATTATTTTAAACTCTTTGTGACCTCATTGGAGTTTTCTTGGCAAAACTACTGGAATGATTTGCCATTTCTTTCTCCAGCTCATTTTGCAGATGAGGGAAGTAAGGCAAAACAGGGTTGAGTGACTTTCCCAGAGTTATACAAGTAGTAAATGTCTTGACTTTTTTAGGTAGCCAAAATTCATAGAAATTCACCAGACTTTTAATTATGACTGTGTTTATACTCCAACACTCTGCCCCAACACACAAAATAAAAAAGAAAGAAAAGGAAAAGTTGGAATGAATTATTGAATGATCTCTAAACCTCTTCCACTCTGCTTTGTCCATGTGTTATATCTGACTGAGCTATAATATTTAAAGGCAATGAATTTTTCCTGATTTTGAAAGTTAAAAAATAGCCCTCATGTAGACACAAAATAATCTTTATTATATAATTAAAATGTGATCTTTGATATCACACAGCACTGAGTATAGTAATCTGTAAATATTTATTAAACAAACGAATGAAGTCAACTAAGTATAGAATGTTATAAATATTGAAAGCCAGCATCATCCAATGCTTTTTAAAATAACATTGAAATGACATTGGTTTTTAAGAGACTCTCTATCAGTGGAACATAAAATCTGACAAAGCTAGCAGAGCTTTGGAGTCTTTTGTTATATTATATGTCTATTGTCCAAGGACCAATCTAGCTAAGTTAGATGTTCATCATCTGGTTGGCAGCGGGGTGATGAATTTTTCAACCATAGCAACTGCCAAAGTATATATACTGAATTTTAAAGGAGTTGTGATCTGCATCCATGGAGGGAATCCTTATATTGATGAAATTATAGATGCTTGAAATTTTAAGGAAGATATCCAATCTTTTCAATTTCAGTCTTGACTGAATTCTCTTTCACTATTTTTTTTTCATTTAAAATTGAGGATTTTAGCCATAGTGAGAAATCATAATCTCTTTGAAATATTTTCCTTCTCTGGATTACACTCTTGTGTTTATTTCCTGATTAGTGTAGAGTTTGACTCATATACAAAACCAAACTTAGCTATTTCCTAAAACCTGATCCCCATATCAACTCCTTTCTTGCTATTAATGATAGTAGAAAAATATACATTTCTGTTGTTTGTTTTGCTTCTACCATTTGATTACTGTAATGTATTTTCAGATAGTTTTCTTCCTTTCCATTTTCATCACTATTATTCTCACTCATGTCTGCCTCACCATTTGTCTGGATATTTTCAATAAGCTATCAGGTCTCCCCATATCAAGTCTCTTCCCTTCCTAAACATATATTTACAATTATCAGAGCAATCTGATCAAAGAATGCTGGAAATTGGGAAATGGAAGAAATACTGCAAATCATGCCTAGGAAGTGATGGATCTGGGACTTTAATCTAGGCACCTAAAACCCAGAAAAGAATTCTTTCTATGAAAACACACTATGTAATACTCAAGTCTGATATTATATTCCATTGCTCAAAATAACAATTGAAACAAAAACAAAAGCAAATGAATAAAAAAGAAAACCAAGTAGTAAGATATGATAGAAAGTATTCCTTACTTAATGAAAAGTTAATTTTAGACTCAAGACGATTTTGAGATAAAAAACTAAAGCCATTTATAATCATATGAAAAAATGTTCTAAATCATTATTGATCAGAGAAATGTGAATTAAACCATCTCTGAGGTACCATCTTACATAAGATTGGCTAAGATGACAGGGAAAATTTATGATAAACATTGGAGTGATGTGGGAAAAATGTGACATGAATATCTTGTTGGTAGAGTTATAAATTCATTTATCCATTCTACATTTCATTTTGATATTATGCTCAAAGGGGTATGATACTGTGCATACTATTTGATCTAGCAGTAACAATAATAGGTGTGTATTTCAAAGAGATCTTAAAAGAGTTAAAGTTTCACTTTAAAGAATGAAAATGCTTGTAGTAGTTCTTTTGTAGTAGTAAGGAATTAGAAATTGAGTGGACACTCATCAATTAGGGAATGGCTGAATAAATTGTTATATATCAATGTAACAGAATATTATTGTCCATAAGAAATAATTTCAGATTTCAAGCTGATCTCAGAAAAGCCTGGAAAGACTTTGAATTAATGCTGAGTGAAGTGAGCAGAACCAAGAGAACATGGGACAACATGGAACACAGTAAGAGCAAGATTATGTGATGATCAATTATGATAGACTTATGATAGACTTAATTCTTAGCAATATGGTAATACAAGACAATTCCAATATACTTGGGATGGAAAATGCCATTCACATTCAGAGGGAGAACTATGGCAACTGAATGTGGACCAAAGCATACTATTTTCATCATTTTTTGTTTGTTTGTTTCTTTTTTTTATTTCCCTTGATTTTTTTCCTCTTTTATTCTTTTTTTCACAACATGACCACCATGGAAACATGTTTCAAATGATTGTAGATGTATAACCTACATTAGGCTTTTTGCTACCTTGGGGAAGAGAGGAAAGAGGGGTAGAAAAAATTTTGAACTCAAAATCTTACAAAAATGAAGGTTGAAAACTAAAAAAAAAAAAAAATAGGTTCAAATTCCACTTTTGACACTGAGTCTCAATTTCCTAATTATAAATTGGCATAAATTATTAATTATGCCAATAAATATTCAGACATAGTCTGCATTTCCAGTCCACCTGAGATTTAGAAAAAAATAAAGATAAGTATTGCATGACCTGAAAGTGTTTTGCAAGCCTTAAAGCATTAAATAAATGATCAATTATTATTGTTCACTGGATGTCTAACATCTTTCAAATAAACTACAATTCCTATATTGTTGCAATTCAGTTAAATTTAATCAGCATTTTCAAATAATGCTTACTATGCATAAGACATTATTGGGGAAATAAGGGGCTTGGTCCTCATGAGACTTAGAATCAAGTAAAGAAATAATACATAGGTATATAAAAATTGTAAGAAGTATGAGAAAGCAGAACACTCCTATTTAAAGAGGTGGTTATATGGAAGTTAGGGAGGTTTCATAGATGAGGGGAAAACAGAGGTAGCCTTGCAAAAACTGGAAGGATTTCAAAGGATAAGTAAAGTGGGGAAAGGGGGAGAATATTTCAGGGATCAGGACAACTTAGCAAAGGCATGGAGATGAGAGCACAAAATTATGACTCTTTTCTACCATAGAATGTGTTAAGTAATGTGAAATAAGGCTTCAAAATAGATTAGATTGAAGCCACATTATAGAAGGCATCAAATGACAGATTCCTCTAATGATCAGAGGGAAAGACTGTCTACAACTTTTCTGCAAGATCACTTTAGACTATTATTTTGTATTCTTCCTCATGTATAATACTCCATTCAAACTTAGCTTGTTCATTGCTCCCTAAACATGCCCCAAAACTTTTCTGCCCTTTTCCAAGCAATTCCATACAAATTGAATTCACAAATGTGCATGCTCACACATATACACACATACATGCACATCCCTTTTAAAGTCTCACTTCTCTGAAAAATATATTGTGATTATCCCCTAATAATTATCACCAAATGATAACTTTCTTCTCTAAATTCTCTTATAATTTTATTATATTTTGTATTATAATTTGAGTCTATATATCGCATGACTTTTACTAAATGGCAAATCCCTAGAATAAGAGCTATGTGTGTCATGTTTGTGTGGTTTTGGGTGTGTCATGCTTGTGTGTGTGTGTGTATGTCCACATGACATGTATTCATGGACTCATTTGGCAATCTGATGGAGCTATGAATATTCTTCTCAGAATGATGTTTTTGAATACCTAAGATAAAATATATAGAATTTTAAAGGTAACAAATTATATTGAAACACATTTGTCAAAATTCCTCCCAAAAGTTCAAGGACCCCTTAGAACCTGTGTCCTAAAAGGGAAATGGCAAAACCTCATTTATTATTGTATCTAGCATAGTGACTTGCCTATAGTAGATTCTTAACTATTGTTATAACTACTATATGTCATGAAGAATGTGTAAAAGTCAGTAACATGAAGTAACTCCAAAAAGGTAAATTAGAGCCAGAAAATTAAGGACTTTATGTACCAAGGTAAGAACTCAGATCTTAGAAACAGTATGGCATCACTAGAGATTTTTGAGCCAGGATCAAACCTATACCTTGCAAAAGTAATTTTAACTGCTGTGTGAAGGATGGAGGGAAGAAAGAAAAGACTGGAGAGAGGGAAAACTATTAAGAAACTATTGGAATGGTCAAGGCAAGAAATCTGCCAGTAGTGGGAGACCAAATTAGTGAAGGAGAAGGAGCAGATATGACAGATACTGCATAGATAGAACCAATGAATCAGGTCAATTAATTGAATGATACCACAAAATAGCAAACTACTTAGAAGTCATTGTGATTTAAAAACAAAAAAAATACTGGAGTGACAAATTTTTGGTGTGATTTTCTTAAATAATTACTAATAAGTACATCATGAGTTAGTTTTTTTTTTTAATTTGTAATTTCTCTACATTCAGATATTCCCATCATTGTTTTATGTTGATATCTGAGGGGGAAAATAATATAGGTAGTTTCAGTGATAAAATATAACAACATGGTCATTATGTGCTGGAACTGAGAATCTTATACAGGCATTACTATATAATTCTATTTGTAGGAACCATAGCAAACTTGTTTAAGTTAGGCTTCTATATAGAATAAAATACACATAGTTTGAAAGCAATCTGATTCTGGAAAATGATACTGATTGATTCAGGTTGGGTTCCTTGGAAATTACGAAGCTGCTGACTGCTTCTAATGATTCAACCCTCATCAGGCAAAAAAACTGGTTTGACTTCATCATCTTTAAAAGATTTTTCACCATCAAATCAATAGATAGGGTCAGCCAAGGTATTTTACACATTCCCTGTGGAATTTCCCTTCAGGAAAAGAAAATATATTTTTAGCAATTGCCATAGAACTTTGCTAATGTGGTAGGTTAATTAGCATCACATGCATTGGTGCAAAAGGTTCTTCTCTTTGAATGAGGTGAACTGGATCTAGTAAGAGCTGAGGAGAGAATTCTCACGGCTTTTTTGTTTGTTTTTTAATTCAGTTAGTTTTAATACACATTGCTTTATAAATCATGGTGGGAGAAAAAAATCAGAGTAAAAAGAAAAAATATGGGAAAGAGTAAAGAACAGAAAAAAGAAGTGAACTTAGTATGTGCTGATTTACATTTAGTTGCCATAGTTCTTTTTCTAGATGCAGATGGTATTTTCTCTTCAAAATCTATTGGGATTGCTTTGGATTACTGAACCACTGAGAAAAGCCAAATCTTTTTTTTTTTTCTAATGAGTATAACTTTATTTTTTATCTTTTTATAGCTTTTATTTTATTAAATGTTGATCCATTGCATTTAAATTTTTAATATTGATATTTCAAAAATTAGAATTTCAAATTCTTTCTTTCTCTCCCACCATTCTTCCCTTCCTCATTGAAAAAACGAGTAATACGACATCAACCAAGTATGTTGTCGTACAAAACATTTCCATATTAGCCACTTTTTAAAAAAAATTAAAACATCCAAAATAACCATACAAAAAAGCAAGGAAAATAGTATGCTTAAATCTGCATTAAGGATTTATCAGTTTTCTCTCTGGAGATGGTAACATTTTTCATTAGAGAATTTAGAATTTTAGAATTGACTTGGATCATTGTTTTCATCAGAATCGTTATCTTTCACAGGTGATGACATAATATTGCTGTTATTGTTTACAGTGTGCTTCCTTTTTTAATTAAATCTTTTTATTTTCAAAATATATACATGGATAATTTTCAACATTAATCCTTACAAAATCTTCTGTTCTAATTTTTCCCACCCTTCTCCCCATCTCCTCTTCTCCTCAGCAATTCTATGAGTTAAATATGTGCAATTCTTCTAATATATGTCCATAAATATTATGCTGCACAAAAAAAAATCAGATCAAAAAATATAAGAAAGAAAACAAAATGCAAGCAAACAACAGCAAAAAAGAATGAAAATGCTATATTGTAATCCACATTCAGTTCCCACTGCCCTCTCTCTTCATCACAAGACCATTGGAACTGGCCTGAGTTATCCCAATTTTAATGAGAGCCATCTCCATTAGAATTGATCATAGTATAACTTGCTATTGCATGTATAATGATCTTGAGTTTTTTTGTTTGTTTGTTTGTTTGTTTTTTGGTTGGTTTGTTTGTTTGTTTGTTTGTTTTTCTCCATGAGATTGCAGTTCTAGAGTTTCACAACAATGTTCCTTGGCGTTTTCCTTGTAGGATCTCTTCCCAGAGGTAATCAATGGATGCTTTCAATGAGTATTTCCCCCTCTGTTTCTAGAATGTTATTAATGATCTCTTGTAGAATGCTATCCAGGTATACTGCAACATATTTAACATATATAGGACTGCTTGCCATCTTGGGGGGGGGAGGAGGGAGGGAGGGGAAAAAACAAAACATAAGTGATTGCAAGGGATAATGTCGTGTAAAAATTATCCTGGCATGGATTCTGTCAATACAAAGTTATTACTAAATAAAATAAAATTTAAATATATATATTAAAAAAAAAAGAATGCTATCCAGGATCATTTTTTGATCATGACCTTCATGTAGGAAAATAATTTTAAAATTGTCTCTTCTGGATGTATTTTCAAGGTCAGTTTTTTTCCCAATGAATTAATTCACATTTTCTTCTATTTTTTTCATTCTTTTTAGTTTTAGTTTGTTTGCTGTCCCAAGCTTCCTGTGCAATTCTGACCCTTGCTAGTGAGCACAGCACCTGCTTGTGTTTGTAGGAAGTAGCTTTGGCTGCTCTGTTCCTGGTTCCCCACCTTGGTTTCACAGAATTTGCCTTCTAAGCTGTGACTGGAAGCTGCCCCCTGCTGTGCTCTCCCACTGAGTCAGGACTGAGGGGCTTAGTTCCTGATTTGCTGTGATTAAGACCCTCTCACTAGCTTTCCCAGAGTCTGTCTGCCCTGGGCTGAACATCCTTTTCACCCCAGGGAGACTGACCTTTCCTGAAGTCCTTCCAGTCTGTCTTGAACTGGAAAGGGATTTCCTTACATCAGACTCTGTTCAGAGGCATGGTTTTAGATGGTTTTTTGAGGGAAACCAGGAGAGCTCCAGCAGCTTCCTGACTTTACTCCATCATCTTGGCTCCAGCCCTAGAAGTCTTTAAAGATTGTTTGAGACAAGATAGGATATGGTTACATGTTTAGGCCTCAAAGAAATATAAGGTAATTAGAATTTGACCAGAAAGAGTGTATCATTTATTTATAGTTAACTTAAGGAATATTTGGATTTGATAACAATTTCCCCTAACTCAAGAGGTCTGGCTATCCCAGTTCCCCCATCATTTTCCTTGCATTCCTTACCTTGCACTCTTTCTGTAGAGGAGTAGGAGTAGATTATTCAAAAAAGATATCATTGTTTCCTGAAACTTTGGGAAAGAGGGAGACAGAGCCTTTGTAATCCTTGTTGTTCATTAAAACTTTTTCTAGATGTTTTCATACTTAGCCATGTCATTTGATTCTCACAATAACCTTACATTTGTACTGAGTAAGGCATGTAATATTCTAATTTCATTAATTAGAAAATTAAAATACAAAAAGTCTAACGGAATTATCAAAGATTACACAATGAAGAAGTTACAAGATATGAACCCAGGTCCTCTGACTCCAAAGTCCAAACTACTTTATTTTCTCCGAAAATTTCTAGTTCATTTTCCATTGTACTACACTGAATGCAATTATCCAATGCTGCCTATTTTCCTTTTTTTTTAATTAGCAAAGGATGAGAGTGAATAAATGGGCTGCAATCCTCATTGATGAAAAAATTAAAAACATTGATGAGGTCATAGATTCATCATCATATCAAAGCATCAATTTTTAAGATATGCCATCTGTCTATCCCAAATTGTCATGAGAAAACTATCTAAACTAATATTTTGGAAGCCCGGCCTTTGTTCTCAGTTATCAAGGTTCACAAAGATGAAGAATGAGCCAAAGGTTATAAATGAGAATAGATTGCACCAAGCAAAAGTAGATTTAAAACCAAGATTTGAATTTATTCTTATTGCAGTTGTGACAGTTACTCTAAATGTTAAGCTTTTTTCCCTCTCTAGAGAGACCAAGGAAGGACAAGTACTTGGATCTGACTTTAATTCAATCAATACATCAAGCAAACTAACAGTTTTCTATTAACTCAGAAATACCACAATTCTATAGGGAAAAACAAACAAAAACAGAAGCAAAAAAAATTTTTGTTTCAGGTATTTCTGTTGCTGAGTAAAAAGCTCAGCAGTATGTGAAAAGGATTGTATCTGCACCACAACTGCTTGCCTGGAATCCAAATTGTCTCTTTTGAAAACGACATCAGCTTAAGTGCATTTGGACCAGTTAAATGGACCTCTATCGTTTATCCCCTAAGCAAGTTCATTTTTCTAATGTTAGTTATCATAATGCAATGAATGCTATATTATTGTCCTCCTTACACAGCAAATTGTTGGTGTGTATAATAATGCACCTGTTACTCAAGAAATCCCTCAGATGCAAAACTGTTTTTGCAAAGCTGACATCCTCAGACAGAGCTTGTGCTGTCAAATGTTCAACTGCATAATGTAAGATGATCTGGTTTATGGGCATTAAAGACAATAATGTAACAGCTGCTGCTGAGTAGTATGTTGTCAAATATCAATGCAGTGAGGAGAGATGATTATACTAGTTCCATTCATAGCATTATAGTGAAAATTGTGTCAATGTTTCTCTTATAAATCTTTCTTTTGATGAGTTTATAATTTGCCTGACTAAATATTTGCTCCAGGCAGCAACATAGTGTTAAAGGCCTAAAACCCGAGATAAATATATGATGAAACTCTATGTATGGCAAAGCTTCTTTTCCAATGTCACTGAATACTTATCATTAAAACAGAAGAAATCTCTAAACAATGCTTGTAACATTTCTTCCCCAGATTTTCTTTGAACTCAACTGCTGACAAATATTCCCCCCCATTACAATTTGGTCTAATTAAGAGCTGAAATGGGTTGAACTGGTGCATCATTAGATAGTAAAAATGCCCTCTACAAATCCTTAGATGAATATTCTATTATACTGTAAATTCTTTGAAGGCAGGAATTTTTTTTTCCTCTTTTGAATTCTCAGTACTTAGGACAGATAGTTGGTAAATGTTTATTGATTGATTGCAATCAGAAAATGGTATTAAATGGATATTTCTCCTTTTAAAATTATCTTTCTAAGACTTGTGTGAACTGATGATACAAGGTGAAATGAATAAAACTAGAAAAATGTTGTATAAAATATAAGCAAAATTATGTGAAGATCAACAATGAATGACTCAGCTCTTCTCAGCACCACAATGATCCAATTCAAGTACAAAAGCCTCAAAAAGAAAAAATGCTATTCATCTCTAGATAAAGAATTGTTGGAGTTTGAATGCAGAATGAAGCATTTTTTTTTCACTTTTTTCTTTTTCATGTTTTTTCTTCCTTTTGACCTGTTTCTTTTTTTCATAACCATGACTAATCTGGAGATTTTTTTTACATAGTAACTCATGTATAAAATATATCAAAATGCCTACTATCTTCAGAAGAAAATGGAGAAAAGAGCAAGAAAAGATTGAAATTCAAAAATTTTATAAAATGAATCTTGAAATTTTCTTGAATTGTAAAAATAAAATAAGTAATATTATTTTAAATAAAATCCTATTTTAACAAAATAAAATGATCCATCAGAATTGATCTTTGTATAATCTTGTTGTTCTGTACAATGATCTGGTTTTGCTCATTTCACTTAGCATCAGTTCATGTAAGTCTCTCCAGTCCAATCTGAAATCATCCTACTGATCATTTTTTAATAGAACAATAAGATTCCACAGCATTCAAATACCATAACTTATTCAGCCATTCTCCAACTGATGGGCATCCATTCATTTTCCAGTTTCTAGCCACTACAAAAAGGGCTGCCAAAAACATTTTTGCAAATACAGGTCCCTTTCCTTCATGTAAGATTTCTTTGGGATATAAGCCCAGTAGAAACACTGCTGGATCAAAGATTGTGCATATTTTGATAGCCCTTTGGGCATAGTCCCAAATTGCTCTCCAGAATGGTTGGATCTGTTCACAAGTTTACTAACAATGCCTTAGTGTCCCGATTTTCCCACATCCCTTCCAACATTTGTCATTATCTTTTCCTATCATTTTAGCCAATCTAAGAGGTGTGTAGTAGTACCTCAGAATTTGCATCTCTCAGATCAATTTGCAAATCTCTGATTTAAAACACCACTTCACACGACTAGAAATTATTTCAATTTCTTCATCTTAAAATTTTTTGTATCTTTTAATCATTTATCAATTAGAAAATGGCTTGAATTCTTACAAATTTGAGCCAATTATCTATATATTTTAGAAATATCCTATAATTTCATTCCTCCTCCCTAAGTCTTCTGTTTTCTCCCAAAACACAGTAGTAGACCTATGTGGTTCAGTGGAATGGATGCCTTAGTTTATGGTGATGAGAAAGACTCATTTTCCTGAGTTGAAGTCTGACCTCAGAAACTTACTAGTAAATCATTTCATTTGCCTCATGGGTACTGAAGAAGGAAATTACAAACCACTCCAGTATCTTTGCCAAGAAAACACCAAATGGGGTCACAAAGAGTTGAACAAAACTAACAAAAATTGAACGGCAAAAACTGAATAATGGGACTACCATCTTCCTAGACTTGCATACCAGCTCTAAATTATTGAATCCTAAGATTATATCGATGTTTTTAGCCACCATATTTGTAACTATTGATTCATGTTGATTTCTTTTTTTCTTGAATCAGAACTATAATATCATTGATATAGATATACTCTTAGTGAGGAAATCCTTTTACCCAATGCAGTTTAGTAGTGGCTTTTAACTTTGAATCACAGAAAGTGACACAGAATATTATTTATCAGAACAGTCCTCAAAGGCAGCTAGTTCAAGTTTTTGAGGTAATATAATATGCTGCCTCCACATATTGAAATTAAAATCTCCAAGAATCCCCAGACTTTTCTCAAGCAAACTACTTTTGTGGTTAATATTCTTGACAAACTTAATGTTCCCTCATTTGTAGTGTCAAAGTTTTGTTTTGTTTAGAGTACAAGTTAGATACTAAAACAAAATTGTGAAACAATATATATGTTGCCAGTTTTTAGATTCCATTGTTTGCACCTCCATTATATTGAGTTTACCACTACAATTCATCTCATAAATATCTCTCTCTTTCCACGCATATGGCCACTAGCCTAATTCAAACCTTCATCATTACTCACCTCTCACAAAGACTATTTCATATAAAATCCCCAAGCTTTTCCTTTGCAGTCTATCCTCCATATTCTAACTAAATTATGTACAAATATGACGATCTTGCCTTTAAATTATCTTCATTAACTATGAGCATCTTGAAAACATATTGTTTTAGGATTTTTTGTTTGGAGGAATTTTTGACATGTCAACTTCAGTCAAGTCATCAAGCACTTATTAATCATGTACTATGATCCAGGAATTGTGCTAAGCACTGGGGATATAAAATTATATCGCCTCCTGTCTTTAACTCTGTGATCCAGTAACTATGAACTATCTATTTTTTCCCATATCCCCTCTACATGACTTAACAAGACTGTGCCCAGCTTGGAGTGATCCCCTTCTTAAACTTCCCATATTGGCATCATTAACTCACTGTAATGTTCAATTCAAGGATCACTTCATACACAAGGTCTTTCTTTATCCTTAGGGCTATAGGTATTCTCCTTCCCCCCTTCTAAAATCATTTTGTATGGATTTCTATTTATTTTGCATATTGTTTTCTCCCAAAAGACTTTTGACTTTCAAAGGCATATTGCATTAATCGTTCACTTTTTTGTTTTTGCTTTTTGTCCTCATATCTCCAGAGCGTAGAGGAGGAGAGGAGGCGTTGTGATTTCAGCATTATTAGCAGGGAACTTAGTGAGAAAAAATACTCTATTGATGCATATTGACAATTCAGAGTTACCTGGTTCACTGAGAATTTGAGAATTGTGTGACTTTATCACAAAGTCAACATATGTTGAAAATAGGGCTCAAGCACAGTATTCTATACACCATGACAGAATTCCTGGCATATAATACAACAATAATAATAATTTATATTGTGCTTACTCTGTGACAGATATTGTACTATATAAACATGATCTCATTTAATTCTCACAAGAATCTTGGAAAGTATTGTCCTCATTTTACAGGTGAATAAACTGAATTAAACAGGATTAAATGACTCACCTAAAGTCACACAACTAAGTGTATGAGAACAAAATTAAACTCTGCTTTTGCTGACTCAAGGCCCAGCCTTTTATCCCAAAGTCACGTAACTACTCCTATAATAATGGCTTAATAAATACTTGTTGAATTTAATTTAACTGCATTATGAATTGTGAAAATCTCCATTTATCATTAGTAAAGTATAGTAGTGTCAGCCTTTTCATTATTAATCTAATGGTCTATGTAAAAGATGGCTATTACCAAAATTGACTATTTAAAGTCACTTTAAGAGATGTTTTTTTTTTTCATATATCAGGGAGTAAATTATAATCAAATTTACATTTATTCTTAAAACTAAATGATGGTTATAATTTAGACATGTTTATATATTATGGCTTCAGACTTCCTGCCAAGATGGTGGAGAGGACACACACATCTACTTAAGCTCTGTGTTTTCTCTCAAAATTTATTTCATGACAAGCCTCGGAATTATTGCTTGACTGAAAAAAAATAAATAAATAATTACAAAAAGAAGACATCCTTTAAATTCACCAGAAAAGGTCTGTTTTTGCTCAAGGGTGGGGATGGTTAGATCAGACACAGGCTGAGGGCAAGCAGTGTCAGGGAGAGCATGGCAGGCAACTCATACTGAGCAGACCAAAGAGGGTGGGGTGTGATCTCAGTCGTCTCTGTGGGGAGAGCTTTACTATTGGCTACTTTTAGTACTTTTTAGTATTGGCTACTTTGCTCTTGCAGCAAGCCAGTAAACAAGCAGAGAAGCTAAAAATGCAGGGGCAAACATTATAACCCTGAAAAGCTAGGGTCACTCAGGACCTAGCCATCCCACCCAGAACATCTCAGAACACTCTCAGAGTCTCAGAGTCTCAAAGCGCAGATGCAGCACAGCCATTGCGGTCTGTAGAGGAAGGCTGATAATGCCATCCACGCCCCATCCCCACCCCCACCCCCCAAAAAAGCAGACTGCATTTGTTCTTGTTTTTGTTTTTTGGGGTTTTTTTGCTAGTTTGTCTTTTTTGATTCTTCTCTGACACAATAAGCAAGAAATTTAATGGACCCTAACCATTGATAGCTTCTATATGGATAGAGAGCAGACATTAAACCCTGAGGAGACTAAATACAGACTGTCTCCAAATGAATCTCCAAAAGGGGATATGATCTGGTCCTCAACACACAAGACTCTCATAGAAGAAATTAAAAAGAATCTAACAAGAGAGCTGGAAGAAAAATGGGAAAGGAAAGGGAAGCTTGGCAATAGAGTCTGGATAAGTCATCCCACTCATTTAAAGATAGAGTGGATAAAGAAATCAAATCATTAAAAAACAGAATTAGTGAATTGGAAAAGGAAAATAGCTCTCTAAAAAAATTGGTAAAATGGAAAAAAAATTCCATAGAACAAAACAACTCACTTAAAAACTCAATTGGACAATTAGATAAAGATATTTAAAAAGTGAGTGAAGAAAATACTTCATTAAAAATCAGAAGCACAAGATGGCGGAGAGGAGGCTCACAGTTGCATAAGCTCCGCGCTTTCTCTCACTATCCACTTCATTACAAGCCTCTGAATCAATGCTTGACTGAAAAAAACCCACATATAGTTACCAAGAGAAGCCATCCTTGAGATCCGCCAAGAAAGGTCTGTCTTTACTGGAGGGCTGGGGCGGCTTTAGATCGGGCACAGGCTGAGGGCAGCGGCAGTGAGAGCACGGGAGCAGACTGGAGAGGGGGTGGAGAGTGATCGTAGCCGTTTCTGCGGGGAGAGCTTCGCTACAGGTTTGGATAATTTCCTCCGGCAGCAAGTCAACAGCCCAGCAGAAAAGCTAAAAACACCGGGGCTGAAGAATACAACCGCAAACAGCTGAAGTCTCTCAGGACCTGCCCCCCCCCTTCCCCCCCCTCAGTGACTCAGCACGCTCTGGGATCTCAGAGCGCAGGCGCAGCACAGTCCTGCTAGTGCCTCACTGCTGCCACCTGCAGTCTGTAGAGGAAGCTCGATAACACACCCAGCCCCTCCCCCAAAGAAAGACTCCAGTTTTTTTCTGTTTTTCTTTGGTAGTTTGTCTCTGATTAATAGACAGAATGAGCAAGAAGCTGAAGAGGACTTTAACCCTTGACAGCTTCTATACAGATAGAGAGCAGACTCTAAATCCTGAGGAGACTAAAAACAGGCAGTCCCCAGGTGATTCCCCAAAGGAGGAGATCGGCTGTTCCTCAGCACAGATGAACCTCATAGAAGTGATTAAAAAGGCTCTCACAAGGGAGCTAGAAGAAAAATGGGAAAAGAGTCTGGAGAAAGTTAAAGAGAGAGTGGATAAAGAAGTAAAATCCTTGAAAAATAGGATTAGTGAACTGGAAACAGAAAACAGCTCTCTAAAAAACAAAATTGGCGAAATGGAAAAAAATTCCACAGAACAAAAGAACTCAATTGGACAATTAGAGAAAGATTTTAAAAAAGTGAGTGAAGAGAATACTTCACTGAAAATCAGAATTGAACAAGTGGAATTGAATGACTCGAGGAGACAAGAAGAATCAGTCAAGCAAATCCAAAAAAATCAAACAATGGAGAAAAATGTGAAATACCTTCTGGGGAAGACAACAGACCTGGAAAACAGATCCAGGAGAGACAATCTGAGAATCATTGGACTCCCAGAAAAACATGATGAAAAAAAAAGCCTGGACACTGTCTTCCAGGAAATTATCAAAGAGAACTGCCCAGAAGTCATAGGAACAGAGGAAAAAATAAACATTGAAAGGATTCATCGATCACCCACTGAAAGGGATCCTAAAATCAAAACACCAAGGAATATAGTGGCCAAATGCCAGAACCCTCAGGTGAAAGAAAAAATATTGCAAGCGGCTAGAAAAACCCAATTCAAGTATCAAGGAGCCACAATAAGGATCACCCAGGATCTGGCAGCATCCACATTAAAAGATCGAAGGGCCTGGAATATGATATTCCGAAAAGCTAAGGAACTTGGTATGCAACCAAAAATAACTTACCCAGCGAGAATGAGCATCTTTTTCCAGGGAAGAAGATGGACATTCAACGAAGTAAGCGAATTTCATCTATTTCTGATGAAAAAACCAGAACTTAACAAAAAGTTTGATCTACAAATATAGAACTCAAGAGAAATCTAAAAAGGTAAAGATTAATCTTGGGAACTATATTTTGACTATATAGATGTATAAAGAATACATGTATACCTTGTTCTAGAAATTGATGTGGAAAGGACATTGTACCAGAAAAAGGGTAAAGTGGGGGTAGTACATCTCATGAAGAGGCATAGGAAACCTATTATATCTGAGAGAAAGAATGGAGGGGGATGAATATAGTGGGTATCTTACTGCCTTCAGAATTGGCTTTAAGTGAAAAATCTTAAGACATATTCAATCTATGGTGAAACTTCTCCCATCTCATTGAAAAGTGAGAAGGGAAAAGTGGAAAGGGAAGGAATAAGCTAAGGGGAAGGGAATACGGGAACTGGGAGGGAAAGGGGTAAGATAGGGGGAGGAACTCTAAGGAGGGGGGAGGGATACTAAAAAGGGAGGGCTGTGAGAAGCAAGGGGTGCTCACAAGCTTAATACTTGGAAGGGGGGGAAAGGGGAAAGAAGGGAGGAAAGCATAAACCGGGGTTAACAAGATGGCAAGTAATACAGAATTGGTCATTCTAACCATAAACGTGAACGGGGTAAACTCCCCCATAAAGAGAAAGCGGTTAGCAGAATGGATTAAAAGCCAGAATCCTACAATATGTTGTTTACAGGAAACACACCTGAAGCGGGGAGATACATGCAGGTTAAAGGTAAAAGGTTGGAGCAAAATCTACTATGCTTCAGGTGAAGTCAAAAAAGCAGGGGTAGCCATCCTGATCTCAGATCAAGCTAAAGCAAAAATTGACCTAATTAAAAGAGATAAGGAAGGACACTATATCTTGCTAAAGGGTAGCATGGATAATGAAGCACTATCTATATTAAACATATATGCACCAAGTGGGGTAGCATCTAAATTCTTAAAAGAGAAACTAAGAGAGCTGCAAGAAGAAATAGACAGTAAAACTATAATAGTGGGAGATCTTAACCTTGCACTCTCAGAATTAGATAAATCAAACCAGAAAATAAATAAGAAAGAAGTCAAAGAGGTAAATAGAATACTAGAAAAGCTAGATATGATAGATCTCTGGAGAAAATGTAATGGAGACAGAAAGGAATACACTTTCTTTTCAGCAGTTCATGGAACCTATACAAAAATTGACCATATATTAGGACATAAAAACCTCAAACTCAAATGTAGTAAGGCAGAAATAGTAAATGCATCCTTTTCAGACCACGATGCAATGAAAATTACATTCAACAAAAAAGCAGGGGGAAGTAGACCAAAAAATAATTGGAAACTAAATAATCTCATACTAAAGAATGATTGGGTAAAACAGCAAATCATAGACATAATTAATAACTTCACCCAAGAAAACGATAATAATGAGACATCATACCAAAATGTATGGGATGCAGCCAAAGCGGTAATAAGGGGAAATTTCATATCTCTAGAGGCCTATTTGTATAAAATAGAGAAAGAGAAGGTCAATGAATTGGGTTTGCAATTAAAAATGCTAGAAAAGGAACAAATTAAAAACCCCCAGTCAAACACTAAACTTGAAATTCTAAAAGTAAAAGGTGAGATCAATAAAATTGAAAGTAAAAAAACTATTGAATTGATTAATAAAACTAAGAGTTGGTTCTATGAAAAAACCAACAAAATAGACAAACCCTTAGTAAATCTGATTAAAAAAAGGAAAGAGGAAAATCAAATTGTTAGTCTTAAAAATGAAAAGGGAGAACTCACCACTAACGAAGAGGAAATTAGAGCAATAATTAGGAGTTACTTTGCCCAACTTTATGCCAATAAATTCGACAACTTAAATGAAATAGAAAAATACCTCCAAAAATACAGCTTGCCCAAACTAACAGAGGAAGAAGTAAATATCCTAAACAGTCCCATCTCAGAAAAAGAAATAGAACAAACTATCAATCAACTCCCTAAGAAAAAATCCCCAGGACCAGATGGATTTACATGTGAATTCTACCAAACATTTAAAGAACAATTAACTCCAATGTTATATAAACTATTTGAAAAAATAGGGATTGAAGGAGTCCTACCAAACTCCTTTTATGACACAGATATGGTACTGATACCTAAACCAGGTAGGCTGAAAACAGAGAAAGAAAATTATAGACCAATCTCCCTAATGAATATTGATGCTAAAATCTTAAATAAAATATTAGCAAAAAGATTACAGAAAATTGTCACCAGGATAATACACTATGACCAAGTAGGATTTATACCAGGAATGCAGGGCTGGTTCAATATTAGGAAAACTATTAACATAATTGACTATATCAATAACCAAACAAACAAAAACCACATGATCATCTCAATAGATGCAGAAAAAGCATTTGATAAAATCCAACATCCATTCCTAATAAAAATACTTGAGAGCATAGGAATAAATGGACTTTTCCTTAAAATAGTCAGGAGCATATATTTAAAACCATCAGTAAGCATCATATGCAATGGGGAAAAACTGGAACCTTTCCCAGTAAGATCTGGAGTGAAGCAAGGTTGCCCACTATCACCATTATTATTTAATATCGTATTAGAAACACTAGCCTCGGCAATAAGAGTCGAGAAAGATATAAAAGGAATTAGAGTAGGCAATGAGGAAACCAAACTATCACTCTTTGCAGATGATATGATGGTATACCTAGAGAACCCCAGAGATTCTACCAAAAAGCTATTGGAAATAATTCATAATTTTAGCAAAGTAGCTGGCTACAAAATAAATCCCCATAAATCCTCAGCATTTTTATACATCACCAACAAAACCCAACAGCAAGAGATACAAAGAGAAATTCCATTCAGAATAACTGTTGATACCATAAAATATTTGGGAATCTATCTACCAAAGGAAAGTCAGGAATTATATGAGCAAAATTATAAAAAAGTCTCCACACAAATAAAGTCAGACTTAAATAATTGGAAAAATATTAAGTGCTCTTGGATCGGCCGAGCGAACATAATAAAGATGACAATACTCCCTAAACTAATCTATTTATTTAGTGCTATACCAATCAGACTTCCAAGAAAATATTTTATTGATCTAGAAAAAATAACAACAAAATTCATATGGAACAATAAAAAGTCGAGAATCTCAAGGGAATTAATGAAAAAAAAATCAAATGAAGGTGGCCTAGCTGTACCTGATCTAAAATTATATTATAAAGCAGCAGTCACCAAAACCATTTGGTATTGGCTAAGAAATAGATTAGT
This sequence comes from Antechinus flavipes, assembly GCF_016432865.1. Lineage (NCBI taxonomy): Eukaryota > Metazoa > Chordata > Mammalia > Dasyuromorphia > Dasyuridae > Antechinus > Antechinus flavipes. The sequence goes on along the minus strand of NC_067399.1, from coordinate 301,578,326 downwards.
GGATCAGTGGAAAAGGCTAGGCTCACAAGACAGAATAGTCAACTATAGCAATCTAGTGTTTGACAAACCCAAAGCCCCTAACTTCTGGGAAAAGAATTCATTATTTGATAAAAACTGCTGGGATAATTGGAAATTAGTATGGCAGAAATTAGGCATGGACCCACACTTAACACCATATACCAAGATAAGATCAAAATGGGTCTATGACCTAGGCATAAAGAACGAGACTATAAATAAATTAGAGGAACATAGAATAGTTTATCTCTCAGACTTGTGGAGGAGAAAGAAATTTGTGACCAAAGATGAACTAGAGACCATTACTGATCACAGAATAGAAAATTTCGATTACATCAAATTAAAAAGCCTTTGTACAAATAAAACTAATGCAAACAAGATTAGAAGGGAAGCGACAAACTGGGAAAACATTTTCACAGTTAAAGGTTCTGATAAAGGCCTCATTTCCAAAATATATAGAGAACTGACTCAAATTTATAAGAAATCAAGCCATTCTCCAATTGATAAATGGTCAAAGGATATGAACAGACAATTTTCAGAGGATGAGATTGAAACTATTACCACTCATATGAAAGAGTGTTCCAAATCATTATTGATCAGAGAAATGCAAATTAAGACAACTCTGAGATACCACTACACACCTGTCAGATTGGCTAAGATGACAGGAAAAAATAATGATGAATGTTGGAGGGGATGCGGGAAAACTGGGACACTAATGCATTGTTGGTGGAGTTGTGAACGAATCCAACCATTCTGGAGAGCAATCTGGAATTATGCCCAAAAAATTATCAAAATGTGCATATCCTTTGATCCAGCAGTGTTTCTATTGGGCTTATATCCCAAAGAAATACTAAAGAAGGGAAAGGGACCTGTATGTGCCAAAATGTTTGTAGCAGCCCTGTTTGTAGTGGCTAGAAACTGGAAAATGAATGGATGCCCATCAATTGGAGAATGGCTGGGTAAATTGTGGTATATGAATGTTATGGAATATTATTGTTCTGTAAGAAATGACCAGCAGGATGAATACAGAGAGGCTTGGAGAGACCTACATGAACTGATGCTAAGTGAAATGAGCAGAACCAGGAGATCACTATACACTTCGACAACGATATTGTATGAGGACATATTGTGATGGAAGTGGATTTCTTTGACAAAGAGACCTGAGTTTCAATTGATAAATGACGGACAAAAGCAGCTACACCCAAAGAAAGAACACTGGGAAACGAATGTGAACTATCTGCATTTTTGTTTCTCTTCCCGGATTATTTATACCTTCTGAATCCAATTCTCCCTATGCAACAAGAGAACTGTTCGGTTCTGCAAACATATATTGTATCTAGGATATACTGCAACATATCCAACATATAAAGGACTGCTTGCCATCTAGGGGAGGGGGTGGAGGGAGGGAGGGGAAAAAAAATCGGAACAGAAATGAGTGTAAATATAATGTAATTATTAAATAAAAAAATTTAAAAAAAAAAAAAAAAAAAAAAAAAAAATCAGAAGCAAAAAATGGAATTGAATGACTTGAGGAGACACCAAGAATCAGTCAAGCAAAACCAAAAAAATCAAACAATGGAAAAGAATGTGAAATACCTTCTTGGGAAAACAACAGACCTGGAAAATAGATCCAGGAAAGACAATATGAGAATTATTGGAATTCCTGAACAATATGATGAAAAAGGAGACTGGACACTATTTTCCAGGAAATTATCAAAGAGAACTGCCCAGAAGTTATAGAAACAGAGGGTAAAATAGAAATTGAAAGAATGCATCAATCATCTACTGAAAAGGACCCTAAAATCAAAACACCAAGAAATATAGTGGCCAAAGTCCAGAACGATCAGATGAAGGAAAAAATACTGCAAGCTGCTAGAAAAAATCAGTTCAAATATAGAGGAGCCACAATAAGGATTACTCAGAGTCTACCAGCATCCACATTAAAGGATCAAAGGGCCTGGAATATGATAATTCTGAAAGGTTAAGGAACTTGTTATGCAGCCAAAAATAACTTACCCAGCCAAAATGAGCATCTTTTTTCCAGGGAAGAAGATGGACATTCAACAAAATAAGTGAATTTCATCTATTTTTGATGAAAAAAACTGGAACTAAACAAAAAGTTTGATTTACAAATATAGAACTCAAGAGAAACCTAAACAGATAAAAAGAAATCTTGGGAACTATATTTCTGCTATGAAGATATATAAAGAATACAAGTATACTTTGTTGTAGAAACTAAAGTTTCACCTATAGAAACTAGATGTGGAAAGGAAATTTTACCCAGAAAAGGGTAAAGTAAGGGTACAACATCTCATGAAGAGGCAAAGAAAACCTATTATATCTGAGATAAAGAATGGAGGGGGTGAACATAGTGTCTATCTTACTAACATCAGAATTGGCTTAAATAGAAAAATATTAGACATATTCGATTTATGGTGAAACTTCTCCCACCTCGTTGAAAAATGGGAGGGGAAAAGGGAGAAGGAAAGGAGTAAGCTAAGGGAAGGGAATACAGAAATTGTGAGGAAAAGGAGTAAGATAGGGGGAGGAACTCCGGGACGGGGGTAGGGATATTAAAAAGAGAGGGCTATGAGAAGCAAGTGGTGCTCACAATTTTAATACTGGGGAGGGAGGTAAGGGGAAAGGAAAGGAGAAAAGCATAAACAGGGGTTAACAAGATGGCAAATAATACAGAATTGATCATTTTAACCACAAATGTGAATGGGGTAAACTCCCCCATAAAGAGGAAGTTAGCAGACTGGATTAAAAGCCAGAATCCTATAATATGTTGTTTACAGGAAACACACTTGAAGTAGGGTGATACATACAGAGTAAAGGTAAAAGGTTGGAGCAGAATCTACTATATTTCAGGTGAAGTAAAAAAAGCAGGAGTAGCCATCCTCATCTCAGATCAAGCAAAAGCAAAAATTGATCTAATTAAAAGAGATAAGGAAGGACACTATATCTTGCTAAAGGGTAGCATAGATAATGAAACAATATCAATATTAAACATATATGCACCAAGTGGTATAGCATTTAAATTCTTAAAAGAGAAATTAAGAGAGCTGCAAGAAGAAGAAATAGACAGTAAAACTACAATAGTGGGAGAGCTGATCTTGCACTCTCAGAATTAGATAAATCAACCCACAAAATAAATAAGAAAGAAGTCAAAAAAGTAAATAGAATACTAGAAAAGTTAGATATGATAGATCTTTGGAGAAAACTAAATGGAGACAGAAAGTAGTACAATTTCTTCTCAGCAGTTCATGGAACTTATACAAAAATTGACCATATATTAGGACATAAACACCTCAAACTCAAATGCAGTGAGGCCAAAATAGTAAATGCATCCTTTTCAGACCATGATGCAATGAAAATTACATTCAACAAAAAGCCAGGGGAAAATAGACCAAAAAATAATTGCAAACTAAATAATCTCATACTAAAGAATGATGGGTGAAACAGCAAATCATAGACATAATAACTTCACCCAAGAAAATGACAATAATGAGATGTCATGCCAAAATGTGTGGGATGTAGCCAAATGGGTAATAAGGGGAAACTTCATATCTCTAGAGACCTACTTGCATAAAATAGAGAAACGGAACAAATTAAAAACCCCCAGTCAAACACTAAACTTGAAATTCTAAAAATAAAAGGAGAGATCAATAAAATTGAAAGTAAAAAAAAAAAAGCCCTATTGAATATATTTTGCTTTAAATTAAAAAACTTTTGTCACTGAAATCTCTTTTCTGGGTCCCTCTGGATATCTCCCTTTAGCCACAAGCAGATAGGTTAAGGGCTTCTCTGCCTCTTCCCTGCTCTATCTCTCTTCCCTATTTTCCCTTGTCAGTGCCTTTTTGCAATGTGTCTTCAGTACACAACATTCTCTAAAACAAAATATTTTCCTAACATTATCATAACTATACTGTGTTGCTCACACATACAGGCTCTTATTAGCTAAAATATAACCTGACTTGTCTAGAATGAATCTTCTTAGTACGAGGAAGTGGTTTCATTTGCTAACTTCTCCTGTTACAAAGAAAACATTACTTGTGTTACACAATTAAAGTGGTTATTATATACATAACTAATTTGTGCACATTTGTATTGTTCAGTTGTGTCCAACTCTATAATTCCATTTGGAATGTTCTTGTCAAAAATGCTGGAATGGTTTGCCATTTCCTTCTCCTACTCATTCTATGTTTGAGGAAACTGAAACAAATAGGGTTAAGTGACTTACCCAGGTTCACACAGCTAATAAGTATCTGAGGCCGGATTTGAGCTCAGGAAGATGAGTGTTCCGGTATTGAGGCCTAGGTCTCTGTCCACTCTACCTATCAGCTATACTTTATGCATGCGAAGCCGTAATATATATATATATATGACAGAACATATACCTGGGTAATTTTTTACAACTTTTTTTTAATATACATAAATGCTCACGTTCAATGTACATTTTGGTTGTCTGACTGCTTGTTGGTATTAAATATTCTACAAGTGGGCCAAAATTGGAGACTTCTAAGTCCGAGATCTTAATTGAAAAACATGAACTTTAAATACACACATACACACATATGTACATATGTGGGTTTATATATATACATATGTATATATATAAAACTATATTTTAATATAACTGGCTTCCCTTGTAATTTTATATATCTTTTAATGCATTTAAAATATTATTTTAAGAAAGGGTCCACAAGCCTCAACAAATTGTCAAAAGGGTTGCCGATAAACAAAACAAAGGTTAAGAATTCTGCTATAGCCAGAGGCACAAACCATGATATTTCTACTTGCTGTGCCTCCAAAACTAAACCTACTTCTTCTGTACTGGGTCAGCATGTGGTTTTTAAATATTATAGCTTGTTTGATTTTTTCTTAGGCTCTCTTTCCTTCTCTTGCTGTCTCTGTCTCTTTCTCTGTCTTTTTTTATCTTTTTTTCCTACAATTTTGTTTGCATGACAAATTCATACTGTTTTAGCTCTTCAATTTTTTATCTTAGAAATGTGTCTGGGACACTTAAGAGGTTAAATTACTTGGCTAATGCCACATGACTAGTATGTGTCAGAAATTGGGAGTAGGGCTATGTTTAGAAGGACTTTGGATGCCCCACAGAGGAAATAAGTGATTAACCTATTCTTAATACCTGCTACTTTGTTTAATGAGTACCTTTCTCAAAAGAATCCTGTTAATATTTTTGAGTAATACAGTGTTTAATAAGTGTTCCCTAAAAATACAGGGTTGGGGCAAGAGGTAGAGAGTTGATGAACCCAGTTCATTCACACTTGAAGAAAACTCTACATAATACATACATACATACATACATATATATATATATATATATATATATATATATATATATAATATATATATATATATATATATATATATATATATAGTATACCAGCCTGCCTCCCCAATATTTATAGTGCTTTGTTTTTATATTTGAATATTATGTAGGTAAGATTCCAAAGAAATCTTAAAATGAAGCAGGCTTGATTTCAAAATCCTGCATGTTGGCAACATTAAGGTATAAAATAAATATTTATGCCGAAGGGGGGAAAATGTGAGATAATTATATTTATTCCTCATCATGAATCTTGTATGCTTTGTAAAAAAATTACATAAAATTGGATCTTCTCAGTAACCAGCAGTCATTAATTCTTTGTTAATGCAATCTGCTCTGCTCTTTTGGCATTATTTTAATGAAGAACCATGTTTTACAAAAGCAAGTGGGGCAAAGACATTAAATCACAACCTCTTTACTTTTCACTACTCCAGCTTAAGTGCCCCTGAGTGAACTTTCTGGTTAATTAGCATTCTTCTGTTTGTCACTTTAAGTAATTGCTCTTCTCAATTTAATTGAAGTGTTATATTTGAAGCTCTAACAGCTAGGAAAAGAGCCTACCTGATGAAGTAAGTTCAGAGAGAATAAAGCAAATTGTGGCCTTTAGGAGTCAAAGGAGAAGAACGTTAGAAGTTAGAGAGAAAAACAGAATAATGGGATTAACTAACAAGTTTCTTTCAATAATTTAACAGATATAGGATAACTCGTGTATTCATTAATGCAATATATGTATTTTTATACTCTAAACTATAATTGGGGCACTAATTTTTACATGCTTTTAGTACCAGAAGAATATTGTTACTATAGTTATGAAGGTGACATTTTAGTATGAGTCCTATGAGGTTAGGCACTTTGAATCTTGGTCCTAGGCTAAATGCTTTTAACTAGATGCACAGTTATTGACAGGAAAAATAAGCAATCACTAAAAAGGAAAGAGACTAGAATTAAATTAGGTTGTGAAACTCTTCCTGTAGAACAGGGGATTTTAAAGAAAAGTTGAGAAATGGATAAGCAGAGATGAGAAAGGAAAACATTTCATGTATGGGGTACAGCCACAGAAAATGCTTGGAGTCAAGAGATATAGTGTCTTGCTCAAGGAAGAGCAAGGAAGCCAGTATTACTAGATCAAAGGGTATGTTACAAAGAGTAAGGTAGGAAAAAACTAAAAAGTTAGGAGTGGGGCTATGTTAGGAAAGACTTTGGGTGCCATACAGAGGAAATAAATGATTAATCTATTCTTAATATCTGCTATTTTGTATAGTGACTAACTTTCTCAAAAGAATCCTGTTAATTTTTTGAGTAATACATTAAGAAGTTTTCCCTAAAAATACTGAGCTGGGGCAAGAGCTAAAGAGTTGATGAAATATAACTAACTTAACTTTTAAGAATTAAGTGGTCCTCCCACTTCCAGGACTGTATTCATTTCCATTTGAATGTAGAACAATGGTTCTCAAACTTTTGTTCTCTATATCTTTATACTATTAAAAATTACTGAGGATCTGTCCAAAGAGTTTTTGTTTACATGGGTTTTATTTATAGATATCTACCATATTAGAGATAAAAATTAATTTTTAATTTGTAGGGGTTTCAAGGGACCCCCAGTATTCTCTGGATCACATTCTCTGGATCTCTAGATAAATTACTGGTCTAGCAAAAGGGGTCTTTGTAGAAGGTTGCCTCCTAAGTCATGAGTAACATGTATATCCCTTGGTAAAGATTCATATGCCAGTCATCAGTTATATGTACTTATATAATGTATAGTAATAAAGGAGAGATTGATAGCAAAGTACCAGGATTGTTCTTACCTATCTAGATTTGAATCTCTCATCTGCAGATTTTGTGCAACAATATTCAGCTATGAAGCTGATTTGTTTCATAAAGATAATTCGATAAGAATAACTGACTAATGCATTGCACAAATATTCCTATCTGCTGTTCAAGGAATTTCCTTTATGGTAGACAGAACTACTTTAGGAAACAAAATTAAGTTCACAAAGTTTATTCATGAGCATATTCAATCATGGGATAGAAGACACTTAGAGAGGTAAGTCAAGGACATAATGTTATCATTCTGGTTGGGCATATCCTTAGTTAAAAACACTGAAGATATATTGTGACCAGCCTACTTTTTCAGATATCTAAACTGCACTTTCATAGATTATGCTATCCTTTCTTCTTCCAATAATATCCATTTGAGCTTTTATATCAAATGGCTCCTGATTAATTTACAGAAAAAGAAAGAACAGCTCCCTTACTATCTATATGTATACATATAATCTACATTATATGCACATGTACACATTCATGGAAATGCATATGTGTACATACATATGTGTATATATTTAAAGAGAAAACAGACATGCAGAGACAGAGAAAGAGAGAGAATTATGCATTCTCAAAGGCTATCCTAGTGGAGTCTAAGAATCAGCAGATCCTATGAAATTGAAAAAGATTTTTACTCTGGGGAAAGTGATGGATTCGATCTACCATCTGGAAACCAGCCTACCTAGATTCAAATAAACTCCTTATAAGAATATTGGTCAGATGTGATGAAGGTTTTTGTCCATAAGAAGTCATTCAACCATCTGTTTAGGCAGGAAGTCATTGCAAACTATATCCATAGAGTTCCCACATGGTTGTTATCACAGCTAGCTGAAGTATATATATATATATATTATACCTACCACCACCCTGGTCATATTACTCATTTACTCAAAAAAGCATTAGCAACTTCCTGTGACCTATGGAGTAAACAATCAGCTAGCATCTATTAAGTACCCACTATGTGCCAGACAATGTGCTAAGCATTAAGTACACAAAGAAAAATTAAAAAAACAACAGCAGCACTTCTATTCTCAAGAATATTGTACTCTAATAGAGAAGGAAGTATACAAACAATTATACACAAGCAAGATATATACTAAGGATATTGGGAGAGATGTTCAAGTTTTTACCTGACACCAGCCAAACTAGATTATATTCCTTATTTCCTGAATATAATCCATTTTTCATACATTTATGTCTTTGCTAGGTTATTCACTATATCTGAAACATTCATTCTGTTATTCATGTGCTGAACTTTTTTAATGTCCAACTCCAATTCTACCTTTTCCTTTTCTAATATTAACTAGTCAATACTATGACTCCAGTCCACAGAGTACTTAATCTGTAATTTACTTATCATGTATTATTTTATATGTAAAACTTGAGTTTCATAGTCCATTTTTGGTACTAATTTTATTGGTAGAGGTTATTTAATGTTTTATATATGCATGAAGAGTAGCATGTGTCAGAGGTAAAACTTGAACCTAGGTCTGCTAAAACCTTGAAGAGAGGAATTTTGCTTTGAGGAAAAGATTTGTATAGTTCCATACATTCTTCAGATACTTAAAAAGAAGAGGAAGACCCTAGGAAAAAAAAAGCCAACAAGCAGAAGAGTTGACACTACAGTTATTTCTCTACTCCCAGGTTACTACATTGGATATTACAGGCTCTTTTTCTTTTAGGAAATTTCTCCATCTTTGACTTTTTCTTAGTTGAGCTGAGTTGTCTTCCTTCCAATGAGAGCTCTCATCCATTTTGTGGATTGTCTAGTGTATATTCTCTTAAGTATACTTTCTATGATTTATATTTGCTAACAGTTTGGATAATTGGGTCTTTTTGCCACTTGAAAAGTTAGAAAAGGGATAGTCCTAGAGATACTTATTCATGCCTCTTTCAGGCCACATCTAGGCAAATGCATATGGACACATTTATGGCACAACAAAATACATAGTAGCCTGTATATGTGTGTGTGTGTGTGTGTGTGTGTGTGTGTATTCATACATACATACATACATATATATAATCATTATCAATGAATATGTCACATATCTTTTCTGGAATGCAACCTCCATTAAGGTGGAGAACATCTCTTCACTAATCTTTTTTCAGTACCTAGGATAGTGCTTTTGCTCGGGTAGATACCTTTCTTAATTGCAGATAGGATAGGATAGGGTAGGGTATGGTAAGATAGGATAGGATGGTTAGGACAGGATAGGATAGAAAATATAGATGAGAGGAGATATGAAAAATGAGGTTCAGCTGTGATCTTTAGAACTGAATATATTTTAACATATCCTATTTTTTTTAAGTAACACATTTTTTCCATAGAGATATTGTACAATATTAATTAACAAATCCAAAGAAAAGTCAAGAAAAGAGGATAATAGCCAGAAAAGTTCACCAAAATGTTCTTTCCTGGTTCCTAACTCAGATTAAGGAAAGAATCATTACCCAATGGAGATAAGAAATTTTCATTTCTGTTTTGAGACTAAATACAATATATTATTTTGAGCTTGTAGTAACTGGTGCACATGGGAAAGCATACTTCTAGGATAGAGTAACTATATTATTAAAATCAGGACTGCTAATATTCAACAAATCCATAGTGTACTTATACAGGGATATGACTTCTGAATGAAACAGATATTACAGGTTTATAGTCAGATTCTCTATGTGCATGTTGTGAGATTTTAAAGTTTGAATTAGCTATCACAAATGATGCATGTGTTTTAGAAGCCAAATATAAAAGAACTTTAATAATAATAACTAAAAGCAGCAAAGAATAGACCTTTTGAAATAACAAAACCAGCATATAAGGATAATAACTAAACACACTACAATTATTAATATAATAATCAAGATAGACGAAAATGAGAAACAAAACATCAATTCGGGGACCAACTGATACACTGTGGCTGGGAAGTCCCGTGTTCAGCCTATGAGTCCCGAACTGTGAATTTTTCCAGGCAGAGCATCCTCTCCATGGATGAGATTCCAATGAGCCATTTCAGAGCAAGGGCTTTTATGGGGTTACAGACAAAGAAGGCTTTGGGTTAAGGATTTGGGCTATGGATGGACCAGGGGCTTTGGACTTTGGCCCACCTTCTTGGCTATTGACCATAGGAATACAGATGTGTTAGTTCATCAAAGAAATAACCATGAGGGGCTATGAGGTCGTAATTAACAAATGACATACATGGGAGATTAGCCATTTCTCCCAAGTACTGTCCTTGAGTTTCAGGAGAGGCTAGTTCCTGCAACATAGACAAGCAGCCAATGCATACGTGATATAGTCCTTGAGAAGTCAAAGTGAACTTTCCTTGAGAAGTCAACTAAAGGACAGAGTGAACTTACTCAGGAATAGAGAATATTCTTTCAATGGACTAACGAGATTTTTAATAAGAAAACAATAAGAAAGGTAATTTTTTTTAAAACACTGCCAATACATATTCATGAACATGGTTTTATCTACAGACTCAAAAGTACCAATGACCACCATGACAAACATTGATTAATTGGGTACTATATGCAAGGGATTGCCAGACACTTTTTGAGGCCTTTGCTGATTCTTTCAATTGTTGGTATCCTGATCCACCACCACCTACAAACATCTTTGAATTTATTTTATATGTAATTTGGATTTATTATCTCTATATTTTCTCTTCCCCCAACCAAAGAATATAAGCTCCTGTGGGCAAGGATGTTTGGTTTTGATTTAGTTTCCCGGGGATTTAGCACAGTGACTGGCAAGTTAAAGTTAACTAAATTGAATTGCATTACTGTCTAAGAGAACACACATTATAAGGATCAAAAGTGGCTCATGGAAAATGACTCCCAAATAGCAGTAAGATGTTTCATTGATCAACATGTTTCTCATTTATTGCTGCAAGAATATTTTTTTAATCAGTCTAAGTATTGTTTTTCTGATGTCCAGTGCTAATAACTCAAGTGAAGAATCAAGTTACATTTTCTCCTAATTTTTGACAATTTCTTTTCTTAGTGAAGCCTTAGTGGGCCCGTTATGAATATGTAAGTGGGACATTTTGTGTGAGTTATTTAGTCACTTTTCAGTCAAGAACAAGAAGTAAGAATCTAACCTTTTATCAATCTGTCCCTTCTACTGAAGTTCTTCATTCATTTTGGTCTTTGAGTAAAAAAAGTAAATTCAGTAGAATTATCAGATATTAAATAGTTTGGAACTAAAAATATCAGGACACATAGTAGGTCTAGTGTTCAATGGGCAGAAATGAACAACAATAAATTATTTAAACAAAAATTGGCAAGTAAATGAGGGGTTAATCCACTCATTCTCCCATTATCTACTATAGCTGTAATGGAAACAGATATTCAACACATGAAGGCTTCAAAGGACCTTAAAGATAATGATAAATTGGTTACCATTTACTTAGTCCCTGAGAAAAATGTGGCAACATTTGAAAGCTGACAACTCTATAGAAGCAAACAAGGCCCAATTAAAATGAAAAAAAGAGTTTGAAGGAGAACCATGTTTTGAGAAAAGTTTAAAGACTGTGACTCACAGCTGATATAGTAACAGAGTCTGAGTGTTAACCAAATGTGTGCAAATCTGAGTCAGTGTGAAAGAGACCTAATTGAAGAGTTTTCTTTAAAAGAGCAGTTTCTCACAGTTCAATATTCTATAGCAACTGCTTTCCAGTTTAAAGGACTGATATGTAATATGAACATAGAAGACATGACTATAGTCTCTCCTATTTGTGCCTCAAAAAATCCTAAAGAAATTAGCTAACAAAGTATTTTTTTTAAAAGACAGAATGAAATTTCTATATAAATTTAAGGATTATAATAAAAGCCTTTTTTATATGTGTGAGTTATTTAGTCACTATTAGAAAACTATGTTATCTTTTCTATTTTTGAGAGTCAAGATGATGGGTTAAGCAGTGAATCACCATTACACTGTTCACTGTTCACCTCTAGGAAACCATGAAATACAGCCCAGATATTTTTTAATGTTTGGAAACAGGATTTGAAGAAAAGTTCTGTCTCACTTGGGGAAGGGTGGGGAACTGTCCAGGAAAGGAAGCTTTCCAGCAAGCCAGCAACAACCCCCACTTCAGCAAACCAGCAGATTTCCAGCTCCACTGTGGTGGAGCAAGAAAACATAAAGACCAAGAATCTCTGCCCCACCCCAACCCTTCACAGACAAGGGAACTAGAGGACTCCAGCTCTGGGAATAATCAAGGACTCGGTTATAGCTCAGCCAAACAAGCATTGTCGAATAACCACACCTCCACATGCCTCAACATGGTATCAGGCAAACAGGCATCCTCCAGAGAGGATAAATCATCATGTGCTTCATTGAAGCTCCAGGGAAACACAAAAATACTTACACGTGTCCTCAGAACTTGAAAAAGAACAATTAAAAATTCCCAATTGAGTAACAAATTAGAAATCTAGAAAATCAAAGATGAGATTAATATGCTTGAAAGTAAGAAAAAAGAGAGTTCCAGGAGTGGAACTAAGATGGCAGAGAAAAATCAGGAAGCTGTCCAGATCTCACATTTTCCCTCAAAAACCACATGAAACCAAGCCAATGAACAGAGTCTGATGAAAGAAACCACTCTCCAGCACAAGAAACCTGAAAAAACTTCAAGAAAGTCAGTTTCACTGGGACGAAAGGGTGTTTAGCCCAGGTCAGATAGACTCTGGGAAAGCCAGCTAGAGTTTTTTTGTTTTGTTTTTTTTTTCCCTTAATTATAGATTTTTTTTAAATTTTCAAATCATATGCATGGATAATTTTACAACACTGATTCTTATAAAACCTATAATCTAATATATGTTAAACATGTTAAAATATATGTTAAATGCAATATGTGTGTATATATATACATTTATACAATTATCATGCTGCACTTGAAAAATCAGCTCAAAAAGGGAGGAAAATAAGAAAGAAAACAAAATGCAAGCAAACAATAAAAAGAGTGAAAATCCTATGTTATGATACACACTAAGTTCAGACAGTCCTCTTTTTGGATATAGATGGATCTCTTCACAAGAGCATTGAAATTGGCCTCACTCATTTCAGTGTTGAAAAGAGCCATGTCCATTAGAATTGATCTTCATATAATCTTGTTATTGCCATGTACAATGATCTCCTGGTTCTGCTCATTTTACTTAGCATCAGTTCATGTAACTCTCTCCAGGACTCACTGAAATCATGCTGCTGATCATTTCTTATACAACAATAATATTCCATAATATTCATATACCATAACTTATTCAACCATTCTCCAACTGATGCATAGCCACAGTTTCCAATTTCTTGCCACTACAAAAAGGTCTGCCACAAACATTTTTGCACACGTGGGACCCTTTCTCTCCTATATAATCTCACTGGGATTCAAGCACAGTAGAAACATAATTGGATCAAAAGGCACAGAACATCAGCAACTAAGACCTTAATCCTAATTCAGTAGGGGAGCACTGCAAGGTAGGAACTTCCAGTGCCAGCTCAGAAGGCAAACTCTAGGAAACCAAGCTGTTTTCTGAAAATAACAGGCAGAGATACGCCCTATAAACACAAGACACCCTATGTTCAAAGCCAAGGTTCAGAGCTACACAGAAAGCTTGGGACAATGCCCTGTATACTCCAGGAGCAGAACTCCACCTTAAAAGTAAAAAAAGAAAAAAAGAAAAGAAAAAAGAAAATACCAAAATAAATAGAAAGAAAATGAGCAAGAAACAGAAAAGAAACTTGACCATAGAAAGTTACTATGGTGACAGGGCAGACCAAAGCACCAACTTAGAAGAGGACAGACTATCCACAGAAGAAATCTCAAAGAGTGATATAAATTGGTCTCAAGCCCAAAGAGGCTTCGTGGAAGTGTTCATAAAAGACTTCAAAAGACAAATATGAGATGTAGATATAAAAGTCAGAAAAGATATGAGAAGTATACATGAGAGAGTCAACAGTTTAGAAAAGGAAAGAAAAATTTTCTAAAGGAAACAACTCCTCAAACAGTAGAATAAACCAAATGGAAAAAGAGATACAAAAGATAACTGAAGAAAAGCACACATTAAAAAACTAGAACACAACAAATAGAAGCTAATGACTCTGAGACAGCAGGAATCAGTCAAACAAACTAAAAAGAATGAAGAAGTGGTTGAAAATGTGAAATATCTCATTGAAAAACAGCTGACCAGGAAAATCAATCCAGAAGAGGCAATTTAAAAATTATTGTCCTACCTGAAGGTCATGATTAGAAAAAGAGTCTGTATAGCATTTTACAAGAGATCGTTAAGGAAAATTTTCCTGATAGTCTAGATACAGAGCAGGAAATATTCATTGAAAGAATCTCCATCTCCTCTAGAAAGAGAACATACAAGGAAAACTCCAATTCCTTTGTTGTGAAACTCCAAAATTATAATCTTAAGGAAAAAATACTGCAATCTACAAATCAAAAACAATATTTAGGAGCAACAGTCAGGATCTCACAACTTCTACAATAAAGGACTGGAAGGCCTGGAATACCATGTTCTGGAAGGCAAAGGATCTAGGGTTACAACCAAGAATTAACTGCCCAGCAAGACTCAACATCATTTTTCAGGGGAGGATATGGAACTTCAATGAAGTAAGAGACTTTTAATCATTTCTATTCAAAAAAACAGAAATAAAAAGAAAATGTAATCCACAAACACAGGACACAAGAAAACCATAAAAAGGTAAATAGGGGGATATATATATGTGTGTGTGTACACACACACACACACACACACACACACACACACACAAAGGTTAAACTGCATACATCCCTAGATAGGAAAACAATATCTATAACTCGAAAACTGCATCTGTCACTGGGGCAGACAGACTGGACTGAGGTTGTGGTTGTGAATGGTCAATGATGTGATGATATCAAAGAAAAAGACATTAAGAGTTGAGAAAAACTTTGTACTGGAAAAAGAGGAAAGGGGAGATATAATGGGACAACTAGCTCACATGAAGAAGTACAAAAGACTTATTACAATGGAAGGAAAGAAGGGAGGGGGGTGAGCATTGTCTGAAGCTTGTTCTCATAAGTTTTGACTTTAAAAGGTAATAATTTAATCATTAAGTTGGCTATAGAAATATATCTAACCCTATAAAAAAGTAGGAAGAAAAAGAGGAAAAGAAAAGGGAGGGACAGGATAGAGGAGAGGACAGAAACACTAGGGAAAAAGGCAAGAGAAGGAGGGAAGTGTTAAGAGAAAATAAGATAGTGAGTGGAGTAACTTGAAAAAAACCACTAGAAGGAGGGGGAGAGATAGATGATAAGGTAGTGAGTAGGGTGGGTTTAAAAAGCACACATGACTAAAGACAGAGTGGAGAGAACAAAAGTATATACAGGGGAGAAAATAGGATAGAGGGAATACAAAACTGGTAATCATAACTGTGAATATGAATGGGATGAACTATCCCATAAAACAGAAGCAAATAGTAGAGTGGATTAAAAAACAGAATCCTACAATATGTTAGCCCTCAACATTCCCCTTTCAGAATCAGACAAACCTAACCAAAAAATAAACAAGAAAGGAAGCAGGAACCTTAATAAGATCCTAGAAAACATAGATATGACAAACCTTTGGAGAAAATTGAATGGGGATAGAAAGGAATACACCTTTTTCTTAGCAGTTCATGTCACCTACACAAAAGTTTATCATATATTAGGGCATAAAAAACTCACAATCAAATGCAAAAAGGCAGAAATAGTAAACGCTTTCATTTCAGGCCACAATGCAATAAAATTATATTCAATAAAGACCCAGGGAAAGACAGATTAAAAACCAATTGGAAATTAAATAATCTAATTCTAAAGAATAAGTAGGTCAAACAACAAGTCACAGAAACAATCCATAATTTCATCCAAGAGAATGAGAATAATAAGACAACATACCAAAACCTATGGGATGCTGTGAAAGCAGTTCTTAGGGTAAATTTTATATCTCTAAATAATTACATGGATAAAAGACAGAAAGAAAGGATCAATGAAGTGGACAGGTAATTTTAAAAAAAAGCTAGAAAAAGAACAAATTAAAACCTCACAATTAAATACCAATTAGAAAATTTTAAACTCAAAGGAGCAATTGATAAAATATAAACTAAGAAAATTACTGAACTAATAAACAAAATTAAGAGTTGGTTTTATGAAAAAACTAACAAAATTTATAAACCTTTGGTTAATTAGTTCAGAAAAAAGAAAGGGAAAAAAATCACTAGCATTAAAAATGAGTCCAAGGAACAAGAAACTAAAGCAATAATTAGGAGTCATTTTGCCCAAGTCTATGATAACAAGTAGAACAATCTAACCAAAGTGGATGAACATTTAAAAAAATATGAATTTTGTAGGTTGAGAAGGATGAACATTTTTAAAAATAGTCATATTTTAGAAAAAGAAGTTGAACAAATAATTAACTCCCTAAGAAAAAATGTCCAGCACCAGATGAATTCATAAGTGAATTCTACCAAACATTTAAAGAACAATTAATTGCAATGCTATGTAAACTATTTGGAAAAATTTGTAAAGCAGGGATCCTGCCAAATTCCTTCTATAACACAAAGATGGCACTGATATCTAAACCAGGAAGGACCAAAAGAGAAAAAGAAAATTACATTCCAATCTCTCTAATGAATATTGATTCAAAAATTTTAAATAAAATATTAGCAAAGAGATTACAGCAACTTAACAGAATGATATACTATGACCAAGTGGAATTTATACCAGAAATGCAGGGCTGATTCAATATCAGGAAAACTATTACCATATTTGACCATATCAAGAACAAAACCAACAAAAATCATATGATAATCTCAAGAGATGCAGAAAAAGATTTGACAATATACAGCATCCATTCCCATTAAAAACACTGAAGAGCATAGGGATAACAGGAGCTTTCTTTAAAATAATAAGCAGTATCTATCTAAAACCAACAGCAAGTATTACTTGTAATGGAGAGAAACTGAACTTATTCCCAATAAGATTAGGGGTGAAACAAGGATGCCCATTATCACCACTACTATTCAACATTGTACTGGAAATGTTGGCTTTAGCAATAAGAAAAGAAATAAATTAAAGGAATTAATATAAGCAATTAGAAAACAAAACTATCACTCTTTGTGTATGATATAATACCAAACTTGGAGAATCCTAGAAAATCATCCAGAAATCTACTAGAAACAATTCACGGCTTTAGCAAAGTTGCAGGATATAAAATAAACCCACAAAAAATCATCAGCATTTCTATATATTATTGACAAAGCTGATCAGCAAGACAAACCCAAGAACTATATGAACACATTTATAAAACTTCGCTTACATTAAACTAAAAATGGTTTGCACAAACAGAACTGACAGAAACAAGACTAGAAGGGGACTAAAAAGCTGGGAAGAATTTTAACAGACAGTATTTCTGATAAAGGTTTTATTCCTAAAATATATGAAGAACTGTGTCAAATTTGTGAGAATACAAGTCATCCCTCAATTGATAAATGGTCAAAGGTATGACCAGACAATTTTTAGATGATGAAATTAAAGCCACTTAAAGTTACATTTTAAAATGATCTAAATAACTATTGCTTAGACAAATACAAATTAAAACAACTCTGAGGTACCTCCTCGTTCCTCTCAGATTGACTAAGATGACAGGAATGATAGTGGATGGGATGTGGGAAAACTGGAACACTAATGCATTGTTGAAGAATTTGTGAAATGAACATTCTGGATAACAATCTGGAACTATGCCCAAAGGACTTTAAAACTGTGCAAACTCTATAACCCTGAAGTGGCATTACTGGGTCTGTATCCCAAAGAAATCATAAAGGAGAGAAAAGGACCCACATGTGCAAACATATTTGTAGCAACTCTTTTTGTGGTAGCAAAAAATTGGAAAATGAGTGTATGCCCATCAATTGGGGAATGGCTGAACAAATTGTGATACATGAAGTAATGGAATATTATTCTTCTATAAGAAATGATCAACAAGTCTGGAAAGATTTACATGAACTGATGCTGAGGGAAAAACTAGAACTACATTGTACACAACAATAGCAAGAATGTGCAATGATCAACTATGAAAGATTTAGTTCTTCTTAATGGTTCAATGATCCAAAGGAATCCTTATAGACTTTGGACAGAAAATGCCATTTGCATCCAGAAAAAGAATTAAAGAAATTGAATGTAAATCAACACATGCTATATTCACTTCTTTTTTCTGTTTTTTTTTTTTTAATCTCTCCCAGGATTTTTTTTTCTTTTTGCTTTGATTTTTCTCTCCTAACATGTTTCATTAAGCAATGTGTATTAAAAAATAAATAAACTTACTACAAAAAAAAGCAAGAAAATAAGCTATTGAGCTAATAAATCTAGGAGGTGGTTTAAAAAAATTAAGATAGATAAACCATTGATTAATTTGTTTTAAAAGAAGAAAACCAAATATTTACTATCAAAAATGAAAAGGATAAAATCACCACTAATGAAGAAGAAATTAAAGCAATCATTAGTTAATATTTTGCTTAGCTGTATGCCCATAAATCTGATGATCTGAATGAAATTAGCGAATATTTATGAAAATGTAAATTCACTAGACTAAGAGATCAGGAAATAGAAAACCTAAAAAGGCCATTTTATTTTAATTTTTTATTATTTTTTCTTATTTTTCAAAATATGTATGGACAATTCTTCAACATTAGCCCTTGCAAAACATTGTGTTCCAATTTCTCCCCACACACACACCTTCCCCTAGATGTCAAGTAATTTAATATTTGTTAAACATGACAGAAATATACATTAAATCCAATATATGCATACATATTTATACAATTATCATGCTGCACATGGAAAATCAAATCAAACCAGTTAAAAAAAGAAAAACATAAGTAAAATAAAATGCAAGCAAATAACAAAAAGTGAGAATGCTATGTTGTGAACCACATTCAGTTTCCTCTCTCTGGATATAGGTGGCTCTCTTTATCACTCAATAATTAGAACTGGTCTGAATCATCTCATTGTTGAAGAGAGCCAAATAACTCAGAATTGATCATTGTATAATCTTGTTGTTGCAGTGTATAATATTCTCCTGGTTCTGCTCATTTCACTTAGCATCATTTCATGTAAGTCTCACCAGGCTTCTTTGAAATCATCCTGTTGGCAGAATAACCCCATTTTAGAAAAATGAATAAACCACTAATGACCTCCTTCAGAAAAAAATTTCCAGGGCCAGACAGATTCATGGGTGAATTTTACCAAACATTTAAAGAACAATTACTTCTAATATTACATAAAATATTTGGGAAAATAAGTGAAGAACACAAAATGTGGTTATGAACCACAGTATACTTCACACCTTGTACCAAGACAAATTCAAAATGGATGCACAACAAGAAATCATAAAAAATAAAAAGGTCCTATTTGAGCAAAAAATATATTAATACAAGCATTTTTTGTGGTATCAAAGAATTGGAAATTGAGGGAATGTCCATTAATTGGGGAATGGTTCAACAAGCTGAATATTTAATGTAATGGGATATTTTTGTGCAATAAGAGAGGATGAATGAGCAGATTTCAGAAAAATGTGGAGGTGTAAGATGAACTGATGCAAAGTAAAATGAACAGAACTAAAAAATATTGTATATAATATCAGCAACATTGTGTGATGGTCAACTATGAGTGACCCAGTTCTCAGCGACGCAATGAACTAAGACAAGTACAAAGGATTGACACAAAACAATGTTACCCTTATTCAATAAAAAAGTAGTGGATTATGAATGCAACTTGAAGCATTTTTTTCACTTATTCTTTCTCATGGTGTTTTTTTTCACAACTGTGACTAATCTGGAATTTTGTTTTATATGATAGCATATCTATATCAAACTGCCTACCATTTTTAGAAAAGGTGAGAAGAAGGGATAAAAATTTGAAACTCAAAATCTTGTAAAAACTAATGTTAATTTTTTTTTGAAATTTAACTGGGGAAAAACTAAAGCACTATTATTTTATAAAAGGATCATTGGGAAGATGGCAAGAAATCTGAGTTCTAATTTACACTTGAGCACCAACTGCCTTATCACATAGTTGATTCACTTTATATTTCTGGACATCAGTCTCCTAATCAGTGCAAAATAATTCCCAATGCCTCTTCTACCTCTAACATTTTTGTTTCTTTTATAGCTTTGTCAATAATGACTAAACTAAATCAGATTATTGCAAATAATAAGGAACATTATTAGGGATATGCTGAATGTGAAGTCTCTTTCCTCAAGTAGTTTACAATTTAAAGGAGAAAATGATTTTGACCAAATTTATAATTTATTAAAAGGAATAGTGTAATGTCTGGGCTAGCTCTCTAAAGGATCTCAGGATCAGGCAAAATCCTTGATCTTAGGGTAGAGAAGTGAAGGAGACAGGAGAGTCGCCATGTGGCTGGTCCAAAATGGAGTCTGGAGTCTGGAGTCTGGAGTCTGGAGAGTCTGAAGTCTTCTGTGGCTGAGAGCTGATGCTAAGAGCTATGGCTGAGAGCAAGCCCTCTGTCTCTGGGACTCCACTTAAATACCCCAGCACAATTACATCACCACACCACACTGGACATGTGCAGCTGTAAAACATCACATCATCACATTACCCTAAGCATATGCCAACTAGACTGACCACATCATTACATTATATCAAGTCTGTGTTTGAGAACTACCCTCTCATACCTAGTAGGCACTTAACTACAAGCACCCTGCTGTCTTAGACTCAAGTACACCCTTTCAGAGAGTTCTGGCCAGCTACAGAACAGCATGAGATGAAACTTAGATGTTGAATCTGACCCAGAAGAAAGGGGGAATAGAGGGAAAGAAATAAGATTGAAGGAAAAATGAAGAGTAGGATTTTTCATGTGTTGAATATAAGATAACAAGGTCATCACTAGAAGGGGATACCTAGCCATCAAGTTAAGTCATTCTTTCCTACTCCTGAAATACTGGTTCCTCTTGAGTTAGAATCATATAATCACAGATTAAGGAGAGATAAAAGAAACCTTAGATGTCATCCAGTCCAATCTCCTAATTTTCTGAAAAGAAAACCCAATGAGGCTAAATAGCTTGTTTAAAATCACACAGGTAAGTCAAAAAGTCAGAATTCAAACCCAGGAATTCAAAATCCCTTTAGAATCATGCTCATACTTAAAAATCCAACCCAAATATTACTTTGTATATGAAGATTTCTTTGATTCTTAAGTGATCAAGGATCTTTTAAAGCGTTTTGTACCTTGTGGCAGTTAGATGGCCAGCCTCTGACACTTAATATTTACTATCTGTGTGATACTGGGCAAGTCATTTAACCCCAATTGCCTTGCAAAAACAAAAGGAATTTTGTACCTTTTATTTTTCAAAATTATGTGTTTTATTTCTCATGCTTTCAGTATGAACCATATGAAGATCTCCAAGAAATACTGTTTTGATATTAACTTAGAATGACAAAGGCATAAACGGTACTTTTTTAACGCTAAATGACACAAAATTATGCATTAAGTAGCAGTTAGGATCCAAACATATCTTGATATGTTAGAATATTAAACGGTGAAATTTAATTATGATGAAATTTAATTTTGATAAATTCAATCTCTACTGTTGAAATAAACAAAATAGTTCTTGTTGTACAAGATGAGAAAAAAAAGGACTAGAAATACATATCTGTGGAGGAAAAAAACGAAAGTTTTAATTCACTATCAGGTCAATATAAATAGAGTGTAATAATAGCAGGCAAAAAAGCCAACACAAACCTACATTGAGATAAGAATATAGAAAACTAAGGAGGTGATAATTTACATGATAAAATCAAATGAATCTCTACCTTATGGATAAGGATGTTCATTCCACCAACGCAAATTGCAGCACATCCATGCCTCCATAATCTAAGCAAGTGCTATCTATGGCCTCCCACAAGTATAGTACAGGAGATCTACTCTATTATGGGTATCTTCCTAAAATTTCTCTGGCAATTAAGAGGATGAAAATGAAGGACATATCCAGGATAACTCCTAATTTGTTCTAATTTGTTCTAATTTGTGACTAATTTATGTTTTTTGAACATACATTTCCCTAACCCCCAAAACAAGTGTAGTTATAAGAATTTTTGAAAAAACCTTAATTTGATTATATAATTAAAAAATAAAATCAAGGTAAAATACTACATAATGTTGGATTAAATATATATGAATATGAAAATAGAAATGAAATTTCTATTTCAGTAACATCACTCAGAATCTAGATATCTGGCTCAGGGAGTAGAGCACAAGACTGAGAGTCAGGCCTCAGAAATTATTACTAACTATGTGATTAGCTATGTGACCTTGGCAAATAACTAAAACCCATTTGCCTCACTCATGAAGGGCTAGACACAACTGAAATTACTGAACAACATCAATGTTTATTTGTTACAAAAGAGGTTTTTCCTTCCTTTAGTTTGGAAAGGGAAGAATTGAGGGGAAGGATAGTCAATCAAAAATTTTAAAATGATAACATCAGTGAAGCTTTTGAAAAAATATAAAGAAAATAGAAGAAAATTCAAAAGGAATTTAATGTATAGTAGTTATCATTTATTGTTTAAGAATTAGCTGTGTATATATATCCACAGATTCAAATATAATCATTTACTTGTTCTCTTTTTTCTCCCATGGTAATGTTCATATATGTTGTTGTTTTTCAAGTCCAAAAACAAACAAACAAATAAAGAGATTAGTTTTGGAATTAAAAGGCCTGAATCTGAGTCTCATCTATGACACAGACTAAGTTGTCCCTGAGCAATTCAGTAGAGCTCATCATATTTTGCAGCATCTATATTGCAATATTGTTGTGAGGAAAGCTTTTGAAAACTTGAAGACAATATAAAAGTTGAGTTGTTATTATAGACATCCTAAAATTTTTAAGACAGTAACAGAAAATGAAATAAATAAAGAAACAAAAAGTCAACAAACAAAAGTCCCCTTTATTCAATGTGCAGGTTAAAGTTAGGTAAGAAAAGAAATCAGCCACCTGTTTTATTCAACTCCATTTAAATGGTTTCATGTGAGTCATGCTTTTGTTGCTTTTATATTTTGCAGCATGAAAGTAGCAGCTGTAAGATCCACTAAAAATGTCTATAAAACAGATAACAAAGATTCTACAGAGAATGTTGGAAAAAATTGTTCAATGTAATATCACATTATGGAAATAGGGAGTCATATTTTTGTGTACTTTTAACATTTTATTATTTGTGCAAAGTGAGACATAGAAATATCACTAATATTGTCAAAGAGCAAGAAGGAGGTCCAGTATCACAGATGAAAAGCACAACAATAGAAAAATGATGATAGAGGGAAAGATAGTTCCTGTGTTTTTGATACAATGCCCCAGATGAGAAAATTTTTTCTAAAAGCCATGAAGGAAGATGAAGCAGATGCTTTGGAACATTTAGAGCTTGGTAAAACAGCAAAGACTCCATGTTCATCTATTGCATACTAGTCTACTGTCAGTCTTCTTGATTTTTGTCTTCCCACTCAACTTCAATGACTCTGAGTCAATGAGCAATTGAGAGGATGAAAATGAAGGGCATATCCAGGATAACCCCTGGTTTGTTCTGTTTCAACTAAATAAATAAAACTAAATTTCAACTAAATAAATAAAAATATTGGGTAGCTCTGTTAAATACAATTCACTCAAAAGTCAAAATTGCATCCATTATCCACTATTCTATTATTGTCCCTGATATCATGATGTCATTGGTCCCCTTTAAAAATGAATAATGACAATAACAACAATCCTTTAGCTTAGAATAGCCTTTCACACATCACACGATTAATAAGTAAGGTTAGATGTGAACTCAGAAAGATGAGTTGTTGATTTCAGGCCTAATAGTATCTACTGGGCATCTCAGTGCCCTAATTAAAGGCTTACTATTTGTCAAATTACTAAGACAATTCCTATCCTCAAATTTAACATTTAATGAAGAAAACAACATATCCAGTAGAGTTGCAGGCAAAGAAGAAAAATTTGATTTGAAGGAAAGCCTCTATCCTGCTACTATTCTATCATATTAAATATTTCTTGGGTAGATAGAATGGCTTCTTTTGTTGTTATTGTTTTGCAATTGAATGAGAATATTGGGATATAAGCCCATTTTCTAGGTACTCAACAAAAGTATTTTCAGGCACAGATGAGAAGTGACATATTCCTTGTCTTGCTCCCACATGGTGTTCATTTTCTCAGCTAGATCTCACTCATGAAAGCTTTATTTGCTCTTTGTAGGTGAGAGAATATAGAAATTTCATTTTTGTTATCTATCAAAACATTTTTCTAATTTATATTTTTATGAATCAATATTATTTCTGAGTTCTTCTATTTGATTCTTTGGTTCTTGTAAAGAACAAAAAAACTGTGATAAATTCTTAAGGTTATTTTGGAGATATACATACTACATTACTAGTATTTGTTGTCTAATAATTTTTATAAAATTTATAAAAGGTAATAAGCTTCTGATATTTAATTCCAGCCATTTGTTGTTCAGCCGTTTCAGTTATGTCCAATTTTTTATTACCACATTGGGGGTTTTCTTGGCAAAACATTGCAGTAATTTGTCTTTTCCCTCATTACAGACGAGGAAATTATGGCAAACAGGGTTCAGTGACTTGCCCAAAGTCATACAGTTTGTAAGTGTCTGAGGCTGTTTTTGAACTCATTTCTTCCTGACCCCAGACCCATCAATCTATCCACTATGTCACCTAACTTATCCTCCAGTCACTTGATTTTGTTGGAGTTTAGAGAGGAATAATTTTAAGAAAGTTAACATTTTTTAAAATAGTCAATGTTCTATGTACTATTGCACCAGTGAAATAAATAACTTGAATAAAAAGTATTAGGTTATAAAAACTCATCCTCTGCAGATCATCTGAAAGAATTTTTGACAGAACTTCTATTAATAGATAAAATAATAACTATGACCTGTACCTCTTCCTATTCTCACTTAGTTTTGATTTTCTCAGCTGGGCATCTATATTTTGAAAGCTTTTTATTGTTATTGTTTTTTCATTCTTTTTTAAAATTAAATTCTGATAAAAAAAAAGTTCCATAGTCCCAGGCAAATAGCGTCTCTCATTCATTATTCTTTTATACTTAATGTTTTACAGGCTATTACACTGGTAGATAAAATAACCGTTTTTTTCATAGTTGAATAATAATATTAAAATATGAGTGCTGAATTTATAGGATCATTGCAAGCATCTTTGTTATATAGCTCAAATAACATACAAGGCAACAGAAATGTAAATCTCTCCTTCTTCCCTATGATATACATATATAAAAATATATTTATATATGTATCTATGTGTATGGAGAAAGAGATACATATGTAATTTGTGTTTGATGTAGTGATATAAATTACAAACATTATTGTGACATTTTTATAGAATATTATTAGGCCCAAGGGATAATAGGTAACAGTTCATTCAGTGATAATGATCTGGTTTCATTATACTTTCCTAGTCAAATTCTTCAAATATTTTGAGGCCTATATTTGTAGAATGAGGATTTGGCAACTGTCAGTCCATGAAGGTTAGTGAGCTTCTGGTGTATAATTCTATTAAGCAGATCATTGGCTAAATTTGGTATTTGGTATTTAATTTTTTACAACCTACAGTGATGTATTGCATAATTTCTATCATTTTCTTACATTTTTTACATTGATTACAAAATTTGTCTTCTTTGAAGATAATTCTTAAATAGTTCTGATGGAAATAATGTAGTATTGGATTGCAATAATAAACACATCCATTTCTAGAAGCAAATATGCAAGAATATGAGTCAATGCTTGACACTGCTTGACACTTCTTTGTTGACATATTGGTGACTGAGTGCATGCAGATGTCACCCATAGTCTAGTCTTGGATCCTAGCCATTGCATAGTTTCCATCTGGATGTAGATCACTTTCATTTACATTTGATAAATTTAATAGCTCCTACTTGTTGTCAGCCTTTATTATTGTTCAGTGAAATTATGTCTGCTTGTCACAAAAACATTTATGTAGGCTTTTGATATGTTTATTATGCACTCTAAAAATGTCTATTGATCCTTTTAGGAAAGGAAGTGATAATCTTTCTATAGCTGCTTTAAGGTAATGAGTCCTGTTCTGTTAGGGCACATTTTAGAGTTCTGAAAAATATACATTAAGATTCTTATTGGGTAGATGTTAATTGTGTAAATGTGTTTTTCTCATTCAAATTCTATTGCTAAGTTTCAATACTTTTATGCTACATACATTTTGCTTGGAAAAGTATTTATAAAAAGTATCACCTACAGAGTTTGGTTTAGTATAACTTCTAGGGAAAAACCTGAAGTCTTTAGTATTTTGTTTAATATATGTTGAGAATTTTACAGCTATCTGATCCAAATAACATTTTCATTTCATTAGAAAAAGATGAGATGAAGAAATAGTTTAATGTGCTTTTTTGGGAAGTCTTTTACCTTAAGGCCTTTCATATACATTAGGTGGATTTGGAAGAGCTATATATAGTTCTATTTAACAGCAATGATAATGGCTTTTGAATTAAGCAGAATCTTAATTGGTTTAATTTGCCTCTGAAAAATATCATATTATATATCATTTGTTCTTGACATTACTAACTTGGTAAGGTGTTTTAAATAAGAAAGTGTTCCATGTGGATATTAAATTATCTAGAAAGAAGAAATTGATTCTGTATTAGTATCAACCCCAAATAAATTATTCTTATATAATATGTATTGCTAGTATACATTATATATAAATAGCCTTACTGTTAGTGTTATTATTGATGGTAATAATAGTTGTAGTAGTAATGGGAGTGATGGTGGTAGTAGTAATAGTAGTAGTAGCAGTGGTGTTGGTGGTAGCAACAGCAGCAGCAGCAGCAGCAGCAACAATAGCCACAAGGAATTGTGCTAATCATTGGAAAAAACACAAAGATAAACTAGTCTTAATCCCTTTCTCATAAAACTTATAATCAGGCAGAGAAAAAAAGGAAGACATTCATTAAATGAGATTTACTTATAGGCCATCAAGCAACACTTCTTGGTGATGGTGTTATCTAACATATTAAAAACTGATCATGAATAATTTAAATAACCAATTTCTTATTTTTATTATCTTTGAAAATTACATATACATATTTCCTCCACGAACCTCTTTTCTATTACATTTATTAATATATACATTCTTTTCAAAGAAGATATTTGATTTTAAACCTCAAAAAATCTTTTTTGTAAACTACAAAAGGTTAAAAGCATTTTAAAACCATGGAAAATTCTTGACAGCTGGATAGTTGATGGATGTGAAGATAGGGACTAAAACACAAAACTCATCATTAATAAAGGGCATATGTAGGAAGGAAACTTTAGTAGCCCATCCTGGTGGAATGATAAATGTGAAAAATTAATTTAGGAAATAGCAGTATTGGGCCATTTTAAAATCTCAAACCAAGGACAAACTCAACTAGTATATCTATTTGACAAGGAGAGATGAGGAAAAATTTGAGGTTTCCTACATCATTCTGCATTCAGAAAGTAGATTGTGTTCAGAATAATGCATTAGGATGATCATGTGGGCAGTAGAATGAAGAATAGATGAGAGAAAGGAGAGACTGATGATAGGAAGGCCTATTGAGTAGTTGTTATAGAAAAGTATCAGCAATTCACTTTATCATATCTCTACCTTACCTCTCCAGAGTTCCCTAACTCTATTTAGTCTGTGATTAATTCCTGAAGGCAGCTGAATGTAAAAGATAGCCATAGAAAAAAAAATAGTTCATAAGGTTTATTTATCTGGTGGGGGAAGGGGAAGAAAAGTTGATTTCATTTACATCTGACTATTATGCTGTTTGACAAAGTCTTGCAGGGGATAGTGGGATATGCAAAAATTCTTGACTTCTAGTTGTTTTTCCCCTCAAGCAAAATTTACATTGATAAACATAGTAGAAACATTCTCCTCTCTCAAATAACCTGCACATTTTAAAATAATTAAATTGATAATTCAAAAGAAAAATTAATGGGTCTGTGCCCTCTTGAACAAGCCATCTAAATTTACTTTTTTAAGAAATCAACATATTAGGGAGAAATATTTACTATCAGAGCAGCCTCAGTGAGCCAAAAAAAGGCAACCTCCTTGTGAAGAGAAATAATGCACATATTATATCCTATATGTAATTGAGCACATTGTCTGAATACTGTATTAAATATTTATTTATTTTAGTTTCACTGGCATGTGGATGGGTTAACTGGGATATCAGGAAAATCATCCTTGTTGTTTTAAAATGCTGGTGTTTTTTTCCATACTATTTAGTTACAGGTTTTGGACTTGTGTCTAAAAAAGTTTTAGCTCAGAAGAGGAAGATAATCCAAGTCCTAACACCTACTTATTAATATGGAATTCTTCTCCTTGTTAGAGATCAATGCTCTGTAATTGCATGAGGGGCAGTTTTGAGTTGGTGAGAAGAGAGAAGATATATTCTCATTTCCCTCTCATTGGGCTCTGGAATCTCTTTGGGTTTCAAAGTAACTCCTGCTTCTGGCTTCCAGAATATAGAGAGACTTGGAGGTCTAAAATGGGCGAGCTGGGAAAACTGCTTTTTTTTGTTGTACACGTTTTGATGTACACGTTTAGTTTTCTCACTATCTCACACTGAGGTTCTGGGGCTGGAAAATGGTATGGATAAATAATAGTTTAAGGACAATGTCTCTACACAGAAGTGTTTGCTGTATTTCTTCTTTTTACTTTACTCTGTGAATAATAAATTATGTAAATGCAATGTGGCAATTCTTGGAATGCAGTGAGTAGGTTACTGAGACTGTGGAAGCTTAACAAGTTGGAACTCATGAGCTAGATACAGGTAAAAGATTTCACATTTTAATATTTTAAAGAACAGTTCATTTCTTCTGCTAAAGCAAAGGTTCTTAACTCTTTGTTTATCATGGACACTTTTTACAATCTGATAAAAGCCCATAAACTACTTCTCAGAACAGTGTTTTTAAATGCATAAAAGTCATTTCTATATCATCCAAGCCCATTCTATATTATTATTCTCTATTGCTTTTTTTACCCACATAAAGTATCACAGAAAGTTATGGACAAATGACTCTAAGAAATATCATTTACAAGAATGAAAATGGTGATACATAGCCTTTGGGATACTAGACATGCCCCAAAGATAGGAACATTGCTCACAAGTCACATATCTCCAGTATATCAAGGATTGCCTAAACCATATTAAAGTGTAGTTAGGAAATATTTAACAAAAATAATAGACATATAATAAAAGAAATAATATTACACTTTAAAGCTAGGTTAATATGTGACTCTCAGGGATCTTTCTCTATGGTTCTGTTTGAGTTTGCAATCACTGACATACCCTATACACAAAAACAGAAAATAAAAAGTTTTGGTTGGTAGATGAGTCAAAGTAACACTGACGTCCATATAAAATCACTACTCTTGAGGAAGAAAAAAAATGGTTGGTTCACCCTCACTACCTGTTTGTAAAGTATACTCAGTTATTCATCTTATTCACCTGACTGACCACTTAAAATGATGTAGTCAGTGTCTGGGTAATAATTTCATTTCTAAGTGTTCTGCCTGGTTATTTTTGTGCACACTATTAATTAATGGCCCCAGAGAAACGCATAAATTGAGTCACTCAGTAGCAAGGGTGAATGACTGTATTGCCCAAGAAAAGCACTGAGGAGGCCCCCAAAGACATTTTGTTTTGTTTTGAGCTTAATTTCTTTCAATTGTATTGGAATAAGTGAAATGTATTTGAACAAACTTCACAGAAGCCCACAATACAATGAGATTCAAAGTGCCGAAAATCAGCAGGGTCTTATTTAGCATACCTATATCCACATTTCTGAGGTTTTATGCCACTGAAGGAGAATCAATAGTAAAGCACTTTGGGCTTTTGAAAAATATTGCCAAACCTTTTCTGTGCATTAGTGTCTTATTAAATTGGGACACAGGTATCATGGACTGCCTGTGTTAAAAACCTAAGGCCATAATAAAAAATTCTTTCCTGATATCATCTTACTTTGCTGATTTAATTTTTTCACAGATCTCCCAGCCTGAGATAATAAAGCTTGGAGTAGGGACCATGGAGAGAAAGAGAGAGAGCCAAGAGAGGTTAAAAAAAAGCCCTCACCTGACATAGCCCTAGGTTCTATTGACAAACCCCACATTATTTTTCCATGTGAACTGAATAAAGTCAAAACTTTTCTGCACCCTGCCTATAAAACAGAGATCAGAATGCCCTAGCTGAAGCTTGCTTCTTTGAACCAGGAATTATATGCAAAGCTGAAAGAAAAATTTTGGCTCCTTAAGAGAAAAAGCTAAAGCCCTCAGCTATTATCAATGCTTAGGCTCCAGTTGGAGAAAAATCCAAACAGCCAGGTGAAATGAATGGGAATGAAGTGATGATTACTTTTAGAGAGCTAGAGTTCTCTGTTGTTGTTTTGCTTTGTTTTTTTTTTTTCTTTTAACCCTTTCTGATATTTAACGCCTTCCTGATATTCACACACACACACACACACACACACACACACACACACACACACACACAGCTTTCCCCCAATCACTTCAATCACTTGTTTATATCATCTGGAACCATCATTGCTGCTAGACTCTGAACTTATACCTGTAATTGAGAGTGTGGCTTGTTGAACATTCCAATCTCTGGACAAAACTTACAGAACATAAAATTGTATTGGTATGTTCATAGGTAGTAATTTCCAACAAGGAATTGCCATTGTTAAAGCAAATTAAAATACTTATATTAACTTTCATTTCCACCAAAGATCTGTGATTCATTTACACTTACAAATGTTTTCTATTTTACCTATAATTTAGATTGTGGCATTTAAATACATACACATACGCATATCTATAATATTGTGAATGACCTCATTAGATTATGAGCTCTTTGTTACTCCATTATATTCTGAGTTCCTTGGGGACAGAAACTATCTTTTGCTTCTTTTCATTCCTTCAGTAGTTAAGACAATTCTTGGCACATGGTAGGTATAAATAAATGCTTATTGAGTGACTCATTGTTTATTTATATAGACAACATAGAGGACATGGCTATAACAGAGTTTGTTATTAAATATGCAATAATTTTTCCACTTCAAGCTTCCTCAGAAGCTTTTATAATTACATAATTATTTGTTTGCTGTGGAGTCATAATGGTTATAACTTATGAAAACATATAATGTTTCTGTATATATTATTCAACACATATTATTTATTCATTATCTATTTTATATTTGGCTTAGTGCTATGTAATGCATACTAGACTACGTTATCTAGTATAAAAAAGCAAAAAGGATGAACTATGATCCTTCTCCTCAAGAACATGAAATCTATTATAGTGATAAAATCAAAAAGTAGAAAGGTAGAAAAGGAAGTAGATATGATAATTTCCAAGGCTTCTTTTAGTTCTAAATTCTATACTAGTTTTTCTTTCTTATATTTTATACTACTTGGTCATATATTTATGCATTCTGTGGGAAGCTACTTTGTTACCTAAACAAAGAAAAGAAAAGAAAAAATTCAGTATCAATTTATATTCCCTGGTAATCTAAAAAGGGGACTAGGATTATTTAAAATCCAAGATAGACTAAATAAGAAACCATTTTATTTAAATTCCTTAACATGCAGGTTTCATAATAATTATTACTAATATTTAGACACTTTTAAAATTTACTGTTATTTATTATAGCATTTTCTTTTAAGCAACTATATTCCATAGGACTATATTGCAATACATAGAGTGCTGATTCTGAAGAAGCCTTAAACTAAAATCCTCAAATTCTATCTTAGAGACATATTGCCCTCTAGGTTTGTTTCATCTTCTATAACATGTGAATAATAATAGCAACTACTTCTCAAAATTGTAAAAATCAGTTGAGAAGAAACATTTAGTGCTTTGCAAACCTAAAAACACAATATAGATGTATTTTTTCATCATTATCACTATTTCTCACAGGATCTCTGTAAATGAGATAGAATTGGAAACTGAGGCATGGAAAAAGAATGATATTTTTAGGGACACATAGCTAGTAAGTTTCAGAGCTGGAGTAGTTCACTCCTAGAATTTGATACATTATTCCAAACAGTTTATAATCATGCTGTCTTTAATAAAATATAGTTCATGTAGCAAGTTAGTCTCACATTATTCTTTTCATATCAATTTTTGAAGCAAATCATGCAACAATAATCTCAATAGGTTAGTAAATGGATTAATAGAATAATATTGCTTTATATTGTCTTTCACTCTCTGTTTTGGAGGAAGAAGAGAAGTGAATGGTATTTTAGAAATTCACATATGAGCTAATGTTAAGACAAAAATTAAGAAAACTTTTTTGATAATCAGAAGTATGTTTCACATTTGCTTTTCAAATATCTATTTATTAAGTTCCACATCTTGAAGAAAATATATTCATTTAGATTATTTCCACGTCTCTCTTCTTTCAGCAGCAAAACAGACTGTACTACAGAGTCATTATGGCCACCATTTAATGGAATACAAACCAGGTTATGCTCAAAGGCTAATAAATCCATAAATGGTTTTTACTATTTAGTTATTATTTCTTTTTAGGTATAGAAGCTTTATCTCTAGAAAAAATAAACATAATCTATTATTTTTTTTTACTTCCTGATAGTGCTAAATGAGATACATGAAAGCTGGTTTTCTCTGAAAAATTAGATACCTTATCTAAAATCCCAATGAAGATGAATGAAAAATTGGAAAGCCATATGGATTGATGCAAGCAAAAGTAAGCAGAACTAGTAGAACAGAATGCAGAGACTTCTAGTCAAAATGTTTGTTTAACAGAAACAGGTAGATCAACTGCTTCACACTTTCTCCGGAAAGAAAAAAAAAAAGTAAAAATCACACCAAGACAAATAATGATCAAGAAAACCAATAAGAAACAGATGTGTCTTCCATATACCTGTTGATTTTTCCAGGACAAATAATGACTAGAAAATTCAATGAGAAACAGATGTCTCTCCCAAATTCCTGTTGCTTTTTTCCAGGACAAATAATGATCAGAAATCCAATGAGAAACAGATGTCTCTTCCTTTTTCCCTGTTGTTTTTTCATATTCAGTTATTTCTCTTTGGTTCTGATTGTATACTGTGGGGCAAAGAAAGTGATTTCTTGCATAGCAGAACTACTCAAAAAGTAATTCAGAAGACCATGGATAATAGGCAATAGGCCCCTTCTAGCAAAACCAGCCTTTATTTTCAGTCAAAAAAGTCAGCAACCATCCAGCATAATTAGGGAAGAGCCAGAGACACAAAGTATGGATGCTTCAGTGACATGGGGCAGTTCAATATAGAAGTTTTTCAAGAAAGTACCAGGTTGGTCAGAAATTCAGTGTCAGTCAGAGACTTACAAGGACTAATTAGTGTGTGTCACATTTAGACCTTGATACTCCAGGTCTCCATGTCCTAGTCCCTTGAAATCTGACCTGAAATGCCCTAAAAATTATTTAAGATTAAGAGTTCCAAATCTCAAAAATCTACCAAAACCTAGTCTTTGATAGGCAGGAGCGAGTCACAACAGGAACCAAAGTGACCCAGGATGAGACTAAACAGTCATGGTCTAAACCAAAAATACGACAGGGACCAAAGCTTTTGTTGAGGACTAAGGCTTGAAAGATCATTGAATCAAGGAATGCACTATTAAAAAAAAAAGAACTATTGTCGATTCAGAGATACTCCCCTATGCATACTATACCAACTGTAAGCAAAAAATATTTGAAATGAATGAAATAAAAGTTCTAAAGGAAAGAAGGTGAAATAGTGATGAAAGCATTGGGGCAAGAGTAACCTGCATTCAAATTCAGACTCAGACACTAACAAGCTGTATGACTCTAGGCAAGTTACTTAACCTGTGTACTTCAGTTTCCTTATAAGTAAAATAGGGATAATAATAGGATTGTTGTGAGAATCAAATGAAATAATGATTTAAAGTTCAGTGCCTGGCACACACAAAAACTACATATAGTAAGAAATATAAATGTTACAATATAAATGTAAGAGTTATAAAAGTTACAGTATATACAGTATAATAGTAAAACATATAAATGTAAACTATTAGCTGTATTATTGAAAAAAAGATTGAAGGACAATAAAAAGCTTAGAAACAGAAAGTTGAAATATTATTAAAGTAACAGACTCTTTGAAAATTAAAATGTACCAAAGGTTTGTAAATTACTGCCAAATGGCCAAATCCAAACTTCATTTCAAAATGTACCTTGTGAACTTACAAAACCAGGTGGGGAGGGAAGAAGGGAGACAGGATTTTGTTTTTTGGACAGAGTTTGTCACCTCCTGAAGTGGACCCAATAGAAATCAATTACTCTATAAGACAGCAAGAAATATTAGAACAAAATCAGTAGCTTTAAAAGTAAAAAAAAATAAATTGAGATATGTTAAAAAAAACTGACCTAGAAAACAGATCAAAGAGATAACTTAAGAATCACTGAATTCTGAAAAATATGACTTTTTTTTTTTTACAAAAATGAAAATTCTGGATCCTGGCTTTCTTTCAAGTTTCTTTTTAGGAAGCAATTGATAAATTCTGTCTTCATAAATTCATTCTGTTATCTTTCTGTCACAGAAAACAAAAAGTTTGGAACAGAAATATCTGACAAAAGATATTTGTGGCCAAAGAAGAATTATAGTACATTATGAAATGCAAAATGGATAATTTTGGTTATATTAAGTTGAAATTTTTTTTACAAACAAAACCAATGCAAATAAGATTAGAAGGGAAGCAGAAAACTGGGGGAAAGTTGTTATATCCTACTGTTTTGACAAAGGCCTCATTTCTAAAATATATAGAGAATTGATTCAAATTTCTAAAAGTGCAAGCTCTTCTCCAACTGATAAATGGTCAAAGGATATGAATCATACAATTTTCAGATGAAGAAATTAAAACCATTTCTAATCACATTAAAAATGCTCTAATTCACTATTGATCAGAGAAACATCTGAGGTATTTCTCATACCTGAGGTATCTACTATACACCTCTCAGATTGCCTAAGATGAAAGGAAAAGATAATGAGAAATGCTGGAAGTGATGTGGGAAAACTGGGACACTGATTCATTGTTGGTGGAATTGTGCTGATTCAATCATTCTAGAGAGCAATATGGAACTCTGCCCAAAAGTGCATATCCTTTGATCCAGCAGGGTTTCTACTAGACCTGTATCCCAAAGAGATCATAGAAAAGGGAAAAGGACCCACATGTGCTAAAATGTTTGGAGCAGCCCTTGTAGTGTCAAGGAATTGGAAACTGAGTGGATGCCCATCAGTTGGAGAATTGCTGAATAAGTTATGGTATATGGGTATTATGGAATATTATTGTTCTATAAGAAATGATCAGCAGCATGATTTCAGAAAGGCCTGGAGGGACTTACATAAACTGATGTTAAGTGAAATGAGAAGAACTAGGAGATCATTATACATGGCAACAGCAAGATTATAAGATGATCAATTATGATAGACATAGCTCTTTTCAATAATGAGATAATTCAGGCCAGATTTGTGATGGAGAAACCCATCTGCATGCAATGCAGATCCACTGAATGTGGATCACAACATAGAATTTTCACCTTTTTTGTTATTGTTTGCTTGGGGTTTTGTTGTTGTTGTTGTTGTTGTTTTCTTTCTCTTTTTTCTTTTTGATCTGATTTTTCTTGTGGAGCATAATAATTGTGAAAATATGTATAGAAGAATTGCTCGTGTTTAATATATATTGGATTACTTGCTGTCTAGGGGAGGAGGTTGGGGGAAGGGAAGGAGAAAAATTTGGAGCACAAGGTTTTGCAAAGGTGAATGTTAAAAACTATCTTTTCATATTTTGAACATAAAGGGCTATTATTAAAAAGAGAAAAAAAGGGGTTTGAAAGTATTATATATTTAAAGGAATATATAAATGTATCATATATTTGCATACATGTTACCTATAATACTATATACTATATACACAATATCACTATACCATAACCCAAATCAATTCTAAAATACATCATAACTCAAATCAATATAATTTCAAATGTTTAGTCCAGAGAGATGATTATATATATACATATATGTGCCTCACTCAATAGAAAAATGGCAGACTACAGATGTGGAATGATCCATACATATCAGATAACGCCAATATTTCAATTTGTGTATTTCTTGTTATAGGGAAAGATGTATTTTGGTGAATTTAGATTTATTGTGAAATTATAAAATATTTTTTAAAAAGCAGCATTAAGGAAAGCAATTCTTGCAAAAGCCAGCTTACTCCACTAATTGCTAACCAACTACCACTCACAGAAAATGAAAGCCAGATTAACTGAAGCCACAAGGCACTACGGAAGGAAACAAGAAGCAACTCGTATCAATCAACTGAAACACTGAAACCTTGACCATCATCTTCCCTAGACCCTACTGGAAATATCCTAAGATCTTGAGTCCAAGATCTTTAACCCAAGAGCTTTTGAAATAGCAGTGCTTCCAGCCCAATGCCAAAAGCCATCATCGAGGGAGGCAACCCTATGGAGATACAGTCTGGCAATTGCTTCTATAATTGCTCAAATTCTTGCCAACAAGGTTCTTGGTACTGTTGGGTAGTTCAACATGGAAAAAAATGACATGATTTTATTAGAAATCACATTAAGGAAGAAGTATTACCATCTGCTTTGTGTTGTACCCTAAAGACAATGTTTTGTTTGCTTGTTTTGTTTTTGTTTTGTTTTTTTGAAGCTAAAACTTTTCATACATATTATCTCCTTCATTAAGAAATAAGTTCCTTTAGAGCAGGGACTGTCTTACTTGTCCTGTAATCTACACACATACATATAGACATAAGGCATACAACCCACACATATGTATATGTATGTATATATAATATATATGTATATACATATATACACATAGATACATATATGTGTGTATACATTTTTGTAACTGTTGTTAACCCTTTTTTCCATGCTGAATTAAAAAGAGAGATGAAACCCACTGTGTAACAAAAAAGCATGGTCAAACAAAAAAGAATTGCACACAATGCTCATATTCCAAAATGCATGTCTCCATCAGACCCTTAAGTCTATCACCCCTTTGTGATAAGATAAATAATGTAATTAAAGGACCTTCTGAAAACATGGTTCATCATGATTTGATCAAAGTTCATAAATATTTCATTTTGTCTCTATAATATTTTCACCATTGTATAATTTTTCTTATTTGTGGAATACACAGAGTGCTTTGCATAGTGTAAATACTTATTTTTTGCTAATGCTGTTTCAGTCATGTCCAATTCTTATGGCCCTGTTTAGAATTTTATTGCTAGAATACCAGAGTGGTTTGTCATTTCCTTCATTTTACAGATAAAGAGCTGTGGCAAATAGGGTTAAATGACTGACCCAGTGTCACACAGTTAGTAAGTATCTGAAGCTAGATTTGAACTCAGGAAGATATTTTCCTGGTCTCAAGTCCAATGCTCTATCCACTACACCACCTAGCTGCCAATGTTTAAGCTATAATACAGTTAAGAAGCTCCAGTAACAAATGCATGCTGGTGATTTGCAAGTAGAAAATATATGGCTTTGTCTGGTAACTAAGTAATTTCTAGTGAGGAAGTTAGACCCTGAGGGAAGAGATCTTTCTGGGAAAATGACTCTTTGCCCCAAGATCAAATCATAATGCTACATTCTAGGTGTGTTTTTGCCATTGATATAATTCATCTAGACTAGAAAGGAAACTTAACTGTTTTTTTTTTTAATTTTTCAAGAAGAAAGATTCCCAAAGTCAAAGCAGTACCTGACCTTGTCTTTATTATCATAGGTTTGGAATTTTCAGTAGTGATATATACTAAATGATACTTCATTTTAATTCTGTTCTCATCTTCCAATCCTATTAATAACACATGCAATTTCCATACAATAATAGTTACCACTTTTCAAGGAAAGACCAGTTTGGGGCACTAAGATTCCCATTCAGAGTACTTTATTTATCCTATCTAAATAACCAATTAACAATATGTGGAATAATTAAATTTAAGACACTTAACCACAAGTTATAAGTTTGATTTCTAAATACAAAAGGCTTTTTCTGCCCTTTTTCCTCCTTTGCATTTCCTTAGTAAAAATGTTACTTTCCAGCAACTAATGATTCAAGCATGTTTGGGAAATGTTTCCAAAGGTCATTTGAAGACAAACTTTAACAAGGCTCTAGCTTTCTAAAGTTAGTCAGATGTGTAAGGAAACTGAAATATATACTTTCTGAACTCCAACACAGGAGAATAGATTTTGATTTGGAAGGGATCTCAGAGGTCATCTAGTTCAACTCCTTTACATTTGTAATGGAGCAGGAAATTAGGAACAAAGAAAGGTTAAGTGACTTCTTACTCACACAAGAAGGAAATAAAGGGAACCGTTTTGAACATAATTTTTTATCTGGGATGTCATATTCAACACTCATTCCACTGGACCATTCCATTTTTCAATTTAAAAGGGAAATATGGTTGTGATCTAGATCATAAGATATCTAGAGCTAAAGATATCTTTAGTTACTTCAGAGTTTCTAAAGTAAATTCTTAATTAGATATTAACTCATCAATCTATGAAGCCACAATGTTTTCTCCAGATTCTAAGCTATAATTTATTGTAGAATGTAAATTCTTAAAGCAGGAACTTATTTATCATGTTTGTCATACTATCACTAATATTTAGTATAATGCCTTACATAGAATTGTAATATTGAATTGTAGAACTTCCTGGATTAAAATGCCTAAAAGCAACTAAGTTGTCCCAATGGATAAAATACTAGATTTAGAATCAGGGAGATATGAGTTCAAATCCCCTCAATAGCTATGTGACTCTCAGCAAATTATTTAATCTCAGTGTCTGTCTCTTCATTTGTAAAATGGAAATAATCAATCATTTGCTTTTATCTTAAGATTGTTGAGAGGTTAAAAAAGGTTATTTTAACAGAATTTACTTTTCTTTTTTTTCTTTTTTATTAAATCTTTTTATTTTCAAAACATTATGAAAGATAATTTTCAACACTCTCATCTTCCTTTGCAAAACCTTGTGTTCCATATTTTGTTCTCTTCCCTGTACCCCGCCAGATGACAAGTAATCCTATATGTTAAACATATGCAATTCTTCTATACATATTTCCATAATTATCATGTTGTCCAAGAAAAGTAAGATCAAAATGGGTTAAAATGTAAGCAAACAACAATAAAAAAGATGAAAATACTAAGTTGTGATACTTGTCCTGGATATACACTTTTGTAAATATTGTTAAATCCTTTTTTCCATCCTGAATAAAAACAAAAACTCACACAGAATTAAAAAGAAAGAATCACAATCTTATATCTGAGTGCAGATGGCTCTCTTAATCACAAGACAATTGGAATTAGTTTGAGTCACCTTGCTGTTGAAAAGATCTAAGTCCATCAGAATTGATCATTATATAATCTTGATGTTACCATATACAATTATCTCCTGGTTCTACTCCCTTCACTTAGCATCAGTTCATGTAAGTCTCTCCAAGCCTCTCTGCCATCATCCTGCTGGTCGTTTCTCATAGCCCATAACTTATTCAGCCATTCTCCAATTGATGAGCATCCATTCAGTTTCTAGTTTCTTACTGCTACAGAAAGGACTGCCACAAACATTTTTGCACATGTGGATCTTTTCCCCTCTTTTACACTCTTTTTGGGGTGCAGGCCCAGTAGAGACATTGTTGGATCAAAGGACATGCAGTTTAATAGCCCATTGGGCATGGTTCCAAATCGCTCTCCAGAATGGTTGGATTAGTGCACAACTCCACCAATAATGTATTAGTGTCCCACTTTCCCCGCATCCCCTTCATTATTACTTGAAAAAGGCCATTTTTGTAAAAAGCTTTTCACAAACCTTAATGTAATATATGAATTCTGGCTATTATTTTTGACTCTTTAAAAATTGTTTTTTTTTTCTGATTGTACATGTATATTAACTTTTAATAACATTTCTTTATGAATCAT
Organism: Antechinus flavipes; assembly: GCF_016432865.1. Lineage (NCBI taxonomy): Eukaryota > Metazoa > Chordata > Mammalia > Dasyuromorphia > Dasyuridae > Antechinus > Antechinus flavipes. Next base: position 301,538,055 of record NC_067399.1, on the reverse strand, counting down.
GTTGGGAGAGAAAAATCAGAAGAAAAAGGAAAAACCATGGGAATGGAAAGAAAAACAGAAAACAAGAAGTGAACATAGCATGGGTTGATTTACATTCAATCTCCATGGCTCTTTTTCTGGATGCAGATGGCATTTTCTATTCAAAGATTATTGGGATTGCTTTGGATCACTGAAGCACTGAGAAGAATGAAGTCTTTCATAGTTGATCATCTTGTTGTTATTGTGTATGATGTTTTTCTGATTCGGCTTGTTTCTTTCAGAATCAGATCATATAAATCTCTCCAGGTCTTTCTAAAATCACCATATTTATCATTTTTATAGAACAATATTATTCCATTACCTTCATATGCCACAATTTATTCAGTCATTCCCCAATGATGGGCATTTACTCATTCTCATTCTCCAATTCTTTGCTACCACAAAAAGAGCTGCTAGAAACATTTTTGCATATATGGATCCTTTTCCCTCCTTCTTGATTTCCTTGGGATACAGACCCACTAGTGAGGTTGCTGGGTCAAAGGGTATTCATTCCCTTTCATTCATGCCCTTTGTGCATATTCTAAATTGTTCTTCAGAATGGCTGGATCACTTTACAACTCTATTAACAAAGCATTAGTGTCCCAGTTTTCCCACATCCCCACCCAATATTTATTATTATTTTTCCTGTCATCTTTAGTTATTATTATTAATTAAAAATCATAGATACCCTTGACCTACTTTGGTACTAATAAAATCAAGATACATTTTCTAGTCATCAAAGTATGGAATTTGAAATGAGTTAGAAGATTTTATGAGTAAAAAAGAAGAAAAAAGTAAAACAAGTAGAACAGTAGACAAAGCATGAAGACTTTACTTTGTAATTAAGAATATCATATTCAAGTTCTCCCTCTGAAATACTGATTACATAACTATAGGCAAGTAATTGAGCCTCTCTGTGATCCAGGTCTATCTTTAAAATTAGAAATTGCAAATAAATTGTATATCTGCATTGGCAGAGAAAATTTTGTTACTGCTGGAATTCCTTATAGTATAGACAAAGTCATAGGCATGGACAAAAACCATGAGTAAATAATTGGCTGGTATACTCTTTTCTTTAAAACAAAGAGTATTTTGAAGATATAAGAGATTATAGACATAGACTTAAACTGGGAGGGACCTTGAATTTCATCAAGTTCAACCTCCTCATTTTATAAATAAAGACATTGAAGCCTAGAAAGCCTTAAATATGTTCAGAATTGCATAACAAGTGAATGAGACACAATTTTACCCTGGGTCTTCTTGACCTCTTTAAACCATTCGCCATCTGATTTTAATGCATTATATTTTATCTCTGATTTTTATACTACATATCTTGAAAAAAGCATTAAAATGGTATATATTTGATTCTTCTTTTTAAGAAAGGTTTTAAGTTTTAATTATTCTGTTTTTACCACCTCTGAAATTAATATTTATGGTATTTTCCACATGAACAGAAGAGGAATTATTCACATTTTAGAAAGAAAATCTCTTCTCAAATCTTATTAAACCCACCTTTAAAGATTTCTAACTTCCAGATGGAACAAATAAAATTCGAAACTTTTCAATTGTGAAAAAAAGAAAAGAAAAACGATAGGGTCCTTTTATAATAAATACTTACCTATAAATAAGGTCAAGGCTTCCAGTTAGATACCAAGAAGAAGAGAAGGCATTGAAATTTTAAAATCTAATATCTAGGTCAGCTTCAGCCTAATTGATCCAGTTCTGAAGGTCAAAAGTTGATCAGTTCCTTACCATAATTTTTTATAACTCCTAAAGGATCAAGCCTGTGGTGAGGATACCATAATGGTGCTTGAAGAAAAAAAAAAAAAAGAGCCAGAGAACACTTCTGAAGGGAAGATGATGTTTGACAGCTCCCTAGAAGATATTGGCAAAATAAACATCATTGTGATGAGAAAGTATCTGCACAAGGTTTTTAGGAGCCTGCAAGCTTTGGAGGAGCAATGTTCTAACTAACATCAGAATTTCTGTTCTATCTGTCTCTAGTTTTAGTCTGTGATATTAATGCATGGTCTAGATGTTTTATTGACATGATTAATCCCTCTCAGAAATGCACATCGCTGAGAAGACATGATTGGTACTAGAGAAATGTCCTCTTAAATTTTCATTTAGAAAACAAATCTACCCTTTGGCATTTCAGAAAGCCCATGGAAATGAACTTTTTTAAAATGATTTCATGGCAGGGCAGCTAGTTGGTACAATGAATAGAGCACCTGCCCTGAAGTCAGGAGAACCTGAGTTTAAATCTGGTCTCAGACACTTAACATTTCCTAGGTGTGTGACCCCGGGAAAGTCACTTAACCCCAATTTCTTCAGGAACAAAAGAAAAAAGATTTCCTAGCAGAAAAAGAAGGAAGGAAAAAAGGTCATGTAAGTCTCTGACCTGGGGCATGAGGAGACTTGCACTATTTTCCTACCTAACAGAAGTCTGAGAGCATTTCTTCCACCACTTATCTCTGTGAAGAGAGATTTCATCTCTTATCTGTTTAACACACACACACACACACACACACACACACACACACACACACACACTCGTTCTTAGATCAGCATCAAGTTAAATGGTCAATTATTACTACTCAAAAAAAAAAAAAAAACCCAAGAAGCACAGTGTACCTGCATATTTTCTGAATGGGAAAGTTCCTTTATTCAAGACTGTAAGGAGGTTGGTCAAGTCTCCTTACAGGTGTACACTAAGATGAGCATGTTGTGAATGTTTTAAAAACTAGAACCAATTTTTCATTATATTTAAACGATAATTACTGCCTAATTGACACCAAGGATGTACAATTTGATGATTATTTTGGGAAAAAAATACCAGATGAGAGTTTATGAGTAATAAACTAAAGAAAGATATTCCCAACATCTCAGGATTATACTTAGAACTCTGAGGGCAATAGTATATTTGATCTGAAGATCCCACTTACTAATGTTAATAAGAGTTGACTGATTAGCGCCAGTGTTTTATTCATATTTATCTTAAACTCAATTCAACAAACATTTAGCTACCTATTATATATGTGTGTAAGGCATTGATAATCACTACTAATGCAAATACTATAATTAGAACAATTCCTGCCCTCAAGCAGTTTATTACATTCTATTGAAGAGTACAATATTTACATATTATACATTCATAATTTATTTAAGCATTCAACTTTTACAAACCACTACCTTTTATCAAAGAGATATAAACTTAAAATTCAGAAAAATGCATTTGCAGATATTACTTATGTGGGAATTTGTTGAGCTTGACTATGAAGATAAGTGTTGAGGGATTTGTTTTTTGGGTGGTTAGGTTTATAAATTATTATCACCAATAATAACAAAATGATAATTGAATAATGGGTGAACCTAATGAGAGATTCAGATTAATTTTTTACATCTAAAAGACTTTAAAAAGCAAGCCTGACAAGGAAATATATTTCTTTAGTCCCTAATACTGGGTGATGATGATGGATTGTTTTAGCTCCAGAGTTCAAACCTGTATTAGGGTTTATGCTAATTTGAACCTATTTCATCACTAATATAGTAAGCCCCTAGGAGGGGAGAAGGGTAGGGACAGTTTTCCTAAGGAAGTTGGAGCAGGTCAAAACTTCCATATTAAACAGTAGTGATAGTAGGTCTGTCAGTGACTGTTGCTCTTTCAGGTTGGATGGCAGTGCCTTGCCTTTAAAACTTACAGTACTTTATACCATACAAACTGTTAGGTGAGTAGTGCAAGTCTTAAGATACCCATTTTACAGATTAGGAAATTAAGATCAGACATAAAGGAACCTGTTCATGGTACTACAGATGCAGATCTGGATTTGAACTCATGTTCTTTCTGTTTCATCTACTATAACACAGCTTCCTTTCAGCTTTCAGCAAGTATATCTCACTTTTAGCTCCAGTCAATATTTCAAAAGTACCAAGGTCAAGTTCTCTTCATTCACTTTCTTCACTTTCTAGAGACAGAGCTTCAGTGTCCACTCTCAGCAGCTGTTGGAATGCAGAGAATCATTGCTGTTTCAGATTTCTAAGAAGAATTCTGCTGTGAGAGGGCTCTCCACTAAACACATCATCAGGCAGAGATTTTGAGCATTAATCTTGATATCTTGATTGTGTAGCTCAAAAGATAACATCAAGAAAGAAAATGTCTTATATTAGGGTAACTTCGTCTATTTAAAAAGGGTCTGGGAGAAATCATATGTGATGCTATTTCAAGACTTTGTTTTTCTTATTTTTTCTAAAAGACAAGCTGATGGAGAAGGTAATCTTGCAAAGAAAATCTCCAAAGGATATCATTCTTGGGCAAGGCAATTTCCTTTCATTTTCTTATATTTAAAAGGTTGTAAAAATGTTTGTTTAGTCATGCATATGAACAAATAAAGAGGACTTCGCATGAAAGGAAATTTGCATATTTGTAAACTTAGCTCTTTCCCAAGTCCTGATGTAAATCTACACTTTGGACTAAATGATTATATTAACCATGGAACCAAAGTGTGTTTTCTCCATATTATCAGTATTGCTGCTACTGCCTCTGAACCTGATTTTGGAGCTTTCCATCTGTATTCCTATCAGCTTTCTCATCACAGAGATAGATGTCTCTGTCCATGTGGTCCCTCACTCCAACTGGTAAGGTTTTAGGACTACCATTTAAGGGAGTGCACGCTTACTTCTCTTCTGACTTTTCTACCTTGTCTCTAAGTGTGTACCCTCCTTATTTTGTGTCCCAGTTTTCATTTTATATGTTGCCTTCCTCCATTAGAACATAATCTTCTAGAGGATATTTATGTTTTTAATGCTTAGACAGTGCCTGGCACATGATAAGTACTTAATAAATGATCAAGCAATTTATCTATCAATCTAACTATTAAATAGGTCCTTGCCTTTCTCCTTAAAATGGGCCCCCTTCTAATAAACTTTGTACCTAATTTTTCTTAACTGAATTCCTCTCTTGTTCATCCATATGTTATTTCATAACATCTCCATTAATCCAATTTATCTTTTTTTTAATTTTTATTACAATTTATTTTATTTTAAAAAAAACAGAAAATGACTATAAACAAAATTGAACAAAGCATAACAACATTGTCATGTGCCCAGAAGAATATCAGGGAGGATTCAAAATATATAACAAGAATTTATCAGATCAAAAATCATATATATTAGAAGAAATTATATTTGTAAGTATTCATCTCTTTACTTCCTTGCAAATTGTTCTTTTATTTTCTGCTACTCACCTTCTTTATTTTATTGTTTTTCCAACTTTCAATCCCTCCATCTTTCCCAAGCAAGTTATAGTTAAGAAAGGATATATTTATGTGTATATAATATGTTTTATATATATATATATATATGTATGTATACATTCACATCCCCATACACACACACACACACACACACACACACACATCCCTTTCCTATACCTGCTGACTTTTTGTTTTAATTCTACTCTTAACTTGTCTTTCTGTAACGTAGCCTCCCGCCACCCATGGATCTCTCCCTTGTTTTTTCCCTTATCCTTTGCTTCCCAATTTGGCCATCCTTCGCCCCTTATTTCTTTATAGCGTTTGGAGGGTACTATACCCTTTAGTATATATGTAGTGTTGAATATTTAACCCATTCCTGATGTGATGTTTTCAGAATTAAAAGCTCTTCGCCTCCCTCTAATGCCTCTGTTTCTATTCTTCCTCTGCACCTCATTTGTATAACAAAATTACTATTTTTACCTTAACTCTGCCTTAGTCTTTCTTTTGAATTGCCCTATCTTTGAAGTCAATCTTGAACATATGGTATTCATTTTCCATGTTAAAAAAAATACAAACAATTTGTCCATGGTGAAGTCCTTGAAATTGGTCTTTGATATTTGCACTGATATGTGAAATTTTCTATTAAGTTCATGTTTGGTTGATAAAAAGTCCTGAAAATCTGTAAGCTTGTTAAATTTCTGGGTTTTTTTCATTCAATATTATAGATAATTTTGCTGGATATATTTTTGGCCACTGACTTAGTTATTTTGATTGTTGCTTGATATGATTCCAGGTCCTGCAGTCTTTTATTGTGGTTGTTGATAAGTCCTGTGCAGTTCTAATTGTAACTCCATTCTCTTTGATCTGGCAGTTTCGAAATTTGGCAATAATATTCCTATGTGTTTTTCACAAAGGATCTTGTTGCAGTGATAATTGGTGGACAAATTTTTTTTTTTCTATTTCTACTTTCCCCTCATGTTCTATCACTCCAGGACAATTTTCTTGAATTATTTCTTGTATTATTATGCCAAAGTCCTTTTTTTTATTACAACTTTCAGAATAATCATTTTTATATTTTCTCTTTATGATCTGTTCTCTAGATCTGTCATTTTTCTTAATAAGATGTTTCATATTATGTTGTATTTTTTTATTATAATCTAGTTTATTTTTTTCTTGTTCTCTCATAGCTTTACTGGCTTTCTTTTGCTCAATTCTAATTTTTCTTTTTTTAATTTTTATAGCTTTTAATTTTCAAAATACATGCAAAGATAGTTTTCAACATTCACTTTTGCAGAACCCTGTGTTCCAAGTTTTTCTCTTTCCCTTCTCTCTACCCCTTCCCCTAGATAGTAAGCAATCTCATATATGTTAAATGTGTGCAATTCTTCTATGCATATTCCCACTTTCATCATGCTGCACAAGAAAAATCAGATCAAAAGAGGAAAAAATGAGAGAGAGAGAAAGAAAGAAAGAAAAAGAGAGAAAGAGAGAGAAAGAAAGAAAGAAAAAAAGAAAGAAAGAAAGAAGAAAGAAAGAAAGAAAGAAAGAAAGAAAGAAAGAAAGAAAGAAAGAGAAAAAGAAAAGTAACTAAACAACAACAAAAAGGTGCAAATACTAGGTTGTGATCCACATTCAGTACCTCTCTGGATGGAGATGGCTCTCTCCATTACAAGTCCATTGGAACTGGTCTGAATCAACTCATTGTTGAAAAGTGCCAAGTCATTTCTTTGACAAAGAGACCTAACTGAGTTTCAATTGATAAATGACGGACAAAAGCAGCTACACCCAAAGAACGAACACTGGGAAACAAATGTGAACTATCTGCATTTTTGTTTTTCTTCCCGGGTTATTTATACCTTCTGAATCCAATTCTCCCTATGCAACAAGAGAACTGTTCGGTTCTGCAAACATATATTGTATCTAGGATATACTGCAACATATCCAACATATAAAGGACTGCTTGCCATCTAGGGGAGGGGGTGGAGGGAGGGAGGGGAAAAAAATCGGAACAGAAACGAGTGCAAGGGATAATGTTGTAAAAAAAAATCACCCTGGCATGGATTCTGTCAATATAAAGTAATTATTAAATAAAAATTTTAAAAAAAAGTGCGAAGTCCATTAGAGTTGCTCATTACATAATTTCGTTGTTATTGTATACAATGTTCTCTTGGTTCTGCTCCCTTCATTTAGCATTAGTTCCTATAAGTCTCTCCAGGTCTTTCTGAAATCAGCCTCCTGATTGTTTCTTACAGAACAATAATATTAACATTCATATACCATAACTTATTCAATCATTCTCCAATTGATGGGCATTCATTCACTTTCCAGTTTCTTGCCACTACAAAAAGGGAAGCTACAAACATTTTTACACATGTAGGTTTCTTTCTTTCCTTTAAGTTCTCTTTGGGATACAGGCCCAGTAGAGACAATACTGGATCAAAGGTTATGTGCAATTTTATAGCCCTTTGAGCATAATTCCAGATTGCTCTCTAGAATGGTTAGATTATTTCATAACTTCACCAACAAAATATTAGTCTCCACTTTTCTCAATCATCTCCAACACTCATCATTATCTTTTTCTGTCATCTTAGCCAATCTGAGAGGTGTGTAGTAGTACCTCAAAGTTGTCTTAATTTACATTTTTCTGAATAATAGTGATTTAGAATATTTTTTCATATGACCAGAAATGGTTTTAGTTTCTTCATCTGAAAACCAATTATAATATTAAAAGAGTTATTTTCATGTTTGAAATGGTATCTACTTTACTAGTCAATTAACTTTTTTTCATAATCTTTTTTTTTTCTTGGATTTTTTTTAAAATTTTTTAGTTTTTCCTCAATGTCTTTTATTTGATTTTTAAATTCCTTTTTTGGGTTCTAATAAATTCTCCCTGAGCTGAGAACCATTTCACTTTAATTTTTGGAATAGAAGTGCTTTTTTTTTTTTTTTTTTTTTTTTTTTTTTTTTTTTTTTTTTACTTCAGCATCCTCCTCTGAAGATGAACTGCGGTCTCACCTGTTCCCATAGTATGTTTTGATGGTGGGTTTTTTTTTTTAATCTGCTAGCTTTTTAAAATAATAGATACTAGTGTAAAAACCTCTAATTGTGGGGTAGAGGGATGTTGCCTCTGGCTTCTGCTTCACCTCAGTTCTCATCTCTGACCAGGAACCCCTAATCAAGAGCTCCATCCTCCTGCAGGTGCCCCTAGCCAGCCACATCCCTCCCCCTCTGCTTCTGCACTCACCAGGTGCTGGTTCCTTCTTGCCCAGGGCAGAGTCTCAGCAGCTGGGCTGGTTTTCCCAGTCAGCCAAGGTTCACTCTGTCCTCCTGGACTCAAACCCCCACTCTACAAACAGTCAGGGGGGTGAAAGTCTCTGTGGTTCCTACTGAAGCTCCAGCTATATCCAGTTCACCCCAGAGGGCCCTACTTAACGTTTCTACAGAGCTAGCTAAGAGGTGTTTCACTTTAGACAGGTTAATCTTCAGCCCATGATCTTTCTTTCAATCTTCATGGGTTGTGTCAGGAGGACCCCTGTTCTACCCCAAATCTTCTTGATTTCCACCAGTCTTTGTTCACTCTGAGGAGCAAATTTGCTCTGTTTGTGGGGGAAATCAAGAGAGTTTGAAATTTACCAATCTACTCTGCCATCTTTTCAAGAATCCTCCCCCAATTTATCCTTCTTTTGTTCTCCCCCTCCTGCCTAAGAAGGTGAGACCTGCTTCTAATCCATCTCCTATGAACTGAACCTGGAGATTTGCTGCTAAATCACGTTGAGACTGATAGACACTCTACTTCTAACCCTGCCCTTTGTCTATTGCTAGAGGAATAGACTCATGGGATCCTAGAGTTGAAAGAATCATCAGAACCAATCTAGTCCAAATCCCTCATTTATAGGAAATCTAATAGCTCTTCTTAATCACTGAGTCTTGGCTGTTCCTGGTCTTTTATTTTTCTGTCACAAACTGAATACAAAAGTGCATGTAGGTTTCTTTTCAGGCTCTTCAATCTGTTCAATTGCTTCAGGTGCTTTTGGCTTCCATATTACAGAAAAAAAGTGGAACAGTGTCAACACGATTTCAGATTGCTAAAGGAAAAATAAAACTCTCGGGAAAAGTCAACATGATAAGACTTAGGAGCATCCACCCTGTGCCTATCAAAATTCACTAATCTAAGACTTCAGGGAATTCCCTCCCTGGTAATACCCTGAATTCTCTTCATTTTGAGCTGTTACTTCACTCCCAAAGGAAGATTTCCCTATTATTTGGTATACATTTTTCTCTGTATATTTTGTCAGATTTCTGTTTTGCCATTTACATGGATAAGTTACACACACACACACACACGCACGCACGCACACACACACACACACACGGAAATAGTGAGGTCCAACATTTATAAGAGTTCTTACCGTGATCTATTTTATTTCTCTTTCTTTCAACAACATGCTATGAAAGACAGAACTCAATCATGTCAAACAAAAATCTATGTTATTTTGTTTGAAAATTACCTCCACTTTCACTTTCAAATTAACAATTAAATAGCCATTTTTTACCTTTAGATTTCACTTTCAGTGAAAGTTTTAACAAAAAAATAATAGAAATTTCAACAAAAACTTAATAAATACTTATGTCTTTGTTTTATTTAAAAATAATTTCATTTTCTAATTTTTCCAATCGGGAAAAATGAAATACTGAAAGAAACAAGAAACAAGTATCTTAAATTGAATAGACTATCATATGATTTAGAATGATGATACTTGACTTTTATCCAAGACAATATATTAAAGAGGAGAGTTTTAACCTCCAGAATTGACTTTTTAAAATAGTTTAATATTTTATCCTGATGATCCATTGGGGGAAATCCTTAAATTATACTTAATAACATAAAACCCAAAGGTTTCATTATAATTCTCTACAAGAACAAATGTCATCAAAAGTGGTATAATTATGAATAATTTGCAAAGATATTCTAAAGATAAACCTAAGTATCTTCTTTTCTTTCTTTTTTTTTAAAGTAATTGTTCAAGATATCAAGAGTAGTTACAATATAGTAGATAATATCAGCAATGAATAAAATCAGAAGAACTGAGTGTGAATACTATTCTCTGTCACTGACTGACTATATGACCTTGGACAAATCAAGTCATATCTCAAAGTCACCATTTCTTCAACTATAAAATAAGGATTTTAGACTGAATGACCTTTAAGTTCCTTTATAGCTTTAAAATTTTCTCATCTCAATGCATGTCAAAAAAAAGGCAATATGAATACTCTATTTTGGGTCCACTCACAACAAGAGAACTCACCTCTATCAATGAAGATTGGAAACTTTTTTAGCACTTAGCTAAACTTAGCACCAATGAAGCACCATAACTTTTTTTGGGTCACATGGTCAACATTTCTCAGAGGTGAAACTTGAATTTAAATCTCTCTGACTTAGAAGCTAGTGCTTGAAGTCCCTAGTCTGGATCAGAGCTTTCTAGGTATGGAGAGATAAGCAGAGAAAATGACCAGAGCCTAGGAATGGTGTCTTGTTCTTGACCAACCCCAGGGCCAATATCCACTGGATTGCAGAGTTGGAGTGTGTGTAAGAAGACTTGAAAGGATCTGTTTGCTTCATTCTATTTTTTGGAGCGTCTACTACTTAGGTTCCCATTAACCCTAGAGAAGAGCCCAACTGCGACATCTTTCTAAATATACAGCTTCGGGAGGGGACTTCCGGTTAAGATGGCGGAGAGGAGGCTCACAGCTGCATAAGCTCCACGCTCTCTCTCACTATCCATTTCATTACAAGCCTCTGAATCAATGCTTGACTGAAAAAAACCCACATATAGTTACCAAGAGAAGCCATCCTTGAGATCTGCCAAGAAAGGTCTGTCTTTACTGGAGGGCTGGGGCGGTTTTAGATCGGGCGCAGGCGGCGGGCAGCGGCAGTGAGAGCACGGGAGCAGACTGGAGAGGGGGTGGGGAGTGATCGCAGCCGTCTCTGCGGGAAGAGCTTCGCTACAGGTTTGAATACTTTGCTCCGGCAGCAAGTCAACAGCCCAGCAGAGGGCTGAACACCGGGGCTGAAGAATACAACCCCAAACAGCTGGAGTCTCTCAGGACCTGGCCGCCCCCCCCCCCCCACAGTGACTCAGCACGCTTTGGGATCTCAGAGCGCAGGCGCAGCACAGTCCTGCTAGTGCCTCACTGCTGCCCCCTGCAGTCTGTAGAGGAAGCTTGGTAACACACCCAGCCCCCCCCCCCCAAAGAAAGACTCCAGTTTTTTCTGTTTTTCTTTGGTAGTTTGTCTCTGATTAATAGACAGAATGAGCAAGAAGTTGAAGAGGACTTTAACCCTTGACAGCTTCTACACAGATAGAGAGCAGACTCTAAATCCTGAGGAGACTAAAAACAGGCAGTCCCCAGGTGAATCCCCAAAGGAGGAGATTGTCTGTTCCTCAGCACAGATGAACCTCATAGAAGTGATTGAAAAGGCTCTCACAAGGGAGCTAGAAGAAAAATGGGGAAAGCAGAGTGAGGCTTGGGAAAAGGAGAGGGAAGCTTGGGAAAAGGAGAGGGAGGCTTGGCAAAAGAGCCTGGAGAAAGTTAAAGAGAGAGTGGATAAAGAAGTAAAATCCTTGAAAAATAGGATTAGTGAACTGGAAACAGAAAACAGCTCTCTAAAAAACAAAATTGGCGAAATGGAAAAAAATTCCACAGAACAAAAGAACTCAATTGGACAATTAGAGAAAGATTTTAAAAAAGTGAGTGAAGAGAATACTTCACTGAAAATCAGAATTGAACAAGTGGAATTGAATGACTCGAGGAGACAAGAAGAATCAGTCAAGCAAATCCAAAAAAATCAAACAATGGAGAAAAATGTGAAATACCTTCTGGGGAAGACAACAGACCTGGAAAACAGATCCAGGAGAGACAATCTGAGAATCATTGGACTCCCAGAAAAACATGATGAAAAAAAGAGCCTGGACACCATTTTCCAGGAAATTATCAAAGAGAACTGCCCAGAAGTCATAGGAACAGAGGAAAAAATAAACATTGAAAGGATTCATCGATCACCCACTGAAAGGGATCCTAAAATCAAAACACCAAGGAATATAGTGGCCAAATGCCAGAACCCTCAGATGAAGGAAAAAATATTGCAAGCGGCTAGAAAAACCCAATTCAAGTATCAAGGAGCCACAATAAGGATCACCCAGGATCTGGCAGCATCCACATTAAAAGATCGAAGGGCCTGGAATATGATATTCCGAAAGGCTAAGGAATTTGGTATGCAACCAAAAATAACTTACCCAGCGAGAATGAGCATCTTTTTCCAGGGAAGAAGATGGACATTCAATGAAGTAAGCGAATTTCATCTATTTCTGATGAAAAAAACAGAACTTAACAAAAAGTTTGATCTACAAATATAGAACTCAAGAGAAATCTAAAAAGGTAAAGATTAATCTTGGGAACTATATTTTGACTATATAGATGTATAAAGAATACATGTATACCTTGTTCTAGAAATTGATGTGGAAAGGACATTGTACCAGAAAAAGGGTAAAGTGGGGGTAGTACATCTCATGAAGAGGCGAAGGAAACCTATTATATCTGAGAGAAAGAATGGAGGGGGATGAATATAGTGGGTATCTTACTACCTTCAGAATTGGCTTTAAGTGAAAAATCTTAAGACATATTCAATCTATGGTGAAACTTCTCCCATCTCACTGAAAAGTGAGAAGTGAAAAGTGAAAAGGGAAGGAATAAGCTAAGGGGAAGGGAATACGGGAACTGGGAGGGAAAGGGGTAAGATAGGGGGAGGAACTCTAAGGCGGGGGGAGGGATACTAAAAAGGGAGGGCGGTGAGAAGCAAGTGGTGCTCACAAGCTTAATACTAGGAAGGGGGGGGAAGGGGAAAGAAGGGAGAAAAGCATAAACCGGGGTTAACAAGATGGCAAGTAATACAGAATTGGTCATTCTAACCATAAACATGAACGGGGTAAACTCCCCCATAAAGAGGAAGCGGTTAGCAGAATGGATTAAAAGCCAGAATCCTACAATATGTTGTTTACAGGAAACACACCTGAAGCGGGGAGATACATGCAGGTTAAAGGTAAAAGGTTGGAGCAAAATCTACTATGCTTCAGGTGAAGTCAAAAAAGCAGGGGTAGCCATCCTGATCTCAGATCAAGCTAAAGCAAAAATTGATCTAATTAAAAGAGATAAGGAAGGACACTATATCTTGCTAAAGGGTAGCATGGATAATGAAGCACTATCTATATTAAACATATATGCACCAAGTGGGGTAGCATCTAAATTCTTAAAAGAGAAACTAAGAGAGCTGCAAGAAGAAATAGACAGTAAAACTATAATAGTGGGAGATCTTAACCTTGCACTCTCAGAATTAGATAAATCAAACCACAAAATAAATAAGAAAGAAGTCAAAGAGGTAAATAGAATACTAGAAAAGTTAGATATGATAGATCTCTGGAGAAAATGTAATGGAGACAGAAAGGAATACACTTTCTTTTCAGCAGTTCATGGAACCTATACAAAAATTGACCATATATTAGGACATAAAAACCTCAAACTCAAATGTAGTAAGGCAGAAATAGTAAATGCATCCTTTTCAGACCATGATGCAATGAAAATTACATTCAACAAAAAAGCAGGGGGAAGTAGACCAAAAAATAATTGGAAACTAAATAATCTCATACTAAAGAATGATTGGGTGAAACAGCAAATCATAGACATAATTAATAACTTCACCCAAGAAAACGATAATAATGAGACATCATACCAAAATGTATGGGATGCAGCCAAAGCGGTAATAAGGGGAAATTTCATATCTCTAGAGGCATATTTGTATAAAATAGAGAAAGAGAAGGTCAATGAATTGGGTTTGCAATTAAAAATGCTAGAAAAGGAACAAATTAAAAACCCCCAGTCAAACACTAAACTTGAAATTCTAAAAGTAAAAGGTGAGATCAATAAAATTGAAAGTAAAAAAACTATTGCATTGATTAATAAAACTAAGAGTTGGTTCTATGAAAAAACCAACAAAATAGACAAACCCTTAGTAAATCTGATTAAAAAAAGGAAAGAGGAAAATCAAATTGTTAGTCTTAAAAATGAAAAGGGAGAACTCACCACTAACGAAGAGGAAATTAGAGCAATAATTAGGAGTTACTTTGCCCAACTTTATGCCAATAAATTCGAAAACTTAAATGAAATAGAAAAATACCTCCAAAAATACAGCTTGCCCAAACTAACAGAGGAAGAAGTAAATATCCTAAACAGTCCCATCTCAGAAAAAGAAATAGAACAAACTATCAATCAACTCCCTAAGAAAAAATCCCCAGGACCAGATGGATTTACATGTGAATTCTACCAAACATTTAAAGAACAATTAACTCCAATGTTATATAAACTATTTGAAAAAATAGGGATTGAAGGAGTCCTACCAAACTCCTTTTATGACACAGACATGGTACTGATACCTAAACCAGGTAGGCTGAAAACAGAGAAAGAAAATTATAGACCAATCTCCCTAATGAATATTGATGCTAAAATCTTAAATAAAATATTAGCAAAAAGATTACAGAAAATTGTCACCAGATAATACACTATGACCAAGTAGGATTTATACCAGGAATGCAGGGCTGGTTCAATATTAGGAAAACTATTAGCATAATTGACTATATCAATAACCAAACAAACAAAAACCACATGATCATCTCAATAGATGCAGAAAAAGCATTTGATAAAATCCAACATCCATTCCTAATAAAAACACTTGAGAGCATAGGAATAAATGGACTTTTCCTTAAAATAGTCAGGAGCATATATTTAAAACCATCAGTAAGCATCATATGCAATGGGGAAAAACTGGAACCTTTCCCAGTAAGATCTGGAGTGAAGCAAGGTTGCCCACTATCACCATTATTATTTAATATCGTATTAGAAACACTAGCCTCGGCAATAAGAGTCGAGAAAGATATTAAAGGAATTAGAGTAGGCAATGAGGAAACCAAACTATCACTCTTTGCAGATGATATGATGGTATACCTAGAGAACCCCAGAGATTCTACCAAAAAGCTATTGGAAATAATTCATAATTTTAGCAAAGTAGCTGGCTACAAAATAAATCCCCATAAATCCTCAGCATTTTTATACATCACCAACAAAACCCAACAGCAAGAGATACAAAGAGAAATTCCATTCAGAATAACTGTTGATACCATAAAATATTTGGGAATCTATCTACCAAAGGAAAGTCAGGAACTATATGAGCAAAATTATAAAAAAGTCTCCACACAAATAAAGTCAGACTTAAATAATTGGAAAAATATTAAGTGCTCTTGGATCGGCCGAGCGAACATAATAAAGATGACAATACTCCCTAAACTAATCTATTTATTTAGTGCTATACCAATCAGACTTCCAAGAAAATATTTTATTGAGCTAGAAAAAATAACAACAAAATTCATATGGAACAATAAAAAGTCGAGAATCTCAAGGGAATTAATGAAAAAAAAAATCAAATGAGGGTGGCCTAGCTGTACCTGATCTAAAATTATATTATAAAGCAGCAGTCACCAAAACCATTTGGTATTGGCTAAGAAATAGATTAGTGGATCAGTGGAAAAGGCTAGGCTCACAAGACAGAATAGTCAATTATAGCAATCTAGTGTTTGACAAACCCAAAGCCCCTAACTTCTGGGAAAAGAATTCATTATTTGATAAAAACTGCTGGGATAATTGGAAATTAGTATGGCAGAAATTAGGCATGGACCCACACTTAACACCATATACCAAGATAAGATCAAAATGGGTCTATGACCTAGGCATAAAGAACAAGATTATAAATAAATTAGAGGAACATAGAATAGTTTATCTCTCAGACTTGTGGAGGAGAAAGAAATTTGTGACCAAAGATGAACTAGAGACCATTACTGATCACAGAATAGAAAATTTCGATTACATCAAATTAAAAAGCCTTTGTACAAATAAAACTAATGCAAACAAGATTAGAAGGGAAGCAACAAACTGGGAAAACATTTTCACAGTTAAAGGTTCTGATAAAGGCCTCATTTCCAAAATATATAGAGAACTGACTCAAATTTATAAGAAATCAAGCCATTCTCCAATTGATAAATGGTCAAAGGATATGAACAGACAATTTTCAGAGGATGAGATTGAAACTATTACCACTCATATGAAAGAGTGTTCCAAATCATTATTGATCAGAGAAATGCAAATTAAGACAACTCTGAGATACCACTACACACCTGTCAGATTGGCTAAGATGACGGGAAAAAATAATGATGAATGTTGTAGGGGATGCGGGAAAACTGGGACACTAATGCATTGTTGGTGGAGTTGTGAACGAATCCAACCATTCTGGAGAGCAATCTGGAATTATGCCCAAAAAATTATCAAATTGTGCATACCCTTTGATCCAGCAGTGTTTCTATTGGGCTTATATCCCAAAGAAATACTAAAGAAGGGAAAGGGACCTGTATGTGCCAAAATGTTTGTAGCAGCCCTGTTTGTAGTGGCTAGAAACTGGAAAATGAATGGATGCCCATCAATTGGAGAATGGCTGGGTAAATTGTGGTATATGAATGTTATGGAATATTATTGTTCTGTAAGAAATGACCAGCAGGATGAATACAGAGAGGACTGGCGAGACTTACATGAACAGATGCTAAGTGAAATGAGCAGAACCAGGAGATCATTATACACTTCGACAACGATATTGTATGAGGACATATTTTGATGGAAGTGGATTTCTTTGACAAAGAGACCTGAGTTTCAATTGATAAATGACGGACAAAAGCAGCTACACCCAAAGAAAGAACACTGGGAAACGAATGTAAACTATCTGCATTTTTGTTTTTCTTCCCGGGTTATTTATACCTTCTGAATCCAATTCTCCCTAAGCAACTAGAGAACTGATCGGTTCTGCAAACATATATTGTATCTAGGATATACTGCAACATATCCAACATATAAAGGACTGCTTGCCATCTAGGGGAGGGGGTGGAGGGAGGGAGGGGGGAAAAAAATCGGAACAGAAACGAGTGTCAATATAAAGTAATTATTAAATAAAAAACTTAAAAAATAAAAAAATAAAAAAATAAAAAAATAATAAAAAAAAGAAGCTAGTGCTTTATCCATGACACAACACAAACACTCAGAGTTATTATATATTAATTTTAAAATTATTATTATTAACTTTTATATTAATCAACACATTTTTATAGACAATCTATAAAATAGATTCTGTGTTTTCACAGAATTCTAAAAAGGTTGTAGTTAAAGATAATGTAAAAGTATTTACATGCATCTCTCTCCAAGAGGCTTATAGACTGATTGTGAAAACAAAATATAAAAATATGAAATGACAGTCATAAAATATGGAATGTAATTTTGAAGTCACATGTTAACAAGTATAAATAAAATGTTCAAACTAAAATCTATCCATTTTTGCCTAAATCTAAATTTCATGCCATAATGATTCAGTACTTAGTTTCATGTCACTAAAAGTACCAAAAAAGATTATTTGACTCTCCTTAGGAAAAACCCACTAATTACTCGAGCTAAGGTTTCAGTTATGTTTCCATATAAGGGCCTTAGTCTTTAAATGTGGTAAAATTTTAAAAATTCTATTCCATTCAATAAGCAGTTATTAAATACTTTCTGGGTACAAGGCACAGTGCTTAGTACTAGAGATACACAAATAAAAAGGAAAGTCAAGAATCTCACATTTTACCATTAGTCAAGACATTATTTTTCCAGTGGCCATTATGAGGAACATGAAATAATTCAGCCAGGGGAGTATGGAAAGCTTCACTTCATGTATGTGCTGTCTAAGCATTCGTTAATGTCTGTATCAGAAAAGGCCAATTAATGACTTCATTTATCAAGATTCTATTTATACCTATGTTGGAAAAGAGTTTTATTTATTATCTTAAGGAGGAAATGATGCCTTGATAGCCCAGGTCTACTTGAAATGTTGAACTGAGTAATTCTTATATAGATAGATAGATAGATAGATAGATAGATAGATAGATATAGATATGAAAATTCTCACTCGTTTTCATTATAGCATTTTATGTAGACTCCACATTTATTACTGGTACCTATATATTTTTTTCCCTTAGCTCACCTTTAAACACAAGGTTATAAAGCCATCTGCACCGTGACAACCTTTCTATCATAACCCATTATAATCCTTTTAAAATAGTTAACTCTGACGGTAAGATTTCCACCTTAATTGTTGTGATTATAACAAGTGATGTTTTGAGATGAATATAGCTCTGATTAACAGTACTGCTAAAGAAGCACTTAAAACTTAAAAGGAGAAAGAACAAGAAATCCTTCCTGGGAGAAATGGCAAGTTGAATATTATAGAGAAGGTTCAGGTACACTATAAAATCACTGCTGTTTACTCTCACCATTTGAGCAGTGACAGTGCAATGCTAAGATATTTGAAATTTAATTTCAGGATATCTCTGAGGAGAAAAAGCACATCCATGTATGTGTAATATGTGTACATATATACACATTGTGTGTGTGTGTGTGTGTGTGTGTGTGTGTGTGTGTGTAGCATATATTAGAATGGGACTAGAAGATCTGAAGATCTGATTACAAATCATGCCTCAGATACTTGCTAGCTTTTTGATTATGAGCTAATTCAGTTGCCTCATCTACTTTATGGGGTAGTTTGGAAGATCAATGGATAATGTCTAGAAAGGACTTCACAGATATTAAAGTGCTATAAAGTTTAGTTGTTATAATAGGTCCTAATTTATATGAATAATGAATCTTACTGAGATAGTCATATGTGGTCAAATTTTCAGTTTTTAAAGTTATAGTTACATTAAATATAGTATTTGATTATAGTTCTTTTCATTAGTCTGTGTGTGTGTGTGTGTGTGTGTGTGTGTGTGTGTTTGATTAAGACTAGGTAACAGTTGAGCCAAAGAATCTCCTCATTCATCTAGTCCAAAGAAATCTAAATAATACCTGTTGAAGACCTTAGCTTAAAAAGGCCAATGTCTCCCCTTGCCTCCAAGGCCATCGCCAGTCACCCTGATCTATATCTTGCCACTGGACCCAGATGACTCTGGAGGGGAAAGGGAGGCAGGTGACCTTGCACAGCCCTCCCTCTTCTTAAGCCCAATTCACTTCCCTGATGTCATGGTCCTCTTTGAGAAATAAGGACAAACAACAACAACAATATGTGTGTATGTACACATACATTTGTATGAGTAGAGGATATTAAACAATAAGATATTAGGATACAGTCTTTTCCATTGTTCTATAATTGAATGACATTTTATTTAACTATAGCTTCAAATACTACAAATATGAATATATGCGATCACTTCAAGATATTCATTATTTGTACTCATTTTAAATGGATTATGTTATTTGTTATTATTAATATAATAAACATAAAATATTGTCTTAACTAGCACGTGACTTTCTAGGTAAAATATTTAGGGAATTAATTTCTTAGAAACAGAACCTAAGGCCTATGATATTTATTTTGTTGAACTTTGGTATTGTTCCTGAAAAAGAAAATTAATGATGGTAGAATATACTATTGAAAGTTTCACTATTAGAGGCAACATGATTAAATTACTTTAGACAATCCTCTAGGCTGAACCTGGGTTCAAAACTCAGATCTATTATTTATTTAACTTTGTGATCCAGGAAAGTCACTTAAACTCTATGGACCTCAGTTTCTTTATCTATACCATGAAGGGGCTAGCAGAATGATTTTTAACTTAACATTTTTCTCTAGATCTTATGCAGTCTCCGATTATTTTACCAAATCTGGACTAATAGCCACATTCAGAGCACTGAATGTGAAGACCTGTATAGATCTTGTATACTCAAATTTAGAAATATGTCCAGCAACTGGGAGTGAAAAAGTATAGTTAGATTGGGGCAACTAGATGTTGCAGAGTATAGAACACTGGTGCTAGAGGACCTGAGTTCAAATTTGAGCTCAGACACTTAACACTTACTAGCCATGTAACTGGGCAAGTCATTAAACTCCAATTGCCTCATAAAACAAACCAACAAAAGAAAAAAGAAAGAAGCAGAGAAAAAATGCTGAGCTGGTCCAGGGACTCCTTGTAATCTTTTATCAACTTAAATCAAATGACCAAAAGGCCAGAGTATGTATTGATAGGATATTTACTCTTTTGAGTTGATAGAGATAACTCAGGTGATCTAAGAGAAAGTTTAATTTTTTTCAGTAATTTGAAACAACCTCTTCATTTACCAACACATACCAACAATAACAACAATATTAAAGATAAAAGCTATATTTAAAAAGGAGGTGGGAATACATTGCAGAAAACAGAGACACTTGAATAAACATAAGATTAGTCCCAGAGATGTAGATAAATTCTTAAAGTCATTCATTTATAATCTCAAGTAAGAAGTAATATTCCACTCCAATCATGTCCCACAATTTCTTTTTCTAATAGTTCTCAATTTGTATCCAGTCCTTTAATACGGGGGAAGGGGAGATTGCTGCTGTAAATATTTTGGTGTATTTGATGTCATCTTCCCCCTTTACCCAGTGACTTCCTTGGAGTATCTGTCTAGAAATAAAATCTCTGGATCAAAGAGTATGGAAATTTTAGCCATTTTATTTTGAAAATTCCAAATTGCTTTTTATAATGGCTATACTAATGTACAATATATTAATACTCTTGTATTTCTAAAATCCTTCAAACGTTGATTGATCCCATATTTTGCCACTTTTGCCAATTATCTCTCTCTGAGTTGAATCTATAAATTGTTATGCTTGCAATTTCCCTTAGTATATGTGATTCAGAGCATATAAAAGTGATTATTAATTTGTAATTCTGCTAATAATTTTAACTTTTCAAAATTCTTTTGAGAATTACTTGCTCATAATTTTGAACATCTATCTAACCTGTTTAGTCATGTCCAATTCCATTTGGAGCTTTCTTGGGAAAGACACTGGAGCAGTTTGCCACTTCTTTCTTCAGCTAATTTTACAGATGAGGAAACTGAGGCAACGAGAGGATAAGTGAATTGCCCAGGATTACACAGTTAGTGAGTATCTGAGGCCAGATTTGAATGCAAGCAGGTGAGTTTTCCTGATTCCAAAACCAGTGTGCTATCCACTGCATCACTTAGCTTCCCATTATTTAATGGGAAATGATGATTGGTTTTCTATATGTCTGTTAATTTTCTACAAATCTTAGATAAGATATTAGTGATATTATTAGAAATTCTTCCTGGTCAACAACTTAATTTCTTTTCCTAGATACATGCATTTTGTTTATTCAAAAGCTTTTTAATACCATGTAAATAACATTATATAAATATGCATATATATGTACATCTATTTATATGTATACACACATTTATCCATATACAGACACAGATGCATCTACATGTATGTATATATATGTGTATTTATATACACACAGGTCTAATGATAGCTATAGTGAAAATGGGAAAGATGTGTGAATTTTAATCCTCCTCCTTCTCTTCCTCCTCTTGTTTTGATTCTTCTCTTTCTTCTCTTTTTTCTTATTAGTCTGCTAATATATCCATTTTAAAAGTGTTGGTATTGTGGATTGGGATAGAATGAGTTGTCATTTGCTTGATTTTGACTAGAATATTTTCCAGTTTTCTCCATATTTCTCATTTATTCTTTTTACCAGCAATTCTTTCTTGGATAATCTGTGTTTTCAGGACTATAAATCACTGGGTTATTGTGTTCTATTATTTCTAATGACATTCTCCACTCTGAGAAAGGTCATCTAATTTGCAAACATGATTTTTAAAAGTATAGTTTGCTCTGTACTCTATCCTTTTGTGCCATCTTCTTGTATTGCTTTCCACTTTTCTTTCCCCTTGACCTCCCCTTTTCTTTTTTCATTATCTCCCAGTTATGCACATATATTCCTTTAGGCGCTCATACTTTATTTTTCCTAGTTCCTCAAATAGCAGAGTAGAGAAGAGGGTGAAATCTTACATTCATCTACAGATATAATTCAGTTTTTTCATCCCAAACAATAAGCACAGTGAAGTATTGTTCTTTGACTTGAGGCAATAGGGTAACAGGAAATGAAGGAAACAAGCATTTATTAAGGACCTACTATGTGTCAAACACTGTGTTAAGTGCTTTACAAATAGTATTTCATTTAATCTTCACAAAAACCCTGGGAACTAGGTTTCATAATTATTCCCTTTTTTGGTTGATAAGGCAGGATAAATTGGAAGTAATTAAGACAAGGAATTTGGAAAGGCTTCTTGAAAGTGGGACTAATTCTTGTGAGACCATGAATTTTCATGATTTAAAGTCACCAGTAGAATACTGTTTAAAAAAAAAAAATTGGTAAAGGGGAGGGATGACAGCAAGCTATTTAAAATCATTCCAAGTTCTATTTAATTTCTAAAACATGATCAAATCCAATTTTTAATTCTATTCAATTTTGAGCACAATTCTTTTCTTTTTTTTTTTTTTGTATTTTTTCCTCATTAATAGTATTGTCTGCAGTTGCATGTTAAGAAAGGTTTTAGCATTCATTTTTATAAGATCTTGAGTTCCAAAATTTTCTCCTTTCCTTCCTTCCCTCCCTTCTTCCAAAGGTAATAGACAGATTGATATGGTTTATATACATGCTGTCATGTAAAACACAATTCCACACCAGTCACAATCATGAAAAAATAAATCAGATAAAAAAGAAAACAAAAACAAAAAAAAGTGGAAAAAATGCTTCAATCTGCATTCAGAGTCCATCAGTTCTTTACCTGGATATGAATAACATATTTCTTTGAGTCTGCTGTAGTTGTCATGAATCATTTTGTTGCTGAGAAGAGGTTAGCTATTCATAGTTGATCATCACAGATGATGTGATGACGCATACAATGTTTTCCCAGTTTTTTTCATTTTGCTTTCCATCAGTTCATAGAAGTCTTTCCAGGTTTTCTGAAATCTGCCAATTCATCATTTCTCATCACACTATAGTATTTTATTATATTCATATACTACAGTTTGTTCAGCTATTACCCAACTGATAGACATTCCCTAAAGTTCCAATATTTTGCAACCAAACAAGGCTGCTATAAATATTTTTACACTGTCCTGTCTTCCCTTTCATTTACTTCCCTTTCATTTACTTTCAAGTAAAATAATTTATACCATTCTACCTCTTCCTTCTGCATCCAGTGTACTCCTCTTTCTTATGCCTTAATTATTTTTGTCATTTCTTAAATTCACTTTATACCCATGTTTTCCATGTGTATTCCTTCTATCTCTACTATTAGCAATACAATTATTAAGAATTACAGGTATTAGAAATAATTACAAATATCATTTTCCCATATAGAGTATAAACAGTTTAGCTCAATTGAATCAGTTGTATTTTCTTTTCCATTTTTAACTGGTTATGTTTTTCTTGGGTCTTGATACTAGAGATCAATATTTTGGTTTAGTTCTGGTCTTCTCCCTAAAGAAACTTAAATTCTTCTATTCAATTAAGTGACCATTTTTCCCTTGAAATATTGTGCTTAATTTTGTCAAGTAAGTGATTCTTGGTTATAGTCTTAGTTCCTTTGCCTTAAAGAATATCATGTTCCATGACATCTGATTATTTTAATGTTACATCTGCCAAGTCCTATGTAATCCTGATTGTGACTTCCTGATATCTGAATAGTTTTTTTCTGGCCACTTGCAATAGTTTTTTCATTGACCTGATTATTTTGAAATTTGGTTATAATGATCTTTGGAATTTTTATGAACAAATTTATCATCATGAAAACTTTTCTTAATGTGAACAGAGTATACCACAAGAGGCACAATAGTGTAATTAATTAAGAGAAGTACAGAGAAGTGATTTATATAAGGCGAGTTCTCAAATTAGAAGAAATGAATATGAGGAAGGTTATGAGCCCAGGTTTGTTGTTAGAAACCAAGAAAAACCAGATACTCAAACATATGGAAAATTCATAGCAAAAGAGGATGATTGAGGATGAGATTTAAAAGTTTCAAAGAGCGCAAAGACCTTCTATTTCCACCTTTTAGTTTAGTAAATGAAAAATTAACTGTGTACTCTCTCAAGACTAGTAGAGAACTTTTTGTCACCTTTATAGTACTACTAAGGATACAAATGATCACCTCAGTCTTTAGGGTACCTGACAAAATTAAATTAGATGGAGAAAATAGGGGTATTTTCATAAGCTGATTCTTAAAAAAATAATTTTGAGGAGAGTGTGTATTACCATTGGTCCATCAGGACCAACCACACCAATAGGCAAACTGTACACATTACTTTTTTTACAATTTACACTTAGCTGTCTGCCTTTTGCAATATTTTCCCTACAATGGATACTTCCATTCAATCAATAAATGCATCCATAAGATGTGTTTCTCAAAATGTCACAAGCAATACAGGACAGGAATGTCCTCCATAATATCATCTTATAGTGTCCTAGCTTCTGCTTGGAAACTTCCTTAGTCTATACTTCAAATTAGTTCCTTAGGTTGTTTCTGATGTTAAGAAGTTTCCCCTAAGTTCAAAATATAGAACATTTATATTATATATATATAGGGGCACATATATTTGGTCAGATAATGTAGGGAAGGGGAGTAAAGAGAATAAACATTTATTAAATGATACATAAAATATATGGTATAGTGTTGGAATCCTTACTAACTGCTAAGTAATTAGAGTTGATCTAATCTTACAAGAAGATGTTTTGGCCAGAACCTGAAACAAGGTACTAAGTAGAACTAATTAAGACAAGGCTTGTGTTCACACCTTTACTCATTGGAGTCCACAAGTATGCTAGCTTCACAAAGTACACTTTCTAACTTCAAGAGAGTCCACACCTTAAAGCTCTTTGGGCCAGAGAGCACTATGGGAGAAAACCCATAATCCCATTCTCTCAGAAGGTTCACATATAAGGCGAGACAGCCATTCCAGAATACATTTTTTTCCTCTTGGCTGGCTGATCGCGCTGGACTCGAGAGGAACGACTCTTGTGCAGAGAACACTTTAACGGATTTCAGTGGAGCTACGCCAGAAGCCCTCTCTCCGCGGCAAGTTGGTGGCTGGGCTCCCCAGAAGGAGATAAGAGAGACTTTCCATCTCTGTCTTGGTTGGAGGCAGAAGAAAGCAGAGGCAGAGGCTGAAGGACCAGACCTTTGGATTTAAAGACATTCGGAGAGAGCTCTTGGAACCAAGCAGAGAGATAGGCCTCTAAGCTAACCGGGCTATATTGGAGATAATAAAAGATCTGAACTTTTATCACCTGGCTGCGTTTTGAGAAGAAAAAGCTCACCACATTTTGGCGCCCAAAGTGGGGCCCAAGGATCCTACTTTCACTGAAGAAGTCTCCAGTGACCAGGAACTGAGTGAGTACAACCTTTTTTGGCTGAAATGGGACAGATCCTAGGTAAAGATTCTCCATCCCCCACCCCAACCCCCCCAACCCCAGACCCACCCAGGAATGGTGCTATAGAAAGCCTGCTTAAGCTGATAGAAGATCAAGGGCTACTTGTAACTTGGGGACAGGCAGCTAGACTTCTGGCTACATTAAAACGCACCTCCCCTTGGCTCTTAGAGGAAGAGAAAATCTCTCTAAAAAACTGGGCATTGGTTGGTCAACAGCTCTCCGCATATTACAATGAAAACGGTCCTCGTTCAGTTTCCATTGAAGTATTCTTTTTATATAATACGATACAGATGGCCTTAAAATACCGTACTTGTTCTAGGAAAAAAGGAAAAAACTCTAGGAATAGCCAAAGGGGGAAGCCTGAGATAAAGGAGGAAGACAAAGAACAGATTAATGGCCATATCCCCACAGGGCAGGGAGACTTAAGTGAGGCTCAAGAGTGGGGTGAATCTGAGGCAGCCTCAGCCCCACCTGAGGAGCAGGTAATTGACTCTCCTTCATCAACTCCACCCTCCGGGATGGAGTGGGGGGGGCAGTGACAGCACCAGCACCTCCCCCCCAGTATCCAGCACCTCCTCCCCAGCATCCAGCACCTCCCCCCGGCATCCAGCACCTCCCCCCCAGCATCCAGCTGCTCCTTTGAGTAGATTGCAAAAGGGACTAATTAAGGCCAGAGAAGAAGGGAAAAATGTATCAGAATTTCAACACCACATTTTTCCTGTAATTCAACAGTTTAATTCTTCAGGTCAAGAAAGTAGAAGATACTCACCCTTTGATATAGAAATCCTCAAAGACCTGAAAAAAGCTTGCACTCTTTATGGGGCTACATCAGCTTATGTTAAGATGCTATTACAAAATTTGTCTTTTGAAATCTTGACCCCTAATGACTGGAAATCGATAGCAAAAATATGCCTAGAACCTGGACAGAACTACTTGTGGCTTTCTGAATATAGTGAGCTCTGTAGGATACAAGCCCAACAAAATATTCAAAGTGGAGTTCATACTGCAATCACCTGTGACCTACTAACAGGTACAGGTCCTTATGCAGATGTCACAGCACAAATTAGTTATTCTGTAGCAGCATATCAGCAAATTGCTGATAATGCTATCAAAGCGTGGGCTTCTCTTCACAATAAAGACGACAAGGGTGGGGCCTTCACAAAAATAACACAAGGGCCAAATGAACCCTTGGCTGACTTTGTGGGACGCTTGCAGACAGCTATCATAAGAACAAATGGAGAAAATGCAATAACAGACATCTTGATAAGGCAACTTGCTAAGGAAAATGCTAATGAGGTTTGCAGAAGAATTATACTAGGACTGCGCAAGGATGCTCCTTTAGAGGAACTCATAAGACGCTGTGCCACAGTGGGCACAGGTGCCTTTTATAGCCAGGCTATGATGCAGACTTCCCAAAATCCAAACATGAGAAGACAGAATCCCTCTTGGCAAGGGACTTCCAGAGAGACTCGTAGATGCTTTCAGTGTGGAAAAGTAGGACATCTGAAAGCTCAATGTTGGTATAGAGATAGAATGGGAAGACAAGGTGGAGAACAAGACCCCAAACCCCATGTCCAAAATGCAACAGAGGCTTCCATTGGGCCTCAGAATGCAGACAGATTCAGGGAAACGGGATGAGGGGCCCAGCCCCAGGGCCCAAGGCAAAAAACACTTGGGGCATGATGGCAGCCAATGGTGCACCCAGAGAGTGCCTAGAAGTCCAGTACCCAGACATGACCAATCAGCCAGAAAGCCATATGATGGGAGAAGGGGATTACACAGTATAGTAAATGCTATATAGAAATTAACTATGATAATAATAATAATTATTATTATTAATCTGTGTCAGATACTGTGCTAAGCACTTTAAAAAAATTATTTCATTTTATCTGGAAGACAAATCTGCAAGGTAGATGTTATTATTCCTTTTTACAGTTGAAAAAACTGAGGTTAAGTGTCTTGTCCAGAGTCACATAACTAGTAAATGTCTGTGATGGAATTTGAACTCAGTTCTTCTTGACTTCAAACCTAGTCTTCTATCTGCTGCACCATTTAGCTACTTCTGGCAATGTAGATTTAGAAGGGTAATAAGAAGAACAGGGGTGAAGTTCTATACTTTTAATATAGACTGACTTGCATTCTGTGGCTAAATCAATCAAGATGAATTTCTAAATAGAGACAGATTTACATTGATAAATTTAGTTCCTCTCCCACCCTAACTCCCTGCAAGACCTTTCTATCTATGAAAATATAAGTCTAGCCCTTTAAAATGATCATTATAATACCTATAATTGGTATTATAATTGGGTAAGCACACCAGAGGAACAATAAAAAAAGTTTATACTTCTTTAAGCATATTTTAAAGTTATATTCAAAGTAAACAAGCAACAAATATGTACTGAGTGCTATTTTTTAAAAAACTATACCAAGTATTTTTATTAAAATTATTTACTTTTCTGCTTGTACTTTATGAGATTTTTAAGAAGCAACAGAACATAATGGAAATCAGTATAATATCTTCTGCAAACAAGTGGAATTAAGGTGAAAGATAAGATATTTGTGTCAGGGGCAACTTGACTCCTCATTGGTTCCATAATAAATGGCACTTATATGAGTGGATATTCATGATTCCAACATCACTTCTGTTTCCCAGACTAACCCAGAGTACTACTCAAGACTGGAAAACCAAACAAAAGAAGGTGGAAATAAACACTGTGTATTATATAGTTAAAACACCAGGCAGAGCTCTCAAAATGAACAAAATAAAACCCATAAAATATTTTTCCCCTCTGTCCAGAACATAAGCAAATGAATTATTGCTTTAAAAAGTGGATATTCAGGTAAGCCTCAAGGAGAAAATGTAAAGGGAGACATTTTAGCATATTTAACTTCACTGCTTCACTGGAGCTAGAACTAATCAGGCTTTCATCTTAGACATAGAATTTTATCATCATGAGAGCTCATTTCTGTCACTGCCATGAGGTCTGTACTATCAACTTAATTTTTATCAGGGAGAAAAAAAAATCAGAAAAAAATCAAAAATTGGAGTTTCAATACAGCTTTGATTTTTGTTAACTGTGTGGACTTTCAAAAATCTTAAGTTTTGTTTTTTTAATCAGTAAAAGAGGACAAAATTATCTGTCCTGCCTATCTCAGAGGCATTTTGATATAAAATGGCATAATTATATCAAGATTTACTGTATTTATAAATACATGAATGTAGTTCATTATCATGGTTATATCTGTTTTGTTAATCATATCCCCTAAGATGAATACAAAACAAATTGGTCCTCTAATGAATTTTACAACATAGGAAACACTAATTTAGTGAACCTGTAGGGTCTAGGATACCCTGGAAGAATCAGTAAGCCTTCCATTTGGCCTTTGCCTTTGCCCTCTGTTTGTATGTTTGTCTGTGTGTAACTAGTAAATGGTAAATAGGACTTTACTCCATTAAGCCTCTGTATAGGAGCTCACTCTTCACGAAGTTGAGTTGCTTCTTCCTAATAGTGCCTACAGTTCTCACTTCAAGATCTCTAATCAGGATGGTACAGCCTCCTCACAGCAACTGTCCCTGGTTGTCATGTTCACAGTCCTACTGCCATAACATTCCTTAGAAAAGACCAAATTCAGTAATCCTCTCCAAAACTGTATAAAGGCAATTAGTGTAGTATGGTGTGGTGGAGAGAGCCTTGATTAAAATCAGGAATACTTGACTTCAAATGTGGCTAAAGCTATTTACTAGCTATGTGCCCCTGGGCAAGTCACTTAACCCTGTTTATCTCAGTTTCCTCATCCGTAAAATGAATTGGAGAAGGAAATGGCAAAACACTCCTGTATCTTTACCAATAAAATCCCCAAGGAAATTACAAAGAGTTGACCATAACTGAAAAGCAACAAAAACTATTTATGTCCAATGCTCTATGAGCAATTCTGGCTTTAGATTTGTGAATCAAACACACTTCATGTCACCTCAAGGTGTCCATACCAGAAAGTTTTAGGAAAACACAAAACTGGCATGAATGCATAAAACACATGCTAATACGATCTGACTACCTGCCTATCTTTACCTTTCTGTCCTTGACTTTTGCTTGCTTGGATGAATTAGTAAATGTAGTTGAAACAGAATGTGATTAATTATGAATTAAATATGTATGGCTCTCACACATCTAGATTTCTGATCACATAATTTATAATTGGAAAAACCTGGACATTCCTGTTATTGGATATTTCAGTTGATTCTTGACTTCTTTTTATATAAAACTTCTCATCACCATCTTAACCAATGGTTATTCGCTTCCATTTCCAGTAGTTCCTCAATCCTCTTGGGAAGATGACAAGAGCTACCCAAGGAATTCTAATATGTTCATTTCAGTCCCATGATTGATGTGACCCCATGCTTCTGAACACAAAAGATAAAATATGACTAAATGCAAAAGTATATGAGAGACTAGTGTCATAGGTACCATTTACAGCTATAAAAAATGTGGAGGCCCATATCCATACAACTTCCCTTAAAAACTGTACAGGACTGTTCCCTACAATTCACACTAATCAGGCTGGTTTTTGTACCATTTTTCATGTAAAAGATGTTGTTTTTGATGTTGTTGTTTAATCCTATTCTACTCTGTGACCCTATTTGGAGTTTTCTTGGCAAAGATACTAAATTAGTTTGCTTTTTCCTTCTCCAGCTCATTTTAAAAGTGAGGAAACTGTGACAAATAGGGTTAAGTGGCTTGCCAAGGGTCACACAGCTAGTAAGTGTCTGAGGACAGGTTTGAAATAAGGAAGGTAAGTCCACCTGACTTCAGGCCTGTCACTCTGTTCACTGTGCTACCTACCTGCCCCTATGCAAAGAATGCCTAAAGTCAATTAATACACTCACTAATAGCCATTCATTAAGCAAGATTTGCATGCAAGGCATAAAAGATACAGTAATAAAGATGAAACTATTCGTGATCTCAAGGACATCACATTCTATCCTGGAATAACATGCATACATGTTTATATAAACTATGTACAATATAAATATAAAATAATCA
This sequence comes from Antechinus flavipes, assembly GCF_016432865.1. Taxonomy (NCBI): domain Eukaryota; kingdom Metazoa; phylum Chordata; class Mammalia; order Dasyuromorphia; family Dasyuridae; genus Antechinus; species Antechinus flavipes. The sequence goes on along the minus strand of NC_067399.1, from coordinate 301,507,292 downwards.
GATACTTGATGATTTTTCATGTATCAAAAATGTTAGTGAAGGAATTTAGCCCAAAATATAATTTAACCTAATTCCACATATCTCAATGTATAATCTTGCTGACAATACATCTCTGTGATTAATTTAAGCACAACTTGTCGAATTTTTTCATTTCTGGTTTATTGATTCGTGGATATTTTAATTACTGAAGGACTTTTATCTAATTCCAGTCTATTATCCAACTCTCCAACATTTAAATTCAGAATTTTGTACTGTTTTCATCTTGTAGTTGCCTATTTTCTTCTCTCTGAATTTTGATCAATTGTGAGAAATAGAACCTCTTATGTGCACACTATTACACTATGTGCTATGCTACAAAGGCCGATTCATAGATTTAATTAGAAAGAACTTTAGAAGAAATCCAATTAATACCCTATATTTTATATAAAAGAAAAGTAAGTCCTAGAAAGAGCAAATTACTTACTTAAGGTCACATGGTAATAAGCCTTAGGCCTTCTAATTCCAAATATAGAACATTTCCCACAGCATCCTATTATTTCATTCTAATCACTACTATTCATTTTCTAGTAGAAGAGGAATAGGGGCAAGAGGGTGGAGTCAGGATGGTGGAGTGAAGGTAGGGACTCACCTGAGTTCTCCCTTGGATGTCTCCAAATACTTTTAAATGATGACTCTAAATACATTTTAGAATGTTTAGAACCCACAAAAAAGAGGAAGTAGAACAATTTTTCAGCCAAAGGCAGCTTGGAAGGTTAGCAGGAAGGGCCAAGTAAAAGGCTGGGGAAATGAGTAAACCACAGAAAAAGATACTGACCATTGTGAGTTACTATGGTGACAAGAAAGATTCAAATACACACTCAGAAGATGACAGGAAAGTCAAAGTTTCTGCATCTAAACATCCAAGAGAAATAAGAATTGGTCTCAGGCTATGAAAAAGTTTAAAAATAATTTTAAAAATCAAGTAAGAGAAATGGAAAAAAAATTAGGAAGAAAAATGAGAGTGATGTAAAAGAAAATTAAAAAGCCAATGAGGCAAAGAATTCCTTAAAAAGCAAATTTAGCCAAATGGGAAATAAGGTATAAAAACTCAATGAGGAAAATAATTCCTTAAAAATTAGAATTGAGCAAATGGAAACTAATAGTTTTATTAAAAATCAAGATACAATAAAATAAAAACCAAAAAAAATGAGGAAAAAATAGAAAAAATGTGAAATACCTCATTGGAAAAACAACTGACCTAAAAAGTAGATTCAGGAGAGATAATTTTAAAATTATTGGTCTATCTGAAAGCCATGATCAAAAATAGAACTCACACATTATCTTTCAAGAAATTACCAAGGGAAAATAATTCTTTTTTTTTCTTTTTTTTTTCTTTTTTTTTTTATTATAACTTTTTACTGACAGAAGCCATGCCTGGGTAATTTTTTTTTTACAAAATTATCCCTTGCACTCACTTCTGTTCTGACTTTTCCCCTCCCTTCTTTCACCCCCTCCCCCAGATGGCAAGCAGTCCTATACATGTTAAATATGTCACAGTATATCCTAGATACAATATATGTATGCAGAACCGAACATTCTCTTGTTGCACAGGAAGAATTGGATTCAGAAGGTAAAAATAACCCGGGAAGAAAAACAAAAATGCAAACAGTCTACATTAATTTCCCAGTGTTCCTTCTTTGGGTGTAGCTGCTTCTGTCCATCCTTGATCCATTGAAACTCAGTTAGGTCTCTTTGTCGAAGAAATCCACTTCCATCAGAATACATCCTCATACAGTATCGTTGTTGAGGTATATAATGATCTCCTGGTTCTGCTCATTATACTTAGCATCAGTTAATGTAAGTCTCGCCAATCCTCTCTGTATTCATCCTGCTGGTCATTTCTTACCGAACAATAATATTTCATAACATTCATATACCACAATTTACCCAACCATTCTCCAATTGATGGGCATCCATTCATTTTTCAGTTTCTCGCCATGATAAACAGGGCTGCCACAAACATTTTGGCACATACAGGTCCCTTTCCCTTCTTTAGTATCTCTTTGGGGTATAAGCCCAGTAGAAACACTGCTGGATCAAAGGGTATGAACAGTTTGATAACTTTTTGAGCACAGTTCCAAATCCAGAATGGCTGGATGTGTTCACAATTCCATCAACAATGTATCAGTGTCCCTGTTTTCCCACATCCCTTCCAACATTCTGCATTATCTTTCCCTGTCACTCTAGCCAATCTGACAGGTATGTAGTGGTATATGAGAGTTGTCTTAATTTGCATTTCTCTGATTAACAATGACTTGGAGCATCTTTTTATATGGCTAGAAATAGTTTCAATTTCTTTGTCTGAGAATTGTCTGTTTATATCCTTTGACCATTTATCAATTGGAGAATGGCTTGATTTCTTAGAAATTAGAGTCAATTCTCTATATATTTTGGAAATGAGGCCTTTATCAGAACCTTTGACTGTAAAAATATTTTCCCAGTTTATTGTTTCCCTTCTAATCTTGTCTGCATTAGTTTTGTTTGTACAAAAGCTTTTCAATTTGATATAATCAAAATTTTCTATGTTGTGGTCAATAATGATCTCTAGTTCTTCTTTGGTCATAAATTCCTTCCTCTTCCACAGGTCTGAGAGATAAACTATCCTATGTTCTTCCAATTTATTTATAATCTCATTCTTTATGCCTAGGTCATGAACCCATTTTGACCTTATCTTGGTATATAGTGTTAAGTGTGGGTCAATGCCTAGTTTCTGCCATACTAATTTCCAATTTTCCCAGCAATTTTTATCAAATAATGAGTTCTTATCCCAAAAACTGGGGTTATTTTGTTTGTCAAACACTAGATTATTAAAGCTATTGGCTGTTTTGTCCTTTGAACCTAACCTATTCCATTGATCAACTAGTCTATTTCTTAGCCAGTACCAGATGGTTTTGGTAACCACTGCTTTATAATATAATTTTAGATCTGGTACAGCTGGGAAAATAATTCTGATATTCTATTACCAGAGGATAAAATAAAAACTGAAAGAATCCACCAACCACATCCTGAAAGAGATTCCAAAATTAAAACTCCCAGAAATATGACAGTCAAATTTTAGAATTCCCAGTTCAAGGAGATACTACTGAAATTACCCATGAACAAACTATTCAAATGTTGTGAACCCATTAGGATAACACAAAATTTAGCAGCTTGTACATTAAAGGACCAGAGGCCTGGAAATATGGAATATGGAGCCAAGACTACAACCAAAAATTACCTACCCAGAAAAACTGAGGATAATCGTTCAGAGAAAAGGTGGACATTCAATGAAATAGAGGAAATTTTCAAGCATTCATGATGAAAAGACCAAAGCTGAATGGAAAATTTGATTTTCAAATGCAGTACTAAGGAGAAGCATAAGGAGGAAATCAGGAAAATATCATAAGGAACTTAATTTTTTTTACATTCTCGCATGAGAGGATGATACTTGTAACTACTAAGAACTTTCTGATTGTTAAGGCAGTTAGGAGGAGTGTATATAGTCAGAGGGCACAAAAGTGAGTTGAATATGAAGAGATAATGCCTTAAAATGATAAAATTAAGGGGTGATAGAGGGATGTATTGGGAGAAAGGGAAAAGGAGTAAAATAGTGTAAAGTATCTGCCATAAAAGAAGAGGCAAGAAAATTTTATAATGGAAAGGAAGAGGGAGAGAAGAGGGTGAGTTTGTGAACCCTACTTTCATCAGAATTGGCTCAAAACATGCATTCAATATGGGTATAGAAATCTATCTTACTCTGCAGGAAAATAGGAGGGAAGGGTGTGATGACCATGCTAGCACCCCAGGACACCCCAGAATCAGCCGGATTCAGGATAAGCAAATAAATTTATTCTTGGTCTTTAGATGTAGGATTGAACAGATGAAAGCAGAATCTCCGTGACCTTCTCCCTTGTCTATGGCTGTCTATGGTGGCTAGTCTTACTCCATCCCCTAATCCCTCCTACAATCCTCTGTATACACCAATCATTGAGCCAGTACAGGATAGTAGGAAGGACCATTTTCCAAGCATATGTCCATAGAGTATTGGCCAGTCAGTAATTAGCCCTAACTGCTTGAACTGACCTCAGTGCAAGGACTTAAGAGTTTCAGCCCTCTACAGAAGGGGATAAGAGAAGTGTGAAAAGTGATAGAAAAAAGGTTATATTAGGGGAGAAACTGATCAGAAGCTAAACACTTTTGAGGAGGGATAGGGTGAAAAGAACGAGAGAATAGAAAAAACAAGGGAGATACATAATTCACAATTGTAATTATGAAAAGAATTTTGAAGCAAGTTTCTCTGATGAAGACCTCGTTACTCAAATATCGAGGAAATTGAGTCAAATTTATAAAAATAAGAACCATGCACCAATTGATAAATGATCACATGATATGATCTATGCTCAAAGGACTATCAATTCATGAATATCCTTTGACCCAATAATACCATTACTAGCCATAAATATCAAAAAAAAGTTTTTTTATAAAGGGAAAAGATTCATTTATACAAAAATATTTATAGCAGTTCTCTTCTCAGGGCAAAAAAATTAGAAATTGATGGGGGGGGGGCTTATCAATTGGAAGATGACTAAATAAATTGTGGCATATGATTGTCATAGAATATTATTATTCCATGGGAAATGATAATGTCTTGGCTATTCTTAGCAATACAATCATCCAAGACTACTCTGAAGGACTTAGGATGAAAAATTTTATCCATATCCAGAGAAAGAATTAATTATGTCTGAATAGAGATTGAAACATATTTCTTTACTTTCTTTTTATTTCTTGAAAGTTTTGTTGCGGGGTGAGGATGGAGCAGATTTTTGTTTTCTTTTGCAATATGAATTTTATGGAAATGTTTTGCACAACTTCACATGGATCTTCTCAATGAAGACATGTGAGGAAGAAGAGGGAAAATCTGTAACTCAAAACTTTAAAAACAAATGTAAAAAATTGTTTTACATGTAACTGGGGAAAATGAAAATATATAAGAGGGATGGGGCAGCTCAATGACATGAGAAAGATTCATCTTCTTGAATTCAAATCTGATCTCACTCACTTATTAGTTGTGTAACTAAATAAATCACTTAACTTTTTGCCTCAGTTTTCTCATCTATAAATTGGGCTAGAGAAGGAAATGGCAAATCACTCTAGTATCTTTGCCAAGAAAGGCTCAAATGGGGTCACAAAGAGTCAGGTATAACTGAAATAACTGAACAGTAACAGAAATGAGAAAGGTTTGAGTGAAATATTGTGATTTCTGTTTTGGAGTATAGCATTTGATAGGTACCAGGACATCCAGATTGAAAGATGTAGGATTTAGGAATCTAAGAGATTACAGTTAAAGTGAACAATTAAACTTAGATAAATAGTTTGGGGAGTTGTGTCCATGGATATGATATTTGAACTGTGTGAGCAGGTAAAGTTACCAAAAGAAACTAGATTAGAGAAAGAGAAAAGGGTCCAAAACACATCTTTAATGACTCCCACATGTAGTGACAAAGAAACTAACATAGTTTTCAGACAAAAGGGAGAAAAAATCAAAGAACGGTATTGAAGAACTCAATGAAGGAGAGAGTATCTATTAGGAGGGGATAATCAATAGTATTAAAAACTGCAATATTTTTTGTTCTACTTCTGTTTTACAGAAGCCTTTCAGATCTTTAAATCCAACAACTCTGTATTAAAATAAGCAAGAAAATATTAGGTGCAGAAACTACAAAGACAAAACAAAATCCAGGTTTTAGCCTCAAAGAGCTTATACTCAATAATCTGTGCTTTATTCCCAATCTAATTCTGAATTTCTTCTACTAAATATGTATGCCTCAAAATAAAATCCTTTATTCAAAACTATCAGAGGTGAATCTGAGTCAAACTAACCCAAGAATTTTTCTTTGGAATGGAAATTTATATGACTGTGATCAAGTCACTTAACTTGTTTTTATTGTTTTGGATTTTTTCCTCATAAGCCAATTAATATTCAGACCCTTTACCTCACAAGGTTGTTATTTAAAAAGTACTTTATACATTCTAGAATGCTATAGAAAACTGAGGTGATTGTAGAAATAGTTTATCCTTATATTGCCTTAAAGATAATAAAATGCTTTATTTACTTTAGCTCATTTGATTCTCACAACAATGCTGGGAAGTAGATGCTGTTATCTTCATTTATAAATGAGAAAACTAGGACTTAGTCTTAGAGAGTTTAATGATGTGTCCAGGGACATATGTAAATTAAGTGACTAAACTGGGATTTTAATTTAGATTTTCTTGTCTCCAAATTTAGCTACTATACGCTGTGCCATAGCTTTTTAAATAATGTCATTCTGTTGTTATTGACAAGGGACATAACATAGTGGCTTGAGGCCTTGAATTTGGGATCAAAGCAGTATTCCATCTTTCACAATCCTATCTCTCACTGTCATCAACGCTATGAATTTCGGTAATTAATTTCTATATGCCTTAGGAAACCCCCTAGGATTTTTCTACTAAGTCATAATTCCCATGAAGCAATCTCCGTGCTAAAATCATTATAGACCACTCTTCTTCCTCCTCTTCCTCAGCATCACTTCTTTGCCAATGACTTAAATGTTCATCAACAACTCATGCTATGCTTGAGTTGTAGTTCTAAAATATAGATAAATACTGAACAGCAACAATTCCAATGCAAAATACTAAATATTAATGTTGATGTGAATTAAGAAAAGTTTCAAGGAACCCATAATGTATTGATTTAGCAAGGATTTCTGTGGTCGATAGTAATACATGTCCTAGTGCAATCTTGCAAATAATTTGCAAAAAAGTCATTATTAAGCCTTTAGGAAATATGTTCAGCTCCCAAAATTGGCATTGCAATTACTAGGTTAAGATTTCTTTTTGTAACAAATACACCAAGGATTTCACCACTGATTACTATGATTTTTAAAAGAGGGGATCATAGAGACAGAAAGAATATTAAATATATTCAGGGACTATTCTGACTTCCATTAGATCCTACCTTATTTCTCTTAGGATTTTGGCATATGGGTCAGTTTTCATTATTCTCTTTGTTCATAAAGCAGTATAATTTAGAAACGTATAGGGAGTTAATGAGTGTGGAAAGGACCTTCATTCTTGCTCTTTGACCTGTCTTATTTAATTTACACATGTTTACAAATCAGGGGCTCCCAGAGAGATAGGTCTATCTCTGCTACCATCTATCTTAGGGTCCTATGACAAGAAACACTACATGGAACTACTATTACTACCTGTCTTGGGGTCCTATGACTAACCCTGATGTGATATATAGAGATATATAGATACACACACACACACACACACACACACACACACACACACGGAGCTTCTGAATCTCCAATAGTTTGCTAACCATTTGCACAAAATCAGACATCACAAAACTTAATTTATATACAAAAAACATTTAGCTACCTATATAGCACAAATCAGATTATTTGTAATTTTATGCATCAAAATGGAAAAGAAAAAAATAATAAAATACCTTAATATATAGAAGAAGAAAAAACAAGAATAATCAAAGCATGACAATCCATTCAGGCTTGTGTCATACAATTCCACTAAAATCCAAAATGGGATACTATGTACACATGTAGGAAAACATAGGAGGAGGATTCATGAATGGGGAATTATATGTGCCTAAGGCAACTCACAACTTTGGACTGTAGACCTTGATGTTCCCAGTCACTTCCAAAATAATCTGTTTTGTGGAAAAATAATTCTCTGCAAAAGTCTACCTTTCTGGTCTTCATTGCTTTCTACTGGGAAAAAGCACTCTTTTCCTTCTGAGCCAATGAAAAAGGAGTAAGCTCTTAGAGCTTTTAAATACCCTCAAAAAATTCCTGGGAAAACTGTTATTTTTTTTTTTCAGTGATAACCAGTTCCTGAGATTCTTAGATCTGCAAATAACAGGGGGGTTTCCTGGGAAAACTGTTATTTTTTTTTTCAGTGATAACCAGTTCCTGAGATTCTTAGATCTGCAAATAACAGGGGGGTTTTCCTAACTAGGCGCAAATCTGTTATTAAAATGCAGATTGGAAGAAAAAAAAACAGAAGTATAATATCTTTTCCCCTTATTTCTCCTCAAACCAGAGGGCAACACAGAAACCTCTGAGAGGTTTCTCTTCTTTTAAAATTTAGATGGTGCCTTATAGCAGCAATAAGTCCACTGGCACATTACAAAGCAGCAGATTACAGTTCTCAGTCAATGGAATTCCAGCAGTTGCTGTAGTCTTTTTCTAAGCTACCCAAAAAGCAGTGTCTCTCTTTTCCAAGTCCTAAATTTTGATCAGAAGAACTAAAAGATCTGTTCTTCTACCTGAAAAACTTCTGTCCCCAACCACCTATGACTCCTATACTCAGCTTTCTCTCCTAATCCTTCTGTTTCATCCTATTATTAGTTTCTCAAGAGTCCTCTTTGTGTAGTCTTAACTTTTTCTCATAGTGATTTTCTAACCCTCCTGATGTCTCAAATTCGCCTAGAGTTGTTGTGATGATGAAAAGAGATAATATTTATAAAAGCACTTAGCATAGTACCTGACATAGTAGGTGATTAATAAAAATTCTTTTTCTCTTTTTATTCCCTTCTTCCCCAAATCAGAAATTTTTGTTGGTCAGTGATTTATATTTACTTTGTGAGTTAAAATTAAAGAAATATTTATGATAGAGGTCAGCTATTAATTCAATGCTTCTTATGTAACTTTAAATTTAGTCTCTACTTATTTGAAATAATCTTGTCAATCATAAATTTCAAAACTAAAAACTCACATGCAGGTGGATAGACAGACCACAATGACTTGAAGACATCCTTCTTCCTTGAAACAAGTCTTCTCAATACCTTTATAAAAGTGCACAATTCCCTCTCCAGTTCACAGAAGAATCTGTTTATTCTTAAATTTTTCTTTCAGAAACCAAATTGTTCATATATAAAAGGGGCAGTATTTTACACATGAATTATGCTGTAATTAACTTCTCATCACTGTAAATTCAAGGTTATCAAGGATTTTGTAGAAATATTTTAGCACTGAAAAGGAAATTGAATGGTGTCTTTCAATGTTGAGGTTCTGTAATTAATTGTTCTTTTGTTCTTTTATGTACTCATCTTGTTCCTTGAGAGCAGAGGCTTTATGTTCTATGTAACTCTCAAATTATATGAAATGGTGATGGGTTATAATGGGAATCCTATAAATATTTATCTGATCTATTTTTTAAAGATCATGTGACTTGAAAGATACTTTGGTTTATCAAATAGGAAGCAGAATTTAGTCTGAGGAAGACCAGGTTCAAATTTTGTTTTCAACATGACCCATGATTTTGGTCATAGTCATTTAACCTTTTAATATTTCAGTCCTTGAAACTATAAATTATAAATGCATTGATGGTCTGCATTATTGGCAGAATTTTCCTTGCCACAAGTTCCTCACATATATGAATCTTTAGCTTAACCAAATTTTTGGCTGGCATATTTAAAGTATTACTTTTCTGAGATAGAAAGACAGACTCACTAATATCTCGTTGATTGAGATGTGATTTGGTCTGACCATTCTGGAAAGCAATTTGTAATTGTGCTGGGAAAGTGACCAGCATATCCATATGTTTTGGCTGAGAAATACTAATACTAGGCAAATAGCCCAAACATACTATGGCAGCATGGAGCGAAGAGGTTGGAAGGCAACAGAAGCTACCCATTAATTAGGGAAGTGGCTAAACAAACTGTGGTATTTTAAAGTCAGTCGAGAAATTTATGAGGCACCTACTATGTGCCGGGCACTGTGCTCAGCAGTAGAGATACAAGGAAAAGCAATAGAAATTGGATATTGTGGAGATATAGGAATTTATTTATATGAAGAATTAAGAGAATTTGTAATCCCAGTTTTTAGCACAATGCTTTGTATAAAGTAAGCATTTAAAAACTTTTATTTTCAGTCAGTCATATAAAGAAACATGGAAAGACACAGGACTGAGGCAAATTGAGCAAAATCAGGATTTTATACACAATTACTATAATAATAGAATTTGAAAGGAGAATAATAGGGGAAATTGGTGCTATTTAATAATAATAACTAAATTTTGCCCAAGAAAATAGATAAGAAAATGTACCTCTTTGCCTCCTTTGTAGAAATGAGGAACTATGGATATAGGACATAGTATAAACGATCAGATCAGATCACTGTATTGTCTAATTTTGCTGAACTGTTTTTTATTATATAAAATGGCACACTGAGTAGAGAAGAGTGGAAGAATACATTTAAGAAATGACAGAAATGGAAAATCAAAATATACATATAAATATATACACACATAGAAAAGGATTAGAAAGGGGGGAAAAGCAAGCACTCTTTCAAAATGTATTTTATTACTTTAGATTCAAAGTTTCAACTATTTATAAAAAGTCAGAATGAAAGACTGTCTTGATAATGAAACTCTATAATGAAATTAATTGAGAAGGATGCTTTAATATCCAGCTGTGATTTCCAAACAGTTCTCTTTTTAGAAAATCTATAGATGATACCTGCTATGCTTCAAACATTAACATAATAATATCCTGGCGCTTTTTATTGTGCTTCTAAGAAAGGTGATAAGGAGTGAATAATTTTTTTCAAAACTATATACTTATTTTAAAAAGGAACTTATTTCACCAAATTACAGAGACACAAAAATTAAAGAAAAAATCTTAAGAGATGGAAGGAAAATTCTTAAAAACAACAACTCTTTTACATTTTTACAAGTAAGCTTCTCATTTTAAATTTTTGAGCATTTCTGACTGAAAGAGAACTATGTTAGCAAGACTGAAGAAGCCCAAGGGCCTCTTAAAATTGTTAAAGAAAAAAATTAGAAGGTGTTTTGAAATTCTTCTGTACAAAGATATTCAATTCATATTATCCTACATATGATAATATTAAAAAGAAATGCCCATCATGATAGATCTTATTTCGAATTGAAGATAGCACATTTTTACATTTTAGAAATAATTTTATAAGATTAAATGGTGTGAATGGAATAGAATGACAAAAATCTCATTCAAAGCATGAACTGGATTAACAAGACTCTTCTACCCCTGTTCTTCCTTCCCTTCCTCCCTTCTTCCCTTCCTCCCTTCCTTCCTTCCTTCTTCCTTCCTTCCTCCCTTCCTCCCTGTCTTCCTTTTTCCCTTCCTTCCTTTCTTCCTTCCTTCCTCCCTTCCTCCCTTCCTCCCTATCTTCCTTTTTCCCTTCCTTCCTTCCTTCCTTCCTTCCTTCCTTCCTTCCTTCCTTCCTTCCTTCCTTTCTCCTTTCCTTCCTTCCTTTCTCCCTTCCTTTCTTCCTTTCTTCCTCCCTTCCTTCCTTCCTTTTTTCTGCCTTCCTTCCTTCCTTTTTTTCCTTCCCTTCCTCCCTTCCTCCCTTCCCTACCTTCCTTTCTCCCTTCCTTCCTTCCTTCCTTCCTTCCTTGCTTGCTTCCTTCCTTCCTTTCTCCTTTCCTTCCTTCCTTCTAACAAGACTTCTTCTACACACACACACACACACACACACACACACACACACTATTATTTGAAAATAAGAGGGTAATTGAAAAGAAACGCTTTCCCAAAACTTAAATGAGTTGCCAATTCAAGAAAGAATGCAAATGAAAAATATCCTATCATTCTCTATGCCTTCATCTTCCTTAATCCACAGTGAAGGTCTAATTGTATGGACATGAAACACCATTAATGTTACCTACACATATTTTACTGGTAGAAATAGTTATGGGAATTTCATATCATCTGTGCACCTCAGTTTTTCAAGTCATGAAACATTGTAGAAATTATTCTGGTGTTCCACAACAAATATACTTCCTCCTTAGCTCTGCCTCAGAGAATATCTATTTTCCTTCAAATCTCAACTCAAATGTCTTCTCCTATATGTTTTCCTATCCTCCTTCTTGCCTTAAGCTACTGGTATGTCCATCCTACCAAAAATGTCTTTTATTTATTTTATTTAAGCTTTTATATGTACATTTTACCTCTCTCTAAAGAATTTATTTATGTCCCTAGTGCTTAACACAGTGACTAGTACATCTTGGGTGCTTGATAAAAACTTGTTTGCGATAAGCAGGATGATTTCAGAATGGCGAGACTTACACTAACTTATGAACTGATGCTAAGTGAAATGAGCAGAACCAGAGATCATTGTACACGGCAACAACAAGATTATACAGTAATCGATTATGATGGATGTAGCTCTCTTCAACAATTAGATGATTGATGCCAGATTCAAAGATCTTGTGATGATGAGAGCCATCTACACCCAGAGAGAGGACTGTGAAAAATGAGTGTGAATCACAACATAGCATTTTCACTTTTTTGCTGTTTGCTTGCAGTTTTGTTTTCTTTTTCATTTTTTCCCTTTTTGATCTATTCTTTCTTGTGCAGCATGATAATTGTAAATAAATATATACATATATTGGATTTAACATATTTTAACATGTTTAACATATATTAAATTTTTGCCATCTAGGGAAGGAAGTGGGAAGGAAATATTAAAAAAAGGAAGGAAGTGAGAAAGGAAGAAAGGAAGAAAGGAAGGGGGAAAGGAAGGAAGGAAGGAAGGAAGGAAGGAAGGAAGGAAGGAAGGAAGGAAGGAAGGAAGGAAGGAAGGAAGGAAGGAAGGAAGAAAGGAAGGAAGAAAGGAGGGAGGGAGAAAGGAAGGAAGGAAGGAAGGAAGGAAGGAAGGAAGGAAGGAAGAAAGGAAGGAAGGAAGGAAGGAAGGAAGGGAGGGAGGGAGAAAGGAAGGAAGGAAGGTAGGAAGGAAGGAAGGAAGGGAGATAGGAAGGAAGGAATGAAGGAAGGAAGGAAGGAAGGAAGGAAGGAAGGAAGGGAGATAGGAAGGAAGGAAAGCAGAAAGGAAGGAAGGAAGGGAGGAAGGGAAAAAGGAAGGAAGGCAAAAAGGAAGAAAGGAAGGGAGGAAGTCAGAAAGGAAGGAAGGGAGGAAGGGAGGAAGGAAGGAAGAAAGGAAGGAAGGAAGAAAGAGAGGAAGGAAGGAAGAGAGGAAGGAAGGAAGAGAGGAAGGGAGGGAGAGACAGAGGAAGGAAGGGAAACCGGGGTCTTCCAACTGACTAATACCAGTTTGTGGGCCAGCTTTACTTACAGAGGTTAGTGTTTGTCCCTCATTGTGGAAGAGGATTATGACATCAGGGAGGTGATACCATGACACACAAGTGAATTGGATTTAAATGAGGGCTGTGTAAGGTCACTTGCCTCACTTTCCCCTCCAGAGCCATTTGAATCTAGTGGCCTGATACAGATCAGTATGCCTGTCAATGGCCCTGGAAGCAATGGGAGATCTTGACTTTTGTAAGCCAAGGTTTTCAACAGGTCTCAGTTTGACTGATGCTGTACCCATTCTGTGATTAGGTAGCAATTCAGGCAAAGAATTTCCAAATTCAAATAAAACTTTAAACAAAACAAAAAGAATTTCTTTTTCCTTCCTTGTTTTCTTAATTAGTAGCTCTGCAAATTTAAGTTGATTCTTAAAAACACACACACAAACACACACACACACACACACACACACACACACACACACAAACACTGACAACAATTTTACAACCTTTGGCAATAGAGAACTGATATGTAATTAGAAGTCTCTATAACTGGAAAGAATTCACTTGTCTATTTGCTTTTGTTTGTTTAGGAAATGGCTAGTAGAAAAGATAATCCTACCTATAATGCAATTATACCACAAAGGATGACACAAGCCCAGACCCATTCTGATAAATAATTAGGAACCTTTCTCCATTAAAAAAGATAAACGGACAGATATAGAAATGTTTGAATATACACACATATATACATATATATAAATATATATATGCACATTTTGAATTTAATATGAATTATTAAAATTCTATTTGTCAATTAGTAAAGCAATAAACCAACCCTGAGATATAACATATGCTGATTTGAGATGTGTTTCAGTTGGTTCCAGCATACTTAAAGACAGCAAGAAAACCTTACAGGTGCTGTCTGGTAGTGCTAGCTCTATATACTAGATGTGGGGGGGGGGGAAAGAGGGGGACACCTGTGTCAACATTCTGTGGCAAAACTCTATTCACCGAATTCAAATTCTATCTTTGATAAAAAAAAAAAAAAAACAGTTACAATCAATCAAAGGAAGATTGAGGCAGATAGATCTGGCTGCCTCTTACACCAGAACTTTTTCCTAGTTGTCATTCAGAACTCACCGCCACTTATAGTTTAAACAGTCAGCATTTCTTTCTACCCATAAAACTAGAATGATAATAATTATTTCCCTAGCCATGAGAGGCCCAGGGAGGTTTATTTAGTTAGTGTTTGTGAAATGAGTAGAAATGAAAAGTGTTAAATATGAATATTTTATATGAAAATGCATTTTATATGAAAACTCTGTACTTGTCCTTTCCTCTTTGTAGAATATTTCAGGACATCTTAGCAGCTCTAAGAGAGGCTTCCAAAAAGACTTCCCTTTTAAGAGTCTGCTCAGGAACAAAAATGTTGCAGATCACCTCAAACATGATAATAATTAAGTCATCAATATAAGTCACTGGAGTTAAAAGGCATTTTTAAATTGCTTCATAACTTATAACAAGTGCTTCATTAATCAGAAAAGTATCAATGTAAGATCATTGAAAAAGTCAAGCAGAATAATGACTAATATTTTGGGACTTGCATCTTTGCCCTATCAATAAACCAATTCTCTAAGAGGCAAAATGACTCTAGACATAAAGTGGTCTATATCCAGCCTATATAGGAGAAATTTAGTCTAATGATGTATGCATTCAGAGATAAATGTATTTATCTAAATACCTTTCCATGTCATATTTCATTGGTTAATAATAATAATAATTCCAAACTAATACAACATTACAAAATGGATAGGGCACTAGCCCTGGAATCAGGAATACTCTAAGTTTCAGCCTTTTTTTGATACATAAAAACTTTAGAAATTAAGACAGGTAATTCTATAAGTAACTTATAGATGAGTTCACAATCTGTAATAATAGAAAGACTCTCCATACCATTCCTCATTCCAGTGAAACTTCAGCTCTAAACTGAATGCTAGAGTAGAAGGAGAATTAGTTGGTAGTATTGGTGGCATTGATATATGCATAATAATAACAATAATAAGGATTCATTCTTACAGAAGACTTTTATGGTAATCAAATGATTAACATAGATAGTCTCTTTTGGTTCTCACAACAACCCTATGAAGTAGCTATTTTCCACAGTTTTCAAGGAGAGGGAAACAAAACTTGAAAAGGTCAAGTGACTTTTAAGGTCAAATATCTCTTGATAGGGTTGGGATAAAAATCAAAGTCCCTTGACTAATCCTTATTCTTCTTGCTGCTAAATAATCCTTTAAAAAAAAAAGGAAGATTTATTTTATTTATAATCTTTTTTTAAATAGCAGTCACCTGGGATGAAGAGTGGTTAAGAGCTCTAAATGACCAGTTGGAATTGAGTCCAAATTCCACCTTAGGCACTTACTAGCATGTAACCCTAGGCAAGCCATTGACCTTTCAGAGTCAGTTTCTTCAATTGTAAAAATTGGATAATAGAGGTAGAACCAAGATAGTGAAGTAAAGGTAGGAACTAACCCAACTTCTCACCCCCAAAATTCCACATTCCTTTAAATAATGACTCTAAACAAAATTTAAAGTGTCAGGAGACCCAAAAAGGCAGAGTAGAATAGTTTCCAGCTGAAGACAACTTAGAAGCTCAGCAGAAAAGGTCTGTGGCAACAAAGTGAGAGCTCAGTGTGCAAGCATGATGTAGTCTGTATAGCCCCAGCCCCAGGCACACTCACACCCACCTACCTCCCCCCCCAACAGGAATCTCTCTTATCCCCTGTACCACTTTAATTAAATTATGTTCTATAACTTACCTTGCTATTTTATTTTTTTATTTTAATTTCCCTCCACCCAATGATTCCTCCCTTGTCTTCTTCCTTAATCTTTTGCTTCCCCATCTGCCCATCCCTCACTCCCATTATTTCTTTATAGATTTTAGAGGTTGTATACCCTTCACGGTAAATACGTAGTGTTACATATAAAACCCATTCCCAATGTGAGGAGGTTTTTAGAATTATAAGCCCTCAACCCTCCTCTAATGCCTCTGTGTCTGTTCTTCTGCACCTCA
Source organism: Antechinus flavipes (assembly GCF_016432865.1). Classification (NCBI taxonomy): domain Eukaryota; kingdom Metazoa; phylum Chordata; class Mammalia; order Dasyuromorphia; family Dasyuridae; genus Antechinus; species Antechinus flavipes. The sequence continues at coordinate 301,491,127 of NC_067399.1, read as the reverse complement.
TTTGTATAACATGATTACTATTTTTATTTTAACTCTTCCAATCTTTCTTTTGAATTATCCTATTGTTGATGTGAATCTTAAACATGTAATATGCATATATAAAAAAACAAATAATTTTTCCATGTTTAAATAGTTTTTGCATATTAAGTTCCTTAAAATTGATCCTTCAGATTGACTCATATATTAAATTTTTTGTTAGGTTTGGGTTTTATTGATTGAAAGTCCTGATAATCTGTAAGTTCATTGAATATTCATTTTTTTCATTCAATTATTTTTTGAGTTCTTCTATAACTTATCTCTGGTTAGGAAGCCAATTCACATTACTTTTTGAAATAGAAGCTTTTTTTACTTCAGCATTCTCCTGTGAAGATGAATCCTGGTCTCCCCTATTCCCATTGTATGGTTCTATCATGGGGTTCTCTCTTCTTTGCTGTTTTTTTTTTAATAATAGGTTTTAGTGAAGCACCTCTAATCCTGAGATGGGAGGGATGGTGCCTCTGGCTTCATCTCAGTTCTCCTCTCTGACTAGGAACCCCAAACCAAGATCTCTACCCTCCTGCAGATGCCCCCAGCCAGCAGTGCCCCTGCCCTGGTGCTTCTGTAATGACCAGGTGCTGGTTCCTTTTTGCCCAGGGCTGAGTCTCATTAGCACAGCTGGACCTTGTGTTCTCAATCAGCCAAAGTTCACTCTGTCTTCCAGGACTCAATCCCGCTCCCCCACTCCACTAACATTCTGGGAGGTGAAAGTCTTTGTGGTTCTTGCTGAGGCTCCAGCTACACCTAGTTTACCTGAGGAGGCCCTATTTGATGTTTCCATAGAACTAGTCTGGAGGTGTTTGCACTTCAGACAGGTTAATCCCCAGTCCAGGATCTTTCTTCACATCTTGTTGGATTGTATCAGGAGAACCCCTGTTTTATCCCAAATCTTCTTAGTTTTTTACCAGTCTATGTTTACCCTGAGATGCAACTTTCTTCTCTTTGTGGAGGAAATCGAGAGACCTTAAAATTCACCAATCTACTCAGCCATCATCCCAGAATCCTCTCCCTGTACCCTTGAGAATGCTACAAATGGAAATACAAAAAGCTAATGAGGAGAAGAATTCCTTAAAAAGCAAAATTGGCTTAATGGGAAAGAAACTACAAAAGCTCACTGAAAAAATCCTTAAAAATTAGAATTGAGCAAATGGAAGCTAATGACTTTATAAACATTAAGAAACACTAAAGCAAAACCGAAAAAAAATTAAAATGTGAAATATCTCATTGGAAAAACTGATATGGAAAAATAGATCCAGGAGACAGAATTTTAAGGTTATTGGTTTACCTGAAAGTAATGATCAATAAAAATTCCTGGACATCTTCTTTCAGGAAATTATCAAGGAAAATTGTCTTGATACTTCTGATATAACAAGAAGATAAAATAGAAATTAAAAGAATCTATCAATTACCTCTTGAAGAGATCCCAAAATGAAAAATCCCAGGAATGTTATACTTAAATTCTAGAACTCCCAGAGCAAGGAGAAAATATTGCAAGTATCCAGAAAGAAACAATTCAAGTATAATGGAGCCACTGTCAGGATAAGACAAGTTTAAGTAACTTCTACATTAAAGGACCAGAGGCTTGAAATATGATATTACAGAAAGCAATGGAGCTAGGTTTACAACTAAAAAAAATCATCTACCCAGGAAAACAGTATAATCTTTCAGGGAAAAAGGTTGACACTCAACAAAACAGAGGATTTTCAAGCATTCATGATGAAAAGATCAGAGCTGAAAGCAAAATTTAGTTTTCAAATATAAGATTCAAGTGAAGGCAGAAGTAATCAGGACAGTGATATCATAAGGACCTTAATTAGGTTTATCTGCTTATATTTCTACATAGAGAGAATGATACTTGTAACATAAGAATTTCCTCATTATTATGGCAGTTAGAAGGAATGTATATATAGAGGACACAGAGGAGAGCTGATTATGAGGGATAATTTTTTTAAATGATGAAATTAAGAGGTAACAGAAGAATGTACTGGGTGAAAGGGAAAGGGAAAAGTAGAATAGTGTAAACTATTTGCAAAAAAGAATCAAGAAAGAGGCAATAACATACACACCCAATATAGGTATATAAATCTATCTTACCCTACAGAAAAGTAGGAAGGGAAGGGAATAAAAAAGGGCAGGAAAGAGAGAGCATATTAGGAGATGGACTGGTCAGAAACAAAACATTTTTGAGAAGGGACAGGATGAAAGGAAAGAAAGCCTAGAATAAATCTAATTTTATTTTAAAAATTTTTCCCAGTTATATTCAAAATATTTTTTCATTTGTTTTTTAAGATTTTTGAGTTCTAGGTTTTGTCTTATTCCCATCTAATTCCCATCTACAATTAAGAAACCACATGTGAAGTTATGTAAAACATTTCCATAGAAGTCAAGTTGTGAAAGAAAACATAAATCTCCCACATGAAAAAAATAAAAACCCTCAAAAATTGTTAAAAATAAAGAGAAAGATGGGGAGAGAAATAGAGAATGCTTCTATCTGTATTCCGACTCTTATGAGTTCCTTCTCTGGGTATGTATAGGATTTTTCATCATAAATCCTTTAGAGTAGTTGTGGATAATTGTACTACTGAGAACACAAAGTAATTTACAGCTGCCCATCCCAAAACATTGCTATTACTCTGTATACAGTTATATTTCACCTTGTTCATGCAGGGTTTCCAGGTTTGCTTGGTGTTTTTTTTTTTTTTCCTGAGAGCATCCTGCTCATCATTTCCCAGAGAACAATAATATTCCATTAGAGAAACTTGCTTTGAATTTTTTTTAAAACAATTACTATTGTTAATTATATTTGTCCCCATTTACTAACTCTCTCCTTTCACCCTGTTTCTCCTCAAAAGTGTCTTACTTCAGAACAGTTTTTCCCCTAATGTGCTCTATCTTCTATCATCCTCCTCCCTTCTCTTATCCCTTTCTGCTCCTACTTTCCTGCAAGATAAGACAGATTTCTTTATCCATGTTAAGTATGTATGTTATTTCCTCTTTGAGCCAATTCTGATAAAAGTGAGGTTCACTCACTCACCCTTTCTTCTCCCTCTTTCCCTCCACTGTAAAAGCTTTTTCTTGCTTCTTTTTTAATGCCAGGTAATTTGTGCATTCCACTTCTTTCTTTACCTTTCTTTCACTACATTCCTCTCTCATCCTTTAATTTCCTCATTTTTTTAAGAAAAGATATTATCACTTCATATTCAACTCATATCTGTGTCCTATCTAAAAATACTCCTTCTAACTGTTATAATAATTACAAGGTTCTTGTGAGGATCATTTGAGATAACACATCTGATGCTTTGCAAAAATTAAAGAGCAAAATTCTAAATGTTATTTTTTTGCTGAGGTAATTGGGGTGAAGTGACTTGCCTAGGGTCACACAGCTGCTAAGTGTTAAGTATCTGAGATCAAATTTGAATTCAGATCCTTCTGACTTCAGGGCTGGTGCTCTAACCACTGCGCCAGCTAGCTGCCCCAAAATTTTAAATATTATTACAGGTTTGGTTTTTTATTAAAGCTTTTTATTTTCAAAATGTATGTGTGGATAATTTTCAACATTCACTTTTGCAAAATCTCATATTCCAAAAATTTTCTCCCCTTTCCCTCCATCCCTTCCCCTAGATAGAGGTAATACAAAACATGTTAAATATTTATAATTCTTATACACACACACACACACACACACACACATATATATATATATATATATATATATATATCCACAATTATTCTGCTCCACAAGAAAAATCAGATCAAAAAAGAAAAAATTCAAGTGAACAACAACAAAAAGAGTTAAAATACTTTATTGTATTGGGACACTTTGTTCCCGCATTCCTCTCTCTGGGTGGAGAGGGCTCTCTTCTTCATCACAAGATCATTGGAACTGGTCTGATCATCTCATTGTTAAAAAGAGCCACGTCCATCAGAATTGATCGTCTATAATATTGTTGATCCTGGTTCTACTCATTTCACTTTGCATCAGTTATGCAAGTTTCTCTAAGCCTCTCTGAAATCATCCTGCTGATCATTTCTTATAGAATAATAATATTCCATAACATTCATATACCATAACTTATACATCCACTCAGTTTCCCGTTGTTTGCCACTACAAACAGGGCTGCCACAAACATTTTTGCACATGAGGTTCCCTTTCCCTTCTTTAATATCTCTTTGGGATATAAGCCCAGTAGAAACACTGCTGGTTCAAAGGGTATGGACAATTTGATAACTCTTTGGGCATAGTTCCAAATTGCTCTCAAGAAAGGTTAAATCAATTCACAACTCCACCAAGGAGTTAAGTATTGTTTTGTTTTTAGTAATAGAAATGTCTTTTCTCTCCTCTCTACTCTGATCTCTTTGGGTGTGTGTGTGTGTGTGTGTATGTATATATATTCAAACAAAATCAATCACTTCATCAGGTCATGTTCAAAAAATATGTCTCACTTTGTACCCTTAAGCAATAATCTTTCTTATTTGGAGGTAATGGATATGTTTTACCCTTCATTCTCTGGAATCATGTTTGGTCATGTGTTGTCCATAGCTCTTTCAGCTTTGAAAGTTTTATTATACTTTTAATGTTTTTGCTATTTTATAATTCTTTTTTTCTTGGTTCTGCTCATTTTCAATCAATTTATAAAGTCTCCAAAATGTTTTTGTTCTGAATTTAAAACATATTTTATTTTTTCCAATAATATATAAAAATTCTTGACATTTTTTTTAAATTTTGAGCTTGTGTTTTTCACTTAATAGTATTTTATTTTTTCCAAATACATGTAAAGGTAGCTTTCAACATTTACTTTTATAAGATTTTGATTTCTAAGTTTTTTTCCTCCTCCCCAAGATGGCAAGCAATCTGATATAGGTTACACATGTACAATTATATTATACATATTTTCACATTAATCATGTAGTGAAAGAAATCTGATAACTAAAGGAGAAAACCATAGGAAAGAAAAAAAGAGAAAATATTATGCTTTAATCTGCATTTAGTCTTTATAGTTGTCTCTTTGAATGGTATTTTCTAACCCAAGTCTATTAGAATTGTATTGGATCATGGTATTACTGAGAAGAGCTAAGTATGTCATAATTAATCATCACACAATCCTCTTGTTACTTGAAGTTTTGTCATTTCACTCAGCATCAGTTAATGTCAGTCTTTTGGGATTTTTCTGAAATCTGCCTATTTGTCATTTCTTATAGAACAATAGTATTCCATCTAGATTCAAATACTATAACTTATTTAGTCATTTCCCAACTGATGGCCATGCACTCGATTTCAAATTCTTTGCCACAACAAAAAAGAGCTGCTACAAACATTTTTTTCTTTTTTCCTTTTACCTCTTTTATGATTTCTTGGGATACAAACACACACAGTAGTAGCACTACTGTATCTGAGAGTAAACACAATTTTATAGCTCTTTATCAACTCACACAAGTCTTTCCTCATCTCTCTCAAATTATCTATTTTCTCTTTTCTTACACAGCAATTATATTTTATCACATCCACTGACACAATTTATTTAGCCACTTCCCAAATAATAAGCATCCCCTTATTTTCCTGTTCAATAAAAATTCTTACACTTCAATTCCCTCCCAAATCCCAACATTAATCCTTTGTTGGACACATGTCAAGAAAAATGTCTGATCATACCAATGTTTATTTAATTAGGTTGTTAGATCCATTTAAAGCAGAGGTGAGGGACTTTTTTTTTCTGCCAAGAGTCATTTGGATTTTTATAACATCATTCAAAGACTGCACAATTATCAAGTTAAAAACCCAAACAGTAGGAGCTTGTTGTGTCTAGCTTTCAGTTCCTCATCACTTATGACTGTCATGAAAGGGATAGACCAACAGATTTCATGGATTTACATGATTTCCTGATCAGAAGTTTCCTATCCATTATTTAAAATTTCAGAACTATATTAAGTAAACAAATTTTTAGCTACTCCAGTATTTAAAAAGAAAAAGAAGAAACAGGACAAAAAACTCCACTTTAAAGATTATAGTTTCTAAATGAAAGGGATATTGTTTCCAGAAATGAATACAATAACAGGTTTTAAATTATTCAAATTGGTTCTAGATTATAAAATCAAATGTCTTGACCTGGAAGGAACTTTAGATGCCTTCTGACTCAACTACCTTCATTTTACAAGTGAGAAAATTTAGATTCAAAATGGTAAATTATTTTCCCAAGGTCACAAGGTAAAAAGTAACACTCTAAGGTCAGCACTCTCCCCATTAGTACCTTAAAGAGTTATCCCAGAAATAAGAGTGGGCAACTGTCCCTGACCCAGTCGCTTATAGAATCTTACTTGATCATTCAGATATGGCATTTTACGTCTTAATCATAGTCTATAAATAATACCTAGCTAGGTAAATTTTGAGGAAAGACATTAGCAAAATCTTTATATTAACATGATTAAGTAGAGTTCTTCTATTTCAAAGTCATTGGCTTATTTCTTGAAAGTCATTTGTTCTCTTTTCATTAATTTCACTAGGTACCCTTAACAAGAAGTTTGAATTTTTCCATTCCATAACAAGGATATATGTTAACAAGAAAAAAAATTGAATTTCTCTCTATTCTTTAGTCTTATTATCTAATCTTTATTGTTATTTGTTCAATAACCATTTTTACTTAGGAAAGAAATAATGCTTTAATATGTATATTATGGAAAGGTTCAACCAAGCAAGTTCAAGCACTTTATCTTCATGATATCCTTTAAAGCCAACTACCTTGCTCCTTTAACCTGTCATAACTCATTCTTTCTAAATCCCAACCCTTCTTTACCCTCACCATCTATCTCCTCAGTCTCTGCACATGAATTGCTGACTATCACTGGAAGTCACTTAATGATGTTGACCAGGTTTGTTGCAAATATATCTAATTTGAGCTGAATCTGTACCGCAACATTAGGTACAAATTCATTCCTCCTTCTTGGTTGACTTCTTATTTACAGTATACACTCCATTTTTTCAATATCATCTCTCTTTTCTCTCTTGACCCAATGCTGAGGAAAAGGTGTTGGTTTTGCTTGTCAATATGGCTGTACTCTTGATCCCACCTCCCTGCCCTTTGGCTCACTCAGGAGCTAGTTCTTTTTACCATTCCCTTGTAATGCTTCTTTATCACTTAGTACCTTTCCTACAGACTATAAATAGGCTCAGACCTTCCTTTTAAATATATTTCCTGACCTTTGGCAACTCCCCTTGACTTTGACAACTCTCTTCAAGCTACGTTTCTGTCCCTCATTGTCAAACTGCTAAGAAAAAATAAATAAATAAAATTGTCCCTACTTGTTTCATCCATCTCTTTACCTCCTGATCTCTTTTCAACCTATTCCATTCTGACTTCTGACATCATTTTTTCAACAGACATTACACTAATAGGCATTGAGGTTTTACAAAATATGGAATTCTGAGTTCAAATCTAGCCTCATGCACTTATTTGCTTTATAACTTTGGACAAGTCATTTAATATCTGTCTACCTCAGATTTTATATCTATGAAATGAGGATTATATCTTTTACTTCAAAATATTTTATAAAGATAAATATAACATCTGTAAGCATTTGCAAGCCGTAAAGTGAAATGCTAGCTATTATTATTTTTCAAGTAAAAAATAATCTTTCAAATGCTTAACCAAGTAGCCTTTTCTCTGCATTCATAATTTGCTTCATTTATTTATAGTTTTGATGCTCTTGATTACTTAAAGTTTTTTGCAATTTTATTTCTACTTATATGTACACACTAGGTTCTAAACTAAAGATTTACTTCCTATAGACACAATGTTCCAACTACTATCTTTTTTGGGGAGAAAACAGTTTGTTTTCTTTTTGTTTTTCTTTTGGTTTGGCAGTTAGGTTTAAGTGACTTGTCCAGAGTTACACAACACAACTAGTAAGTGCGAAGTGTCTGAGACCAGATTTTAACTCAGGTCCTCCTGACCTCAGGCAGTGCCAGTGCTCTATCCACTGTGTTATCTAACTCCTCCTACCAACCAATATATTTATATCTTTATTAGACTATTTCCTAAGTCTGAGTGTTCTCTCTTCACTTTTTCTCATAAAATCTCTGCTTTAATACAAAGCAGGCAATATATACTTCCATCCTCTAGGAAATCCTCCCTGATCGTCCCAGATGTGTGTTTTCTGACTCTATGAAAATGATTTTTATTTACTGTTTATATCATATTATGTATATATATATGTGTGTGTGTATAATTTATATATTTACATTATGAATATATATGTATTTATATGTACATATACATATATCCTTATTATGTTATTTCCTTCCATTAGATGTAAGTTTCTTGAGGTCAAGGAGTATATTTCCAATATCCGGCACAATACTCACTGTCTGGCATATAGTTAAATATTTATTGAATTTAATATACATTATTTAGAAGAACATTTCATTCCAAGAATAAAATTTTTGCTCTCTTTTTTTTCATCTGCAGTGTGATTAAAATAATAAGAATAGTAGCTGACATGTTTGCAGTAAGATTTAACCATGGTCAAATAACTCTTAACTATTAAGGACAGGATTTACTGACTCCAAGTATCTTATCTATTAAGTAATCTTAAATTTTAAAAAAAGTGGGTATTAGAACACTCTTGGCAGCACTTATTCAAGTTCTGCTCATTTTTTTAAATGTCCAGCTCAGTTATATCTCTATAAAGTTCTATTATAATTTAAAATTTTTTCACTTCCATATGTAATGAATGACTGCATCAAATTTCTACTGATTTTATGACTATCATGTAAAGTTTTATTCATCATTATAGAATAAAGAGGAATAACATTTTTTAAATATCTTAAAAATAATTAACACAAAGGGTTTATATGAATGACTCCTCTAAGACCTTGGCAATAATAATTTGTGAGCAAGTTCCAAATTCAAGTGTTCCTAAACATAGATCAGATCTAAAGACAGAGACACTCCCCAAGGGTTGCAAGCATCCCTAATACTGGTGGTAGCAAAGTACTAATTTTCCTCTATCAACCCAAGTCATACTACTATAGCCTGGATTATGTAGCATTGAAGAATTTTACCAAGCATTTCCTAAACCGAACCCATAAGGAAAGAAAATATCCCAAGAAGTTGATGAAACTTCAAAACCAATGTGGTGGTTTTATTTTCTTTCAAGACATCAAAAAACCAGATTGTGATGAATGAGAGATTGGGCCAAATGAAATGATGTGTACTCTGCATTTAGGAGGAAAAATGTCAGTCAGTCATTACTGGAATGGAAAAACTGACAACTAAAATAATGCTCATTTATGTGATTTCATCAAAATTATTAAAAGTGGATTAACATCATCAAACAACCAGGTGATCATGTAACTGACCTACACAAAATGAGGACTGCCGGTTTCACCATGGTGGAATATTTTTTTTTACAAGCACAATCTTGGAAACAGCGTATTAAGCCTCAGTTTGGCTTCCCCTACACCTAGAAAACATTGATATTACTTCTACTATCTGTCAGTGCACTTATATTTTTATCTGACCTTTTCCTAATCTTTTCATAAGCCAAAAATCTACTACTATTTAAATCCCAATAAAGTGATTCAATATTAATAAAAAAAATTCTCCCTATATCTCACATTCCTCCCCTCCTTCTATTGCCCAATATTAGTGCTTTCATAATTATTTTACATTTATTTCTTATACATTCTTATTTATTTATGAATGAACATGCTTTTCCCTACATTGAATAAATGTTTCTGGAAGGCAGGAATTCTTTTACAAAGTTTTACACATAGTAGGCATTCAATTAATGCTTATTAAATTGAATTGAATTTTTTTGATAGCAGAAATTGTCAAGAATAAAATGTAAAATTATGCTTTTTGAAAGTCTCCTTTGTAACTGGTTTATGTCCACATAATTGATTATGTCCACACTTTTATACACACACACACTCCTAGAAACTCAGCAAAATCCAATCTGATCATTGGGAATCACTTTGTTTTTCACATTTTGTTTTCAAAGTGGATCAATGATATCATGGATGTGAATTGTAAGGGAGGCAGAGTTATATAAAGTCATCAGTCTTTCTCTTCCAGTCATTAAAGTCTACTAGCAAAACAAAATTCAGAAAGAAATGGAAATGGTCTGGTCTTCTATGTCTGACCAATCTCTAAATGTTACTTTTAGATTAATCTAAACCACCCAGCAAGCACTGAGGCAGACAAAGAAAGCTGCAATGAGCAAAAGGACAAACAAGGGACAAAGGCTCCATTGTGAGGAACAAGAGACTAGATCTGGCTAAATTACGTATAATTTGCTGTAGACAACAGGGCCTTGGTTCTACCTAGATGATAATTATTCAGATTCATTCACCATCACCTAGCAACTATATCTGGTGAATTATGAGCTGACTATTATGAAACTGAAAAATTCACTCAATTTTTCATTTTTTTTTTGTATATCAAATAATGTTGTCTCAAATCTCCATAGAAAATGCAGAACAATCATCTCCTGTGTGGGAGAGAATTAAAGACATGACTATGAAATAAAAATTTGGACTGTTGGTAGAAGCATGGGGTAGCCCAAGAGATCACAAATAGAAAGTTGTTATCCTATGGCCCCTCCCTCAATATATCAGGGATATATATGGGGAAAGCTATCATACATTATAATCCAACTACAGGGGCCTATTTGCTATTTTTCACACATGGCACTTCCAATTCCCCTCTCTATTTCGTTACTTGCTATTCCTAACACCTAATATATTCTCCCTTCTCACCTCCAGGTCCTTGTTTCCCTAGATTTCTTTCATACAGCTCAAATCTCACCTTCTACTAGAGTTTGCCAGATAAGTTTGTTTTGTTTTTGTTTTTGTTTTTTTTTGAAATAATAAGCTTCCACAAATGCTTGTATCCATTAATTTCAGAACTTGAAGAGACCTTGGAAGTCATCAAAAGTTTCTATTTTGCAGAAGAATGAACTGAAGCCTAGAGAAGTGAGGTGCCTTGAGTTTAAGATACTAATTAGTACTAGGATAAACTCAGTTGCCACTTTCTTGCTTTATCACACTCAAACATTCAATCAATTGTCTTGTCTTATTGCCTTTTCTTTTAGCAAAGCCAAAAATAATGCAGACTCTAAAGATGCCCTGAAGTTATTAGAAGAAATAAACTAAGATTTTCCAGGTTTTTATTGCTCCACAACAGAAGCCCATATCACTGAATTACTAATTCATATCATTATGCATGCTGGAACCTTTTTATCTTGATATATCAAAGAATATATAAGACAAAATAAGAATATTTATGGAGTCCAATTGATACATTCAGATAATCCTATTTGAAACTAAATGTACTACAGTTATATTACTCTCTCCTATATCCTTTTTTTACAAATAAACTTATTTATTTTAATATACATTACTTTATGAATAATGTTGGTAGAGAAAAATCAAAGTAAAATAGGAAAACTATGGGGGAGATAAAAAAAAAAAAAAGAAAAAAAGGATGAACATAGCATTTGTTGATTTACATCCAGTCTCCTTAGTTCTTTTTCTGGATGCAAATGGCATTTTCTGACCAAAGTCTATTGGAATTGCTTTGGATCATTGAACCACTGAGAAGAACCAAGTCTTTCATTCTTGTTGTTATTGTGCACAATGTATTTCTGGTTCTGCTTGTTTTGTTAAGCATCTGTTCATGTAAACCTTTCCAGGCCTTTCTAAAATCAGCTTGTTCATTATTTTTATAGCACAACAATCCCTTCACACAATATAGCACAGTTAATGGGTACCCCTTCATCTTCCAATTCCTTGCTATCACAAAAAGAGCTGCTACAAACATTTTTGCACATATGGGTCCTTTTTCCTCCTTTAAGATTTCATTGGGATACAGACCTAAGAATGGCACTGCTGGGTCAAAGAATATTCAACAGGTTGATAACCCCTTGGGCATAGTTCCAAACTGTTCTCCAATGGAGAACAGAATGGATCATTTCACAACTCCAACAATGCATCAGTGTCCCAGTTTTTCCACATCCCCTCCAACATTTGTCATTATCTTTTCCTGTCATCTTAGACAATCTGAGAGGTGTGAGGTAGTGCCTCAGAGTTGTTTTAATTTGCATATCTGTAAATAATATTGATTTAGAGCATTTTTATATGACTATAGTTGGCTTTAATTTCATCATTGAAAATTGTTCATATTCTTTGACCATTTATCAAGAGGGGCATGACTTGTATTCTTATAAATTTGACACAATTATTTGTATATTTTAGAAATAAGACCTTTATCAGGAATACTGGCTTATAGCTTATAAGATTTTCCCCTCAGCTTTGTACTTCCCTTTTAATCTTGGTTCCATTGGTTTAATTTATGCAAAACCTTTTTAATTTAATGTAATCAAAGTTGTCTATTTTGCCTTTCATAATGTTCTTTAGTTCTTCTTTGTTCATAAATTCCTCTCCTCCAAAGATCTGATTATTCTCCTAATTTGTTTATGTTATCTTCTTTTATGCTTAAAACAGACATCCTTTTAACTTTATTTTGATATGGGGTGTGGAATATAGGTCTATGCCATGTTTCTGACACACTATTTTCCAGTTTTCCCAGCAATTTTTTGTCAAATAGTGAGTTCTTATTCCTTAATCTGGAGTTTGGGAGTTTATCACATACTAGATTACTTGTTATCTTGATTATTGTGCCATGTGTATCTAATCTATTCCACTGATCCACCACTCTATTTCTTAACCAAATGGTTTTGATGACTGCTGCTTTATAATATAGTTTTAAGTTTAATGATTTTAAGTCACCATCCTTTGCATTTTTTCATCAATTCCCTTCATCTTCTTGGCCTTTTGTTCTTCCAGATGAATTTTGCTATTATTTTTTTCTAATTCTAGAAACTAAATTTTTGAAAGTTTGATTGGAATGGCACTGAACAAGTAGATCAATTTAGGCAGAATTGTCATTTTTATCATATTAGCTTATTCTACTCATGAGCAATTGATATTTTTTCCAATTGTTTAGATCTACCTCCTTATTACTAATTTTACCAGAAGTTATTCTTTGCTAATGACTATGGAATGGGATTAATTTGGTTTCCTGTAACATACAAGATACAGAAAATACAGAACATTGTTGAGTTTATGTCACAACTTTAATTATCAAATAGTTTTAAGAGCATAGTATGTGCCAAAGATTGGACCAGAGGCAAGAGATATAAACAAGATAAAACAAACAAACAAAAAAAATTCATACCCTGAAGGAGCTTACATTCTCTTGAAGAAAACAAGTACTTACTATGTATACCTATCTATGTACTTACCTATCATCTATACACACATATATTTATAAATGTATGGGTATTTATATACACGTATACATATATATCTATATTTGTGTGTATTTATCTATGTGTGTGTACACAAGCTGGTTTCAGAGGAGAAGCACTAGCAGTTATGAGAAACCAGAAAAGGTCTCACATAAGAGATAGTGGTTAAACTTAACTTTGAAGAAAAGTAGATTACACAAATAGTATAGATATTAGAGGTGGGTTGAGCTGGAAGTGAAAGTGAGAAAGTAGCATAATTTAGACACACTAGGCAGACTCATAGTGATGGAGACAAATGTTTGTAGAAGGAAAACATTAGGATGAATGAAAGAGATTAATATGCAAGAAGGCTGAAAAAATCCAGATTATGAAGAAAGGAAGTATTTCTCAAGGACTTATTATGTGCCAGGAAATTTTCAAATATTTTACTAATATCTCATTTGTCCCTTAAAACAACCTTGCAAGGGTTCATTTTACAAATGAAGATACTGAAGCAGAGATGTTAAATGACTTGCCCAGAATCATTCAGCTATTATGTTAGGGTGGATAAGAAGTCAGGTCTTCCAAACTCCAGGACATGTTCCCTATCCACTGCACCATGTAGTCCAAAGGGTTTTAAATGTCAAAGAAATTTATATTCGATATCCAAGTTGGTAAAATGGTTTTCACATTTTTGTGGATGCAATTCTAAAATATTATATCAATTTTTTTTCTTTACATTCACTAAATATGCTTCTTCCTACAATACAGATCTGTGTGCTCCTTAAGAGATCATGTTTGTTGTTATTGTGTGTAGAATTAGAAAGATATTTCATTCTATTAGAAAACTTAGCAGTTGTAAATTAAAGAAAAATGCTTTATCAAAGGAAGGCTTTGCTAAAAGACAGCTTATTATTGCCAGATTCTAGCCTTCTTGATGTTTCTTGAATGTGACCCTTTTCCCTGGATATCTTTCTTGTCTAGAGAGCTCTCCCTCTCCCTCCTGATCTCTCCAGCTCTCTTCAAACCTCAAATCAAATTCCACTTTTTATAGGTGGCTTTCCTGGTCTCCTTCACTGTTGATGCCTTTTTCCTGAGGTTATCTTCATTTATATTCTATGTAACATTTGTCTACATTTTTGCATGTTTTTTCCACAATTGGAATGCCAGAAAACTAGCATCCATCCACCTTCACAATCAGACCTTTGAGTAAAGGACCATTGTTTTGGTTTCTCAATAACAAATACCTGTTGATTGACTTATTGACTTTAAGAATATAAAAGCAAAGAAATCTCTATGTCCACTTACTATAGAAAGTTTTTACATTTCAGTGGGAGATATATGTTAGATGTCAAGTATAGAACAGTTTTAATGATAAAATTCACTTCAGTAAGCATTTATTAAATAGCTGCTACATCCCAGGTACAGTGTTAGTTGATGAAAATATAAAGACAGAGATAAAATAGCCCCTCCCTCCCTCTCAGGGGGATGACTAGAGAAAGATCTCCTTTATTTTGAAATCTTTCAGAATGGCTAGTCAACTCCGTGTTCAATATGCTTTAAATTCACTCCTGCCTTAAGGTGACAGGGTAAATTAGATAACATTGTTAGAATCCTTCTGGCAGCATGATTCTTTGTCAGAGGAGACATAATGACAGCTTTCAGATATTTGAAAAACAGGAAAATCAGCAAGGAATAAGAGTTATTTAGCATTGCCAAAACTGTAAAAAGAAGAAATCGGAAGAAAATAAAAAAAAAATCTAGGTTTCATCTGCAGGTGGGGGAGAGAGAAACTTGTGATGAGATGACTTTTAGTAAAAGACAAACTCTCTCAGAAAATGTTCCATCCTGGAGATATATAAATTGTTTCTTGTATTCCAAGAAACAATAATGGAATGGTGAGAGTATAACCTAATTGGTCTTTTCCATCACTATTTTCAATGATTCTGAGAGAAGTAAAGAAATAAACAATCACGAACTCCCAATGCAATCAAAGACGGGTGCATTAGCAATCAACCTCACTATTTCACAGGTGTTTGTGTGAAGTCTTTAAGAGAAAACTTCTTTAAACTTTAAACAACGTGTCAAAGTAGGCCATGAAGTAATAGAAAAGGAGGAAAATGAGACTTGGTGAGACATCCTACTCTAGTGCCATGAGATCTCCTCCAATTAGACAAATGACAGATGTTCATGCACATAGAATTCTATGCACAGAACTAGTTTTGGGAGGAGGGTGGTGAATATAACACACAATTAAGGACAATATTCCCAAAGAAAAAGTGTCATCACAAGTTAAAAAATAGTTGTGTGTGTGTATGTGTATTCTCATGAGGGTTCTTAATTAGAAATGTGGATATTTTTTACATTTAAATTTTTATTTTTCCAATGTTCCCCTGTCAGTTTTTCTGGTAAGAAAAGATACTATTGCTTTCATTCCATCTATAATTTAAATGATCTGTTTCTGTTAGTAGTATTCCCCATTAAACTTCCTTTCCCCTTGAGATGAATCTGTTTGGTGGATATGCAGGTTATTTAAGACAGGAATTTAGTAATAAGACAGAGATACATGTCAAAGAAATTCAAGTCATGAAGATAAAAGTCTGATGAGGCTACTTCTGGAAATGCCTGATGGTATGGAATGAAGGGACAAAGCTCTCCTCTTTGAAACATTTATAGGTATTTTTAATAGCTTTCTGTTCATGAACTTTGTGGTAAAAAGAATCTTTTTGATTGGCTATTGAGTTGAGAAATGTGCATACAGAAGGACCATCTCTCTGGCTATTTTGAGTAGAAAGTACCAGAATCTAGAGGCCTGCAGTAAGAGGGGGATCTCAGGTCTTCAGAGTTATTTTAATTTGCATTTCTCTAATCAATGATTATTTAGAACATTTTTTATGACTAAAGATATCTTTGATTTCTTCATCTGAAAGCTGCCTGTTCATATCCTGTGACTGTTAATTGGTGAATAACTTTTATTTTTATAAATTTGTCAATTCAGTTCTCTGTCATGGCACTGATAGATTGTTCAAGTTTCACAGCCATCCAACAATGAAGTCAGTATAACAGCTTTGTATGCCTTCAGTTTAGTATGTAGCCTAATACCTCTTCTCTCACATACTTTCTTTCATATCCTCCCAAACATTGACCTACCTCTAACAATGTGTGCCTCGACCTCATTAATAAATTAATAATGTGTATATCCCTGGAAAGTGTACTGCCAAGATAATTTATTCCACAGCCTTTAAAATTTCTCTACTTATATACACATAGAGGGAGACAGAAACCAAGGCAGACAGACAGGGAGAGAGAATAGATATTCAACCTTAATTTATCTCCTGAACTCCAGTTCAATTTGCCAACTGATCTTATATGTTTTTACTTGAATTTTCCTTAGACATTTCAAACTAAATATATCTAAAACAGAACACATCATTCCCCCCTAAAAAAATTTCCCTACCTTTCCCAAATTTGCTATCACTGATAAGGGTACTACCACTAACTTCCCAGTTTCCCAAGCTTAGAAACTCATTGTCATCCTCAAATATCACTTTGACCCAAAACATACAGCCAATCTCTTGTCAAATCTTATCATCTATATCTTTATAGCATTTTTTTCATATGATCTCTCTTTTTTTCCATTTATGTAGCCACTCCCCTGATTTAGACCTTCAATATCTTAATAGTTTCGGGTTATTTTCTCTATCTAAAGTCTTTCCCCATTTTAATCTATTCTTCATTCAACTGCCACAATTATTTTCTTAAATAATAGATCTGACCATGTCACCTTTCCCCACCCTCCAAAACTCTAATGTCTCCCTATTATCTTTATGATCAAATATGAAATCTTCCCTTTGGCATTTAAAGTCTCTCACAACCTGACCCTCTCTAACCTTTCTAGTGATCTTATACCTTACTCCCTTCTATAAATTTATGATCTAGTTACATTGTCTTATTTGATTCTCACATACTTGAGGGGAGAAATTTTCCATTTTGGATTCTCAGATAAGACCCTACTCCCAGCTCCTGAAAGGGATGAAGAGTGGTAAAATTAAAAAGATATATTCAGAGTACAAACATGAATCAGATGTGGAACAGTTAATTTTATCCCTAAATACAGAAAAGAGACTATTAAGAAATAAATAATTATTAAATGAATATAGTAAGTTGAGAGACTAAATCAGTCTTATGGGGACATTTTCAAAGAGTCTTTTTGTGAAAGTAACTGTTAGCTATTTACATTTTGCCCTCACTGAGTACATTGCAATCAATGCTAAATGGACTCATTCATTGGTCTTTCTACCTTAATAGATGACTTTTTCCTTCTCCATCAGTCCATTATTGCTATTTTCTCTGCCACAAAGATTCTGGTGATTTAGTATTCCTGCTTGGGTGCCTTGGAAATAGAACATACTATCTGTTTTTTTTTTAAGATCTCAAATAAAAATATAGCAAAGAAAAGAAAATGCAAATAGGAGGTGGCTGCCTAGGAAACCATGACTATCTAACTTTTAGCATCCACCTACTGTGCCTCAGAAGCTCTGGGAGTCATCTTTATACCTCAATACTATCAGAAAGAAGAAAATCTTAAAGGCAGGGATTGAGTATCTCCATGGAGGTCTTAATAGTCAATTAAATGTGTCCTCATTGCTGATAGGAAGTAGTCAGAGTAGATTTTAGTAGCTCTAAAATGAAGGTTGGGAAGAAGTCACCTTCATCAAGTATCTCCAAGGGGATGATAGTTTTAATCCCTCAAGTTCTTCAGATGAGCGTCAGGTTCCACTGAGATTCTGAAGCAAAATCATGTTTTATGTATTTCAAGGTCCATATTTTTGCAAAATTTTATGGGGGGAGAAAAATAGCCAGAGCATAATTCCTCTAATTAGAAATATTAGCATGCTAGAAATAATAACATTATTAAGAGGAATTTTGCTCCCAACAGAGTGTATTGCTATTTTCTTTCTATTTCCATGAAGAAAAGTTTTCAACAAAGTCCTACTCCAATATCTCATTGTGGTAAAAAATAATTTTTCCATGATCAAGAAGGTCTATGATCTCTCTTAATTTCTTTGAGGTGTATAGGATATTCTGGGAGATTTACTATTTCTGATGTAAGGACTTCCTGAGCCCTTCTCAGGGCTACTCTTCTACCTTTGGTGTCCTTTTGGCATTCAACTCTCATTTGTGCCTCCAAAAAGTTGGAGAGTGTGTAGTGGCTACATCCCATCCCTAGTAAAACTATGTCAATATACATATTGTATATAAAAATAAATATAAAACAATGTCAGTGCTTAATCAGATTGAGAATAACTGAGAGACATCCAAATGATTAGTGAGTAAGGCAGATTTACCCCCAAGCAAGTGAAGACTTCTTCCAGCATAATGGGCAGGTGAGAACAATTTGTTCCAACAATCAAAAAGGCAGCTGAAACTTGGTCATCCACTGCATTCTGGACCATCTCCAGTAGTTTGGGTTTTTGTCTTGCCACAGGACTTTGATGGCTCTAAAGGATAAATATTAAGTCCTACACAGTCACAAAGGCAATTTGTTGTCTGAAAATCAGTCTGGCTAATTTCAGAGAGGATCATTACCGGAAAATCGACTACTAGAGGATAAAAATTCAAGAAAGAGAAACTTATGAAGAAAGTCTACTAAAATGTAGCCCTTTTATACTTTGTGTTGAAATATACATGTGTATTTTCTAATCGTAAGAATCATTTCTTTTTGACTTGTTTTTCTTGAATCCAGAAAGAATGACATATTAAGAGAAAACTTTTTAAAGAAAAATTTAATCCTTTTTTCCCACTTTGGTAAATCTAGAAAATCAGCTAAACAATCAAGTAAGTCATGATTTGTAGTTTTTGCCATTTTTCTGAGTGTAAATGCACACACTGAAAGTTTAAAATTAGCTCTCATCCACATTATCTATATCCAACACATCTCTGCTTAAAAGTGTATTGTTGTCATAGGGTTCATCTTTGTTCTATGAAAAATTTAAAATGTTATAAACTATCATTTTATAAAAATAAACTGACAGACAAGTTCTCTGTCCTCCAAGTAAGGTGTCAAAGGGCTTGAGGTGGTAGCCTCAATGATGCAAAATGAAATTCTTCTGTAACTTCATAGGTGGTCATTGATAGTTGCAATGGTAAATTACAATAAAAATTTATTACCTTCTTTCCAAACCGATGATTTCTCCAAACTTAGCTAGAACAGTTGTCAGATGACAACTTAATAATCTACTTCTGAGACTATATGCACAGTCCTTCTAGGGACACCGAACCTGCTAGACCTGGTGCTTTGCTGCTACAATCTTAAATATCCCAACCTCATTTCCATGTGCTACACAATAAGGACTTTAGTGGCAGGTATTCTCAATGGTGATAAGGAATATTAAGCTTAGTGAGAGTATTTGTGCTCTAACTAGATTGTTGTGCCAGATTTGCAAGCTCCACAAATTTAGAAACACCTGCAGGGAACTCAGAAAATTATCGTTTGACAGATTGATTTATCTAGAAATCTCAGTTCCTTGAAAGATGCTCATCACAAGATTCTGGGGTCTTGAAACTCTCATTTATCATTTGCTGCAATATCCTAGTAGTATTTTTAGCTGACTGAAGTAGCAAAGGAAGGAAAATGTGTGTGTATATGTGTTGCACTGTCAAGTAGGGATTATGAAGAGCCCACAGGAAGAATAGAGATTTTAAAAACAAAGGGAAAAATGATTGTCATTGGATTTCATTGTTAGTTTAGCTTTTCAAGTAGAGATTGATACAAGATTGATTAGCAAGCTTTTGGGGTTTGCTTTCTAAGCTTTAAAATTATTGCTACAATGATTATAAGCAGATAAATCTTAGAATTTAAGATATATATTTACAACAATATATTTAGAACTTGAAAGGCCATTTTATCCAAGTTCATCATTCAATAGGTGAAGAAACTGAGGACAAATCAGGTTCAGTGGCTTTTCTGAAGTCACACAGATAATATATAATAGAGATAGGAATCAAACCCAAATCCTCTGATTACAAAGTCAATTTGATTCTCATATCAGGATAAATCATTTTATTAAACCTATATAGACACATAGAGAGAAACATGAAATAAAGCCTATGTCATATTTATCATGTTTATATTTATTTTAAATTTATATCTATAGTTTATATTTATTTACTTATAATTGTTATATTATTATATATTAATATGTAATAAAAGGTAAATAAATGTATAATTATATAATATATTATAATTATGATATATCCATTTATTTAAGTTTATATTTATATTATTATATTTATCATGCTTATAACTAACTTAAAAAAACAGAGTAAATCATTAGAAGAACAAATATAAAAATGAAGGAAGAAAAAAATCCCCATGTCTTTATAAAGTAGAAAAAACAGTGAAATTGGTAATAATAATAATGATAATACTAATTGTTAAGCTGGATTTTGTAAATGTGCCTGCTTATTAGTAACTTATATATAAAATATGATTTGGTAAAATTCTTTCCCCAAATGGGAATTAGTGTTCTAAATAATAACATATCTATAATATTCTAGAATAATTGCCTAGTCTTATAAATATTTTCTAAAAAAACATATTTTTAAAAAAGACAAAAAAATAGACAATGTATTTCAAATGATGTATACTACCTAAGAGTTCCCACTCTTCAACTAGGAGAAATATAATTGACATTAATATCAAACTTAGATCTGTTTAACTATATTGCAAAGATGAAGATCTAATTGAAACAAAGGAACTAGCACCTATTTACCCCCTTCAATTATACTTTGTCCCTTATAAAAATTGAGCTTTGTTAAAATAGGCCTAAGCATAAAATATTGTTATAACAAAATATTTTAAAAAGTGATTCCTTCTTTTAAAAAAATAACTTCTAGTGCTGAACTTTGTGTTAATATTATAATCATTTCAAAACAAACATATCACCATGCTAAATCCTTATGATAAAAAAAGACAATTAAGGGAAAATACTTGTCTTACTAAGCACATCTGACAACAAATATAATACATACAATATCCTGTCCTGAGAGACCTTCCCCTCTCTCTGCCATGAAGGAGAAATATTTTTCATTTTTTTTTCTCTCATACTCTGTATGGATTTTCAACTTTTAATTTCAACTTCAAAATTTAAGAGATTTTTTTCATACATTGTTATAAGAACTATATTGTAAGAACCAGAGGAAAACCTGGAGTACATTATATAAATATTCTATGATCTAGTATTTACAAAAAGTGTTTAAAAATAACAAAAGAAAATGAGAAACTATGAATTAGCACCAATAGGAGAAATATAGAAATATTAGCATCAATAAAATCATGAATTGGACTATATCCTGAAACTAATGCCTAATTTAGGAGTTTTTAGTTTAGTTTTTTTTTTTTTTTTTTAATGGGGAGGGAAAGAAAGGGGAAAAAGGGGGTGGTTGAAAAGGAGAAAAGGAAGGAGGAAAGGAGAGAGATCAAATTGTTGTGGAAAGGTTTACATGATTTGATGGACAGTGAAATCTCAAAAGAACCAAGCAAACAATACACATAATAACTAATATTTCAAATGGAAAGAGCAACAACCACAAAACAATCAAAAGGGTGTTGCAAAATTACAAAGAATAAACATGACCACAAAGAGAAGATATGAGAAAGTACTCCCAAATCATTTATTCGCAGAATCATGAATGTATTTTCAATTTTTTCCAATGCATTAATTGGTTTTGTTAATTTGTTTTAGTCTTTTTTTCTTTTTGTAAATATTATGTGCTACATGAGAATGACTCTATAGGAGGGCAAATGAAGGACCACTAGGGAAAATACTGCTGACAATAAAAAAAAAACATAAGATATAAATAAAAATAAATTTTAAAAAGATCACTTTTACAGGTAAAGGATAGGGGTGGGTAGACAAATAAAAATGTACATAAAAGCCGTGAGTTCTTTAATAACAGTAAACAATATGAATCCACAATGTGAAGAAGCAAAGAAAAAAAAAACTGATGCAAACAAGCAATATTAAAAATAAATGACATTTATATGTTGGATATGTTGCAGTATATCCTAGATACAATATATGTTTGCAGAACCGAACAGTTCTCTTGTTGCATAGGGAGAATTGGATTCAGAAGGTATAAATAACTCGGGAAGAAAAACAAAAATGCAGATAGTTCACATTCGTTTCCCAGTGTTCTTTCTTTGGGTGTAGCTGCTTTTGTCCGTCATTTAACAATTGAAACTCAGTTAGGTCTCTTTGTCAAAGAAATCCACTTCCATCAAAATATGTCCTCATACAATATCGTTGTCGAAGTGTATAATGATCTCCTGGTTCTGCTCATTTCACTCAGCATCAGTTCATGGAAGTCTCTCCAAGCCTCTCTGTATTCATCCTGCTGATCATTTCCTACAGAACAATAATATTTCATTACATTCATATACCACAATTTACCCAACCATTTATTTTCTAGTTTCTACAAAGAGGGCTGCCACAAACATTTTGGCACATACAGGTACCTTTCCCTTCTTTAGTATCTCTTTGGGATATAAGCCCAGTAGAAACACTGCTGGATCAAAAGGTATGCACAGTTTGATAACTTTTGGGGCATAATTCCAGATTGCTCTCCAGAATGGTTGGATTTGTTCACAACTCCACCAACAATGCATCAGTGGCCCAGTTTTCCTACATCCCCTCTAACATTCATCATTGTTTTTTCCTGTCATGTTGGCTAAGAAGAATTTTAAGAGACATCTGGAAGATGGTAATCTGTTCATTTTTTACTAAATAAAACATTTCATAATTGATGCGTAAAATTGTTTTTGTTCTTAAAACAATAATAATAAGGTTAAGTTCTGGGAGAAACCTGAAATATAGCAAATTAAGAATAAGAAGTGCTCTGTAATATATTGTTGTCATTGTTCTCTCAATGTCAGCATCCTCAGAGAAAACTGTCACCCCATCAAAAATATAGCTCTAGATACAAGAACAGAATTGAACAATTTAACCTCTAGTCTCCCATCATCAATTTCCTTTTTTAGATATTTGAAACAGGATATCCCATTGACATTTCAAACTTAACATGCTTCAAATAAAATTCATTGTCTTTCCCCAAATAACTTCTTATCTTCCCAACTTTTTTATTCCTGTAGGAAGTATACACATACAATTATCTTGCTGCATAAGAAAAATCAGATCAAAAATGGAAAAAATGAGTAAGAAAACAAAATGCAAGTAAACAACAACAAAAAGAGTGAGGATGTTATGTTTTGACTGATTAATTTTTTTTTGTAGAGCTGGTTATTAAACATTAAACATTTATCAGAGCACTGATGAATGAAGAAGGAATAATTCAGGGTTGGGCTTGGTTGAAGGGTGACTGGTGATAAGACAAAGGGAATCAAGAGTAGAAAACAATGAAGAGTTGAGGGTATAACCAAAGTATATCAAGATAGAGAGAGCAAGAGTATATAGCCAGTGTAAGTGTAATGGATAGTCTATTAAGTTACTTATCTAGGATCATACAACTAGTTTGGGTCAGTGTTAAAACTCAGTTCTTCCTAACTCCAAATGCAAAACTTTCTCACCTATACCATGATTTAACACCATGGGCTCATAGTATCATAGTTTGTAAAGCTATTAATGACATCACAGATCATAAAATTTAACCCTTTCAATTTACATATGAAACTTCTGTCCAGAGGATTAAAGAGAAAGCTATGAACAAGAAAAGCAAACTAGTTCAGTCTTTCAACTCAACTCCAAATTAGCTCTGGAGATAAACCTAAGTATATGGAATGTTCATGGCTTATTTCCAAATGACAAGTTGGCAGTTTAGTGGGGCAGTGGATAGAGGTCCATGTCTGAAATCATGAAAACCTGAGTTCAAATGCTGCCTCAGACACTTACTAGCTATGTGAACCTGGGAAAGTCACAACCTCTGTTTGACTCAGTTTCTTCAGTCATTACAAATAGATAATGATAGTACTTACCTCCCAGGGTTATTGTGAGAGTCAAATGAGATAATTTTTGTAAAGAACTTAGCATAGTATCTAGCATATAATAAGGACTACATAAACTGTTCCTATCTCTGAAATTTGGGGCAAGTTACAATGCCTGTTTAGCTCAAGTTTCCTTAGCTATAAAATGGGGGTGATAATAGTTCCTATCTCTTATGGTTGTTGTCAGAGTCAAATGAGGTAATATTTGTAAAAAGTTTAGCATAATGCCTAGCAAAGTAGATATTATATAAGTGTTAATAATTTTGACATAGAGGGTAGAGCCCTGGACCTGGACTCAGGAAATCTGGAGTACAAATCTGACCTTGAACACTTATTAGCTGTGTATTACTGTTTGTCTCAGTTTATTCATTGTAAAATTGAGATGATCATGCTCCTACTTCCAAGATTGTTGTGATGATCAAATAAGATAATAATTATCAAGTGCTTGGTACATAGTAAGCACTATACAAATATTAGGTATTATTACCATTTTCTGTTATTTAGGATATTTTTTCTTATTGTTTATTTGGTATGATATAAATAGACACAATCTTATAATATAAGTAATGTACTAAACAGTTAAGAGGCTGTCAAATGGAAAAGGCAGCTTCTAAGAAACGAAATCCAATAACTTTACTGGTTTGCACATCTTTCTGAGCGATAATAGAAATAACTTCTCTTTTCCAGGCTAAACATCTCCAATTCCTTTAACTGATCATTGAATATGATGATTTCCAGGTCAACTACCATCCTGTTTCTCTTTCAGAGATGCTTTTCACTGTCAACATTACTCCTAAAATTCCACAAGTGTTCTGAATAGGGCAGAGTTACAGTCCTAATTTTGGATTCCAAGCATACATTCATTTGGGAAAATCTAATTTAAACAAACTATTTTGCCTAATATGTCACGTTGCTGACTCAAATTAAATTTGTTGTCCATTAAAAGTCACATTTTATTCCCATGAACTATTGTATTGTTATAGCTCCTCCACCTTTGTTCATTTAATTCTTTAAACTCAACTGTGGAAGTTGTATTTATCCCTATTTAATTTAATTTTCCTATTTGATTAGTGTTGGCCTAACTTTCTAACCTTCGAAGGTTGTTTTGGATTTGACTCTGTCAATCACTATTTTAATTATCTCTCCTCCATGCTACCCGGAAATTTAATAAACATGCCAACCATGACTTCATCCTTTTCAGCAATATAAATGTTGAACAGAACCAGCTCAAGTGCCATGGGGCACGAACCAAGAAGCCTCCTTCCAGCTTGTCCTATCTCCATTCAAGTCCACTGTTTGGTCAGTATTTTTCAATCAGATCCCAGGCAATCTGATTGTAATTTCATCCAACAGATAGCTCATCATATTGTGCAGGGAATACAATGAAATACATTGAGTTCCTCCTGAGAATCCAATATACAAAACCTCCTAAATGTCCTAATCTACCAGTCTAGTAAGCTCATCAAGAAAGAATGAAAAAAAGGAAGGAAGGAAGGAAGGGAGGGAGGGAGGGATGAGGGAGAAGGGAAGAAGGAGGGAGAAAAACATATTAGTTGCATACAGATTGTTGATGTTGAGAAAAATTAAAGGAGGGTAGAGAAATTCACTAAGATATATCTTTAACAATGGAAATAATTTAATTGAAAATTTAAGGTTAGAAGATAGTCTCAGTGAAATGGATAAACAAGTTTTGAATTTTGGTGCTTGGTGCTCAAGAAAGATATCTAAAAAGAAAAAAATAAAAATAATAAGGGAAAATTATTTTCACATGAAAGAAATATGATTTTTAAAGTAATCACCAACAAATTAATTACAAATTTTAATAAATTAATATTCACAAATTTATTATTAACAACTTTTATTATTAAAAATTCACATTTGGGGGTTTTCTAGACCATAGCTAATAAATAATAGCTAGCATTTATATAGGGCTGTAAGGTTTGCAAAGCACTTTACTAGTATTACATCATTTTATTCTTAGAACCACTCTAGGAAGTAGGTACTGTAATTATCCTATATTACATATGAGGAAAATAAGGCAGAGATCATTGGGCAGCTATGTGGCAAAGCGAATAGAGCTGGCCTTGGACTCAGAAGGACTCAGACATTTACTAGTTGTGTGATCCTGAGCAAGTCATATAACCCCATTTGTCTATATCCTCATCTGTAAAATGAGCTGAAAAAGGAAATAGCAAACTTTTCCAATATCTTTAAAAATCAACAATATTAAGTAATTTATTAAGGATCATAGAGCTACAGAACTAGAAAGTGTCTAAGAATATATTTGAACTCAGGTTTTCCTCTGTGCCACCTGGTTTCTTCATACCATACATTAAAATAATATTTCTCAATGTAAATTATATTACAAATCAGTAAATTTTAATTATTTTAGAGTTTCCTGCATGTTCTCTCATTTAGAATATATGGGCATAAATTTTAATCTTGCCATGGATTTGTGTGACCCTAGAAAGTCATTTTGCCTCTCTCAGCCCTTACATATATGCATGCACATACACATGTACATATGTGTATATGAATGCACACATTTATACATCCACATATAAATGTATATACAAGCTAGCTAGCATCATTATCATTATCATCATCACCATTATCATCATCATCATTATTCCTGTTTGAGACACATACATAGATCCAATGATACATCTGGGAGTAGTTTACCTAATTGCAAGGGAATGATACAATAAAGAAGAAAAATAAGGGATAGAATGGTTGTGTGTTTAAATTAATCATCCCTTTCCTTCTTTGTCCCCTGAAATGAAAAAAATGGAAGTAACTTTCATTTAATCCAACCTTCTTATTTTTATAGAAGATGAAATTGAGATTCAAAGAGGTAGAGAAAGGAAATTGCCCAAAATCGTACAAAAATTTATTGGCAGATTCAGCATGGAAACATAGGTTTCAACATGAATCAGAACTGGATTTGCCTCACAGATTCAAAATCTAGATTATCTCCAGTTAGATTCCAGCAGTATATCAATCACTAAGGTCATATTTTTATCTCCCTTTATTTTTTTAACCACATCTGTCATTACAACATAATAAGAGCTCCTGGATGATTCCTGGAGAACCCACTCTACCAATGAAGACTAGAACTTTTTTGAAACTTATTTTCTTGAAGAATTATTGAATCTAGCTCTTCCTAATTCCCAGGTTAACAATCCCCAATCAATACACTAATTGCTGACACTAATCATCAAGAAAAAAAAGTAACACAAGGATAATGAATTACTTAAAGTAGGTAAGTGACAGATAAGGGATTATCTCAGAATCTATCTCATCTCTCAAACTATATTTTTTCTTGTGCCCCTCTCTTTTGTATTTTATCTTAAAATACAATTTGAAGACAATTGCAGTGCCATTTTATGAAACTTAATGTGCATGCAAAAATTGTTACTTACAACTGGGATATTCATTCTTTGCCTTTATCATTTGTATTATATTTCTTCCCACTCACATCATTCATTTGATGACCATCCTGTTGCCCTCCAGTCAGGTATATGATTGGAAGTTGTGCTATAACATAATCACCTAGTCAGAAAGTTTAGAAGATATGTTCAAGATCAGCTGACCCAAAATTTATTTTACAAATGAGAGAACTGAAAGGTACAATAATATTGCTTTTAAGATCATTAAATTAGGACTTCCGGTTAAGATGGCGGAGAGGAGGCTCACAGCTGCATAAGCTCCACGCTTTCTCTCACTATCCACTTCATTACAAGCCTCTGAATCAATGCTTGACTGAAAAAAACCCACAAATAGTTACCAAGAGAAGCCATCCTTGAGATCCGCCAAGAAAGGTCTGTCTTTACTGGAGGGCTGGGGCGGTTTTAGATCGGGCACAGGCTGAGGGCAGCGGCAGTGAGAGCACGGGAGCAGACTGGAGAGGGGGTGGAGAGTGATCGTAGCCGTTTCTGCGGGGAGAGCTTCGCTACAGGTTTGGATAATTTCCTCGGCAGCAAGTCAACAGCCCAGCAGAAAAGCTAAAAACACCGGGGCTGAAGAATACAACCGCAAACAGCTGAAGTCTCTCAGGACCTGGCCCCCCCCCCTTCCCCCCCCTCAGTGACTCAGCACGCTTTGGGATCTCAGAGCGCAGGCGCAGCACAGTCCTGCTAGTGCCTCACTGCTGCCTCCTGCAGTCTGTAGAGGAAGCTCGATAACACACCCAGCCCCTCCCCAAAGAAAGACTCCAGTTTTTTTCTGTTTTTCTTTGGTAGTTTGTCTCTGATTAATAGACAGAATGAGCAAGAAGCTGAAGAGGACTTTAACCCTTGACAGCTTCTATACAGATAGAGAGCAGACTCTAAATCCTGAGGAGACTAAAAACAGGCAGTCCCCAGGTGATTCCCCAAAGGAGGAGATCGGCTGTTCCTCAGCACAGATGAACCTCATAGAAGTGATTAAAAAGGCTCTCACAAGGGAGCTAGAAGAAAAATGGGAAAGGAGTCTGGAGAAAGTTAAAGAGAGAGTGGATAAAGAAGTAAAATCCTTGAAAAATAGGATTAGTGAACTGGAAACAGAAAACAGCTCTCTAAAAAACAAAATTGGCGAAATGGAAAAAAATTCCACAGAACAAAAGAACTCAATTGGACAATTAGAGAAAGATTTTAAAAAAGTGAGTGAAGAGAATACTTCACTGAAAATCAGAATTGAACAAGTGGAATTGAATGACTCGAGGAGACAAGAAGAATCAGTCAAGCAAATCCAAAAAAATCAAACAATGGAGAAAAATGTGAAATACCTTCTGGGGAAGACAACAGACCTGGAAAACAGATCCAGGAGAGACAATCTGAGAATCATTGGACTCCAGAAAAACATGATGAAAAAAAAAGCCTGGACACTGTCTTCCAGGAAATTATCAAAGAGAACTGCCCAGAAGTCATAGGAACAGAGGAAAAAATAAACATTGAAAGGATTCATCGATCACCCACTGAAAGGGATCCTAAAATCAAAACACCAAGGAATATAGTGGCCAAATGCCAGAACCCTCAGTGAAAGAAAAAATATTGCAAGCGGCTAGAAAAACCAATTCAAGTATCAAGGAGCCACAATAAGGATCACCCAGGATCTGGCAGCATCCACATTAAAAGATCGAAGGGCCTGGAATATGATATTCCGAAAGGCTAAGGAACTTGGTATGCAACCAAAAATAACTTACCCAGCGAGAATGAGCATCTTTTTCCAGGGAAGAAGATGGACATTCAACGAAGTAAGCGAATTTCATCTATTTCTGATGAAAAAACCAGAACTTAACAAAAAGTTTGATCTACAAATATAGAACTCAAGAGAAATCTAAAAAGGTAAAGATTAATCTTGGGAACTATATTTTGACTATATAGATGTATAAAGAATACATGTATACCTTGTTCTAGAAATTGATGTGGAAAGGACATTGTACCAGAAAAAGGGTAAAGTGGGGGTAGTACATCTCATGAAGAGGCATAGGAAACCTATTATATCTGAGAGAAAGAATGGAGGGGGATGAATATAGTGGGTATCTTACTGCCTTCAGAATTGGCTTTAAGTGAAAAATCTTAAGACATATTCAATCTATGGTGAAACTTCTCCCATCTCATTGAAAAGTGAGAAGGGAAAAGTGGAAAGGGAAGGAATAAGCTAAGGGGAAGGGAATACGGGAACTGGGAGGGAAAGGGGTAAGATAGGGGGAGGAACTCTAAGGAGGGGGAGGGATACTAAAAAGGGAGGGCTGTGAGAAGCAAGGGGTGCTCACAAGCTTAATACTTGGAAGGGGGGGAAAGGGGAAAGAAGGGAGGAAAGCATAAACCGGGGTTAACAAGATGGCAAGTAATACAGAATTGGTCATTCTAACCATAAACGTGAACGGGGTAAACTCCCCCATAAAGAGAAAGCGGTTAGCAGAATGGATTAAAAGCCAGAATCCTACAATATGTTGTTTACAGGAAACACACCTGAAGCGGGGAGATACATGCAGGTTAAAGGTAAAAGGTTGGAGCAAAATCTACTATGCTTCAGGTGAAGTCAAAAAAGCAGGGGTAGCCATCCTGATCTCAGATCAAGCTAAAGCAAAAATTGACCTAATTAAAAGAGATAAGGAAGGACACTATATCTTGCTAAAGGGTAGCATGGATAATGAAGCACTATCTATATTAAACATATATGCACCAAGTGGGGTAGCATCTAAATTCTTAAAAGAGAAACTAAGAGAGCTGCAAGAAGAAATAGACAGTAAAACTATAATAGTGGGAGATCTTAACCTTGCACTCTCAGAATTAGATAAATCAAACCAGAAAATAAATAAGAAAGAAGTCAAAGAGGTAAACAGAATACTAGAAAAGCTAGATATGATAGATCTCTGGAGAAAATGTAATGGAGACAGAAAGGAATACACTTTCTTTTCAGCAGTTCATGGAACCTATACAAAAATTGACCATATATTAGGACATAAAAACCTCAAACTCAAATGTAGTAAGGCAGAAATAGTAAATGCATCCTTTTCAGACCACGATGCAATGAAAATTACATTCAACAAAAAAGCAGGGGGAAGTAGACCAAAAAATAATTGGAAACTAAATAATCTCATACTAAAGAATGATTGGGTAAAACAGCAAATCATAGACATAATTAATAACTTCACCCAAGAAAACGATAATAATGAGACATCATACCAAAATGTATGGGATGCAGCCAAAGCGGTAATAAGGGGAAATTTCATATCTCTAGAGGCCTATTTGTATAAAATAGAGAAAGAGAAGGTCAATGAATTGGGTTTGCAATTAAAAATGCTAGAAAAGGAACAAATTAAAAACCCCCAGTCAAACACTAAACTTGAAATTCTAAAAGTAAAAGGTGAGATCAATAAAATTGAAAGTAAAAAAACTATTGAATTGATTAATAAAACTAAGAGTTGGTTCTATGAAAAAACCAACAAAATAGACAAACCCTTAGTAAATCTGATTAAAAAAAGGAAAGAGGAAAATCAAATTGTTAGTCTTAAAAATGAAAAGGGAGAACTCACCACTAACGAAGAGGAAATTAGAGCAATAATTAGGAGTTACTTTGCCCAACTTTATGCCAATAAATTCGACAACTTAAATGAAATAGAAAAATACCTCCAAAAATACAGCTTGCCCAAACTAACAGAGGAAGAAGTAAATATCCTAAACAGTCCCATCTCAGAAAAAGAAATAGAACAAACTATCAATCAACTCCCTAAGAAAAAATCCCCAGGACCAGATGGATTTACATGTGAATTCTACCAAACATTTAAAGAACAATTAACTCCAATGTTATATAAACTATTTGAAAAAATAGGGATTGAAGGAGTCCTACCAAACTCCTTTTATGACACAGATATGGTACTGATACCTAAACCAGGTAGGCTGAAAACAGAGAAAGAAAATTATAGACCAATCTCCCTAATGAATATTGATGCTAAAATCTTAAATAAAATATTAGCAAAAAGATTACAGAAAATTGTCACCAGGATAATACACTATGACCAAGTAGGATTTATACCAGGAATGCAGGGCTGGTTCAATATTAGGAAAACTATTAACATAATTGACTATATCAATAACCAAACAAACAAAAACCACATGATCATCTCAATAGATGCAGAAAAAGCATTTGATAAAATCCAACATCCATTCCTAATAAAAACACTTGAGAGCATAGGAATAAATGGACTTTTCCTTAAAATAGTCAGGAGCATATATTTAAAACCATCAGTAAGCATCATATGCAATGGGGAAAAACTGGAACCTTTCCCAGTAAGATCTGGAGTGAAGCAAGGTTGCCCACTATCACCATTATTATTTAATATCGTATTAGAAACACTAGCCTCGGCAATAAGAGTCGAGAAAGATATAAAAGGAATTAGAGTAGGCAATGAGGAAACCAAACTATCACTCTTTGCAGATGATATGATGGTATACCTAGAGAACCCCAGAGATTCTACCAAAAAGCTATTGGAAATAATTCATAATTTTAGCAAAGTAGCTGGCTACAAAATAAATCCCCATAAATCCTCAGCATTTTTATACATCACCAACAAAACCCAACAGCAAGAGATACAAAGAGAAATTCCATTCAGAATAACTGTTGATACCATAAAATATTTGGGAATCTATCTACCAAAGGAAAGTCAGGAATTATATGAGCAAAATTATAAAAAAGTCTCCACACAAATAAAGTCAGACTTAAATAATTTGAAAAATATTAAGTGCTCTTGGATCGGCCGAGCGAACATAATAAAGATGACAATACTCCCTAAACTAATCTATTTATTTAGTGCTATACCAATCAGACTTCCAAGAAAATATTTTATTGATCTAGAAAAAATAACAACAAAATTCATATGGAACAATAAAAAGTCGAGAATCTCAAGGGAATTAATGAAAAAAAAATCAAATGAAGGTGGCCTAGCTGTACCTGATCTAAAATTATATTATAAAGCAGCAGTCACCAAAACCATTTGGTATTGGCTAAGAAATAGATTAGTGGATCAGTGGAAAAGGCTAGGCTCACAAGACAGAATAGTCAACTATAGCAATCTAGTGTTTGACAAACCCAAAGCCCCTAACTTCTGGGAAAAGAATTCATTATTTGATAAAAACTGCTGGGATAATTGGAAATTAGTATGGCAGAAATTAGGCATGGACCCACACTTAACACCATATACCAAGATAAGATCAAAATGGGTCTATGACCTAGGCATAAAGAACGAGACTATAAATAAATTAGAGGAACATAGAATAGTTTATCTCTCAGACTTGTGGAGGAGAAAGAAATTTGTGACCAAAGATGAACTAGAGACCATTACTGATCACAGAATAGAAAATTTCGATTACATCAAATTAAAAAGCCTTTGTACAAATAAAACTAATGCAAACAAGATTAGAAGGGAAGCGACAAACTGGGAAAACATTTTCACAGTTAAAGGTTCTGATAAAGGCCTCATTTCCAAAATATATAGAGAACTGACTCAAATTTATAAGAAATCAAGCCATTCTCCAATTGATAAATGGTCAAAGGATATGAACAGACAATTTTCAGAGGATGAGATTGAAACTATTACCACTCATATGAAAGAGTGTTCCAAATCATTATTGATCAGAGAAATGCAAATTAAGACAACTCTGAGATACCACTACACACCTGTCAGATTGGCTAAGATGACAGGAAAAAATAATGATGAATGTTGGAGGGGATGCGGGAAAACTGGGACACTAATGCATTGTTGGTGGAGTTGTGAACGAATCCAACCATTCTGGAGAGCAATCTGGAATTATGCCCAAAAAATTATCAAAATGTGCATATCCTTTGATCCAGCAGTGTTTCTATTGGGCTTATATCCCAAAGAAATACTAAAGAAGGGAAAGGGACCTGTATGTGCCAAAATGTTTGTAGCAGCCCTGTTTGTAGTGGCTAGAAACTGGAAAATGAATGGATGCCCATCAATTGGAGAATGGCTGGGTAAATTGTGGTATATGAATGTTATGGAATATTATTGTTCTGTAAGAAATGACCAGCAGGATGAATACAGAGAGGCTTGGAGAGACCTACATGAACTGATGCTAAGTGAAATGAGCAGAACCAGGAGATCATTATACACTTCGACAACGATATTGTATGAGGACATATTTTGATGGAAGTGGATTTCTTTGACAAAGAGACCTGAGTTTCAATTGATAAATGACGGACAAAAGCAGCTACACCCAAAGAAAGAATACTGGGAAACGAATGTGAACTATCTGCATTTTTGTTTCTCTTCCCGTATTATTTATACCTTCTGAATCCAATTCTCCCTATGCAACAAGAGAACTGTTCGGTTCTGCAAACATATATTGTATCTAGGATATACTGCAACATATCCAACATATAAAGGACTGCTTGCCATCTAGGGGAGGGGGTGGAGGGAGGGAGGGGAAAAAAAAATCGGAACAGAAATGAGTGTAAATATAATGTAATTATTAAAAAAAAAAAAAAAAATTAAAAAAAAAAAAAAAGATCATTAAATTAGAACTAGAAAAGACCTCCAAGTCCCAAAGAGTTTGTGTTTTCCTGCCTCTAGTTTCAGGATGTAAGTAACTGAAAAAACCTCTATAGAAAGAACTTAATGATTCTATATAAAGGGCAGGGCTACAAGCTAAGAAACAGGATCAGAAGTTTCTCTTGCTGGCTTCTTGGTGGGATTCTCCTTAAAAATAACCAGCATTCTTCTCCAGTTTCTACTCCTAACTGTACATTCTTCTCTGGCATAAAAGCCTCCCTACTCTGCAAGCTCACATTGTCCCATGATCTCTGTTTGGTTGGTTCCTCTCAGAACTTCCAGGTTAAATAAAGAACTTAGCCCAGCACAGTTTTCATTTTCCTCTCTGGTCTCCACTTCTGACTCTTCAGATATTTTTCTTTCTTACTCCCCCTAATTCACTTGTTATATTTTCAAATGTTCTCTTCTCCCTTTTGAATATAAGCTCTTTAGAAGCAGGAATACTCCTATCTGCTTGTATTGTTTTTAACACAAAGCCTGACAATATTAAGTACTTAATAAATTGTTGACTTGACCTAGCTTTAATTCTAAACACAGTCTAGTTTCACTGACTGCACAATCAGTACAGAATTCTCTTGTATTTCGCAGCACTTAATGTAAGAAGAGAGAAGAGAATCAGCAAATGCTTGGGGAAGACCTTGAGATCATTAGAACAGGAAACTCATGTTGGAGCTCTCCCCATACATCACAAAGCTCTTCTGTATTGCTTTGGTTCAGGTGCAACAGGGTTCATCATGTGTAACTGCTATATTTTAGCTTCCCACCTTATAATAATTCCCAGTGAAGCAGTGGGATAGCTCCAAATGGACCCTTCTCTCAGCTCCATTTGTATCCTTAGCATGAGGTAGTCAAACCATAACAACAGTCATAAAAACAAATTGACTGCTCCCCAGGGCACATATTTGTAGTAGATTCCAGTAATACAATGACAAGAACATTCTTTAAGCTGTAATGTCTTGCCTTTTTTGTGCTTTTATAAGTCCTGTTATTGATTTGTTTATATTCCATTTGCCTGCTAATGGCCTAGAAATATACTATACAACATCTAGCACATCATTATCATATTTAATTCTTCTCTTTTCTGAACTTTTATTCATACATTCCATCTGATGTTTTCTTAGGAAGACCCAGGCGGGGAAACAAATAGTTTATCCTCAGCCATGCTAAAGACAGATATTCACTAGAGTATGTAAATGGACAGACATGGAAAGCAAAATGCTGTGATAAACTAAATTTTAAGTCTTTGCTTTAGACAGGCTATAAAACTGTTATTAGGAATTTGTTGCAGAAACAAGAGAAACCTGCTGTTTCTAATTCACTGCTGGTTTCATCTTCCCGAAGACTAATAAGTCGTGTCCCTAGATGGAACATATATATTTTACAATTTGGGTCTAACAGTATATTTATATAGCTTTTTTGAATCTCCTTTGCCCCCATAACTATAGATTTGCCATTTAAACAGAATTTAAACCAAACTGAAAATCCTACCTCTTTTCATGAATAAATATATCATGAAGAATCATGCAGGTGAGAAAGTCATCTAATTTTAATAGATTTATTTTTAGTTCGAGCTTACAGTTGAATTGAAAAATGCTTAGAAAAATTTTTGATGGGGGAAGATAGAAGGAGAAGAAACAACCTGTATTTTTTCTATAGCGAATTGTCCAGTAAAGAAAGACCTTCCAACAATATAGATTGACAATGGATATTTAACTACTAACCTTATTGGTTGTTGAGGTACTAAGTAATTAAGAGATTAGCTAAATGGTCACTTTGCATTTGTCAGAGGCAATATTTGATTCTACTTCTTCATAACTTCAAGGCTAGTCCCAAAAAGGAGAAGGCTGTTTTATCACAGGATCCCAAGAAGGTATTGGCTTGACCCCAACCATTATCTCTGTTCAATCAATCAAAGGCTTAAAAAATTGAACGGAATTTCATCCTCTCTGTGCTATAGTGATTCATGAGGCTTTTTTCTAACATAACTGATTTTATTCTTTATTCATTACAACTTAATATTATCCTATCCCATCCTCTCTCGTGCTGTTTATGTAAGCTCCTAACTTTCATAATATAAGCCCATATGCTCTTCAGAATAGTATTATAACCTAACTCCAATCATAGCTTCATAGAAGCAAAGTTCCTCCAGTATATGCCCAAGAAAAAAATAGGGGTACATGATCCAAAAAAGATAAATTCCTACTCCTCAAAATGCCTACAATCTTTCTCATATTTAAAAAACTTACTTTTATAACTAAACTATATAATTTCTATATTCATTTTAATTTTTAAACGTCAAATGGAAAATTACAAGCAAATTTTATTTAGTTATATGTGTTTCCATAATGTTTTCTCTTGTTGTTATTCATCTATTCCTTATGTAAAAAATTATATTACTTGTAATTTCAATCCTCGCCATATCTAGAACTGAAGATATTTGAAGAATATTCTTCCTTAAGTGAAATATAAAAGAAATTTTTCAAGGTTCCAGTTTCCTTCATTCCTAGAAAATGTCAAATTGTTTAATTTTTGAAGCATATTAGCGATCCTGCTTACAGAAAGGAAAAATAGTATGGTGTAGTGGGAAAAGTAGTAGATGTATAGTCAAAAGAAACATGTCTCTCTGGGAATGGGAAGAGAAATTTCCTGGCTAAGCAGTTTGTATAAGGAAATATTAAATTATAATCCACAATTTTGTCTTTATTTCATTCTTGTGTCATTGTTTAGTCATTTCTAACTCTTTGCGACCCCACATAGACTTTCCTTAGCAAAGACACTGGACTGTTTTGCATTCTCCTTCTCCAGCTCATTTTATAGATGAGACAATCAGGGTTAAGTGACCTACTCAAACTTACACAGCTAGTGATGTCTGAGGCCAGAACTGAACTCAGGTAGAGACTTCCTGATTCCAGGTCTAGCAGTCTATCCACTGTCCCACCTAGCTATCCCTATTTCCTCATTACCTGAGAGGTATAGATAGAGCTGATCTCAAAGTCAGAAAGACTTGAAGTTAAATTGTATCTTTGATCATATTGACTATATTACCCTTGACAAGTTTTTATTGTTCAGGAAGTTCTTGAAGAACACAAGTTCCAAAGAATATGCAAACCTTTACTGGAGAAGAAGCTCCTTATAGGGATGCTTCCTCTACTAATGAAATCATAAGGCCATGTTTGTCCTTGTTCCCAAAACCTACCAAATTGTGATCCATGGCAAACATGAGAAAAAAAATTACTTGTTGGGTTGAATTGAAAAACTGAATTAAAAGAGAAACCAGTAGTACTCTTAGTATAAAAGACTAAAAGCACTACTGATTTCTCTTTTTAAGCTATAATCCCCTTAAAAAATCTTCTGTAGTTAAAAAATTTTTAAATTAAACATGGTATTTTATTGAGATTAATTCACAAAGATAGTAGATACCTGAAAAGATACCATCTGTTTCCTTTTTCCATTTGCATCCATAGATTTTGTGTTTGGTATACCAGGGAACATATGAGAATTAATTAGATAACTCATGAAATCTTAAAACATATGGCACCCATTTATTTCTTACAAATGTATCCTAGAGAATGTGGTTTTTTTTGCCATGCTTGCCCCTTGAAGGGTGGTAGAGAATCACTAATGAATGGAAGATAGTAAGCAAATAGAGAAAGGGTACAAACAAAGGAAAAAGTAACCTTGCTTTGGTTCCTATTGAAGATGCAAAGTCAGAAAACCAACAGAACTTCTTTATAAATAGACTTAAAGTCTCATAGATAGCACAATATTCCTTTCCCCAAAGTTTCTATCTCTGTTCTCTCATTTCCGAGATATTTTCATCTGATTTTCTGTCTTGTGTCAGAGGAAAAATAAGCATTTTATAGAATATGATTCATATGAATGTGTATCATCTGAATCATATGAGTCAGAGGTGCAGGGTATGTCATAGATTATCTACTTCAACTCTTTGCCTGATACATTAATGTCTTTAACAGCAGCTTGACAAATGGCTATTGGATCTTGAATTTCAATTATAGGTAATTCAGTATCTCATGATGTAACCTATTTATTTGGTGAAGAATACTAGAAATAAAAAGAAAGTCTTTTTTTATTTCAAATAATCAAATATAGACAGCAATATTTTCATTGGCCAGAGAGGAATTTGAGGAGTTGACAAGATAGCAAGCTCCATTTCTTATCAGCAAACAACTCAAGGAACCAAAGGAAGTACTATACCTTATTGTCATGCCAGAAATCCTACCAATATAGCTAAAGAATAAAAAAGATCCAGGTGATTCAAACATCTTAAACCTACATAAATTATGATGGGCTTTAATTTTATAATAGGAAACTACCTCAAACAACTCACATGATAGTTGAAGGAGGGGATAGAGCAAAAGGACTTGAAGTCCAAAAAAGAAATAAAGGTAATTTCTATTTAATTTTCTATGGTAATAGGACTGGAAAGAAAAAGGATAGGGAAAGTAGAAGTCCTCAAACTGTCAGAGAAGTTTATGAACAAAGCTGAGATTATTTGTCATCAATAGTTGCCAACTTTTGGCTGAGTCACTCTAAAATGTTCTTTGTCCCTTCCAGTCCCATATAGAAACCCAGTCAGACAGAGACCTGTGAAGTACCTTGGGAACAGAAAATAGAAGACTATTTCTCTAGCTCAGAGCTTGACCAAGAAAAATATAGCCACTTAAAACTCTGTCAAGAGGATGGTTTGGTCAAAAGAGCTGTAGGGCAGAACTGTGTACCACAGATTTCAATGAGAACTCCCACTACCCATTACAAGGACATGGTCAAAGTTCAATAACCAGTATCAAAAGGCATCTTGTAGTAGTCTCTTATGTTTGCTGCAACACTTACCTTCTAGTAATAGAATATAAACTAATAATGTAAGAGAATAATAGAATATAAGTTAAACAAATTCTTTTAATTTATTCCTTTGGAATTGGAAAGACTGAGATTCAAATTCTGCTTTTGAAACTTGCTAGCTATTTGACTAGTGGCAAGTAGCAATTAAAATGAGCTTTCATTTTCTCATCGATAAAATAAAGATGATTATATATGTACTGTCTACCTCACAGGGTTATTTTGAAACTCAAATGGCATAATGTATAGAAAGTGATCTTTATAACAATGATTACTCAGTCTTTTGCTGCCTAAAACCTAGGTACTACATTTTACCTCTTCCCCCAGAGTTCTCTAGTGCCTTTAAGGGGTTTATGAGGAGGAAGGAAGTTCTCATGTCCTACAATGGATTAAGCCTCCACCAATTATGTTTCCTAAATTATATATTTATTTCGACTTAACATGTATATTAAGTCAAATTAATTTTACAATGGAATGCTTACTTCAAAGATATAACAAGAACAAACAGGAATTTTCCCTCCAACATCTGGTGGCATAAATCTCCCCCTAAACCCCTTCTGTCTCTGTTGAAGAGAGAAAGATTAAATTCATGGTATAGCTCAATTTCCATAGAGCATCTGTCCCATTCAGTCACAAAACCCTTCCTTCTCACAGCTTTCTTACTATGTTGGCAGCAACAGTCAGATTACAATCCTAGTTACATCACCAAGACTTGAGCTCTCAAATCCAGCGACTACGCCTGTACCTAAAATTGGAAAAAAAAAAAAAAGATACAATAAACCAAAACATAAAGCCTATTTTGCGAGGTCACATGGCTTGAGGAGTAAAGTGGCATTTCTCCCATTCAGTCTACTATATAGTGCCCATGTTAAGAGTGAATAAGAAATTCACCAGCATAAAAAAAGTAATTGTACCTCTGTCTAAAAGATACAGCTAGCTCCAAATATGCAGCCAATGGAAAGAGGTTGCTCCCACTTCTAGAATAGGAAAATTCAAACGATCTTCTCCCAAAAGCAAGTAAGTCCCTAACATCTCCAGAGTGGGAACCTCCAAGGTAAATGATCTGGTCACATCCATTAGGGCCTCATTCCATTTGCAAACATAAAGATCAAATATAAATGTAAATGAGAATTCAGAGTTTCTAATAAGAAGACTTTTATTTTCTTTTTTAAAAAAGCATTCTATTTAGACATTTTAAAGGAAATAAAATTAGCACCAAAATTGGGAATTTCCTAAAGCCTCCCTGCCCGATTCTGGCTGACAACTTATGCAAGTTCAGGATTTTGGTGCTTTGGGGATGAGAAAACTTCTGGCTGATTTTCCTCAACAAAATGTGACTCATCTGAAGAACACTTAGAGATGATTAAGTAATCTCTTTATTGTTGAAAGAGCAGGAAGAATCTATGACTCAATGGATCTTTAAAAGGTCCATTTGCCAGTTGTTACTTCTTTCTAGATAGAGAACTTTGAGTATCCTTTTGAGCTTCTTACTACAGGAGAAAGGAGAATCTGCTTACTCTTTCTCCAACTTGGCAATATCATACTTACTTCCTGTGGTACTCAGAGCAAGGTATACCAATTAGGTGATCTTGAGCTTGGAATTCTGGTTGTTTCTATTGAGCTTTTGGTTTCTTTTCTTTTTTCTTCATTTTTATCTTTTTTTCTCTTTTCTTGAATACAAATAACCATTGAGCATAAAATGGATTGTCTAGTCTTGGAATCAAAACTGTGAGTAAGAAAGATTGAACATTCTGAGTTTATCTGATGGAACTGAGGAATGGCAAAAAGGATTTCTATATTGCAGAAGATAACCACATCTTTAAGCAGAAGAGGATTTGCTGAAACTCAGACTAGGCTTCCCTATATGGATATGGAGTTGTTTGGACAGTGAAGACCTGAAGTAAAATCAAATGTCTGTTTACTAGTTCTATAAACAATTTTGTGATCTTGTATTAAAATCCAAAACAGCAGTTAATATTGTAACTTATTTTCACTTTTAAGGTTTTATCAATGCACACTAATTATAACAGTATTAGTTATTGAATGCAAACATGTCTCTTTTTCAAAAATATTAATATAGAGACAATTATAATTTTTAGTCCTAAATTAAGACTAGTGGCAAGTAACAATTAAAATGAACTCAGGTAGAGTTCTTGGAGGCTGAAAAAGAGGTTGCCTAGCATTGGCTCTTTGGGACCCTGCCTATTCACTCTAGCAGTAAAAAACAAACAAACAAACAAAAAAAAAACTCTTTTTCAGTTTTTTATTGGGCCAGACCCCTGAGGTGATCTCTCTTTATTTCAACCACAAGCCTCTTACACACACACACACACACACACACACACACACACATTTAGACAAATGACACAGATTTATCTTTGATAGGCTCCAATGAGATTTCTGTCACTACAAATTGTTAAAAAAATCTTTTGTAAATAGCTTTTTTTGTGTTTATTTACTAAATATCTACCTATTTCTTATTTATATTCTACATTGAATGCCTTATCCCATTGTAGAAATCCAAGACATGAGAAAGACAGTGTGATAGCTAGACTGGGATCAACTCAATATAATGACTTTTCTCCAATCAGTGTGACACTAAAGTAGAGATAGGGTAATTGTTAGGATTCTTACAAGGTTCTAAGCCACTGGAATTGATAGAGACAACGATCATGTATTTAGTATTTACTAGAGTTCCACTAGATTCACATCTTTAAGAGAGCATATATAAGCTAGAAGCCTCAACCAGGATTCACTCCGGGAAATTCAAAAGCCAGAATTCAGTCGAGGAGATTCACAAGCCAGAGACAGCAGTTGGGCAGAACAAAGGAAGACAGAGAAGTGGTGGCAGGCTGTCCTGTGGAGAACACTAAAACCAAGATCCGGAAGGCCTCCAGAAAACTAGTGAGCCCCAAGTGAAGGAGATAAGATTTTGAAGGAGACAATAAAGGATTGGGACTTTAATACCTGGCTGCATTTGGGGTATTTACTGAAGTGAAACTAAGGCTGCTCCCAGAAGCCCCCCAAGAAACCTGATCCCAGAGAACTTTACATTTTAGAGGAGGATTTTACAGGTAATTTGTTTGGTAGTCCAATTAGATTAGCAAGGAGTCTGAAATTGTACAAATCTCTAAGCTGGCTCATGATGTGCTGTTCAATCAGCTACCCCAAAGGAATTGTGAATTTCCTAATAGTTAGCCATCGTTTCCAGACTTGACTTACCTTCCTTTTGTGACCTGGAAAAGTGATTTAACTATGTTTGTCTCAGTTTCCTCAAATGGAAAAGGAAATGGCAAACTACTCTAGTATCTTCACTGAGAGAACCTTGAATGGCTCATAGTCAGAATCTACTGAAAAATGACACAGAAACAAAAACCAATTCAATATGTATGTATATACATGTGTGTATTATATCACATGAACTCACCTATTAATATAACACATAAGGACAACACTAACTCTAGTTAAGAATATGATTATGAAATGCTTACGACTTTGTGATCTGAGCCACTTATTTTTTCTCTTTGAACCTCAGTTTCCTCTTCTAAAAAAGAAGAGGTCAGATTATATGGCCTGAAAGATTTCTTCCAGCTGTATATCTATGACCCTGAAATCCTCTGACTACTTAGGGTAATGAAAAGGAATTCATGGGAGACAGTAAAAGAAAGGATAGTCATACACATCAAAAATTGTAGGGGCTTACTTTGTGTTTAACAGTGGGAGGGGGAACCAAACTAAACACAGATGAAAGTTATATTCAGGACCAGAATATATTATCAAAGAAAAGCACAAATAGAGTAAGGTTAGACTTTGAAGGAGAAAAAGCTTTGTGATTTTAAAAAATAAAAAGCTATATTCACAACCTTTCATTATGGAATTTCCTATCCAAATGTCAAAGGGATAGGTATTTGTCTACATTTTTTCTCCTTTTCATTTTAAAGAGCATCTTAGAAATACACAGGTAGAAGTCCCTTACAATATGCTGTGAATATTCCACATGCTAAATTGTGCTGTTAAATTTAACACTGAATTGTACTGCCTTTGTCTCAATTAGACTTGACCTTCATTCCATTTCTATGGTAACTCTGATTAATGAAACATCTATAATACAAGAAGCAATATTGGGTAGACAGCACAGAAGCCCAAATCTCCCAAAGATTCTAGAACCAGCCACTGTAAACTAAAATTCGGATGAAATCATTTAAGTCCAAATAATGTAACTTCCTCCTATCATCTGTCAGAAACTTGTCTTTTAAATCTTCTCACTGGAAATAAGTATTGCCACTTGAACAGAATTTTCCACAGTTATCTCAGTCATCATCAACTTTGTAATGTATTTTTATGGTGATTTAACTTGAGACTGTCAGTTCTGGGAGTTACACAACCCCAGATAAAGATAGAAGGGGGGCTTAAAAAGCAAAGACCCTTTCTGATATCACCAATTTCCTTCATGTGGTTATTGAAGACTGTTCTAAAAAGTGAAGATTGTTTGATATATAGTTAGCTTTAACAGGGAGATATTTGCTTTAGTTAGTATCTTTCTTTCCCATCCAAAATTTTTTTTCATGATTTCATTTCTATTTATTTTTGTTCCTACTTTGACTTATATGATATTATACATTTTTGATCCACTTTTTAAATTATTAAAACTTTTTATTTACAAAATATATGTATAAGTAATTTTTTAACACTGACCCTTGCAAAATCTTCTGTTCCAAATTTTCCCTTCCTTCCCCCCACTCCCTCCCCTAGATGACAGGTAGTCCCATGCATGTTAAATATGTTAAAATATATGTTAAATCCAATATATGTATACATATT
Source organism: Antechinus flavipes (assembly GCF_016432865.1). Classification (NCBI taxonomy): domain Eukaryota; kingdom Metazoa; phylum Chordata; class Mammalia; order Dasyuromorphia; family Dasyuridae; genus Antechinus; species Antechinus flavipes. The sequence continues at coordinate 301,447,070 of NC_067399.1, read as the reverse complement.
TATAGTTATCGTGCTGCACAAGAAAAATTGGATTTGATCCACTTTCTAGCTCCTACTATTCATTTATTCATTCAAGAAGCACTTAATAATGAATGCCTCTGCCAACACATTGTAGTAGAAAATCCAAAGATATATAAAACACACGACTAAGAGAAAAAATTACAAAGATAAGTTGTTACAAAATATATATGTAGCAACAGATGGCTATTGGCCCTCTCCCACTAAGAAGTGATAATTCTATTCTTGTGTAGAAGGGGTTCAGCATCAAAGATACTTGGATTCTCAGAGAGATCAAGTTCATTCTTAATGAGAATTCTTAAAATTCTCTTTATGTTCCCATCTCTAATCCTGGAAGGAAAGCACCTAATATTTAGGTTTTGATTAATATTTAGGTTTTGATTTATATTTTTCTCCAAAATGGGAAAAATGTATTCAAAAAACAATATAGATCAAGTATAGGACAGGTATTTATTTTCTCCACAAAATAGAATACTTCCAACACAAAAAGATTTGTAAGAACTTGGTGATAAAATCTTAAAACATGAAACAGCAATCCCTGATTTCTATTACATTCTCCCCGAGATCAATAATCAAAACATTAAAACAGGAATTACTTTATTAGGACTCTTGAACAGTCATTTATTTTCACTCATCTCTTCTTTACTGTATGAAAAATGCCCTCAGGGTCCACATCTTCTAGCAAATCAGAGTATGGCTTGAATTTATCCTCCTGAATGGTCATCTTCTCTGAGAAGGGTATAGTTAAAGACAATTCCTTTTGCTGCCAGTTACTTCTGAGAGAACAGTTTTTCAAAGTTGCTCTACAGAATGACTCTAAATCTGGAATCATTCATCTTGGGATTATACCATAGTCACTGATGCTCAGAAAAAGAAACCAAAGCCTCCAAAGTCAGGTGATTGAATTCCAGACTCAACCTCATCTAGCCAGAAAATGGATATACTGAACATCCTCCATAGCTGCCACAAAAAGGAATTATATAGAAAGAACTCCTTTCCTTTTTCAAGGAAGTCCAAGACAGTGTCCAAACACAATTCAGATGTCAAGGGAGAGCCTGCCAGATGGCAAAATCAGTTCTTTTAATATCTACTAAAATCTACTAAATATCTACTCCCTTAGTGGCCAATCCCCTACAATCTTGTAGCCCCAGACTCCAGATCTAATGCCATAATGGGAAATCAATAAATTGATATATCACAGAGAAATATTTAATACCAAGAACATGTATTCCTGAAAAGAGTCTGGGGAAGCGCAGCTCTACTGATACTCCAGTGAATATCTTCTAGCTAGAGCTGGATCCCTGATTTTGATATTTGGGAAAGAGGGTGCACATAGGAAATATTAATAAAATAGAGATTGTAGCAGACAGAAGTAAGGAAAGGGTACATTGTCCAGACAGGGATAATATTCTATCTTTTTCCTTGTCTCTTCTTTATCTCTCACTATAAGCATTCTCCAAGGCTTTTTCCTCAACTCTCTTCTTTTTTCTATAAGTATTCTCTCACTCAGTAATCCTACTCACTCCATGGTTTTTATCTATATTCTGTGTTGCTATCACTTCCCACAGCTGTTAGGATTCACCTTTATTCTGATATGCAACTCTATGTTTCCAAATATCTGATGGCATATCAAACAATCTTTTTAAAACCAAATTTATGTTTTCCTAAAACTTACTCTTCTTTGTGTTAATGAAATAAATAGTGACTGTTACACAGATTTTGAGTCATTTTTGTTTTTTTGTTTTTTTGATCAAATGGCACTTCTACTTAAAAACTAAATCATGTTCTCTTTCTGAAATTCTCCTAGCTTTCAGCTCTTTCTGACCATTCTATTGGCCAGGAGCTTGGTTCAATCCTTATTATCTATTCCCTGGAATATTGAAATCTCCCATCTGACATTATCTGAGTACAGATTGAAGCATACTTTTTAAACTTTATTTTTCTTATTATATTTAATGGGAATGAGTCTGTATTTTCTCTCAAAACATGACTAATATGGAAATGTGTTTTGTATGGTAACTGTACATGTATAACCTGTCAAATTTTTCTTGCCTTTTCAATGAAGGGCGAAGGAAAGGAAGGATAAGAGAGAATTTGGAACTCAATTATTTAAATGATGTTAAAAATTATTTTACATGTCAAGTAAAATATTATTTTTAAATAGTCTCCCAACTGGTCTGGGTATAGTCTATGAAAGTTCTGGGTCCAGTGGTGTATCACCATGGTGGATGTCAAGAAAATAGTTATGGCTGATGACTAAATAGAATGTGAAGTCTGGTCTAGTCTGGACTAGATAAAATACAAATGCACAGTCTGGTATTTAAAGAGCTAAAGTAACTTATTCATAGTCATATAGCTGAAAAGTAACAAGAGTTCAGATTTGAACTCATGATTAGTTTACTCAGCCTAGCACTCTATCATTAATACTACATAGTTCAATTTCTTAAATATTGTAGGAATTTCTCAAGTAATGATTGAACTTAACTGAATTAAATAATGCTAAAAAATGGCCAACTTTAAAGAATATATATAGGTTAGATTATAATTGATATATTAAAAATATTCAATCTACAAGGATCCAGATTACATAAACCCCTAATCTTTTTATTTAATGCTAACCTTCCTCAACAGCAACAAAATAAAGGATCCTTCCCAAAGCAAGATTAAGCTTCAAGTTCATAAATTTTCTCATCCTCTATCAGCAAAAAATTCATCCCTTTATAGTATAGTACCTTGGAATTGAAGTCAAAAGATACAGGTTGGAGTTCGGCTTTTGGACCTTAGTTGTGCCACTGAATAAGTTACTTCATTAGAATGAGCCTCAGTTTCCTCATAGGCAAAAATATGGGGAAATAATGCCTATTCTATCTATCAAATAGGATTGTTAATAGGCTCAAGTGAGATGATGCATGAAACATTTATTAATGTGAAATAAATCTTCTTTCCCAGCACATAGTATGTTGATTTGGGAATTGCAATCATTTAAGAGCTAATTATGAAAAGTGAAGGTTACATATTTTTCAGCCCAATAACTTTAGAATCCTCCACAAAAGACCAAAATATGAGTTTCAATAAAACCCAGTAAACCAAGAAACTGTAAATAATATGGGTGAAGATGGCTTGAAATGTCAATATGTTTTTATATGAGATTTCCCACTCAACCCTTCTACAATAAGTAAATAAGGAAAAGAAATTAGGCAAAGCGATATTTTTCTAGGACTCATTGAAACCTTATCTTAGATTTAATGATAGCTTAGATGCTTTAAGGACAGATAAATACATGAAAAGGTTCTGTTTTAAATAACACTACAGAATATCTTTGGAAAGGTCACTTGAAAATTCTGACTTCTATCTATTTACCTGACAAATAAAGATAATTAGAAAGGAAAATTAGTAAGCTCTAACCAAAATAAGGGCAAGTAAATTTATTTAGGTAAAATTAGAACAGTGAACCTTCTATGCATGCTGCTTCCTAACCACAAATTCAGAATTATAGGTGAATGTGTTTTTAATTAAATTAAGCCAACAAACATTTGGCAGGTGCCTAGTATATTCAAGTCATTGTAATAGAAACTATAATACAGTAGAATTGAAAGCTTTAATCAGGTTACAATTCAATAGTCATTAAAGCAGAGCTGTAATTATCTTCTAGAAGTCAGAGTGAAATTGGAGGTGAAAGTGGGATCTGAAGAAAAAGAAGAAAGCATCTGGTATTTATAGTGGGCAAGATGATAAGTGATAGATGTGGAGTCAGAAAAACTCTCCAGCCTCAGATATTTACTAGCTGCATGACCCTGGGCAAGTCACTTAACCCTTGCAAACTTCTGTTTTCTATAGAAAAGGAAATGGAAAACCACTCCAGTATCTCTGTCAAGAAAACCTCAAAAGGAATCAAGAAGAACTGGATATGACTGAAATTTTACCAAAACAAACAAACAAACAAATAAAAACTAACAAAAAGGTAATAGGATATCAATAAGACAGGAAGAGAATGATTACCATGCAGCGAGAAAGGCACTATCAAAACTGGATATTATACTTTGTACTCCACTCAGGTAACAAATCAGGGTTTTATTGTTGTCTTGTATATTTGTTGTTTTGTTTTTTTGTTTTTTTTTCTCATAAATGATGAGCAATTTGGAATTAGAAAGAGAAAAGGCAAATTGAAAATTTAAGAATTCAGATTTCAGGATCAATAGAAGGTTAAAAAAATGGATGAAACAAAAGTGAAATCTATAATTAGCAAAGATCCTAAATAAAACACAGCTGGCTAAGGGTAATGCTAATAAGTTTAATAATGCTAAAGGTATTTATGGTTAATTTGACTTTAGTTTGTATTCTACAGTGAACTCCTTTTCTATCATGCTTCCATAAAAGCCTCCCTTCTCCAAGTTAGGCTATTTAACTTAAGAGGGAGAAAACCAGTAATGGGTAATAGTAACCCCAATCTGTAGCCATTCAGCTAGAAAATATGATTAAATAAACAAGTCACCAGGTAAAAGTTTACTACAATGGGGCTTTAAAGAGCACACAATTGAACAAATCATTTCCATATGGCAACTCATGGCTACCTAAATAATACAATTTTACATACAGTTCAGTGTGATAAGATGAACATTTCGCAGTATACTTCATGAAAGTAATCATCTAGATATGAATTAGAGGTTTGGATTTAATTTACCCTCTAAATTATCTCAAGACCTGGTATTAACTGGGTACCATATTGGTCCAATTATAGGCTTTCCTTTTAAAATGAGATCTTTTCTAAGGGAAAAATGCAAAATTACTCTACAGAAAAACGTTTTGGAAAAAAAATATGTACACATATTTCTATTTTGATAAAAATGTTTTATTCATCTCCTTATCCTCATAATTTTCACTACTATTGTATTATTGAGTGTGATTATAGGCCACAAGCCATATTTGTATAAGGGGTAAAATCTATATTTGCATCACTAGGGTATTTAAATCAATTAAGGTTATTTTGTCCATGCTTTTGTCTGTCTGCATTTTCTCCTGGCTGCCCCTTCTCCCATCCCACTTGGAGTTTTTTTCTTTTTCTTTTTGGCACAAGTTCCTTTCTTCTCTTCTATCTGAACTTCTAATAGTTCTTTAAATCTATTATGGGGTAATATCAGTGTAAAAAATGTTTTGTTACTGAAATAGAAAAAAAAATTGATGATTTTTTAAAGAATCCAGTTTGATCTTATTGGTGACTTTTTCTAAAATACATGTTGTTTGGGAATACACTAGTAAAAATATATTTCAGTTTTTATAACCACAAAGTGATTTAACAGAGGACACTATTCTTGTGTAGTTTCAATAATCTTTCTTGACAAGCTTGAATATTTTCCCCTACAGATGCCATTTCACCAAGGGGAGAAAAAGAACAATTTTATATTTCAGAGAATATTAGGGTTCAAAACGATTTTAGAAATCAAATAGGCAAATCCCTTCCATTTTATGGATGAAGAAAAATGGATGCTAGAGAAATCAAAGTATGTGTTCATTATAAGACCGTGAGAGAACCAAGACTTGGATTCAGGTCTTCTGAAAAAGTAATGCTCTTTTTCCTGCCTAACATTTAGCTTGAAGTCTTTTTCTTCCAAAAAGAATTTCAAAGCTTTATAAAAATGAGTTAAAGCTTCATAAAAATTATCATAAAATAATATGTTAGAAATAGAAGGGAGCTTAGTGGTCATTTTACAGATGAGAAAATCAAGGTACAGGAATGTTAGGTGATAGATAATAAGCAATGAACTTACAACCAAGCTGAGAGAAACTATGTGCATATTGATATACATAAACAAAGTGTTCACTAAATGTTGGGCTAGATTCAAGAAGTTCTGAGTTCAAACCTTACTTCTGACTTTTTACCAAAACCAAAATTCTTAACTATTTTGAACCTGAAATAACTCTCTAAGTCTTTAATCCCGTGTTATAAACTGGCTTCTATTAGTGTCTCCACCAAGAAAAATCACAGGTTTTTTTTAATTTGAGTATATATAGATTATATGTAGGTGATGTTCATTATGATTACATCATTTAGCTCTTCAAACAATTCAGTGTTCTTGAGCTCCCATCACCAAGATTTTACTTCAAGGCATGGAACACAAAGGTCTATGATAAATTGTTCATGAATATCATATAGCAAGTCATGTGAAGGTGCATGGTAGGCATAAGGCAATTGTAATACATAAAAATGAGAAGTTTTGAAAAAGAGCATTAAGGATGTCATCCTAAGCATCTGAAAAAAAGATGATAAACTGATAGTTGAAGAAAATGGATGGATGAATTCTATGATATCTTTGAAATGCCATGATAGAGAGACAATGAACAATAAGTGTTAATCCCTCTAGTAGTTCTCTTATTGGAGGACATGAATGAGTCATACAAGTTGGACAGGTAATGACTGGTTAAGATCTATGTTGCTAAATCAATATTTTCACAGATACTTTGAAATATGTTGTGTCTACTATATATTTAAATTTGATTTATCTTATCTCCCCTATTCAACATCATTTGGAAAGTAGAGATAGGAAGTAGCTTCTTTACTAAGTAGATAATGTTCTGCTGTCCTATAATATAACGTTGAGAGAATAAACATTTATATGATGCTTATTATGTGCCAAGTTCTGCACTGAATACTTATTATAAATATTATCCCCTTTAATCCTTACAATTATCCTACAGGGTAACTGCTATTATTATCTCCATTTTATAGTTGAGTGAAATGAGACAAGCAGAAGAATAGGTGGCTTGTTCAGGATAAAACAGCTAGAAAGTTTCTGAGGCTGAATTATTTCTGATTTCTGGTGAAGTTCTATCCATTGAGCTACCATCTGCCTATTATAAAGCAGGGGTTCTTAATCTTTTTTGTTTTATGTATACCTTTGGCAGTCTGGTGAAGCCTTTAGACATCTTCTCTGAAAGAGAGTTTAAATGCATCAAACAAAATACTTAGGAGTACATAGTAAAGACAATTATAATAAATGCCATAACAAAATAAGTTTTTAAAAAGTTTACTTTCAAAAGTATGTTTTAAAAAGCAGGTCAAGAACTGACATTTAAAAAGACAGTATCAGTGCTAAGCAAAAGCATGAACACCAAAAGTGTTGGGTTTAAAAATTAGTATTTTATATAACAATTTTGGAATATGTATTTTTAGAGTAAAATTTGGTTGTTTATTTTTAATGTTTAGTTGAGTTTGGACTTCTTTATTTGATAAATAGCAATAATGTCATTTGTGAAGTGAGCAGTCAGAAAACGTCCAAGTCTGAGGCTTCTTTCTCTGTGTTTCCAGGGATTATTTCAATGCAACTGTCAAAAAGAAGTCTGTTTCCTCCAGAGTTGTGATTAGCAGTTCTGGTTCCCAGAATTGAAGTTGGTTGAAGTAAAGTAAAGGGGAAATAGCCTCAGGCAACTCCCTGAAAAAGGTAAAATGAATAAGGGTGAGTCCTACAGGATGATCTCTAGGAGGAAAAGTTGGGGCAGAGGTAGGGCTTAGAAACAGTTTATCCTCTTGGGAGGCAGTTCCTGAGAGCAACTCTAAGGAAAAGGCAAGGAAAGTGACAATGCTAGGCGGGAGTCAAGTAAAGGCACAATAGGAGAGAGGATGGGCCACTCATAGCAAAACTGGCCAAAGTTTGAGGCAATCAGAAATTGGAAGGTGCTGCAGAAAATTGTTCGCCCTAGTCGGGATTATATTTAACCTGGAAAAGTCAGAGGAGCCAGAGGGGAAGAAGTTTGAGGGTGAGGGTCCTTTGTGACATAGGGTAGACCTGAGGAGAGAGCAGTTAGGGATGAAAGTGCTGAGCCTGGACCAGGAAGACTCACCTTCATGAGCTAAAATGTATCCTCAGAGGCATCCTAAGACTAGACAAGGGATATCTGATCACCACTGACACGTGTAGATTTGGGGCTATATGGCAATAAGGTGGAAAACCCTCATGGTGGAAGACTGGCTTCAGGACTGACACCAGATCTTCTTGGTACCTTTCAATTGAGCCCTCTATACAGAGACATAGGCTAATGCCACAGGCGGAAACCATAATCAGAGTTCTGGATTGGTCCCATTTACTCTTGGCTAATTCAAAGTAATTATAATAATACATATGTACACAGTGCTGTTGGCTTACAACTATTTCTGCATAATTCGATGAGAAAGATAGTACAATGAAGAAACTAAGGCGCGCACACACACACACACACACACACACACACACACTGAAAAGAACTAGGCACATGGAAACTAAGGACCCCAGTTTATATAGTTTTTTTTTTTTTTTTTCTGTTTAAGACCTGTTTAAACTTTGGGATCATCTCAGTTTTCTCATCTGTAAAAATGGGGTATTTCAATTAGATGATCTCAGAAGCACATTCTGGCTCTAAACCAATGATATTTCTGTCCTAAGTGTTCTATCAGCTATATGAATTTCACCAATACTCCCTGATTTCAAATTTGTCTCTCTACCAAAGTACTTCCAGGTATGCAGTTTTGATAGCTGATTTCCTGGAGTGTTCACAATAACATGTTAAATGACTTGCTCAAAATCACACATATGATAAAAGAGGGAGAGAATGCTTGAACATGAGTATTTACTTTCTAATTCAGTTCAATTCAACAAAAATGACTTTATTCATTATTGTTCTGGATCCCAGTATGACATCATTCCATTTTTTTGCTTTTGTCCAACATTGCAAAGTAATTGGAAAATAGGCTTTTCAGAATGTTTGCCTCACAAGGAAGGTAACTAATTGGATATTTTTAGAATCACCGGAGGTTGAACAGTGGGAAATTGCATAGGAATGTTGCATTGGAGTACTGGGTGACTGTGCCAATTCAAATTAGAATACAGCACATGTTTATCAAGTACCTTGGAGTATTTTGCTGAGGGAATTAAAAAGTATAATATCCAAGCCTTGCCCTCATTGAGTTTACTATCTAGTAACCTCCATGAGAACTCTGTTGGATGATATGTTATAGATCAGTTGGCAATGCTGAAGATACCCAGGTTGAGTGCCGGAATTCACTTTTTAAAAAATATTCACGTTTCATCACCCCAGTGCAGAGACAAACACTATTAAACATCTAATTAGACTCCAGGGCAATTTAAAGCTGCTGTATATGTTGTGAGGTTGCTGCATGCTATGCATCAGTAAACACACTGGGCTACCTCAACAAATCTGTTCAGAAAGAAATACTCTAGAAAAAATTCAATTCTTTTATTTAAAAAAAATCTTTAAAAAGAACTTTCAGCTTGTTAAAAATGGAATGTAGGAAATCCCCAGAGCACAGGCTTCTATCTGTTGATTACTCCAGAGCAAAGGATGGCTGTCTTATTGAGCAGATGAATGGGTTGGTTCACGTCTCTGGTGCAAGAGTGTCAAGGGATTGATCGCCACCTGGAAGATGAGCCTTTTAATTAATTTGGAGTGAGAAAAAGCTGACGTCAAAGAGAGAAACCAATACTGCAGACAGACAAGTCCCTTTTGTCCTGAAAGCATCTGGGGGAGGCTAACCATATTTGATGAACTGAAAATGATTTTAGAATGCTCTGGGATGTGGCTTTGGCAAGATCTAGAGTAAGGGGACAGACCCCAGCATTATTTTATCAGTATTTCCCCATTTTTGTGGTGGGCTACTTTTCCTCACCAATACAGTAAAATCTCCCTGAAAACAGAATCTGATATCAATCATTAACATCTTAGTGTATTTCAGTCAATGTATGTCTCTCAGAGGTAATTGTAACTGTGGAATAAAGAGAGAACAAGAGCGAGAGCAAGAGCAAGAGCAAGAGCGACAGAGAGCGACAGAGACAGAGACAGAGAGACAGGCAGAGACAGAGACAGACACATGCAGACACAGACAAATAGATACAGAGATGTAGAGACACACAGAGAGAGAAAATCTATGAAAAACGAATGAAGGAACAGTATATAAAAATATACAGGATTTTACAATGCCAGATGCTCCAGAACAGTAGAAAAAGATGAGACTTAGGATTCAGAAAAAAAAGCCATAATGGGTTTGTAATTAAGAAACTATGGCAAACAGTTTCAGTTGAGTGTTAAAAATGGAATCCATATTGCAGAGCATGAAAGAAGCAAAAATAGAAGAAATAGAAGCAAGCTGTATACACAGCTTTTGGGTGTGTTGTTTTGTTTTTTTTAATAATTTGGCTAAAGAGACAAGTAAAATAGTTTGAAAGGATGGTAGGGGCAAAATGAAGAATTTTTAAAGATGAGGAAGACCTGAGCATGTTTGTAGGCAGCAGAGATTGAGCTAATAAAGAGATATCAAAGGTTGCATGATAAATTTGGGGAACAATTTGCTAGACAAGACAGAAGGGGATGTGATCAATGGCATAAATAGAGAGGTCAGTTTTAGTGAGAAGTCACTTCCTAAGGTAAAGGACAAGAGAATGTGGAATGGTGACAAAGAGTCTTAAGATTTAAGTAAAGGAGAAAGAGCCCTTGACAAATGGCTTTTTAATTCAGTAAAGTATTAGAGGAGGTTCTGAACTGAGAAGGAAGAAAAAGGAAGAAAAGAAGTATTAGAACTACCAGTCTGAAAAAATATTATATTCAGTTGTGGAAGATTAAGTCAGGGTAGTTATGTGACTTCCTCAAGGAGAGATATATAGCAAATGAGTAGGAGTTAAGGAGATAGGTGGTGGGTGTAAGGAGGTATGGAAGGGAGAAATTATCATCAAAGACTGAAATTTGACAATGTATATATATAGTGTTAGAAGAGGGCAAGGAATGTGAGAGTATAGAACAGAATAAAGTCAAATGATTTAATGATGAATCAAGATGGAGAAAAAAGAAAACTAAAACCAGGTAAGGGTAATATCTTGGGATAAACTGAAGGAAGATGGGCTAGAGGTAAGAGCAAGGAAGAAGAAAAAGATGAGAAGTAGTTAGACATAAGGAGACATGTAATGAATAGAAGTTATAGGCTTAGAAAGGAATTTCAGCTTTCTTAATTATAGGAAAATATTTGTGGGAAGGAATATTTGAGTTGAAGGATATGATTTTCCCTATGAATATAAAAGATCGTCTTTTATTTAAAAGAGAGTTGAGGGAGCTGAGAAATGAGATCAATATTTGAGAGAATATTCACATGTACATGGAAATCTGCTGGCAAAAGGGAATAACTAAAATAGAAAGACTAGGATGAATGAGATACTGAACTTTTAGAAACAACGGATAATGACATGGGAGTAGAATGATAAATGTCATGAAGATCGGATTAGGTGACATATCTGGATAGAGAGAACTTCCAAAGAGGATAGATTGCTGGGTGATGGTGGTAGGAAGAGAGTTTGGAAGTGGTAATGTAAAATAAAAAAAAAAATATGCCTCCTATTCCTCATTCTGGATCAGTTCCAGAGGAGAAAAGGTAGAAAGGGGTAGACTCTTTGTATAAGCATCTAATTCTATATTTTGCCTTTCAAAGTCCTCTAAAATTTTTGTTGTTCTTTAATCATTCAGCTATCTGACTTTATGACTCTATGGACTATAGCCTGCCAGATCCTTCTATCCTCCACTATTTCCCAAAGTCTGTCAAAGCTCATATTCATTGCTTCCATGACACTATTTACCCATCACACCCTCTGCTGTACCTTTCTATTTTTGCCTTCAATCTTTCTCAGCATCAAAATCTTTTCCAGTGAGACCTATTTTCTCATTATGTGGCCAAAGCATTTAAGCTTCAGCTTCAACATTTGACCTTCCAATGAACAATATGAATTAATTTCTCTAAGTATTGACAGATTTGATCACTTTGCTGTCCAAGGGACTCTTAAAAGTCTTCTCTAGAACCACAATTCAAAAGCATTGATTCTGCAGTGCTTAACTTTCCTTACGCTTCAGTTCTCACAACCAAACGTTACTAGTAGAATATCCCTAGCTTTGATTATATGGACCTTTGTCAGCAAAGTAATGCCTCTGCTTTTTAATATGCTGTCTACTAGATTTGCCATATTTTTCTTCCAAGGAGCAGGCATATTTTAATGCATGGCTGCAATGGCTGTCTGCAATGATCTTTATCAAGAATATAAAATCTGGCATTGTTTCCACTTCTCCCCCTATTTGCCAAAAATGATGGGACCAGTTATGATATGGAGAGAAGGTGTTGTTTGTTTGTTTTTATGTTAACCTTCAAGTCAGCTTTTCACCCTCATCAAGAAGCTTCCTAATTCTTTACTTCTACCATTATAGTGTTATCATCTGCATAACCGAGACTGTTGATATTTCCCAGGAACCTTTAATCGCAGGTCCTCTGATTTAATATTGTTTTAGCTGTTCAGCTATATCTCCTCCCACTACTTCTATCCTCCAGGTAAACCAGTCAATTATTCAGTTAATCAACAATCATTTTTAAAAGCATTCAGAAGGGAATGAGCCCTATTCTGGCCACAGAGATACAAGGGGAAAAAGTTAAATAGACCCTATCTTCAGGAAACTTATCCTATATCAGGGAGATAATATATAACAAGTTTATATGAAATGTTTGTGAAATAAATAGATAATACATTTATACAAAATATATATATAGTCTATATATAATATATATATATATATATTGGACAATATTTGTGGGAAGGGTTGAGATAAAGATATACAAATTATATTGAGGAAATATTTTGAGGGAGGCAGTGACAACTAGGATAATAGTTTAATTAATTTCCCTACAATATATCTTGATTCTGTGCCTTTGATCTTGGTGGGAATGAGAGTCTTCCCTCCCGGTCTTTAACTCTTGAATTCTTATCCATCCTTTAAAATCTAATGAAGATATCACTTCCTTCACAAAGTCTTCCTACTCCCTGTAGATGTTCCCCTTTCTGATCTCATGCATTCTGTTGTTTCATTTTTTATATGTTATATCTTCTTAGTAGATTAAAAACATCATGAGGGCAGAGACTCATGCCTCATCTAAATTCTGCATTTTTCCTAGTGCTTAGCAACATGTTTTTGAAGATGATTTGTATTTCAAAAGTTTATGTTAAATTAACATCAAAATTTATGTTGATTCAAGTAATTGAACCATGTTCATATGACTGGTAAGCAAAAGTGAGGCTCAAAATCCAGTTTTCTGATTCCCGATCTAGTGCTTTTAAAGATCCTTATAGTATTGATAATCTATTTGTGGGAAGGAATGTTTGAATTGAAGGATATGATTTTCCCTATGAATAGAAAAGATAGAATAAAACACACATGCACACACACAGATACACACACAAAACACACACACATACATACAGATACTTTCACTATGTAGACAACCTCTTCATAAAGCTTTTCGATTTAATTCGTTGATCCCTCCTTTCTCCTTCCTTTACCACATATCCTCTTGCAATTCCCAGTTGTAACTCCAACTCTATGCACAGGCTTCTTGGAGTCACTGGAATGTGGATGACTGAACTTCAAAATTAGCATGCTGAAAGGAAAGATGAGGTGTAGTCTGAAAAATGAAGGGGCATTCATGCAAGATTTGGAACAAAAACATTAGAGAATGCAAAGAATATCCTGAACCTTTAATTTTTTTGAAATTGAGAAAAACATAACAAACACTAATTATGAGCAACAAAGATGTGAATTCAAAAATCTATTTTAAAAAAAAGAGAAGAAAGAAGTTGTGTCAAGGAATAAGGAAGCATTGAAAGGAAACTTTCAAGGATAGCAGTTAAGCTCTAATTATCAATATTTGTATATATGGGTTTGGGAAGAAAAAACAAATGCTTTAGAATCAAGATTTCAGTAAAACTCCATCATTTCTATATAATTTCCAAAATGTCAAAAATTGAATGAAAGTTTAAATTTTGAGAATTCTTTAGCTAGACTATCATACTTTACCAATAAAGGCAGATGAGTGGTACAGTGGATAGTGTGAACTGGCAGTCAGAAGGACCCATCTTCCTAAATTCAAACATGACCTCAGATATTTACTTACCTGATCCTGTAAAAGTCACTTAACTATTTGCTTCAGTTTATTATCTATAAAATAAGCTAAAGAAGGAGATGGAAAACCAATCCACTATCTTTGTCAAGGATAATGTAGATAAGGGCACAAATGATCAAACATCACTGAAATGATAGAATAACAACTTTAACAATAAAGCAATATTATAAACACTGAGTAAAAACATTCTTCAGTCCCAAATCTGTTTTGTTTTTGCCTTTGCATTCCCAGAACTTTACATGATAGCTGGCTCATAATAGTAAATGTTGTTTCAATGATTCTGGGATATACTCATACCAGAAAATTAGCAGGATCATTTAACTCCCTCTTTAGACAGTACTTGAAATACTGATATACATGTGATATGTTTATTATTAGCATAGCTAATAGAATACGTAAAGGTTACCAAGTGCTTTCATGGATAATGTCACTTAACTTCACAACAATCCTGTGGGATAGATGGTGAAAACATTAGCATTCTTGTTTTACAGATAAAGAAACTGAAGCTGATAAAGATAAAGTCATTAATTCACAATCACAGATTAAAGAAAATGGGAGAGCCTGAATTCTTAGCTAGGTCTTTTCAATCTAAATATGTTTTTCATATTATGTTGTTATTTTATATCCTTAAAAGATTAAGATCTAAGAGAACAATTATCTTCTAAGAGCAATGATTTATTTTTAATGAATATTCTTTTAGTTTGCTGAAAAAGGAGTTGCATTTCTGAAGAAAATATATTATATTAGAAGGTTTGGACAATATAGGAAAATGTAGCTTAAGGAAGATGGAGGAAGGATAAAAGGTGAAAAAGGTGAGGCTTACACAGTAAAAAGAAGTTTTCCTATTTCCTTCTTTTCCCTGGACATGATTTTATGTCGCTCACTAAACTGTCACCAAAGCCTAAAGAATAAGTGAGGAAACTAGTTGAAATGATTAATAGTCTTAGCAAGATAGTATAAAGCAAAATAAATCCACAAAAACTGACCACAACTTCTTTTAAATATTAACAAAAGTTAGAAAGAAATAGAAATTCTATTTAACAGAAATGACAGATTCCTAAAATGTTTACCAAAACATACAAAAGCATACAAATATAAAAATATACAAAAAGCACCAGAGGAAAAAAGTGCAGAGATAACTATGGTTCTATGACAATATAAGCAAAATAAAAATATTATTCCATTTACTGTTCTAATAAAATGTTAGCCAAATTAAAGTTACAATATGGTAACAAAATTCATTTAGAAGAACAAAAATTCTAGGACATCAAGAAAGAATCTCCAGATGTAAAATGTTTAACTAGTTTAACAAAGCAGAAAAGTAGCTCATTGGAACAGACTTAGATGCCCCCCCCAAAAAAAAATTAGTTAACTGAACATTGTAACTCAATGTGTGGTAAATATAAAAATATAATGGTCTGGGGATGACACTCCTTTTTTGACAAGAACTACTGGAAAAAACTTAAACATAATTGTTGGAAGAAATTAGGTTTAGACCACCATTTTATACCATCAATAACGTATAAATTAAAAATGTATGTATGAATACCAAAAATCATGGTCTTAAAAGAAATAATGAGAACAAGATTAAATGGTTCTCATTTCAATTGTGAATGAAAAAGCAAGCTATAACAAGGGAGAGAGGAGATAAAAAATATAAACCTGATAATTTTATTTATATAAGTCTAAAGAATTTTTGCAGAAATAAGATAGAAAAATGGCAGAATCATAAACATATTTAGATTAAATATCATCAAAAGATGTCTCATCTCCAAAATATGTAGGGACCACCATAATAAGAAAAGGCATTCCCCATAGATAAGTTATGAAATAATAAGATTAAAATTTTCAAATGAAGAATCTAAATGACAACATGAAAACATGCTAAAAATCACAAATGTTAAGAGGAATATACAATGTAAATATAAATATATATGTATATATACACATACATACACATACATGTGGGTGTTGCATTTGAACTTGTTTTTAATGGATATTATTTTAGTCTGCTAAAAGTAGAAGTGAGATATGTATTCTTGAATTTCTGAGAATTAAATATAAATTGCAAAAATTAAAAATTGATTATATTAGAAATTATGGTCAACATAGGAAATATATGGACTAGGAAAAATTTAATTAGTTCTTTTTCAAAAGGAAAGATTCAATCTGAAAGTGATGGGAAGGACTAGTATAAAAACAAAAGACATTATTAAAAATGATTTTTTAAAAAATCCAGTGCCCCAATCAAGTTCTTTCCCCTTCAGGACTGCTATTTCCAGACTTTCATATGGTAATGATTTCACCATCTTTATGGATTATAGGTTGTAGAATGTAGGTTTAGAATTGAAAAGTGATGTTAAAGCTCATCTATTCTAACTTACTTCTACAAAAGCAAAAAATAAACAAAAAAACTATTGCACTTTCATAGCAGTGATTTAACAAAAGCATCATGATAAAAGCAGCACATTTGTTTTAGATACTTAAGTATTTGTTATTTTGATTTACGTAAAGTAAGGTGTCTGGCTCCAATTAACCCCATGGCATTTCATCTTTTTCTAACTGATTCATGATAAAACAGCATTAACAATATTTGCATATTCCTAAGCAGTAGGTTTTCTATTTGTGACCCAGTTTACTTCATTAAAACAATGGAACTCAATAGTATTTTTCAAATGATCACTTTTGGGATAGTTTTTAATGGATTTCAATAAATTTTGTACTTCAGCCTAGGATACCGAATCATATAATTGCTCTAAAATCTATAGGTCATAGATCATTAAATATGCTTCCTTAAATTTTGGTCATTTTAACTTCATGTGTAGAAAATGACATAGATGGTTAGAGTTTGTATTTAACCTAATCTAGTTGCTCTCATAAAAAGGACATTGTTTCAGAAATGGCAATGATCTGAATATTATTGTAGAATATATATCCTTAGATGGATTCATGATCTCAGTAATGTAATATATTTTTCATTCACTTTGTGAATAACTTTGAATTCAATTAAAGTGACTTTATAGTCAGAGGTCAATGCAATGACCATTTCCAAACAGAACTATATAGAAAGCCACTCCAATAAGAAAGCACGCAATTGGATTTTACAAACAGACCATGTCACCCCTGATCTCACTCAACAAATCCCAGTGGCATCCTAACATTTTTAGGGACAAATATAAAATCCTTTTGATTTTTGATGCCGTTTATAACCTGAACACCTCCCCTCCACCTCAGCCTTTACAGTCTGCTGACACCTTATACATCTCAAATATTCTGAAATTCTGTGACATTGGCTGCCTTACTATTTTTCCCATCCCATGTCCCAACCCCATGCACTTTGACCGGCTTTCCCCTATGCCTGGAATTCTCTTGCTTCTCCTATTCTTACTTCTCTTGGATATATCAAATCTCAAATAAAATATTAACTTCTATAAGAAATACTTACCAAGATCCCTTAGCTCTATTGCCTTTTCTCTGTTAATCATCTCCAATAAATCATGCATGTAGTGGAATTGTTTACATCTTGTGTTCCCTATTAGACTGTGAGCTCCTTCAAATTAGGGTCTGTGTTTTTTACCTTTCTTTCCGTTGCCATTGTTTAGTAAAGTTTTTGGTATATGGTGGACACTTAATAAATGTTTATTGATTGTATGACTATTGGTAAGCACTCAACAATAAACATGTCTACCTTTTATATGCCTCTTAAAATTAATGATCAATGTACTATTGGACAAAACTATCTCTATGTTTAAATTACAAATATTTTTGTAAGCTTTTAAAATTTGCATAGAAGTCATTTCACTTGAGAATTTCAAGTGAGATTTTTTTAATGACATCAAATGTTTCATGAAATAAATTATCATATATATATATATATATGAAAATAGGAACATGAACTACTAGTGGATGATGATTTCTTAGTTGCTTTTGGGGGGCAGTAAGGTAAAAGCAGTATATGTATTTGTTTTCATTCTTTTGGTATCTACCAATCTTTGATGAATTTAACCTTGTATGCCTCTAAAATTAGGTCATCTCCAGCACTGTATTTCTATAGTATTTATAGGTCTATCCCCTCTTACTGGGCAGCTAGGTGACTCAATGAATAGAATACTGGGCCTAGAGTCAGGA